>NW_028141980.1:4580000-6015000 GCF_025532165.1 Camponotus vicinus | reverse complement strand
CTGCATGCAGAAAGAGTTATGTATAAAAATTTTATTCTTACTGAATTTTTCCTTTTGTAGTTATTATTTAATTTAATATATTTGTTGTTAAAATTGAGTGTATTAATATTTGATTTATCATACTTATTTTACTATTTGATTTTCTTCATTACTATAGGATTATACACATCTGTAAAATATTATACCCTTTTAATTACATTAATACATTAGTTTTGATTAACTAAAAATTTTTATAATGATAATAGATTTTGTATGGATTAATGTTTTTATGTATTTTATGTCAAGTTAATTTTTCATACGGCCAAATATTATTGGATTGTTATTTTCAGCTGCTAGGACTTGGAATTCTTGCTACTTATTTATGACGAACTGTCTTATATCGTTAGGAAGAGGATATATATATATATATAAATATATATATATTTATATAGGGTTATAAAAAGTGTGTAAGTATGAATTATATTTTAAATGGGTTACTCAATAATCTTTATAGTAACTCTTCTTATACTTTTATTATAATTTTCAGATATCAAGACTCTGAGAAAAATTACTTTCTAATAGTGAATATATATATATATATAGTATTTTAAGCTTTGTGCCGACAAAGTGTCGATTTTTAATAGGTTAAAACGAGCAACAAATTCTTTGAGTTACTTTTCTCTTGTACAAATGAATTTCATCGTTTGCAGATACTTATGATATGTTGGTTCTAATTAGATAATGTAATTTTTACAAAATGTTTTTACACTGTTTTGGAGCACAAAATTAATTTTATAAATTTTCTTTTATTATTGATAATTTTTTATTAATCTTTTATATTAATATTCCTTCTGTTTAGACTTGCTTTCAGGATATTTGTTGGCATTTTTGCCAACAGGTTATGTCTCGATTCATCCAAATATTAATTTAATTATATTTCTCCCAGGTTTCAAAATTTGCAATAGCCGCATCCCACTTACGGCAGTCCAGTTACATCGTCCATCGAAGTGATCCGTATAGGGCGATAAGATCAATCGTTAAAAGATTTTTGGTAAGTATTATTTTATAATTAAAAGTGTTTTTACTTAGTCTTTAAATAAATTGTTTCTAACATTATTTTATAATTTCCAGGAGAAGGGTTATGTTTTATGAGGTGCTTGATTGGTCCATAAATATTTCTGTATATTATTGTAAAGGGAATTTTATGGGATTTTACGGTGTAGTAAGTATAGGTACTTATATGAACGTATTTTCCGTTACGATATTTTTGCTCTAACAATATAAATTGCTTGAATTTAAAAATAGAATTTTAAATTGTCTTCTTTTTGACTAAAGGAATTAATTATTATAGTGTTTTATATAACAGTTATGTTCACTTTTCTGTAATTAATTTAAAATGTATAATTATTTTGCATGCATGATTACTGCAGGTGTAATATAGTATATTTTCCTAGATTTTTGGTTACATATATATATATATTAATAGATATTTGAAATGATAAATTTTCTGCTAACTTTCATATAATGATTTATATGAATTTTGTCGCGAACGCTTTTAACACAGTTTGCATTATTCAAAATAATTTTAATAACACGATTTCAAATCTATTTCTTTCCTGAATAAAGTTGAAATATATTAATTTTATTCGATTAACATATTTCTGTAAATCCATCTATTCGGTTAGCACTGGTAGTTTACTTGGTTTTTAGTTATATAGGATAACTAGATAATATGAATATCGGCAAATTATATATAATATATATATATAGTGATATGAATTTATAGTGAATATATGTAATATTTAAAAATTATATAAGATGATAAATTCTTGATGTTATACTACAAAGTAATATTTAAAATTTTTGTTGCGGGACGTAACACCTCCCCCCTAATAAGAACAAAATCCACTTGTTTTCGGAGGATTTTGTTCTAGGGAGATTAGATATCTTCATTTAAAGTGTTTAAGCGGTCTCTTAAGTTTGTATATGATGTAGGCATATTTACGTTTTTGGCGTTTTCCTCGTGGCAAGGTCTCATCGTCCTTGGAGGTTTGGCTGGAGGAAGTTGTTGAGTGACTACTTCCGGAGGCGCAGTGGGATCGATGTTGGAGGTTTGAAGGTTCGTTCCCCTGCCAGGTGATTGATCGTCTCGGTTATCATCTCCAGATTTCTTAGAAGATTCTCGTGCCAGATGGAGCAGCAAGTTTGCAAGAGAGCTCCACAGGGCTCCGATTAAATGAAGGCTGCAACCATATACAGTATGGAGAGCGTATCCATGGATGACGGTGTCGATAACAAGCTTGACTAAGCGGATGATCATGAAGATTCCGACAAGTCCTGCTGTGGCTGATCCAAAGTTTATGAATCCTTTCCAGATCCGTGAGGCTGTGCTTTCGACAATTTTATTTAGAGAATTTTCATCCAGCAAATTATATACTGAGATTCCTTCGGTGTTCATGGAGTGGCCAGTTAGTCCTCTAGCAACGGCATTGAGTAAAGCTGGCTTTTCGGCTGGGAACATAATATGATTTCTTAGCTTTTCTATGTCCTTTTCGGAGTAGATTCCACTGGTAGCTAAGGATCCCGGAGTGAGGTATCTCCAGGTTAGAGCAGCCATAGGTTTTAGCTGTTGAGGTGGTAGCTGTCTAACCTGAATACTAGGGGTGAGTTGGACCCATGTATCCTCGATTCTGTACAGCGTAGGAAGTTCTACACTGCATTCTCTTTCGTTACCGATTTTGGTGATGATTCTTGACTTGGGGGTAAGAAAGAGAGAATGATTGCGCACCGTGACAGGAAGTTCAGCATAACATTCCTCCGTTTTTCTGACCATTACTTCAACAGGGATACATTTGACTACTTGTACAGCTTCTCCTGTGGTAACAGCCATATATCCTGGTCCTTTCATTAATCGATAGGCAAATTCATCTGGTTGGAGTGTAGCGAAAGACAAGGCATTGGTAATCACTTGTCTTTCTAGTTCACATTTTTGCAAGATGACATTATTGTAAAGAGAAGTCATCTGTTGTTTGACGTGTTTTTCTATATACACGAACTTGGAGTTCATGTATGTAAAGATGTCAAGATTATTGACAGGAATAGTTTTCCGATTAGCAAATGTATTGCCAGGTTTAGCTTCAAGAATGAATAATTTCGGGTGTTCCGTGCACAGGAGAGTATAACCACATAGAGGTATTTCCTTGGTTTTCATAAGGGCGAAAGTGATTTCCTGAGTCACAAGACTATAGATGATTGGTGTATCTGTCTTGGAGATGTCTTCAGAAATTTTATTTGCAGGTCCTTCGTAGAGGACATCATATTGTTGAAAATTACAAGTATCCGTAGGCATAGGTTTCCAGTAGGTGTATCCGTCGTCAGCGTCTAAACAGTAGCTGTCAACGAGTTTACATACTGTTCCAGATTTTAATTTAATTCTTCCAGTATTCAATTGTACGGGAACGTAGGAAGATTTTAGTGATATTTTCACAGCAGCTTGGACGACTACGTCGTCCCATGTTCCGTATGGATCGTTGTACTGGGATCCCTTGCAGTATCCGTCAACTCGTACGCGGCCCACCAAGGTGATACTTCGATAGGTCGTCTGATTTGCTTTTATGCCAGCGACAAGGGTGTTGTCTCCCAAGGAAATAGTTCCGTCTTGAAACATCCTTAGGCACTGAGTGTATCCAGTCTCATGCACATAATCGGCTCTTCCATTGTGAACAGCAGAGATATGTGAATGCATGCCGCAATGGTATATATTCCTGGATATTTCCACTTTACATTGTATGACTTCCGTATAGCTGTAGTCGGACAATTGCAATAGTTGAATATGAACATCGGTGGTATTGGGTTTTCGTATGTTCAAGTCACATTCGCCAACATCAAGTAAAGAGACAGCGGTGATATTGAGGTGTTGTCCTCCGCAATCGAATCCGATAAGAGCAGCGGTTTCGCATAAGAAGGTTATTAGGACTAAAGGCGTCATGGTGGTCTGAAATAATGATGATTTCAGTATATGTGGTAGCAGTATATATATATATTATGTTATATGATTACTTGAATGATCAATACAATTTTATGGATATTTAATAGTGAATAATTGTCGCTTAGCATATTGTGATTATAGTATAATTGTATAGACATATATATATAAGTGTATATATTTCCATGCAAAAAAAAAAAAAATTCTATATTTAAAAATTGAATACATAATAGGTATCTTTGTAGCATTGTTTTTAATATATATATATATATATATATATATATATTGTTCGTAATTATATGGTATTATGTTTTATGTATATCTATTTATTATAATTCCCCTTTTTTTGTTTCTTTTCCTTTATATATATATATATTTGTTATTATTACTATGCACGTATATATATATATGTGTGTAACTATAATTAATGGTTATAATTTGTGGATGCCTGTGCTAACTAGAGATACAATAAATGAGGCATCTGAATAAGTATGTACTGATTATATTACAATAATTTTTATATATTTTAGGTAGCAAAACAAGGACTGATATTTAAGAAGAAATTATTTCTTCCAAGACTTCCGGGTCATTTGGATCAATCCTTATTTCGGCCCGTCCATATTCTATTCTTAATGTGGAAGAGTCTACTGATATACCGACTAACTGTTTGTAAGTATTTTCTTCCTTTTTCTTTATAAATGAGGAAAATTGGTAATAAGCCTTAACACATTTCATACATTTGATAATTGGTCGGCTTTTATAACAATTTTGACCGCAAATACGACATTTTTGCAAGGGCACTGAGCCATATTGAAATGTATGAGAGTATCTTGTAAGAACTCTGTTATAATTTGTGGGGTTATAGCAATTTGTACAGATAAGGTAAGAGTTTGAGTCACTTAGAATATCGTGAGTTAATATAATGACACAGTTTACGCGAAAACTATTAAAAAATGAATCCTTTAAAAGCGGATGGATGGATGTTTTGGTTTTTAATGGCGGACACATTTTTTTCTCCCCTTTTTTTCTTTTTTTAAGGGTATACCCCTTGTTGGTGAGTCCTGCAAAAAGCAAAAGCAGTTAGATTATTTATGTTTCTTCCATGGTTCCTCTCATATATTGCCCTTTCAAAGTAGGAAAATATGCATTCAGAACATTGAAAGATAGAGCGAGTGGTATCTAGAGGAGCTAGACAATATTCACATTTAGAGAAATTTATTTCACCGGAAGTTACCCAGTGGCATACTATCAGGTCAGGTTTAACTCGAAATTGACGAATTCTGCAACATGCACAACATATACGAACCGGGTTATGGTTCTTCTTAGTGTGTTTCTTATAGAATATTATTTTTTTACATTCTGCTTTGCAGATATTTGGGAAGTATTGTAACAAGTTATGGATGTCGTGATTGCAAGGCGTATTATTTACGTTGCTCATTATGGTTTAATCAACAATTCTTGTTTAATCGAAATTCTTGAGCTTGTTCTCCTTGTAAATAATATAGAAAACATCTCCTGCAGTCCGACAGGGGAGTTATGAGAGATAGTAATAAATTACACATATGACATCTAAAGCCATACAAAGAAGCTGGGGGAAAATATGTAACACTGTGGTATATTATGGGCTGAAGTTCTCTAGTTTCGAACATTTCACATGAACGACAGTAATACCGATCATTATGGGAGCAGATATATCCTTCTAATTCGACATGTAACAAGTGGGACAATGTGTCTAGGTCTTCTTCGGGTATTACATTTGGCAGGAAATCCATTTAATCAGATATTCTGCGAGATTCTCGTATACGTTCTCCTTCCAAATAGTATAAGAAACATCTCCTACAATCTATTATAGGAGTTACACTAGACACATTGCGAGCACATATGCAACATTTAGACACCGTGATGTCGGGGAAGGATTCAGATATACTATGGTAATTTATATAGTAAAGTTCATGGTCTGCTTGTGATTTGCACGAGACGCAGTAATACAGATTATGTCTTGAAGAAATATATCCGTTAAATTCTTCGTGTATTACATGGGATAAGGTATCAGCGTACTCAATAGGTTGCATTTTAATTTAAAAGGTTTTAATTTGGGCTTCCATTCTCACTAATAGCAAGATTGGAAAAATTAGTGGCTCTAAATATTTCGGCAATGTTTCGTGTGCAGACAGAACAATTAGCTAAAGGCCTTATTATGGTTATGGGTCGCTGACAATATGAGCAGATAGTTCTGTAGGGATGTGGGGCAACAGATATAATGTGAGAATCCACTGGGAGAAAAAATCGAGAGTTACAAGTAGTATGCAGCATACAATAGCAGGCGCAACAATAGTGGCTATGGTTGTGCAAGTGAAGATACCCATGTAATTTAATACACACAGCATTGGGGGGGTGTTTGAGACATTATTAAGCATTATTACACAGAGGTAGTATAAATAAAAGTTCAATGATATTTCTAAAACAGATAGAGCACTCATGCAAAGGTTTCAGAGTAGTAAGAGTTCGACGACAGTTGATACAGTGGGGTTCAACGTGGTGTGGTCCCAGAGAAAAGAAATGAGAAGATTATAGAGGAAGTTGAGATCTTAGTGAAGAAGATTGTACACCTTGATAACAAAGTTCACAGAAGTAGATATTCAGAATAGGATCACGGTATCCTCTAATTTTAATACAGCATACCGTGTTAATAAAAGACATGCCTTATGACATAGGGGTTCTATCATATACATTAAGAACTAAAGGATATTTAAAATCGTCGACATGAGTCGAAGTGCTATCGAGGAGACGTAATAATTCACTCGCAGTTAGGATACACGAGATGCAATTGTCTATGGATCTAGTCTTTATTACTGTAGTACCACAGATAGAGCAGCATTCGTCTCTAGCGACGTGGCTGTTTATGAAGAAATGTCTCCTAAGACGTCGATACTGGCTTTGGATGATTTGTGTACGAATCCGAGAGTAACAGTTGCTGCACAAATTAGTGTCGTCATTCAAGCAGATGGCTCCTACTACGTGTGCACAGTGAGCGAATAGGAACGACTGTTTTACTTGATACAGGAGCGATGAATCCGGTCTGGGCTGGACTGGCTGCTTATGCCAGAGCATCTGTAACAGAATTATTTAAATTATTATTTCATCCTGGCTGACAGTGGGACTTTTTTATTTTATCTATGTGAACGATACGATTTTGGTTTCCAACTCTAAGTTTAATATTACTAGGGGGTAATAATTCGAGTACTTCATGTGGTCCTGTGTATTGGTCGGCGAACTTTCCCTTTCGCGGTTCTTTTAATAAAAACACGGCCATTCCTATTTGGAGTTGTTGCGGATTTAGATGGCGATCATAGTATGTCTTGCTCTTTTCCTTGGCACGTATAAGATTTAGCTGAGCTTGGATTTGTAGATCTCTTATTTTATTAAATAGATTCGTAATATATTCGTGATAAGTAGGTTCAATATTTTCTTCGATAATAGGATGCGCGGAAGGTAATCGAGCTATTCGCCCAAAAACCAGTTCATAAGGTGAATATTTGGTGCCTTCGTGCACGCTGGTGTTGTATGAGAACATTGCTAGTTTAATATATTTATCCCAGTTATCTTCTCTATCTATTTGTGTCTTTAAATATTCTGTTAACACATGATGTGAACGTTCTAGTGATCCATTGGATTGAGGATGATAAGCTGTAGTTTTAAAATGTTGTATATTAAATCTTTTCGTTAATTGTCGCATTAATGCTGACAAAAAGTTAGTTCCTTGATCCGTTAATATGGCGCGCGGTGCTCCATATATACAAATAAAGTCTTTTGTGAAAGTATCAGCTATTGTTAAAGAAGTAGCTTCTTGTAACGGTGAGGCAACAGAATATTTCGTTAATAAATCTTGCATGGTTAGTATGTATTGATGATTGTTCTCCGTGATGGGCAGAGGTCCCATAATGTCCAAAGAGACTTTATCAAAGGCCATCCCAGGCGTGTCGGTAATGACCATGGGTTGTTTAGTTTTTACTCTTGTTAATTTCTTTAATTGACATTCTCGGCAGGTTCTGATAAAATCCTGAATGTCTTTCTTCATTGTTTTCCAGCAATAGCGTGTTCTGATCCGATTATAGGTCTTAGTTACGCCTTTATGTCCGCCGTGGGCTGAGGCGTGATTTTCTAGAATTAAAGATTGACGTTTTTCGATTTCGGGTGTCTGGATTAAATTTAAGCATATGGTTATATTAACCGGTAGTTCTTGCAGGTATCTTTTAATTTGGTTGAATATGTATGACCATGGTAAATCGTCGAAGCGTTCGGTCTTGCTGAGACTTATCGAAGAAAGGTCGAGTTCGTGAATTACATCTACGAGAGAACGCAGGCAATTTTTTAGAGTTTGCGCTCCAATGAGAGTACGATTGTTTTGTTTAATAGGAAGAGCGATTAGCGTGTTGGTTTTCACGGTACATACTCTGGCTCTTTCGTAGGTTAGTCCCTCGTATTTGGGAAGTAATTCAGCTTCATGATATAGCTTTGCCCCGTTATCATAAGGTGTTCCGTTTAGATAAATGAATATTACATGGTTGTCCTTTTGTTTCAGTAGATTATCTCTGACTTCCCGTATTTGAGCACGACTCCATGGTGGAGGTTCAGGGGGTTGTTGTTGGTGAGGTACGACATCAGAGTCTAATATCTCCGTATAATCGGAGTCTTCTTCGGAATCCGAGACTTCCTCAATGGTAACTCCATTGTCATCATCTTCTCGTTCGGTGGAATGATTTTGATAATTTCCTGTTGGTTGGCGTTCTGGGGGAGCCGAGATCTCAGCGAATTTTTGATGGATTCCCAGGTCTTCCTGATTAGATCTTGCATTCTGACCTTCGGGTGTGTTAGATTTTCCCTGCGGTCTTTGAGGTCTATATGAAAATATTGATTCATCAGATGAGTATTCCTCTTCATCGATGAGGAATAATGGAATAGCCATGTTAACGGGTGGGTTCCTAGATAAGGCATCAGCGTTATGATTTAAGGTTCCCTTTTTGTAGCGTATTTCATATTGATATTCTGATATTTTAGTTCTCCATTTCCATAGTCTTGATGAGGGATCTTTAATGGAATGCAACCATACTAGTGGTTTATGATCCGTTACAATAATGAAAGTTCTTCCGTATAAATATGGCCTAAAGTGATTTACGCAATAAATGATGGCTAAACATTCTTTCTCTATGGTTGAATAATTTTGCTCGGCGGGATTTAAAATACGAGAGGTGTAGGCAACGGGTAAATCTTTCCCTATTATTCCCTGACTGAGCACTCCTCCAACCGCATATCCAGATGCGTCGGTAGTTAAAACGAATGGTCTAGTAAAGTCGGGGTATTGTAAAATAGGCTCGGAACATAGTGAATTTCTTAGAATATCGAAGGCTTCTGTTTGCTTTGCCGTCCATTCAAATTTCTTATCCTTTTTTAAGAGGTCGGTTAATGGTTTAGCGACTTTGGAAAAATTGGGAATAAATCTTCTATAATATCCGGCTAGTCCTAGGAATTGTTTGATGTTTTTCGGATTCTTTGGAGTAGGAAAATTCATTATAGCTTTTACCTTAGCGGGGTCAGGTTTGACTCCATCGGATCCAATTATATGTCCTAGATACATAACTTCACGTCGTAAAAATTCGCATTTATCTGGTTGTAATTTTAAATTTGCAGCTCTTAATCTCTGCATTAATTTTTCGAACTTGCTTTCGTGTTCTTGCAATGATCGTGCATAGACGACAATATCATCCATATAAACAAATAATTCATTTCCCTGAAGTCCGGATAGAACGTTATCCATCAACCTTTGAAAAGTTGCAGGAGCATTTTTTAATCCGAATGGCATTCTTTTGAATTGGTAATGTCCGTAAGGCGTAGAGAAGGCAGTTTTATGAGCGTCTTTTGATGTCATAGGTATTTGATGGAAACCGGAAGCTAGGTCCAGTACCGAAAAATATTTAGCAGATCCGAGCTGATCCAATATGTCCGTTATGTTCGGAAGAGGGTAGGCATCGCCTATCGTTTTTTCATTAAGGTTTCGATAGTCGATAACCATTCGCCATCTTTTATTCCCTAAGGAATCTGGCTTTTTCGGAACTATCCATAAAGGAGAGTTGTAAGGAGAGGTAGAAGGTTCAATTAAATCTGAGGACAGCAATTCATTTACTTGTCTATTAATTTCTTCCTTATGTATAGGAGGAAATCTATATTGTTTCGTGTGGACAGGCATTTCGTTAATAGTAGGAATAGAATGTTGAGCGGCGTTTGTCGCTTGGAGATGTTCACCGGGTAAGTGAAATCTATCGGAGTGTTTGAAGACTAGTAGTCGAACATTTTCTGACTCCTCGGAATTCAGATGTTCAAGACGTAGAAGATTTATGACATCAACAGTTCTATCTGTTGGTGTTGGTAATGCCTGGTTAAAATAAATGGGATTATCTATGGCTTTGACGAGCTCCACTCGGGGTTCGTCTAGTCCAGCGAGATTGTTGTAGTTAGAAGTTC
This sequence comes from Camponotus vicinus, assembly GCF_025532165.1. NCBI lineage: Eukaryota > Metazoa > Arthropoda > Insecta > Hymenoptera > Formicidae > Camponotus > Camponotus vicinus. The sequence continues at coordinate 6,004,517 of NW_028141980.1, read as the reverse complement.
GGATTAATCCCCTGGGAAGCCCTTGGGTTCCGGTGAGGTCATTACTTGTCTCACAAGTATCGTATTCTTGTAATTCGACAGTCGGAATGTTAAAGATTAATTCTTCCTCGGAAGTGTTAAATATGGGCATATAAGCTTTTCCGTTATTGTTAACAACGATGGCCTCTCCGAAATATATGCCTTTGGCAGGCGTGTGGCGATGTATGTATCCGATTTGCCTTTCTGGATTAGAGATATAAAAAGAACAGGGAGTTACGGTCCTTTCCTTAAGACGTATGGCATTTGAATTCGTAAAAGGAATTTTCGTATCCTCATACTGCATAAAATTATCCTTGTAGTTTACTATGACGGCCTGTTCCCTCAGGAACTTATTGCCTAGAATTCCATCTTGTGAAAATGCTATTGAGTCAGATATGACGTAAAATTCGGACAGTTTTCCGAGAATAGATATGGAAACAGCTCCCAATGTAACGATAGTTTCAGAGGCGATTCCTTGTAAAGCTAGAGGATTAGATTTGTCGAGAGTAACGTTTGGATTTAAACATTTTTGTTTAATGAGGTTCAATCCAGATCCAGAATCAATCATAAATTTGCAATTTGTTATTAGATCTGGAGAAAATAACGTTACTGTGGGCAATTCCGTGGATTGTTGTTTGTCATTTATTTGGCAGATTCGGAGGTTTGTGCGAGAGTTCCTTGTGGTGTTATCACATTGACTTTCTCTTGAATGTGGTAAGTCGGACGTCCTGTTTGCAGGTCGTTCCGGCGGACGTCGGTTCTCAGCGGAACGCCTTGCGCGTTTCCCGAAGTACCGGGTTGGGTTGCTTCCAAGGTTCTTTTGTAGGCGAGCTTTCGGCATTCCTCTATGAGGTGTCCAGGAGTTTTACAATAGCGACAGATTTTAGTCTGATAATTTTGTTGAGGCTGCCCGGCAGTTGTTAATTTAACTGGCGATGCAGTAAAGGGTGGTTGTGAAGTTGTATGTCCGTTATTGGGATGATAGCGGTTGTTAGCGTTATTGCCCGTAGGATTTTGGCGAGATGTATTGCCGGCATGGTTAGGGAGATCAGCACGGGGTTGAAAATTCGGGCGGAAGAGAGTTCGCTTCCGAATGTTCTCGGCTTCAATGGTTTTAGATAATTGTATGGCTGTGCTAATGCTCTCCTCAAAGGTTCTCGGATGTTCAAGCTTTACGCGTACTAGCAAGTCGGGTGGAAGCCCGTTGATGAAACTATTCATGGTAGTTGCTTCAATGGCATCTTTGCTTCGTTCTCCTATATTTCCGGCCAAATCAGATTCTCCATCTATAATTGCAGTACGTATTTCCTGCACTCTGCTTATATAATCGAAAATATTCTCATTTTGTTTCATATATATGTTAGCTAGTTCTCCTCGGTATTGATCAACTGACTTATTTGGACCAAAAATGAGCTTTAACCGTTTTGTTAGTTCAAAGACGGTGTGACATTCTACTCCTTCTATAGCAGAATACGCATGTCCTTGCAGCTTGTTAATGATAAGCTGCACTAAATGATATTCGTGATATGCAGGTATTAAATCGAGAGCGCGTTCACAAATTTTACTGAAATGGAAAACTGACATTTTGTGGCCATCGAATTTAGGTATTGTGTCGATAGCATCTTTAAGGCGTATCGGGGAAGGTTGATCCATGATGTCAAAATGTTGGGATGTCGGTTGAGAAAATATTCGTTCTTCACGTGGAATATGTCTTTCTTCCTTTTGCGAGGTTTCTAAATTCATGAGCCTTGAATTGATCCTTTCAATATAATTGGTAATTGTTTGCATAGAAGCCATTAGTTGCTCTACAGCTGGCTGTTCTTGAGCTCCAGCCATTTCTTTTCGACTTATTTCTTCTTGCATTTTCGTAAGGTGTTCGTTTTTGGCTTGCAAGGCTTCAGCTTGTTCCTTTAATTGTCTCTCCTTTTCATTTATCTTTTGCATGAGGATTTCTGTTTCTTCTGCTGTATATTGTTTTCTCGTAGCCCCTGTGGCTACAGAGCTCGACGAGCTTGATCGAGTCTGCATAATGGATTTAGATACTTTATAAAAATTTATTCGTCAAACACTTAATGTTCTCTCAGAAGCTTAGATCCTTTTTGGCAAAATCCCACCGCTGCCACCAAAAAAATTATATATATATTGTTACGTCCTGTTTTAGCGTTTATTCAACGACTCTGCAGGGCTTACCGTGCATGGACGAACAAGGTTGTATCTCTCAATTTCTTTTTCAGGGCAACCTGCTAGGCCGGCTATACCCTGGGACGCCGAGAGATTCAGGATCTTGTTAACGCTTCTTATTAGAGATAAATCAAGGTTGACAAATAAATAAATGGATTTGTATCATAATTTTCTATTTCTTTTTATTTCATTCCCTTATCCATATACATTAGATGCAGATATAATAATAATTTTTCCGTTGATATTAATGTTATATTAATTTTATAGGTCTACAATAGTATCGAGGAATTCCTCGCTGCTCAAATAGTCGAGGAGTTGATTTACCTCAAAGTCTGTAAAACTCTCGTCGCTCGGAGAGATGTCTATGGGCTCAAAACCTGCTTCTCCAAAAGCAAGCGGAGAAGAATTCGGGGTAAAAGGGCCTGAGAATGAGTCAGGAGTTCGTGGAGGGCTCGGCGGCGGTGAAGTCTGGACTTGTTGGTCCCTTGTCGCAGGGATTTCTCCGTTGCGCTCCCAGGCGCGGAGCAGTCCTAGCGGGATCCCGTTCGTAGGATTGTTTAAATCGACAATTATTGTCGATGCGTCGCTTGAGCTGTCTGAACGGGTTGTTTCAGTAATATCTTCCTCCTCAGCTTCCTCGCCAGCTGATATCGCTGGGCTGTTGTCGTTGTCGCTGATTTCTGGGTTAAATTCAGGGGGTAAGGGGGCGAAGGACAGATCGAAGAGGGTATCTTCGCGATCGTTGGCGGCGTGTACAATATTAGGAGGGATATTATCCCTGTCTACAAATAATTGTCGTACAACGGAGGGACGATCTCGGAGCAATCGTTGTCTATATATTTCTCGGCGAGCTACGCCTGCGTTTCGCAGAGGGAATTCGCGACGAGTTATGGGATCTGGACGGCGGGTGTTGACCATCTATTAATACGAAAAAGGTTCGAAATCCGATATGATATAATATTTCAATTAATTTTCCCGAAAATTATTATTATTACTTACGATGTCGCAAGAAAAAAAAGGGGTCACCTGTCAAAAATGAAAGTATCGTGTGAATAGTATGTCACACACACGCATATGCACAGTGGAAGAGAAAGTAGATGATTAAATAAGTTTATTTTATTTCTCTCTCTGGATACTAAATTGTGATTTGAAAATCATTAATAAATTTTCGTTGTTAATCATGCCTTTATATTTCAAATTGTGTGTATAAACATAAAGTAAGAAGAGGATTATAGGATATGTCATTGAAATGACAGATTATCAATGCAGCTGGCTCAGTATATTATAAAATTTTCATATAAGCCTCAGCCAGTGTATCGTTACTAATCTCTGGGATGGATCTCGTATCTTGAAGTCAAGGCTAGATTCAACCTGACGTGATTTACGTCAGGCAGCTCCAAAATTAAAGGACAACTTCCATCATCAGTGACGCAGCTTCAGGATAATTGTCAATTAACCGGGCTTAAGTTGTATCTTTGCCTAATCAAACGTCGATGTGACAGGAGGCCGCTAATTTTTTATTTGCCTCACCAGCACCAAGTCAAAAGGAAACCTCTATCATTGGAATATGTTCCTCAAGATAATTGCCTTTTCACTGTGCTTAAATTAGTTTGTCCTGCTGAAGCAGGTTCTTACTAATTACTGTCAATCGAGTCGTCTTATCAAAGAGATAGGTCCCATGAAAGACTTCCAATTCGAAGTATGATTTAAATAAATGGTGTGTATGGGTGTGGGAATATGAATGGTTGAAGGTAAGAATTAAAAATATAGAAAATGACAGTCAAGTAACATGCGACTGTGTAGGTTATTAATTATTAATAAGTACTAGGAAGCAAAGAAAATTTTAATTGGTTTAAGATGTACTTACCAGATGATGAAGTTCTTGATGTGTAAGGATGACTGCTCTCCGTCGGAGACCGATTGCCTCGGCGAGGTCCCTGAAGAGAGGTCAGGAGCCGTTGAAGAATAACTGGCAGAAGACCGAAGTTGAATTTGAAATTCACTTTTATTTTAAAGTATACTCGAGTACAATATTTAACGGCTCTAAGATGCTTCCTTCCTTGTAGAGAGCTGGTGGTCAGATGATAGGTGATGTTGTCTCAAGAGCGTCGGGTCAAATGCACGGAAGACTGAGTTGCGCTCCCTGAGGTACCCTCTGATCCCTACTTTGTTCCAGGAGTCAGTGGTAGGGGAACGGGAGCTCTAAGCGTAGGTTGCTTGGCTGCTATTTGCTGCTCTAGCTGCCCTTCCTTTTGGCGCATGTTGTGACGTAGGAGTTGCGCTTTTGCGTGGAGGGGGAATGGGCTATCCGTGCGTTGGTTTGTTAATTTATAAAATTTTACAATAGTTTTTAGCTACCAGAATTCTCGTTATTTGTATACATTTTCTAATGTAGAATCTTAGATCTCCTTTAGGAAATGCGAAAGAAATGTGAACGGTTCTTCTAGCATGCTCCGTTCAAAAGCTGTCTTAAAATTCCGCTTATAATAAATTTTTTATAATTAGTAAATTCTGGTGTCATAAACTATTATAATTACAATCATTTTATAATACACATATAGATATATATATATATATGTGTGTGGATATATATATATATAGTAGCTTAACATAGAAGAAATAATTGTTAATAATAATTAGGTGGTATAGAAGTGTTCTGTTACGTCCTGTTTTAGCGTTTATTCAACGACTCTGCAGGGCTTACCGTGCATGGACGAACAAGGTTGTATCTCTCAATTTCTTTTTCAGGGCAACCTGCTAGGCCGGCTATACCCTGGGACGCCGAGAGATTCAGGATCTTGTTAACGCTTCTTATTAGAGATAAATCAAGGTTGACAAATAAATAAATGGATTTGTATCATAATTTTCTATTTCTTTTTATTTCATTCCCTTATCCATATACATTAGATGCAGATATAATAATAATTTTTCCGTTGATATTAATGTTATATTAATTTTATAGGTCTACAATAGTATCGAGGAATTCCTCGCTGCTCAAATAGTCGAGGAGTTGATTTACCTCAAAGTCTGTAAAACTCTCGTCGCTCGGAGAGATGTCTATGGGCTCAAAACCTGCTTCTCCAAAAGCAAGCGGAGAAGAATTCGGGGTAAAAGGGCCTGAGAATGAGTCAGGAGTTCGTGGAGGGCTCGGCGGCGGTGAAGTCTGGACTTGTTGGTCCCTTGTCGCAGGGATTTCTCCGTTGCGCTCCCAGGCGCGGAGCAGTCCTAGCGGGATCCCGTTCGTAGGATTGTTTAAATCGACAATTATTGTCGATGCGTCGCTTGAGCTGTCTGAACGGGTTGTTTCAGTAATATCTTCCTCCTCAGCTTCCTCGCCAGCTGATATCGCTGGGCTGTTGTCGTTGTCGCTGATTTCTGGGTTAAATTCAGGGGGTAAGGGGGCGAAGGACAGATCGAAGAGGGTATCTTCGCGATCGTTGGCGGCGTGTACAATATTAGGAGGGATATTATCCCTGTCTACAAATAATTGTCGTACAACGGAGGGACGATCTCGGAGCAATCGTTGTCTATATATTTCTCGGCGAGCTACGCCTGCGTTTCGCAGAGGGAATTCGCGACGAGTTATGGGATCTGGACGGCGGGTGTTGACCATCTATTAATACGAAAAAGGTTCGAAATCCGATATGATATAATATTTCAATTAATTTTCCCGAAAATTATTATTATTACTTACGATGTCGCAAGAAAAAAAGGGGTCACCTGTCAAAAATGAAAGTATCGTGTGAATAATATGTCACACACACGCATATGCACAGTGGAAGAGAAAGTAGATGATTAAATAAGTTTATTTTATTTCTCTCTCTGGATACTAAATTGTGATTTGAAAATCATTAATAAATTTTCGTTGTTAATCATGCCTTTATATTTCAAATTGTGTGTATAAACATAAAGTAAGAAGAGGATTATAGGATATGTCATTGAAATGACATATTATCAATGCAGCTGGCTCAGTATATTATAAAATTTTCATATAAGCCTCAGCCAGTGTATCGTTACTAATCTCTGGGATGGATCTCGTATCTTGAAGTCAAGGCTAGATTCAACCTGACGTGATTTACGTCAGGCAGCTCCAAAATTAAAGGACAACTTCCATCATCAGTGACGCAGCTTCAGGATAATTGTCAATTAACCGGGCTTAAGTTGTATCTTTGCCTAATCAAACGTCGATGTGACAGGAGGCCGCTAATTTTTTATTTGCCTCACCAGCACCAAGTCAAAAGGAAACCTCTATCATTGGAATATGTTCCTCAAGATAATTGCCTTTTCACTGTGCTTAAATTAGTTTGTCCTGCTGAAGCAGGTTCTTACTAATTACTGTCAATCGAGTCGTCTTATCAAAGAGATAGGTCCCATGAAAGACTTCCAATTCGAAGTATGATTTAAATAAATGGTGTGTATGGGTGTGGGAATATGAATGGTTGAAGGTAAGAATTAAAAATATAGAAAATGACAGTCAAGTAACATGCGACTGTGTAGGTTATTAATTATTAATAAGTACTAGGAAGCAAAGAAAATTTTAATTGGTTTAAGATGTACTTACCAGATGATGAAGTTCTTGATGTGTAAGGATGACTGCTCTCCGTCGGAGACCGATTGCCTCGGCGAGGTCCCTGAAGAGAGGTCAGGAGCCGTTGAAGAATAACTGGCAGAAGACCGAAGTTGAATTTGAAATTCACTTTTATTTTAAAGTATACTCGAGTACAATATTTAACGGCTCTAAGATGCTTCCTTCCTTGTAGAGAGCTGGTGGTCAGATGATAGGTGATGTTGTCTCAAGAGCGTCGGGTCAAATGCACGGAAGACTGAGTTGCGCTCCCTGAGGTACCCTCTGATCCCTACTTTGTTCCAGGAGTCAGTGGTAGGGGAACGGGAGCTCTAAGCGTAGGTTGCTTGGCTGCTATTTGCTGCTCTAGCTGCCCTTCCTTTTGGCGCATGTTGTGACGTAGGAGTTGCGCTTTTGCGTGGAGGGGGAATGGGCTATCCGTGCGTTGGTTTGTTAATTTATAAAATTTTACAATAGTTTTTAGCTACCAGAATTCTCGTTATTTGTATACATTTTCTAATGTAGAATCTTAGATCTCCTTTAGGAAATGCGAAAGAAATGTGAACGGTTCTTCTAGCATGCTCCGTTCAAAAGCTGTCTTAAAATTCCGCTTATAATAAATTTTTTATAATTAGTAAATTCTGGTGTCATAAACTATTATAATTACAATCATTTTATAATACACATATAGATATATATATATATATGTGTGTGGATATATATATATATAGTAGCTTAACATAGAAGAAATAATTGTTAATAATAATTAGGTGGTATAGAAGTGTTTTAATTATTACGGTTCGATATATCGAATTAATTCTGTTGTAGCGGATGGCCGTAATACCAGGCGGTCGTGCCGGGTCTATTATCTTATCGCTAAATGAGCCCATGTACAACTGTACTGAATGAAGCTCGGAGGATCGCTTATCTCTTGGTGAATAATTTTATTCTTATTATTTTATAGGACGATTTAATAATTTTGCTTGCAACAATTCATGTAGCCCTGCTACTTATTATGTAGGATATATACATATATATATATATTGGTTGTAAGATTTTATAGTTATAGTTTTTTATTGTCTTGTCAAAATTTATTTTATAATAATTTAGTGTGTATTAATATTTTCATGTCAAAAAAAAAATAAGAGTTTATTTGAACCTTATTACTTCTTAATTTTTATTAAACATCCAGGCTCATTTGGCGTATGATTATATATATATATATATATTCTTTTAACAATTTTATAATCTTATGAATATTGCGCTCGCAATAAAAAGTGCTTCTTATAATATTCGATTATTCTCGAGTCCTCTTTGTCTCTAGACTCGGGCGCGTATGTTGAGACATAGTGGAAGATAAGATTATTGGCACGCGCCAACCGATAACGCACTGCGTTCGGCTTAGCCTTAGCCTTTGGCACATATAAGAAGATTTATAATTTAGCTCGATTATTCGTACGTACTAAACCATGTTTTACTAAATTTTATAAGTAAACCATGTTTTACTAAATTTTATAAGATTGTACATTTGTTGGATTTCAATTTTATGTTCTAATCCTTTTAATTTATTTTGACATATCTTTTACGTCGTTAAATTTATGTTTTATTGTCGGTTATATTGTTCTTATAATTCGCCTTTTAAATTTCGTATGTATATGTGTAACGTATTCTCCTACGATTTACAACTTAATAACTTAGTAAAACATATTACAATATATATTTATTAATAACCATGCGTGTTAATGGTCAAAGCAAAAAGGTCGGTCCGAAATTTATTTCACGCCTTGATTTTAAAAGAATATTATTTCTAAGTCTCCTTGGTCTGAAGTCTAGTGCATGTTACGTCCTGTTTTAGCGTTTATTCAACGACTCTGCAGGGCTTACCGTGCATGGACGAACAAGGTTGTATCTCTCAATTTCTTTTTCAGGGCAACCTGCTAGGCCGGCTATACCCTGGGACGCCGAGAGATTCAGGATCTTGTTAACGCTTCTTATTAGAGATAAATCAAGGTTGACAAATAAATAAATGGATTTGTATCATAATTTTCTATTTCTTTTTATTTCATTCCCTTATCCATATACATTAGATGCAGATATAATAATAATTTTTCCGTTGATATTAATGTTATATTAATTTTATAGGTCTACAATAGTATCGAGGAATTCCTCGCTGCTCAAATAGTCGAGGAGTTGATTTACCTCAAAGTCTGTAAAACTCTCGTCGCTCGGAGAGATGTCTATGGGCTCAAAACCTGCTTCTCCAAAAGCAAGCGGAGAAGAATTCGGGGTAAAAGGGCCTGAGAATGAGTCAGGAGTTCGTGGAGGGCTCGGCGGCGGTGAAGTCTGGACTTGTTGGTCCCTTGTCGCAGGGATTTCTCCGTTGCGCTCCCAGGCGCGGAGCAGTCCTAGCGGGATCCCGTTCGTAGGATTGTTTAAATCGACAATTATTGTCGATGCGTCGCTTGAGCTGTCTGAACGGGTTGTTTCAGTAATATCTTCCTCCTCAGCTTCCTCGCCAGCTGATATCGCTGGGCTGTTGTCGTTGTCGCTGATTTCTGGGTTAAATTCAGGGGGTAAGGGGGCGAAGGACAGATCGAAGAGGGTATCTTCGCGATCGTTGGCGGCGTGTACAATATTAGGAGGGATATTATCCCTGTCTACAAATAATTGTCGTACAACGGAGGGACGATCTCGGAGCAATCGTTGTCTATATATTTCTCGGCGAGCTACGCCTGCGTTTCGCAGAGGGAATTCGCGACGAGTTATGGGATCTGGACGGCGGGTGTTGACCATCTATTAATACGAAAAAGGTTCGAAATCCGATATGATATAATATTTCAATTAATTTTCCCGAAAATTATTATTATTACTTACGATGTCGCAAGAAAAAAAGGGGTCACCTGTCAAAAATGAAAGTATCGTGTGAATAATATGTCACACACACGCATATGCACAGTGGAAGAGAAAGTAGATGATTAAATAAGTTTATTTTATTTCTCTCTCTGGATACTAAATTGTGATTTGAAAATCATTAATAAATTTTCGTTGTTAATCATGCCTTTATATTTCAAATTGTGTGTATAAACATAAAGTAAGAAGAGGATTATAGGATATGTCATTGAAATGACAGATTATCAATGCAGCTGGCTCAGTATATTATAAAATTTTCATATAAGCCTCAGCCAGTGTATCGTTACTAATCTCTGGGATGGATCTCGTATCTTGAAGTCAAGGCTAGATTCAACCTGACGTGATTTACGTCAGGCAGCTCCAAAATTAAAGGACAACTTCCATCATCAGTGACGCAGCTTCAGGATAATTGTCAATTAACCGGGCTTAAGTTGTATCTTTGCCTAATCAAACGTCGATGTGACAGGAGGCCGCTAATTTTTTATTTGCCTCACCAGCACCAAGTCAAAAGGAAACCTCTATCATTGGAATATGTTCCTCAAGATAATTGCCTTTTCACTGTGCTTAAATTAGTTTGTCCTGCTGAAGCAGGTTCTTACTAATTACTGTCAATCGAGTCGTCTTATCAAAGAGATAGGTCCCATGAAAGACTTCCAATTCGAAGTATGATTTAAATAAATGGTGTGTATGGGTGTGGGAATATGAATGGTTGAAGGTAAGAATTAAAAATATAGAAAATGACAGTCAAGTAACATGCGACTGTGTAGGTTATTAATTATTAATAAGTACTAGGAAGCAAAGAAAATTTTAATTGGTTTAAGATGTACTTACCAGATGATGAAGTTCTTGATGTGTAAGGATGACTGCTCTCCGTCGGAGACCGATTGCCTCGGCGAGGTCCCTGAAGAGAGGTCAGGAGCCGTTGAAGAATAACTGGCAGAAGACCGAAGTTGAATTTGAAATTCACTTTTATTTTAAAGTATACTCGAGTACAATATTTAACGGCTCTAAGATGCTTCCTTCCTTGTAGAGAGCTGGTGGTCAGATGATAGGTGATGTTGTCTCAAGAGCGTCGGGTCAAATGCACGGAAGACTGAGTTGCGCTCCCTGAGGTACCCTCTGATCCCTACTTTGTTCCAGGAGTCAGTGGTAGGGGAACGGGAGCTCTAAGCGTAGGTTGCTTGGCTGCTATTTGCTGCTCTAGCTGCCCTTCCTTTTGGCGCATGTTGTGACGTAGGAGTTGCGCTTTTGCGTGGAGGGGGAATGGGCTATCCGTGCGTTGGTTTGTTAATTTATAAAATTTTACAATAGTTTTTAGCTACCAGAATTCTCGTTATTTGTATACATTTTCTAATGTAGAATCTTAGATCTCCTTTAGGAAATGCGAGAGAAATGTGAACGGTTCTTCTAGCATGCTCCGTTCAAAAGCTGTCTTAAAATTCCGCTTATAATAAATTTTTTATAATTAGTAAATTCTGGTGTCATAAACTATTATAATTACAATCATTTTATAATACACATATAGATATATATATATATATGTGTGTGGATATATATATATATAGTAGCTTAACATAGAAGAAATAATTGTTAATAATAATTAGGTGGTATAGAAGTGTTTTAATTATTACGGTTCGATATATCGAATTAATTCTGTTGTAGCGGATGGCCGTAATACCAGGCGGTCGTGCCGGGTCTATTATCTTATCGCTAAATGAGCCCATGTACAACTGTACTGAATGAAGCTCGGAGGATCGCTTATCTCTTGGTGAATAATTTTATTCTTATTATTTTATAGGACGATTTAATAATTTTGCTTGCAACAATTCATGTAGCCCTGCTACTTATTATGTAGGATATATACATATATATATATATTGGTTGTAAGATTTTATAGTTATAGTTTTTTATTGTCTTGTCAAAATTTATTTTATAATAATTTAGTGTGTATTAATATTTTCATGTCAAAAAAAAAATAAGAGTTTATTTGAACCTTATTACTTCTTAATTTTTATTAAACATCCAGGCTCATTTGGCGTATGATTATATATATATATATATATTCTTTTAACAATTTTATAATCTTATGAATATTGCGCTCGCAATAAAAAGTGCTTCTTATAATATTCGATTATTCTCGAGTCCTCTTTGTCTCTAGACTCGGGCGCGTATGTTGAGACATAGTGGAAGATAAGATTATTGGCACGCGCCAACCGATAACGCACTGCGTTCGGCTTAGCCTTAGCCTTTGGCACATATAAGAAGATTTATAATTTAGCTCGATTATTCGTACGTACTAAACCATGTTTTACTAAATTTTATAAGTAAACCATGTTTTACTAAATTTTATAAGATTGTACATTTGTTGGATTTCAATTTTATGTTCTAATCCTTTTAATTTATTTTGACATATCTTTTACGTCGTTAAATTTATGTTTTATTGTCGGTTATATTGTTCTTATAATTCGCCTTTTAAATTTCGTATGTATATGTGTAACGTATTCTCCTACGATTTACAACTTAATAACTTAGTAAAACATATTACAATATATATTTATTAATAACCATGCGTGTTAATGGTCAAAGCAAAAAGGTCGGTCCGAAATTTATTTCACGCCTTGATTTTAAAAGAATATTATTTCTAAGTCTCCTTGGTCTGAAGTCTAGTGCATGAACGCCGTAAGTATCAAGGGAGATAAGATACATTGACGCGTGTCAGTAGATAACGCACCGCACATCCTTAGCCTTGACCGCCTGACCGACTTATTAATTCACGCATATAAAATCATATTTTATTCGCATTTACCTATAGTTTTAGGTTTGTCGTTAATAAAGAAAGAAAATTATTGTATTTAGGTAGCTAGAGTACATATGCTTGTATGAATAATTAAAAGTATATAAGAATATATTTCATGTTTTTTATGACTACAAATTTTGTGTGTCCAACTCACCTTGTTATTTTTATTAATAATTATATATATATATATTAATAACAAGGGTGATAAGTTGGTCTGAGCTTGTTTCGCGATTTAATTCTCATTAATTCTTGCATACGGGATTACGTATAGCGCTGTCTCTCTCGCTCGCGCGGGCCGCCCGATAGTTCGGTCTCTCTCACTTTCACGTACTACCTATTGAGGTCTCACGTATAAGTCTCGATCAGTTTAACCATTCGATTATGCTTTATTATATGTTAGAGAAGGCTTAGTAAGTATTGTTGGCGTTATTATTTACTATTAATCGATTTATTAAAATATGATTTTCCTTTATGTAGGTTTTTATATATGTATATATATATACATATAATTGGAAAGGCACAAGCCTATGGATTTTCCGTAGATAATGGGTGTACGAAGTGAGCCTCTTTTAATTATTCAATAGGGCTGCCACGCAAAACATCTATACGGTAAGTATATTTGTTTATATATGTATATATATGAATTTTTATATTTGTAATTGAGTAATGTATTTTGAATATGAATTCACGTGTAGGTTATTGTTGAAATGTATTTCTAAGGAAATTTTACTAATAAATATATTTTATTTTTCTGTATAGCGTGTTCGTTAGGTGATGAAAATACTGAGACACCCGGTGGACAACCGAGTGAGGCTATGTTTATAGGGTGACTTATTATTCTGCATGCAGAAAGAGTTATGTATAAAAATTTTATTCTTACTGAATTTTTCCTTTTGTAGTTATTATTTAATTTAATATATTTGTTGTTAAAATTGAGTGTATTAATATTTGATTTATCATACTTATTTTACTATTTGATTTTCTTCATTACTATAGGATTATACACATCTGTAAAATATTATACCTTTTTAATTACATTAATACATTAGTTTTGATTAACTAAAAATTTTTATAATGATAATAGATTTCGTATGGATTAATGTTTTTATGTATTTTATGTCAAGTTAATTTTTCATACGGCCAAATATTATTGGATTGTTATTTTCAGCTGCTAGGACTTGGAATTCTTGCTACTTATTTATGACGAACTGTCTTATATCGTTAGGAAGAGGGTATATATATATATATATATATATATTTATATAGGGTTATAAAAAGTGTGTAAGTATGAATTATATTTTAAATGGGTTACTCAATAATCTTTATAGTAGCTCTTCTTATACTTTTATTATAATTTTCAGATATCAAGACTCTGAGAAAAATTACTTTCTAATAGTGAATATATATATATATAGTATTTTAAGCTTTGTGCCGACAAAGTGTCGATTTTTAATAGTTTAAAACGAGCAACAAATTCTTTGAGTTACTTTTCTCTTGTACAAATGAATTTCATCGTTTGCAGATACTTATGATATGTTGGTTCTAATTAGATAATGTAATTTTTACAAAATGTTTTTACACTGTTTTGGAGCACAAAATTAATTTTATAAATTTTCTTTTATTATTGATAATTTTTTATTAATCTTTTATATTAATATTCCTTCTGTTTAGACTTGCTTTCAGGATATTTGTTGGCATTTTTGCCAACAGGTTATGTCTCGATTCATCCAAATATTAATTTAATTATATTTCTCCCAGGTTTCAAAATTTGCAATAGCCGCATCCTACTTACGGCAGTCCAGTTACATCGTCCATCGAAGTAATCCGTATAGGGCGATAAGATCAATCGTTAAAAGATTTTAGGTAAGTATTATTTTATAATTAAAAGTGTTTTTACTTAGTCTTTAAATAAATTGTTTCTAACATTATTTTATAATTTCCAGGAGAAGGGTTATGTTTTATGAGGTGCTTGATTGGTCCATAAATATTTCTGTATATTATTGTAAAGGGAATTTTATGGGATTTTACAGTGTAGTAAGTATAGGTACTTATATGAACGTATTTTCCGTTACGATATTTTTGCTCTAACAATATAAATTGCTTGAATTTAAAAATAGAATTTTAAATTGTCTTCTTTTTGACTAAAGGAATTAATTATTATAGTGTTTTATATAACAGTTATGTTCACTTTTCTGTAATTAATTTAAAATGTATAATTATTTTGCATGCATGATTACTGCAGGTGTAATATAGTATATTTTCCTAGATTTTTGGTTACATATATATATATTAATAGATATTTGAAATGATAACTTTTCTGCTAACTTTCATATAATGATTTATATGAATTTTGTCGCGAACGCTTTTAACACAGTTTGCATTATTCAAAATAATTTTAATAACACGATTTCAAATCTATTTCTTTCCTGAATAAAGTTGAAATATATTAATTTTATTCGATTAACATATTTCTGTAAATCCAGCTATTCGGTTAGCACTGGTAGTTTACTAGGTTTTTAGTTATATAGGATAACTAGATAATATGAATATCGGCAAATTATATATAATATATATATAGTGATATGAATTTATAGTGAATATATGTAATATTTAAAAATTATATAAGATGATAAATTCTTGATGTTATACTACAAAGTAATATTTAAAATTTTTGTTGCGGGACGTAACAGCCTCAACAAAATTATCAGACTAAAATATGTCGCTATTGTAAAACTCCTGGACACCTCATAGAGGAATGCCGAAAGCTCGCCTACAAAAGAACCTTGGAAGTAACCCAACCCGGTACTTCGGGAAACGCGCAAGGCGTTCCGCTGAGAACCGACGTCCGCCGGAACGACCTGCAAACAGGACGTCCGACTTACCACATTCAAGAGAAAGTCAACGTGATAACACCACAAGGAACTCTCGCACAAACCTCCGAATCTGCCAAATAAATGACAAACAACAATCCACGGAATTGCCCACAGTAACGTTATTTTCTCCAGATCTAATAACAAACTGCAAATTTATGATTGATTCTGGATCTGGATTGAACCTCATTAAACAAAAATGCTTAAATCCGCACGTTACTCTCGACAAATCTAATCCTCTAGCTTTACAAGGAATCGCCTCTGAAACTATCGTTACATTGGGAGCTGTTTCCATATCTATTCTCGGAAAACTGTCCGAATTTTACGTCATATCTGACTCAATAGCATTTTCACAAGATGGAATTCTAGGCAATAAGTTCCTGAGGGAACAGGCCGTCATAGTAAACTACAAGGATAATTTTATGCAGTATGAGGATACGAAAATTCCTTTTACGAATTCAAATGCCATACGTCTTAAGGAAAGGACCGTAACTCCCTGTTCTTTTTATATCTCTAATCCAGAAAGGCAAATCGGATACATACATCGCCACACGCCTGCCAAAGGCATATATTTCGGAGAGGCCATCGTTGTTAACAATAACGGAAAAGCTTATATGCCCATATTTAACACTTCCGAGGAAGAATTAATCTTTAACATTCCGACTGTCGAATTACAAGAATACGATACTTGTGAGACAAGTAATGACCCCACCGGAACCCAAGGGCTTCCCAGG
Source organism: Camponotus vicinus (assembly GCF_025532165.1). Lineage (NCBI taxonomy): Eukaryota > Metazoa > Arthropoda > Insecta > Hymenoptera > Formicidae > Camponotus > Camponotus vicinus. The sequence goes on along the minus strand of NW_028141980.1, from coordinate 5,988,443 downwards.
GGATTAATCCGAACTTCTAACTCCAACAATCTCGCTGGACTAGACGAACCCCGAGTGGAGCTCGTCAAAGCCATAGATAATCCCATTTATTTTAACCAGGCATTACCAACACCAACAGATAGAACTGTTGATGTCATAAATCTTCTACGTCTTGAACATCTGAATTCCGAGGAGTCAGAAAATGTTCGACTACTAGTCTTCAAACACTCCGATAGATTTCACTTACCCGGTGAACATCTTGTTACGTCCCGCAACGAAAAATTTAAAATCTTACTTATAAAAGTATAATCCCTACTTATTCTCTCATCCTATATAATCTTTGCGCGATACTATATATAATCACTATATATTTGCGTCATAATATTATAATATTATATAATCAATATATATATACATCAATTCAATAATAATCAGTTCTCATGTAGTCAAAATACTAGTAACCACCAGTACTAACCGAAAGCTGGACTTATACACATCGATCAATCAAGAAAAAGTAATAGGCTCTTTGAAACAGTCATTTATAATAATCGTAAAAGAATTTCAATATATATATAATTATTATTTATGCAATTTTAATAAAGCTGCAAAAGCCTCATACAATCACCTTAAAATCGCTTATGAAATTTCATAAATCAATAGCAAAATACTATATATATATATATATATATTTATATATATATTCGCCATAATCTCATATTAATACAATACATTGATTGATGTGGTATATAGCCAGAAAGATATTACAATGAATTAGCAGTACTGGTACTGGTCGTATATAATGATATTTATCTTAATAATTAACTTTACTAAGAAAAGAAATTTATTCGAAATTTTATTATCAAGAAAAACTCTTAGCAAATCATTTGCAACAAGACTTCGTATAAATTGGTATACGAACAAATCCGTCGGTAACTGGTCTTATAGCCTCTTGTGCGTTCCTTCACATTCTTCTGGTAAATTTGGCATGGGAAAATTTCCATAGCCATGAATCCCGAAACCTGAAAATATTATAACTAATTAGTATTTAGACAAATAAAGACATAAATCGATAAACAATGAAAAACACATATATATATATATAAAAGTTTAATTATTATCAAATAATAAATATATTTACTTTGATTATTTAATTATAAAATTAAAACGTAAAAACAGATGACCAGTAACGACTAAATAATAATCCTTTGTAAAATAACAAGCTTCTTTTAAAAGGAAAATGATTTAAATAATTCTTAACAAATAAAATATAATTTGTTTCAAAGAATAGTATAAAGAATTTCGTATCTTATATAATCTTTACTTGTAATTATATATAATCACTATAAATCCACTTTATATTATATGTAACCAATATATATAGATATTCACTCAATATTCATATTATTCAGTTATCACATATAACCAAAAAGGGATATCCCTATGCGTGTATATGCGCTTACTACAAAGGAAAAGACATAAATCAAAATATTTTATCAAACGATACTCACCTAAATTCTATTAATAAATGATTTTGAGCCCATGCGTATCTTTTTAATAAACAGTATGTTCGGTTGTCATAAAAGAGATGCAGCGATTATAAATTTTGAAATCTGAAAATCAAATAATTAATTAATATTTTGTAATAAATATCTACAGTAAAAATGTTAATAAATGCTCCGAAAGTGAGCCACATAAAATATTAATACGAAAATTTACAAAGAATCATCAATAACAAAAGGAAAGTTATAAAGTTAATATTCTACGTACATATAAGAATATAAAAAACAATAAATAAATGTACCAAGTCAAACAAAAATTAATACCCAATAATAATAATTGTTACTAAAACAATACGCTTTAAAAATCAGTAATTATAATCCGTAATAAAATAATTAACAATATATATATATATTTTTTATATTCAAGAGAAACAAAATTAATAAATTTTCCTTGAATAAATATTTTTCTAAGCGTTATAATAAATCTTTATTGTACATTAATACCATTGGCCAAATATGTCTGTATAAAACTCTAATTATTATTGAATAACATTTAACTTTGACTATTTAATTACAAAATGTAAATGGCCAATAATCACCAAATAATAATCTTTTATAAAGTAACGAGCTTCTTTCAGAAATTAATGATTTAAACATTTCTTAATAAAATATAATTAATAAAATATAATTAATAAAATATAATATAATTAATCAAGCAAGAATTTCCTTTAAAAATCCTAGATTATTTTAATTCTTGGTCCTCGTTGAGTTCCCGTAAATATATATATATGTTCACTATCAGGAAGTAATTTTCCTCAGAGTCTTGATACCTGAAAAATATAATAAATATATAAGAAAATCTACTATAGAAATTATTAAATAAACCATTTAAAATATAATACATACTTGCACACCTTTTATGATCCTATATATATAATATTTATCCTCTTCCTAATAACGTAAGACAGCTTGTTATAAATAAGTAGCAAGAATTCCAAGTCCCAGCAACTGAAAATAATAATCAAATAATATTTAGCCGTATGAAAAATTAACTTAACAAAAATATACTAAAAAATCAATCTATACAAAATCTATAAAAGTTTGATTGATCAAAATTACTATATTAAACAGGTTTAATATTTTATAAATGTATATAATTATATAGGAGTAAAAGAAATCAAATAGTAAAAGAAGTATAATAAATCAAATATTAATATATTAAATTTCAACAATAAATATATTAAATTAAATAATAATTACTAAACAATAACTAAATAATAAAGAAATGTCAAGAAATTATTATGAATAAAATTTTATACGTAACTCTTTGCTGCATGCAGAATAATAAGTCACCCTATAAACATAGCCTCCACTTGGTTGTCCACCGGGTGTCCCAATATTTTCATCACCTAACGAAAACGCTATACGGAATAATAAAAATATACTTATTAATAAAATTCCTTAGAAATATAGTTCAATAACAAATCACAAATATGCCTCCTCAAATATATAATCAACAGACTACATCTATCGAAATTTATACACGAGACCTCAATAGGTAGTAGTACGTGAAGGTGAGAGAGACCGCACTATCGGGTGACTCGCGCGAGTGAGAGAGACAGCGCTATACGTAATACCATATGTAAAAATTAATAAGAATTAAACCGCGAAACAAGCTCGGACAGACTTGTCACCCTCATTATTAGTATAAATACATATGTAGTTATTAATAAAAATTTAAAAGATAATGCATTAAAATACTAAATATTAAATACATATAAAATACATAATATTATACATGAATACATATATTATATATATGTATATATAATATATATTTTATAAATATATGATATAATTAAATAAAACCTTTAATTCATTAATTAACTTATCAAAATAATAAACTTACCAAATAAACTTCCGAAATAATTCGCACAGATTCCTCAAAATCCTTTCAATGCTGCATATTCTTATATGGTTTAAGCCTGTCTGTTGTCCGTGAATAATCCATTGGTCCCTATCCCTTCCAACATATATATATACTATATATGCAACCTAGACAAATAAGAAAAATTCAAATAATAACACGTTTAAAAGCATAAGAACATAATAATTAATACATTATAAAAATCTCTTTTCATATACGTATATTCTATATAGTTATTCAAATAAAACTTCACTACATAATAATAAATTATATAAAATCTAATCCACCCATTATTGCCAAATAATACATATATTTTTCATTTTGATTATTTAATTGCAAAATTTTATATACAATTAAAATATAATAAGTAAGCAATGATAACCAAATAATAAACCATTTTCATTATGTGAAAGCTCAACATTATTTAATATAAATATATTTAATAAATGACCGAAAGTTATCAAGTCAAGCACATTCAAAATAATATTAAAATATTTCAAAATATCCAAAACTTATCCGCAATTAGAGGTGCATAGAGTTAATAAGTCATGGCCAGATGATCATATGTGAGTATTTTAATCCGCTCCGACAATAGTCTAATAAACGTTCTATATTGTCGATTAAAATACAGCCAAGCTATAAATGATATGCACCCTCGAATATCTTCTGTATAGAATGTCGTTTTACAAAATATCTGAAAAATATAATAACTATATAAGACAAATATATTAAATTATTTAAATTATTAATAATTATAAATAATAAAGATTCTGATTTAATAAAACCAAAATGCAAAATAAAGCTCATAACTCTTTACTGTGTGCAGAATTATAAATCTATATAACTACTAAATAAATTTTGTTATAACAAAACTTTACACATATATAACACACATGAAATATAAAGTTTCAATAATAATAATACAAGGTAATAAATATACATATTAATAATAATAATGAATGTATGGTCTTATAAAATTCATTATGCATGATTTTATTATTGAGACGAATAATAAGTCTCCTTATAAGAGCACAAGGCTAAGTCCAGCGTACCGCGTTATCTCCCCTATTACTTTGTTATCTCCCCTAATGTTTTCGACGTCCGTGCCGAGTCTTAATGCGAAAGGGACTCGCGAATATATAATGTATGAATATTATAAGGAGCGCTTTCTTATTGCAAGAGTAATAAGTTATTACGAAATTATAAATTATAAAAGAATATATATATATATTATATGTTAAATTAATCCATATCATTAACTAACAAAGATCCAACAGTAATGCAATTTTTTAGCAAACTTTCAAGCCTTCAAAAGAGAAATAACAATATGTATAATACATATTTAATTAATAAAATAATGAAGATAAAATTTTTAATAATTACATTTATTAACTTTTACAAACAATATATATAAGTATATATATATATATATATATTCTATACAATTAACAAGTAAAGAATATATGAATAAATTATAACAAACGAAATTATTAAATCGATTTATAAAGCGTTATAAATTCACTCACCAAAAGATAAGCGACCCTCCGAGCTTCATCCGGTGCAGCTGCACATGAGCTCACTCAGCGATAAGATAAGGCCTGGCGCGACTGCCTGGCGCGACAGCCTGGCACGGCGAACACCTGCATCCGGTGATAAAACAGCTCGCCACATCCTTTGTTCTAAGAGCTGAATAATGAAAGAATAATTAATACACTTTTATATTATAATGTAACACAATTATTATTAACAACTATCTAGACCATGCACCTATATGCACATACATATATATATATATCATATAATTATTATATAGCAAATTGTAATTATAATGGTTTATAACACCAGAATTTGTTTATAACATTGTTAACTAGAACTATATAATTAATATAAAGAAAGTTAAAAATCAATTCTAAACGGAACATGCTAGAACGATCATTCACACTTCTATTGAAAGAGGTTGAGATTCTATATTAAAAAATATATGCATGCAAATTATTAAAATTCTGGTGACTAAAAACCTATTGTAAAAGCCTTACCTTTTGTAAAATGAATTAACGAGCTCGATGCATGGACAATACTGACAGCTCCGTCGTCCCCACTATCCCCACGCAAGAGCGCGGCCACTACGTCATAGCGCGCTCGAAGAAGAAGGACAACTATAGCGGCAAGCGGCGGTCGAGCCGCCTACGCCCGGGAGCGCCGCATTCTCCTACCACTGCGGATAGCCGGCACGGAGTAGGGACCAGAGGGTACCTCAGGGAGCGCAGCTCAGTCTTCCGCGCATTTGACCTGGAGCTCTCGAGAAGAAAACAACTAAAGCGATCACGAGCGTATTATAGAACATTTTCGAGTCGAAAAAGAACTTAGTCGCAGGATATTTTTCCGGACTAAGAACTTAGTCTAGAGAGCAGTCGAATATTATAGTATACTTAAAGAAAATAAAGTGTCTTTGAACCATCACTTGGGTCTTCTGCCAATCATTTGTCACCGGTTCCTCCGACTCTCCTACAGGGACATCGCCGAGGCAGACCGTCCTCCACGGAGATTCATCGCATATCCTGACAGCAGTACTTTTGGGTAAGTACTCGTTTTAATTATTCAATAATTTCCTTTTCATCTCTCGTGATCTGCAACCATCAACCGAATATTATTAATTATTATTTTTGCATGACATATTGAAGAATTTTATTACACATAATAGTCAACAACTTACCTTCATACAATTCCAACGTCTTCTCCTTCCGATAACACGAGTACGTTGGTTGCCTTTGAACGTTAAACGCTCAGTCTGTCTTTGGTTTTATCCACAAGAGTGAATCGTCGCCTTCGACTTGTCAATCGATGTGCATTGGGTAGTCTACTCTACCCCTCTGCCGTTTCCGCGAAGAATTTTCTTTAGAGGAAATTTCTTTACGGACTCTGTGCCGCTGTGACGTGACGTCTTGCACATCGAAACTCGTCGTAGAGCATGGGACGCGCTCTTTAAGGACCGACTGACACATAGTATGATAACTCTGGTTTAGTATCATATATTAGAAGAATTATTTAATAATAATAAAACTAAACCAGTAGGTACGGTATCCATCTGATATTCAAACATTCCTACACCCCCTTCCTTACCACGTCACTGCATGTGAGGTAATTAACTAATAATTTTCTCTCATAATAAATGAGGAGTCGCGATTTCAGAATCTGTCCTGTCTCTTTCTCTAAACCGGTTACGAAACTTTAGATTCACGCGGTACATTCTTTTTTGACAGGTGACCCCTCGAAATTTCCATCGTAAGTATTAGATGCCGCGAAATAATTTTAAATTATCCTTTCGATAAAACAAATTTTAAAATTTAAATTATTTCAATAATAGATGGTAAACGCATTACGCATCGATCCAGTTCTCCGTCGCGAGATCCCCTTTCATCGGGCGGGTATAAGGCGTCGCGAGTATTTCCGACAGCGTCTGTTGAGAGACCGACGTACTGTTCCTTACCATTTATACGTAGACCGAGATGAAATTCCGAGCGAGATAATTCGAGCGGTCAATGATCGTGAAAACACCCCACACGACCTTTCATTTGCCCCTTTGCCCTCCGAACTAAACCCCGAGAACAGCAGACAACACCAAGCGATACCGGCTGGAGAAGAACCGGAAGAAGAACAGGAATCGTCAGACAGTTGCTCTGTCAGCTCAACTGCTTCCACGATTGTCCTCGACCCGGATAACCTTACTGCTGGAATACCACGGGGATTACTTCGAGCCTGGGAGGCCAATGCCGAAATAAGACGGGACAGGCAGGTCCAAACGTCTCCCCGTCGCCCCGATAGCCCGGCCTCATTTTCGGATTATTCGACCCCAGATTATTCCCCGGTTAGACCCGGAGAATTCGGGTTTGACCCCGTGGATATCTCCCCAGCAGAAGAAGACTTGGCGGACCAAGCGGTTAATCATTTTCTGGATTATCTGAACAGCGAAGAATTCTTAGATACAGTCGATGACATATATCATACATAATTTGATTTCGCTAAAATTACCTTACAAACTAATGTAGAAGAACGAGGAAGGATAAAATAAATAAAAGAAAAAAATAGAAATTTATAACATAATAAATCTACATATTTATTTGTCAACCCTAAAATACCTCCGAAAAGAAGCGTCCTATAGATCCTAATCTCTCGGCGTCCCAGGGTATAGCCGGCGTGGCAGGTTGCCCTGAAAAACAAAATAGAGAGATATAATATTGTTCGTCCCTGCACGGTGCGCCCTGCAGAATCGTTGAATAAACGATCGAATAGGACGTAACAATCTCCAAGCGACAAACGCCGCTCAGCATTCTATTCCTACTATTAATGAAATGCCTGTCCACACGAAACAATATAGATTTCCTCCTGTACATAAGGAAGAAATTAATAAACAAGTAAATGAATTATTATCTTCTGATTTAATAAGACCTTCTACTTCCCCTTATAACTCTCCTTTATGGATAGTTCCGAAAAAGCCAGATTCCCTAGGGAATAAAAGATGGCGAATGGTTATCGATTATCGAAACCTCAATGAAAAAACAATAGGCGATGCCTATCCTCTTCCAAATATAACGGATATATTAGATCAACTTGGATCTGCAAAATATTTTTCAGTACTGGACTTAGCCTCCGGTTTCCACCAAATACCCATGGCATCAAAAGACGCTCATAAAACTGCCTTCTCTACGCCTTACGGACATTACCAATTCAAAAGAATGCCATTCGGACTAAAAAATGCTCCTGCAACTTTTCAAAGGTTGATGGATAACGTTCTATCCGGACTTCAGGGAAATGAATTATTTGTTTATATGGATGATATTGTCGTCTATGCACGATCATTGCAAGAACACGAAAGCAAGTTCGAAAAATTAATGCAGAGATTAAGAGCTGCAAATTTAAAATTACAACCAGATAAATGCGAATTTTTACGACGTGAAGTTATGTATCTAGGACATATAATTGGATCCGATGGAGTCAAACCTGACCCCGCTAAGGTAAAAGCTATAATGAATTTTCCTACTCCAAAGAATCCGAAAAACATCAAACAATTCCTAGGACTAGCCGGATATTATAGAAGATTTATTCCCAATTTTTCCAAAGTCGCTAAACCATTAACCGACCTCTTAAAAAAGGATAAGAAATTTGAATGGACGGCAAAGCAAACAGAAGCCTTCGATATTCTAAGAAATTCACTATGTTCCGAGCCTATTTTACAATACCCCGACTTTACTAGACCATTCGTTTTAACTACCGACGCATCTGGATATGCGGTTGGAGGAGTGCTCAGTCAGGGAATAATAGGGAAAGATTTACCCGTTGCCTACACCTCTCGTATTTTAAATCCCGCCGAGCAAAATTATTCAACCATAGAGAAAGAATGTTTAGCCATCATTTATTGCGTAAATCACTTTAGGCCATATTTATACGGAAGAACTTTCATTATTGTAACGGATCATAAACCACTAGTATGGTGTTACGTCCCGCAACAAAAATTTTAAATATTACTTTGTAGTATAACATCAAGAATTTATCATCTTATATAATTTTTAAATATTACATATATTCACTATAAATTCATATCACTATATATATATTATATATAATTTGCCGATATTCATATTATCTAGTTATCCTATATAACTAAAAACCTAGTAAACTACCAGTGCTAACCGAATAGCTGGATTTACAGAAATATGTTAATCGAATAAAATTAATATATTTCAACTTTATTCAGGAAAGAAATAGATTTGAAATCGTGTTATTAAAATTATTTTGAATAATGCAAACTGTGTTAAAAGCGTTCGCGACAAAATTCATATAAATCATTATATGAAAGTTAGCAGAAAAGTTATCATTTCAAATATCTATTAATATATATATATGTAACCAAAAATCTAGGAAAATATACTATATTACACCTGCAGTAATCATGCATGCAAAATAATTATACATTTTAAATTAATTACAGAAAAGTGAACATAACTGTTATATAAAACACTATAATAATTAATTCCTTTAGTCAAAAAGAAGACAATTTAAAATTCTATTTTTAAATTCAAGCAATTTATATTGTTAGAGCAAAAATATCGTAACGGAAAATACGTTCATATAAGTACCTATACTTACTACACTGTAAAATCCCATAAAATTCCCTTTACAATAATATACAGAAATATTTATGGACCAATCAAGCACCTCATAAAACATAACCCTTCTCCTGGAAATTATAAAATAATGTTAGAAACAATTTATTTAAAGACTAAGTAAAAACACTTTTAATTATAAAATAATACTTACCTAAAATCTTTTAACGATTGATCTTATCGCCCTATACGGATTACTTCGATGGACGATGTAACTGGACTGCCGTAAGTAGGATGCGGCTATTGCAAATTTTGAAACCTGGGAGAAATATAATTAAATTAATATTTGGATGAATCGAGACATAACCTGTTGGCAAAAATGCCAACAAATATCCTGAAAGCAAGTCTAAACAGAAGGAATATTAATATAAAAGATTAATAAAAAATTATCAATAATAAAAGAAAATTTATAAAATTAATTTTGTGCTCCAAAACAGTGTAAAAACATTTTGTAAAAATTACATTATCTAATTAGAACCAACATATCATAAGTATCTGCAAACGATGAAATTCATTTGTACAAGAGAAAAGTAACTCAAAGAATTTGTTGCTCGTTTTAAACTATTAAAAATCGACACTTTGTCGGCACAAAGCTTAAAATACTATATATATATATATTCACTATTAGAAAGTAATTTTTCTCAGAGTCTTGATATCTGAAAATTATAATAAAAGTATAAGAAGAGCTACTATAAAGATTATTGAGTAACCCATTTAAAATATAATTCATACTTACACACTTTTTATAACCCTATATAAATATATATATATATATATATATATACCCTCTTCCTAACGATATAAGACAGTTCGTCATAAATAAGTAGCAAGAATTCCAAGTCCTAGCAGCTGAAAATAACAATCCAATAATATTTGGCCGTATGAAAAATTAACTTGACATAAAATACATAAAAACATTAATCCATACGAAATCTATTATCATTATAAAAATTTTTAGTTAATCAAAACTAATGTATTAATGTAATTAAAAAGGTATAATATTTTACAGATGTGTATAATCCTATAGTAATGAAGAAAATCAAATAGTAAAATAAGTATGATAAATCAAATATTAATACACTCAATTTTAACAACAAATATATTAAATTAAATAATAACTACAAAAGGAAAAATTCAGTAAGAATAAAATTTTTATACATAACTCTTTCTGCATGCAGAATAATAAGTCACCCTATAAACATAGCCTCACTCGGTTGTCCACCGGGTGTCTCAGTATTTTCATCACCTAACGAACACGCTATACAGAAAAATAAAATATATTTATTAGTAAAATTTCCTTAGAAATACATTTCAACAATAACCTACACGTGAATTCATATTCAAAATACATTACTCAATTACAAATATAAAAATTCATATATATACATATATAAACAAATATACTTACCGTATAGATGTTTTGCGTGGCAGCCCTATTGAATAATTAAAAGAGGCTCACTTCGTACACCCATTATCTACGGAAAATCCATAGGCTTGTGCCTTTCCAATTATATGTATATATATATACATATATAAAAACCTACATAAAGGAAAATCATATTTTAATAAATCGATTAATAGTAAATAATAACGCCAACAATACTTACTAAGCCTTCTCTAACATATAATAAAGCATAATCGAATGGTTAAACTGATCGAGACTTATACGTGAGACCTCAATAGGTAGTACGTGAAAGTGAGAGAGACCGAACTATCGGGCGGCCCGCGCGAGCGAGAGAGACAGCGCTATACGTAATCCCGTATGCAAGAATCAATGAGAATTAAATCGCGAAACAAGCTCAGACCAACTTATCACCCTTGTTATTAATATATATATATATAATTATTAATAAAAATAACAAGGTGAGTTGGACACACAAAATTTGTAGTCATAAAAAACATGAAATATATTCTTATATACTTTTAATTATTCATACAAGCATATGTACTCTAGCTACCTAAATACAATAATTTTCTTTCTTTATTAACGACAAACCTAAAACTATAGGTAAATGCGAATAAAATATGATTTTATATGCGTGAATTAATAAGTCGGTCAGGCGGTCAAGGCTAAGGATGTGCGGTGCGTTATCTACTGACACGCGTCAATGTATCTTATCTCCCTTGATACTTACGGCGTTCATGCACTAGACTTCAGACCAAGGAGACTTAGAAATAATATTCTTTTAAAATCAAGGCGTGAAATAAATTTCGGACCGACCTTTTTGCTTTGACCATTAACACGCATGGTTATTAATAAATATATATTGTAATATGTTTTACTAAGTTATTAAGTTGTAAATCGTAGGAGAATACGTTACACATATACATACGAAATTTAAAAGGCGAATTATAAGAACAATATAACCGACAATAAAACATAAATTTAACGACGTAAAAGATATGTCAAAATAAATTAAAAGGATTAGAACATAAAATTGAAATCCAACAAATGTACAATCTTATAAAATTTAGTAAAACATGGTTTACTTATAAAATTTAGTAAAACATGGTTTAGTACGTACGAATAATCGAGCTAAATTATAAATCTTCTTATATGTGCCAAAGGCTAAGGCTAAGCCGAACGCAGTGCGTTATCGGTTGGCGCGTGCCAATAATCTTATCTTCCACTATGTCTCAACATACGCGCCCGAGTCTAGAGACAAAGAGGACTCGAGAATAATCGAATATTATAAGAAGCACTTTTTATTGCGAGCGCAATATTCATAAGATTATAAAATTGTTAAAAGAATATATATATATATATATAATCATACGCCAAATGAGCCTGGATGTTTAATAAAAATTAAGAAGTAATAAGGTTCAAATAAACTCTTATTTTTTTTTTGACATGAAAATATTAATACACACTAAATTATTATAAAATAAATTTTGACAAGACAATAAAAAACTATAACTATAAAATCTTACAACCAATATATATATATATGTATATATCCTACATAATAAGTAGCAGGGCTACATGAATTGTTGCAAGCAAAATTATTAAATCGTCCTATAAAATAATAAGAATAAAATTATTCACCAAGAGATAAGCGATCCTCCGAGCTTCATTCAGTACAGTTGTACATGGGCTCATTTAGCGATAAGATAATAGACCCGGCACGACCGCCTGGTATTACGGCCATCCGCTACAACAGAATTAATTCGATATATCGAACCGTAATAATTAAAACACTTCTATACCACCTAATTATTATTAACAATTATTTCTTCTATGTTAAGCTACTATATATATATATATCCACACACATATATATATATATATCTATATGTGTATTATAAAATGATTGTAATTATAATAGTTTATGACACCAGAATTTACTAATTATAAAAAATTTATTATAAGCGGAATTTTAAGACAGCTTTTGAACGGAGCATGCTAGAAGAACCGTTCACATTTCTTTCGCATTTCCTAAAGGAGATCTAAGATTCTACATTAGAAAATGTATACAAATAACGAGAATTCTGGTAGCTAAAAACTATTGTAAAATTTTATAAATTAACAAACCAACGCACGGATAGCCCATTCCCCCTCCACGCAAAAGCGCAACTCCTACGTCACAACATGCGCCAAAAGGAAGGGCAGCTAGAGCAGCAAATAGCAGCCAAGCAACCTACGCTTAGAGCTCCCGTTCCCCTACCACTGACTCCTGGAACAAAGTAGGGATCAGAGGGTACCTCAGGGAGCGCAACTCAGTCTTCCGTGCATTTGACCCGACGCTCTTGAGACAACATCACCTATCATCTGACCACCAGCTCTCTACAAGGAAGGAAGCATCTTAGAGCCGTTAAATATTGTACTCGAGTATACTTTAAAATAAAAGTGAATTTCAAATTCAACTTCGGTCTTCTGCCAGTTATTCTTCAACGGCTCCTGACCTCTCTTCAGGGACCTCGCCGAGGCAATCGGTCTCCGACGGAGAGCAGTCATCCTTACACATCAAGAACTTCATCATCTGGTAAGTACATCTTAAACCAATTAAAATTTTCTTTGCTTCCTAGTACTTATTAATAATTAATAACCTACACAGTCGCATGTTACTTGACTGTCATTTTCTATATTTTTAATTCTTACCTTCAACCATTCATATTCCCACACCCATACACACCATTTATTTAAATCATACTTCGAATTGGAAGTCTTTCATGGGACCTATCTCTTTGATAAGACGACTCGATTGACAGTAATTAGTAAGAACCTGCTTCAGCAGGACAAACTAATTTAAGCACAGTGAAAAGGCAATTATCTTGAGGAACATATTCCAATGATAGAGGTTTCCTTTTGACTTGGTGCTGGTGAGGCAAATAAAAAATTAGCGGCCTCCTGTCACATCGACGTTTGATTAGGCAAAGATACAACTTAAGCCCGGTTAATTGACAATTATCCTGAAGCTGCGTCACTGATGATGGAAGTTGTCCTTTAATTTTGGAGCTGCCTGACGTAAATCACGTCAGGTTGAATCTAGCCTTGACTTCAAGATACGAGATCCATCCCAGAGATTAGTAACGATACACTGGCTGAGGCTTATATGAAAATTTTATAATATACTGAGCCAGCTGCATTGATAATCTGTCATTTCAATGACATATCCTATAATCCTCTTCTTACTTTATGTTTATACACACAATTTGAAATATAAAGGCATGATTAACAACGAAAATTTATTAATGATTTTCAAATCACAATTTAGTATCCAGAGAGAGAAATAAAATAAACTTATTTAATCATCTACTTTCTCTTCCACTGTGCATATGCGTGTGTGTGACATATTATTCACACGATACTTTCATTTTTGACAGGTGACCCCTTTTTTCTTGCGACATCGTAAGTAATAATAATAATTTTCGGGAAAATTAATTGAAATATTATATCATATCGGATTTCGAACCTTTTTCGTATTAATAGATGGTCAACACCCGCCGTCCAGATCCCATAACTCGTCGCGAATTCCCTCTGCGAAACGCAGGCGTAGCTCGCCGAGAAATATATAGACAACGATTGCTCCGAGATCGTCCCTCCGTTGTACGACAATTATTTGTAGACAGGGATAATATCCCTCCTAATATTGTACACGCCGCCAACGATCGCGAAGATACCCTCTTCGATCTGTCCTTCGCCCCCTTACCCCCTGAATTTAACCCAGAAATCAGCGACAACGACAACAGCCCAGCGATATCAGCTGGCGAGGAAGCTGAGGAGGAAGATATTACTGAAACAACCCGTTCAGACAGCTCAAGCGACGCATCGACAATAATTGTCGATTTAAACAATCCTACGAACGGGATCCCGCTAGGACTGCTCCGCGCCTGGGAGCGCAACGGAGAAATCCCTGCGACAAGGGACCAACAAGTCCAGACTTCACCGCCGCCGAGCCCTCCACGAACTCCTGACTCATTCTCAGGCCCTTTTACCCCGAATTCT
Source organism: Camponotus vicinus (assembly GCF_025532165.1). Taxonomy (NCBI): domain Eukaryota; kingdom Metazoa; phylum Arthropoda; class Insecta; order Hymenoptera; family Formicidae; genus Camponotus; species Camponotus vicinus. The sequence continues at coordinate 5,973,431 of NW_028141980.1, read as the reverse complement.
TCTCCGCTTGCTTTTGGAGAAGCAGGTTTTGAGCCCATAGACATCTCTCCGAGCGACGAGAGTTTTACAGACTTTGAGGTGTTACGTCCTGTTTTAGCGTTTATTCAACGACTCTGCAGGGCTTACCGTGCATGGACGAACAAGGTTGTATCTCTCAATTTCTTTTTCAGGGCAACCTGCTAGGCCGGCTATACCCTGGGACGCCGAGAGATTCAGGATCTTGTTAACGCTTCTTATTAGAGATAAATCAAGGTTGACAAATAAATAAATGGATTTGTATCATAATTTTCTATTTCTTTTTATTTCATTCCCTTATCCATATACATTAGATGCAGATATAATAATAATTTTTCCGTTGATATTAATGTTATATTAATTTTATAGGTCTACAATAGTATCGAGGAATTCCTCGCTGCTCAAATAGTCGAGGAGTTGATTTACCTCAAAGTCTGTAAAACTCTCGTCGCTCGGAGAGATGTCTATGGGCTCAAAACCTGCTTCTCCAAAAGCAAGCGGAGAAGAATTCGGGGTAAAAGGGCCTGAGAATGAGTCAGGAGTTCGTGGAGGGCTCGGCGGCGGTGAAGTCTGGACTTGTTGGTCCCTTGTCGCAGGGATTTCTCCGTTGCGCTCCCAGGCGCGGAGCAGTCCTAGCGGGATCCCGTTCGTAGGATTGTTTAAATCGACAATTATTGTCGATGCGTCGCTTGAGCTGTCTGAACGGGTTGTTTCAGTAATATCTTCCTCCTCAGCTTCCTCGCCAGCTGATATCGCTGGGCTGTTGTCGTTGTCGCTGATTTCTGGGTTAAATTCAGGGGGTAAGGGGGCGAAGGACAGATCGAAGAGGGTATCTTCGCGATCGTTGGCGGCGTGTACAATATTAGGAGGGATATTATCCCTGTCTACAAATAATTGTCGTACAACGGAGGGACGATCTCGGAGCAATCGTTGTCTATATATTTCTCGGCGAGCTACGCCTGCGTTTCGCAGAGGGAATTCGCGACGAGTTATGGGATCTGGACGGCGGGTGTTGACCATCTATTAATACGAAAAAGGTTCGAAATCCGATATGATATAATATTTCAATTAATTTTCCCGAAAATTATTATTATTACTTACGATGTCGCAAGAAAAAAAGGGGTCACCTGTCAAAAATGAAAGTATCGTGTGAATAATATGTCACACACACGCATATGCACAGTGGAAGAGAAAGTAGATGATTAAATAAGTTTATTTTATTTCTCTCTCTGGATACTAAATTGTGATTTGAAAATCATTAATAAATTTTCGTTGTTAATCATGCCTTTATATTTCAAATTGTGTGTATAAACATAAAGTAAGAAGAGGATTATAGGATATGTCATTGAAATGACAGATTATCAATGCAGCTGGCTCAGTATATTATAAAATTTTCATATAAGCCTCAGCCAGTGTATCGTTACTAATCTCTGGGATGGATCTCGTATCTTGAAGTCAAGGCTAGATTCAACCTGACGTGATTTACGTCAGGCAGCTCCAAAATTAAAGGACAACTTCCATCATCAGTGACGCAGCTTCAGGATAATTGTCAATTAACCGGGCTTAAGTTGTATCTTTGCCTAATCAAACGTCGATGTGACAGGAGGCCGCTAATTTTTTATTTGCCTCACCAGCACCAAGTCAAAAGGAAACCTCTATCATTGGAATATGTTCCTCAAGATAATTGCCTTTTCACTGTGCTTAAATTAGTTTGTCCTGCTGAAGCAGGTTCTTACTAATTACTGTCAATCGAGTCGTCTTATCAAAGAGATAGGTCCCATGAAAGACTTCCAATTCGAAGTATGATTTAAATAAATGGTGTGTATGGGTGTGGGAATATGAATGGTTGAAGGTAAGAATTAAAAATATAGAAAATGACAGTCAAGTAACATGCGACTGTGTAGGTTATTAATTATTAATAAGTACTAGGAAGCAAAGAAAATTTTAATTGGTTTAAGATGTACTTACCAGATGATGAAGTTCTTGATGTGTAAGGATGACTGCTCTCCGTCGGAGACCGATTGCCTCGGCGAGGTCCCTGAAGAGAGGTCAGGAGCCGTTGAAGAATAACTGGCAGAAGACCGAAGTTGAATTTGAAATTCACTTTTATTTTAAAGTGTTACGTCCCCAGTTCCTCAGGACCGGTCTGGAAGTCTTACTTTCCCAGTTGGACGCAATTAATCTCTCAATTTGTTTTAGGGCAACCTGCTAGGCCGGCTATACCCTGGGACGCCGAGAGATTGAAGGTCTATTGTGCTTATAGAGAGGATTCAGGAGGGAGTGAGAATAAATATGTGTATTTGTAAGCAAAATCTTTATTTATTTTCTTTCTTTATTTATTTCCTTTCTTATTTACAAGCTGGATAAATGATGGTATTTATTAATTAATTAAATTGAGGTTATTCGAAAATCCTTCAAGTGAGGGGATCGTTGAAATTCAAAGAAGCGGTTGAAATTGCTGATAAAGTATAGTCTGAGAAGAATAAATTGTATTAGTACTATAAATTATCGATCTATGGTAAACTTTGACTCTCGAAAATTACCGACCGTCGGTAATGTAGATTTCTGTTTTACCGACCGATGGTAAGTTAGGTTTCTGTTTTACCGACCGATGGTAAGTTAGGTTTCTGTTTTACCGACCGATGGTTAGCGTCACTTTCTGTTTTACCGACCGATGGTAAGTTATCGACTGATGGTAAGTTATCGACCGATGGTAAGTTATCGACTGATGGTAAGTTATCGACCGATGGTAAGTTTTGATTGACGACTATTGGAAAAATTACCAACTGATGGTAAATTAGGATTATCGAGAATTTATTTGTTTGAAATGTTAATGTGTTATCTTGGTTTCAAAAAGATTCTTATTTTATTTTGATTCTCTGAAAATCGAAAGAGGATTCGAGGAAAAATCAGGAGTTTGGATACGCTGACAAGGTATCCACCTATCATACGGCTGGCTTAGTATTAACCTCGTAAGGTTAGGTTATAATTGCAAGTAGTGATAATGATTCAAATTGTTATAAACTAAGCCAGTGTATTGTCTCTAAATCCTGGGATGTATCTCGTATTTTGAAGTTAAGGCTAAATTCAATCCAAGATCAAAAGGTCAACTTCTATCATTGGGATAAATCCCTCAAGATAATTGCCTATTAATCGAAAACTGTATTTTCGCCTACTCAAACGTCGATTGACAGGAGGCCGCTTATTTTTTCTATTGCCTCACCAGCTCTAGGTTGAGAAACAACCTCTATCATGGGAATAAATTCCTCAAGATAATTATTTTTCCACCGAGCCAGACTTGGGTTCGACCTGCCGCTGCAGTTTCGCACTCGCTCACTGTCTATCGCGTCGTCTTATCAAAGAGATAAGTCCCAGATAAATTTTCCAATTGGAAATATTTACTAAGTTGAATAACTGGATTAAGGAATACGGGTAATCAAAGGTAAGGTTCCCGTATTGTCGCGCACTGATTCACTGAGTTTAGTTGTTAGTAGAAATTAAAGGTTAGATTAATGACAAGTGGCCGGATATTTACCAGTGTCTGAAATGTCCTAGTGTGTGAAGGCTGCTTCCCTTCACTAGCCTGATGAGTGGATGCTGCTTCCTTCCGCTGGATACCGTCTACCTCGGTGACAGTTCGGGATGGAGGTTGCAGTCCAGGAGTTCGATTGAGAAACTCAATGTTCAATAGTCACTGAATTTATTAACTGAATACACGTACAAAATCTCGGAGATATAAGTATTAACTGTGAAGATCGTTGGGCCAAATGCCGGAGGTAGTTGAGTGTTGAAGATCGTTGGGCCAAATGCCAAGTTATCACTGTAAATATCGTTGGGCCAAATGCCAGTTATTAACTGTTGAAAACGTTGGGCAAAATGCGAGGAGGACCGCTCTGCACGGGTTTATATAGTCGTCAGTCCCAGTTTTGCACACGGTCCCAATAGTAGGAGATGCGCTTCTCCGTGGAGGGAGTCGAGCAGTGATTGGTTCCCTCCTCTGCTTCTGGCTGCGCGCGCCTCGAAAGATGCGTCCGCCTCGAGGGATGTGCCGCGTTGTCAACGGGTGATTGGTTTTCTCTGACGTGATTGTTGCGCAATGATTTGGGATTGGCTCCCGCTGACGTGACGGATGCGCGCGCCTCGGAAGATGCGCGCGCCTCGGCGTGGGCGGCGCGGTCGCTCATTGGTTCCCTTCTCCGGGCTGGTTGCGCGCGCCGCTGGCACAAGCGTGGGGAAGATGCGCGCGCTGCTGGGCGTTGCCGCAGGAATTGGGCGTAGTTTGGGCGTAGTTTAATTTGTAGATGGTGGGACTCTTCAGAATTGTAGTGGGGGTGACGGAGCGGTCAGTATAGAATCGGCTATACTGGTTGCATTGTATTTTGACACATAAGTTTTATAATAATTATTAGACCATCAGAATTTCTTTGCAGTTTATATGCATATATTTTCTAATGTAGTTTTTTAAGCTCTAGCTGTAGAAATGTCAACGGAGTTTCTAGCATGCTCCGTTCGAAAGTTCATTTTTGTCTCTATGTATTATTATGGAAAATGCCTTTAAATATTGTTAATAAATTCTGACATCATAATTATTATAATTACAATTATTTTAACATAAGTATTTATGCGGTGGAATATAAGTATATAAAGACTATAAATTATTTCAATAAATGGTGCAACAATTTTTATTCTTTGCTTTTATTTTTAATATTTATATCTATTATGTTCTTGAATAAAAATTATTGCATGTACTTAATATTAATGTTTAACAATAAGTTAATTATTTCGTTATGTTGCGCAATGTTCTCTTGAACGGTTTTTTGTGGATTAATATATAAATGGAGGTTATTGCATACGCTTAATAACAATAAATTCATTTGTTACTTAATGATAATTAATTATTTCATCATGTTGCGTAATGTTGTGCAATAATATTCGAGCGGAATATTCCATAGTCTTAGTTTGGAATGTGATGATGACTCACAATATCGCATACGGAAAATTATATTTTAAAACTTCGTTTATAAAATTAGTAGTATTGGAGTTTTCATAATTATGTATACATGTGTCGGTCTGACTTTTTATGCTCCTTAAGGGAAAATTGTCATAAGATTTTTATTTATAGTATTTTTCGATTTAATCTGGAATCAATGATTTTTGATATAATTTAGGCCCCGAAATAATTAGATATACGTGTAGTCGGTGCCGAGACGTGTTCAAAAATATATATATATGTATATAAAGTCTTTTGGTTTTTGATTTGTAAAATTTCTTGTGTATCAGGATTACATATTAATAAAGGAGGTATTCTCTTATATGTCGGTAAAGTTAGTATCATCGCTACACCAGAGATGGCGCTGCCCTCTGTCGGTAATGTGGGTACGGACAGTATTCACTGTCGGTAAGGTAGGAAATGACTTTATCCTCAGTCGGTAACGTCGGTAACTGTGTTATCATGGGTCGGTAATTTTTCTGTCGGTAAATTTTGCTCGGTCGGTAAGGTAGAAAACTTCCTTATCAACCGTCGGTAATTTTTCTGTCGGTAACTTTTGCTCTGTCGACAAGGTAGAAAACTTCCTTATCGACCGTCGGTAATTTTTCTGTCGGTAATTTTTACTCTGTCGGTAAAGTAGGAATTTATTTTATCGACTGTCGGTAACTTTTGTGTGGGTGATTTTGCCTATTGTCGGTAAAGTAGGTAATTTTTATGCGGATGATACTATATGTGGGCAAATACTTAAAATTATTTCTATCAGTCCTAAGTGAGGTTATGTTATGTATAGCTAGCTTCTTAACAAAGAAAGATTATTTTCGGAGATATTGACAATAGTATATCGCGCGGCGGAATGATATTGATGTACTATAAGTATTGGTGATATTACATTGCGCGGTGAGATTTTATAATAAGAAATATTGGTGACAATAGGTGGCGTGATGGAATTTTAATTAACAATATTAATTTATATTAACAATAATATGTTACTCGGTGGGATTAAGATTTATATGTTCGTCGGTGGAATTACAGTTTAAATATTATAGAGGCAATTTTTGCGTGTTTAAATAAAAATAAAAATTTTGTTGCGGGACGTAACACCTCCCCCCTAATGAAGACAAAATCCGATAGTTTTCAGAGGATTTTGTTTGAGGGAGTTAGATATTCTCATCTATTGTGTTCAAACGATTCTTTAGGTTAGTGTAAGGATTTTGAATATTCACCTCTTCGGCGTTTTCTGCGTTGCTAGCTTTTGATGTCCTCGGCGGTTTAACTGGTCGAGGTTGCTGTGTGATTATTTCTGGAGGTGCGTTTGCTTCCGCGGTTGGATTGATTGTGACATTAGTTCCGTCGTTGTCCGATTGGTGTCCGTTAGTTTCCTTTGATCTCCGGGAAGGGGCTTCCTTCGCCAGATGGAGCAGCAGATTTGCGAGGGAGCTCCATACGGCTCCTAATAGATGTAGGCTGCAACCATACACTGTATGCAAGGCATAACCATGGATTATAGTATCGATTAATAATTTGATTATACGAATGATCATGAATATTCCAACGAGTCCAGCGGTCGCAGATCCGAAGTTAACGAATCCTCTCCAGATTCGAGAGGCGGTGCTCTCGACTATTTTGTTTAAAGAATCTTCATTAAGTAAATTATACACTGATATTCCGTCAGTATTGACGCTGTGGCCCGTTAGTCCTCGAGCTACAGTGTTCAATAATGCTGGTTTTTCGGCAGGAAACATAATGTGGTCTCTTAATTTTTTTAGATCGACTTCGGAGTAGATTCCACTCACGGCTAGTGGTCCGGGAGTGAGATACTTCCATGTTAAAGAGGCCATAGGCTTAAATTGTTCAGGCGATACTTGTCGGACTTGAATCGTAGGTGTAAGCTGTATCCAGGTATCCTCTATACGGTATAAGGTGGGTAGTTCCATGCTGCACTCTCGTTCATTTCCGAGCTCCGTGATAATTCTAGATTTAGGTGTTAAGAAGAAAGTATTATTTCTTATAGTAACAGGGAGTTCGGTATAGCATTTTTCAGTTCTTCTTGCCATTGCTTCCACAGGAATACATTTAACTATGTGGACGGCTTCTCCTGCAGTGACGGCCATGTATCCAGGGCCTTTCATCAGCCGGTAGGCGAATTCATCTGGTTGGAGAGCGGCGAAAGATAAAGCATTTGTTATTACTTGTCTTTCTAGTTCGCATTTTTGAGAAATGACGTTATTATATAGGGATGTCATTTGCTGTTTGACGTGTTTTTCGATGTATACGAATTTGGAATTCATATATGTAAAGATGTCTAAATTATTAACGGCGATGGTTCCTTGTTTCGCGAACGTATTTCCTGGCTTTACTTCTAGGATGAATAATTTCGGATGTTCCGTGCATAGCAGGGTGTATCCACACAGGGGAAGTTCCTTAGTCTTCATAAGAGCAAAGGTAATTTCTTGAGTTACTAGGCTGTATATTACTGGAGAATCGGAGTGAGAGCTGTCTTCGAAGATCTTGTTTGCTGGTCCTTCATAAAGGACATCGTATCGTTGAAAATTACATGTATCCGTAGGCACGGGTTTCCAGTAAGTATATCCATCGTCGGCGTCTAGACAAGAACCGGCAGCAAGATTGCATACCGTTCCTGATCTTAATTTAATTTTTCCAGTATTTATTTGCACTGGTACGTAGGCTGATTTCAAAGTAATTTTTACAGCGGCTTGGACAACTACATTGTCCCAGGTTCCATATGGATCGGAATATTGCGCTCCTTTACAATATCCGTCGACTTGCAATCGTCCCCTAAGGGTGACACTTCGGTACGTCGTTTGATTAACCTTGATCCCAAGGATTAAAACGTATTCGGCGAGTGTTATACTTCCGTCTTGAAACATACGCAAGCACTGGGAATGTCCGGTTTCATGGACATAGTCGGCTTTTCCGTTGTGAACGGCTGAGATGTGTGAGTGCATTCCGCAATGGAAAATAGTTCTAGAAATTTCGACCTTGCACTGAATAACTTCAGTATGACTGTAGTCAGATAGTTGTAACAGTTGGATATGGACACTAGATGTATTTGGCTTTCGAATTTTTAAGTCACATTCGCCAACGTCAAGAAGAGAGACAGTAGTGACGTTGAGGTTTTGTCCTCCGCAATCGAATCCAATTAAAGCGGATGCTTCACTTAGTAAGATTATTAGGATAAGGGACGTCATTATGTCTGAAATAATGATCCCTAACGTAAGATATATATACATATGTATTTTTGTATTATATGATTACATGAGTAATAACTAGTACTTATGATTACTGCTAGAGTATATGGAATATATATGTGTATTCATTTGCGGTAAGATTATTGTTTTAACATAATACACCGCTGCCACTAAAATTTTATTATTTTTCCTTAAGCGTTAGATTTCCCACTAAAGTTATTTAGTTTTATATGTATATATGTATTTGCGGTGGGATATATATATTATTATTATTATTTTTTTTTTATCGTGGTGGGATTATTTCTTTAAATTAGCTGCCACCAAAATATTTTATTTGTATTAATATATATATATATATATATATATATATATTAATTTTTTCATTATCATTATTCTATTATTTTTCCCGAGTCATACACGTATATACTCTAAATGGTTAATTATATTATTTTAAATATGTACGCTGCCACCAAAGTAATTAATATGTATTTGTTAAACAATTATATACGACTGATGCGTTTTTTCCTTTAAATATGGTATATATGAGTGTATATAATAAAGGCTTCTTCAAATGGAGGTAAGCATTATGAATGCTTTAATATTAATGTTAAGACTCTTATAGTGATTCTATGCGATTTACTAGATCGTCTCTAGTTTCTAAGTCAAGATTTGCTTCAGGAACGCTATATTCGATTCTCAGAGTTTGTGAATTTACGATTAGAGCTACTAGCCGTTTACAATTTTCTTCCTCTCCAGATACGTGTGGGAGGAATTGGTAATACGCGCGTGTACAAGTTGAGCATTCTATAAGTGGTTTATTCTGATAGCATTTCCCTCCGCATATCCGACAGGCGATTTTTGGCACATTTCCAAAATGGAATGCATGTAGATATTGCGTTAAGACCTTATTATAAATTCGTGGCTCATAACATTTGGCGCAAATTATGTAAGGGTCTTCGGAACCCATGACATCGTGTGTTAAAGTTATGGTACATCTTATGTTTAAACTATTGAACAAAGTATTGTCGAGCAGTGGGTGGACTGGTGTCTTGGCCTTAATTGGTAGACACATCTTTGAATTTAGGAAATTTGACCCTGATTATGTGTTCTGCAATAGGCGAAGGCATTTATGTCATTTATGTTCCTCCCACGTTTTCTTTCAATTATGGCTCTTTCGAGATAAGTATAGACGCACTCAGAACAGTTAAAGATAGAGCGAGTTGTCTCAAGAGTAGTATTGCAGAATTCGCATGCAGCGAAGTTAAGATTGCCAGAGGTAATCCAATGGCAGACTGTTAAGGAGGCTTGGCCTCTGAGTCGGCTGAGCCTATGACAAGAACAGCACATGCGTATTATACGAGATTCTACAAGTCTCTTATAAAATATAATCTTTTTACATTTTGCCTCATGGATTTTAGGAAAATGAATTAAGAGGCCATGAATTAAATGATTACAAGTAGTGCTGCTTGGAGTTTCCATCGTGATGACAGAATTTTGGTTCTTGGATTTTAATTTTGTTCTCTATTTTCTTTGTCACTGTTTTCGCGTTCGCGTTCCTCCTGTATATAATTTAGAAAACACTGCTCAGTGCAGGTGGTAATAGGAGTTATACGGCATACTTTCGTCGTGCATATGCAACATTCGAATTCGCGAAAATCGTTCAAAGGGCAGAATTTAGATATACTGTGTTATTTGATTTGAACAAGACGATGGGTACAGATGTCGCGATCTTTGCACGTACGGCAAAAATATAAATTTTCTTTCTGGCAAAGATATCTGTTCCATTCCTCATGTACTACATGAGCCAACGTATCTGTGTTAATTTCGGATTGCATGTTCTTACGATTCGGGGGTTCTTTCTTCACTTATGGAAACGGTTGGAGGTTGTGTATCCCGAAATATTCTAGCTATATTTCTTATGCAAGTGGGGCAAGTGGCTAAAGGCCTTATGATAGATATAGGTCTGTAGCAATGAGCACAGAGTGTCTGTATTGCATGGGGTGCAATGGATATTATGTGGGAATTTATGGGTAGGTAGAATCGTTGGGTAATAGGAGTATAGAGTAAACAGTAGCAAGGACAACAATAATGGTTATGGTTATGGATGTGGAGATACCCGTGTAATTTTATACACGCGGCATTAGGTATTTGTCGAGACATCACAAATAGTGGAAAGGAAGTATATAGATAGTATTTCAGTAAGATCTCTGATGCAAATAGAACATTGATGTATGGGGCTCAGAGTGGTTAGGTTTCGTAAGCAGTTGGCGCAACGGTATTCCACGTGGAATGGTCCAATGAAGAAATAGTGAACAAAGAATTGAGGAAGCTGAGTAATTAGTAGAGATAATTGTATCTCGATATAGCAGGGCTCACAGAAGTATGTATTGAAGTATGGATCTCGGTATCCTTGAGTTATCGCACAACAAAAGACACCAGACATTCTTTTGATATGTCCTATAGCGCAGGGGTTCTGTCGTAGACATTTACGACTATGGGGTATGTATAATCGGTATGAGTCGAAGTCTCTTCTAGTGTTTGTAGTAATTTAGTAGCTGTTGCGACACAGGGAATGCAATTAATTATATCTTGAGTTTCTATTACCACTATACCGCAAGTTATGCAGTATTCTTCTTTAACTAGATGACTATTTACGAAAAAATGTCTATGAATTTTCTGGTAATTTTCCCGGATTATCGCGGTGTGAGTTTGATCGTAACACCGGTCACAAAAATTAGTGTCATCCTCGAGGCAGATTGCCCCGTGGACATGAGTGCAGTGAGCGAATAGGAATGAATCCCTGATTCGATGTACCTGCTGGATATTTGGCTGCGGCCGAATCGGCTGTCGGTGCCAAAGCATCTGAAATAAAAAGAGAAATTATCATTAATGTTTCATCCGGGTTTAGAATGTGCGAGCTTCACTTTGTCAACGTGAACAATTCGAGTTTGATTTCCGATTTTGAGTTTGACGTTGCTGGGAGGTAATAATTCAAGTACCTCATGGGGACCCGTATATTGGTCGGCGAATTTTCCTTTACGCGGTTCTTTTAATAAATAAACTAACGTTCCTTGTTCAAGAGCTCGAGGGTTTATATTTCGATCATAATATCTCTTGCTTCTTTCTTTAGCTTGTACTAGATTTGAATGAGCTTGAGCTTGCAGATCTCTTATTTTATTAAAGAGGTTCGTGATATATTCATGGTAAGTAGGTTCAGTATTTTCTTCGATGATAGGATGTGCAGAGGGTAGTCGAGCTATCCGCCCGAAAACCAATTCATAAGGTGAATATCTAGTTCCTTCGTGTACGCTAGTGTTGTATGAAAACATTGCGAGTTTAATATATTCGTCCCAATTTACTTCTCTATTTATTTGTGTCTTTAGATACTCTGTTAGTACATGATGTGAGCGTTCTAGTGATCCATTTGACTGAGGGTGATAAGCTGTGGTCTTAAAATGTTGTATGCCAAACTTCTTCGTTAATTGTCTCATTAGAGCTGATAAAAAGTTAGTTCCCTGGTCCGTTAATATGGCACGAGGGGCTCCGTATATGCAAATAAATTCCTTGGTAAAAGCGTCAGCTATCGTTAAAGATGTGGCTTCTTGTAAAGGTGATGCCACGGAATATTTCGTTAGTAAATCTTGCATAGTTAATATGTATTGATGATTGTTATCCGTGATGGGAAGAGGTCCCATAATATCTAATGAAACCTTGTCGAAAGCCATTCCAGGCGTATCAGTAATAATCATTGGTTGCTTTGTTTTAACTCTAGTTAATTTCTTTAGCTGACATTCACGGCAAGTCCTTATGAAATCTTGAATATCTTTCTTCATCGTCTTCCAACAATATCGAGAACGGAGGCGGTTATATGTTTTTGTCACTCCTTTATGTCCGCCATGTGCAGAGGCATGGTTTTCTAAAATTAGGGAGAGTCGTTGCTCTATTTCAGGAGTCTGTATAAGATTTAGGCATATGGTAATTTTGACAGGTAATTCTTGGAGATGTTTTTTAAACTGGTTAATTATATAAGACCATGGCAAATCGTCGAAACGGTCGGTTTTGCTAAGACTGAGAGATGATAGGTCGAGTTCGGTAATGACGTCTACTAAAGATTTCAAACAGTTTTTAAGATTTTGAGCTTCTATTAAAATGCGATTGTTTAATTTTATAGGGAGAGCGATAAGCGTGTTGGATTCTACTGTACGAATTCTGGCTCTTTCGAATGTTAATTCTTCGTAATTAGGAAGCAAGTTGGCTTCTTGATATTGTTTAGCTCCATTATCGTAAGGAGTACCATCTTGATAAAGAAATATTACATGATTATCTTTTTGCTTTAATAGGCTTTCTCGTACTTCTCGTATTTGAGCTTGGCTCCATGGCGGTGGCTCTGGAGGTTTCGGTTGATGAGGTATAATATTCGAATCTATTATTTCAGTATAATCGGACTCAGTACTTTCGTCGGAGTCTGTTATTTCTTCGATGATAACTTGACTGTCGTCGTGATCTTCAGAGTCGATATTGGAGTTTTCCAATTCTTGCTGCTGTATGGGGGTAGAGGTTCTTGTAGCTTGAACGATTCTTTTTTTCTTTTGATTTAATTTTTGTTTTCTAGAGATGCCTGGAGGTTGAGGCGAGAAAATAGATTCATCGGAAGAATATTCGTCAATAATGAATAAAGGTACGGCTATGTTGACAGCAGGATTTCTAGATAATGCGTCGGCGTTATTATTTAAAGTTCCTTTTTTATATTTTATTTCGTATTGGTATTCGGATAATTTCATCCGCCATTTCCATAATCGCGAAGAAGGGTCCTTAATGGAATGTAGCCACACTAAAGGCTTGTGATCCGTGATAATTGTAAAAGTTCTGCCATATAAATATGGTCGAAAGTGGTTTACACAGTAAATAATTGCAAGGCATTCTTTTTCGATCGTAGAATAATTTTGTTCTGCTGTATTCAAAACGCGTGAAGTATAAGCTATGGGTAAATCTTTTCCAATTTCTCCTTGACTAAGTACGCCTCCGACGGCATATCCAGAAGCGTCGGTGGTTAATATAAAAGGTTGATTAAAATCCGGATATTGCAATATAGGTTTGGAACATAATGAATGCTGTAATTTATTAAATGCTTCTGCTTGATTTTCTTTCCATTCAAATTTCTTATTCTTTTTCAAAAGATCTGTTAATGGCTTGGCGGTTTTGGAGAAATTCGGTATGAATCTTCGATAATATCCAGCTAATCCTAAGAACTGCTTAATGTTTTTGGGATTTCTTGGCGTAGGAAATTTCATAATGGCGTTTACTTTTGCAGGATCGGGTCTGACTCCGTCAGCTCCGATTATATGTCCTAAATACATGACTTCTTGTCGTAGGAATTCGCATTTATCAGGTTGCAGCTTTAAGTTTGCTGTTCTCAATCTTTCCATTAATCTTTTGAATTTGACTTCGTGTTCCTTTAGAGATCTTGCATATATAACGATGTCATCCATGTAAACGAATAATTCGTTTCCTTGTAAGCCAGAGAGCACGTTATCCATCAGTCTTTGAAATGTTGCGGGTGCGTTTTTTAATCCAAACGGCATTCTTTTAAACTGGTAGTGTCCATAAGGTGTGGAAAAAGCAGTCTTATGAGCATCTTTTGATGACATAGGAATCTGATGAAATCCTGACGCTAAGTCTAATACAGAGAAATATTTAACGGACCCGAGTTGATCGAGTATATCTGTTATATTTGGTAAAGGATAAGCGTCTCCTATGGTTTTTTCATTAAGATTACGGTAGTCGATGACCATTCGCCATCGTTTGTTTCCTAGAGAGTCTGGTTTTTTAGGAACAATCCAGAGTGGAGAATTATAAGGTGAGGTTGATGCTTCGATTAAATCTGAAGATAATAATTCGGTTACTTGTTTATCGATCTCTTCTTTATGTACAGGGGGAAACCTGTATTGTTTTGTGTGGACTGGTACTTCATTAATAGTAGGAACATAGTGTTGCGCGGCATTAGTAGCTTGAAGATGTTCACCAGTAATATGAAATCTATCGGCGTGCTTGTATACTAGAGACTGTATATTTGCTGACTCCTCGGAGTTCAGATGTTCTAGTCGAAGAAGGTTTATAACGTCAGTAGCTCTTTCAGTAGATTGGGGCAATGCTTGATTAAAATAAATAGGATTGTCGATGGCATTAGAGAATTTCCCTCGGGTTTCTTCTAATCCAACGGAGTTAGTAGCTGATACGTCTGGCTCACAGACGTCAAAATCTTGTAGTTGAATAACGGGGATATTGAAAATGAATTCTTCCTCGGAAGTGTTAAAGATAGGCATGTATGCCTTCCCGTTATTATTAGTAACGATTGCTTGCCCATAATAGATGCCTTCGGCTAGAGTATGACGTGGCACATAACCGACTTGTTGGTGACTTGAGATTGGAAAAGAGCAAGGAGTAACGCTCCTTCCTTTAAGAAGTACAGAATTTGAGTTTAGAAAAGGAATTCTTTCATCCTCGTGTTGAATAAAATTATTTTTGTAATCTATAGTAACGGCTCGTTCCCTCAGGAACTTGTTGCCTAAAATCCCATCCTGTGGGAATGCGATTGAGTCAGAGATTACGTAGAATTCGGACGTTCTGCCGAGTATCGTCATAAAAATGACGCCTAAAGTAACGACGGTTTCAGAGGCAATCCCTTGCAAGCAGAGGGGATTGGTTGTATCAAGATTAACATATGGTTTCAGGCATCCTTCCTTAATAAGGTTTAAACCGGATCCTGAATCAATCATAAATCTGCATTCTTTTGCCAAGTCTGGAGAAGCTAATGTAATCGTAGGTAAATCCGTAGGATGCTGATTGCTATTCAATTGGCAGATCCGGAGGCTTGCACTGTTGCTTCCGGAGGGACTGTGGCGCTTGGTTTTCCTTGTACGATATAAGTCGGGCGCCCTTGTTGCTGATCGTTCCGACGGACGCCGGGATTTATCGGAACGCCTTGAGCGTTTCCCGAATTTACTGGTTGCTGTATTCTTTCTTGAGCTCGTCTCCAGGCTAGTTTTCGGCATTCTTGTATCAGGTGGCCTGGAGTTTTACAATAACGGCAAATCTTTGTTTGATAATTCTGCGGAGATTGTCCAGTGGGTATTGCTGGTCTTGAGAATGTCGGAAGAGCTGGTGGTAATATAGTTGTATTCCCATTACCCGGTTTAGATTGATTATTATTGTTGTTAGCTACAGGAAATTGGCGAGAAGTGTTGTTGTAATTATTAGGTCGATCTGCACGTGGTTGGAAATTCGGACGGAACACGGTTCGTTTCCGTATGTTCTCTGCTTCTATAGTTTTTGATAATTGGATGGCAGTGCTTATTCCATCTTTGAGAGTATGCGGATGTTCTAACTTGACTCTTACTAGCAGATCAGATGGAAGTCCGTTAATGAAACTGTGTAATGTAGTCATCTCGATTGCATCTTTTAATCTTTCATCTATATGTCCAGTATAGTCTGTTTCTCCATCGACGATTGCAGCACGTAATTCTTGTACTCTTCCAATATAATCGAAAATATCTTCGTTGTGCTTCATGTATACATTTGCCAATTCTCCTCTATATTGGTCTACCGATTTATTCGGTCCAAATATAAGCTTCAATCTTTGTGTTAATTCAAAAACAGTATGATATTCAGATCCTTCTACTGCAGAGTAAGCGTGTCCTTGTAATTTATTCATTATTAGTTGGACTAAGAAATATTCATGATACTGCGGTATTAATTCAAGAGCGCGTTCGCAGATTTTACTAAAATGGAAAACGGACATTTTATGTCCATCGAATTTAGGAATCGTGTCGATAGCATCTTTTAATCGTATGGGGGATGGTTGATCCATCACATCAAATTTATGCGGAGATAGTTGCGGAGTCGTTTGTGTTTCAGGCCTATCATGCCTTGTGTCTTGAGTGGAATTTTCCAAGTTCGTAATCCTTGAATTAATTCTTTCAATTTGATCAGCTATCTTATGCATCGATGATATTAATTGTTCCATGCCTGTGGAGTCTTCGGTAAATTCTCTTTGTTCTAATTCTTCTTGAGCTCTTCTAAGACGCTCTTGTTTAACTTGTAGATCCTCTGACTGTTCTTTTAATAATTGTTCCTTCTCGTGCATCTTCTTCATTATGATTTCAATTTCTTCTGGGCTATATTGTTTTTTCGTAGCTCCTGTGGTTACGGAGCTTGCAGAGCTTGAGCGAGTTTGCATGATTACGTTGAAAATTGTTTATTCTTATCCACTGAATCTCTCAAAAGCACAGAACCTTCGGCAGATCCCACCGCTGCCACCAAAAATTATTGTTTTCTGTTACGTCCCCAGTTCCTCAGGACCGGTCTGGAAGTCTTACTTTCCCAGTTGGACGCAATTAATCTCTCAATTTGTTTTAGGGCAACCTGCTAGGCCGGCTATACCCTGGGACGCCGAGAGATTGAAGGTCTATTGTGCTTATAGAGAGGATTCAGGAGGGAGTGAGAATAAATATGTGTATTTGTAAGCAAAATCTTTATTTATTTTCTTTCTTTATTTATTTCCTTTCTTATTTACAAGCTGGATAAATGATGGTATTTATTAATTAATTAAATTGAGGTTATTCGAAAATCCTTCAAGTGAGGGGATCGTTGAAATTCAAAGAAGCGGTTGAAATTGCTGATAAAGTATAGTCTGAGAAGAATAAATTGTATTAGTACTATAAATTATCGATCTATGGTAAACTTTGACTCTCGAAAATTACCGACCGTCGGTAATGTAGATTTCTGTTTTACCGACCGATGGTAAGTTAGGTTTCTGTTTTACCGACCGATGGTAAGTTAGGTTTCTGTTTTACCGACCGATGGTTAGCGTCACTTTCTGTTTTACCGACCGATGGTAAGTTATCGACTGATGGTAAGTTATCGACCGATGGTAAGTTATCGACTGATGGTAAGTTATCGACCGATGGTAAGTTTTGATTGACGACTATTGGAAAAATTACCAACTGATGGTAAATTAGGATTATCGAGAATTTATTTGTTTGAAATGTTAATGTGTTATCTTGGTTTCAAAAAGATTCTTATTTTATTTTGATTCTCTGAAAATCGAAAGAGGATTCGAGGAAAAATCAGGAGTTTGGATACGCTGACAAGGTATCCACCTATCATACGGCTGGCTTAGTATTAACCTCGTAAGGTTAGGTTATAATTGCAAGTAGTGATAATGATTCAAATTGTTATAAACTAAGCCAGTGTATTGTCTCTAAATCCTGGGATGTATCTCGTATTTTGAAGTTAAGGCTAAATTCAATCCAAGATCAAAAGGTCAACTTCTATCATTGGGATAAATCCCTCAAGATAATTGCCTATTAATCGAAAACTGTATTTTCGCCTACTCAAACGTCGATTGACAGGAGGCCGCTTATTTTTTCTATTGCCTCACCAGCTCTAGGTTGAGAAACAACCTCTATCATGGGAATAAATTCCTCAAGATAATTATTTTTCCACCGAGCCAGACTTGGGTTCGACCTGCCGCTGCAGTTTCGCACTCGCTCACTGTCTATCGCGTCGTCTTATCAAAGAGATAAGTCCCAGATAAATTTTCCAATTGGAAATATTTACTAAGTTGAATAACTGGATTAAGGAATACGGGTAATCAAAGGTAAGGTTCCCGTATTGTCGCGCACTGATTCACTGAGTTTAGTTGTTAGTAGAAATTAAAGGTTAGATTAATGACAAGTGGCCGGATATTTACCAGTGTCTGAAATGTCCTAGTGTGTGAAGGCTGCTTCCCTTCACTAGCCTGATGAGTGGATGCTGCTTCCTTCCGCTGGATACCGTCTACCTCGGTGACAGTTCGGGATGGAGGTTGCAGTCCAGGAGTTCGATTGAGAAACTCAATGTTCAATAGTCACTGAATTTATTAACTGAATACACGTACAAAATCTCGGAGATATAAGTATTAACTGTGAAGATCGTTGGGCCAAATGCCGGAGGTAGTTGAGTGTTGAAGATCGTTGGGCCAAATGCCAAGTTATCACTGTAAATATCGTTGGGCCAAATGCCAGTTATTAACTGTTGAAAACGTTGGGCAAAATGCGAGGAGGACCGCTCTGCACGGGTTTATATAGTCGTCAGTCCCAGTTTTGCACACGGTCCCAATAGTAGGAGATGCGCTTCTCCGTGGAGGGAGTCGAGCAGTGATTGGTTCCCTCCTCTGCTTCTGGCTGCGCGCGCCTCGAAAGATGCGTCCGCCTCGAGGGATGTGCCGCGTTGTCAACGGGTGATTGGTTTTCTCTGACGTGATTGTTGCGCAATGATTTGGGATTGGCTCCCGCTGACGTGACGGATGCGCGCGCCTCGGAAGATGCGCGCGCCTCGGCGTGGGCGGCGCGGTCGCTCATTGGTTCCCTTCTCCGGGCTGGTTGCGCGCGCCGCTGGCACAAGCGTGGGGAAGATGCGCGCGCTGCTGGGCGTTGCCGCAGGAATTGGGCGTAGTTTGGGCGTAGTTTAATTTGTAGATGGTGGGACTCTTCAGAATTGTAGTGGGGGTGACGGAGCGGTCAGTATAGAATCGGCTATACTGGTTGCATTGTATTTTGACACATAAGTTTTATAATAATTATTAGACCATCAGAATTTCTTTGCAGTTTATATGCATATATTTTCTAATGTAGTTTTTTAAGCTCTAGCTGTAGAAATGTCAACGGAGTTTCTAGCATGCTCCGTTCGAAAGTTCATTTTTGTCTCTATGTATTATTATGGAAAATGCCTTTAAATATTGTTAATAAATTCTGACATCATAATTATTATAATTACAATTATTTTAACATAAGTATTTATGCGGTGGAATATAAGTATATAAAGACTATAAATTATTTCAATAAATGGTGCAACAATTTTTATTCTTTGCTTTTATTTTTAATATTTATATCTATTATGTTCTTGAATAAAAATTATTGCATGTACTTAATATTAATGTTTAACAATAAGTTAATTATTTCGTTATGTTGCGCAATGTTCTCTTGAACGGTTTTTTGTGGATTAATATATAAATGGAGGTTATTGCATACGCTTAATAACAATAAATTCATTTGTTACTTAATGATAATTAATTATTTCAT
Source organism: Camponotus vicinus (assembly GCF_025532165.1). Classification (NCBI taxonomy): domain Eukaryota; kingdom Metazoa; phylum Arthropoda; class Insecta; order Hymenoptera; family Formicidae; genus Camponotus; species Camponotus vicinus. Next base: position 5,954,097 of record NW_028141980.1, on the reverse strand, counting down.
CATGTTGCGTAATGTTGTGCAATAATATTCGAGCGGAATATTCCATAGTCTTAGTTTGGAATGTGATGATGACTCACAATATCGCATACGGAAAATTATATTTTAAAACTTCGTTTATAAAATTAGTAGTATTGGAGTTTTCATAATTATGTATACATGTGTCGGTCTGACTTTTTATGCTCCTTAAGGGAAAATTGTCATAAGATTTTTATTTATAGTATTTTTCGATTTAATCTGGAATCAATGATTTTTGATATAATTTAGGCCCCGAAATAATTAGATATACGTGTAGTCGGTGCCGAGACGTGTTCAAAAATATATATATATGTATATAAAGTCTTTTGGTTTTTGATTTGTAAAATTTCTTGTGTATCAGGATTACATATTAATAAAGGAGGTATTCTCTTATATGTCGGTAAAGTTAGTATCATCGCTACACCAGAGATGGCGCTGCCCTCTGTCGGTAATGTGGGTACGGACAGTATTCACTGTCGGTAAGGTAGGAAATGACTTTATCCTCAGTCGGTAACGTCGGTAACTGTGTTATCATGGGTCGGTAATTTTTCTGTCGGTAAATTTTGCTCGGTCGGTAAGGTAGAAAACTTCCTTATCAACCGTCGGTAATTTTTCTGTCGGTAACTTTTGCTCTGTCGACAAGGTAGAAAACTTCCTTATCGACCGTCGGTAATTTTTCTGTCGGTAATTTTTACTCTGTCGGTAAAGTAGGAATTTATTTTATCGACTGTCGGTAACTTTTGTGTGGGTGATTTTGCCTATTGTCGGTAAAGTAGGTAATTTTTATGCGGATGATACTATATGTGGGCAAATACTTAAAATTATTTCTATCAGTCCTAAGTGAGGTTATGTTATGTATAGCTAGCTTCTTAACAAAGAAAGATTATTTTCGGAGATATTGACAATAGTATATCGCGCGGCGGAATGATATTGATGTACTATAAGTATTGGTGATATTACATTGCGCGGTGAGATTTTATAATAAGAAATATTGGTGACAATAGGTGGCGTGATGGAATTTTAATTAACAATATTAATTTATATTAACAATAATATGTTACTCGGTGGGATTAAGATTTATATGTTCGTCGGTGGAATTACAGTTTAAATATTATAGAGGCAATTTTTGCGTGTTTAAATAAAAATAAAAATTTTGTTGCGGGACGTAACAAAAGTATACTCGAGTACAATATTTAACGGCTCTAAGATGCTTCCTTCCTTGTAGAGAGCTGGTGGTCAGATGATAGGTGATGTTGTCTCAAGAGCGTCGGGTCAAATGCACGGAAGACTGAGTTGCGCTCCCTGAGGTACCCTCTGATCCCTACTTTGTTCCAGGAGTCAGTGGTAGGGGAACGGGAGCTCTAAGCGTAGGTTGCTTGGCTGCTATTTGCTGCTCTAGCTGCCCTTCCTTTTGGCGCATGTTGTGACGTAGGAGTTGCGCTTTTGCGTGGAGGGGGAATGGGCTATCCGTGCGTTGGTTTGTTAATTTATAAAATTTTACAATAGTTTTTAGCTACCAGAATTCTCGTTATTTGTATACATTTTCTAATGTAGAATCTTAGATCTCCTTTAGGAAATGCGAAAGAAATGTGAACGGTTCTTCTAGCATGCTCCGTTCAAAAGCTGTCTTAAAATTCCGCTTATAATAAATTTTTTATAATTAGTAAATTCTGGTGTCATAAACTATTATAATTACAATCATTTTATAATACACATATAGATATATATATATATATGTGTGTGGATATATATATATATAGTAGCTTAACATAGAAGAAATAATTGTTAATAATAATTAGGTGGTATAGAAGTGTTTTAATTATTACGGTTCGATATATCGAATTAATTCTGTTGTAGCGGATGGCCGTAATACCAGGCGGTCGTGCCGGGTCTATTATCTTATCGCTAAATGAGCCCATGTACAACTGTACTGAATGAAGCTCGGAGGATCGCTTATCTCTTGGTGAATAATTTTATTCTTATTATTTTATAGGACGATTTAATAATTTTGCTTGCAACAATTCATGTAGCCCTGCTACTTATTATGTAGGATATATACATATATATATATATTGGTTGTAAGATTTTATAGTTATAGTTTTTTATTGTCTTGTCAAAATTTATTTTATAATAATTTAGTGTGTATTAATATTTTCATGTCAAAAAAAAAATAAGAGTTTATTTGAACCTTATTACTTCTTAATTTTTATTAAACATCCAGGCTCATTTGGCGTATGATTATATATATATATATATATTCTTTTAACAATTTTATAATCTTATGAATATTGCGCTCGCAATAAAAAGTGCTTCTTATAATATTCGATTATTCTCGAGTCCTCTTTGTCTCTAGACTCGGGCGCGTATGTTGAGACATAGTGGAAGATAAGATTATTGGCACGCGCCAACCGATAACGCACTGCGTTCGGCTTAGCCTTAGCCTTTGGCACATATAAGAAGATTTATAATTTAGCTCGATTATTCGTACGTACTAAACCATGTTTTACTAAATTTTATAAGATTGTACATTTGTTGGATTTCAATTTTATGTTCTAATCCTTTTAATTTATTTTGACATATCTTTTACGTCGTTAAATTTATGTTTTATTGTTGGTTATATTGTTCTTATAATTCGCCTTTTAAATTTCGTATGTATATGTGTAACGTATTCTCCTACGATTTACAACTTAATAACTTAGTAAAACATATTACAATATATATTTATTAATAACCATGCGTGTTAATGGTCAAAGCAAAAGGTCGGTCCGAAATTTATTTCACGCCTTGATTTTAAAAGAATATTATTTCTAAGTCTCCTTGGTCTGAAGTCTAGTGCATGAACGCCGTAAGTATCAAGGGAGATAAGATACATTGACGCGTGTCAGTAGATAACGCACCGCACATCCTTAGCCTTGACCGCCTGACCGACTTATTAATTCACGCATATAAAATCATATTTTATTCGCATTTACCTATAGTTTTAGGTTTGTCGTTAATAAAGAAAGAAAATTATTGTATTTAGGTAGCTAGAGTACATATGCTTGTATGAATAATTAAAAGTATATAAGAATATATTTCATGTTTTTTATGACTACAAATTTTGTGTGTCCAACTCACCTTGTTATTTTTATTAATAATTATATATATATATATTAATAACAAGGGTGATAAGTTGGTCTGAGCTTGTTTCGCGATTTAATTCTCATTAATTCTTGCATACGGGATTACGTATAGCGCTGTCTCTCTCGCTCGCGCGGGCCGCCCGATAGTTCGGTCTCTCTCACTTTCACGTACTACCTATTGAGGTCTCACGTATAAGTCTCGATCGGTTTAACCATTCGATTATGCTTTATTATATGTTAGAGAAGGCTTAGTAAGTATTGTTGGCGTTATTATTTACTATTAATCGATTTATTAAAATATGATTTTCCTTTATGTAGATTTTTATATATGTATATATATATATGCATATAATTGGAAAGGCACAAGCCTATGGGTTTTCCGTAGATAATGGGTGTACGAAGTGAGCCTCTTTTAATTATTCAATAGGGCTGCCACGCAAAACATCTAAACGGTAAGTATATTTGTTTATATATATATATATGAATTTTTATATTTGTAATTGAGTAATGTATTTTGAATATGAATTCACGTGTAGGTTATTGTTGAAATGTATTTCTAAGGAAATTTTACTAATAAATATATTTTATTTTTCTGTATAGCGTGTTCGTTAGGTGATGAAAATACTGAGACACCCGGTGGACAACCGAGTGAGGCTATGTTTATAGGGTGACTTATTATTCTGCATGCAGAAAGAGTTATGTATAAAAATTTTATTCTTACTGAATTTTTCCTTTTGTAGTTATTATTTAATTTAATATATTTGTTGTTAAAATTGAGTGTATTAATATTTGATTTATCATACTTATTTTACTATTTGATTTTCTTCATTACTATAGGATTATACACATCTGTAAAATATTATACCCTTTTAATTACATTAATACATTAGTTTTGATTAACTAAAAATTTTTATAATGATAATAGATTTTGTATGGATTAATGTTTTTATGTATTTTATGTCAAGTTAATTTTTCATACGGCCAAATATTATTGGATTGTTATTTTCAGCTGCTAGGACTTGGAATTCTTGCTACTTATTTATGACGAACTGTCTTATATCGTTAGGAAGAGGATATATATATATATATAAATATATATATATTTATATAGGGTTATAAAAAGTGTGTAAGTATGAATTATATTTTAAATGGGTTACTCAATAATCTTTATAGTAACTCTTCTTATACTTTTATTATAATTTTCAGATATCAAGACTCTGAGAAAAATTACTTTCTAATAGTGAATATATATATATATATAGTATTTTAAGCTTTGTGCCGACAAAGTGTCGATTTTTAATAGGTTAAAACGAGCAACAAATTCTTTGAGTTACTTTTCTCTTGTACAAATGAATTTCATCGTTTGCAGATACTTATGATATGTTGGTTCTAATTAGATAATGTAATTTTTACAAAATGTTTTTACACTGTTTTGGAGCACAAAATTAATTTTATAAATTTTCTTTTATTATTGATAATTTTTTATTAATCTTTTATATTAATATTCCTTCTGTTTAGACTTGCTTTCAGGATATTTGTTGGCATTTTTGCCAACAGGTTATGTCTCGATTCATCCAAATATTAATTTAATTATATTTCTCCCAGGTTTCAAAATTTGCAATAGCCGCATCCCACTTACGGCAGTCCAGTTACATCGTCCATCGAAGTGATCCGTATAGGGCGATAAGATCAATCGTTAAAAGATTTTTGGTAAGTATTATTTTATAATTAAAAGTGTTTTTACTTAGTCTTTAAATAAATTGTTTCTAACATTATTTTATAATTTCCAGGAGAAGGGTTATGTTTTATGAGGTGCTTGATTGGTCCATAAATATTTCTGTATATTATTGTAAAGGGAATTTTATGGGATTTTACGGTGTAGTAAGTATAGGTACTTATATGAACGTATTTTCCGTTACGATATTTTTGCTCTAACAATATAAATTGCTTGAATTTAAAAATAGAATTTTAAATTGTCTTCTTTTTGACTAAAGGAATTAATTATTATAGTGTTTTATATAACAGTTATGTTCACTTTTCTGTAATTAATTTAAAATGTATAATTATTTTGCATGCATGATTACTGCAGGTGTAATATAGTATATTTTCCTAGATTTTTGGTTACATATATATATATATTAATAGATATTTGAAATGATAAATTTTCTGCTAACTTTCATATAATGATTTATATGAATTTTGTCGCGAACGCTTTTAACACAGTTTGCATTATTCAAAATAATTTTAATAACACGATTTCAAATCTATTTCTTTCCTGAATAAAGTTGAAATATATTAATTTTATTCGATTAACATATTTCTGTAAATCCATCTATTCGGTTAGCACTGGTAGTTTACTTGGTTTTTAGTTATATAGGATAACTAGATAATATGAATATCGGCAAATTATATATAATATATATATAGTGATATGAATTTATAGTGAATATATGTAATATTTAAAAATTATATAAGATGATAAATTCTTGATGTTATACTACAAAGTAATATTTAAAATTTTTGTTGCGGGACGTAACAGAGGTAAATCAACTCCTCGACTATTTGAGCAGCGAGGAATTCCTCGATACTATTGTAGACCTATAAAATTAATATAACATTAATATCAACGGAAAAATTATTATTATATCTGCATCTAATGTATATGGATAAGGGAATGAAATAAAAAGAAATAGAAAATTATGATACAAATCCATTTATTTATTTGTCAACCTTGATTTATCTCTAATAAGAAGCGTTAACAAGATCCTGAATCTCTCGGCGTCCCAGGGTATAGCCGGCCTAGCAGGTTGCCCTGAAAAAGAAATTGAGAGATACAACCTTGTTCGTCCATGCACGGTAAGCCCTGCAGAGTCGTTGAATAAACGCTAAAACAGGACGTAACAATATATATATATATATTTTTTGGTGGCAGCGGTGGGAATTTGCCAAAAAGGATCTAAGCTTCTGAGAGGAAATTAAGTGTTTGACGAATAAATTTTTATAAAGTACCTAAATCCATTATGCAGACTCGATCAAGCTCGTCGAGCTCTGTAGCCACAGGGGCTACGAGAAAACAATATACAGCAGAAGAAACAGAAATCCTCATGCAAAAGATAAATGAAAAAGAGAGACAATTAAAAGAACAAGCTGAAGCCTTGCAAGCCAAAAACGAACACCTTACGAAAATGCAAGAAGAAATAAGTCGAAAAGAAATGGCTGGAGCTCAAGAACAGCCAGCTGTAGAGCAACTAATGGCTTCTATGCAAACAATTACCAATTATATTGAAAGGATCAATTCAAGGCTCATGAATTTAGAAACCTCGCAAAAGGAAGAAAGACATATTCCACGTGAAGAACGAATATTTTCTCAACCGACATCCCAACATTTTGACATCATGGATCAACCTTCCCCGATACGCCTTAAAGATGCTATCGACACAATACCTAAATTCGATGGCCACAAAATGTCAGTTTTCCATTTCAGTAAAATTTGTGAACGCGCTCTCGATTTAATACCTGCATATCACGAATATCATTTAGTGCAGCTTATCATTAACAAGCTGCAAGGACATGCGTATTCTGCTATAGAAGGAGTAGAATGTCACACCGTCTTTGAACTAACAAAACGGTTAAAGCTCATTTTTGGTCCAAATAAGTCAGTTGATCAATACCGAGGAGAACTAGCTAACATATATATGAAACAAAATGAGAATATTTTCGATTATATAAGCAGAGTGCAGGAAATACGTACTGCAATTATAGATGGAGAATCTGATTTGGCCGGAAATATAGGAGAACGAAGCAAAGATGCCATTGAAGCAACTACCATGAATAGTTTCATCAACGGGCTTCCACCCGACTTGCTAGTACGCGTAAAGCTTGAACATCCGAGAACCTTTGAGGAGAGCATTAGCACAGCCATACAATTATCTAAAACCATTGAAGCCGAGAACATTCGGAAGCGAACTCTCTTCCGCCCGAATTTTCAACCCCGTGCTGATCTCCCTAACCATGCCGGCAATACATCTCGCCAAAATCCTACGGGCAATAACGCTAACAACCGCTATCATCCCAATAACGGACATACAACTTCACAACCACCCTTTACTGCATCGCCAGTTAAATTAACAACTGCCGGACAGCCTCAACAAAATTATCAGACTAAAATATGTCGCTATTGTAAAACTCCTGGACACCTCATAGAGGAATGCCGAAAGCTCGCCTACAAAAGAACCTTGGAAGTAACCCAACCCGGTACTTCGGGAAACGCGCAAGGCGTTCCGCTGAGAACCGACGTCCGCCGGAACGACCTGCAAACAGGACGTCCGACTTACCACATTCAAGAGAAAGTCAACGTGATAACACCACAAGGAACTCTCGCACAAACCTCCGAATCTGCCAAATAAATGACAAACAACAATCCACGGAATTGCCCACAGTAACGTTATTTTCTCCAGATCTAATAACAAACTGCAAATTTATGATTGATTCTGGATCTGGATTGAACCTCATTAAACAAAAATGCTTAAATCCGCACGTTACTCTCGACAAATCTAATCCTCTAGCTTTACAAGGAATCGCCTCTGAAACTATCGTTACATTGGGAGCTGTTTCCATATCTATTCTCGGAAAACTGTCCGAATTTTACGTCATATCTGACTCAATAGCATTTTCACAAGATGGAATTCTAGGCAATAAGTTCCTGAGGGAACAGGCCGTCATAGTAAACTACAAGGATAATTTTATGCAGTATGAGGATACGAAAATTCCTTTTACGAATTCAAATGCCATACGTCTTAAGGAAAGGACCGTAACTCCCTGTTCTTTTTATATCTCTAATCCAGAAAGGCAAATCGGATACATACATCGCCACACGCCTGCCAAAGGCATATATTTCGGAGAGGCCATCGTTGTTAACAATAACGGAAAAGCTTATATGCCCATATTTAACACTTCCGAGGAAGAATTAATCTTTAACATTCCGACTGTCGAATTACAAGAATACGATACTTGTGAGACAAGTAATGACCCCACCGGAACCCAAGGGCTTCCCAGGGGATTAATCCGAACTTCTAACTCCAACAATCTCGCTGGACTAGACGAACCCCGAGTGGAGCTCGTCAAAGCCATAGATAATCCCATTTATTTTAACCAGGCATTACCAACACCAACAGATAGAACTGTTGATGTCATAAATCTTCTACGTCTTGAACATCTGAATTCCGAGGAGTCAGAAAATGTTCGACTACTAGTCTTCAAACACTCCGATAGATTTCACTTACCCGGTGAACATCTCCAAGCGACAAACGCCGCTCAGCATTCTATTCCTACTATTAATGAAATGCCTGTCCACACGAAACAATATAGATTTCCTCCTGTACATAAGGAAGAAATTAATAAACAAGTAAATGAATTATTATCTTCTGATTTAATAAGACCTTCTACTTCCCCTTATAACTCTCCTTTATGGATAGTTCCGAAAAAGCCAGATTCCCTAGGGAATAAAAGATGGCGAATGGTTATCGATTATCGAAACCTCAATGAAAAAACAATAGGCGATGCCTATCCTCTTCCAAATATAACGGATATATTAGATCAACTTGGATCTGCAAAATATTTTTCAGTACTGGACTTAGCCTCCGGTTTCCACCAAATACCCATGGCATCAAAAGACGCTCATAAAACTGCCTTCTCTACGCCTTACGGACATTACCAATTCAAAAGAATGCCATTCGGACTAAAAAATGCTCCTGCAACTTTTCAAAGGTTGATGGATAACGTTCTATCCGGACTTCAGGGAAATGAATTATTTGTTTATATGGATGATATTGTCGTCTATGCACGATCATTGCAAGAACACGAAAGCAAGTTCGAAAAATTAATGCAGAGATTAAGAGCTGCAAATTTAAAATTACAACCAGATAAATGCGAATTTTTACGACGTGAAGTTATGTATCTAGGACATATAATTGGATCCGATGGAGTCAAACCTGACCCCGCTAAGGTAAAAGCTATAATGAATTTTCCTACTCCAAAGAATCCGAAAAACATCAAACAATTCCTAGGACTAGCCGGATATTATAGAAGATTTATTCCCAATTTTTCCAAAGTCGCTAAACCATTAACCGACCTCTTAAAAAAGGATAAGAAATTTGAATGGACGGCAAAGCAAACAGAAGCCTTCGATATTCTAAGAAATTCACTATGTTCCGAGCCTATTTTACAATACCCCGACTTTACTAGACCATTCGTTTTAACTACCGACGCATCTGGATATGCGGTTGGAGGAGTGCTCAGTCAGGGAATAATAGGGAAAGATTTACCCGTTGCCTACACCTCTCGTATTTTAAATCCCGCCGAGCAAAATTATTCAACCATAGAGAAAGAATGTTTAGCCATCATTTATTGCGTAAATCACTTTAGGCCATATTTATACGGAAGAACTTTCATTATTGTAACGGATCATAAACCACTAGTATGGTGTTACGTCCCGCAACAAAAATTTTAAATATTACTTTGTAGTATAACATCAAGAATTTATCATCTTATATAATTTTTAAATATTACATATATTCACTATAAATTCATATCACTATATATATATTATATATAATTTGCCGATATTCATATTATCTAGTTATCCTATATAACTAAAAACCTAGTAAACTACCAGTGCTAACCGAATAGCTGGATTTACAGAAATATGTTAATCGAATAAAATTAATATATTTCAACTTTATTCAGGAAAGAAATAGATTTGAAATCGTGTTATTAAAATTATTTTGAATAATGCAAACTGTGTTAAAAGCGTTCGCGACAAAATTCATATAAATCATTATATGAAAGTTAGCAGAAAAGTTATCATTTCAAATATCTATTAATATATATATATGTAACCAAAAATCTAGGAAAATATACTATATTACACCTGCAGTAATCATGCATGCAAAATAATTATACATTTTAAATTAATTACAGAAAAGTGAACATAACTGTTATATAAAACACTATAATAATTAATTCCTTTAGTCAAAAAGAAGACAATTTAAAATTCTATTTTTAAATTCAAGCAATTTATATTGTTAGAGCAAAAATATCGTAACGGAAAATACGTTCATATAAGTACCTATACTTACTACACTGTAAAATCCCATAAAATTCCCTTTACAATAATATACAGAAATATTTATGGACCAATCAAGCACCTCATAAAACATAACCCTTCTCCTGGAAATTATAAAATAATGTTAGAAACAATTTATTTAAAGACTAAGTAAAAACACTTTTAATTATAAAATAATACTTACCTAAAATCTTTTAACGATTGATCTTATCGCCCTATACGGATTACTTCGATGGACGATGTAACTGGACTGCCGTAAGTAGGATGCGGCTATTGCAAATTTTGAAACCTGGGAGAAATATAATTAAATTAATATTTGGATGAATCGAGACATAACCTGTTGGCAAAAATGCCAACAAATATCCTGAAAGCAAGTCTAAACAGAAGGAATATTAATATAAAAGATTAATAAAAAATTATCAATAATAAAAGAAAATTTATAAAATTAATTTTGTGCTCCAAAACAGTGTAAAAACATTTTGTAAAAATTACATTATCTAATTAGAACCAACATATCATAAGTATCTGCAAACGATGAAATTCATTTGTACAAGAGAAAAGTAACTCAAAGAATTTGTTGCTCGTTTTAAACTATTAAAAATCGACACTTTGTCGGCACAAAGCTTAAAATACTATATATATATATATTCACTATTAGAAAGTAATTTTTCTCAGAGTCTTGATATCTGAAAATTATAATAAAAGTATAAGAAGAGCTACTATAAAGATTATTGAGTAACCCATTTAAAATATAATTCATACTTACACACTTTTTATAACCCTATATAAATATATATATATATATATATATATACCCTCTTCCTAACGATATAAGACAGTTCGTCATAAATAAGTAGCAAGAATTCCAAGTCCTAGCAGCTGAAAATAACAATCCAATAATATTTGGCCGTATGAAAAATTAACTTGACATAAAATACATAAAAACATTAATCCATACGAAATCTATTATCATTATAAAAATTTTTAGTTAATCAAAACTAATGTATTAATGTAATTAAAAAGGTATAATATTTTACAGATGTGTATAATCCTATAGTAATGAAGAAAATCAAATAGTAAAATAAGTATGATAAATCAAATATTAATACACTCAATTTTAACAACAAATATATTAAATTAAATAATAACTACAAAAGGAAAAATTCAGTAAGAATAAAATTTTTATACATAACTCTTTCTGCATGCAGAATAATAAGTCACCCTATAAACATAGCCTCACTCGGTTGTCCACCGGGTGTCTCAGTATTTTCATCACCTAACGAACACGCTATACAGAAAAATAAAATATATTTATTAGTAAAATTTCCTTAGAAATACATTTCAACAATAACCTACACGTGAATTCATATTCAAAATACATTACTCAATTACAAATATAAAAATTCATATATATACATATATAAACAAATATACTTACCGTATAGATGTTTTGCGTGGCAGCCCTATTGAATAATTAAAAGAGGCTCACTTCGTACACCCATTATCTACGGAAAATCCATAGGCTTGTGCCTTTCCAATTATATGTATATATATATACATATATAAAAACCTACATAAAGGAAAATCATATTTTAATAAATCGATTAATAGTAAATAATAACGCCAACAATACTTACTAAGCCTTCTCTAACATATAATAAAGCATAATCGAATGGTTAAACTGATCGAGACTTATACGTGAGACCTCAATAGGTAGTACGTGAAAGTGAGAGAGACCGAACTATCGGGCGGCCCGCGCGAGCGAGAGAGACAGCGCTATACGTAATCCCGTATGCAAGAATTAATGAGAATTAAATCGCGAAACAAGCTCAGACCAACTTATCACCCTTGTTATTAATATATATATATATAATTATTAATAAAAATAACAAGGTGAGTTGGACACACAAAATTTGTAGTCATAAAAAACATGAAATATATTCTTATATACTTTTAATTATTCATACAAGCATATGTACTCTAGCTACCTAAATACAATAATTTTCTTTCTTTATTAACGACAAACCTAAAACTATAGGTAAATGCGAATAAAATATGATTTTATATGCGTGAATTAATAAGTCGGTCAGGCGGTCAAGGCTAAGGATGTGCGGTGCGTTATCTACTGACACGCGTCAATGTATCTTATCTCCCTTGATACTTACGGCGTTCATGCACTAGACTTCAGACCAAGGAGACTTAGAAATAATATTCTTTTAAAATCAAGGCGTGAAATAAATTTCGGACCGACCTTTTTGCTTTGACCATTAACACGCATGGTTATTAATAAATATATATTGTAATATGTTTTACTAAGTTATTAAGTTGTAAATCGTAGGAGAATACGTTACACATATACATACGAAATTTAAAAGGCGAATTATAAGAACAATATAACCGACAATAAAACATAAATTTAACGACGTAAAAGATATGTCAAAATAAATTAAAAGGATTAGAACATAAAATTGAAATCCAACAAATGTACAATCTTATAAAATTTAGTAAAACATGGTTTACTTATAAAATTTAGTAAAACATGGTTTAGTACGTACGAATAATCGAGCTAAATTATAAATCTTCTTATATGTGCCAAAGGCTAAGGCTAAGCCGAACGCAGTGCGTTATCGGTTGGCGCGTGCCAATAATCTTATCTTCCACTATGTCTCAACATACGCGCCCGAGTCTAGAGACAAAGAGGACTCGAGAATAATCGAATATTATAAGAAGCACTTTTTATTGCGAGCGCAATATTCATAAGATTATAAAATTGTTAAAAGAATATATATATATATATATAATCATACGCCAAATGAGCCTGGATGTTTAATAAAAATTAAGAAGTAATAAGGTTCAAATAAACTCTTATTTTTTTTTTTGACATGAAAATATTAATACACACTAAATTATTATAAAATAAATTTTGACAAGACAATAAAAAACTATAACTATAAAATCTTACAACCAATATATATATATATGTATATATCCTACATAATAAGTAGCAGGGCTACATGAATTGTTGCAAGCAAAATTATTAAATCGTCCTATAAAATAATAAGAATAAAATTATTCACCAAGAGATAAGCGATCCTCCGAGCTTCATTCAGTACAGTTGTACATGGGCTCATTTAGCGATAAGATAATAGACCCGGCACGACCGCCTGGTATTACGGCCATCCGCTACAACAGAATTAATTCGATATATCGAACCGTAATAATTAAAACACTTCTATACCACCTAATTATTATTAACAATTATTTCTTCTATGTTAAGCTACTATATATATATATATCCACACACATATATATATATATATCTATATGTGTATTATAAAATGATTGTAATTATAATAGTTTATGACACCAGAATTTACTAATTATAAAAAATTTATTATAAGCGGAATTTTAAGACAGCTTTTGAACGGAGCATGCTAGAAGAACCGTTCACATTTCTTTCGCATTTCCTAAAGGAGATCTAAGATTCTACATTAGAAAATGTATACAAATAACGAGAATTCTGGTAGCTAAAAACTATTGTAAAATTTTATAAATTAACAAACCAACGCACGGATAGCCCATTCCCCCTCCACGCAAAAGCGCAACTCCTACGTCACAACATGCGCCAAAAGGAAGGGCAGCTAGAGCAGCAAATAGCAGCCAAGCAACCTACGCTTAGAGCTCCCGTTCCCCTACCACTGACTCCTGGAACAAAGTAGGGATCAGAGGGTACCTCAGGGAGCGCAACTCAGTCTTCCGTGCATTTGACCCGACGCTCTTGAGACAACATCACCTATCATCTGACCACCAGCTCTCTACAAGGAAGGAAGCATCTTAGAGCCGTTAAATATTGTACTCGAGTATACTTTAAAATAAAAGTGAATTTCAAATTCAACTTCGGTCTTCTGCCAGTTATTCTTCAACGGCTCCTGACCTCTCTTCAGGGACCTCGCCGAGGCAATCGGTCTCCGACGGAGAGCAGTCATCCTTACACATCAAGAACTTCATCATCTGGTAAGTACATCTTAAACCAATTAAAATTTTCTTTGCTTCCTAGTACTTATTAATAATTAATAACCTACACAGTCGCATGTTACTTGACTGTCATTTTCTATATTTTTAATTCTTACCTTCAACCATTCATATTCCCACACCCATACACACCATTTATTTAAATCATACTTCGAATTGGAAGTCTTTCATGGGACCTATCTCTTTGATAAGACGACTCGATTGACAGTAATTAGTAAGAACCTGCTTCAGCAGGACAAACTAATTTAAGCACAGTGAAAAGGCAATTATCTTGAGGAACATATTCCAATGATAGAGGTTTCCTTTTGACTTGGTGCTGGTGAGGCAAATAAAAAATTAGCGGCCTCCTGTCACATCGACGTTTGATTAGGCAAAGATACAACTTAAGCCCGGTTAATTGACAATTATCCTGAAGCTGCGTCACTGATGATGGAAGTTGTCCTTTAATTTTGGAGCTGCCTGACGTAAATCACGTCAGGTTGAATCTAGCCTTGACTTCAAGATACGAGATCCATCCCAGAGATTAGTAACGATACACTGGCTGAGGCTTATATGAAAATTTTATAATATACTGAGCCAGCTGCATTGATAATGTTACGTCCCCAGTTCCTCAGGACTGGTCTGGAAGTCTTACTTTCCCAGTTGGACGCAATTAATCTCTCAATTTGTTTTAGGGCAACCTGCTAGGCCGGCTATACCCTGGGACGCCGAGAGATTGAAGGTCTATTGTGCTTAGAGAGGATTCTAGGTGGAGAGTGAATAAACATTCATACTAAATTTTATAAGTTTATTTTGTTTTGTTCAAAGTATATATATATATTTTTATTTTACAAATTTGAATATCCTTTTATTCCTCCCTCGGGTAACCGTACAATTCTGGTAGAAAGTAAGAATATTCGATGTTTATGGTTGAGATGGGTCTTTCTGGGGAAGCTAGGGAAATCTCTAAGGGCTCGAAGGGGTCTGGGTCTTCATATGCCACTGGGGAATAGCTAGGAGGACTATATAGGCTGTTTTCCTCGGAATAGTAGTTGTATAGGGGTACGGTGTCAAGATGTTGGAATGTCTCCGAGATGGAAGCAGTCTCTGGACTCTGACTCCAATCCACTGTAGGTCCGGGGATGGATGCCTGGTCGGAGTTTAGCGAGATGGTTGAACAGTTGCTTCTATCTTCGGTAATTCTTTCTACTAGATTGGAGGGAGAATATTGATTATGTGGGACTGGGATAATTTCGTGGCTTTCTTCCTCAATAGTGATTATGGGAATAGGTGACTGAGGTTCTAAGTCGATGATCTCGGGAACTGGTGCAATGATTTCATTCTCAAGAGTGATGATAGGGAAGAAGGTACGTCGCGTTTGCCTATTTCGTCTCACACGGCGTAGAATATTTCGACGGGTATTGAAGTTACCTTGTCTCACTCGGACCATCTGTCGTTTAATTAACCAATTATAAACCTGTCTATTTAGTATTTAAGACTTTGGTGATTTTGAAGTCACTTACTTTTGCGTAAAGTTGAATTTAAGAATACCCGATACCTGTTAATAAAAAAAAGAAAAAAGGAATTCCATATGAACGTTCAATTTATAATTGTTATCCCGAGTATAGTCAGATAGATGTCCCCAAAGTTGATAGAAGTATAGACCGGCAGAAATAGAAAGATTAGTATAAAAAATTTTATTGTTGGTAACGTTGACTCCCGAAAATTACCGACCGTCGGTAATGTAGATTTCTGTTTTACCGACCGATGGTAAGTTAGGTTTCTGTTTTACCGACCGATGGTTAGCGGCACTTTCTGTTTTACCGACCGATGGTAAGTTATCGACCGATGGTAAGTTATCGACCGATGGTAAGTTATCGACCGATGGTTAGTTTTGATTGATGACTATTGGAAAAATTACCAACTGATGGTAAATTAGGATTATCGAGAATTTATTTGTTTGAAATGTTAATGTGTTATCTTGGTTTCAAATAAATTCTTATTTTATTTTGATCCTCTGAAAATCGAAAGGGGATTCGAGGAAAAATCAGGAGTTTGGATACGCTGACAAGGTATCCACCTATCATACGGCTGGCTTAGTATTAACCTCGTAAGGTTAGGTTATAATTGCAAGTAGTGATAATAATTCAAATTGTTATAAACTAAGCCAGTGTATTGTCTCTAAATCCTGGGATGTATCTCGTATTTTGAAGTTAAGGCTAAATTCAATCCAAGATCAAAAGGTCAACTTCTATCATTGGGATAAATCCCTCAAGATAATTGCCTATTAATCGAAAACTGTATTTTCGCCTACTCAAACGTCGATTGACAGGAGGCCGCTTATTTTTTCTATTGCCTCACCAGCTCTAGGTTGAGAAACAACCTCTATCATGGGAATAAATTCCTCAAGATAATTATTTTTCCACCGAGCCAGACTTGGGTTCGACCTGCCGCTGCAGTTTCGCACTCGCTCACTGTCTATCGCGTCGTCTTATCAAAGAGATAAGTCCCAGATAAATTTTCCAATTGGAAATATTTACTAAGTTGAATAACTGGATTAAGGAATACGGGTAATCAAAGGTAAGGTTCCCGTATTGTCGCGCACTGATTCACTGAGTTTAGTTGTTAGTAGAAATTAAAGGTTAGATTAATGACAAGTGGCCGGATATTTACCAGTGTCTGAAATGTCCTAGTGTGTGAAGGCTGCTTCCCTTCACTAGGCTGATGAGTGGATGCTGCTTCCTTCCGCTGGATACCGTCTACCTCGGTGACAGTTCGGGATGGAGGTTGCAGTCCAGGAGTTCGATTGAGAAACTCAATGTTCAATAGTCACTGAATTTATTAACTGAATACACGTACAAAATCTCGGAGATATAAGTATTAACTGTGAAGATCGTTGGGCAAAGTGCCAAGTTATCACTGTAAATATCGTTGGGCCAAATGCCGGAGGTAGTTGAATGTTGAAGATCGTTGGGCCAAATGCCAGTTATTAACTGTTGAAAACGTTGGGCGAAATGCGAGGAGGACCGCTCTGCACGGGTTTATATAGTCGTCAGTCCCAGTTTTGCACACGGTCCCAATAGTAGGAGATGCGCTTCTCCGTGGAGGGAGTCGAGCAGTGATTGGTTCCCTCCTCTGCTTCTGGCTGCGCGCGCCTCGAAAGATGCGTCCGCCTCGAGGGATGTGCCGCGTTGTCAACGGGTGATTGGTTTTCTCTGACGTGATTGTTGCGCAATGATTTGGGATTGGCTCCCGCTGACGTGACGGATGCGCGCGCCTCGGAAGATGCGCGCGCCTCGGCGTGGGCGGCGCGGTCGCTCATTGGTTCCCTTCTCCGGGCTGGTTGCGCGCGCCGCTGGCACAAGCGTGGGGAAGATGCGCGCGCTGCTGGGCGTTGCCGCAGGAATTGGGCGTAGTTTGGGCGTAGTTTAATTTGTAGATGGTGGGACTCTTCAGAATTGTAGTGGGGGTGACGGAGCGGTCAGTATAGAATCGGCTATACTGGTTGCATTGTATTTTGACACATAAGTTTTATAATAATTATTAGACCATCAGAATTTCTTTGCAGTTTATATGCATATATTTTCTAATGTAGTTTTTTAAGCTCTAGCTGTAGAAATGTCAACGGAGTTTCTAGCATGCTCCGTTCGAAAGTTCATTTTTGTCTCTATGTATTATTATGGAAAATGCCTTTAAATATTGTTAATAAATTCTGACATCATAATTATTATAATTACAATTATTTTAACATAAGTATTTATGCGGTGGAATATAAGTATATAAAGACTATAAATTATTTCAATAAATGGTGCAACAATTTTTATTCTTTGCTTTTATTTTTAATATTTATATCTATTATGTTCTTGAATAAAAATTATTGCATGTACTTAATATTAATGTTTAACAATAAGTTAATTATTTCGTTATGTTGCGCAATGTTCTCTTGAACGGTTTTTTGTGGATTAATATATAAATGGAGGTTATTGCATACGCTTAATAACAATAAATTCATTTGTTACTTAATGATAATTAATTATTTCATCATGTTGCGTAATGTTGTGCAATAATATTCGAGCGGAATATTCCATAGTCTTAGTTTGGAATGTGATGATGACTCACAATATCGCATACGGAAAATTATATTTTAAAACTTCGTTTATAAAATTAGTAGTATTGGAGTTTTCATAATTATGTATACATGTGTCGGTCTGACTTTTTATGCTCCTTAAGGGAAAATTGTCATAAGATTTTTATTTATAGTATTTTTCGATTTAATCTGGAATCAATGATTTTTGATATAATTTAGGCCCCGAAATAATTAGATATACGTGTAGTCGGTGCCGAGACGTGTTCAAAAATATATATATATGTATATAAAGTCTTTTGGTTTTTGATTTGTAAAATTTCTTGTGTATCAGGATTACATATTAATAAAGGAGGTATTCTCTTATATGTCGGTAAAGTTAGTATCATCGCTACACCAGAGATGGCGCTGCCCTCTGTCGGTAATGTGGGTACGGACAGTATTCACTGTCGGTAAGGTAGGAAATGACTTTATCCTCAGTCGGTAACGTCGGTAACTGTGTTATCATGGGTCGGTAATTTTTCTGTCGGTAAATTTTGCTCGGTCGGTAAGGTAGAAAACTTCCTTATCAACCGTCGGTAATTTTTCTGTCGGTAACTTTTGCTCTGTCGACAAGGTAGAAAACTTCCTTATCGACCGTCGGTAATTTTTCTGTCGGTAATTTTTACTCTGTCGGTAAGGTAGAAAACTTCCTTATCGACCGTCGGTAATTTTTCTGCCGGTAACTTTTACTCTGTCGGTAAAGTAGGAATTTATTTTACCTTCCGTCGGTAACTTTTCTGTCGGTAACTTTTACTCTGTCGGTAAAGTAGGAATTTATTTTATCGACTGTCGGTAACTTTTGTGTGGGTGATTTTGCCTATTGTCGGTAAAGTAGATAATTTTTATGCGGATGATACTATATGTGGGCAAATACTTAAAATTATTTCTATCATTCCTAAGTGAGGTTATGTTATGTATAGCTAGCTTCTTAACAAAGAAAGATTATTTTCGGAGATATTGACAATATTAGATCGCGCGGCGTAATGGTATTGATGTACTATAAGTATTGGTGATATTACATTGCGCGGTGAGATTTTATAATAAGAAATATTGGTGACAATAGATGGCGTGATGGAATTTTAATTAACAATATTAATTATATTAACAATAATATGTTACTCGGTGGGATTAAGATTTATATGTTCGTCGGTGGAATTACAGTTTAAATATTATAGAGGCAATTTTTGCGTGTTTAAATAAAAATAAAAATTTTGTTGCGGGACGTAACACCTCCCCCCTAATGAAGACAAAATCCGATAGTTTTCAGAGGATTTTGTTTGAGGGAGTTAGATATTCTCATCTATTGTGTTCAAGCGATTCTTTAGGTTAGTGTAAGGATTTTGAATATTCACCTCTTCGGCGTTTTCTGCGTTGCCAGCTTTTGATGTCCTCGGCGGTTTAACTGGTCGAGGTTGCTGTGTGATTATTTCTGGAGGTGCGTTTGCTTCCGCGGTTGGATTGATTGTGACATTAGTTCCGTCGTTGTCCGATTGGTGTCCGTTAGTTTCCTTTGATCTCCGGGAAGGGGGTTCCTTCGCCAGATGGAGCAGCAGATTTGCGAGGGAGCTCCATACGGCTCCTAATAGATGCAGGCTGCAACCATACACTGTATGCAAGGCGTAACCATGGATTATAGTATCGATTAATAATTTAATTATACGAATAATCATGAATATTCCAACGAGTCCAGCGGTCGCAGATCCGAAGTTAACGAATCCTCTCCAGATTCGAGAGGCGGTGCTCTCGACTATTTTGTTTAAAGAATCTTCATTAAGTAAATTATACACTGATATTCCGTCAGTATTGACGCTGTGGCCCGTTAGTCCTCGAGCTACAGTGTTCAATAATGCTGGTTTCTCGGCAGGAAACATAATGTGGTCTCTTAACTTTTTTAGATCGACTTCGGAGTAGATTCCACTCACGGCTAGTGGTCCGGGAGTGAGATACTTCCATGTTAAAGAGGCCATAGGCTTAAATTGTTCAGGCGATACTTGTCGGACTTGAATCGTAGGTGTAAGCTGTATCCAGGTATCTTCTATACGGTATAAGGTGGGTAGTTCCATGCTGCACTCTCGTTCATTTCCGAGCTCAGTGATAATTCTAGATTTAGGTGTTAAGAAGAAAGTATTATTTCTTATAGTAACAGGGAGTTCGGTATAGCATTTTTCAGTTCTTCTTGCCATTGCTTCCACAGGAATACATTTAACTATGTGGACGGCTTCTCCTGCAGTGACGGCCATGTATCCAGGGCCTTTCATCAGCCGGTAGGCGAATTCATCTGGTTGGAGAGCGGCGAAAGATAAAGCATTTGTTATTACTTGTCTTTCTAGTTCGCATTTTTGAGAAATGACGTTATTATATAGGGATGTCATTTGCTGTTTGACGTGTTTTTCGATGTATACGAATTTGGAATTCATATATGTAAAGATGTCTAAATTATTAACGGCGATGGTTCCTTGTTTCGCGAACGTATTTCCTGGCTTTACTTCTAGGATGAATAGTTTCGGATGTTCCGTGCATAGCAGTGTGTATCCACACAGGGGAAGTTCCTTAGTCTTCATAAGAGCAAAGGTAATTTCTTGAGTTACTAGGCTGTATATTACTGGAGAGTCGGAGTGAGAGCTGTCTTCGAAGATCTTGTTTGCTGGTCCTTCATAAAGGACATCGTAACGTTGAAAATTACATGTATCCGTAGGCACGGGTTTCCAGTAAGTATATCCATCGTCGGCGTCTAGACAAGAACCGGCAGCAAGATTGCATACCGTTCCTGATCTTAATTTAATTTTTCCAGTATTTATTTGCACTGGTACGTAGGCTGATTTCAAAGTAATTTTTACAGCGGCTTGGACAACTACATTGTCCCAGGTTCCATATGGATCGGAATATTGCGCTCCTTTACAATATCCGTCGACTTGCAATCGTCCCCTAAGGGTGACACTTCGGTACGTCGTTTGATTAACCTTGATCCCAAGGATTAAAACGTATTCGGCGAGTGTTATACTTCCGTCTTGAAACATACGCAAGCACTGGGAATGTCCGGTTTCATGGACATAGTCGGCTTTTCCGTTGTGAACGGCTGAGATGTGTGAGTGCATTCCGCAATGGAAAATAGTTCTTGAAATTTCAATCTTGCACTGGATAACTTCAGTATGACTGTAGTCAGATAGTTGTAACAGTTGAATATGGACACTAGATGTATTTGGCTTTCGAATTTTTAAGTCACATTCGCCAACGTCAAGAAGAGAGACTGTAGTGACGTTGAGGTTTTGTCCTCCGCAGTCGAATCCAATTAAAGCGGATGCTTCACTTAGCAATATTATAAGGATAAGGGACGTCATTATGTCTGAAATAATGATCCCTGGCATAAGATATATGTATTCTTAAATTATATGATTACATGAGTAACAGTGAGTACTTATGTCTATCTTCAGACTATATGGAATATATATGTGTATTCATTTGCGGTGAGATTATTGTTTTAACATAATACACCGCTGCTACTAAAATTTTATTATTTTTCCTTAAGCGTTAGATTTCCCACTAAAGTTATTTAGTTTTATATGTATATATGTATTTGCGGTGGGATATATATATATATATTTTTTTTATCGCGGTGGGATTATTTCTTTAAATTAGCTGCCACCAAAATATTTTATTTGTATTAATATATATATATATATATATATATATATATTAATTTTTCATTACTATTATTCTATTATTTTTCCCGAGTCATACACGTATATACTCTAAATGGTTAATTATATTATTTTAAATATGTACGCTGCCACCAAAGTAATTAATATGTATTTGTTAAACAATTATATACGACTGATGCGTTTTTTCCTCTAAATATGGTATATATGAGTGTATATAATAAAGGCTTATTCAAATGGAGGTAAGCATTATGCAAGCGTTAATATTAATGTTAAGACTCTTATAGTGATTCTATGCGATTTACTAGATCGTCTCTAGTTTCTAAGTCAAGATTTGCATCAGGAACGCTATATTCGATTCTCAGAGTTTGTGAATTTACGATTAGAGCTACTAATCGTTTACAATTTTCTTCCTCTCCAGATACGTGTTGGAGGAATTGGTAATATGCGCGTGTACAAGTTGAGCATTCTATAAGTGGTTTATTCTGATAGCATTTCCCTCCGCATATCCGACAGGCGATTTTTGGCACATTTCCAAAATGGAATGCATGTAGATATTGCGTTAAGACCTTATTATAAATTCGTGGCTTATAACATTTGGCGCAAATTATGTAAGGGTCTTCGGAACCCATGACATCGTGTGTTAAAGTTATGGTACATCTTATGTTTAAACTATTGAACAAAGTATTGTCGAGCAGTGGGTGGACTGGTGTCTTGGCCTTAATTGGTAGACACATCTTTGAATTTAGGAAATTTGACCCTGATTATGTGTTCTGCAATAGGCGAAGGCATTTATGTCATTTATGTTCCTCCCACGTTTTCTTTCAATTATGGCTCTTTCGAGATAAGTATAGACGCACTCAGAACAGTTAAAGATAGAGCGAGTTGTCTCAAGAGTAGTATTGCAGAATTCGCATGCAGCGAAGTTAAGATTGCCAGAGGTAATCCAATGGCAGACTGTTAAGGAGGCTTGGCCTCTGAGTCGGCTGAGCCTATGACAAGAACAGCACATGCGTATTATACGAGATTCTACAAGTCTCTTATAAAATATAATCTTTTTACATTTTGCCTCATGGATTTTAGGAAAATGAATTAAGAGGCCATGAATTAAATGATTACAAGTAGTGCTGCTTGGAGTTTCCATCGTGATGACAGAATTTTGGTTCTTGGATTTTAATTTTGTTCTCTATTTTCTTTGTCACTGTTTTCGCGTTCGCGTTCCTCCTGTATATAATTTAGAAAACACTGCTCAGTGCAGGTGGTAATAGGAGTTATACGGCATACTTTCGTCGTGCATATGCAACATTCGAATTCGCGAAAATCGTTCAAAGGGCAGAATTTAGATATACTGTGTTATTTGATTTGAACAAGACGATGGGTACAGATGTCGCGATCTTTGCACGTACGGCAAAAATATAAATTTTCTTTCTGGCAAAGATATCTGTTCCATTCCTCATGTACTACATGAGCCAACGTATCTGTGTTAATTTCGGATTGCATGTTCTTACGATTCGGGGGTTCTTTCTTCACTTATGGAAACGGTTGGAGGTTGTGTATCCCGAAATATTCTAGCTATATTTCTTATGCAAGTGGGGCAAGTGGCTAAAGGCCTTATGATAGATATAGGTCTGTAGCAATGAGCACAGAGTGTCTGTATTGCATGGGGTGCAATGGATATTATGTGGGAATTTATGGGTAGGTAGAATCGTTGGGTAATAGGAGTATAGAGTAAACAGTAGCAAGGACAACAATAATGGTTATGGTTATGGATGTGGAGATACCCGTGTAATTTTATACACGCGGCATTAGGTATTTGTCGAGACATCACAAATAGTGGAAAGGAAGTATATAGATAGTATTTCAGTAAGATCTCTGATGCAAATAGAACATTGATGTATGGGGCTCAGAGTGGTTAGGTTTCGTAAGCAGTTGGCGCAACGGTATTCCACGTGGAATGGTCCAATGAAGAAATAGTGAACAAAGAATTGAGGAAGCTGAGTAATTAGTAGAGATAATTGTATCTCGATATAGCAGGGCTCACAGAAGTATGTATTGAAGTATGGATCTCGGTATCCTTGAGTTATCGCGCAACAAAAGACACCGGACATTCTTTCGATATGTCCTATAGCGCAGGGGTTCTGTCGTAGACATTTACGACTATGGGGTATGTATAATCGGTATGGGTCGAAGTCTCTTCTAGTGTTTGTAGTAATTTAGTAGCTGTTGCGACACAGGAAATGCAATTGATTATATCTTGAGTTTCTATTACCACTATACCGCAAGTTATGCAGTATTCTTCTTTAACTAGATGGCTATTTACGAAAAAATGTCTATGAATTTTCTGGTAATTTGCCCGGATTATCGCGGTGTGAGTTTGATCGTAACACCGGTCACAAAAGTTAGTGTCATCCTCGAGGCAGATTGCCCCGTGGACATGAGTGCAGTGAGCGAACAGGAATGAATCCCTGATTCGATGTACCTGCTGGGTATTTGGCTGCGGCCGAATCGGCTGTCGGTGCCAAAGCATCTGAAATAAAAAGAGAAATTAATATTAATGTTTCATCCGGGTTTAGAATGTGCGAGCTTTACTTTGTCGACGTGGACAATTCGAGTTTGATTTCCGATTTTGAGTTTGACGTTGCTGGGAGGTAATAATTCAAGTACCTCATGGGGACCCGTATATTGGTCGGCGAATTTTCCTTTACGCGGTTCTTTTAATAAATAAACTAACGTTCCTTGTTCAAGAGCTCGAGGGTTTATATTTCGATCATAATATCTCTTGCTTCTCTCTTTAGCTTGTACTAGATTTGAATGAGCTTGAGCTTGCAGATCTCTTATTTTGTTAAAGAGGTTCGTGATATATTCATGGTAAGTAGGTTCAGTGTTTTCTTCGATGATAGGATGTGCAGAGGGTAGTCGAGCTATTCGCCCGAAAACCAATTCGTAGGGTGAATATCTAGTTCCTTCGTGTACGCTAGTGTTGTATGAAAACATTGCGAGTTTAATATATTCGTCCCAATTAGCTTCTCTATTTATTTGTGTCTTTAGGTACTCTGTTAGTACATGATGTGAGCGTTCTAGTGATCCATTTGACTGAGGGTGATAAGCTGTGGTCTTAAAATGTTGTATGCCAAACTTCTTCGTTAATTGTCTCATTAGAGCTGATAAAAAGTTAGTACCCTGGTCCGTTAATATGGCACGAGGGGCTCCGTATATGCAAATAAATTCCTTGGTAAAAGCGTCAGCTATTGTTAAAGATGTGGCTTCTTGTAGAGGTGATGCCACGGAATATTTCGTTAGTAAATCTTGCATAGTTAATATGTATTGATGATTGTTATCCGTGATGGGAAGAGGTCCCATAATATCTAATGAAACCTTGTCGAAAGCCATTCCAGGCGTATCAGTAATAACCATTGGTTGCTTTGTTTTAACTCTAGTTAATTTCTTTAATTGACATTCACGGCAAGTCCTTATGAAATCTTGAATATCTTTCTTCATTGTCTTCCAACAATATCGAGAACGGAGGCGGTTATATGTTTTTGTCACTCCTTTATGTCCGCCATGCGCAGAGGCATGGTTTTCTAAAATTAGGGAGAGTCGTTGCTCTATTTCAGGAGTCTGTATAAGATTTAGGCATATGGTAATTTTGACAGGTAATTCTTGGAGATGTTTTTTAAACTGGTTAACTATATAAGACCATGGCAAATCGTCGAAACGGTCGGTTTTGCTAAGACTGAAAGATGATAGATCGAGTTCAGTAATGACGTCTACTAAAGATTTCAAACAGTTTTTAAGATTTTGAGCTTCTATCAAAATACGATTATTTAATTTTATAGGGAGAGCGATAAGCGTGTTGGATTCTACTGTACGAATTCTGGCTCTTTCGAATGTTAATTCTTCGTAATTAGGAAGCAAGTTAGCTTCTTGATATAGTTTGGCTCCATTATCGTAAGGAGTACCATCTTGGTAAAGAAATATTACATGGTTATCCTTTTGTTTTAACAGGCTTTCTCGTACTTCTCGTATTTGAGCTTGGCTCCATGGCGGTGGCTCTGGAGGTTTCGGTTGATGAGATATAATATTCGAATCTATTATTTCAGTATAATCGGACTCAGTACTTTCGTCGGAGTCTGTTACTTCTTCGATGATAACTTGACTGTCATCGTGATCTTCAGAGTCGATATTGGAGTTTTCCAATTCTTGCTGCTGTATGGGGGTAGAGTTTCTTGTAGCTTGAACGATTCTTTTATTCTTTTGATTTAATTTTTGTTTTCTAGAGATGCCTGGAGGTTGAGGCGAGAAAATAGATTCATCGGAAGAATATTCGTCAACAATGAATAATGGTACGGCTATGTTGACAGCAGGATTTCTAGATAAAGCGTCGGCGTTATTATTTAAAGTTCCTTTTTTATATTTTATTTCGTATTGGTATTCGGATAATTTCATCCGCCATTTCCATAATCGCGAAGAAGGGTCCTTAATGGAATGTAGCCACACTAAAGGCTTGTGATCCGTGATAATTGTAAAAGTTCTGCCATATAAATATGGTCGAAAGTGGTTTACACAGTAAATAATTGCAAGGCATTCTTTTTCAATCGTAGAATAATTTTGTTCTGCTGTATTCAAAACGCGTGAAGTATAAGCTATGGGTAAATCTTTTCCAATTTTTCCTTGACTAAGTACGCCTCCGACGGCATATCCAGAAGCGTCGGTGGTTAATATAAAAGGTTGATTAAAATCCGGATATTGCAATATAGGTTTGGAACATAATGAATGCTGTAATTTATTAAATGCTTCTGCTTGATTTTCTTTCCATTCAAATTTCTTATTCTTTTTCAAAAGATCTGTTAATGGCTTGGCGGTTTTGGAGAAATTCGGTATGAATCTTCGATAATATCCAGCTAATCCTAAGAACTGCTTAATGTTTTTGGGATTTCTTGGCGTAGGAAATTTCATAATGGCTTCTACCTTTGCAGGATCGGGTCTGACTCCGTCAGCTCCGATTATATGTCCTAAATACATGACTTCTTGTCGTAGGAATTCGCATTTATCAGGTTGCAGCTTTAAGTTTGCTGTTTTCAATCTTTCCATCAATCTTTCGAATTTGACTTCGTGTTCCTTTAGAGATCTTGCATATATAACGATGTCGTCCATGTAAACGAATAATTCGTTTCCTTGTAAGCCAGAGAGCACGTTATCCATCAATCTTTGAAATGTTGCGGGTGCGTTCTTTAATCCAAACGGCATTCTTTTAAACTGGTAGTGTCCATAAGGTGTGGAAAAAGCAGTCTTATGAGCATCTTTTGATGACATAGGAATCTGATGAAATCCTGACGCTAAGTCTAATACAGAGAAATATTTAGCGGACCCGAGTTGATCGAGTATATCTGTTATGTTCGGCAAAGGATAAGCGTCTCCTATGGTTTTTTCATTAAGATTACGGTAGTCGATGACCATTCGCCATCGTTTGTTTCCTAGAGAGTCTGGTTTTTTAGGAACAATCCAAAGTGGAGAGTTATAAGGTGAGGTTGATGCTTCGATTAAGTCTGAAGATAATAATTCGGTTACTTGTTTATCGATCTCTTCTTTATGTACAGGGGGAAACCTGTATTGTTTTGTGTGGACTGGTACTTCATTAATAGTAGGGACATAGTGTTGCGCGGCATTAGTAGCTTGAAGATGTTCACCAGTAATATGAAATTTATCGGCGTGCTTGTATACTAGAGACTGTATGTTTGCTGACTCCTCGGAGTTCAGATGTTCTAGTCGAAGAAGGTTTATAACGTCAGTAGCTCTTTCAGTAGATTGGGGCAATGCTTGATTAAAATAAATAGGATTGTCGATGGCATTAGAGAATTTCCCTCGGGTTTCTTCTAATCCAACGGAGTTAGTAGCTGATACGTCTGGCTCACAGACGTCAAAATCTTGTAGTTGAATAACGGGGATATTGAAAATGAATTCTTCCTCGGAAGTGTTAAAGATAGGCATGTATGCCTTCCCGTTATTATTAGTAACGATTGCTTGCCCATAATAGATGCCTTCGGCTAGAGTATGACGTGGCACATAACCGACTTGTTGGTGACTTGAGATTGGAAAAGAGCAAGGGGTAACGCTCCTTCCTTTAAGAAGTATAGAATTTGAGTTTAGAAAAGGAATTCTTTCATCCTCGTGTTGAATAAAATTATTTTTGTAATCTATAGTAACGGCTCGTTCCCTCAGGAACTTGTTGCCTAAGATCCCATCCTGTGGGAATGCGATTGAGTCAGAGATTACATAGAATTCGGACGTTCTGCCGAGTATCGTCATAAAAATGACGCCTAAAGTAACGACGGTTTCAGAGGCAATCCCTTGCAAGCAGAGGGGATTGGTTGTATCAAGATTAACGTATGGTTTCAGGCATCCTTCCTTAATAAGGTTTAAACCGGATCCTGAATCAATCATAAATCTGCATTCTTTTGCCAAATCTGGAGAAGCTAATGTAATCGTAGGTAAATCCGTAGGATGCTGATTGCTATTCAATTGGCAGATCCGGAGGCTTGCACTGTTGCTTCCGGAGGGACTGTGGCGCTTGGTTTTCCTTGTACGATATAAGTCGGGCGCCCTTGTTGCTGATCGTTCCGACGGACGCCGGGATTTATCGGAACGCCTTGAGCGTTTCCCGAATTTACTGGTTGCTGTATTCTTTCTTGAGCTCGTCTCCAGGCTAGTTTTCGGCATTCTTGTATCAGGTGGCCTGGAGTTTTACAATAGCGGCAAATCTTTGAGTGATAATTCTGCGGAGATTGTCCAGTGGGTATTGCTGGTCTTGAGAATGTCGGAAGAGCTGGTGGTAATGTAGTTGTATTCCCATTACCCGGTTTAGATTGATTATTAGTGTTGTTAGCCAAAGGAAATTGGCGAGAAGTGCTGTTATAATTATTAGGTCGATCTGCACGTGGTTGGAAATTCGGACGGAACACGGTTCGTTTCCGTATGTTCTCTGCTTCTATAGTTTTTGATAATTGGATGGCAGTGCTTATTCCATCTTTGAGAGTATGCGGATGTTCCAACTTGACTCTTACTAGCAGATCAGATGGAAGTCCGTTAATAAAACTGTGTAATGTAGTCATCTCGATTGCATCTTTTAATCTTTCATCTATATGTCCAGTATAGTCTGTTTCTCCATCGACGATTGCTGCACGTAATTCTTGTACTCTTCCAATATAATCGAAAATATCTTCGTTGTGCTTCATGTATACATTTGCCAATTCTCCTCTATATTGGTCTACCGATTTATTCGGTCCAAATATAAGCTTCAATCTTTGTGTTAATTCAAAAACAGTATGATATTCAGATCCTTCTACTGCAGAGTAAGCGTGTCCTTGTAATTTATTCATTATTAGTTGGACTAAGAAATATTCATGATACTGCGGTATTAATTCAAGAGCACGTTCGCAGATTTTACTAAAATGAAAAACGGACATTTTATGTCCATCGAATTTAGGAATCGTGTCGATAGCATCTTTTAATCGTATGGGGGATGGTTGATCCATCACATCAAATTTATGCGGAGATAGTTGCGGAGTCGTTTGTGTTTCAGGCCTATCATGCCTTGTGTCTTGAGTGGAATTTTCCAAGTTCGTAATCCTTGAATTAATTCTTTCAATTTGATCAGCTATCTTATGCATCGATGATATTAATTGTTCCATGCCTGTGGAGTCTTCGGTAAATTCTCTTTGTTCTAATTCTTCTTGAGCTCTTCTAAGACGCTCTTGTTTAACTTGTAGATCCTCTGACTGTTCTTTTAATAATTGTTCCTTCTCGTGCATCTTCTTCATTATGATTTCAATTTCTTCTGGGCTATATTGTTTTTTCGTAGCTCCTGTGGTTACGGAGCTTGCAGAGCTTGAGCGAGTTTGCATGATTACGTTGAAAATTGTTTATTCTTATCCACTGAATCTCTCAAAAGCACAGAACCTTCGGCAGATCCCACCGCTGCCACCAAAAATTAATGTTTTCTGTTACGTCCCCAGTTCCTCAGGACTGGTCTGGAAGTCTTACTTTCCCAGTTGGACGCAATTAATCTCTCAATTTGTTTTAGGGCAACCTGCTAGGCCGGCTATACCCTGGGACGCCGAGAGATTGAAGGTCTATTGTGCTTAGAGAGGATTCTAGGTGGAGAGTGAATAAACATTCATACTAAATTTTATAAGTTTATTTTGTTTTGTTCAAAGTATATATATATATTTTTATTTTACAAATTTGAATATCCTTTTATTCCTCCCTCGGGTAACCGTACAATTCTGGTAGAAAGTAAGAATATTCGATGTTTATGGTTGAGATGGGTCTTTCTGGGGAAGCTAGGGAAATCTCTAAGGGCTCGAAGGGGTCTGGGTCTTCATATGCCACTGGGGAATAGCTAGGAGGACTATATAGGCTGTTTTCCTCGGAATAGTAGTTGTATAGGGGTACGGTGTCAAGATGTTGGAATGTCTCCGAGATGGAAGCAGTCTCTGGACTCTGACTCCAATCCACTGTAGGTCCGGGGATGGATGCCTGGTCGGAGTTTAGCGAGATGGTTGAACAGTTGCTTCTATCTTCGGTAATTCTTTCTACTAGATTGGAGGGAGAATATTGATTATGTGGGACTGGGATAATTTCGTGGCTTTCTTCCTCAATAGTGATTATGGGAATAGGTGACTGAGGTTCTAAGTCGATGATCTCGGGAACTGGTGCAATGATTTCATTCTCAAGAGTGATGATAGGGAAGAAGGTACGTCGCGTTTGCCTATTTCGTCTCACACGGCGTAGAATATTTCGACGGGTATTGAAGTTACCTTGTCTCACTCGGACCATCTGTCGTTTAATTAACCAATTATAAACCTGTCTATTTAGTATTTAAGACTTTGGTGATTTTGAAGTCACTTACTTTTGCGTAAAGTTGAATTTAAGAATACCCGATACCTGTTAATAAAAAAAAGAAAAAAGGAATTCCATATGAACGTTCAATTTATAATTGTTATCCCGAGTATAGTCAGATAGATGTCCCCAAAGTTGATAGAAGTATAGACCGGCAGAAATAGAAAGATTAGTATAAAAAATTTTATTGTTGGTAACGTTGACTCCCGAAAATTACCGACCGTCGGTAATGTAGATTTCTGTTTTACCGACCGATGGTAAGTTAGGTTTCTGTTTTACCGACCGATGGTTAGCGGCACTTTCTGTTTTACCGACCGATGGTAAGTTATCGACCGATGGTAAGTTATCGACCGATGGTAAGTTATCGACCGATGGTTAGTTTTGATTGATGACTATTGGAAAAATTACCAACTGATGGTAAATTAGGATTATCGAGAATTTATTTGTTTGAAATGTTAATGTGTTATCTTGGTTTCAAATAAATTCTTATTTTATTTTGATCCTCTGAAAATCGAAAGGGGATTCGAGGAAAAATCAGGAGTTTGGATACGCTGACAAGGTATCCACCTATCATACGGCTGGCTTAGTATTAACCTCGTAAGGTTAGGTTATAATTGCAAGTAGTGATAATAATTCAAATTGTTATAAACTAAGCCAGTGTATTGTCTCTAAATCCTGGGATGTATCTCGTATTTTGAAGTTAAGGCTAAATTCAATCCAAGATCAAAAGGTCAACTTCTATCATTGGGATAAATCCCTCAAGATAATTGCCTATTAATCGAAAACTGTATTTTCGCCTACTCAAACGTCGATTGACAGGAGGCCGCTTATTTTTTCTATTGCCTCACCAGCTCTAGGTTGAGAAACAACCTCTATCATGGGAATAAATTCCTCAAGATAATTATTTTTCCACCGAGCCAGACTTGGGTTCGACCTGCCGCTGCAGTTTCGCACTCGCTCACTGTCTATCGCGTCGTCTTATCAAAGAGATAAGTCCCAGATAAATTTTCCAATTGGAAATATTTACTAAGTTGAATAACTGGATTAAGGAATACGGGTAATCAAAGGTAAGGTTCCCGTATTGTCGCGCACTGATTCACTGAGTTTAGTTGTTAGTAGAAATTAAAGGTTAGATTAATGACAAGTGGCCGGATATTTACCAGTGTCTGAAATGTCCTAGTGTGTGAAGGCTGCTTCCCTTCACTAGGCTGATGAGTGGATGCTGCTTCCTTCCGCTGGATACCGTCTACCTCGGTGACAGTTCGGGATGGAGGTTGCAGTCCAGGAGTTCGATTGAGAAACTCAATGTTCAATAGTCACTGAATTTATTAACTGAATACACGTACAAAATCTCGGAGATATAAGTATTAACTGTGAAGATCGTTGGGCAAAGTGCCAAGTTATCACTGTAAATATCGTTGGGCCAAATGCCGGAGGTAGTTGAATGTTGAAGATCGTTGGGCCAAATGCCAGTTATTAACTGTTGAAAACGTTGGGCGAAATGCGAGGAGGACCGCTCTGCACGGGTTTATATAGTCGTCAGTCCCAGTTTTGCACACGGTCCCAATAGTAGGAGATGCGCTTCTCCGTGGAGGGAGTCGAGCAGTGATTGGTTCCCTCCTCTGCTTCTGGCTGCGCGCGCCTCGAAAGATGCGTCCGCCTCGAGGGATGTGCCGCGTTGTCAACGGGTGATTGGTTTTCTCTGACGTGATTGTTGCGCAATGATTTGGGATTGGCTCCCGCTGACGTGACGGATGCGCGCGCCTCGGAAGATGCGCGCGCCTCGGCGTGGGCGGCGCGGTCGCTCATTGGTTCCCTTCTCCGGGCTGGTTGCGCGCGCCGCTGGCACAAGCGTGGGGAAGATGCGCGCGCTGCTGGGCGTTGCCGCAGGAATTGGGCGTAGTTTGGGCGTAGTTTAATTTGTAGATGGTGGGACTCTTCAGAATTGTAGTGGGGGTGACGGAGCGGTCAGTATAGAATCGGCTATACTGGTTGCATTGTATTTTGACACATAAGTTTTATAATAATTATTAGACCATCAGAATTTCTTTGCAGTTTATATGCATATATTTTCTAATGTAGTTTTTTAAGCTCTAGCTGTAGAAATGTCAACGGAGTTTCTAGCATGCTCCGTTCGAAAGTTCATTTTTGTCTCTATGTATTATTATGGAAAATGCCTTTAAATATTGTTAATAAATTCTGACATCATAATTATTATAATTACAATTATTTTAACATAAGTATTTATGCGGTGGAATATAAGTATATAAAGACTATAAATTATTTCAATAAATGGTGCAACAATTTTTATTCTTTGCTTTTATTTTTAATATTTATATCTATTATGTTCTTGAATAAAAATTATTGCATGTACTTAATATTAATGTTTAACAATAAGTTAATTATTTCGTTATGTTGCGCAATGTTCTCTTGAACGGTTTTTTGTGGATTAATATATAAATGGAGGTTATTGCATACGCTTAATAACAATAAATTCATTTGTTACTTAATGATAATTAATTATTTCATCATGTTGCGTAATGTTGTGCAATAATATTCGAGCGGAATATTCCATAGTCTTAGTTTGGAATGTGATGATGACTCACAATATCGCATACGGAAAATTATATTTTAAAACTTCGTTTATAAAATTAGTAGTATTGGAGTTTTCATAATTATGTATACATGTGTCGGTCTGACTTTTTATGCTCCTTAAGGGAAAATTGTCATAAGATTTTTATTTATAGTATTTTTCGATTTAATCTGGAATCAATGATTTTTGATATAATTTAGGCCCCGAAATAATTAGATATACGTGTAGTCGGTGCCGAGACGTGTTCAAAAATATATATATATGTATATAAAGTCTTTTGGTTTTTGATTTGTAAAATTTCTTGTGTATCAGGATTACATATTAATAAAGGAGGTATTCTCTTATATGTCGGTAAAGTTAGTATCATCGCTACACCAGAGATGGCGCTGCCCTCTGTCGGTAATGTGGGTACGGACAGTATTCACTGTCGGTAAGGTAGGAAATGACTTTATCCTCAGTCGGTAACGTCGGTAACTGTGTTATCATGGGTCGGTAATTTTTCTGTCGGTAAATTTTGCTCGGTCGGTAAGGTAGAAAACTTCCTTATCAACCGTCGGTAATTTTTCTGTCGGTAACTTTTGCTCTGTCGACAAGGTAGAAAACTTCCTTATCGACCGTCGGTAATTTTTCTGTCGGTAATTTTTACTCTGTCGGTAAGGTAGAAAACTTCCTTATCGACCGTCGGTAATTTTTCTGCCGGTAACTTTTACTCTGTCGGTAAAGTAGGAATTTATTTTACCTTCCGTCGGTAACTTTTCTGTCGGTAACTTTTACTCTGTCGGTAAAGTAGGAATTTATTTTATCGACTGTCGGTAACTTTTGTGTGGGTGATTTTGCCTATTGTCGGTAAAGTAGATAATTTTTATGCGGATGATACTATATGTGGGCAAATACTTAAAATTATTTCTATCATTCCTAAGTGAGGTTATGTTATGTATAGCTAGCTTCTTAACAAAGAAAGATTATTTTCGGAGATATTGACAATATTAGATCGCGCGGCGTAATGGTATTGATGTACTATAAGTATTGGTGATATTACATTGCGCGGTGAGATTTTATAATAAGAAATATTGGTGACAATAGATGGCGTGATGGAATTTTAATTAACAATATTAATTATATTAACAATAATATGTTACTCGGTGGGATTAAGATTTATATGTTCGTCGGTGGAATTACAGTTTAAATATTATAGAGGCAATTTTTGCGTGTTTAAATAAAAATAAAAATTTTGTTGCGGGACGTAACAATAATCTGTCATTTCAATGACATATCCTATAATCCTCTTCTTACTTTATGTTTATACACACAATTTGAAATATAAAGGCATGATTAACAACGAAAATTTATTAATGATTTTCAAATCACAATTTAGTATCCAGAGAGAGAAATAAAATAAACTTATTTAATCATCTACTTTCTCTTCCACTGTGCATATGCGTGTGTGTGACATATTATTCACACGATACTTTCATTTTTGACAGGTGACCCCTTTTTTTCTTGCGACATCGTAAGTAATAATAATAATTTTCGGGAAAATTAATTGAAATATTATATCATATCGGATTTCGAACCTTTTTCGTATTAATAGATGGTCAACACCCGCCGTCCAGATCCCATAACTCGTCGCGAATTCCCTCTGCGAAACGCAGGCGTAGCTCGCCGAGAAATATATAGACAACGATTGCTCCGAGATCGTCCCTCCGTTGTACGACAATTATTTGTAGACAGGGATAATATCCCTCCTAATATTGTACACGCCGCCAACGATCGCGAAGATACCCTCTTCGATCTGTCCTTCGCCCCCTTACCCCCTGAATTTAACCCAGAAATCAGCGACAACGACAACAGCCCAGCGATATCAGCTGGCGAGGAAGCTGAGGAGGAAGATATTACTGAAACAACCCGTTCAGACAGCTCAAGCGACGCATCGACAATAATTGTCGATTTAAACAATCCTACGAACGGGATCCCGCTAGGACTGCTCCGCGCCTGGGAGCGCAACGGAGAAATCCCTGCGACAAGGGACCAACAAGTCCAGACTTCACCGCCGCCGAGCCCTCCACGAACTCCTGACTCATTCTCAGGCCCTTTTACCCCGAATTCTTCTCCGCTTGCTTTTGGAGAAGCAGGTTTTGAGCCCATAGACATCTCTCCGAGCGACGAGAGTTTTACAGACTTTGAGGTAAATCAACTCCTCGACTATTTGAGCAGCGAGGAATTCCTCGATACTATTGTAGACCTATAAAATTAATATAACATTAATATCAACGGAAAAATTATTATTATATCTGCATCTAATGTATATGGATAAGGGAATGAAATAAAAAGAAATAGAAAATTATGATACAAATCCATTTATTTATTTGTCAACCTTGATTTATCTCTAATAAGAAGCGTTAACAAGATCCTGAATCTCTCGGCGTCCCAGGGTATAGCCGGCCTAGCAGGTTGCCCTGAAAAAGAAATTGAGAGATACAACCTTGTTCGTCCATGCACGGTAAGCCCTGCAGAGTCGTTGAATAAACGCTAAAACAGGACGTAACACTCCCCTTTTTTTTCTTTTTTTAAGCGTATACCCCTTGTTGGTGAGTCCTGCAAAAAGCAAAAGCAGTTAGATTATTTATGTTTCTTCCATGGTTCCTCTCATATATTGCCCTTTCAAAGTAGGAAAATATGCATTCAGAACATTGAAAGATAGAGCGAGTGGTATCTAGAGGAGCTAGACAATATTCACATTTAGAGAAATTTATTTCACCGGAAGTTACCCAGTGGCATACTATCAGGTCAGGTTTAACTCGAAATTGACGAATTCTGCAACATGCACAACATATACGAACCGGGTTATGGTTCTTCTTAGTGTGTTTCTTATAGAATATTATTTTTTTACATTCTGCTTTGCAGATATTTGGGAAGTATTGTAACAAGTTATGGATGTCGTGATTGCAAGGCGTATTATTTACGTTGCTCATTATGGTTTAATCAACAATTCTTGTTTAATCGAAATTCTTGAGCTTGTTCTCCTTGTAAATAATATAGAAAACATCTCCTGCAGTCCGACAGGGGAGTTATGAGAGATAGTAATAAATTACACATATGACATCTAAAGCCATACAAAGAAGCTGGGGGAAAATATGTAACACTGTGGTATATTATGGGCTGAAGTTCTCTAGTTTCGAACATTTCACATGAACGACAGTAATACCGATCATTATGGGAGCAGATATATCCTTCTAATTCGACATGTAACAAGTGGGACAATGTGTCTAGGTCTTCTTCGGGTATTACATTTGGCAGGAAATCCATTTAATCAGATATTCTGCGAGATTCTCGTATACGTTCTCCTTCCAAATAGTATAAGAAACATCTCCTACAATCTATTATAGGAGTTACACTAGACACATTGCGAGCACATATGCAACATTTAGACACCGTGATGTCGGGGAAGGATTCAGATATACTATGGTAATTTATATAGTAAAGTTCATGGTCTGCTTGTGATTTGCACGAGACGCAGTAATACAGATTATGTCTTGAAGAAATATATCCGTTAAATTCTTCGTGTATTACATGGGATAAGGTATCAGCGTACTCAATAGGTTGCATTTTAATTTAAAAGGTTTTAATTTGGGCTTCCATTCTCACTAATAGCAAGATTGGAAGAATTAGTGGCTCTAAATATTTCGGCAATGTTTCGTGTGCAGACAGAACAATTAGCTAAAGGCCTTATTATGGTTATGGGTCGCTGACAATATGAGCAGATAGTTCTGTAGGGATGTGGGGCAACAGATATAATGTGAGAATCCACTGGGAGAAAAAATCGAGAGTTACAAGTAGTATGCAGCATACAATAGCAGGCGCAACAATAGTGGCTATGGTTGTGCAAGTGAAGATACCCATGTAATTTAATACACACAGCATTGGGGGGTGTTTGAGACATTATTAAGCATTATTACACAGAGGTAGTATAAATAAAAGTTCAATGATATTCCTAATACAGATAGAGCACTCATGCAAAGGTCTCAGAGTAGTAAGAGTTCGACGACAGTTGATACAGTGGGGTTCAACGTGGTGTGGTCCCAGAGAAAAGAAATGAGAAGATAATAGAGGAAGTTGAGATCTTAGTGAAGAAGATTGTACACCTTGATAACAAAGTTCACAGAAGTAGATATTCAGAATAGGATCACGGTATCCTCTAATTTTAATACAGCATACCGTGTTAATAAAAGACATGCCTTATGACATAGGGGTTCTATCATATACATTAAGAACTAAAGGATATTTAAAATCGTCGACATGAGTCGAAGTGCTATCGAGGAGACGTAATAATTCACTCGCAGTTAGGATACACGAGATGCAATTGTCTATGGATCTAGTCTTTATTACTGTAGTACCACAGATAGAGCAGCATTCGTCTCTAGCGACGTGACTGTTTATGAAGAAATGTCTCCTAAGACGTCGATACTGGCTTTGGATGATTTGTGTACGAATCCGAGAGTAACAGTTGCTGCACAAATTAGTGTCGTCATTCAAGCAGATGGCTCCTACTACGTGTGCACAGTGAGCGAATAGGAACGACTGTTTTACTTGATACAGGAGCGATGAATCCGGTCTGGGCTGGACTGGCTGCTTATGCCAGAGCATCTGTAACAGAATTATTTAAATTATTATTTCATCCTGGCTGACAGTGGGACTTTTTTATTTTATCTATGTGAACGATACGATTTTGGTTTCCAACTCTAAGTTTAATATTACTAGGGGGTAATAATTCGAGTACTTCATGTGGTCCTGTGTATTGGTCGGCGAACTTTCCCTTTCGCGGTTCTTTTAATAAAAACACGACCATTCCTATTTGGAGTTGTTGCGGATTTAGATGGCGATCATAGTACGTCTTGCTCTTTTCCTTGGCACGTATAAGATTTAGCTGAGCTTGGATTTGTAGATCTCTTATTTTATTAAATAGATTCGTAATATATTCGTGATAAGTAGGTTCAATATTTTCTTCGATAATAGGATGCGCGGAAGGTAATCGAGCTATTCGCCCAAAAACCAGTTCATAAGGTGAATATTTGGTGCCTTCGTGCACGCTGGTGTTGTATGAGAACATTGCTAGTTTAATATATTTATCCCAGTTATCTTCTCTATCTATTTGTGTCTTTAAATATTCTGTTAACACATGATGTGAACGTTCTAGTGATCCATTTGATTGAGGATGATAAGCTGTAGTTTTAAAATGTTGTATATTAAATCTTTTCGTTAATTGTCGCATTAATGCTGACAAAAAGTTAGTTCCTTGATCCGTTAATATGGCGCGCGGTGCTCCATATATACAAAT
The DNA here is from genome assembly GCF_025532165.1 of Camponotus vicinus. Taxonomy (NCBI): domain Eukaryota; kingdom Metazoa; phylum Arthropoda; class Insecta; order Hymenoptera; family Formicidae; genus Camponotus; species Camponotus vicinus. The sequence continues at coordinate 5,915,218 of NW_028141980.1, read as the reverse complement.
AAAGTCTTTTGTGAAAGTATCAGCTATTGTTAAAGAAGTAGCTTCTTGTAACGGTGAGGCAACAGAATATTTCGTTAATAAATCTTGCATGGTTAGTATGTATTGATGATTGTTCTCCGTGATGGGCAGAGGTCCCATAATGTCCAAAGAGACTTTATCAAAGGCCATCCCAGGCGTGTCGGTAATGACCATGGGTTGCTTAGTTTTTACTCTTGTTAATTTCTTTAATTGACATTCTCGGCAGGTTCTGATAAAATCCTGAATGTCTTTCTTCATTGTTTTCCAGCAATAGCGTGTTCTGATCCGATTATAGGTCTTAGTTACGCCTTTATGTCCGCCGTGGGCTGAGGCGTGATTTTCTAGAATTAAAGATTGACGTTTTCCGATTTCGGGTGTCTGGATTAAATTTAAGCATATGGTTATATTAACCGGTAGTTCTTGCAGGTATCTTTTAATTTGGTTGAATATGTATGACCATGGTAAATCGTCGAAGCGTTCGGTCTTGCTGAGACTTATCGAAGAAAGGTCGAGTTCGTGAATTACATCTACGAGAGAACGCAGGCAATTTTTTAGAGTTTGCGCTTCAATGAGAGTACGATTGTTTTGTTTAATAGGAAGAGCGATTAACGTGTTGGTTTTCACGGTACATACTCTGGCTCTTTCGTAGGTTAGTCCCTCGTATTTGGGAAGTAATTCAGCTTCATGATATAGCTTTGCCCCGTTATCATAAGGTGTTCCGTTTAGATAAATGAATATTACATGGTTGTCCTTTTGTTTCAGTAGATTATCTCTGACTTCCCGTATTTGAGCACGACTCCATGGTGGAGATTCAGGGGGTTGTTGTTGGTGAGGTACGACATCAGAGTCTAATATCTCCGTATAATCGGAGTCTTCTTCGGAATCCGAGACTTCCTCAATGGTAACTCCATTGTCATCATCTTCTCGTTCGGTGGAATGATTTTGATAATTTTCTGTTGGTTGGCGTTCTGGGGGAGCCGAGATCTCAGCGAATTTTTGATGGATTCCCAGGTCTTCCTGATTAGATCTTGCATTCTGACCTTCGGGTGTGTTAGATTTTCCCTGCGGTCTTTGAGGTCTATATGAAAATATTGATTCATCAGATGAGTATTCCTCTTCATCGATGAGGAATAATGGAATAGCCATGTTAACGGGTGGGTTCCTAGATAAGGCATCAGCGTTATGATTTAAGGTTCCCTTTTTGTAGCGTATTTCATATTGATATTCTGATATTTTAGTTCTCCATTTCCATAGTCTTGATGAGGGATCTTTAATGGAATGCAACCATACTAGTGGTTTATGATCCGTTACAATAATGAAAGTTCTTCCGTATAAATATGGCCTAAAGTGATTTACGCAATAAATGATGGCTAAACATTCTTTCTCTATGGTTGAATAATTTTGCTCGGCGGGATTTAAAATACGAGAGGTGTAGGCAACGGGTAAATCTTTCCCTATTATTCCCTGACTGAGCACTCCTCCAACCGCATATCCAGATGCGTCGGTAGTTAAAACGAATGGTCTAGTAAAGTCGGGGTATTGTAAAATAGGCTCGGAACATAGTGAATTTCTTAGAATATCGAAGGCTTCTGTTTGCTTTGCCGTCCATTCAAATTTCTTATCCTTTTTTAAGAGGTCGGTTAATGGTTTAGCGACTTTGGAAAAATTGGGAATAAATCTTCTATAATATCCGGCTAGTCCTAGGAATTGTTTGATGTTTTTCGGATTCTTTGGAGTAGGAAAATTCATTATAGTGTTACGTCCTATTCGATCGTTTATTCAACGATTCTGCAGGGCGTACCGTGCAGGGACGAACAATGTTATATCTCTCTATTTCTTTTTCAGGGCAACCTGCTAAGCCGGCTATACCCTGGGACGCCGAGAGATTAGGATCTATAGGACGCTTCTTTTCGGAGGTATTTTAAGGTTGACAAATAAATATGCAGATTTGTTATGTTATAAATTTCTATTTTTTCCTTTTTATTTATTTTATCCTTCCTCGTTCTTTTACATTAGGTTATAAAGTAATTTTAGCGAAATTAAACTATGTATGATATATGTCGTCTACCGTTCCCAAGAACTCCTCACTATCTAGGTAATCTAAAATTTGGTTAGTTTCAAAATCCGCGAAGCTCTCTTCGGCTGGAGAGATGTCTATCGGTTCTGGGTCTATCTCCCCAAGAGCGACCGGAGAGTAATTCGGGGTAGAATAACCTGAAAATGAATCAGGGGTTTGTGGAGGGCTTGGCGATGGCACAGTCTGGACTTGTTGGTCTCGAGTTCTTCTTATTTCTCCGTTTCTCTCGAAAGCTAGGAGAAGTGCTGGGGGAATTCTGACCGTTGGGTTATCCAAATCGTACACGACTGTTGGGCAATCGCTAAGGTGATCAGAGTCCTCGTCTGTCAGCGGAAGGTCCTCTTCTTCACTCGATTCTTCGCCTGCTGGTATCGCTGAGGGGTTACCGTTGTTGGTTTCGGGGTTTAATTCAGGAGGCAAAGGAGCGAAGGACAAATCAAAGAAAGTATCTTCGCGATCGTTGGCGGCGCGTAAAATACTAGAAGGGATATTATCCCTATCTACAAATAATTGCCGTGCGATAGAGGGGCGATCTCGTAATAACCGCTGTCTGATTAGTTCTCTGCGAGTTACGCCTGCGTTTTGCAGAGGGAATTCGCGGCGAGTTATTGGGTCTGGTCGTCGGGCGCTAACCATCTATTATCGAAATAATTTAAGTTTTAAAATTTGTTTTATTGAAAGGATAATTTGAAATTATTTCGCGGCATCTAATACTTACGATGGAAATTTCGAGGGGTCACCTGTCAACAAAGGATGTACCGCGTAAATCTAAAGTTTCGTGACCGGTTTAAAGAAAGAGACAGGACAGATTCTGAAATCGCGACTCCTCATTTATTATAAGAGAAAATTATTAGATAGTTACCTTACATGCAGTGACGTGGTAAGGAAGGGTGTGTAGGGATATTTAAATATAAGATGGATACCGTGCCTGCTGGTTTAGTTTTATTATTATAAAATAATTCCTCTAATATATTATACTAAACCAGAGTTATCATACTATGTGTCAGTCGGTCCTTAAAGAGCGCGTCCCGTGCTCTACGACAAGTTTCGATGTGCAAGACGTCACGTCACAGCGGCACAGAGTCCGTAAAGAAATTTCCCTGGAGAAAATTCTTCGCGGAAACGGCAGAGGGGTAGAGTAGACTACCCAATGCACATCGATTGACAAGTCGAAGGCGACGATTCACTCTTATGGATAAAACCAAAGACAGATTGAGCGTTTAACGTCAAAGGTAATCAACGTACTCGTGTTATCAGAAGGAAGAGACGTTGGAAATGTATGGAAATAAATTATTGACTCTGTTATGCGTAATAAAATTCTTCAATATGTCGTGGAAAAATAATAATAATATTCGGTTTCTAGTTGCAGATCACGAGAGATGAAAAAGAAAATATTGAATAATTAAAACGAGTACTTACCCAAAAGTACTGCTGTCAGGATATGCGATGAATCTCCGTGGAGGACGGTCTGCCTCGGCGATGTCCCTGTAGGAGAGTCGGAGGAACTGGTGACAAATGATTGGCAGAAGACCCAAGTGATGGTTCAAAGACACTTTATTTTCTTAAAGTATACTATAATATTCGACTGCTCTCTAGACTAAGTTCTTAGTCCGGAAAAATATCCTGCGACTAAGTTCTTTTTCGACTCGAAAATGTTCTATAATACGCTCGTGATCGCTTTAGTTGTTTTCTTCTCGAGAGCTCCAGGTCAAATGCGCGGAAGACTGAGCTGCGCTCCCTGAGGTACCCTCTGGTCCCTACTCCGTGCCGGCTATCCGCAGTGGTAGGAGAATGCGGCGCTCCCGGGCGTAGGCGGCTCGACCGCCGCTTGCCGCTATGGCTGTCCTTCTTCTTCGAGCGCGCTATGACGTAGTGGCCGCGCTCTTGCGTGGGGATAGTGGGGACGACGGAGCTGTCAGTATTGTCCATGCATCGAGCTCGTTAATTCATTTTACAAAAGGTAAGGCTTTTATAATAGGTTTTTAGTCACCAGAATTTTAATAATTTGCATGCATATATTTTTTAATATAGAATCTCAACCTCTTTCAATAGAAGTGTGAATGATCGTTCTAGCATGTTCCGTTTAGAATTGATTTTTAACTTTCTTTATATTAATTATATAGTTCTAGTTAACAATGTTATAAACAAATTCTGGTGTTATAAACCATTATAATTACAATTTGCTATATAATAATTATATGATATATATATATATATGTATGTGCATATAGGTGCATGGTCTAGATAGTTGTTAATAATAATTGTGTTACATTATAATATAAAAGTGTATTAATTATTCTTTCATTATTCAGCTCTTAGAACAAAGGATGTGGCGAGCTGTTTTATCACCGGATGCAGGTGTTCGCCGTGCCAGGCAGTCGCGCCAGGCAGTCGCGCCAGGCCTTATCTTATCGCTGAGTGAGCTCATGTGCAGCTGCACCGGATGAAGCTCGGAGGGTCGCTTATCTTTTGGTGAGTGAATTTATAACGCTTTATAAATCGATTTAATAATTTCATTCGTTATAATTTATATGAATAAATTATATATTCCTTACTTGTTAATTGTATAGAATATATATATATATACTTATATATATTGTTTGTAAAAGTTAATAAATGTAATTATTAAAAATTTTATCTTCATTATTTTATTAATTAAATATGTATTATACATATTGTTATTTTTCTTTTGAAGGCTTGAAAGTTTGCTAAAAAATTGCATTACTGTTGGATCTTTGTTAGTTAATGATATGGATTAATTTAACATATAATATATATATATATTCTTTTATAATTTATAATTTCGTAATAACTTATTACTCTTGCAATAAGAAAGCGCTCTTTATAATATTCATACATTATATATTTGCGAGTCCCTTTCGCATTAAGACTCGGCGCGGACGTCGAAAACATTAGGGGAGATAACAAAGTAATAGGGGAGATAACGCGGTACGCTGGACTTAGCCTTGTGCTCTTATAAGGAGACTTATTATTCGTCTCAATAATAAAATCATGCATAATGAATTTTACAAGACCATACATTCATTATTATTATTAATATGTATATTTATTACCTTGTATTATTATTATTTAAACTTTATATTTCATGTGTGTTATATATGTGTAAAGTTTTGTTATAACAAAATTTATTTAGTAGTTATATAGATTTATAATTCTGCACACAGTGAAGAGTTATGAGCTTTATTTTGCATTATTGGTTTTATTAAATCAGAATCTTTATTATTTATAGTTATTAATAATTTAAATAATTTAATATATTTGTCTTATATAGTTATTATATTTTTCAGATATTTTGTAAAACGACATTCTATATAGAAGATATTCGAGGGTGCATATCATTTATAGCTTGGCTGTATTTTAATCGACAATATAGAACGTTTATTAGACTATTGTCGGAGCGGATTAAAATACTCACATAGGATCATCTGGCCATGACTTATTAACTCTATGCACCTCTAATTGCGGATAAGTTTTGGATATTTTGAAATATTTTAATATTATTTTGAATGCGCTTGACTTGACAACTTTCGGTCATTTATTAAATATATATATATATAATGTTGAGCTTTCACATAATGAAAATGGTTTATTATTTGGTTATCATTGCTTACTTATTATATTTTAATTGTATATAAAATTTTGCAATTAAATAATCAAAATGAAAAATATATGTATTATTTGGCAATAATGGGTGGATAAGAAATTAAATTTTATATAATTTATTATTATATAGTGAAGTTTTATTTGAATAACTATATAGAATATACGTATATGAAAAGAGATTTTTATAATGTATTAATTATTATGTTCTTATGCTTAGAGTTTAAACGTGTTATTATTTGAATTTTTCTTATTTGTCTAGGTTGCATATATAATATATATATATATGTTGGAAGGGATATGGACCAATGGATTATTCACGGACAACAGACAGGCTTAAACCATGCAGCATTGAAAGGATTTTGAGGAATCTGTGCGAATTATTTCGGAAGTTTATTTGGTAAGTTTATTATTTTGATAAGTTAATTAATGAATTAAAGGTTTTATTTAATTATATCATATATTTAAAAAATATATATTATATATATATATATATATAATATATGTATTCATGTATAATATTATGTACCTTTAGTATTTTAATGCATTATCTTTTAAATTTTTATTAATAACTACATATGTATTTATACTAATAATGAGGGTGACAAGTCTGTCCGAGCTTGTTTCGCGGTTTAATTCTTATTAATTTTTACATATGGTATTACGTATAGCGCTGTCTCTCTCACTCGCGCGAGTCACCCGATAGTGCGGTCTCTCTCACTTTCACGTACTACTACCTATTGAGGTCTCGTGTATAAATTTCGATAGATGTAGTCGGTTAATTATATATTTGAGGAGGCATATTTGTGATTTGTTATTGAAATATATTTCTAAGGAATTTTATTAATAAATATATTTTTATTTTTCCGTATAGCGTTTTCGTTAGGTGATGAAAATATTGGGACACCCGGTGGACAACCAAGTGGAGGCTATGTTTATAGGGTGACTTATTATTCTGCATGCAGCAAAGAGTTACGTATAAAATTTTATTCATAATAATTTCTTGACATTTCTTTATTATTTAGTTATTGTTTAGTAATTATTATTTAATTTAATATATTTATTGTTGAAATTTAATATATTAATATTTGATTTATTATACTTCTTTTACTATTTGATTTCTTTTACTCCTATATAATTATATACATTTATAAAATATTAAACCTTTTTAATATAGTAATTTTGATCAATCAAACTTTTATAATGATAATAGATTTTTGTATAGATTGATTTTTTAGTACATTTTTGTTAAGTTAATTTTTCATACGGCCAAATATTATTTGATTATTTTTTCAGTTGCTGGGACTTGGAATTCTTGCTACTTATTTATAACAAGCTGTCTTACGTTATTAGGAAGAGGCTAAATAATATATATATATAGGATCATAAAAAGTGTGTAAGTATGTATTATATTTTGAATGGTTTATTTAATAATTTCTATAGTAGATTTTCTTATACATTTATTATATTTTTCAGGTATCAAGACTCTGAGGAAAATTACTTCCTGATAGTGAACATATATATATATTTACGGGAACTCAACGAGGACCAAAAATTAAAATAATCTAGGATTTTTAAAGGAAATTCTTGCTTGATTAATTATATTTTATTTATTAATTATATTATATTTTATTAATTATATTTTATTAATTATATTTTATTAAGAAATGTTTAAATCATTAATTTCTGAAAGAAGCTCGTTACTTTATAAAAGATTATTATTTAGTTATTGGCCATTTACATTTTGTAATTAAATAGTCAAAGTTAAATGTTATTCAATAATAATTAGAGTTTTATACAGACATATTTGGCCAATGGTATTAATGTACAATAAAGATTTATTATAACGCTTAGAAAAATATTTATTCAAGGAAAATTTATTAATTTTGTTTCTCTTGAATATAAAAAATATATATATATATTGTTAATTATTTTATTACGGATTATAATTACTGATTTTTAAAGCGTATTGTTTTAGTAACAATTATTATTCATGGGTATTAATTTTTGTTTGACTTGGTACATTTATTTATTGTTTTATATTCTTATATGTACGTAGAATATTAACTTTATAACTTTCCTTTTGTTATTGATGATTCTTTGTAAATTTTCGTATTAATATTTTATGTGGCTCACTTTCGGAGCATTTGTTAACATTTTTACTGTAGGTTATTTATTACAAAATATTAATTAATTATTTGATTTTCAGGTTTCAAAATTTATAATCGCTGCATCTCTTTTATGACAACCGAACATACTGTTTATTAAAAAGATACGCATGGGCTCAAAATTATTTATTAATAGAATTTAGGTGAGTATCGTTTGATAAAATATTTTGATTTATGCCTTTTCCTTTGTAGTAAGCGCATATACACGCATAGGGATATCCTTTTTTGGTTATATGTGATAACTGAATAATATGGATATTGAGTGAATATCTATATATATTGGTTACATATAATATAAAGTGGATTTATAGTGATTATATATAATTACAAGTAAAGATTATATAAGATACGAAATTTTTTATACTATTCTTTGAAACAAATTATATTTTATTCGTTAAGAATTATTTAAATCATTTTCCTTTTTTAAAAGAAGCTTGTTATATTACAAAGGATTATTATTTAGTCGTTACTGGTCATCTGTTTTTACATTTTAATATTATAATTAAATAATCAAAGTAAATATATTTATTATTTGATAATAATTAAACTTTTGTATATATATATATGTGTTTTTCATTGTTTATTGATTTATGTCTTTATTTGTCTAAATACTAATTAATTATATTATTTTCAGGTTTCGGGATTTATGGCTATGGAAATTTTCCCATGCCAATTTTACCAAAAGAATGTAAAGGAACGCACAAGAGGCTATAAGACCAGTTACCGACGGATTTGTTCGTATACCAATTTATACGAAGTCTTGTTGCAAATGATTTGCTAAGAGTTTTTCTTGATAATAAAGTTTCGAATAAATTTCTTTTCTTAGTAAGGTTAGTTATTAAGATTAATATCATTATATACGACCAGTTCCAGTACTGCTAATTCATTGTAATATCTTTCTGGCTATATACCACATCAATCAATGTATTGTATTAATATGAGATTATGGCGAATATATATATAAATATATATATATATATATATATAGTATTTTGCTATTGATTTATGAAATTTCATAAGCGATTTTAAGGTGATTGTATGAGGCTTTTGCAGCTTTATTAAAATAATAATTATATTTATATCGAAATTCTTTTATGATTATTATAAATGACTGTTTCAAAGAGCCTATTACTTTTTCTTGATTGATAGATGTGTATAAGTCCAGCTTTCGGTTAGTACTGGTGGTTACTAGTATTTTGACTACATGAGAACTGATTATTATTAAATTGATGTATATATATATTGATTATATATAATATTATGACGCAAATATATAGTAATTATATATAGTATCGCGCAAAGATTATATAGGATGAGAGAATAAGTAGGGATTATACTTTTATAAGTAAGATTTTAAATTTTTCGTTGCGGGACGTAACAATAGCTTTTACCTTAGCGGGGTCAGGTTTGACTCCATCGGATCCAATTATATGTCCTAGATACATAACTTCACGTCGTAAAAATTCGCATTTATCTGGTTGTAATTTTAAATTTGCAGCTCTTAATCTCTGCATTAATTTTTCGAACTTGCTTTCGTGTTCTTGCAATGATCGTGCATAGACGACAATATCATCCATATAAACAAATAATTCATTTCCCTGAAGTCCGGATAGAACGTTATCCATCAACCTTTGAAAAGTTGCAGGAGCATTTTTTAGTCCGAATGGCATTCTTTTGAATTGGTAATGTCCGTAAGGCGTAGAGAAGGCAGTTTTATGAGCGTCTTTTGATGCCATGGGTATTTGGTGGAAACCGGAGGCTAAGTCCAGTACTGAAAAATATTTTGCAGATCCAAGTTGATCTAATATATCCGTTATATTTGGAAGAGGATAGGCATCGCCTATTGTTTTTTCATTGAGGTTTCGATAATCGATAACCATTCGCCATCTTTTATTCCCTAGGGAATCTGGCTTTTTCGGAACTATCCATAAAGGAGAGTTATAAGGGGAAGTAGAAGGTCTTATTAAATCAGAAGATAATAATTCATTTACTTGTTTATTAATTTCTTCCTTATGTACAGGAGGAAATCTATATTGTTTCGTGTGGACAGGCATTTCATTAATAGTAGGAATAGAATGCTGAGCGGCGTTTGTCGCTTGGAGATGTTCACCGGGTAAGTGAAATCTATCGGAGTGTTTGAAGACTAGTAGTCGAACATTTTCTGACTCCTCGGAATTCAGATGTTCAAGACGTAGAAGATTTATGACATCAACAGTTCTATCTGTTGGTGTTGGTAATGCCTGGTTAAAATAAATGGGATTATCTATGGCTTTGACGAGCTCCACTCGGGGTTCGTCTAGTCCAGCGAGATTGTTGGAGTTAGAAGTTCGGATTAATCCCCTGGGAAGCCCTTGGGTTCCGGTGGGGTCATTACTTGTCTCACAAGTATCGTATTCTTGTAATTCGACAGTCGGAATGTTAAAGATTAATTCTTCCTCGGAAGTGTTAAATATGGGCATATAAGCTTTTCCGTTATTGTTAACAACGATGGCCTCTCCGAAATATATGCCTTTGGCAGGCGTGTGGCGATGTATGTATCCGATTTGCCTTTCTGGATTAGAGATATAAAAAGAACAGGGAGTTACGGTCCTTTCCTTAAGACGTATGGCATTTGAATTCGTAAAAGGAATTTTCGTATCCTCATACTGCATAAAATTATCCTTGTAGTTTACTATGACGGCCTGTTCCCTCAGGAACTTATTGCCTAGAATTCCATCTTGTGAAAATGCTATTGAGTCAGATATGACGTAAAATTCGGACAGTTTTCCGAGAATAGATATGGAAACAGCTCCCAATGTAACGATAGTTTCAGAGGCGATTCCTTGTAAAGCTAGAGGATTAGATTTGTCGAGAGTAACGTTTGGATTTAAACATTTTTGTTTAATGAGGTTCAATCCAGATCCAGAATCAATCATAAATTTGCAATTTGTTATTAGATCTGGAGAAAATAACGTTACTGTGGGCAATTCCGTTGTTACGTCCCCAGTTCCTCAGGACCGGTCTGGAAGTCTTACTTTCCCAGTTGGACGCAATTAATCTCTCAATTTGTTTTAGGGCAACCTGCTAGGCCGGCTATACCCTGGGACGCCGAGAGATTGAAGGTCTATTGTGCTTATAGAGAGGATTCAGGAGGGAGTGAGAATAAATATATGTATTTGTAAGCAAAATCTTTATTTATTTTCTTTCTTTATTTATTTCCTTTCTTATTTTCTTCTATCTTACAAGCTGGATAAATGGTGGTATTTATTAATTAATTAAATTGAGGTTATTCGAAAATCCTTCGAGTGAGGGGATCGTTGAAATTCAAAGAAGCGGTTGAAATTGCTGATAAAGTATAGTCTGAGAAGAATAAATTGTATTAGTACTATAAATTATCGATCTATGGTAAACTTTGACTCTCGAAAATTACCGACCGTCGGTAATGTAGATTTCTGTTTTACCGACCGATGGTAAGTTAGGTTTCTGTTTTACCGACCGATGGTTAGCGGCACTTTCTGTTTTACCGACCGATGGTAAGTTATCGACCGATGGTAAGTTATCGACTGATGGTAAGTTATCGACCGATGGTAAGTTTTGATTGACGACTATTGGAAAAATTACCAACTGATGGTAAATTAGGATTATCGAGAATTTATTTGTTTGAAATGTTAATGTGTTATCTTGGTTTCAAAAAGATTCTTATTTTATTTTGATTCTCTGAAAATCGAAAGAGGATTCGAGGAAAAATCAGGAGTTTGGATACGCTGACAAGGTATCCACCTATCATACGGCTGGCTTAGTATTAACCTCGTAAGGTTAGGTTATAATTGCAAGTAGTGATAATGATTCAAATTGTTATAAACTAAGCCAGTGTATTGTCTCTAAATCCTGGGATGTATCTCGTATTTTGAAGTTAAGGCTAAATTCAATCCAAGATCAAAAGGTCAACTTCTATCATTGGGATAAATCCCTCAAGATAATTGCCTATTAATCGAAAACTGTATTTTCGCCTACTCGGACGTCGATTGACAGGAGGCCGCTTATTTTTTCTATTGCCTCACCAGCTCTAGGTTGAGAAACAACCTCTATCATGGGAATAAATTCCTCAAGATAATTATTTTTCCACCGAGCCAGACTTGGGTTCGACCTGCCGCTGCAGTTTCGCACTCGCTCACTGTCTATCGCGTCGTCTTATCAAAGAGATAAGTCCCAGATAAATTTTCCAATTGGAAATGATATTTACTAAGTTGAATAACTGGATTAAGGAATACGGGTAATCAAAGGTAAGGTTCCCGAATTGTCGCGCACTGTTTCACTGAATTTAGTTGTTAGTAGAAATTAAAGGTTAGATTAATGACAAGTGGCCGGATATTTACCAGTGTCTGAAATGTCCTAGTGTGTGAAGGCTGCTTCCCTTCACTAGGCTGATGAGTGGATGCTGCTTCCTTCCGCTGGATACCGTCTACCTCAGTGACAGTTCGGGATGGAGGTTGCAGTCCAGGAGTTCGATTGAGAAACTCAATGTTCAATAGTCACTGAATTTATTAACTGAATAAACGTACAAAATCTCGGAGATATAAGTATTAACTGTGAAGATCGTTGGGCAAAGTGCCAAGTTAACACTGTAAATATCGTTGGGCCAAATGCCGGAGGTAGTTGAATGTTGAAGATCGTTGGGCCAAATGCCAGTTATTAACTGTTGAAAACGTTGGGCGAAATGCGAGGAGGACCGCTCTGCACGGGTTTATATAGTCGTCAGTCCCAGTTTTGCACACGGTCCCAATAGTAGGAGATGCGCTTCTCCGTGGAGGGAGTCGAGCAGTGATTGGTTCCCTCCTCTGCTTCTGCCTGCGCGCGCCTCGAAAGATGCGTCCGCCTCGAGGGATGTGCCGCGTTGTCAACGGGTGATTGGTTTTCTCTGACGTGATTGTTGCGCAATGATTTGGGATTGGCTCCCGCTGACGTGACGGATGCGCGCGCCTCGGAAGATGCGCGCGCCTCGGCGTGGGCGGCGCGGTCGCTCATTGGTTCCCTTCTCCGGGCTGGTTGCGCGCGCCGCTGGCACAAGCGTGGGGAAGATGCGCGCGCTGCTGGGCGTTGCCGCAGGAATTGGGCGTAGTGTGGGCGTAGTCTAATTTGTAGATGGTGGGACTCTTCAGAATTGAAGTGGGGGTGACGGAGCGGTCAGTATAGAATCGGCTATACTGGTTGCATTGTATTTTGACACATAAGTTTTATAATAATTATTAGACCATCAGAATTTCTTTGCAGTTTATATGCATATATTTTCTAATGTAGTTTTTTAAGCTCTAGCTGTAGAAATGTCAACGGAGTTTCTAGCATGCTCTGTTCGAAAGTTCATTTTTGTCTCTATGTATTATTATGGAAAATGCCTTTAAATATTGTTAATAAATTCTGACATCATAATTATTATAATTACAATTATTTTAACATAAGTATTTATGATTATGCGGTGGGATATAAGTATATAAAGACTATAAATTATTTCAGTAAATGGTGCAACAATTTTTATTCTTTGCTTTTATTTTTTAATATTTATATCTATTAGGTTCTTGAATAAAAATTATATTTATATCTATTAGGTTCTTGAATAAAAATTATTGCATGTACTTAATATTAATGTTTAACAATAAGTTAATTATTTCGTTATGTTGCGCAATGTTCTCTTGAACGGATTTTTTGTGGATTAATATATAAATGGAGGTTATTGCATACGCTTAATAACAATAAATTCATTTGTTACTTAATGATAATTAATTATTTCATCATGTTGCGTAATGTTGTGCAATAATATTCGAGCGGAATATTCCATAGTCTTAGTTTGGAATGTGATGATGACTCATAATATCGCATACGGAAAATTATATTTTAAAATTTCGTTTATAAAATTAGTAGTATTGGAGTTTTCATAATTATGTATACATGTGTCTGTCTGACTTTTTATGCTCCTTAAGGGAAAATTGTCATAAGATTTTTATTTATAGTATTTTTCGAGTTAATCTGGAATCAATGATTTTTGATATAATTTAGGCCCCGAAATAATTAGATATACATGTAGTCGGTGCCGAGACATGTTCAAAAATATATATATATGTATATAAAGTCTTTTGGTTTTTGATTTGTAAAATTTCTTGTGTATCAGGATTACATATTAATGAAAGAGGTATTCTCTTATATGTCGGTAAAGTTAGTATCATCGCTACACCAGAGATGGCGCTGCCCTCTGTCGGTAATGTGGGTACGGACAGTCTTCACTGTCGGTAAGGTAGGAAATGACTTTATCCTCAGTCGGTAACGTCGGTAACTGTGTTATCATGGGTCGATAATTTTTCTGTCGGTAACTTTTGCTCTGTCGGTAACGTCGGTAACTGTGTTATCATGGGTCGATAATTTTTCTGTCGGTAACTTTTACTCTGTCGGTAAGGTAGAGAACTTCCTTATCGACCGTCGGTAATTTTTCTGTCGGTAACTTTTACTCTGTCGGTAAGGTAGAGAACTTCCTTATCGACCGTCGGTAATTTTTCTGTCGGTAACTTTTACTCTGTCGGTAAAGTAGGAATTTATTTTACCTTCCGTCGGTAATTTTTCTGTCGGTAACTTTTACTCTGTCGGTAAAGTAGGAATTTATTTTATCGACTGTCGGTAACTTTTGTGTGGGTGATTTTGCCTATTGTCGGTAAAGTAGGTAATTTTTATGCGGATGATACTATATGTGGGCAAATACTTAAAATTATTTCTATCATTCCTAAGTGAGGACTTAAAATTATTTCTATCATTCCTAAGTGAGGTTATGTTATGTATAGCTAGCTTCTTAACAAAGAAAGATTATTTTCGGAGATATTGACAATATTAGATCGCGCGGCGTAATGATATTGATGTACTATAAGTATTGGTGATATTACATTGCGCGGTGAGATTTTATAATAAGAAATATTGGTGACAATAGATAGCGTGATGGAATTTTAGTTAACAATATTAATTTATATTAACAATAATATGTTACTCGGTGGGATTAAGATTTATATGTTCGTCGGTGGAATTACAGTTTAAATATTATAGAGGCAATTTTTGCGTGTTTAAATAAAAATAAAAATTTTGTTGCGGGACGTAACACCTCCCCCCTAATGAAGACAAAATCCGATAGTTTTCAGAGGATTTTGTTTGAGGGAGTTAGATATTCTCATCTATTGTGTTCAAGCGATTCTTTAGGTTAGTGTAAGGATTTTGAATATTCACCTCTTCGGCGTTTTCTGCGTTGCCAGCTTTTGATGTCCTCGGCGGTTTAACTGGTCGAGGTTGCTGTGTGATTATTTCTGGAGGTGCGTTTGCTTCCGCGGTTGGATTGATTGTGACATTAGTTCCGTCGTTGTCCGATTGGTGTCCGTTAGTTTCCTTTGATCTCCGGGAAGGGGGTTCCTTCGCCAGATGGAGCAGCAGATTTGCGAGGGAGCTCCATACGGCTCCTAATAGATGCAGGCTGCAACCATACACTGTATGCAAGGCGTAACCATGGATTATAGTATCGATTAATAATTTAATTATACGAATAATCATGAATATTCCAACGAGTCCAGCGGTCGCAGATCCGAAGTTAACGAATCCTCTCCAGATTCGAGAGGCGGTGCTCTCGACTATTTTGTTTAAAGAATCTTCATTAAGTAAATTATACACTGATATTCCGTCAGTATTGACGCTGTGGCCCGTTAGTCCTCGAGCTACAGTGTTCAATAATGCTGGTTTCTCGGCAGGAAACATAATGTGGTCTCTTAACTTTTTTAGATCGACTTCGGAGTAGATTCCACTCACGGCTAGTGGTCCGGGAGTGAGATACTTCCATGTTAAAGAGGCCATAGGCTTAAATTGTTCAGGCGATACTTGTCGGACTTGAATCGTAGGTGTAAGCTGTATCCAGGTATCTTCTATACGGTATAAGGTGGGTAGTTCCATGCTGCACTCTCGTTCATTTCCGAGCTCAGTGATAATTCTAGATTTAGGTGTTAAGAAGAAAGTATTATTTCTTATAGTAACAGGGAGTTCGGTATAGCATTTTTCAGTTCTTCTTGCCATTGCTTCCACAGGAATACATTTAACTATGTGGACGGCTTCTCCTGCAGTGACGGCCATGTATCCAGGGCCTTTCATCAGCCGGTAGGCGAATTCATCTGGTTGGAGAGCGGCGAAAGATAAAGCATTTGTTATTACTTGTCTTTCTAGTTCGCATTTTTGAGAAATGACGTTATTATATAGGGATGTCATTTGCTGTTTGACGTGTTTTTCGATGTATACGAATTTGGAATTCATATATGTAAAGATGTCTAAATTATTAACGGCGATGGTTCCTTGTTTCGCGAACGTATTTCCTGGCTTTACTTCTAGGATGAATAGTTTCGGATGTTCCGTGCATAGCAGTGTGTATCCACACAGGGGAAGTTCCTTAGTCTTCATAAGAGCAAAGGTAATTTCTTGAGTTACTAGGCTGTATATTACTGGAGAATCGGAGTGAGAGCTGTCTTCGAAGATCTTGTTTGCTGGTCCTTCATAAAGGACATCGTATCGTTGAAAATTACATGTATCCGTAGGCACGGGTTTCCAGTAAGTATATCCATCGTCGGCGTCTAGACAAGAACCGGCAGCAAGATTGCATACCGTTCCTGATCTTAATTTAATTTTTCCAGTATTTATTTGCACTGGTACGTAGGCTGATTTCAAAGTAATTTTTACAGCGGCTTGGACAACTACATTGTCCCAGGTTCCATATGGATCGGAATATTGCGCTCCTTTACAATATCCGTCGACTTGCAATCGTCCCCTAAGGGTGACACTTCGGTACGTCGTTTGATTAACCTTGATCCCAAGGATTAAAACGTATTCGGCGAGTGTTATACTTCCGTCTTGAAACATACGCAAGCACTGGGAATGTCCGGTTTCATGGACATAGTCGGCTTTTCCGTTGTGAACGGCTGAGATGTGTGAGTGCATTCCGCAATGGAAAATAGTTCTTGAAATTTCGATCTTGCATTGAATAACTTCAGTATGACTGTAGTCAGATAGTTGTAACAGTTGGATATGGACACTAGATGTATTTGGCTTTCGAATTTTTAAGTCACATTCGCCAACGTCAAGAAGAGAGACTGTAGTGACGTTGAGGTTTTGTCCTCCGCAATCGAATCCAATTAAAGCGGATGCTTCACTTAGTAAGATTATTAGGATAAGGGACGTCATTATGTCTGAAATAATGATCCCTAACGTAAGATATATTTACATATGTATTTTTGTATTATATGATTACATGAGTAATAACTAATACTTATGATTACTGCTAGAGTATATGGAATATATATGTGTATTCATTTGCGGTGAGATTATTGCTTTAACATAATACACCGCTGCTACTAAAATTTTATTATTTTTCCTTAAGCGTTAGATTTCCCACTAAAGTTATTTAGTTTTATATGTATATATGTATTTGCGGTGGGATATATATATATTATTATTTTTTTTCTTTTTATCGCGGTGGGATTATTTCTTTAAATTAGCTGCCACCAAAATATTTTATTTGTATTAATATATATATATATATATATATATTAATTTTTTATTACTATTATTCTATTATTTTTCCCGAGTCATACACGTATATACTCTAAATGGTTAATTATATTATTTTAAATATGTACGCTGCCACCAAAGTAATTAATATGTATTTGTTATACAATTATATACGACTGATGCGTTTTTTTCTCAAAATATGGTATATATGAGTGTATATAATAAAGGCTTATTCAAATGGAGGTAAGCATTATGCAAGCGTTAATATTAATGTTAAGACTCTTATAGTGATTCTATGCGATTTACTAGATCGTCTCTAGTTTCTAAGTCAAGATTTGCATCAGGAACGCTATATTCGATTCTCAGAGTTTGTGAATTTACGATTAGAGCTACTAATCGTTTACAATTTTCTTCCTCTCCAGATACGTGTTGGAGGAATTGGTAATATGCGCGTGTACAAGTTGAGCATTCTATAAGTGGTTTATTCTGATAGCATTTCCCTCCGCATATCCGACAGGCGATTTTTGGCACATTTCCAAAATGGAATGCATGTAGATATTGCGTTAAGACCTTATTATAAATTCGTGGCTTATAACATTTGGCGCAAATTATGTAAGGGTCTTCGGAACCCATGACATCGTGTGTTAAAGTTATGGTACATCTTATGTTTAAACTATTGAACAAAGTATTGTCGAGCAGTGGGTGGACTGGTGTCTTGGCCTTAATTGGTAGACACATCTTTGAATTCAGGAAATTTGACCCTGATTATGTGTTCTGCAATAGGCGAAGGCATTTATGTCATTTATGTTCCTCCCACGCTTTCTTTCAATTATGGCTCTTTCGAGATAAGTATAGACGCATTCAGAACAGTTAAAGATAGAGCGAGTTGTCTCAAGAGTAGTATTGCAGAATTCGCATGCAGCGAAGTTAAGATTGCCAGAGGTAATCCAATGGCAGACTGTTAAGGAGGCTTGGCCTCTGAGTCGGCTGAGCCTATGACAAGAACAGCACATGCGTATTATACGAGATTCTACAAGTCTCTTATAAAATATAATCTTTTTACATTTTGCCTCATGGATTTTAGGAAAATGAACTAGGAGGCCATGAATCAAATGATTACAAGTGGTGCTGCTTGGAATTTCCATCGTGATGACAGAATTTTGGTTCTTGGATTTTAATTTTGTTCTCTATTTTCTTTGTCACTGTTTTCGCGTTCGCGTTCCTCCTGTATATAATTTAAAAAACACTGCTCAATGCAGGTGGTAATAGGAGTTATACGGCATACTTTCGTCGTGCAAATGCAACATTCGAATTCGCGAAAATCGTTCAAAGGGCAGAATTTAGATATACTGTGGTATTTGATTTGAACAAGACGATGGGTACAGATGTCGCGATCTTTGCACGTACGGCAAAAATATAAAATTTTTTTTTTGACAGAGATATCCGTTCCATTCCTCATGTACTACATGAGCTAACGTATCCGTGTTAATTTCGGATTGCATGTTTTTACGATTCGGGGGTTCTTTCTTCACTTATGGAAACGGTTGAAGGTTGTGTATCCCGAAATATTCTAGCTATATTTCTTATGCAAGTGGGGCAAGTGGCTAAAGGCCTTATGATAGATATAGGTCTGTAGCAATGAGCACAGAGTGTCTGTATTGCATGGGGTGCAATGGATATTATGTGGGAATTTATGGGTAGGTAGAATCGTTGGGTAATAGGAGTATAGAGTAAACAGTAGCAAGGACAACAATAATGGTTATGGTTATGGATGTGGAGATACCCGTGTAATTTTATACATGCGGCATTAGGTATTTGTCGAGACATCACAAATAGTGGAAAGGAAATATATAGATAGTATTTCAGTAAGATCTCTGATGCAAATAGAACATTGATGTATAGGGCTCAGAGTGGTTAGGTTTCGTAAGCAGTTGGCGCAACGGTATTCCACGTGGAATGGTCCAATGAAGAAATAGTGAACAAAGAATTGAGGAAGCTGAGTAATTAGTAGAGATAATTGTATCTCGATATAGCAGGGCTCACAGAAGTATGTATTGAAGTATGGATCTCGGTATCCTTGAGTTATCGCACAACAAAAGACACCAGACATTCTTTTGATATGTCCTATAGCGCAGGGGTTCTGTCGTAGACATTTACGACTATGGGGTATGTATAATCGGTATGAGTCGAAGTCTCTTCTAGTGTTTGTAGTAATTTAGTAGCTGTTGCGACACAGGGAATGCAATTAATTATATCTTGAGTTTCTATTACCACTATACCGCAAGTTATGCAGTATTCTTCTTTAACTAGATGACTATTTACGAAAAAATGTCTATGAATTTTCTGGTAATTTTCCCGGATTATCGCGGTGTGAGTTTGATCGTAACACCGGTCACAAAAATTAGTGTCATCCTCGAGGCAGATTGCCCCGTGGACATGAGTGCAGTGAGCGAATAGGAATGAATCCCTGATTCGATGTACCTGCTGGGTATTTGGCTGCGGCCGAATCGGCTGTCGGTGCCAAAGCATCTGAAATAAAAAAAGAAATTAATATTAATGGTTCATCCGGGTTTAGAATGTGCGAGCTTCACTTTGTCGACGTGGACAATTCGAGTTTGATTTCCGATTTTGAGTTTGACGTTGCTGCGAGGTAATAATTCAAGTACCTCATGGGGACCCGTATACTGGTCGGCGAATTTTCCTTTACGCGGTTCTTTTAATAAATAAACTAACGTTCCTTGTTCAAGAGCTCGAGGGTTTATATTTCGATCATAATATCTCTTGCTTCTCTCTTTAGCTTGTACTAGATTTAAATGAGCTTGAGCTTGCAGATCTCTTATTTTATTAAAGAGGTTCGTGATATATTCATGGTAAGTAGGTTCAGTATTTTCTTCGATGATAGGATGTGCAGAGGGTAGTCGAGCTATTCGCCCGAAAACCAATTCGTAGGGTGAATATCTAGTTCCTTCGTGTACGCTAGTGTTGTATGAAAACATTGCGAGTTTAATATATTCGTCCCAATTTACCTCTCTATTTATTTGTGTCTTTAGGTACTCTGTTAGTACATGATGTGAGCGTTCTAGTGATCCATTTGACTGAGGGTGATAAGCTGTGGTCTTAAAATGTTGTATGCCAAACTTCTTCGTTAATTGTCTCATTAGAGCTGATAAAAAGTTAGTACCCTGGTCCGTTAATATGGCACGAGGGGCTCCGTATATGCAAATAAATTCCTTGGTAAAAGCGTCAGATATTGTTAAAGATGTTGCTTCTTGTAGAGGTGATGCCACGGAATATTTCGTTAGTAAATCTTGCATAGTTAATATGTATTGATGATTGTTATCCGTGATGGGAAGAGGTCCCATAATATCTAATGAAACCTTGTCGAAAGCCATTCCAGGCGTATCAGTAATAATCATTGGTTGCTTTGTTTTAACTCTAGTTAATTTCTTTAATTGACATTCACGGCAAGTCCTTATGAAATCTTGAATATCTTTCTTCATTGTCTTCCAACAATATCGAGAACGGAGGCGGTTATATGTTTTTGTCACTCCTTTATGTCCGCCATGCGCAGAGGCATGGTTTTCTAAAATTAGGGAGAGTCGTTGCTCTATTTCAGGAGTCTGTATAAGATTTAGGCATATGGTAATTTTGACAGGTAATTCTTGGAGATGTTTTTTAAACTGGTTAACTATATAAGACCATGGCAAATCGTCGAAACGGTCGGTTTTGCTAAGACTGAAAGATGATAGATCGAGTTCAGTAATGACGTCTACTAAAGATTTCAAACAGTTTTTAAGATTTTGAGCTTCTATCAAAATACGATTATTTAATTTTATAGGGAGAGCGATAAGCGTGTTGGATTCTACTGTACGAATTCTGGCTCTTTCGAATGTTAATTCTTCGTAATTAGGAAGCAAGTTAGCTTCTTGATATAGTTTGGCTCCATTATCGTAAGGAGTACCATCTTGGTAAAGAAATATTACATGGTTATCCTTTTGTTTTAACAGGCTTTCTCGTACTTCTCGTATTTGAGCTTGGCTCCATGGCGGTGGCTCTGGAGGTTTCGGTTGATGAGATATAATATTCGAATCTATTATTTCAGTATAATCGGACTCAGTACTTTCGTCGGAGTCTGTTACTTCTTCGATGATAACTTGACTGTCATCGTGATCTTCAGAGTCGATATTGGAGTTTTCCAATTCTTGCTGCTGTATGGGGGTAGAGTTTCTTGTAGCTTGAACGATTCTTTTATTCTTTTGATTTAATTTTTGTTTTCTAGAGATGCCTGGAGGTTGAGGCGAGAAAATAGATTCATCGGAAGAATATTCGTCAACAATGAATAAAGGTACGGCTATGTTGACAGCAGGATTTCTAGATAAAGCGTCGGCGTTATTATTTAAAGTTCCTTTTTTATATTTTATTTCGTATTGGTATTCGGATAATTTCATCCGCCATTTCCATAATCGCGAAGAAGGGTCCTTAATGGAATGTAGCCACACTAAAGGCTTGTGATCCGTGATAATTGTAAAAGTTCTGCCATATAAATATGGTCGAAAGTGGTTTACACAGTAAATAATTGCAAGGCATTCTTTTTCAATCGTAGAATAATTTTGTTCTGCTGTATTCAAAACGCGTGAAGTATAAGCTATGGGTAAATCTTTTCCAATTTCTCCTTGACTAAGTACGCCCCCGACGGCATATCCAGAAGCGTCGGTGGTTAATATAAAAGGTTGATTAAAATCCGGATATTGCAATATAGGTTTGGAACATAATGAATGCTGTAATTTATTAAATGCTTCTGCTTGATTTTCTTTCCATTCAAATTTCTTATTCTTTTTCAAAAGATCTGTTAATGGCTTGGCGGTTTTGGAAAAATTCGGTATGAATCTTCGATAATATCCAGCTAATCCTAAGAACTGTTTAATGTTTTTGGGATTTCTTGGCGTAGGAAATTTCATAATGGCTTCTACCTTTGCAGGATCGGGTCTGACTCCGTCAGCTCCGATTATATGTCCTAAATACATGACTTCTTGTCGTAGGAATTCGCATTTATCAGGTTGCAGCTTT
This sequence comes from Camponotus vicinus, assembly GCF_025532165.1. Taxonomy (NCBI): domain Eukaryota; kingdom Metazoa; phylum Arthropoda; class Insecta; order Hymenoptera; family Formicidae; genus Camponotus; species Camponotus vicinus. The sequence continues at coordinate 5,892,718 of NW_028141980.1, read as the reverse complement.
AAGTTTGCTGTTCTCAATCTTTCCATTAATCTTTCGAATTTGACTTCGTGTTCCTTTAGAGATCTTGCATATATAACGATGTCATCCATGTAAACGAATAATTCGTTTCCTTGTAAGCCAGAGAGCACGTTATCCATCAGTCTTTGAAATGTTGCGGGTGCGTTTTTTAATCCAAACGGCATTCTTTTAAACTGGTAGTGTCCATAAGGTGTGGAAAAAGCAGTCTTATGAGCATCTTTTGATGACATAGGAATCTGATGAAATCCTGACGCTAAGTCTAATACAGAGAAATATTTAACGGACCCGAGTTGATCGAGTATATCTGTTATATTTGGTAAAGGATAAGCGTCTCCTATGGTTTTTTCATTAAGATTACGGTAGTCGATGACCATTCGCCATCGTTTGTTTCCTAGAGAGTCTGGTTTTTTAGGAACAATCCAGAGTGGAGAATTATAAGGTGAGGTTGATGCTTCGATTAAATCTGAAGATAATAATTCGGTTACTTGTTTATCGATCTCTTCTTTATGTACAGGGGGAAACCTGTATTGTTTTGTGTGGACTGGTACTTCATTAATAGTAGGAACATAGTGTTGCGCGGCATTAGTAGCTTGAAGATGTTCACCAGTAATATGAAATCTATCGGCGTGCTTGTATACTAGAGACTGTATATTTGCTGACTCCTCGGAGTTCAGATGTTCTAGTCGAAGAAGGTTTATAACGTCAGTAGCTCTTTCAGTAGATTGGGGCAATGCTTGATTAAAGTAAATAGGATTGTCGATGGCATTAGAGAATTTCCCTCGGGTTTCTTCTAATCCAACGGAGTTAGTAGCTGATACGTCTGGCTCACAGACGTCAAAATCTTGTAGTTGAATAACGGGGATATTGAAAATGAATTCTTCCTCGGAAGTGTTAAAGATAGGCATGTATGCCTTCCCGTTATTATTAGTAACGATTGCTTGCCCATAATAGATGCCTTCGGCTAGAGTATGACGTGGCACATAACCGACTTGTTGGTGACTTGAGATTGGAAAAGAGCATGGGGTAACGCTCCTTCCTTTAAGAAGTATAGAATTTGAGTTTAGAAAAAGAATTCTTTCATCCTCGTGTTGAATAAAATTATTTTTGTAATCTATAGTAACGGCTCGTTCCCTCAGGAACTTGTTGCCTAAGATCCCATCCTGTGGGAATGCGATTGAGTCAGAGATTACATAGAATTCGGACGTTCTGCCGAGTATTGTCATAAAAATGACGCCTAAAGTAACGACGGTTTCAGAGGCAATCCCTTGCAAGCAGAGGGGATTGGTTGTATCAAGATTAACGTATGGTTTCAGGCATCCTTCCTTAATAAGGTTTAAACCGGATCCTGAATCAATCATAAATCTGCATTCTTTTGCCAAATCTGGAGAAGCTAATGTAATCGTAGGTAAATCCGTAGGATGCTGATTGCTATTCAATTGGCAGATCCGGAGGCTTGCACTGTTGCTTCCGGAGGGACTGTGGCGCTTGGTTTTCCTTGTACGATATAAGTCGGGCGCCCTTGTTGCTGATCGTTCCGACGGACGCCGGGATTTATCGGAACGCCTTGAGCGTTTCCCGAATTTACTGGTTGCTGTATTCTTTCTTGAGCTCGTCTCCAGGCTAGTTTTCGGCATTCTTGTATCAGGTGGCCTGGAGTTTTACAATAACGGCAAATCTTTGTTTGATAATTCTGCGGAGATTGTCCAGTGGGTATTGCTGGTCTTGAGAATGTCGGAAGAGCTGGTGGTAATATAGTTGTATTCCCATTACCCGGTTTAGATTGATTATTATTGTTGTTAGCTACAGGAAATTGGCGAGAAGTGTTGTTGTAATTATTAGGTCGATCTGCACGTGGTTGGAAATTCGGACGGAACACGGTTCGTTTCCGTATGTTCTCTGCTTCTATAGTTTTTGATAATTGGATGGCAGTGCTTATTCCATCTTTGAGAGTATGCGGATGTTCTAACTTGACTCTTACTAGCAGATCAGATGGAAGTCCGTTAATGAAACTGTGTAATGTAGTCATCTCGATTGCATCTTTTAATCTTTCATCTATATGTCCAGTATAGTCTGTTTCTCCATCGACGATTGCAGCACGTAATTCTTGTACTCTTCCAATATAATCGAAAATATCTTCGTTGTGCTTCATGTATACATTTGCCAATTCTCCTCTATATTGGTCTACCGATTTATTCGGTCCAAATATAAGCTTCAATCTTTGTGTTAATTCAAAAACAGTATGATATTCAGATCCTTCTACTGCAGAGTAAGCGTGTCCTTGTAATTTATTCATTATTAGTTGGACTAAGAAATATTCATGATACTGCGGTATTAATTCAAGAGCGCGTTCGCAGATTTTACTAAAATGGAAAACGGACATTTTATGTCCATCGAATTTAGGAATCGTGTCGATAGCATCTTTTAATCGTATGGGGGATGGTTGATCCATCACATCAAATTTATGCGGAGATAGTTGCGGAGTCGTTTGTGTTTCAGGCCTATCATGCCTTGTGTCTTGAGTGGAATTTTCCAAGTTCGTAATCCTTGAATTAATTCTTTCAATTTGATCAGCTATCTTATGCATCGATGATATTAATTGTTCCATGCCTGTGGAGTCTTCGGTAAATTCTCTTTGTTCTAATTCTTCTTGAGCTCTTCTAAGACGCTCTTGTTTAACTTGTAGATCCTCTGACTGTTCTTTTAATAATTGTTCCTTCTCGTGCATCTTCTTCATTATGATTTCAATTTCTTCTGGGCTATATTGTTTTTTCGTAGCTCCTGTGGTTACGGAGCTTGCAGAGCTTGAGCGAGTTTGCATGATTACGTTGAAAATTGTTTATTCTTATCCACTGAATCTCTCAAAAGCACAGATCCTTCGGCAGATCCCACCGCTGCCACCAAAAATTAATGTTTTCTGTTACGTCCCCAGTTCCTCAGGACCGGTCTGGAAGTCTTACTTTCCCAGTTGGACGCAATTAATCTCTCAATTTGTTTTAGGGCAACCTGCTAGGCCGGCTATACCCTGGGACGCCGAGAGATTGAAGGTCTATTGTGCTTATAGAGAGGATTCAGGAGGGAGTGAGAATAAATATATGTATTTGTAAGCAAAATCTTTATTTATTTTCTTTCTTTATTTATTTCCTTTCTTATTTTCTTCTATCTTACAAGCTGGATAAATGGTGGTATTTATTAATTAATTAAATTGAGGTTATTCGAAAATCCTTCGAGTGAGGGGATCGTTGAAATTCAAAGAAGCGGTTGAAATTGCTGATAAAGTATAGTCTGAGAAGAATAAATTGTATTAGTACTATAAATTATCGATCTATGGTAAACTTTGACTCTCGAAAATTACCGACCGTCGGTAATGTAGATTTCTGTTTTACCGACCGATGGTAAGTTAGGTTTCTGTTTTACCGACCGATGGTTAGCGGCACTTTCTGTTTTACCGACCGATGGTAAGTTATCGACCGATGGTAAGTTATCGACTGATGGTAAGTTATCGACCGATGGTAAGTTTTGATTGACGACTATTGGAAAAATTACCAACTGATGGTAAATTAGGATTATCGAGAATTTATTTGTTTGAAATGTTAATGTGTTATCTTGGTTTCAAAAAGATTCTTATTTTATTTTGATTCTCTGAAAATCGAAAGAGGATTCGAGGAAAAATCAGGAGTTTGGATACGCTGACAAGGTATCCACCTATCATACGGCTGGCTTAGTATTAACCTCGTAAGGTTAGGTTATAATTGCAAGTAGTGATAATGATTCAAATTGTTATAAACTAAGCCAGTGTATTGTCTCTAAATCCTGGGATGTATCTCGTATTTTGAAGTTAAGGCTAAATTCAATCCAAGATCAAAAGGTCAACTTCTATCATTGGGATAAATCCCTCAAGATAATTGCCTATTAATCGAAAACTGTATTTTCGCCTACTCGGACGTCGATTGACAGGAGGCCGCTTATTTTTTCTATTGCCTCACCAGCTCTAGGTTGAGAAACAACCTCTATCATGGGAATAAATTCCTCAAGATAATTATTTTTCCACCGAGCCAGACTTGGGTTCGACCTGCCGCTGCAGTTTCGCACTCGCTCACTGTCTATCGCGTCGTCTTATCAAAGAGATAAGTCCCAGATAAATTTTCCAATTGGAAATGATATTTACTAAGTTGAATAACTGGATTAAGGAATACGGGTAATCAAAGGTAAGGTTCCCGAATTGTCGCGCACTGTTTCACTGAATTTAGTTGTTAGTAGAAATTAAAGGTTAGATTAATGACAAGTGGCCGGATATTTACCAGTGTCTGAAATGTCCTAGTGTGTGAAGGCTGCTTCCCTTCACTAGGCTGATGAGTGGATGCTGCTTCCTTCCGCTGGATACCGTCTACCTCAGTGACAGTTCGGGATGGAGGTTGCAGTCCAGGAGTTCGATTGAGAAACTCAATGTTCAATAGTCACTGAATTTATTAACTGAATAAACGTACAAAATCTCGGAGATATAAGTATTAACTGTGAAGATCGTTGGGCAAAGTGCCAAGTTAACACTGTAAATATCGTTGGGCCAAATGCCGGAGGTAGTTGAATGTTGAAGATCGTTGGGCCAAATGCCAGTTATTAACTGTTGAAAACGTTGGGCGAAATGCGAGGAGGACCGCTCTGCACGGGTTTATATAGTCGTCAGTCCCAGTTTTGCACACGGTCCCAATAGTAGGAGATGCGCTTCTCCGTGGAGGGAGTCGAGCAGTGATTGGTTCCCTCCTCTGCTTCTGCCTGCGCGCGCCTCGAAAGATGCGTCCGCCTCGAGGGATGTGCCGCGTTGTCAACGGGTGATTGGTTTTCTCTGACGTGATTGTTGCGCAATGATTTGGGATTGGCTCCCGCTGACGTGACGGATGCGCGCGCCTCGGAAGATGCGCGCGCCTCGGCGTGGGCGGCGCGGTCGCTCATTGGTTCCCTTCTCCGGGCTGGTTGCGCGCGCCGCTGGCACAAGCGTGGGGAAGATGCGCGCGCTGCTGGGCGTTGCCGCAGGAATTGGGCGTAGTGTGGGCGTAGTCTAATTTGTAGATGGTGGGACTCTTCAGAATTGAAGTGGGGGTGACGGAGCGGTCAGTATAGAATCGGCTATACTGGTTGCATTGTATTTTGACACATAAGTTTTATAATAATTATTAGACCATCAGAATTTCTTTGCAGTTTATATGCATATATTTTCTAATGTAGTTTTTTAAGCTCTAGCTGTAGAAATGTCAACGGAGTTTCTAGCATGCTCTGTTCGAAAGTTCATTTTTGTCTCTATGTATTATTATGGAAAATGCCTTTAAATATTGTTAATAAATTCTGACATCATAATTATTATAATTACAATTATTTTAACATAAGTATTTATGATTATGCGGTGGGATATAAGTATATAAAGACTATAAATTATTTCAGTAAATGGTGCAACAATTTTTATTCTTTGCTTTTATTTTTTAATATTTATATCTATTAGGTTCTTGAATAAAAATTATATTTATATCTATTAGGTTCTTGAATAAAAATTATTGCATGTACTTAATATTAATGTTTAACAATAAGTTAATTATTTCGTTATGTTGCGCAATGTTCTCTTGAACGGATTTTTTGTGGATTAATATATAAATGGAGGTTATTGCATACGCTTAATAACAATAAATTCATTTGTTACTTAATGATAATTAATTATTTCATCATGTTGCGTAATGTTGTGCAATAATATTCGAGCGGAATATTCCATAGTCTTAGTTTGGAATGTGATGATGACTCATAATATCGCATACGGAAAATTATATTTTAAAATTTCGTTTATAAAATTAGTAGTATTGGAGTTTTCATAATTATGTATACATGTGTCTGTCTGACTTTTTATGCTCCTTAAGGGAAAATTGTCATAAGATTTTTATTTATAGTATTTTTCGAGTTAATCTGGAATCAATGATTTTTGATATAATTTAGGCCCCGAAATAATTAGATATACATGTAGTCGGTGCCGAGACATGTTCAAAAATATATATATATGTATATAAAGTCTTTTGGTTTTTGATTTGTAAAATTTCTTGTGTATCAGGATTACATATTAATGAAAGAGGTATTCTCTTATATGTCGGTAAAGTTAGTATCATCGCTACACCAGAGATGGCGCTGCCCTCTGTCGGTAATGTGGGTACGGACAGTCTTCACTGTCGGTAAGGTAGGAAATGACTTTATCCTCAGTCGGTAACGTCGGTAACTGTGTTATCATGGGTCGATAATTTTTCTGTCGGTAACTTTTGCTCTGTCGGTAACGTCGGTAACTGTGTTATCATGGGTCGATAATTTTTCTGTCGGTAACTTTTACTCTGTCGGTAAGGTAGAGAACTTCCTTATCGACCGTCGGTAATTTTTCTGTCGGTAACTTTTACTCTGTCGGTAAGGTAGAGAACTTCCTTATCGACCGTCGGTAATTTTTCTGTCGGTAACTTTTACTCTGTCGGTAAAGTAGGAATTTATTTTACCTTCCGTCGGTAATTTTTCTGTCGGTAACTTTTACTCTGTCGGTAAAGTAGGAATTTATTTTATCGACTGTCGGTAACTTTTGTGTGGGTGATTTTGCCTATTGTCGGTAAAGTAGGTAATTTTTATGCGGATGATACTATATGTGGGCAAATACTTAAAATTATTTCTATCATTCCTAAGTGAGGACTTAAAATTATTTCTATCATTCCTAAGTGAGGTTATGTTATGTATAGCTAGCTTCTTAACAAAGAAAGATTATTTTCGGAGATATTGACAATATTAGATCGCGCGGCGTAATGATATTGATGTACTATAAGTATTGGTGATATTACATTGCGCGGTGAGATTTTATAATAAGAAATATTGGTGACAATAGATAGCGTGATGGAATTTTAGTTAACAATATTAATTTATATTAACAATAATATGTTACTCGGTGGGATTAAGATTTATATGTTCGTCGGTGGAATTACAGTTTAAATATTATAGAGGCAATTTTTGCGTGTTTAAATAAAAATAAAAATTTTGTTGCGGGACGTAACACCGTGGATTGTTGTTTGTCATTTATTTGGCAGATTCGGAGGTTTGTGCGAGAGTTCCTTGTGGTGTTATCACATTGACTTTCTCTTGAATGTGGTAAGTCGGACGTCCTGTTTGCAGGTCGTTCCGGCGGACGTCGGTTCTCAGCGGAACGCCTTGCGCGTTTCCCGAAGTACCGGGTTGGGTTGCTTCCAAGGTTCTTTTGTAGGCGAGCTTTCGGCATTCCTCTATGAGGTGTCCAGGAGTTTTACAATAGCGACAGATTTTAGTCTGATAATTTTGTTGAGGCTGCCCGGCAGTTGTTAATTTAACTGGCGATGCAGTAAAGGGTGGTTGTGAAGTTGTATGTCCGTTATTGGGATGATAGCGGTTGTTAGCGTTATTGCCCGTAGGATTTTGGCGAGATGTATTGCCGGCATGGTTAGGGAGATCAGCACGGGGTTGAAAATTCGGGCGGAAGAGAGTTCGCTTCCGAATGTTCTCGGCTTCAATGGTTTTAGATAATTGTATGGCTGTGCTAATGCTCTCCTCAAAGGTTCTCGGATGTTCAAGCTTTACGCGTACTAGCAAGTCGGGTGGAAGCCCGTTGATGAAACTATTCATGGTAGTTGCTTCAATGGCATCTTTGCTTCGTTCTCCTATATTTCCGGCCAAATCAGATTCTCCATCTATAATTGCAGTACGTATTTCCTGCACTCTGCTTATATAATCGAAAATATTCTCATTTTGTTTCATATATATGTTAGCTAGTTCTCCTCGGTATTGATCAACTGACTTATTTGGACCAAAAATGAGCTTTAACCGTTTTGTTAGTTCAAAGACGGTGTGACATTCTACTCCTTCTATAGCAGAATACGCATGTCCTTGCAGCTTGTTAATGATAAGCTGCACTAAATGATATTCGTGATATGCAGGTATTAAATCGAGAGCGCGTTCACAAATTTTACTGAAATGGAAAACTGACATTTTGTGGCCATCGAATTTAGGTATTGTGTCGATAGCATCTTTAAGGCGTATCGGGGAAGGTTGATCCATGATGTCAAAATGTTGGGATGTCGGTTGAGAAAATATTCGTTCTTCACGTGGAATATGTCTTTCTTCCTTTTGCGAGGTTTCTAAATTCATGAGCCTTGAATTGATCCTTTCAATATAATTGGTAATTGTTTGCATAGAAGCCATTAGTTGCTCTACAGCTGGCTGTTCTTGAGCTCCAGCCATTTCTTTTCGACTTATTTCTTCTTGCATTTTCGTAAGGTGTTCGTTTTTGGCTTGCAAGGCTTCAGCTTGTTCTTTTAATTGTCTCTCTTTTTCATTTATCTTTTGCATGAGGATTTCTGTTTCTTCTGCTGTATATTGTTTTCTCGTAGCCCCTGTGGCTACAGAGCTCGACGAGCTTGATCGAGTCTGCATAATGGATTTAAATACTTTATAAAAATTTATTCGTCAAACACTTAATGTTCTCTCAGAAGCTTAGATCCTTTTTGGCAAAATCCCACCGCTGCCACCAAAAAAATTATATATATATATTGTTACGTCCTGTTTTAGCGTTTATTCAACGACTCTGCAGGGCTTACCGTGCATGGACGAACAAGGTTGTATCTCTCAATTTCTTTTTCAGGGCAACCTGCTAGGCCGGCTATACCCTGGGACGCCGAGAGATTCAGGATCTTGTTAACGCTTCTTATTAGAGATAAATCAAGGTTGACAAATAAATAAATGGATTTGTATCATAATTTTCTATTTCTTTTTATTTCATTCCCTTATCCATATACATTAGATGCAGATATAATAATAATTTTTCCGTTGATATTAATGTTATATTAATTTTATAGGTCTACAATAGTATCGAGGAATTCCTCGCTGCTCAAATAGTCGAGGAGTTGATTTACCTCAAAGTCTGTAAAACTCTCGTCGCTCGGAGAGATGTCTATGGGCTCAAAACCTGCTTCTCCAAAAGCAAGCGGAGAAGAATTCGGGGTAAAAGGGCCTGAGAATGAGTCAGGAGTTCGTGGAGGGCTCGGCGGCGGTGAAGTCTGGACTTGTTGGTCCCTTGTCGCAGGGATTTCTCCGTTGCGCTCCCAGGCGCGGAGCAGTCCTAGCGGGATCCCGTTCGTAGGATTGTTTAAATCGACAATTATTGTCGATGCGTCGCTTGAGCTGTCTGAACGGGTTGTTTCAGTAATATCTTCCTCCTCAGCTTCCTCGCCAGCTGATATCGCTGGGCTGTTGTCGTTGTCGCTGATTTCTGGGTTAAATTCAGGGGGTAAGGGGGCGAAGGACAGATCGAAGAGGGTATCTTCGCGATCGTTGGCGGCGTGTACAATATTAGGAGGGATATTATCCCTGTCTACAAATAATTGTCGTACAACGGAGGGACGATCTCGGAGCAATCGTTGTCTATATATTTCTCGGCGAGCTACGCCTGCGTTTCGCAGAGGGAATTCGCGACGAGTTATGGGATCTGGACGGCGGGTGTTGACCATCTATTAATACGAAAAAGGTTCGAAATCCGATATGATATAATATTTCAATTAATTTTCCCGAAAATTATTATTATTACTTACGATGTCGCAAGAAAAAAAGGGGTCACCTGTCAAAAATGAAAGTATCGTGTGAATAATATGTCACACACACGCATATGCACAGTGGAAGAGAAAGTAGATGATTAAATAAGTTTATTTTATTTCTCTCTCTGGATACTAAATTGTGATTTGAAAATCATTAATAAATTTTCGTTGTTAATCATGCCTTTATATTTCAAATTGTGTGTATAAACATAAAGTAAGAAGAGGATTATAGGATATGTCATTGAAATGACAGATTATCAATGCAGCTGGCTCAGTATATTATAAAATTTTCATATAAGCCTCAGCCAGTGTATCGTTACTAATCTCTGGGATGGATCTCGTATCTTGAAGTCAAGGCTAGATTCAACCTGACGTGATTTACGTCAGGCAGCTCCAAAATTAAAGGACAACTTCCATCATCAGTGACGCAGCTTCAGGATAATTGTCAATTAACCGGGCTTAAGTTGTATCTTTGCCTAATCAAACGTCGATGTGACAGGAGGCCGCTAATTTTTTATTTGCCTCACCAGCACCAAGTCAAAAGGAAACCTCTATCATTGGAATATGTTCCTCAAGATAATTGCCTTTTCACTGTGCTTAAATTAGTTTGTCCTGCTGAAGCAGGTTCTTACTAATTACTGTCAATCGAGTCGTCTTATCAAAGAGATAGGTCCCATGAAAGACTTCCAATTCGAAGTATGATTTAAATAAATGGTGTGTATGGGTGTGGGAATATGAATGGTTGAAGGTAAGAATTAAAAATATAGAAAATGACAGTCAAGTAACATGCGACTGTGTAGGTTATTAATTATTAATAAGTACTAGGAAGCAAAGAAAATTTTAATTGGTTTAAGATGTACTTACCAGATGATGAAGTTCTTGATGTGTAAGGATGACTGCTCTCCGTCGGAGACCGATTGCCTCGGCGAGGTCCCTGAAGAGAGGTCAGGAGCCGTTGAAGAATAACTGGCAGAAGACCGAAGTTGAATTTGAAATTCACTTTTATTTTAAAGTATACTCGAGTACAATATTTAACGGCTCTAAGATGCTTCCTTCCTTGTAGAGAGCTGGTGGTCAGATGATAGGTGATGTTGTCTCAAGAGCGTCGGGTCAAATGCACGGAAGACTGAGTTGCGCTCCCTGAGGTACCCTCTGATCCCTACTTTGTTCCAGGAGTCAGTGGTAGGGGAACGGGAGCTCTAAGCGTAGGTTGCTTGGCTGCTATTTGCTGCTCTAGCTGCCCTTCCTTTTGGCGCATGTTGTGACGTAGGAGTTGCGCTTTTGCGTGGAGGGGGAATGGGCTATCCGTGCGTTGGTTTGTTAATTTATAAAATTTTACAATAGTTTTTAGCTACCAGAATTCTCGTTATTTGTATACATTTTCTAATGTAGAATCTTAGATCTCCTTTAGGAAATGCGAAAGAAATGTGAACGGTTCTTCTAGCATGCTCCGTTCAAAAGCTGTCTTAAAATTCCGCTTATAATAAATTTTTTATAATTAGTAAATTCTGGTGTCATAAACTATTATAATTACAATCATTTTATAATACACATATAGATATATATATATATATGTGTGTGGATATATATATATATAGTAGCTTAACATAGAAGAAATAATTGTTAATAATAATTAGGTGGTATAGAAGTGTTTTAATTATTACGGTTCGATATATCGAATTAATTCTGTTGTAGCGGATGGCCGTAATACCAGGCGGTCGTGCCGGGTCTATTATCTTATCGCTAAATGAGCCCATGTACAACTGTACTGAATGAAGCTCGGAGGATCGCTTATCTCTTGGTGAATAATTTTATTCTTATTATTTTATAGGACGATTTAATAATTTTGCTTGCAACAATTCATGTAGCCCTGCTACTTATTATGTAGGATATATACATATATATATATATTGGTTGTAAGATTTTATAGTTATAGTTTTTTATTGTCTTGTCAAAATTTATTTTATAATAATTTAGTGTGTATTAATATTTTCATGTCAAAAAAAAAATAAGAGTTTATTTGAACCTTATTACTTCTTAATTTTTATTAAACATCCAGGCTCATTTGGCGTATGATTATATATATATATATATATTCTTTTAACAATTTTATAATCTTATGAATATTGCGCTCGCAATAAAAAGTGCTTCTTATAATATTCGATTATTCTCGAGTCCTCTTTGTCTCTAGACTCGGGCGCGTATGTTGAGACATAGTGGAAGATAAGATTATTGGCACGCGCCAACCGATAACGCACTGCGCTCGGCTTAGCCTTAGCCTTTGGCACATATAAGAAGATTTATAATTTAGCTCGATTATTCGTACGTACTAAACCATGTTTTACTAAATTTTATAAGTAAACCATGTTTTACTAAATTTTATAAGATTGTACATTTGTTGGATTTCAATTTTATGTTCTAATCCTTTTAATTTATTTTGACATATCTTTTACGTCGTTAAATTTATGTTTTATTGTCGGTTATATTGTTCTTATAATTCGCCTTTTAAATTTCGTATGTATATGTGTAACGTATTCTCCTACGATTTACAACTTAATAACTTAGTAAAACATATTACAATATATATTTATTAATAACCATGCGTGTTAATGGTCAAAGCAAAAAGGTCGGTTCGAAATTTATTTCACGCCTTGATTTTAAAAGAATATTATTTCTAAGTCTCCTTGGTCTGAAGTCTAGTGCATGAACGCCGTAAGTATCAAGGGAGATAAGATACATTGACGCGTGTCAGTAGATAACGCACCGCACATCCTTAGCCTTGACCGCCTGACCGACTTATTAATTCACGCATATAAAATCATATTTTATTCGCATTTACCTATAGTTTTAGGTTTGTCGTTAATAAAGAAAGAAAATTATTGTATTTAGGTAGCTAGAGTACATATGCTTGTATGAATAATTAAAAGTATATAAGAATATATTTCATGTTTTTTATGACTACAAATTTTGTGTGTCCAACTCACCTTGTTATTTTTATTAATAATTATATATATATATATTAATAACAAGGGTGATAAGTTGGTCTGAGCTTGTTTCGCGATTTAATTCTCATTAATTCTTGCATACGGGATTACGTATAGCGCTGTCTCTCTCGCTCGCGCGGGCCGCCCGATAGTTCGGTCTCTCTCACTTTCACGTACTACCTATTGAGGTCTCACGTATAAGTCTCGATCAGTTTAACCATTCGATTATGCTTTATTATATGTTAGAGAAGGCTTAGTAAGTATTGTTGGCGTTATTATTTACTATTAATCGATTTATTAAAATATGATTTTCCTTTATGTAGGTTTTTATATATGTATATATATATACATATAATTGGAAAGGCACAAGCCTATGGATTTTCCGTAGATAATGGGTGTACGAAGTGAGCCTCTTTTAATTATTCAATAGGGCTGCCACGCAAAACATCTATACGGTAAGTATATTTGTTTATATATGTATATATATGAATTTTTATATTTGTAATTGAGTAATGTATTTTGAATATGAATTCACGTGTAGGTTATTGTTGAAATGTATTTCTAAGGAAATTTTACTAATAAATATATTTTATTTTTCTGTATAGCGTGTTCGTTAGGTGATGAAAATACTGAGACACCCGGTGGACAACCGAGTGAGGCTATGTTTATAGGGTGACTTATTATTCTGCATGCAGAAAGAGTTATGTATAAAAATTTTATTCTTACTGAATTTTTCCTTTTGTAGTTATTATTTAATTTAATATATTTGTTGTTAAAATTGAGTGTATTAATATTTGATTTATCATACTTATTTTACTATTTGATTTTCTTCATTACTATAGGATTATACACATCTGTAAAATATTATACCTTTTTAATTACATTAATACATTAGTTTTGATTAACTAAAAATTTTTATAATGATAATAGATTTCGTATGGATTAATGTTTTTATGTATTTTATGTCAAGTTAATTTTTCATACGGCCAAATATTATTGGATTGTTATTTTCAGCTGCTAGGACTTGGAATTCTTGCTACTTATTTATGACGAACTGTCTTATATCGTTAGGAAGAGGGTATATATATATATATATATATATATTTATATAGGGTTATAAAAAGTGTGTAAGTATGAATTATATTTTAAATGGGTTACTCAATAATCTTTATAGTAGCTCTTCTTATACTTTTATTATAATTTTCAGATATCAAGACTCTGAGAAAAATTACTTTCTAATAGTGAATATATATATATATAGTATTTTAAGCTTTGTGCCGACAAAGTGTCGATTTTTAATAGTTTAAAACGAGCAACAAATTCTTTGAGTTACTTTTCTCTTGTACAAATGAATTTCATCGTTTGCAGATACTTATGATATGTTGGTTCTAATTAGATAATGTAATTTTTACAAAATGTTTTTACACTGTTTTGGAGCACAAAATTAATTTTATAAATTTTCTTTTATTATTGATAATTTTTTATTAATCTTTTATATTAATATTCCTTCTGTTTAGACTTGCTTTCAGGATATTTGTTGGCATTTTTGCCAACAGGTTATGTCTCGATTCATCCAAATATTAATTTAATTATATTTCTCCCAGGTTTCAAAATTTGCAATAGCCGCATCCTACTTACGGCAGTCCAGTTACATCGTCCATCGAAGTAATCCGTATAGGGCGATAAGATCAATCGTTAAAAGATTTTAGGTAAGTATTATTTTATAATTAAAAGTGTTTTTACTTAGTCTTTAAATAAATTGTTTCTAACATTATTTTATAATTTCCAGGAGAAGGGTTATGTTTTATGAGGTGCTTGATTGGTCCATAAATATTTCTGTATATTATTGTAAAGGGAATTTTATGGGATTTTACAGTGTAGTAAGTATAGGTACTTATATGAACGTATTTTCCGTTACGATATTTTTGCTCTAACAATATAAATTGCTTGAATTTAAAAATAGAATTTTAAATTGTCTTCTTTTTGACTAAAGGAATTAATTATTATAGTGTTTTATATAACAGTTATGTTCACTTTTCTGTAATTAATTTAAAATGTATAATTATTTTGCATGCATGATTACTGCAGGTGTAATATAGTATATTTTCCTAGATTTTTGGTTACATATATATATATTAATAGATATTTGAAATGATAACTTTTCTGCTAACTTTCATATAATGATTTATATGAATTTTGTCGCGAACGCTTTTAACACAGTTTGCATTATTCAAAATAATTTTAATAACACGATTTCAAATCTATTTCTTTCCTGAATAAAGTTGAAATATATTAATTTTATTCGATTAACATATTTCTGTAAATCCAGCTATTCGGTTAGCACTGGTAGTTTACTAGGTTTTTAGTTATATAGGATAACTAGATAATATGAATATCGGCAAATTATATATAATATATATATAGTGATATGAATTTATAGTGAATATATGTAATATTTAAAAATTATATAAGATGATAAATTCTTGATGTTATACTACAAAGTAATATTTAAAATTTTTGTTGCGGGACGTAACAACGGAGAGCAGTCATCCTTACACATCAAGAACTTCATCATCTGGTAAGTACATCTTAAACCAATTAAAATTTTCTTTGCTTCCTAGTACTTATTAATAATTAATAACCTACACAGTCGCATGTTACTTGACTGTCATTTTCTATATTTTTAATTCTTACCTTCAACCATTCATATTCCCACACCCATACACACCATTTATTTAAATCATACTTCGAATTGGAAGTCTTTCATGGGACCTATCTCTTTGATAAGACGACTCGATTGACAGTAATTAGTAAGAACCTGCTTCAGCAGGACAAACTAATTTAAGCACAGTGAAAAGGCAATTATCTTGAGGAACATATTCCAATGATAGAGGTTTCCTTTTGACTTGGTGCTGGTGAGGCAAATAAAAAATTAGCGGCCTCCTGTCACATCGACGTTTGATTAGGCAAAGATACAACTTAAGCCCGGTTAATTGACAATTATCCTGAAGCTGCGTCACTGATGATGGAAGTTGTCCTTTAATTTTGGAGCTGCCTGACGTAAATCACGTCAGGTTGAATCTAGCCTTGACTTCAAGATACGAGATCCATCCCAGAGATTAGTAACGATACACTGGCTGAGGCTTATATGAAAATTTTATAATATACTGAGCCAGCTGCATTGATAATCTGTCATTTCAATGACATATCCTATAATCCTCTTCTTACTTTATGTTTATACACACAATTTGAAATATAAAGGCATGATTAACAACGAAAATTTATTAATGATTTTCAAATCACAATTTAGTATCCAGAGAGAGAAATAAAATAAACTTATTTAATCATCTACTTTCTCTTCCACTGTGCATATGCGTGTGTGTGACATATTATTCACACGATACTTTCATTTTTGACAGGTGACCCCTTTTTTTCTTGCGACATCGTAAGTAATAATAATAATTTTCGGGAAAATTAATTGAAATATTATATCATATCGGATTTCGAACCTTTTTCGTATTAATAGATGGTCAACACCCGCCGTCCAGATCCCATAACTCGTCGCGAATTCCCTCTGCGAAACGCAGGCGTAGCTCGCCGAGAAATATATAGACAACGATTGCTCCGAGATCGTCCCTCCGTTGTACGACAATTATTTGTAGACAGGGATAATATCCCTCCTAATATTGTACACGCCGCCAACGATCGCGAAGATACCCTCTTCGATCTGTCCTTCGCCCCCTTACCCCCTGAATTTAACCCAGAAATCAGCGACAACGACAACAGCCCAGCGATATCAGCTGGCGAGGAAGCTGAGGAGGAAGATATTACTGAAACAACCCGTTCAGACAGCTCAAGCGACGCATCGACAATAATTGTCGATTTAAACAATCCTACGAACGGGATCCCGCTAGGACTGCTCCGCGCCTGGGAGCGCAACGGAGAAATCCCTGCGACAAGGGACCAACAAGTCCAGACTTCACCGCCGCCGAGCCCTCCACGAACTCCTGACTCATTCTCAGGCCCTTTTACCCCGAATTCTTCTCCGCTTGCTTTTGGAGAAGCAGGTTTTGAGCCCATAGACATCTCTCCGAGCGACGAGAGTTTTACAGACTTTGAGGTAAATCAACTCCTCGACTATTTGAGCAGCGAGGAATTCCTCGATACTATTGTAGACCTATAAAATTAATATAACATTAATATCAACGGAAAAATTATTATTATATCTGCATCTAATGTATATGGATAAGGGAATGAAATAAAAAGAAATAGAAAATTATGATACAAATCCATTTATTTATTTGTCAACCTTGATTTATCTCTAATAAGAAGCGTTAACAAGATCCTGAATCTCTCGGCGTCCCAGGGTATAGCCGGCCTAGCAGGTTGCCCTGAAAAAGAAATTGAGAGATACAACCTTGTTCGTCCATGCACGGTAAGCCCTGCAGAGTCGTTGAATAAACGCTAAAACAGGACGTAACACCAACAAGTCCAGACTGTGCCATCGCCAAGCCCTCCACAAACCCCTGATTCATTTTCAGGTTATTCTACCCCGAATTACTCTCCGGTCGCTCATGGGGAGATAGACCCAGAACCGATAGACATCTCTCCAGCCGAAGAGAGCTTCGCGGATTTTGAAACTAACCAAATTTTAGATTACTTAGATAGTGAGGAGTTCTTGGGAACAGTAGACGACTTATATCATTCATAGTTTAATTTCGCCAAAATTACCTTATAAACTAATGTAAAAGAACGAGGAAGGATAAAATAAATAAAAGGAAAAAATAGAAATTTATAATATAATAAATCTGCATATTTATTTGTCAATCCTAAAATACCTCCGAAAAGAAGCGTCCTATAGATCCTAATCTCTCGGCGTCCCAGGGTATAGCCGGCTTAGCAGGTTGCCCTGAAAAAGAAATAGAGAGATATAATATTGTTCGTCCCTGCACGGTGCGCCCTGCAGAATCGTTGAATAAACGATCGAATAGGACGTAACAGTCTGCTGTTCTCGGGGTTTAGTTCGGAGGGCAAAGGGGCAAATGAAAGGTCGTGTGGGGTGTTTTCATGATCATTGACCGCTCGAATTATCTCGCTCGGAATTTCATCTCGGTCTACGTATAAATGGTAAGGAACAGTACGTCGGTCTCTCAACAGACGCTGTCGGAAATACTCGCGACGCCTTATACCCGCCCGATGAAAGGGGATCTCGCGACGGAGAACTGGATCGATGCGTAATGCGTTTACCATCTATTATTGAAATAATTTAAATTTTAAAATTTGTTTATCGAAAGGATAATTTAAAATTATTTCGCGGCATCTAATACTTACGATGGAAATTTCGAGGGGTCACCTGTCAAAAAAGAATGTACCGCGTGAATCTAAAGTTTCGTAACCGGTTTAGAGAAAGAGACAGGACAGATTCTGAAATCGCGACTCCTCATTTATTATGAGAGAAAATTATTAGTTAATTACCTCACATGCAGTGACGTGGTAAGGAAGGGGGTATAGGAATGTTTGAATATCAGATGGATACCGTACCTACTGGTTTAGTTTTATTATTATTAAATAATTCTTCTAATATATGATACTAAACCAGAGTTATCATACTATGTGTCAGTCGGTCCTTAAAGAGCGCGTCCCATGCTCTACGACGAGTTTCGATGTGCAAGACGTCACGTCACAGCGGCACAGAGTCCGTAAAGAAATTTCCTCTGTTACGTCCCGCAACGAAAAATTTAAAATCTTATTTATAAAAATATAATCCCTACCTATTCTCTCATCCTATATAATCTTTGCGCGATACT
This sequence comes from Camponotus vicinus, assembly GCF_025532165.1. Classification (NCBI taxonomy): domain Eukaryota; kingdom Metazoa; phylum Arthropoda; class Insecta; order Hymenoptera; family Formicidae; genus Camponotus; species Camponotus vicinus. The sequence goes on along the minus strand of NW_028141980.1, from coordinate 5,874,289 downwards.
ATATATAATCACTATATATTTGCGTCATAATATTATATATAATCAATATATATATACATCAATTTAATAATAATCAGTTCTCATGTAGTCAAAATACTAGTAACCACCAGTACTAACCGAAAGCTGGACTTATACACATCTATCAATCAAGAAAAAGTAATAGGCTCTTTGAAACAGTCATTTATAATAATCGTAAAAGAATGTCAATATATATAATTATTATTTATGTAATTTTAATAAAGCTGCAAAAGCCCCACACAATCACCTTAAAATCGCTTATGAAATTTCATAAATCAATAGCAAAATCTATATATATATATATATATATTTATATATATATTCGCCATAATCTCATATTAATACAATACATTGATTGATGTGGTATATAGCCAGAAAAATATTACAATGAATTAGCAGTACTGGTACTGGTCGTATATAATGATATTAATCTTAATAACTAACCTTACTAAGAAAAGAAATTTATTCGAAATTTTATTATCAAGAAAAACTCTCAGCAAATCACTCTAAATAATGTAACCGTCAAAAACACTTGCAACAAGACTTCGTATGAATCGGTACACGAACAAATCCGTCGGTAACTGGTCTTATAGCCTCTTGTGCGTTCCTTTACATTCTTTTGGTAAAATTGGCATGGGAAAACTTCCATAGCCATAAATCCCGAAACCTGAAAATAATATAATTAATTAGTATTTAGACAAATAAAGACATAAATCAATAAACAATGAAAAACACATATATATATATATATATAAAAGTTTAATTATTATCAAATAATAAATATATTTACTTTGATTATTTAATTATAAAATTAAAATGTAAAAACAGATGACCAGTAATGACTAAATAATAATCCTTTGTAAAATAACAAGCTTCTTTTAAAAAAGGAAAATGATTTAAATAATTCTTAACGAATAAAATATAATTTGTTTCAAAGAATAGTATAAAAAATTTCGTATCTTATATAATCTTTACTTGTAATTATATATAATCACTATAAATCCACTTTATATTATATGTAACCAATATATATAGATATTCACTCAATATCCATATTATTCAGTTATCACATATAACCAAAAAAGGATATCCCTATGCGTGTATATGCGCTTACTACAAAGGAAAAGGCATAAATCAAAATATTTTATCAAACGATACTCACCTAAATTCTATTAATAAATAATTTTGAGCCCATGCGTATCTTTTTAATAAACAGTATGTTCGGTTGTCATAAAAGAGATGCAGCGATTATAAATTTTGAAACCTGAAAATCAAATAATTAATTAATATTTTGTAATAAATAACCTACAGTAAAAATGTTAACAAATGCTCCGAAAGTGAGCCACATAAAATATTAATACGAAAATTTACAAAGAATCATCAATAACAAAAGGAAAGTTATAAAGTTAATATTCTACGTACATATAAGAATATAAAACAATAAATAAATGTACCAAGTCAAACAAAAAATTAATGCCCATGAATAATAATTGTTACTAAAACAATACGCTCTAAAAATCAGTAATTATAATTAGTAATAAAATAATTAACAATATATATATATATTTTTTATATTCAAGAGAAACAAAATTAATAAATTTTCCTTGAATAAATATTTTTCTAAGCGTTATAATAAATCTTTATTGTACATTAATACCATTGGCCAAATATGTCTGTATAAAACTCTAATTATTATTGAATAACATTTAACTTTGACTATTTAATTACAAAATGTAAATGGCCAATAATCACCAAATAATAATCTTTTATAAAGTAACGAGCTTCTTTCAGAAATTAATGATTTAAACATTTCTTAATAAAATATAATTAATAAAATATAATTAATAAAATATAATATAATTAATAAATAAAATATAATTAATCAAGCAAGAATTTCCTTTAAAAATCCTAGATTATTTTAATTTTTGGTCCTCGTTGAGTTCCCGTGAATATATGTATATGTTCACTATCAGGAAGTGATTTTCCTCAGTCTTGATACCTGAAAAATATAATAAATGTATAAGAAAATCTACTATAGAAATTATTAAATAAACCATTCAAAATATAATACATACTTACACACTTTTTATGATCTTATATATATATATTATTTAGCCTCTTCCTAATAACGTAAGACAGCTTGTTATAAATAAGTAGCAAGAATTCCAAGTCCCAGCAACTGAAAAAAATAATCAAATAATATTTGGCCGTATGAAAAATTAACTTAACAAAAATGTACTAAAAAATCAATCTATACAAAAATCTATTATCATTATAAAAGTTTGATTGATCAAAATTACTATATTAAAAAGGTTTAATATTTTATAAATGTATATAATTATATAGGAATAAAAGAAATCAAATAGTAAAAGAAGTATAATAAATCAAATATTAATATATTAAATTTCAACAATAAACATATTAAATTAAATAATAACTACTAAACAATAACTAAATAATAAAGAAATGTCAAGAAATTATTATGAATAAAATTTTATACGTAACTCTTTGCTGCATGCAGAATAATAAGTCACCCTATAAACATAGCCTCCACTTGGTTGTCCACCGGGTGTCCCAATATTTTCATCACCTAACGAAAACGCTATACGGAAAAATAAAAATATATTTATTAATAAAATTCCTTAGAAATATATTTCAATAACAAACTACAAATATGCCTCCTCAAATATATAATCAACAGACTACATCTATCGAAATTTATACACGAGACCTCAATAGGTAGTAGTACGTGAAAGTGAGAGAGACCGCACTATCGGGTGACTCGCGCGAGTGAGAGAGACAGCGCTATACGTAATACCATATGTAAAAATTAATAAGAATTAAACCGCGAAACAAGCTCGGACAGACTTGTCACCCTCATTATTAGTATAAATACATATGTAGTTATTAATAAAAATTTAAAAGATAATGCATTAAAATACTAAAGGTACATAATATTATACATGAATACATATATTATATATATATATATAATATATATTTAATAAATATATGATATAATTAAATAAAACCTTTAATTCATTAATTAACTTATCAAAATAATAAACTTACCAAATAAACTCCCGAAATAATTCGCACAGATTCCTCAAAATCCTTTCAATGCTGCATATTCTTATATGGTTTAAGCCTGTCTGTTGTCCGTGAATAATCCATTGGTCCATATCCTTTCCAACATATATATATACTATATATGCAACCTAGACAAATAAGAAAAATTCAAATAATAACACGTTTAAACTCTAAGCATAAGAACATAATAATTAATACATTATAAAAATCTCTTTTCATATACGTATATTCTATATAGTTATTCAAATAAAACTTCACTACATAATAATAAATTATATAAAATCTAATTTCTTATTGCCAAATAATACATATATTTTTCATTTTGATTATTTAATTGCAAAATTTTATATACAATTAAAATATAATAAGTAAGCAATGATAACCAAATAATAAACCATTTTCATTATGTGAAAGCTCAACATTATATATATATATTTAATAAATGACCGAAAGTTGTCAAGTCAAGCGCATTCAAAATAATATTAAAATATTTCAAAATATCCAAAACTTATCCGCAATTAGAGGTGCATAGAGTTAATAAGTCATGGCCAGACGATCATATGTGAGTATTTTAATCCGCTCCGACAATAGTCTAATAAACGTTCTATATTGTCGATTAAAATACAGCCAAGCTATAAATGATATGCACCCTCGAATATCTTCTGTATAGAATGTCGTTTTACAAAATATCTGAAAAATATAATAACTATATAAGACAAATATATTAAATTATTTAAATTATTAATAATTATAAATAATAAAGATTCTGATTTAATAAAACCAATAATGCAAAATAAAGCTTATAACTCTTTACTATGTGCAGAATTATAAATCTATATAACTACTAAATAAATTTCGTTATAACAAAAATTTACACATATATAACACACATGAAATATAAAGTTTAAATAATAATAATACAAGGTAATAAATATACATATTAATAATAATAATGAATGTATGGTCTTATAAAATTCATTATGCATGATTTTATTATTGAGACGAATAATAAGTCTCCTTATAAGAGCACAAGGCTAAGTCCAGCGTACCGCGTTATCTCCCCTATTACTTTGTTATCTCCCCTAATGTTTTCGACGTCCGCGCCGAGTCTTAATGCGAAAGGGACTCGCGAATATATAATGTATGAATATTATAAGGAGCGCTTTCTTATTGCAAGAGTAATAAGTTATTACGAAATTATAAATTATAAAAGAATATATATATATTATATGTTAAATTAATCCATATCATTAACTAACAAAGATCCAACAGTAATGCAATTTTTTAGCAAACTTTCAAGCCTTCAAAAGAGAAATAACAATATGTATAATACATATTTAATTAATAAAATAATGAAGATAAAATTTTTAATAATTACATTTATTAACTTTTACAAACAATATATATAAGTATATATATATATATTCTATACAATTAACAAGTAAGGAATATATAATTTATTCATATAAATTATAACGAATGAAATTATTAAATCGATTTATAAAGCGTTATAAATTCACTCACCAAAAGATAAGCGACCCTCCGAGCTTCATCCGGTGCAGCTGCACATGAGCTCACTCAGCGATAAGATAAGGCCTGGCGCGACTGCCTGGCGCGACTGCCTGGCACGGCGAACACCTGCATCCGGTGATAAAAAAGCTCGCCACATCCTTTGTTCCAAGAGCTGAATAATAAAAAGAATAATTAATACACTTTTATATTATAATGTAACACAATTATTATTAACAATTATCTAGACCATGCACCTATATGCACATACATATATATATATATATCATATAATTATTATATAGCAAATTGTAATTATAATGGTTTATAACACCAGAATTTGTTTATAACATTGTTAACTAGAACTATATAATTAATATAAAGAAAGTTAAAAATCAATTCTAAACGGAACATGCTAGAACGATCATTCACACTTCTATTGAAAGAGGTTGAGATTCTATATTAAAAAATATATGCATGCAAATTATTAAAATTCTGGTGACTAAAAACCTATTGTAAAAGCCTTACCTTTTGTAAAATGAATTAACGAGCTCGATGCATGGACAATACTGACAGCTCCGTCGTCCCCACTATCCCCACGCAAGAGCGCGGCCACTACGTCATAGCGCGCTCAAAGAAGAAGGACAGCTATAGCGGCAAGCGGCAGTCGAGCCGCTTCCGCCCGGGAGCGCCGCATTCTCCTACCACTACGGATAGCCGGCACGGAGTAGGGACCAGAGGGTACCTCAGGGAGCGCAGCTCAGTCTTCCGCGCATTTGACCCGACGCTCTTGAGACAACATCACCTAGCATTTGACCTGGAGCTCTCGAGAAGAAAACAGCTAAAGCGATCACGAGCGTATCACAGAACATTTTCGAGTCGAAAAAGAACTTAGTCGCAGGATATTTTTCCGGACTAAGAACTTAGTCTAGAGAGCAGTCGAATATTATAGTATACTTTAAGAAAATAAAGTGTCTTTAAACCATCACTTGGGTCTTCTGCCAATCATTTGTCACCGGTTCCTCCGACTCTCCTACAGGGACATCGCCGAGGCAGACCGTCCTCCACGGAGATTATCCTGACAGCAGTACTTTTGGGTAAGTACTCGTTTTAATTATTCAATATTTTCCTTTTTCATCTCTCGTGATCTGCAACTAGAAACCGAATATTATTATTATTCTTCCACGACATATTGAAGAATTTTATTACGCATAACAGAGTCAATAATTTATTTCCATACATTTCCAACGTCTCTTCCTTCTGATAACACGAGTACGTTGATTACCTTTGACGTTAAACGCTCAGTCTGTCTTTGGTTTTATCCATAAGAGTGAATCGTCGCCTTCGACTTGTCAATCGATGTGCATTGGGTAGTCTACTCTACCCCTCTGCCGTTTCCGCGAAGAATTTTCTCCAGGGAAATTTCTTTACGGACTCTGTGCCGCTGTGACGTGACGTCTTGCACATCGAAACTTGTCGTAGAGCACGGGACGCGCTCTTTAAGGACCGACTGACACATAGTATGATAACTCTGGTTTAGTATAATATATTAGAGGAATTATTTTATAATAATAAAACTAAACCAGCAGGCACGGTATCCATCTTATATTTAAATATCCCTACACACCCTTCCTTACCACGTCACTGCATGTAAGGTAACTATCTAATAATTTTCTCTTAATATAAATGAGGAGTCGCGATTTCAGAATCTGTCCTGTCTCTTTCTTTAAACCGGTCACGAAACTTTAGATTTACGCGGTACATCCTTTGTTGACAGGTGACCCCTCGAAATTTCCATCGTAAGTATTAGATGCCGCGAAATAATTTCAAATTATCCTTTCAATAAAACAAATTTAAAATTTAAATTATTTCAATAATAGATGGTTAGCGCCCGACGACCAGATCCAATAACTCGCCGCGAATTTCCCTTACAAAATCCAGGTGTAACCCGGCGGGAAATATTTAGACAGCGGTTATTACGAGATCGCCCCTCCGTCGCTCGTCAATTATTTATAGATAGGGACGAGATTCCTACCGGAATAGCAAGGGCCGCAACCGACCGCGAAGACACACTCTTCGACCTCTCCTTCGCACCCTTGCCCCCGGAGCTTAACCCCGAAACCACCGACGGCAATCTCCCTGCGATACCAGCTAGCGCAGAGTCCGAGGAAGAGGAAATTGAATCTGCGGAATCGGACACATCAAGCGACGCGTCCACAATAATTATTGATTTGGAAGACCGAACGGACGGAATTCCCTTGGGACTGCTCCGCGCTTGGGAGCGAAACGGGGAAATAAGGAGGAGCCCAGCGACGTTGGATCGACGGATCCAAACTTCACCGCCGCCTAGCCTCCCACGAACCCCAGACTCTTTTCCGGGGTATTCGCCGCCAAATTATTCTCCTGTCTTGCCTGGAGAAGTGGATTTAGATTCCACAAATATCACTCCAAGTGAAGAGGACTTTATAGATTACGAAATTAACCAGCTTCTTGATTATTTAGATAGCGAAGAGTTCCTCGATTCTATTGTCGAACCATAAAATCCTAAATAACTTTTAACTATATATATATATAAATATATCCAATACATATATATAATTTAATTTCACTAAAATTACCTTACAAACTAATGTAGAAGAACGAGGAAGGATAAAATAAATAAAAAGGAAAAAATAGAATTTATAATATAATAAATTTGCATATTTATTTGTCAACCTTAAATACCTCTGAAAAGAAGCGTCCTATAGATCCTAATCTCTCGGCGTCCCAGGGTATAGCCGGCTTAGCAGGTTGCCCTGAAAAAGAAATAGAGAGATATAATATTGTTCGTCCCTGCACGGTGCGCCCTGCAGAATCGTTGAATAAACGATCGAATAGGACGTAACACAAACATTAAATTTTTGGTGGCAGCGGTGGGATTTTGCCAAAAAGGTTCTAAGCTTCTGAGAGGAAATTAAGTGTTTGACGAATAAATTTTTATAAAGTATCTAAATCCATTATGCAGACTCGATCAAGCTCGACGAGCTTTGTAGCCACAGGGGCTACAAGGTGTTACGTCCCGCAACAAAAAATTTAAAATCTTACTTATAAAAGTATAATCCCTACTTATTCTCTCATCCTATATAATCTTTCCGCGATACTATATATAATCACTATATATTTGCGCCATAATATTATATATAATCAATATATATATACATCAATTTAATAATAATCAGTTCTCATGTAGTCAAAATACTAGTAACCACCAGTACTAACCGAAAGCTGGACTTATACACATCTATCAATCAAGAAAAAGTAATAGGCTCTTTGAAACAGTCATTTATAATAATCGTAAAAGAATTTCAATATATATATAATTATTATTTATGCAATTTTAATAAAGCTGCAAAAGCCCCACACAATCACCTTAAAATCGCTTATGAAATTTCATAAATCAATAGCAAAATACTATATATATATATATATATATATTTATATATATATTCGCCATAATCTCATATTAATACAATACATTGATTGATGTGGTATATAGCCAGAAAGATATTACAATGAATTAGCAGTACTGGTACTGGTCGTATATAATGATATTAATCTTAATAACTAACCTTACTAAGAAAAGAAATTTATTCGAAATTTTATTATCAAGAAAAACTCTTAGTAAATCATTTGCAACAAGACTTCGTATAAATTGGTATACGAACAAATCCGTCGGTAACTGGTCTTATAGCCTCTTGTGCGTTCCTTCACATTCTTCTGGTAAATTTGGCATGGGAAAATTTCCATAGCCATGAATCCCGAAACCTGAAAATATTATAACTAATTAGTATTTAGACAAATAAAGACATAAATTAATAAACAATGAAAAACACATATATATATATATATATAAAAGCTTAATTATTATCAAATAATAAATATATTTACTTTGATTATTTAATTATAAAATTAAAACGTAAAAACAGATGACCAGTAATGACTAAATAATAACCCTTTGTAAAATAACAAGCTTCTTTTAAAAGGGAAAATGATTTAAATAATTCTTAACGAATAAAATATAATTTGTTTCAAAGAATAGTATAAAGAATTTCGTATCTTATATAATCTTTACTTGTAATTATATATATAATCACTATAAATCCACTTTATATTATATGTAACCAATATATATAGATATTCACTCAATATTCATATTATTCCGTTATCACATATAACCAAAAAAGGATATCCCTATGCGTGTATATGCGCTTACTACAAAGGAAAAGGCATAAATCAAAATATTTTATCAAACGATACTCACCTAAATTCTATTAATAAATGATTTTGAGCCCATGCGTATCTTTTTAATAAACAGTATGTTCGGTTGTCATAAAAGAGATGCAGCGATTATAAATTTTGAAACCTGAAAATCAAATAATTAATTAATATTTTGTAATAAATATCTACAGTAAAAATGCTAACAAATGCTCCGAAAGTGAGCCACATAAAATATTAATACGGAAATTTACAAAGAATCATCAATAACAAAAGGAAAGTTATAAAGTAAATATTCTACGTACATATAAGAATATAAAACAATAAATAAATGTACCAAGTCAAACAAAAATTAATACCCATGAATAATAATTGTTACTAAAACAATACGCTTTAAAAATCAGTAATTATAATCCGTAATAAAATAATTAACAATATATATATATATTTTTTATATTCAAGAGAAACAAAATTAATAAATTTTCCTTGAATAAATATTTTTCTAAGCGTTATAATAAATCTTTATTGTACATTAATACCATTGGCCAAATATGTCCGTATAAAACTCTAATTATTATTGAATAACATTTAACTTTGACTATTTAATTACAAAATGTAAATGGCCAATAATCACCAAATAATAATCTTTTATAAAGTAACGAGCTTCTTTCAGAAATTAATGATTTAAACATTTCTTAATAAAATATAATTAATAAAATATAATTAATAAAATATAATATAATTAATAAATAAAATATAATTAATCAAGCAAGAATTTCCTTTAAAAATCCTAGATTATTTTAATTTTTGGTCCTCGTTGAGTTCCCGTAAAAATATATATATGTTCACTATCAGGAAGTAATTTTCCTCAGAGTCTTGATACCTGAAAAATATAATAAATGTATAAGAAAATCTACTATAGAAATTATTAAATAAACCATTCAAAATATAATACATACTTACACACTTTTTATGATCCTATATATATAATATTTATCCTCTTCCTAATAACGTAAGACAGCTTGTTATAAATAAGTAGCAAGAATTCCAAGACCCAGCAACTGAAAATAATAATCAAATAATATTTGGCCGTATGAAAAATTAACTTAACAAAAATGTACTAAAAAATCAATCTATACAAAAATCTATTATCATTATAAAAGTTTGATTGATCAAAATTACTATATTAAAAAGGTTTAATATTTTATAAATGTATATAATTATATAGGAGTAAAAGAAATCAAATAGTAAAAGAAGTATAATAAATCAAATATTAATATATTAAATTTCAACAATAAATATATTAAATTAAATAATAACTACTAAACAATAACTAAATAATAAAGAAATGTCAAGAAATTATTATGAATAAAATTTTATACGTAACTCTTTGCTGCATGCAGAATAATAAGTCACCCTATAAACATAGCCTCCACTTGGTTGTCCACCGGATGTCCCAATATTTTCATCACCTAACGAAAACGCTATACGGAAAAATAAAAATATATTTATTAATAAAATTCCTTAGAAATATATTTCAATAACAAACTACAAATATGCCTCCTCAAATATATAATTAACCGGCTACATCTATCGAAATTTATACACGAGACCTCAATAGGTAGTAGTACGTGAAAGTGAGAGAGACCGCACTATCGGGTGACTCGCGCGAGTGAGAGAGACAGCGCTATACGTAATACCATATGTAAAAATTAATAAGAATTAAACCGCGAAACAAGCTCGGACAGACTTGTCACCCTCATTATTAGTATAAATACATATGTAGTTATTAGTAAAAAATTTAAAAGATAATGCATTAAAATACTAAAGGTACATAATATTATACATGAATACATATATTATATATATATATATAATATATATTTTATAAATATATGATATAATTAAAATAAAACCTTTAATTCATTAATTAACTTATCAAAATAATAAACTTACCAAATAAACTTCCGAAATAATTCGCACAGATTCCTCAAAATCCTTTCAATGCTGCATATTCTTATATGGTTTAAGCCTGTCTGTTGTCCGTGAATAATCCATTGGTCCATATCCCTTCCAACATATATATATACTATATATGCAACCTAGACAAATAAGAAAAATTCAAATAATAACACGTTTAAACTCTAAGCATAAGAACATAATAATTAATACATTATAAAAATCTCTTTTCATATACGTATATTCTATATAGTTATTCAAATAAAACTTCACTACATAATAATAAATTATATAAAATCTAATTTCTTATTGCCAAATAATACATATATTTTTCATTTTGATTATTTAATTGCAAAATTTTATATACAATTAAAATATAATAAGTAAGCAATGATAACTAAATAATAAACCATTTTCATTATGTGAAAAGCTCAACATTAATTAATGTATGTATATATTTAATAAATGACCGAAAGTTGTCAAGTCAAGCACATTCAAAATAATATTAAAATATTTCAAAATATCCAAAACTTATCCGCAATTAGAGGTGCATAGAGTTAATAAGTCATGGCCAGATGATCACATGTGAGTATTTTAATCCGCTCCGACAATAGTCTAATAAACGTTCTATATTGTCGATTAAAATACAGCCAAGCTATAAATGATATGCACCCTCGAATATCTTCTGTATAGAATGTCGTTTTACAAAATATCTGAAAAATATAATAACTATATAAAACAAATATATTAAATTATTTAAATTATTAATAATTATAAATAATAAAGATTCTGATTTAATAAAACCAATAATGCAAAATAAAGCTCATAACTCTTCACTGTGTGCAGAATTATAAATCTATATAATAACTAAATAAATTTTGTTATAACAAAAATTTACACATATATAACACACATGAAATATAAAGTTTAAATAATAATAATACAAGGTAATAAATATACATATTAATAATAATAATGAATGTATGGTCTTATAAAATTCATTATGCATGATTTTATTATTGAGACGAATAATAAGTCTCCTTATAAGAGCACAAGGCTAAGTCCAGCGTACCGCGTTATCTCCCCTATTACTTTGTTATCTCCCCTAATGTTTTCGACGTCCGTGCCGAGTCTTAATGCGAAAGGGACTCGCGAATATATAATGTATGAATATTATAAGGAGCGCTTTCTTATTGCAAGAGTAATAAGTTATTACGAAATTATAAATTATAAAAGAATATATATATATATTATATGTTAAATTAATCCATATCATTAACTAACAAAGATCCAACAGTAATGCAATTTTTTAGCAAACTTTCAAGCCTTCAAAAGAGAAATAACAATATGTATAATACATATTTAATTAATAAAATAATGAAGATAAAATTTTTAACAATTACATTTATTAACTTTTACAAACAATATATATAAGTATATATATATATATTCTATACAATTAACAAGTAAGGAATATATAATTTATTCATATAAATTATAACGAATGAAATTATTAAATCGATTTATAAAGCGTTATAAATTCACTCACCAAAAGATAAGCGACCCTCCGAGCTTCATCCGGTGCAGCTGCACATGAGCTCACTCAGCGATAAGATAAGGCCTGGCGCGACTGCCTGGCGCGACTGCCTGGCACGGCGAACACCTGCATCCGGTGATAAAACAGCTCGCCACATCCTTTGTTCTAAGAGCTGAATAATGAAAGAATAATTAATACACTTTTATATTATAATGTAACACAATTATTATTAACAACTATCTAGACCATGCACCTATATGCACATACATATATATATATATCATATAATTATTATATAGCAAATTGTAATTATAATGGTTTATAACACCAGAATTTGTTTATAACATTGTTAACTAGAACTATATAATTAATATAAAGAAAGTTAAAAATCAATTCTAAACGGAACATGCTAGAACGATCATTCACACTTCTATTGAAAGAGGTTGAGATTCTATATTAAAAAAATATATGCATGCAAATTATTAAAATTCTGGTGACTAAAAACCTATTGTAAAAGCCTTACCTTTTGTAAAATGAATTAACGAGCTCGATGCATGGACAATACTGACAGCTCCGTCGTCCCCACTATCCCCACGCAAGAGCGCGGCCACTACGTCATAGCGCGCTCGAAGAAGAAGGACAGCTATAGCGGCAAGCGGCGGTCGAGCCGCCTACGCCCGGGAGCGCCGCATTCTCCTACCACTGCGGATAGCCGGCACGGAGTAGGGACCAGAGGGTACCTCAGGGAGCGCAGCTCAGTCTTCCGCGCATTTGACCTGGAGCTCTCGAGAAGAAAACAGCTAAAGCGATCACGAGCGTATCACAGAACATTTTCGAGTCGAAAAAGAACTTAGTCGCAGGATATTTTTCCGGACTAAGAACTTAGTCTAGAGAGCAGTCGAATATTATAGTATACTTTAAGAAAATAAAGTGTCTTTAAACCATCACTTGGGTCTTCTGCCAATCATTTGTCACCGGTTCCTCCGACTCTCCTACAGGGACATCGCCGAGGCAGACCGTCCTCCACGGAGATTCATCGCATATCCTGACAGCAGTACTTTTGGGTAAGTACTCGTTTTAATTATTCAATATTTTCCTTTTTCATCTCTCGTGATCTGCAACTAGAAACCGAATATTATTATTATTCTTCCACGACATATTGAAGAATTTTATTACGCATAACAGAGTCAATAATTTATTTCCATACATTTCCAACATCTCTTCCTTCTGATAACACGAGTACGTTGATTACCTTTGACGTTAAACGCTCAGTCTGTCTTTGGTTTTATCCATAAGAGTGAATCGTCGCCTTCGACTTGTCAATCGATGTGCATTGGGTAGTCTACTCTACCCCTCTGCCGTTTCCGCGAAGAATTTTCTCCAGGGAAATTTCTTTACGGACTCTGTGCCGCTGTGACGTGACGTCTTGCACATCGAAACTTGTCGTAGAGCACGGGACGCGCTCTTTAAGGACCGACTGACACATAGTATGATAACTCTGGTTTAGTATAATATATTAGAGAATTATTTTATAATAATAAAACTAAACCAGCAGGCACGGTATCCATCTTATATTTAAATATCCCTACACACCCTTCCTTACCACGTCACTGCATGTAAGGTAACTATCTAATAATTTTCTCTTATAATAAATGAGGAGTCGCGATTTCAGAATCTGTCCTGTCTCTTTCTTTAAACCGGTCACGAAACTTTAGATTTACGCGGTACATCCTTTGTTGACAGGTGACCCCTCGAAATTTCCATCGTAAGTATTAGATGCCGCGAAATAATTTCAAATTATCCTTTCAATAAAACAAATTTAAAATTTAAATTATTTCAATAATAGATGGTTAGCGCCCGACGACCAGATCCAATAACTCGCCGCGAATTTCCCTTACAAAATCCAGGTGTAACCCGGCGGGAAATATTTAGACAGCGGTTATTACGAGATCGCCCCTCCGTCGCTCGTCAATTATTTATAGATAGGGACGAGATTCCTACCGGAATAGCAAGGGCCGCAACCGACCGCGAAGACACACTCTTCGACCTCTCCTTCGCACCCTTGCCCCCGGAGCTTAACCCCGAAACCACCGACGGCAATCTCCCTGCGATACCAGCTAGCGCAGAGTCCGAGGAAGAGGAAATTGAATCTGCGGAATCGGACACATCAAGCGACGCGCCCACAATAATTATTGATTTGGAAGACCGAACGGACGGAATTCCCTTGGGACTGCTCCGCGCTTGGGAGCGAAACGGGGAAATAAGGAGGAGCCCAGCGACGTTGGATCGACGGGTCCAAACTTCACCGCCGCCTAGCCTCCCACGAACCCCAGACTCTTTTCCGGGGTATTCGCCGCCAAATTATTCTCCTGTCTTGCCTGGAGAAGTGGATTTAGATTCCACAAATATCACTCCAAGTGAAGAGGACTTTATAGATTACGAAATTAACCAGCTTCTTGATTATTTAGATAGCGAAGAGTTCCTCGATTCTATTGTCGAACCATAAAATCCTAAATAACTTTTAACTATACATATATATAAATATATCCAATACATATATATAATTTAATTTCACTAAAATTACCTTACAAACTAATGTAGAAGAACGAGGAAGGATAAAATAAATAAAAAGGAAAAAATAGAATTTATAATATAATAAATTTGCATATTTATTTGTCAACCTTAAATACCTCCGAAAAGAAGCGTCCTATAGATCCTAATCTCTCGGCGTCCCAGGGTATAGCCGGCTTAGCAGGTTGCCCTGAAAAAGAAATAGAGAGATATAATATTGTTCGTCCCTGCACGGTGCGCCCTGCAGAATCGTTGAATAAACGATCGAATAGGACGTAACACAAACATTAAAATTTTTGGTGGCAGCGGTGGGATTTGCCAAAAAGGATCTAAGCTTCTGAGAGGAAATTAAGTGTTTGACGAATAAATTTTTATAAAGTACCTAAATCCATTATGCAAACTCGATCAAGCTCGACGAGCTCTGTAGCCACAGGGGCTACAAGGAAACAATATACAGCAGAGGAAACCGAAATCCTCATGCAAAAGGTAAACGAAAAGGAGAAACAGTTAAAAGAACAGGCTGAGGCCTTGCAAGTCAAAAACGAACATCTGATAAAAATGCAAGAAGAAATGAATCGAAAGGAAATGGCCGCAAGCCAAGAACAACCAGCTGTAGAACAATTAATGGCTTCTATGCAAACGATTACCAATTATATTGAGAGGATTAATTCAAGGCTCATGAATCTAGAGACCTCGCAAAGAGAAGAAAGATATGTTCCACATGAAGAACGAACATTTTCTCAACCGACATCCCAACATTTTGATATCGCGGACCAACCATCTCCGATACGCCTTAAGGATGCTATCGATACAATACCTAAATTTGATGGCCATAAAATGTCCGTTTTCCACTTCAGTAAAATTTGCGAACGTGCTCTCGATTTAATACCCGCATATCATGAATATCATTTAGTGCAGCTTATTATTAATAAACTGCAGGGACATGCATATTCTGCCATAGAAGGGGTAGAATGTCACACCGTTTTCGAGCTAACAAAACGACTAAAATTAATTTTTGGACCAAATAAATCCGTCGACCAATACCGAGGAGAACTAGCTAACATATACATGAAACAAAATGAAAATATTTTTGATTATATAAGCAGAGTGCAAGAACTACGTACCGCAATAATAGATGGAGAATCTGATTTATCCGGAAACATAGGAGAACGAAGAAAGGACGCCATCGAAGCAACCACTATGAACAGCTTTATCAACGGACTTCCATCTGACCTATTAGTACGCGTAAAACTCGAACATCCGAGGACCTTCGAGGAAAGCATTAGCACAGCCATACAACTATCCAAAACTATTGAAGCTGAAAACATTCGGAAGCGCACTCTCTTCCGCCCAAATTTTCAACCCCGTGCTGACCTCCCCGATAACGTCAGCAATGCAGCTCGCCAAAATCCTATGAGCAACAACACTAACAACCGTTACCATCCCAACAATGGACATACAACCTCGCAACCACCTTTCCCCGCATCACCAGTTAAATTAATTGCTGGACAGCCTCAACAAAGTTATCAGACCAAAATCTGTCGCTATTGTAAAACTCCTGGACATCTTATAGAAGAATGTCGGAAGTTAGCTTACAGAAGAGCTCAAGAAGGGAACCAACAACCCGGTACTTCGGGAAACGCGCAAGGCGTTCCGATGAGAACCGACGTCCGCCGGAACGACCCGCAACCAGGACGTCCGACTTACCACATTCAAAAGAAAGTCAATATAATAACACCACAGGAAACTCCCACACAAACTTCCGAATCTGCCAAATAAACGACAGACAACAATCTACAGAATTGCCCACAGTAACGTTATCCTCTCCAGATCTAATAGCAGATTGCATATTTATGATTGATTCTGGATCTGGACTAAACCTTATTAAACAAAAATGTTTAAATCCAAACGTTACTCTCGACAAAACTAATCCTTTATGTCTGCAAGGAATAGCTTCTGAAACTATCGTTACACTAGGAGCTGTTTCCCTATCTGTACTTGGAAAACTATCTGAATTTTATGTCATATCTGATTCGATAGGATTCTTACAAGATGGAATATTAGGCAACAAGTTCCTGAAGGAACGAGCTGTTATAGTCAACTATAGAGACAACTTTATACAGTATGAAGATATGAGAATTCCATTCTCAAACTCAAGTACAATATGTCTTAAAGAAAGAACTGTCACTCCCTGTTCTTTTCATATTACCAATCCAGAAAAACAAATCGGATATGTACCTCGTCATACCCTTGCCGAGGGCATATACTTCGGGGAAGCTATCGTCACCAATAATAATGGAAAGGTCCATATGCCTATATTCAATACTTCCGAGGAAGAATTGACCCTTAATATTCCATTCATAGAATTGCAAGATTATGATACTCATGAAATAACAGAGAATTCCACTGGAACCCAAGGGCTTCCCAGAGGATTAATCAGAACTTTTAACTCCAACAATCTCGCTGGACTAGACGAACCCCGAGTGGAATTCGTCAAAGCCATAGATAATCCCATTTACTTTAACCAGGCATTATCAACACCAACAGATAGAACTGTTGATGTCATAAACCTTCTACGCCTCGAACATCTGAATTCCGAGGAATCAGAAAATGTTCGACTACTAGTTTTCAAACACTCCGACAGATTTCACCTTCCCGGTGAACATCTCCAAGCGACAAACGCCGCTCAGCATTCTATTCCTACTATTAATGAAATGCCTGTCCACACGAAACAATATAGATTTCCTCCTGTACATAAGGAAGAAATTAATAAACAAGTAAATGAATTATTATCTTCTGATTTAATAAGACCTTCTACTTCCCCTTATAACTCTCCTTTATGGATAGTTCCGAAAAAGCCAGATTCCCTAGGGAATAAAAGGTGGCGAATGGTTATCGATTATCGAAATCTCAATGAAAAAACAATAGGCGATGCCTATCCTCTTCCAAATATAACGGATATATTAGATCAACTTGGAACTGCAAAATATTTTTCAGTACTGGACTTAGCCTCCGGTTTCCACCAAATACCCATGGCATCAAAAGATGCTCATAAAACTGCTTTCTCTACACCTTACGGACATTACCAATTCAAACGAATGCCATTTGGATTAAAAAATGCTCCTGCAACATTTCAAAGATTGATGGATAACGTTCTATCCGGACTTCAGGGAAATGAATTATTTGTCTACATGGATGATATTGTCGTATATGCACGATCATTGCAGGAACACGAAAGCAAGTTCGAAAAATTAATGCAGAGATTAAGAGCTGCAAATTTAAAATTACAACCAGATAAATGCGAATTCTTACGACGTGAAGTTATGTATCTAGGACATATAATTGGATCTGACGGAGTCAAGCCTGACCCCGCTAAGATAAAGGCAATAATGAATTTTCCTACTCCGAAGAATCCGAAAAACATCAAACAATTCCTAGGACTAGCCGGATATTATAGAAGATTTATTCCAAATTTTTCCAAAGTCGCAAAACCATTAACTGACCTCTTAAAAAAGGATAAGAAATTCGATTGGCAAGACAAACAAACGGAAGCATTCGATATTCTAAGGAATTCACTATGCTCTGAGCCTATTTTACAATATCCCGACTTTACTAATCCATTCATTCTAACCACCGATGCATCTGGATATGCGGTCGGAGGAGTGCTCAGTCAAGGAATAATAGGGAAAGATCTACCCGTTGCCTACACATCTCGAATTCTAAATTCCGCTGAACAAAATTATTCTACAATAGAGAAAGAATGTTTAGCTATCATTTATTGCGTAAATCATTTTAGACCCTATTTATACGGAAGGATATTCACTATAGTAACTGACCATAAACCATTAGTGTGGCTACACTCCATCAAGGACCCTTCCTCAAGATTATGGAAGTGGAGAATGAAACTCTCTGAATATCAGTATGAAATACAATATAAAAAGGGAACCCTAAATTATAACGCTGATGCCTTATCCAGAAATCCACCCGTCGACGTGGCTATTCCGTTATTCCTCATTGATGAAGGAGAATATTCATCCGACGAATCCATATTTTCGTATAGACCTCAAAGGCCAAAGGGAAAATCTAGTACACCTGAAGGTCAGAATGCAGGACCTAATCAGGAAGACATGGGAAACTATCAAAAAACCGCCGAGACTTCGGCCCCCGTAGAGCGTCAACCAGCAGAAGATTATCAAAATTATTCTGTCGAACAAGAAAATAACAATTATGGAGTCACAATCGAAGAAGTTACTGACTCTGAAGACAGCGATGATACGGATTATACTGAAATAATAGAATCCGACATTGTACCGTATCAGTCAAACCCACAACAACTGAATCCACCAGCTCTTCCACCATGGAGTCGAGCCTTAGTGCGAGAAGTTAGAGAGGATTTACTCCAACAGAAAGATAATCACACAATATTTATTTACCAGAACGGGACAGCTTATGACAATGGCGCAAAATCATATCAAGAAGCCAATTTACTCCCCAAATATGAAGGATTGGCATTCGAAAGGGCCAGGGTATGTACTGTAAAAGGAAACACGTTAATTGCCCTCCCCATCAAATACGACTATCATACCCTTATAGAAGCCCAGAATCTTAAAAACTGTCTACACTCTTTAGTGGATGTCATTACTGAACTTGGACTCTCTTCCATAAGTCTTAGTAAGACCGAACGCTTCGACGATCTTCCATGGTCATACATCCTTAACCAACTCAAAAGATATCTACAGGAATTACCCATTAATATAACGATATGCTTAAATTTAATTCAAACGCCTGAAATCGAAAAACGTCAATCTCTAATTTTGGAAAATCATGCCTCAGCTCATGGAGGACATAAAGGTGTAACGAAGACCTATAACCGCCTTAGATCTCGATACTGCTGGAAAACAATGAAAAAGGATATTCAGGAATTCATTAGAACCTGTCGGGAGTGTCAAATAAAGTGTTACGTCCCGCAACAAAAATTTTAAATATTACTTTGTAGTATAACATCAAGAATTTATCATCTTATATAATTTTTAAATATTACATATATTCACTATAAATTCATATCACTATATATATATTATATATAATTTGCCGATATTCATATTATCTAGTTATCCTATATAACTAAAAACCAAGTAAACTACCAGTGCTAACCGAATAGATGGATTTACAGAAATATGTTAATCGAATAAAATTAATATATTTCAACTTTATTCAGGAAAGAAATAGATTTGAAATCGTGTTATTAAAATTATTTTGAATAATGCAAACTGTGTTAAAAGCGTTCGCGACAAAATTCATATAAATCATTATATGAAAGTTAGCAGAAAATTTATCATTTCAAATATCTATTAATATATATATATATGTAACCAAAAATCTAGGAAAATATACTATATTACACCTGCAGTAATCATGCATGCAAAATAATTATACATTTTAAATTAATTACAGAAAAGTGAACATAACTGTTATATAAAACACTATAATAATTAATTCCTTTAGTCAAAAAGAAGACAATTTAAAATTCTATTTTTAAATTCAAGCAATTTATATTGTTAGAGCAAAAATATCGTAACGGAAAATACGTTCATATAAGTACCTATACTTACTACACCGTAAAATCCCATAAAATTCCCTTTACAATAATATACAGAAATATTTATGGACCAATCAAGCACCTCATAAAACATAACCCTTCTCCTGGAAATTATAAAATAATGTTAGAAACAATTTATTTAAAGACTAAGTAAAAACACTTTTAATTATAAAATAATACTTACCAAAAATCTTTTAACGATTGATCTTATCGCCCTATACGGATCACTTCGATGGACGATGTAACTGGACTGCCGTAAGTGGGATGCGGCTATTGCAAATTTTGAAACCTGGGAGAAATATAATTAAATTAATATTTGGATGAATCGAGACATAACCTGTTGGCAAAAATGCCAACAAATATCCTGAAAGCAAGTCTAAACAGAAGGAATATTAATATAAAAGATTAATAAAAAATTATCAATAATAAAAGAAAATTTATAAAATTAATTTTGTGCTCCAAAACAGTGTAAAAACATTTTGTAAAAATTACATTATCTAATTAGAACCAACATATCATAAGTATCTGCAAACGATGAAATTCATTTGTACAAGAGAAAAGTAACTCAAAGAATTTGTTGCTCGTTTTAACCTATTAAAAATCGACACTTTGTCGGCACAAAGCTTAAAATACTATATATATATATATATTCACTATTAGAAAGTAATTTTTCTCAGAGTCTTGATATCTGAAAATTATAATAAAAGTATAAGAAGAGTTACTATAAAGATTATTGAGTAACCCATTTAAAATATAATTCATACTTACACACTTTTTATAACCCTATATAAATATATATATATTTATATATATATATATATCCTCTTCCTAACGATATAAGACAGTTCGTCATAAATAAGTAGCAAGAATTCCAAGTCCTAGCAGCTGAAAATAACAATCCAATAATATTTGGCCGTATGAAAAATTAACTTGACATAAAATACATAAAAACATTAATCCATACGAAATCTATTATCATTATAAAAATTTTTAGTTAATCAAAACTAATGTATTAATGTAATTAAAAAGGTATAATATTTTACAGATGTGTATAATCCTATAGTAATGAAGAAAATCAAATAGTAAAATAAGTATGATAAATCAAATATTAATACACTCAATTTTAACAACAAATATATTAAATTAAATAATAACTACAAAAGGAAAAATTCAGTAAGAATAAAATTTTTATACATAACTCT
The DNA here is from genome assembly GCF_025532165.1 of Camponotus vicinus. NCBI lineage: Eukaryota > Metazoa > Arthropoda > Insecta > Hymenoptera > Formicidae > Camponotus > Camponotus vicinus. Next base: position 5,852,550 of record NW_028141980.1, on the reverse strand, counting down.
TTCTGCATGCAGAATAATAAGTCACCCTATAAACATAGCCTCACTCGGTTGTCCACCGGGTGTCTCAGTATTTTCATCACCTAACGAACACGCTATACAGAAAAATAAAATATATTTATTAGTAAAATTTCCTTAGAAATACATTTCAACAATAACCTACACGTGAATTCATATTCAAAATACATTACTCAATTACAAATATAAAAATTCATATATATACATATATAAACAAATATACTTACCGTATAGATGTTTTGCGTGGCAGCCCTATTGAATAATTAAAAGAGGCTCACTTCGTACACCCATTATCTACGGAAAATCCATAGGCTTGTGCCTTTCCAATTATATGTATATATATATACATATATAAAAACCTACATAAAGGAAAATCATATTTTAATAAATCGATTAATAGTAAATAATAACGCCAACAATACTTACTAAGCCTTCTCTAACATATAATAAAGCATAATCGAATGGTTAAACTGATCGAGACTTATACGTGAGACCTCAATAGGTAGTACGTGAAAGTGAGAGAGACCGAACTATCGGGCGGCCCGCGCGAGCGAGAGAGACAGCGCTATACGTAATCCCGTATGCAAGAATTAATGAGAATTAAATCGCGAAACAAGCTCAGACCAACTTATCACCCTTGTTATTAATATATATATATATAATTATTAATAAAAATAACAAGGTGAGTTGGACACACAAAATTTGTAGTCATAAAAAACATGAAATATATTCTTATATACTTTTAATTATTCATACAAGCATATGTACTCTAGCTACCTAAATACAATAATTTTCTTTCTTTATTAACGACAAACCTAAAACTATAGGTAAATGCGAATAAAATATGATTTTATATGCGTGAATTAATAAGTCGGTCAGGCGGTCAAGGCTAAGGATGTGCGGTGCGTTATCTACTGACACGCGTCAATGTATCTTATCTCCCTTGATACTTACGGCGTTCATGCACTAGACTTCAGACCAAGGAGACTTAGAAATAATATTCTTTTAAAATCAAGGCGTGAAATAAATTTCGGACCGACCTTTTTGCTTTGACCATTAACACGCATGGTTATTAATAAATATATATTGTAATATGTTTTACTAAGTTATTAAGTTGTAAATCGTAGGAGAATACGTTACACATATACATACGAAATTTAAAAGGCGAATTATAAGAACAATATAACCGACAATAAAACATAAATTTAACGACGTAAAAGATATGTCAAAATAAATTAAAAGGATTAGAACATAAAATTGAAATCCAACAAATGTACAATCTTATAAAATTTAGTAAAACATGGTTTACTTATAAAATTTAGTAAAACATGGTTTAGTACGTACGAATAATCGAGCTAAATTATAAATCTTCTTATATGTGCCAAAGGCTAAGGCTAAGCCGAACGCAGTGCGTTATCGGTTGGCGCGTGCCAATAATCTTATCTTCCACTATGTCTCAACATACGCGCCCGAGTCTAGAGACAAAGAGGACTCGAGAATAATCGAATATTATAAGAAGCACTTTTTATTGCGAGCGCAATATTCATAAGATTATAAAATTGTTAAAAGAATATATATATATATATATAATCATACGCCAAATGAGCCTGGATGTTTAATAAAAATTAAGAAGTAATAAGGTTCAAATAAACTCTTATTTTTTTTTTGACATGAAAATATTAATACACACTAAATTATTATAAAATAAATTTTGACAAGACAATAAAAAACTATAACTATAAAATCTTACAACCAATATATATATATATGTATATATCCTACATAATAAGTAGCAGGGCTACATGAATTGTTGCAAGCAAAATTATTAAATCGTCCTATAAAATAATAAGAATAAAATTATTCACCAAGAGATAAGCGATCCTCCGAGCTTCATTCAGTACAGTTGTACATGGGCTCATTTAGCGATAAGATAATAGACCCGGCACGACCGCCTGGTATTACGGCCATCCGCTACAACAGAATTAATTCGATATATCGAACCGTAATAATTAAAACACTTCTATACCACCTAATTATTATTAACAATTATTTCTTCTATGTTAAGCTACTATATATATATATATCCACACACATATATATATATATATCTATATGTGTATTATAAAATGATTGTAATTATAATAGTTTATGACACCAGAATTTACTAATTATAAAAAATTTATTATAAGCGGAATTTTAAGACAGCTTTTGAACGGAGCATGCTAGAAGAACCGTTCACATTTCTTTCGCATTTCCTAAAGGAGATCTAAGATTCTACATTAGAAAATGTATACAAATAACGAGAATTCTGGTAGCTAAAAACTATTGTAAAATTTTATAAATTAACAAACCAACGCACGGATAGCCCATTCCCCCTCCACGCAAAAGCGCAACTCCTACGTCACAACATGCGCCAAAAGGAAGGGCAGCTAGAGCAGCAAATAGCAGCCAAGCAACCTACGCTTAGAGCTCCCGTTCCCCTACCACTGACTCCTGAAACAAAGTAGGGATCAGAGGATACCTCAGGGAGCGCAACTCAGTCTTCCGTGCATTTGACCCGACGCTCTTGAGACAACATCACCTATCATCTGACCACCAGCTCTCTACAAGGAAGGAAGCATCTTAGAGCCGTTAAATATTGTACTCGAGTATACTTTAAAATAAAAGTGAATTTCAAATTCAACTTCGGTCTTCTGCCAGTTATTCTTCAACGGCTCCTGACCTCTCTTCAGGGACCTCGCCGAGGCAATCGGTCTCCGACGGAGAGCAGTCATCCTTACACATCAAGAACTTCATCATCTGGTAAGTACATCTTAAACCAATTAAAATTTTCTTTGCTTCCTAGTACTTATTAATAATTAATAACCTACACAGTCGCATGTTACTTGACTGTCATTTTCTATATTTTTAATTCTTACCTTCAACCATTCATATTCCCACACCCATACACACCATTTATTTAAATCATACTTCGAATTGGAAGTCTTTCATGGGACCTATCTCTTTGATAAGACGACTCGATTGACAGTAATTAGTAAGAACCTGCTTCAGCAGGACAAACTAATTTAAGCACAGTGAAAAGGCAATTATCTTGAGGAACATATTCCAATGATAGAGGTTTCCTTTTGACTTGGTGCTGGTGAGGCAAATAAAAAATTAGCGGCCTCCTGTCACATCGACGTTTGATTAGGCAAAGATACAACTTAAGCCCGGTTAATTGACAATTATCCTGAAGCTGCGTCACTGATGATGGAAGTTGTCCTTTAATTTTGGAGCTGCCTGACGTAAATCACGTCAGGTTGAATCTAGCCTTGACTTCAAGATACGAGATCCATCCCAGAGATTAGTAACGATACACTGGCTGAGGCTTATATGAAAATTTTATAATATACTGAGCCAGCTGCATTGATAATCTGTCATTTCAATGACATATCCTATAATCCTCTTCTTACTTTATGTTTATACACACAATTTGAAATATAAAGGCATGATTAACAACGAAAATTTATTAATGATTTTCAAATCACAATTTAGTATCCAGAGAGAGAAATAAAATAAACTTATTTAATCATCTACTTTCTCTTCCACTGTGCATATGCGTGTGTGTGACATATTATTCACACGATACTTTCATTTTTGACAGGTGACCCCTTTTTTTCTTGCGACATCGTAAGTAATAATAATAATTTTCGGGAAAATTAATTGAAATATTATATCATATCGGATTTCGAACCTTTTTCGTATTAATAGATGGTCAACACCCGCCGTCCAGATCCCATAACTCGTCGCGAATTCCCTCTGCGAAACGCAGGCGTAGCTCGCCGAGAAATATATAGACAACGATTGCTCCGAGATCGTCCCTCCGTTGTACGACAATTATTTGTAGACAGGGATAATATCCCTCCTAATATTGTACACGCCGCCAACGATCGCGAAGATACCCTCTTCGATCTGTCCTTCGCCCCCTTACCCCCTGAATTTAACCCAGAAATCAGCGACAACGACAACAGCCCAGCGATATCAGCTGGCGAGGAAGCTGAGGAGGAAGATATTACTGAAACAACCCGTTCAGACAGCTCAAGCGACGCATCGACAATAATTGTCGATTTAAACAATCCTACGAACGGGATCCCGCTAGGACTGCTCCGCGCCTGGGAGCGCAACGGAGAAATCCCTGCGACAAGGGACCAACAAGTCCAGACTTCACCGCCGCCGAGCCCTCCACGAACTCCTGACTCATTCTCAGGCCCTTTTACCCCGAATTCTTCTCCGCTTGCTTTTGGAGAAGCAGGTTTTGAGCCCATAGACATCTCTCCGAGCGACGAGAGTTTTACAGACTTTGAGGTAAATCAACTCCTCGACTATTTGAGCAGCGAGGAATTCCTCGATACTATTGTAGACCTATAAAATTAATATAACATTAATATCAACGGAAAAATTATTATTATATCTGCATCTAATGTATATGGATAAGGGAATGAAATAAAAAGAAATAGAAAATTATGATACAAATCCATTTATTTATTTGTCAACCTTGATTTATCTCTAATAAGAAGCGTTAACAAGATCCTGAATCTCTCGGCGTCCCAGGGTATAGCCGGCCTAGCAGGTTGCCCTGAAAAAGAAATTGAGAGATACAACCTTGTTCGTCCATGCACGGTAAGCCCTGCAGAGTCGTTGAATAAACGCTAAAACAGGACGTAACAATATATATATATATTTTTTGGTGGCAGCGGTGGGATTTGCCAAAAAGGATCTAAGCTTCTGAGAGAACATTAAGTGTTTGACGAATAAATTTTTATAAAGTATCTAAATCCATTATGCAGACTCGATCAAGCTCGACGAGCTCTGTAGCCACAGGGGCTACAAGGAAACAATACACAGCAGAGGAAACCGAAATTCTCATGCAAAAGGTAAACGAAAAGGAGAAACAGTTAAAAGAACAGGCTGAGGCCTTGCAAGTCAAAAACGAACATCTGATAAAAATGCAAGAAGAAATGAATCGAAAGGAAATGGCCGCAAGCCAAGAACAACCAGCTGTAGAGCAATTAATGGCTTCTATGCAAACGATTACCAATTATATTGAGAGGATTAATTCAAGGCTCATGAATCTAGAGACCTCGCAAAGGAAGAAGGACATATTCCACGTGAAGAACGAATATTTTCTCAACCGACATCCCAACATTTTGACATCATGGATCAACCTTCCCCGATACGCCTTAAAGATGCTATCGACACAATACCTAAATTCGATGGCCACAAAATGTCAGTTTTCCATTTCAGTAAAATTTGTGAACGCGCTCTCGATTTAATACCTGCATATCACGAATATCATTTAGTGCAGCTTATCATTAACAAGCTGCAAGGACATGCGTATTCTGCTATAGAAGGAGTAGAATGTCACACCGTCTTTGAACTAACAAAACGGTTAAAGCTCATTTTTGGTCCAAATAAGTCAGTTGATCAATACCGAGGAGAACTAGCTAACATATATATGAAACAAAATGAGAATATTTTCGATTATATAAGCAGAGTGCAGGAAATACGTACTGCAATTATAGATGGAGAATCTGATTTGGCCGGAAATATAGGAGAACGAAGCAAAGATGCCATTGAAGCAACTACCATGAATAGTTTCATCAACGGGCTTCCACCCGACTTGCTAGTACGCGTAAAGCTTGAACATCCGAGAACCTTTGAGGAGAGCATTAGCACAGCCATACAATTATCTAAAACCATTGAAGCCGAGAACATTCGGAAGCGAACTCTCTTCCGCCCGAATTTTCAACCCCGTGCTGATCTCCCTAACCATGCCGGCAATACATCTCGCCAAAATCCTACGGGCAATAACGCTAACAACCGCTATCATCCCAATAACGGACATACAACTTCACAACCACCCTTTACTGCATCGCCAGTTAAATTAACAACTGCCGGACAGCCTCAACAAAATTATCAGACTAAAATATGTCGCTATTGTAAAACTCCTGGACACCTCATAGAGGAATGCCGAAAGCTCGCCTACAAAAGAACCTTGGAAGTAACCCAACCCGGTACTTCGGGAAACGCGCAAGGCGTTCCGCTGAGAACCGACGTCCGCCGGAACGACCTGCAAACAGGACGTCCGACTTACCACATTCAAGAGAAAGTCAACGTGATAACACCACAAGGAACTCTCGCACAAACCTCCGAATCTGCCAAATAAATGACAAACAACAATCCACGGAATTGCCCACAGTAACGTTATTTTCTCCAGATCTAATAACAAACTGCAAATTTATGATTGATTCTGGATCTGGATTGAACCTCATTAAACAAAAATGCTTAAATCCGCACGTTACTCTCGACAAATCTAATCCTCTAGCTTTACAAGGAATCGCCTCTGAAACTATCGTTACATTGGGAGCTGTTTCCATATCTATTCTCGGAAAACTGTCCGAATTTTACGTCATATCTGACTCAATAGCATTTTCACAAGATGGAATTCTAGGCAATAAGTTCCTGAGGGAACAGGCCGTCATAGTAAACTACAAGGATAATTTTATGCAGTATGAGGATACGAAAATTCCTTTTACGAATTCAAATGCCATACGTCTTAAGGAAAGGACCGTAACTCCCTGTTCTTTTTATATCTCTAATCCAGAAAGGCAAATCGGATACATACATCGCCACACGCCTGCCAAAGGCATATATTTCGGAGAGGCCATCGTTGTTAACAATAACGGAAAAGCTTATATGCCCATATTTAACACTTCCGAGGAAGAATTAATCTTTAACATTCCGACTGTCGAATTACAAGAATACGATACTTGTGAGACAAGTAATGACCCCACCGGAACCCAAGGGCTTCCCAGGGGATTAATCCGAACTTCTAACTCCAACAATCTCGCTGGACTAGACGAACCCCGAGTGGAGCTCGTCAAAGCCATAGATAATCCCATTTATTTTAACCAGGCATTACCAACACCAACAGATAGAACTGTTGATGTCATAAATCTTCTACGTCTTGAACATCTGAATTCCGAGGAGTCAGAAAATGTTCGACTACTAGTCTTCAAACACTCCGATAGATTTCACTTACCCGGTGAACATCTCCAAGCGACAAACGCCGCTCAACATTCTATTCCTACTATTAACGAAATGCCTGTCCACACGAAACAATATAGATTTCCTCCTATACATAAGGAAGAAATTAATAAACAAGTAAATGAATTATTATCTTCTGATTTAATAAGACCTTCTACTTCCCCTTATAACTCTCCTTTATGGATAGTTCCGAAAAAGCCAGATTCCCTAGGGAATAAAAGATGGCGAATGGTTATCGATTATCGAAACCTCAATGAAAAAACAATAGGCGATGCCTATCCTCTTCCAAATATAACGGATATATTAGATCAACTTGGATCTGCAAAATATTTTTCAGTACTGGACTTAGCCTCCGGTTTCCACCAAATACCCATGGCATCAAAAGACGCTCATAAAACTGCCTTCTCTACGCCTTACGGACATTACCAATTCAAAAGAATGCCATTCGGACTAAAAAATGCTCCTGCAACTTTTCAAAGGTTGATGGATAACGTTCTATCCGGACTTCAGGGAAATGAATTATTTGTTTATATGGATGATATTGTCGTCTATGCACGATCATTGCAAGAACACGAAAGCAAGTTCGAAAAATTAATGCAGAGATTAAGAGCTGCAAATTTAAAATTACAACCAGATAAATGCGAATTTTTACGACGTGAAGTTATGTATCTAGGACATATAATTGGATCCGATGGAGTCAAACCTGACCCCGCTAAGGTAAAAGCTATAATGAATTTTCCTACTCCAAAGAATCCGAAAAACATCAAACAATTCCTAGGACTAGCCGGATATTATAGAAGATTTATTCCCAATTTTTCCAAAGTCGCTAAACCATTAACCGACCTCTTAAAAAAGGATAAGAAATTTGAATGGACGGCAAAGCAAACAGAAGCCTTCGATATTCTAAGAAATTCACTATGTTCCGAGCCTATTTTACAATACCCCGACTTTACTAGACCATTCGTTTTAACTACCGACGCATCTGGATATGCGGTTGGAGGAGTGCTCAGTCAGGGAATAATAGGGAAAGATTTACCCGTTGCCTACACCTCTCGTATTTTAAATCCCGCCGAGCAAAATTATTCAACCATAGAGAAAGAATGTTTAGCCATCATTTATTGCGTAAATCACTTTAGGCCATATTTATACGGAAGAACTTTCATTATTGTAACGGATCATAAACCACTAGTATGGTTGCATTCCATTAAAGATCCCTCATCAAGACTATGGAAATGGAGAACTAAAATATCAGAATATCAATATGAAATACGCTACAAAAAGGGAACCTTAAATCATAACGCTGATGCCTTATCTAGGAACCCACCCGTTAACATGGCTATTCCATTATTCCTCATCGATGAAGAGGAATACTCATCTGATGAATCAATATTTTCATATAGACCTCAAAGACCGCAGGGAAAATCTAACACACCCGAAGGTCAGAATGCAAGATCTAATCAGGAAGACCTGGGAATCCATCAAAAATTCGCTGAGATCTCGGCTCCCCCAGAACGCCAACCAACAGAAAATTATCAAAATCATTCCACCGAACGAGAAGATGATGACAATGGAGTTACCATTGAGGAAGTCTCGGATTCCGAAGAAGACTCCGATTATACGGAGATATTAGACTCTGATGTCGTACCTCACCAACAACAACCCCCTGAATCTCCACCATGGAGTCGTGCTCAAATACGGGAAGTCAGAGATAATCTACTGAAACAAAAGGACAACCATGTAATATTCATTTATCTAAACGGAACACCTTATGATAACGGGGCAAAGCTATATCATGAAGCTGAATTACTTCCCAAATACGAGGGACTAACCTACGAAAGAGCCAGAGTATGTACCGTGAAAACCAACACGTTAATCGCTCTTCCTATTAAACAAAACAATCGTACTCTCATTGAAGCGCAAACTCTAAAAAATTGCCTGCGTTCTCTCGTAGATGTAATTCACGAACTCGACCTTTCTTCGATAAGTCTCAGCAAGACCGAACGCTTCGACGATTTACCATGGTCATACATATTCAACCAAATTAAAAGATACCTGCAAGAACTACCGGTTAATATAACCATATGCTTAAATTTAATCCAGACACCCGAAATCGGAAAACGTCAATCTTTAATTCTAGAAAATCACGCCTCAGCCCACGGCGGACATAAAGGCGTAACTAAGACCTATAATCGGATCAGAACACGCTATTGCTGGAAAACAATGAAGAAAGACATTCAGGATTTTATCAGAACCTGCCGAGAATGTCAATTAAAGAAATTAACAAGAGTAAAAACTAAGCAACCCATGGTCATTACCGACACGCCTGGGATGGCCTTTGATAAAGTCTCTTTGGACATTATGGGACCTCTGCCCATCACGGAGAACAATCATCAATACATACTAACCATGCAAGATTTATTAACGAAATATTCTGTTGCCTCACCGTTACAAGAAGCTACTTCTTTAACAATAGCTGATACTTTCACAAAAGACTTTATTTGTATATATGGAGCACCGCGCGCCATATTAACGGATCAAGGAACTAACTTTTTGTCAGCATTAATGCGACAATTAACGAAAAGATTTAATATACAACATTTTAAAACTACAGCTTATCATCCTCAATCAAATGGATCACTAGAACGTTCACATCATGTGTTAACAGAATATTTAAAGACACAAATAGATAGAGAAGATAACTGGGATAAATATATTAAACTAGCAATGTTCTCATACAACACCAGCGTGCACGAAGGCACCAAATATTCACCTTATGAACTGGTTTTTGGGCGAATAGCTCGATTACCTTCCGCGCATCCTATTATCGAAGAAAATATTGAACCTACTTATCACGAATATATTACGAATCTATTTAATAAAATAAGAGATCTACAAATCCAAGCTCAGCTAAATCTTATACGTGCCAAGGAAAAGAGCAAGACGTACTATGATCGCCATCTAAATCCGCAACAACTCCAAATAGGAATGGTCGTGTTTTTATTAAAAGAACCGCGAAAGGGAAAGTTCGCCGACCAATACACAGGACCACATGAAGTACTCGAATTATTACCCCCTAGTAATATTAAACTTAGAGTTGGAAACCAAAATCGTATCGTTCACATAGATAAAATAAAAAAGTCCCACTGTCAGCCAGGATGAAATAATAATTTAAATAATTCTGTTACAGATGCTCTGGCATAAGCAGCCAGTCCAGCCCAGACCGGATTCATCGCTCCTGTATCAAGTAAAACAGTCGTTCCTATTCGCTCACTGTGCACACGTAGTAGGAGCCATCTGCTTGAATGACGACACTAATTTGTGCAGCAACTGTTACTCTCGGATTCGTACACAAATCATCCAAAGCCAGTATCGACGTCTTAGGAGACATTTCTTCATAAACAGTCACGTCGCTAGAGACGAATGCTGCTCTATCTGTGGTACTACAGTAATAAAGACTAGATCCATAGACAATTGCATCTCGTGTATCCTAACTGCGAGTGAATTATTACGTCTCCTCGATAGCACTTCGACTCATGTCGACGATTTTAAATATCCTTTAGTTCTTAATGTATATGATAGAACCCCTATGTCATAAGGCATGTCTTTTATTAACACGGTATGCTGTATTAAAATTAGAGGATACCGTGATCCTATTCTGAATATCTACTTCTGTGAACTTTGTTATCAAGGTGTACAATCTTCTTCACTAAGATCTCAACTTCCTCTATTATCTTCTCATTTCTTTTCTCTGGGACCACACCACGTTGAACCCCACTGTATCAACTGTCGTCGAACTCTTACTACTCTGAAACCTTTGCATGAGTGCTCTATCTGTTTTAGAAATATCATTGAACTTTTATTTATACTACCTCTGTGTAATAATGCTTAATAATGTCTCAAACACCCCCCCAATGCTGTGTGTATTAAATTACATGGGTATCTTCACTTGCACAACCATAGCCACTATTGTTGCGCCTGCTATTGTATGCTGCATACTACTTGTAACTCTCGATTTTTTCTCCCAGTGGATTCTCACATTATATCTGTTGCCCCACATCCCTACAGAACTATCTGCTCATATTGTCAGCGACCCATAACCATAATAAGGCCTTTAGCTAATTGTTCTGTCTGCACACGAAACATTGCCGAAATATTTAGAGCCACTAATTCTTCCAATCTTGCTATTAGTGAGAATGGAAGCCCAAATTAAAACCTTTTAAATTAAAATGCAACCTATTGAGTACGCTGATACCTTATCCCATGTAATACACGAAGAATTTAACGGATATATTTCTTCAAGACATAATCTGTATTACTGCGTCTCGTGCAAATCACAAGCAGACCATGAACTTTACTATATAAATTACCATAGTATATCTGAATCCTTCCCCGACATCACGGTGTCTAAATGTTGCATATGTGCTCGCAATGTGTCTAGTGTAACTCCTATAATAGATTGTAGGAGATGTTTCTTATACTATTTGGAAGGAGAACGTATACGAGAATCTCGCAGAATATCTGATTAAATGGATTTCCTGCCAAATGTAATACCCGAAGAAGACCTAGACACATTGTCCCACTTGTTACATGTCGAATTAGAAGGATATATCTGCTCCCATAATGATCGGTATTACTGTCGTTCATGTGAAATGTTCGAAACTAGAGAACTTCAGCCCATAATATACCACAGTGTTACATATTTTCCCCCAGCTTCTTTGTATGGCTTTAGATGTCATATGTGTAATTTATTACTATCTCTCATAACTCCCCTGTCGGACTGCAGGAGATGTTTTCTATATTATTTACAAGGAGAACAAGCTCAAGAATTTCGATTAAACAAGAATTGTTGATTAAACCATAATGAGCAACGTAAATAATACGCCTTGCAATCACGACATCCATAACTTGTTACAATACTTCCCAAATATCTGCAAAGCAGAATGTAAAAAAATAATATTCTATAAGAAACACACTAAGAAGAACCATAACCCGGTTCGTATATGTTGTGCATGTTGCAAAATTCGTCAATTTCGAGTTAAACCTGACCTGATAGTATGCCACTGGGTAACTTCCGGTGAAATAAATTTCTCTAAATGTGAATATTGTCTAGCTCCTCTAGATACCACTCGCTCTATCTTTCAATGTTCTGAATGCATATTCTCCTACTTTGAAAGGGCAATATATGAGAGGAACCATGGAAGAAACATAAATAATCTAACTGCTTTTGCTTTTTGCAGGACTCACCAACAAGGGGTATACGTTTAAAAAAAAAAAAAAAAAAAAAAAGAGGGGGAAAAAATGTGTCCGCCATTAAAAACCAAAACATCCATCCATCCGCTTTTAAAGGATTCATTTTTTAATAGTTTTCGCGTAAACTGTGTCATTATATTAACTCACGATATTCTAAGTGACTCAAACTCTTACCTTATCTGTACAAATTGCTATAACCCCACAATTTATAACAGAGTTCTTACAAGATACTCTCATACATTCCAATATGGCTCAGTGCCCTTGCAAAAATGTCGTATTTGCGGTCAAAATTGTTATAAAAGCCGACCAATTATCAAATGTATGAAATGTGTTAAGGCTTATTACCAATTTTCCTCATTTATAAAGAAAAAGGAAGAAAATACTTACAAACAGTTAGTCGGTATATCAGTAGACTCTTCCACATTAAGAATAGAATATGGACGGGCCGAAATAAGGATTGATCCAAATGACCCGGAAGTCTTGGAAGAAATAATTTCTTCTTAAATATCAGTCCTTGTTTTGCTACCTAAAATATATAAAAATTATTGTAATATAATCAGTACATACTTATTCAGATGCCTCATTTATTGTATCTCTAGTTAGCACAGGCATCCACAAATTATAACCATTAATTATAGTTACACACATATATATATATACGTGCATAGTAATAATAACAAATATATATATATATAAAGGAAAAGAAACAAAAAAAGGGGAATTATAATAAATAGATATACATAAAACATAATACCATATAATTACGAACAATATATATATATATATATATATATATATATTAAAAACAATGCTACAAAGATACCTATTATGTATTCAATTTTTAAATATAGAATTTTTTTTTTTTTTTTGCATGGAAATATATACACTTATATATATATGTCTATACAATTATACTATAATCACAATATGCTAAGCGACAATTATTCACTATTAAATATCCATAAAATTGTATTGATCATTCAAGTAATCATATAACATAATATATATATATACTGCTACCACATATACTGAAATCATCATTATTTCAGACCACCATGACGCCTTTAGTCCTAATAACCTTCTTATGCGAAACCGCTGCTCTTATCGGATTCGATTGCGGAGGACAACACCTCAATATCACCGCTGTCTCTTTACTTGATGTTGGCGAATGTGACTTGAACATACGAAAACCCAATACCACCGATGTTCATATTCAACTATTGCAATTGTCCGACTACAGCTATACGGAAGTCATACAATGTAAAGTGGAAATATCCAGGAATATATACCATTGCGGCATGCATTCACATATCTCTGCTGTTCACAATGGAAGAGCCGATTATGTGCATGAGACTGGATACACTCAGTGCCTAAGGATGTTTCAAGACGGAACTATTTCCTTGGGAGACAACACCCTTGTCGCTGGCATAAAAGCAAATCAGACGACCTATCGAAGTATCACCTTGGTGGGCCGCGTACGAGTTGACGGATACTGCAAGGGATCCCAGTACAACGATCCATACGGAACATGGGACGACGTAGTCGTCCAAGCTGCTGTGAAAATATCACTAAAATCTTCCTACGTTCCCGTACAATTGAATACTGGAAGAATTAAATTAAAATCTGGAACAGTATGTAAACTCGTTGACAGCTACTGTTTAGACGCTGACGACGGATACACCTACTGGAAACCTATGCCTACGGATACTTGTAATTTTCAACAATATGATGTCCTCTACGAAGGACCTGCAAATAAAATTTCTGAAGACATCTCCAAGACAGATACACCAATCATCTATAGTCTTGTGACTCAGGAAATCACTTTCGCCCTTATGAAAACCAAGGAAATACCTCTATGTGGTTATACTCTCCTGTGCACGGAACACCCGAAATTATTCATTCTTGAAGCTAAACCTGGCAATACATTTGCTAATCGGAAAACTATTCCTGTCAATAATCTTGACATCTTTACATACATGAACTCCAAGTTCGTGTATATAGAAAAACACGTCAAACAACAGATGACTTCTCTTTACAATAATGTCATCTTGCAAAAATGTGAACTAGAAAGACAAGTGATTACCAATGCCTTGTCTTTCGCTACACTCCAACCAGATGAATTTGCCTATCGATTAATGAAAGGACCAGGATATATGGCTGTTACCACAGGAGAAGCTGTACAAGTAGTCAAATGTATCCCTGTTGAAGTAATGGTCAGAAAAACGGAGGAATGTTATGCTGAACTTCCTGTCACGGTGCGCAATCATTCTCTCTTTCTTACCCCCAAGTCAAGAATCATCACCAAAATCGGTAACGAAAGAGAATGCAGTGTAGAACTTCCTACGCTGTACAGAATCGAGGATACATGGGTCCAACTCACCCCTAGTATTCAGGTTAGACAGCTACCACCTCAACAGCTAAAACCTATGGCTGCTCTAACCTGGAGATACCTCACTCCGGGATCCTTAGCTACCAGTGGAATCTACTCCGAAAAGGACATAGAAAAGCTAAGAAATCATATTATGTTCCCAGCCGAAAAGCCAGCTTTACTCAATGCCGTTGCTAGAGGACTAACTGGCCACTCCATGAACACCGAAGGAATCTCAGTATATAATTTGCTGGATGAAAATTCTCTAAATAAAATTGTCGAAAGCACAGCCTCACGGATCTGGAAAGGATTCATAAACTTTGGATCAGCCACAGCAGGACTTGTCGGAATCTTCATGATCATCCGCTTAGTCAAGCTTGTTATCGACACCGTCATCCATGGATACGCTCTCCATACTGTATATGGTTGCAGCCTTCATTTAATCGGAGCCCTGTGGAGCTCTCTTGCAAACTTGCTACTCCATCTGGCACGAGAATCTTCTAAGAAATCTGGAGATGATAACCGAGACGATCAATCACCTGGCAGGGGAACGAACCTTCAAACCTCCAACATCGATCCCACTGCGCCTCCGGAAGTAGTCACTCAACAACTTCCTCCAGCCAAACCTCCAAGGACGATGAGACCTTGCTACGAGGAAAACGCCAAAAACGTAAATATGCCTACATCATATACAAACTTAAGAGACCGCTTAAACACTTTAAATGAAGATATCTAATCTCCCTAGACCAAAATCCTCCGAAAACAAGTGGATTTTGTTCTTATTAGGGGGGAGGTGTTACGTCCCGCAACAAAAATTTTAAATATTACTTTGTAGTATAACATCAAGAATTTATCATCTTATATAATTTTTAAATATTACATATATTCACTATAAATTCATATCACTATATATATATTATATATAATTTGCCGATATTCATATTATCTAGTTATCCTATATAACTAAAAACCAAGTAAACTACCAGTGCTAACCGAATAGATGGATTTACAGAAATATGTTAATCGAATAAAATTAATATATTTCAACTTTATTCAGGAAAGAAATAGATTTGAAATCGTGTTATTAAAATTATTTTGAATAATGCAAACTGTGTTAAAAGCGTTCGCGACAAAATTCATATAAATCATTATATGAAAGTTAGCAGAAAATTTATCATTTCAAATATCTATTAATATATATATATATGTAACCAAAAATCTAGGAAAATATACTATATTACACCTGCAGTAATCATGCATGCAAAATAATTATACATTTTAAATTAATTACAGAAAAGTGAACATAACTGTTATATAAAACACTATAATAATTAATTCCTTTAGTCAAAAAGAAGACAATTTAAAATTCTATTTTTAAATTCAAGCAATTTATATTGTTAGAGCAAAAATATCGTAACGGAAAATACGTTCATATAAGTACCTATACTTACTACACCGTAAAATCCCATAAAATTCCCTTTACAATAATATACAGAAATATTTATGGACCAATCAAGCACCTCATAAAACATAACCCTTCTCCTGGAAATTATAAAATAATGTTAGAAACAATTTATTTAAAGACTAAGTAAAAACACTTTTAATTATAAAATAATACTTACCAAAAATCTTTTAACGATTGATCTTATCGCCCTATACGGATCACTTCGATGGACGATGTAACTGGACTGCCGTAAGTGGGATGCGGCTATTGCAAATTTTGAAACCTGGGAGAAATATAATTAAATTAATATTTGGATGAATCGAGACATAACCTGTTGGCAAAAATGCCAACAAATATCCTGAAAGCAAGTCTAAACAGAAGGAATATTAATATAAAAGATTAATAAAAAATTATCAATAATAAAAGAAAATTTATAAAATTAATTTTGTGCTCCAAAACAGTGTAAAAACATTTTGTAAAAATTACATTATCTAATTAGAACCAACATATCATAAGTATCTGCAAACGATGAAATTCATTTGTACAAGAGAAAAGTAACTCAAAGAATTTGTTGCTCGTTTTAACCTATTAAAAATCGACACTTTGTCGGCACAAAGCTTAAAATACTATATATATATATATATTCACTATTAGAAAGTAATTTTTCTCAGAGTCTTGATATCTGAAAATTATAATAAAAGTATAAGAAGAGTTACTATAAAGATTATTGAGTAACCCATTTAAAATATAATTCATACTTACACACTTTTTATAACCCTATATAAATATATATATATTTATATATATATATATATCCTCTTCCTAACGATATAAGACAGTTCGTCATAAATAAGTAGCAAGAATTCCAAGTCCTAGCAGCTGAAAATAACAATCCAATAATATTTGGCCGTATGAAAAATTAACTTGACATAAAATACATAAAAACATTAATCCATACGAAATCTATTATCATTATAAAAATTTTTAGTTAATCAAAACTAATGTATTAATGTAATTAAAAAGGTATAATATTTTACAGATGTGTATAATCCTATAGTAATGAAGAAAATCAAATAGTAAAATAAGTATGATAAATCAAATATTAATACACTCAATTTTAACAACAAATATATTAAATTAAATAATAACTACAAAAGGAAAAATTCAGTAAGAATAAAATTTTTATACATAACTCTTTCTGCATGCAGAATAATAAGTCACCCTATAAACATAGCCTCACTCGGTTGTCCACCGGGTGTCTCAGTATTTTCATCACCTAACGAACACGCTATACAGAAAAATAAAATATATTTATTAGTAAAATTTCCTTAGAAATACATTTCAACAATAACCTACACGTGAATTCATATTCAAAATACATTACTCAATTACAAATATAAAAATTCATATATATACATATATAAACAAATATACTTACCGTATAGATGTTTTGCGTGGCAGCCCTATTGAATAATTAAAAGAGGCTCACTTCGTACACCCATTATCTACGGAAAATCCATAGGCTTGTGCCTTTCCAATTATATGTATATATATATACATATATAAAAACCTACATAAAGGAAAATCATATTTTAATAAATCGATTAATAGTAAATAATAACGCCAACAATACTTACTAAGCCTTCTCTAACATATAATAAAGCATAATCGAATGGTTAAACTGATCGAGACTTATACGTGAGACCTCAATAGGTAGTACGTGAAAGTGAGAGAGACCGAACTATCGGGCGGCCCGCGCGAGCGAGAGAGACAGCGCTATACGTAATCCCGTATGCAAGAATTAATGAGAATTAAATCGCGAAACAAGCTCAGACCAACTTATCACCCTTGTTATTAATATATATATATATAATTATTAATAAAAATAACAAGGTGAGTTGGACACACAAAATTTGTAGTCATAAAAAACATGAAATATATTCTTATATACTTTTAATTATTCATACAAGCATATGTACTCTAGCTACCTAAATACAATAATTTTCTTTCTTTATTAACGACAAACCTAAAACTATAGGTAAATGCGAATAAAATATGATTTTATATGCGTGAATTAATAAGTCGGTCAGGCGGTCAAGGCTAAGGATGTGCGGTGCGTTATCTACTGACACGCGTCAATGTATCTTATCTCCCTTGATACTTACGGCGTTCATGCACTAGACTTCAGACCAAGGAGACTTAGAAATAATATTCTTTTAAAATCAAGGCGTGAAATAAATTTCGGACCGACCTTTTTGCTTTGACCATTAACACGCATGGTTATTAATAAATATATATTGTAATATGTTTTACTAAGTTATTAAGTTGTAAATCGTAGGAGAATACGTTACACATATACATACGAAATTTAAAAGGCGAATTATAAGAACAATATAACCGACAATAAAACATAAATTTAACGACGTAAAAGATATGTCAAAATAAATTAAAAGGATTAGAACATAAAATTGAAATCCAACAAATGTACAATCTTATAAAATTTAGTAAAACATGGTTTACTTATAAAATTTAGTAAAACATGGTTTAGTACGTACGAATAATCGAGCTAAATTATAAATCTTCTTATATGTGCCAAAGGCTAAGGCTAAGCCGAACGCAGTGCGTTATCGGTTGGCGCGTGCCAATAATCTTATCTTCCACTATGTCTCAACATACGCGCCCGAGTCTAGAGACAAAGAGGACTCGAGAATAATCGAATATTATAAGAAGCACTTTTTATTGCGAGCGCAATATTCATAAGATTATAAAATTGTTAAAAGAATATATATATATATATATAATCATACGCCAAATGAGCCTGGATGTTTAATAAAAATTAAGAAGTAATAAGGTTCAAATAAACTCTTATTTTTTTTTTGACATGAAAATATTAATACACACTAAATTATTATAAAATAAATTTTGACAAGACAATAAAAAACTATAACTATAAAATCTTACAACCAATATATATATATATGTATATATCCTACATAATAAGTAGCAGGGCTACATGAATTGTTGCAAGCAAAATTATTAAATCGTCCTATAAAATAATAAGAATAAAATTATTCACCAAGAGATAAGCGATCCTCCGAGCTTCATTCAGTACAGTTGTACATGGGCTCATTTAGCGATAAGATAATAGACCCGGCACGACCGCCTGGTATTACGGCCATCCGCTACAACAGAATTAATTCGATATATCGAACCGTAATAATTAAAACACTTCTATACCACCTAATTATTATTAACAATTATTTCTTCTATGTTAAGCTACTATATATATATATATCCACACACATATATATATATATATCTATATGTGTATTATAAAATGATTGTAATTATAATAGTTTATGACACCAGAATTTACTAATTATAAAAAATTTATTATAAGCGGAATTTTAAGACAGCTTTTGAACGGAGCATGCTAGAAGAACCGTTCACATTTCTTTCGCATTTCCTAAAGGAGATCTAAGATTCTACATTAGAAAATGTATACAAATAACGAGAATTCTGGTAGCTAAAAACTATTGTAAAATTTTATAAATTAACAAACCAACGCACGGATAGCCCATTCCCCCTCCACGCAAAAGCGCAACTCCTACGTCACAACATGCGCCAAAAGGAAGGGCAGCTAGAGCAGCAAATAGCAGCCAAGCAACCTACGCTTAGAGCTCCCGTTCCCCTACCACTGACTCCTGAAACAAAGTAGGGATCAGAGGATACCTCAGGGAGCGCAACTCAGTCTTCCGTGCATTTGACCCGACGCTCTTGAGACAACATCACCTATCATCTGACCACCAGCTCTCTACAAGGAAGGAAGCATCTTAGAGCCGTTAAATATTGTACTCGAGTATACTTTAAAATAAAAGTGAATTTCAAATTCAACTTCGGTCTTCTGCCAGTTATTCTTCAACGGCTCCTGACCTCTCTTCAGGGACCTCGCCGAGGCAATCGGTCTCCGACGGAGAGCAGTCATCCTTACACATCAAGAACTTCATCATCTGGTAAGTACATCTTAAACCAATTAAAATTTTCTTTGCTTCCTAGTACTTATTAATAATTAATAACCTACACAGTCGCATGTTACTTGACTGTCATTTTCTATATTTTTAATTCTTACCTTCAACCATTCATATTCCCACACCCATACACACCATTTATTTAAATCATACTTCGAATTGGAAGTCTTTCATGGGACCTATCTCTTTGATAAGACGACTCGATTGACAGTAATTAGTAAGAACCTGCTTCAGCAGGACAAACTAATTTAAGCACAGTGAAAAGGCAATTATCTTGAGGAACATATTCCAATGATAGAGGTTTCCTTTTGACTTGGTGCTGGTGAGGCAAATAAAAAATTAGCGGCCTCCTGTCACATCGACGTTTGATTAGGCAAAGATACAACTTAAGCCCGGTTAATTGACAATTATCCTGAAGCTGCGTCACTGATGATGGAAGTTGTCCTTTAATTTTGGAGCTGCCTGACGTAAATCACGTCAGGTTGAATCTAGCCTTGACTTCAAGATACGAGATCCATCCCAGAGATTAGTAACGATACACTGGCTGAGGCTTATATGAAAATTTTATAATATACTGAGCCAGCTGCATTGATAATCTGTCATTTCAATGACATATCCTATAATCCTCTTCTTACTTTATGTTTATACACACAATTTGAAATATAAAGGCATGATTAACAACGAAAATTTATTAATGATTTTCAAATCACAATTTAGTATCCAGAGAGAGAAATAAAATAAACTTATTTAATCATCTACTTTCTCTTCCACTGTGCATATGCGTGTGTGTGACATATTATTCACACGATACTTTCATTTTTGACAGGTGACCCCTTTTTTTCTTGCGACATCGTAAGTAATAATAATAATTTTCGGGAAAATTAATTGAAATATTATATCATATCGGATTTCGAACCTTTTTCGTATTAATAGATGGTCAACACCCGCCGTCCAGATCCCATAACTCGTCGCGAATTCCCTCTGCGAAACGCAGGCGTAGCTCGCCGAGAAATATATAGACAACGATTGCTCCGAGATCGTCCCTCCGTTGTACGACAATTATTTGTAGACAGGGATAATATCCCTCCTAATATTGTACACGCCGCCAACGATCGCGAAGATACCCTCTTCGATCTGTCCTTCGCCCCCTTACCCCCTGAATTTAACCCAGAAATCAGCGACAACGACAACAGCCCAGCGATATCAGCTGGCGAGGAAGCTGAGGAGGAAGATATTACTGAAACAACCCGTTCAGACAGCTCAAGCGACGCATCGACAATAATTGTCGATTTAAACAATCCTACGAACGGGATCCCGCTAGGACTGCTCCGCGCCTGGGAGCGCAACGGAGAAATCCCTGCGACAAGGGACCAACAAGTCCAGACTTCACCGCCGCCGAGCCCTCCACGAACTCCTGACTCATTCTCAGGCCCTTTTACCCCGAATTCTTCTCCGCTTGCTTTTGGAGAAGCAGGTTTTGAGCCCATAGACATCTCTCCGAGCGACGAGAGTTTTACAGACTTTGAGGTAAATCAACTCCTCGACTATTTGAGCAGCGAGGAATTCCTCGATACTATTGTAGACCTATAAAATTAATATAACATTAATATCAACGGAAAAATTATTATTATATCTGCATCTAATGTATATGGATAAGGGAATGAAATAAAAAGAAATAGAAAATTATGATACAAATCCATTTATTTATTTGTCAACCTTGATTTATCTCTAATAAGAAGCGTTAACAAGATCCTGAATCTCTCGGCGTCCCAGGGTATAGCCGGCCTAGCAGGTTGCCCTGAAAAAGAAATTGAGAGATACAACCTTGTTCGTCCATGCACGGTAAGCCCTGCAGAGTCGTTGAATAAACGCTAAAACAGGACGTAACAAAAGAAACTAACTAGAATAAAAACCAAGCAACCCATGGTTATAACGGATACCCCAGGGGCTGCTTTTGATAAAGTATCCCTGGATATTATGGGACCTCTTCCCCTAACAGTGAGCAACAATCAGTACATACTGACCATGCAGGATTTACTAACAAAATATTCTACCGCCGTGCCATTAAGGGAGGCCACATCGTTAACAATCGCAGACGCCTTCACTAAAGAATTTATCTGTATATATGGTACTCCTCGCGCAATATTAACCGATCAAGGGACAAATTTTTTATCCGCCTTAATGCGACAGTTAACAAGGAAATTTCGCATTCAACATTTTAGGACCACTGCCTATCATCCACAGTCTAATGGATCGCTTGAACGATCACATCATGTCCTAACAGAATATCTAAAAACTCAGGTTGATAAGGAGACAAATTGGGACGAATACATTAAACTTGCGATGTTCTCGTATAACACCAGTGTACATGAAGGCACGAGATACTCACCCTATGAGCTAGTATTTGGCCGAATAGCACGACTACCCTCTGCACACCCCATCATCGAAGAAAATATCGAACCCACATACCGTGACTATATTGTTAATCTCTTTAACAAGATAAACGATTTACAAACGCAAGCTAAGCAAAACCTCACACTAGCTAAAGAACGGAGTAAGCGATACTATGATCGCAATTTGAATTTACAACAATTTGAGAAAGGAAACCATGTCTTTTTATTAAAAGAGCCACGAAAAGGAAAACTTGCTGACCAGTATACCGGTCCTCACGAAATAATCGAACTTTTACCACCAAGTAATGTTAAAATTAGAACAGGAAACCAAACCCGAATAGTACACACCAACAAGATCAAACTAGCACATCCCCAGCCGGGATGAGGTAATAATCAGAGTCCTTTGTTACAGATGCTTTGGCACAGAAGGCCCACACAGCCGAGATTGGACGCAACCATTTCAAATCGAATAGAGGAATCCTTCTTCTTCGGCCATTGTGTCCATATAACAGGAGCTCTTTGTCTCTTAGACGAAACGAACTTGTGTAAGGAGTGTTACGATAGACTCCGTACCAATATTATTAAGCAACAATACCGGCCCTTGCGGAGACACTTCTTTGTGAATAGTCACATCGTGCGTAATGACCACTGCTCAGCTTGTGGCACAACAGTCATCGAGACCAATTCTCTTGACAAGTGCATCTCCTGTACACTAACAGCGCACGAATTCTTAGAACTTCTACACAACACCTCAACTTCTATCAATAGTTATAGTTACCCCTTAGTCTTAAACGTATACGACAGGACTCCTACGTTATAAGGGGATGCCATTTACCGGCACAGCCTGCTGTGTAGAATTCAGAGGATATCGGTATGATCCCTTGAACGTCTATATATGTGAACTTTGCTATCACTACGTATTGTCTATTAGAGTACGATTGCCTCTAATATCTCTACACTTTCTCTCTCCGGGACCACGCCATATCGATCCTCATTGTGCACATTGCTTCCGAACACTTGTCACACAAAGACCTTTAGATCAGTGTCTCATCTGCACTCGAGGTATTGTTGAACTTATGTCCATATCCTATTTGCTTACACTGAACAATGCTTCATAATGTCCCAGCTTTCTCTTAATGCTGTATGCATCAAACTGCATGGTTATCTCAATCTAAATAATCACAACCATTATTGCTGTGCATGTTATTGTATGCTACATACTCCCTGTAACCAAAGGTTTTTCTTTCCAATAGACTCCCATATTATTTCTATCGCTCCACACCCTTATAGAACGATCTGTTCGTACTGTCAACGACCCATCACCATAATACGACCCCTACACACCTGCTCCACCTGTACTAGGAATATCGCTCAAATATTCCGAGAGACTCACCCCACCTTTCTCTCAATAAATGAAGAGAATCCCCCAACCTCCCAACCTTGAAGAATTGAAGAGTTAATATGCTATCGGATACATCTTCCGACACCCTGAACTGTACAGTGCACGAAGAATTCGATGGATATTACTCTCTGGAAAATGGCCTTTATTACTGCCCTATATGTAAAATACACGCGGATCATGAATTAGTCCACATAAATTATCACAGCATATCAGAAAATTTTCCTCATATTAGTCCTTCTAAATGCTGTTTATGTAATCGTAAAGTGTCTCTCATAACTCCCATAATTGATTGCAGGCCGTGCTTCCTAAATTACCTGGAAGAAGAACGAAAAAGAGAATTTGCTAGAGCAAGGCAACATGAATAACGCAAGCAATCCCTGTTGCAATCACCCAATCCATGAATTATTGTCCCACTTCCCCAACATGCATGAGGCAAAATGCAGAAAAGTAATTTTTTACAAAAGATATACCGGAAAAACTCGCACTCCTAGCCGCATGTGTTGCGCATGCTATAAACTTCGACAATTAAGAGTGAAGCCTGATTTAATTGTTTGCCACTGGGTAACTTCGGGAGATATAAATCTTGCTAAGTGTAATTACTGTCAATCCACCCTGGAAACTGTTCGTCCCATCCTTCAATGCCAGGAATGCGTATATTCCTATTTTGAAAGAGCAATATTTGAAAAAAATCAGGGAAGGGACATAAGTAACCTAACTGCTTTTGCTTTTTGCAGGACTCACAGACAAGGCATATACGCATAAAATGTGCCCGCTTTCCAAATTTAAGCGACCTGCTCACCCACTACTAGACTACTCCCTCTTCAACAGCCTTAACGTAAAATGCGTGGTTATAATGACACATGATGTCCTAACCGCTAACAGTCCTCATATTATATGCACGGATTGCTACAATCCTGCAATTTATAACAGGGTCTTGACGCAATACTCACACACATTCCAATATGGCAATGTGCCAACGAATCAGTGTGCTAATTGCGGTAATAATTGTCATGAAATACGACCCCTTCTTGAATGCACTAAATGTTTTAAAGCCTATAGTCAATTTGTAGACATGATCGTTAAAAAGGGAGAAGAAAGAACTTACAGGCAAACTATAGGCCTGTCTGTAAATTCAATCACATTGAAGATAGATTATGGAGTGGCTGAAATAACGGTTGATCCTAATGATCCAGAAATTTTAGAGGAAAGATTATTAAATTAAACAATAAAAGAAAATGGATCATCTCAATCCTTGTTTCACCAATAAACTTAAATATTTTATCTATTACGAACTATACGTATATATATATATATATATATCCATAATAAATATGTTAACAAACTGCATTTATAAGAAAAAAAAAACAAAATAAAAACAAAAACAAAAATAAAAACTTTAAATAAAATATATATATAAAAAAAAAAAATATATATATATATATAAAAAATATATATTTTTATGTATACGTATAACATAAAATTTCTTATATATATATATATTCTAAAATATATATATATATATATATATATAATTATATATTTATATATAATTATCCTTTAATCGATTTACTATTAATAACCAGTAATAATAATCACTCATATTTACCATATAAATATATATATACATACATATAATAATAACAATAAAAAAAAAAACAAAAAAAAAAAAGGGGGAAAAGAAAATGCTTCAAAAATATTTCACAGGAAATAATAATCATAAAGAACAATGAAAAAAAAACACATAGTATAATGATAATAATATACATACAAATTTAGTCAGATTACCTCTCTATATGTATATATATATATAGATACATATACCCATGTTATATTATAATCACATTGAGCGACGCTATAAAGATACCTCTTGTGTATTCGAATACTTTCATAAGTAATTATAATTTAAATACACCTAAGATTCAATGTATAATTATGAATCAATTCTGCGACAATTATTCGTAATCAAACTTTCACAAACATTGTACCATCAATCATGTAACCACAAAATGTAATATAGACATCTACACGTACATCAAAATTGTAATCATTTCAGACCATCATGACGCCCCTAATCCTAGTAATCTTCTTAAGTAAAACTGCCGCCTTAATCGGATTTGATTGCGGAGGACAACACCTCAACGTAACAGCCGTCTCTCTCCTTGATGTTGGCGAATGCGATCTGAACATACGACAACCCAACACCACAGATGTTCATATTCAGCTACTACAACTATCCGACTACAGTTATACAGAAGTCATACAGTGCAAGGTTGAAATATCCCGAAATATATATCATTGTGGCATGCATTCACATATATCTGCTGTTCACAATGGAAGAGCCGATTATGTGCATGAGACTGGATACACTCAGTGCCTAAGGATGTTCCAAGACGGAACTATTTCTTTGGGAGACAACACCCTTGTCGCTGGCATAAAAGCAAATCAGACGACCTATCGAAGTATCACCTTGGTGGGCCGCGTACAAGTTGACGGATACTGCAAGGGATCCCAGTACAACGATCCATACGGAACATGGGACGACGTAGTCGTCCAAGCTGCTGTGAAAATATCACTAAAATCTTCCTACGTTCCCGTACAATTGAATACTGGAAGAATTAAATTAAAATCTGGAACTGTGTGTAAACTCGTTGACAGCTACTGTTTAGACGCTGACGACGGATACACCTACTGGAAACCTATGCCTACGGATACTTGTAATTTTCAACAATATGATGTCCTCTACGAAGGACCTGCAAACAAAATTTCTGAAGACATCTCCAAGACAGATACCCCAATCATCTATAGTCTTGTGACTCAGGAAATCACTTTCGCCCTTATGAAAACCAAGGAAATACCTCTATGTGGTTATACTCTCCTGTGCACGGAACACCCAAAATTATTCATTCTTGAAGCTAAACCTGGCAATACATTCGCTAGTCGGAAACCTATTCCTGTCAATAATCTTGACATCTTTACATACATGAACTCCAAGTTCGTGTATATAGAAAAACATGTCAAACAACAGATGACGTCTCTCTATAACAATGTAATTTCGCAAAAATGCGAGTTAGAAAGACAAGTAATTACTAATGCCTTATCTTTTGCTACACTCCAACCAGACGAATTTGCCTATCAGCTCATGAAAGGGCCAGGATACATGGCCGTTACAACAGGAGAAGCAGTACAAATAATTAAATGTATCCCTGTTGAAGTGATGGTAAGAAAAACTGGAGAGTGTTATACCGAACTTCCCATTTCTGTACGAAATCATTCCTTTTTCCTTACACCAAAGTCAAGAATCATCACCAAAATTGGCAACGAACGAGAATGCAGTTTAGAACTTCCTACCTTGTATCGAATCGAAGATACATGGGTGCAACTTACACCTAACATTCAAGTTAGACAACTGCCACCTCAACAGCTAAAACCCATGACTGCCTTAACCTGGAGATATCTCACACCGGGACCTTTGGCCGTAAGCGGAATATATTCTGATACAGATCTGGAGAAACTACGAAATCACATTATGTTCCCAGCCGAAAAGCCAGCTTTACTCAATGCCGTTGCTAGAGGACTAACTGGCCATTCCATGAACACTGAAGGAATCTCAGTGTACAACTTGCTGGATGAAAATTCTTTAAATAAAATTGTCGAAAGTACAGCCTCGCGAATCTGGAAGGGATTCGTGAATTTTGGATCAGCAACCGCAGGACTCGTCGGAATATTCATGATTATTCGCCTAGTAAAATTAGTCATTGACACAGTCATTCATGGATACGCTCTTCACACTGTGTATGGTTGCAGCCTTCATCTACTCGGAGCTTTATGGAGCTCCCTCGCAAATTTACTGCTCCATCTGGCACGGGAATCTTCTAGAAAATCTGGAGATGATAACCGAGACAACCAATCACCTGGCGGGGGAACAACCATGCAAACCTCCAACATTGATCCCACTGCACCTGCGGAAGTAATCACTCAACAACCTCCACCAGCCAAACCTCCAAGGACAATGAAACCTTGCCACGAAGAAATCACCAAAAACGTAAATATACCTATATCATATACAAACCTAAGAGACCGCTTAAACACCCTAGACGAAAATATTTAATCTCTCTAGACCAAAATCCTCCGAAAACAATCGGATTTTGTTCTTATTAGGGGGGAGGTGTTACGTCCCGCAACAAAAAATTTAAAATCTTACTTATAAAAGTATAATCCCTACTTATTCTCTCATCCTATATAATCTTTCCGCGATACTATATATAATCACTATATATTTGCGCCATAATATTATATATAATCAATATATATATACATCAATTTAATAATAATCAGTTCTCATGTAGTCAAAATACTAGTAACCACCAGTACTAACCGAAAGCTGGACTTATACACATCTATCAATCAAGAAAAAGTAATAGGCTCTTTGAAACAGTCATTTATAATAATCGTAAAAGAATTTCAATATATATATAATTATTATTTATGCAATTTTAATAAAGCTGCAAAAGCCCCACACAATCACCTTAAAATCGCTTATGAAATTTCATAAATCAATAGCAAAATACTATATATATATATATATATATATTTATATATATATTCGCCATAATCTCATATTAATACAATACATTGATTGATGTGGTATATAGCCAGAAAGATATTACAATGAATTAGCAGTA
Organism: Camponotus vicinus; assembly: GCF_025532165.1. NCBI lineage: Eukaryota > Metazoa > Arthropoda > Insecta > Hymenoptera > Formicidae > Camponotus > Camponotus vicinus. Next base: position 5,823,882 of record NW_028141980.1, on the reverse strand, counting down.
CTGGTACTGGTCGTATATAATGATATTAATCTTAATAACTAACCTTACTAAGAAAAGAAATTTATTCGAAATTTTATTATCAAGAAAAACTCTTAGTAAATCATTTGCAACAAGACTTCGTATAAATTGGTATACGAACAAATCCGTCGGTAACTGGTCTTATAGCCTCTTGTGCGTTCCTTCACATTCTTCTGGTAAATTTGGCATGGGAAAATTTCCATAGCCATGAATCCCGAAACCTGAAAATATTATAACTAATTAGTATTTAGACAAATAAAGACATAAATTAATAAACAATGAAAAACACATATATATATATATATATAAAAGCTTAATTATTATCAAATAATAAATATATTTACTTTGATTATTTAATTATAAAATTAAAACGTAAAAACAGATGACCAGTAATGACTAAATAATAACCCTTTGTAAAATAACAAGCTTCTTTTAAAAGGGAAAATGATTTAAATAATTCTTAACGAATAAAATATAATTTGTTTCAAAGAATAGTATAAAGAATTTCGTATCTTATATAATCTTTACTTGTAATTATATATATAATCACTATAAATCCACTTTATATTATATGTAACCAATATATATAGATATTCACTCAATATTCATATTATTCCGTTATCACATATAACCAAAAAAGGATATCCCTATGCGTGTATATGCGCTTACTACAAAGGAAAAGGCATAAATCAAAATATTTTATCAAACGATACTCACCTAAATTCTATTAATAAATGATTTTGAGCCCATGCGTATCTTTTTAATAAACAGTATGTTCGGTTGTCATAAAAGAGATGCAGCGATTATAAATTTTGAAACCTGAAAATCAAATAATTAATTAATATTTTGTAATAAATATCTACAGTAAAAATGCTAACAAATGCTCCGAAAGTGAGCCACATAAAATATTAATACGGAAATTTACAAAGAATCATCAATAACAAAAGGAAAGTTATAAAGTAAATATTCTACGTACATATAAGAATATAAAACAATAAATAAATGTACCAAGTCAAACAAAAATTAATACCCATGAATAATAATTGTTACTAAAACAATACGCTTTAAAAATCAGTAATTATAATCCGTAATAAAATAATTAACAATATATATATATATTTTTTATATTCAAGAGAAACAAAATTAATAAATTTTCCTTGAATAAATATTTTTCTAAGCGTTATAATAAATCTTTATTGTACATTAATACCATTGGCCAAATATGTCCGTATAAAACTCTAATTATTATTGAATAACATTTAACTTTGACTATTTAATTACAAAATGTAAATGGCCAATAATCACCAAATAATAATCTTTTATAAAGTAACGAGCTTCTTTCAGAAATTAATGATTTAAACATTTCTTAATAAAATATAATTAATAAAATATAATTAATAAAATATAATATAATTAATAAATAAAATATAATTAATCAAGCAAGAATTTCCTTTAAAAATCCTAGATTATTTTAATTTTTGGTCCTCGTTGAGTTCCCGTAAAAATATATATATGTTCACTATCAGGAAGTAATTTTCCTCAGAGTCTTGATACCTGAAAAATATAATAAATGTATAAGAAAATCTACTATAGAAATTATTAAATAAACCATTCAAAATATAATACATACTTACACACTTTTTATGATCCTATATATATAATATTTATCCTCTTCCTAATAACGTAAGACAGCTTGTTATAAATAAGTAGCAAGAATTCCAAGACCCAGCAACTGAAAATAATAATCAAATAATATTTGGCCGTATGAAAAATTAACTTAACAAAAATGTACTAAAAAATCAATCTATACAAAAATCTATTATCATTATAAAAGTTTGATTGATCAAAATTACTATATTAAAAAGGTTTAATATTTTATAAATGTATATAATTATATAGGAGTAAAAGAAATCAAATAGTAAAAGAAGTATAATAAATCAAATATTAATATATTAAATTTCAACAATAAATATATTAAATTAAATAATAACTACTAAACAATAACTAAATAATAAAGAAATGTCAAGAAATTATTATGAATAAAATTTTATACGTAACTCTTTGCTGCATGCAGAATAATAAGTCACCCTATAAACATAGCCTCCACTTGGTTGTCCACCGGATGTCCCAATATTTTCATCACCTAACGAAAACGCTATACGGAAAAATAAAAATATATTTATTAATAAAATTCCTTAGAAATATATTTCAATAACAAACTACAAATATGCCTCCTCAAATATATAATTAACCGGCTACATCTATCGAAATTTATACACGAGACCTCAATAGGTAGTAGTACGTGAAAGTGAGAGAGACCTCACTATCGGGTGACTCGCGCGAGTGAGAGAGACAGCGCTATACGTAATACCATATGTAAAAATTAATAAGAATTAAACCGCGAAACAAGCTCGGACAGACTTGTCACCCTCATTATTAGTATAAATACATATGTAGTTATTAGTAAAAAATTTAAAAGATAATGCATTAAAATACTAAAGGTACATAATATTATACATGAATACATATATTATATATATATATATAATATATATTTTATAAATATATGATATAATTAAAATAAAACCTTTAATTCATTAATTAACTTATCAAAATAATAAACTTACCAAATAAACTTCCGAAATAATTCGCACAGATTCCTCAAAATCCTTTCAATGCTGCATATTCTTATATGGTTTAAGCCTGTCTGTTGTCCGTGAATAATCCATTGGTCCATATCCCTTCCAACATATATATATACTATATATGCAACCTAGACAAATAAGAAAAATTCAAATAATAACACGTTTAAACTCTAAGCATAAGAACATAATAATTAATACATTATAAAAATCTCTTTTCATATACGTATATTCTATATAGTTATTCAAATAAAACTTCACTACATAATAATAAATTATATAAAATCTAATTTCTTATTGCCAAATAATACATATATTTTTCATTTTGATTATTTAATTGCAAAATTTTATATACAATTAAAATATAATAAGTAAGCAATGATAACTAAATAATAAACCATTTTCATTATGTGAAAAGCTCAACATTAATTAATGTATGTATATATTTAATAAATGACCGAAAGTTGTCAAGTCAAGCACATTCAAAATAATATTAAAATATTTCAAAATATCCAAAACTTATCCGCAATTAGAGGTGCATAGAGTTAATAAGTCATGGCCAGATGATCATATGTGAGTATTTTAATCCGCTCCGACAATAGTCTAATAAACGTTCTATATTGTCGATTAAAATACAGCCAAGCTATAAATGATATGCACCCTCGAATATCTTCTGTATAGAATGTCGTTTTACAAAATATCTGAAAAATATAATAACTATATAAAACAAATATATTAAATTATTTAAATTATTAATAATTATAAATAATAAAGATTCTGATTTAATAAAACCAATAATGCAAAATAAAGCTCATAACTCTTCACTGTGTGCAGAATTATAAATCTATATAATAACTAAATAAATTTTGTTATAACAAAAATTTACACATATATAACACACATGAAATATAAAGTTTAAATAATAATAATACAAGGTAATAAATATACATATTAATAATAATAATGAATGTATGGTCTTATAAAATTCATTATGCATGATTTTATTATTGAGACGAATAATAAGTCTCCTTATAAGAGCACAAGGCTAAGTCCAGCGTACCGCGTTATCTCCCCTATTACTTTGTTATCTCCCCTAATGTTTTCGACGTCCGTGCCGAGTCTTAATGCGAAAGGGACTCGCGAATATATAATGTATGAATATTATAAGGAGCGCTTTCTTATTGCAAGAGTAATAAGTTATTACGAAATTATAAATTATAAAAGAATATATATATATATTATATGTTAAATTAATCCATATCATTAACTAACAAAGATCCAACAGTAATGCAATTTTTTAGCAAACTTTCAAGCCTTCAAAAGAGAAATAACAATATGTATAATACATATTTAATTAATAAAATAATGAAGATAAAATTTTTAACAATTACATTTATTAACTTTTACAAACAATATATATAAGTATATATATACACTCACCCGCAAAAAAAGCGGTACACCTAAAATTTGAGAAAATTTCATCAAATTTTAAATGATCATAACTTGGTAAATAATGATGATAAAAATATGTTTAAAAAAACAAAATGAAGGCTGTAATGTCCACTTTAAGAATATTTAAGTGGCAATTATGCTCAGCCATTGTTTTCAAAATGGCGGATAAGGAAGTGAAAGGATGTAAAATTGATTATTAAAGGATCGAGTTTGGGACGGTGCACGGCGTAAATCAGGTAACGCAGCCCAATGAGACCAAATGCTCGTGAAAGTGTGGAGTGTTATCTTTAAAATGTTTTTTTACCGAGCTCGATACGATGATTTTTCGCTGAGTTATTCCGAATTTAATTAAAAACGCTCTTTTTTCTTCTTCAATTTGCAGCTCAGCGAATAATTATCGTATCGAGCTTGGTAAAAAAGCATTGTAAAGGTGATACTCCACACTTTCACATGCATTTCGTCCCATTGGGCTGCGATACCTGATTCACGCCACGCACTGGAGCAAAGCGGGAACCTTTATTTATCGGTTTTGTATGCTTTCATTTATCCGCTATTTTGAAAAAAAATGGTTGCACATAATTTCAATTTAATTTAGGTGTGTGTGTGTGTGTGCTCGTTTGTATACCACAAGGATAAGGACCCCGTGGTTCGTCAGCTCCACAGTATTTAAAGACTCCAAACCCTCCTTGTGGCGTGTGTGTGTGTGTGTGTGTGTGTGTGTGTGTGTGTGTGTACGGGCGCACGCATGTGTGTATTAATAGTGGGTATGACCTCCTCGTGCGCGTATTACCTCATTCATACGATCAGGCATACTCTGTATTAGTCTTTTTATTTCATCCTGCGTAATTGCATCCCATGCATTTTGAAGAACTCTTTGAAGTTCTTGCAGTGACTGAGGTGCAGGTACGTGATTTCGTACTTTCTTGCCGAGATTGTCCCACAAATGCTCAATGGGATTTAAATCCGGACTACTTGCTGGCCAAACAAGTCGATTTATGCCAACTTCATCGAGGAAATCAAACACTCTTCTCGCAGTGTGTGGTCGAGCATTGTCTTGCATAAACAAGAAGTTCTCTCCGATAAAGGGTGCATACGGAACAACATACGGAAGGAGTATGTCTTCCACGTATACATCTGCGTTCATGTTCCTGTCAAAAAAGTGCAAATCTGTATGAGCGTCCCAGAACCAGGCCTCCTCTTGAAAGAATTGGTGTCTAAGTACCTGGCATAAGCACGTTGCACAGTTGACACTGACAGATCAAGTGCCTCAGCAACGTATCTTCGACTTCTGCCATCTTCAATTAAAGCAACAACTTGAGCAGCTTTTTCTGGAGTTATCGTTGCCATAATCGAGAAGTAATTTCGAGAAGAAGTAATTAATTATGGTTTCAATAGATGAAGTCGCAAGGAGCAACGCGTCTAGAGAGCTAGCAAATCAATCGCATAACTTGTACTATAGTCTTTCAATGTTTTTTCCGTTTGAGACGTGCTTATGCCAGGTACATTGAAAGACTAAAGTACAAGTTATGCGATTGATTTGCTAGCTCTCTAGACGCGTTGCTCCTTGCGACTTCATCTATTGAAACCATAATTAATTACTTCTTCTCGAAATTACTTCTCGATTATGGCAACGATAACTCCAGAAAAAGCTGCTCAAGTTGTTGCTTTAATTGAAGATGGCAGAAGTCGAAGATACGTTGCTGAGGCACTTGATCTGTCAGTGTCAACTGTGCAACGTGCTTATGCCAGGTACTTAGACACCAATTCTTTCAAGAGGAGGCCTGGTTCTGGGCGCCCTCGACGTACCAATGAAAACGATGACCGATTTATTGTTTTAAATTCATTAAGAGACAGACATCGAACAGCTGTTCAAATTCGAAACAATTTAAGGGATGTCCACAATTGCAATGTATCCGTTGACACCGTTCGGAGAAGATTAGCGGAACAAAATCTGTTTTCGCGCAGGCCAGCGGCTGTACCTTTTCTTACAGGTCGTCATCGCGTAGCTCGACTCAATTTTGCAGTTGCGCATAGAGACTGGAATTACGCAGACTGGGGCAAAGTACTCTTTAGCGATGAATCTCGTTTTTGTCTCTATTCTCCAGATGGACGAGAACGAGTTTATCGTCGTCGTGGAGAACGATTTGCAGATTGTACTGTAAGTGAAAGGTACAGCTACAATGGAGGCTCTGTGATGGTTTGGGCAGGTATTTCAGCGGACGCTCATACAGATTTGCACTTTTTTGACAGGAACATGAACGCAGATGTATACGTGGAAGACATACTCCTTCCGTATGTTGTTCCGTATGCACCCTTTATCGGAGAGAACTTCTTGTTTATGCAAGACAATGCTCGACCACACACTGCGAGAAGAGTGTTTGATTTCCTCGATGAAGTTGGCATAAATCGACTTGTTTGGCCAGCAAGTAGTCCGGATTTAAATCCCATTGAGCATTTGTGGGACAATCTCGGCAAGAAAGTACGAAATCACGTACCTGCACCTCAGTCACTGCAAGAATTTCAAAGAGTTCTTCAAAATGCATGGGATGCAATTACGCAGGATGAAATAAAAAGACTAATACAGAGTATGCCTGATCGTATGAATGAGGTAATACGCGCACGAGGAGGTCATACCCACTATTAATACACACATGCGTGCGCCCGTACACACACACACACACACACACACACACACACGCCACAAGGAGGGTTTGGAGTCTTTAAATACTGTGGAGCTGACGAACCACGGGGTCCTTATCCTTGTGGTATACAAACGAGCACACACACACACACACCTAAATTAAATTGAAATTATGTGCAACCATTTTTTTTCAAAATAGCGGATAAATGAAAGCATACAAAACCGATAAATAAAGGTTCCCGCTTTGTTCCAGTGCGTGGCGTGAATCAGGTATCGCAGCCCAATGGGACGAAATGCATGTGAAAGTGTGGAGTATCACCTTTACAATGCTTTTTTACCGAGCTCGATACGATAATTATTCGCTGAGCTGCAAATTGAAGAAGAAAAAAGAGCGTTTTTAATTAAATTCGGAATAACTCAGCGAAAAATCATCGTATCGAGCTCGGTAAAAAAACATTTTAAAGATAACACTCCACACTTTCACGAGCATTTGGTCTCATTGGGCTGCGTTACCTGATTTACGCCGTGCACCGTCCCAAACTCGATCCTTTAATAATCAATTTTACATCCTTTCACTTCCTTATCCGCCATTTTGAAAACAATGGCTGAGCATAATTGCCACTTAAATATTCTTAAAGTGGACATTACAGCCTTCATTTTGTTTTTTTAAACATATTTTTATCATCATTATTTACCAAGTTATGATCATTTAAAATTTGATGAAATTTTCTCAAATTTTAGGTGTACCGCTTTTTTTGCGGGTGAGTGTATATATTCTATACAATTAACAAGTAAGGAATATATAATTTATTCATATAAATTATAACGAATGAAATTATTAAATCGATTTATAAAGCGTTATAAATTCACTCACCAAAAGATAAGCGACCCTCCGAGCTTCATCCGGTGCAGCTGCACATGAGCTCACTCAGCGATAAGATAAGGCCTGGCGCGACTGCCTGGCGCGACTGCCTGGCACGGCGAACACCTGCATCCGGTGATAAAACAGCTCGCCACATCCTTTGTTCTAAGAGCTGAATAATGAAAGAATAATTAATACACTTTTATATTATAATGTAACACAATTATTATTAACAACTATCTAGACCATGCACCTATATGCACATACATATATATATATATCATATAATTATTATATAGCAAATTGTAATTATAATGGTTTATAACACCAGAATTTGTTTATAACATTGTTAACTAGAACTATATAATTAATATAAAGAAAGTTAAAAATCAATTCTAAACGGAACATGCTAGAACGATCATTCACACTTCTATTGAAAGAGGTTGAGATTCTATATTAAAAAAATATATGCATGCAAATTATTAAAATTCTGGTGACTAAAAACCTATTGTAAAAGCCTTACCTTTTGTAAAATGAATTAACGAGCTCGATGCATGGACAATACTGACAGCTCCGTCGTCCCCACTATCCCCACGCAAGAGCGCGGCCACTACGTCATAGCGCGCTCGAAGAAGAAGGACAGCTATAGCGGCAAGCGGCGGTCGAGCCGCCTACGCCCGGGAGCGCCGCATTCTCCTACCACTGCGGATAGCCGGCACGGAGTAGGGACCAGAGGGTACCTCAGGGAGCGCAGCTCAGTCTTCCGCGCATTTGACCTGGAGCTCTCGAGAAGAAAACAGCTAAAGCGATCACGAGCGTATCACAGAACATTTTCGAGTCGAAAAAGAACTTAGTCGCAGGATATTTTTCCGGACTAAGAACTTAGTCTAGAGAGCAGTCGAATATTATAGTATACTTTAAGAAAATAAAGTGTCTTTAAACCATCACTTGGGTCTTCTGCCAATCATTTGTCACCGGTTCCTCCGACTCTCCTACAGGGACATCGCCGAGGCAGACCGTCCTCCACGGAGATTCATCGCATATCCTGACAGCAGTACTTTTGGGTAAGTACTCGTTTTAATTATTCAATATTTTCCTTTTTCATCTCTCGTGATCTGCAACTAGAAACCGAATATTATTATTATTCTTCCACGACATATTGAAGAATTTTATTACGCATAACAGAGTCAATAATTTATTTCCATACATTTCCAACATCTCTTCCTTCTGATAACACGAGTACGTTGATTACCTTTGACGTTAAACGCTCAGTCTGTCTTTGGTTTTATCCATAAGAGTGAATCGTCGCCTTCGACTTGTCAATCGATGTGCATTGGGTAGTCTACTCTACCCCTCTGCCGTTTCCGCGAAGAATTTTCTCCAGGGAAATTTCTTTACGGACTCTGTGCCGCTGTGACGTGACGTCTTGCACATCGAAACTTGTCGTAGAGCACGGGACGCGCTCTTTAAGGACCGACTGACACATAGTATGATAACTCTGGTTTAGTATAATATATTAGAGAATTATTTTATAATAATAAAACTAAACCAGCAGGCACGGTATCCATCTTATATTTAAATATCCCTACACACCCTTCCTTACCACGTCACTGCATGTAAGGTAACTATCTAATAATTTTCTCTTATAATAAATGAGGAGTCGCGATTTCAGAATCTGTCCTGTCTCTTTCTTTAAACCGGTCACGAAACTTTAGATTTACGCGGTACATCCTTTGTTGACAGGTGACCCCTCGAAATTTCCATCGTAAGTATTAGATGCCGCGAAATAATTTCAAATTATCCTTTCAATAAAACAAATTTAAAATTTAAATTATTTCAATAATAGATGGTTAGCGCCCGACGACCAGATCCAATAACTCGCCGCGAATTTCCCTTACAAAATCCAGGTGTAACCCGGCGGGAAATATTTAGACAGCGGTTATTACGAGATCGCCCCTCCGTCGCTCGTCAATTATTTATAGATAGGGACGAGATTCCTACCGGAATAGCAAGGGCCGCAACCGACCGCGAAGACACACTCTTCGACCTCTCCTTCGCACCCTTGCCCCCGGAGCTTAACCCCGAAACCACCGACGGCAATCTCCCTGCGATACCAGCTAGCGCAGAGTCCGAGGAAGAGGAAATTGAATCTGCGGAATCGGACACATCAAGCGACGCGCCCACAATAATTATTGATTTGGAAGACCGAACGGACGGAATTCCCTTGGGACTGCTCCGCGCTTGGGAGCGAAACGGGGAAATAAGGAGGAGCCCAGCGACGTTGGATCGACGGGTCCAAACTTCACCGCCGCCTAGCCTCCCACGAACCCCAGACTCTTTTCCGGGGTATTCGCCGCCAAATTATTCTCCTGTCTTGCCTGGAGAAGTGGATTTAGATTCCACAAATATCACTCCAAGTGAAGAGGACTTTATAGATTACGAAATTAACCAGCTTCTTGATTATTTAGATAGCGAAGAGTTCCTCGATTCTATTGTCGAACCATAAAATCCTAAATAACTTTTAACTATACATATATATAAATATATCCAATACATATATATAATTTAATTTCACTAAAATTACCTTACAAACTAATGTAGAAGAACGAGGAAGGATAAAATAAATAAAAAGGAAAAAATAGAATTTATAATATAATAAATTTGCATATTTATTTGTCAACCTTAAATACCTCCGAAAAGAAGCGTCCTATAGATCCTAATCTCTCGGCGTCCCAGGGTATAGCCGGCTTAGCAGGTTGCCCTGAAAAAGAAATAGAGAGATATAATATTGTTCGTCCCTGCACGGTGCGCCCTGCAGAATCGTTGAATAAACGATCGAATAGGACGTAACAAAGGAAACAATATACAGCAGAGGAAACCGAAATCCTCATGCAAAAGGTAAACGAAAAGGAGAAACAGTTAAAAGAACAGGCTGAGGCCTTGCAAGTCAAAAACGAACATCTGATAAAAATGCAAGAAGAAATGAATCGAAAGGAAATGGCCGCAAGCCAAGAACAACCAGCTGTAGAGCAATTAATGGCTTCTATGCAAACGATTACCAATTATATTGAGAGGATTAATTCAAGGCTCATGAATCTAGAAACCTCGCAAAGAGAAGAAAGATATGTTCCACATGAAGAACGAACATTTTCTCAACCGACATCCCAACATTTTGATATCGCGGATCAACCTTCCCCGATACGCCTTAAAGATGCTATCGACACAATACCTAAATTTGATGGCCATAAAATGTCCGTTTTCCACTTCAGTAAAATTTGCGAACGTGCTCTCGATTTAATACCCGCATATCATGAATATCATTTAGTGCAGCTTATTATTAATAAACTGCAGGGACATGCATATTCTGCCATAGAAGGGGTAGAATGTCACACCGTTTTCGAGCTAACGAAACGACTAAAATTAATTTTTGGACCAAATAAATCCGTCGACCAATACCGAGGAGAACTAGCTAACATATACATGAAACAAAATGAAAATATTTTTGATTATATAAGCAGAGTGCAAGAACTACGTACCGCAATAATAGATGGAGAATCTGATTTATCCGGAAACATAGGAGAACGAAGAAAGGACGCCATCGAAGCAACCACTATGAATAGCTTTATCAACGGACTTCCATCTGACCTATTAGTACGCGTAAAACTCGAACATCCGAGGACCTTCGAGGAAAGCATTAGCACAGCCATACAACTATCCAAAACTATTGAAGCTGAAAACATTCGGAAGCGCACTCTCTTCCGCCCAAATTTTCAACCCCGTGCTGACCTCCCCAATAACGTCAGCAATGCAGCTCGCCAAAATCCTATGAGCAACAACACTAACAACCGTTACCATCCCAACAATGGACATACAACCTCGCAACCACCTTTCCCCGCATCACCAGTTAAATTAATTGCTGGACAGCCTCAACAAAGTTATCAGACCAAAATCTGTCGCTATTGTAAAACTCCTGGACATCTTATAGAAGAATGTCGGAAGTTAGCTTACAGAAGAGCTCAAGAAGGGAACCAACAACCCGGTACTTCGGGAAACGCGCAAGGCGTTCCGATGAGAACCGACGTCCGCCGGAACGACCCGCAACCAGGACGTCCGACTTACCACATTCAAAAGAAAGTCAACATAATAACACCACAGGAAACTCCCGCACAAATTTCCGAATCTGCCAAATAAACGACAGACAACAATCTACAGAATTGCCCACAGTAACGTTATCCTCTCCAGATCTAATAGCAGATTGCAAATTTATGATTGATTCTGGATCTGGACTAAACCTTATTAAACAAAAATGTTTAAATCCAAACGTTACTCTCGACAAAACTAATCCTTTATGTCTGCAAGGAATAGCTTCTGAAACTATCGTTACACTAGGAGCTGTTTCCCTATCCGTACTTGGAAAACTATCTGAATTTTATGTCATATCTGATTCGATAGGATTCTTACAAGATGGAATATTAGGCAACAAGTTCCTGAAGGAAAGAGCTGTTATAGTCAACTATAGAGACAACTTTATACAGTATGAAGATATGAGAATTCCATTCTCAAACTCAAGTACAATATGTCTTAAGGAAAGAACTGTCACTCCCTGTTCTTTTCATATTACCAATCCAGAAAAACAAATCGGATATGTACCTCGTCATACCCTTGCCGAGGGCATATACTTCGGGGAAGCTATCGTCACCAATAATAATGGAAAAGTCCATATGCCTATATTCAATACTTCCGAGGAAGAATTGACCCTTAATATTCCATTCATAGAATTGCAAGATTATGATACTCATGAAATAACAGAGAATTCCACTGGAACCCAAGGGCTTCCCAGAGGATTAATCAGAACTTTTAACTCCAACAATCTCGCTGGACTAGACGAACCCCGAGTGGAATTCGTCAAAGCCATAGATAATCCCATTTACTTTAACCAGGCATTATCAACACCAACAGGTAGAACTGTTGATGTCATAAACCTTCTACGCCTCGAACATCTGAATTCCGAGGAATCAGAAAATGTTCGACTACTAGTTTTCAAACACTCCGACAGATTTCACCTTCCCGGTGAACATCTCCAAGCGACAAACGCCGCTCAGCATTCTATTCCTACTATTAATGAAATGCCTGTCCACACGAAACAATATAGATTTCCTCCTGTACATAAGGAAGAAATTAATAAACAAGTAAATGAATTATTATCTTCTGATTTAATAAGACCTTCTACTTCCCCTTATAACTCTCCTTTATGGATAGTTCCGAAAAAGCCAGACTCCCTAGGGAATAAAAGATGGCGAATGGTTATCGATTATCGAAATCTCAATGAAAAAACAATAGGCGATGCCTATCCTCTTCCAAATATAACGGATATATTAGATCAACTTGGATCTGCAAAATATTTTTCAATACTGGACTTAGCCTCCGGTTTCCACCAAATACCCATGGCATCAAAAGATGCTCATAAAACTGCTTTCTCTACACCTTACGGACATTACCAATTCAAACGAATGCCATTTGGATTAAAAAATGCTCCTGCAACGTTTCAAAGATTGATGGATAACGTTCTATCCGGACTTCAGGGAAATGAATTATTTGTCTACATGGATGATATTGTCGTATATGCACGATCATTGCAAGAACACGAAAGCAAGTTCGAAAAATTAATGCAGAGATTAAGAGCTGCAAATTTAAAATTACAACCAGATAAATGCGAATTCTTACGACGTGAAGTTATGTATCTAGGACATATAATTGGATCTGACGGAGTCAAGCCTGACCCCGCTAAGATAAAGGCAATAATGAATTTTCCTACTCCGAAGAATCCGAAAAACATCAAACAATTCCTAGGACTAGCCGGATATTATAGAAGATTTATTCCAAATTTTTCCAAAGTCGCAAAACCATTAACTGATCTCTTAAAAAAGGATAAGAAATTCGATTGGCAGGACAAACAAGCAGAAGCATTCGATATTCTAAGGAATTCACTATGCTCTGAACCTATTTTACAATATCCCGACTTTACTAATCCATTCATTCTAACCACCGATGCATCTGGATATGCGGTCGGAGGAGTGCTCAGTCAAGGAATAATAGGGAAAGATCTACCCGTTGCCTACACATCTCGAATTCTAAATTCCGCTGAACAAAATTATTCTACAATAGAGAAAGAATGTTTAGCTATCATTTATTGTGTAAATCATTTTAGACCTTATTTATACGGAAGGATATTCACTATAGTAACTGACCATAAACCATTAGTGTGGCTACACTCCATCAAGGATCCTTCCTCAAGATTATGGAAGTGGAGAATGAAACTCTCTGAATATCAGTATGAAATACAATATAAAAAAGGAACTCTAAATTATAACGCTGATGCCTTATCCAGAAATCCACCCGTCGACGTGGCTATTCCGTTATTCCTCATTGATGAAGGAGAATATTCATCCGACGAATCCATATTTTCGTATAGACCTCAAAGGCCAAAGAGAAAATCTAGTACACCTGAAGGTCAGAATGCAAGATCTAATCAGGAAGACATGGGAAACCATCAAAAAACCGCCGAGACCTCAACCCCCGTAGAGCGTCAACCAGCAGAAGATTATCAAAATTATTCTGTCGAACATGAAAATAACAATTATGGAGTCACAATCGAAGAAGTTACTGACTCTGAAGACAGCGATGATACGGATTATACTGAAATAATAGAATCCGACATTGTACCGTATCAATCAAACCCACAACAACTGAATCCACCAGCTCTTCCACCATGGAGTCGAGCCTTAGTGCGAGAAGTTAGAGAGGATTTACTCCAACAGAAAGATAATCACACAATATTTATTTACCAGAACGGGACAGCTTATGACAATGGCGCAAAATCATATCAAGAAGCCAATTTACTCCCCAAATATGAAGGATTGGCATTCGAAAGAGCCAGGGTATGTACTGTAAAAGGAAACACGTTAATTGCTCTCCCCATCAAATACGACTATCATACCCTTATAGAAGCCCAGAATCTTAAAAACTGTCTACACTCTCTAGTGGATGTCATTACTGAACTTGGACTCTCTTCCATAAGTCTTAGTAAGACCGAACGCTTCGACGACCTTCCATGGTCATACATCCTTAACCAACTCAAAAGATATCTACAGGAATTACCCATTAATATAACGATATGCTTAAATTTAATTCAAACGCCTGAAATCGAAAAACGTCAATCTCTAATTTTGGAAAATCATGCCTCAGCTCATGGAGGACATAAAGGTGTAACGAAGACCTATAACCGCCTTAGATCTCGTTACTGCTGGAAAACAATGAAAAAGGATATTCAGGAATTCATTAGAACCTGTCGGGAGTGTCAAATAAAGAAACTAACTAGAATAAAAACCAAGCAACCCATGGTTATAACGGATACCCCAGGGGCTGCTTTTGATAAAGTATCCCTGGATATTATGGGACCTCTTCCCCTAACAGTGAGCAACAATCAGTACATACTGACCATGCAGGATTTACTAACAAAATATTCTACTGCCGTGCCATTAAAGGAGGCCACATCGTTAACAATCGCAGACGCCTTCACTAAAGAATTTATCTGTATATACGGTACCCCTCGCGCAATATTAACCGATCAAGGAACAAATTTTTTATCCGCCTTAATGCGACAGTTAACAAGGAAATTTCGCATTCAACATTTTAGGACCACTGCCTATCATCCACAGTCTAATGGATCACTTGAACGATCACATCATGTCCTAACAGAATATCTAAAAACTCAGGTTGATAAGGAGACAAATTGGGATGAATACATTAAACTTGCGATGTTCTCGTACAACACCAGTGTACATGAGGGCACGAGATACTCACCCTATGAGCTAGTATTTGGCCGGATAGCACGACTACCCTCTGCACACCCCATCATCGAAGAAAATATCGAACCCACATACCATGACTATATTGTTAATCTCTTTAACAAGATAAACGATTTACAAACGCAAGCTAAGCAAAACCTCACACTAGCTAAAGAACGGAGTAAGCGATACTATGATCGCAATTTGAATTTACAACAATTTGAGAAAGGAAACCATGTCTTTTTATTAAAAGAGCCACGAAAAGGAAAACTTGCTGACCAGTATACCGGTCCTCACGAAATAATCGAACTTTTACCACCAAGTAATGTTAAAATTAGAACAGGAAACCAAACCCGAATAGTACACACCAACAAGATCAAACTAGCACATCCCCAGCCGGGATGAGGTAATAATCAGAGTCCTTTGTTACAGATGCTTTGGCACAGAAGGCCCACACAGCCGAGATTGGACGCAACCATTTCAAATCGAATAGAGGAATCCTTCTTCTTCGGCCATTGTGTCCATATAACAGGAGCTCTTTGTCTCTTAGACGAAACGAACTTGTGTAAGGAGTGTTACGATAGACTCCGTACCAATATTATTAAGCAACAATACCGGCCCTTGCGGAGACACTTCTTTGTGAATAGTCACATCGTGCGTAATGACCACTGCTCAGCTTGTGGCACAACGGTCATCGAGACCAATTCTCTTGACAAGTGCATCTCCTGTACACTAACAGCGCACGAATTCTTAGAACTTCTACACAACACCTCAACTTCTATCAATAGTTATAGTTACCCCTTAGTCTTAAACGTATACGACAGGACTCCTACGTTATAAGGGGATGCCATTTACCGGCACAGCCTGCTGTGTAGAATTCAGAGGATATCGGTATGATCCCTTGAACGTCTATCTATGTGAACTTTGCTATCACTACGTATTGTCTATTAGAGTACGATTGCCTCTAGTATCTCTACACTTTCTCTCTCCGGGACCACGCCATATCGATCCTCATTGTGCACATTGCTTCCGAACACTTGTCACACAAAGACCTTTAGATCAGTGTCTCATCTGCACTCGAGGTATTGTTGAACTTATGTCCATATCCTATTTGCTTACACTGAACAATGCTTCATAATGTCCCAGCTTTCTCTTAATGCTGTATGCATCAAACTGCATGGTTATCTCAATCTAAATAATCACAACCATTATTGCTGTGCATGTTATTGTATGCTACATACTCCCTGTAACCAAAGGTTTTTCTTTCCAATAGACTCCCATATTATTTCTATTGCTCCACACCCTTATAGAACGATCTGTTCGTACTGTCAACGACCCATCACCATAATACGACCCCTACACACCTGCTCCACCTGTATTAGGAATATCGCTCAAATATTCCGAGAGACTCACCCCACCTTTCTCTCAATAAATGAAGAGAATCCCCCAACCTCCCAACCTTGAAGAATTGAAGAGTTAATATGCTATCGGATACATCTTCCGACACCCTGAACTGTACTGTGCACGAAGAATTCGATGGATATTACTCTCTGGAAAATGGCCTTTATTACTGCCCTATATGTAAAATACACGCGGATCATGAATTAGTCCACATAAATTATCACAGCATATCAGAAAATTTTCCTCATATTAGTCCTTCTAAATGCTGTTTATGTAATCGTAAAGTGTCTCTCATAACTCCCATAATTGATTGCAGGCCGTGCTTCCTAAATTACCTGGAAGAAGAACGAAAAAGAGAATTTGCTAGAGCAAGGCAACATGAATAACGCAAGCAATCCCTGTTGCAATCACCCAATCCATGAATTATTGTCCCACTTCCCCAACATGCATGAGGCAAAATGCAGAAAAGTAATTTTTTACAAAAGATATACCGGAAAAACTCGCACTCCTAGCCGCATGTGTTGCGCATGTTATAAACTTCGACAATTAAGAGTGAAGCCTGATTTAATTGTTTGCCACTGGGTAACTTCGGGAGATATAAATCTTGCTAAGTGTAATTACTGTCAATCCACCCTGGAAACTGTTCGTCCCATCCTTCAATGCCAGGAATGCGTATATTCCTATTTTGAAAGAGCAATATTTGAAAAAAACCAGGGAAGGGACATAAGTAACCTAACTGCTTTTGCTTTTTGCAGGACTCACAGACAAGGCATATACGCATAAAATGTGCCCGCTTTCCAAATTTAAGCGACCTGCTCACCCACTACTAGACTACTCCCTCTTCAACAGCCTTAACGTAAAATGCGTGGTTATAATGACACATGATGTCCTAACCGCTAACAGTCCTCATCTTATATGTACGGATTGCTATAATCCTGCAACTTATAACAGGGTCTTGACGCAATACTCACACACATTCCAATATGGCAATGTGCCAACGAATCAGTGTGCTAATTGCGGTAGTAATTGTCATGAAAAACGACCCCTTCTTGAATGCACTAAATGTTTTAAAGCCTATAGTCAATTTGTAGACATGATCATTAAAAAGGGAGAAGAAAGAACTTACAGGCAAACTATAGGCCTGTCTGTAAATTCAATCACACTGAAGATAGATTATGGAGTGGCTGAAATAACGGTTGATCCTAATGATCCAGAAATTTTAGAGGAAAGATTATTAAATTAAACAATAAAAGAAAATGGATCATCTCAATCCTTGTTTCACCAATAAACTTAAATACTTTATCTATTAGGAACTATACATATATATATATCCATAATAAATATGTTAACAAACTGCATTTATAAGAAAAAAAAACAAAAACAAAAACTTTAAATAAAATATATATATATATATAAAAAAAAAAAATATATATAAAAAAAATATATATATATTTTTATGTATACGTATAACATATAAACTTTCTTGTATATTCTAAAATATATATATATATATATATAATTATATATTCATATATAATTATCCTTTAATCGATTTACTATTAATAACCATTAATAATAATCACTCATATTTACCATATAAATATATATATACATACATATAATAATAACAATAAAAAAAAAAAAAAAAAAAAAAGGGGGGAAAAGAAAATGCTTCAAAAATATTTCACAGGAAATAATAATCATAAAGAACAATAAAAAAAAAACACATAGTATAATGATAATAATATACATACAAATTTAGTCAGATTACCTCTCTATATGTATATATATATATAGATACATATACCCATGTTATATTATAATCACATTGAGCGACGCTACAAAGATACCTCTTGTGTATTCGAATACTTTCATAAGTAATTATAATTTAAATACACCTAAGATTCAATATATAATTATGAATCAATTCTGCGACAATTATTCGTAATCAAACTTTCACGAACATTGTACCATCAATCATGTAACCACAAAATGTAATATAAACATCTACACGTACATCAAAATTGTAATCATTTCAGACCATCATGACGCCCCTAATCCTAGTAATCTTCTTAAGTAAAACTGCCGCCTTAATCGGATTTGATTGCGGAGGACAACACCTCAACGTAACAGCCGTCTCTCTTCTTGATGTTGGCGAATGCGATCTGAACATACGACAACCCAACACCACAGATGTTCATATTCAGCTACTACAACTATCCGACTACAGTTATACAGAAGTCATACAGTGCAAGGTTGAAATATCCCGAAATATATATCATTGTGGCATGCATTCACATATATCTGCTGTTCACAATGGAAGAGCCGATTATGTGCATGAGACTGGATACACTCAGTGCCTAAGGATGTTCCAAGACGGAACTATTTCTTTAGGAGACAACACCCTTGTCGCTGGCATAAAAGCAAATCAGACGACCTACCGAAGTATTACCTTGGTGGGCCGCGTACAAGTTGACGGATACTGCAAGGGATCCCAGTACAACGATCCATACGGAACATGGGACGACGTAGTCGTCCAAGCTGCTGTGAAAATATCACTAAAATCTTCCTACGTTCCCGTACAATTGAATACTGGAAGAATTAAATTAAAATCTGGAACTGTGTGTAAACTCGTTGACAGCTACTGTTTAGACGCTGACGACGGATACACCTACTGGAAACCTATGCCTACGGATACTTGTAATTTTCAACAATATGATGTCCTCTACGAAGGACCTGCAAACAAAATTTCTGAAGACATCTCCAAGACAGATACCCCAATCATCTATAGTCTTGTGACTCAGGAAATCACTTTCGCCCTTATGAAAACCAAGGAAATACCTCTATGTGGTTATACTCTCCTGTGCACGGAACACCCGAAATTATTCATTCTTGAAGCTAAACCTGGCAATACATTTGCTAGTCGGAAAACTATTCCTGTCAATAATCTTGACATCTTTACATACATGAACTCCAAGTTCGTGTATATAGAAAAACATGTCAAACAACAGATGACGTCTCTCTATAACAACGTCATTTCGCAAAAATGCGAGTTAGAAAGACAAGTAATTACTAATGCCTTATCTTTTGCTACACTCCAACCAGACGAATTTGCCTATCAGCTCATGAAAGGGCCAGGATACATGGCCGTTACAACAGGAGAAGCAGTACAAATAATTAAATGTATCCCTGTTGAAGTGATGGTAAGAAAAACTGGAGAGTGTTATACCGAACTTCCCATTTCTGTACGAAATCATTCCTTCTTCCTTACACCAAAGTCAAGAATTATCACCAAAATTGGCAACGAACGAGAATGCAGTTTAGAACTTCCTACTTTGTATCGAATCGAAGATACATGGGTGCAACTTACACCTAACATTCAAGTCAGACAACTGCCACCTCAACAGCTAAAACCCATGACTGCCTTAACCTGGAGATATCTCACACCGGGACCTTTGGCCGTAAGCGGAATATATTCTGATACAGATCTGGAGAAACTACGAAATCACATTATGTTCCCAGCCGAAAAGCCAGCTTTACTCAATGCCGTTGCTAGAGGACTAACTGGCCATTCCATGAACACTGAAGGAATCTCAGTGTACAACTTGCTGGATGAAAATTCTTTAAATAAAATTGTCGAAAGCACAGCCTCGCGAATCTGGAAGGGATTCGTGAATTTTGGATCAGCAACCGCAGGACTCGTCGGAATCTTCATGATTATTCGCCTAGTAAAATTAGTCATTGACACAGTCATTCATGGATACGCTCTTCACACTGTGTATGGTTGCAGCCTTCATCTACTCGGAGCTTTATGGAGCTCCCTCGCAAATTTACTGCTCCATCTGGCACGAGAATCTTCTAGGAAATCTGGAGACGATAACCGAGACAATCAATCACCTGGCGGAGGAACAACCACGCAAACCTCCAACATCGATCCCACTGCACCTGCGGAAGTAATTACTCAACAACCTCCACCAGCCAAACCTCCAAGGACAATGAAACCTTGCCACGAAGAAATCACCAAAAACGTAAATATACCTATATCATATACAAACCTAAGAGACCGTTTAAACACCCTAGATGAAAATATTTAATCTCCCTAGACCAAAATCCTCCGAAAACAATCGGATTTTGTTCTTATTAGGGGGGAGGTGTTACGTCCCGCAACGAAAAATTTAAAATCTTATTTATAAAAATATAATCCCTACCTATTCTCTCATCCTATATAATCTTTGCGCGATACTATATATAATCACTATATATTTGCGTCATAATATTATATATAATCAATATATATATACATCAATTTAATAATAATCAGTTCTCATGTAGTCAAAATACTAGTAACCACCAGTACTAACCGAAAGCTGGACTTATACACATCTATCAATCAAGAAAAAGTAATAGGCTCTTTGAAACAGTCATTTATAATAATCGTAAAAGAATGTCAATATATATAATTATTATTTATGTAATTTTAATAAAGCTGCAAAAGCCCCACACAATCACCTTAAAATCGCTTATGAAATTTCATAAATCAATAGCAAAATCTATATATATATATATATATATTTATATATATATTCGCCATAATCTCATATTAATACAATACATTGATTGATGTGGTATATAGCCAGAAAAATATTACAATGAATTAGCAGTACTGGTACTGGTCGTATATAATGATATTAATCTTAATAACTAACCTTACTAAGAAAAGAAATTTATTCGAAATTTTATTATCAAGAAAAACTCTCAGCAAATCACTCTAAATAATGTAACCGTCAAAAACACTTGCAACAAGACTTCGTATGAATCGGTACACGAACAAATCCGTCGGTAACTGGTCTTATAGCCTCTTGTGCGTTCCTTTACATTCTTTTGGTAAAATTGGCATGGGAAAACTTCCATAGCCATAAATCCCGAAACCTGAAAATAATATAATTAATTAGTATTTAGACAAATAAAGACATAAATCAATAAACAATGAAAAACACATATATATATATATATATAAAAGTTTAATTATTATCAAATAATAAATATATTTACTTTGATTATTTAATTATAAAATTAAAATGTAAAAACAGATGACCAGTAATGACTAAATAATAATCCTTTGTAAAATAACAAGCTTCTTTTAAAAAAGGAAAATGATTTAAATAATTCTTAACGAATAAAATATAATTTGTTTCAAAGAATAGTATAAAAAATTTCGTATCTTATATAATCTTTACTTGTAATTATATATAATCACTATAAATCCACTTTATATTATATGTAACCAATATATATAGATATTCACTCAATATCCATATTATTCAGTTATCACATATAACCAAAAAAGGATATCCCTATGCGTGTATATGCGCTTACTACAAAGGAAAAGGCATAAATCAAAATATTTTATCAAACGATACTCACCTAAATTCTATTAATAAATAATTTTGAGCCCATGCGTATCTTTTTAATAAACAGTATGTTCGGTTGTCATAAAAGAGATGCAGCGATTATAAATTTTGAAACCTGAAAATCAAATAATTAATTAATATTTTGTAATAAATAACCTACAGTAAAAATGTTAACAAATGCTCCGAAAGTGAGCCACATAAAATATTAATACGAAAATTTACAAAGAATCATCAATAACAAAAGGAAAGTTATAAAGTTAATATTCTACGTACATATAAGAATATAAAACAATAAATAAATGTACCAAGTCAAACAAAAAATTAATGCCCATGAATAATAATTGTTACTAAAACAATACGCTCTAAAAATCAGTAATTATAATTAGTAATAAAATAATTAACAATATATATATATATTTTTTATATTCAAGAGAAACAAAATTAATAAATTTTCCTTGAATAAATATTTTTCTAAGCGTTATAATAAATCTTTATTGTACATTAATACCATTGGCCAAATATGTCTGTATAAAACTCTAATTATTATTGAATAACATTTAACTTTGACTATTTAATTACAAAATGTAAATGGCCAATAATCACCAAATAATAATCTTTTATAAAGTAACGAGCTTCTTTCAGAAATTAATGATTTAAACATTTCTTAATAAAATATAATTAATAAAATATAATTAATAAAATATAATATAATTAATAAATAAAATATAATTAATCAAGCAAGAATTTCCTTTAAAAATCCTAGATTATTTTAATTTTTGGTCCTCGTTGAGTTCCCGTGAATATATGTATATGTTCACTATCAGGAAGTGATTTTCCTCAGTCTTGATACCTGAAAAATATAATAAATGTATAAGAAAATCTACTATAGAAATTATTAAATAAACCATTCAAAATATAATACATACTTACACACTTTTTATGATCTTATATATATATATTATTTAGCCTCTTCCTAATAACGTAAGACAGCTTGTTATAAATAAGTAGCAAGAATTCCAAGTCCCAGCAACTGAAAAAAATAATCAAATAATATTTGGCCGTATGAAAAATTAACTTAACAAAAATGTACTAAAAAATCAATCTATACAAAAATCTATTATCATTATAAAAGTTTGATTGATCAAAATTACTATATTAAAAAGGTTTAATATTTTATAAATGTATATAATTATATAGGAATAAAAGAAATCAAATAGTAAAAGAAGTATAATAAATCAAATATTAATATATTAAATTTCAACAATAAACATATTAAATTAAATAATAACTACTAAACAATAACTAAATAATAAAGAAATGTCAAGAAATTATTATGAATAAAATTTTATACGTAACTCTTTGCTGCATGCAGAATAATAAGTCACCCTATAAACATAGCCTCCACTTGGTTGTCCACCGGGTGTCCCAATATTTTCATCACCTAACGAAAACGCTATACGGAAAAATAAAAATATATTTATTAATAAAATTCCTTAGAAATATATTTCAATAACAAACTACAAATATGCCTCCTCAAATATATAATCAACAGACTACATCTATCGAAATTTATACACGAGACCTCAATAGGTAGTAGTACGTGAAAGTGAGAGAGACCGCACTATCGGGTGACTCGCGCGAGTGAGAGAGACAGCGCTATACGTAATACCATATGTAAAAATTAATAAGAATTAAACCGCGAAACAAGCTCGGACAGACTTGTCACCCTCATTATTAGTATAAATACATATGTAGTTATTAATAAAAATTTAAAAGATAATGCATTAAAATACTAAAGGTACATAATATTATACATGAATACATATATTATATATATATATATAATATATATTTAATAAATATATGATATAATTAAATAAAACCTTTAATTCATTAATTAACTTATCAAAATAATAAACTTACCAAATAAACTCCCGAAATAATTCGCACAGATTCCTCAAAATCCTTTCAATGCTGCATATTCTTATATGGTTTAAGCCTGTCTGTTGTCCGTGAATAATCCATTGGTCCATATCCTTTCCAACATATATATATACTATATATGCAACCTAGACAAATAAGAAAAATTCAAATAATAACACGTTTAAACTCTAAGCATAAGAACATAATAATTAATACATTATAAAAATCTCTTTTCATATACGTATATTCTATATAGTTATTCAAATAAAACTTCACTACATAATAATAAATTATATAAAATCTAATTTCTTATTGCCAAATAATACATATATTTTTCATTTTGATTATTTAATTGCAAAATTTTATATACAATTAAAATATAATAAGTAAGCAATGATAACCAAATAATAAACCATTTTCATTATGTGAAAGCTCAACATTATATATATATATTTAATAAATGACCGAAAGTTGTCAAGTCAAGCGCATTCAAAATAATATTAAAATATTTCAAAATATCCAAAACTTATCCGCAATTAGAGGTGCATAGAGTTAATAAGTCATGGCCAGACGATCATATGTGAGTATTTTAATCCGCTCCGACAATAGTCTAATAAACGTTCTATATTGTCGATTAAAATACAGCCAAGCTATAAATGATATGCACCCTCGAATATCTTCTGTATAGAATGTCGTTTTACAAAATATCTGAAAAATATAATAACTATATAAGACAAATATATTAAATTATTTAAATTATTAATAATTATAAATAATAAAGATTCTGATTTAATAAAACCAATAATGCAAAATAAAGCTTATAACTCTTTACTATGTGCAGAATTATAAATCTATATAACTACTAAATAAATTTCGTTATAACAAAAATTTACACATATATAACACACATGAAATATAAAGTTTAAATAATAATAATACAAGGTAATAAATATACATATTAATAATAATAATGAATGTATGGTCTTATAAAATTCATTATGCATGATTTTATTATTGAGACGAATAATAAGTCTCCTTATAAGAGCACAAGGCTAAGTCCAGCGTACCGCGTTATCT
Source organism: Camponotus vicinus (assembly GCF_025532165.1). Taxonomy (NCBI): domain Eukaryota; kingdom Metazoa; phylum Arthropoda; class Insecta; order Hymenoptera; family Formicidae; genus Camponotus; species Camponotus vicinus. The sequence goes on along the minus strand of NW_028141980.1, from coordinate 5,798,608 downwards.
CCCCTATTACTTTGTTATCTCCCCTAATGTTTTCGACGTCCGCGCCGAGTCTTAATGCGAAAGGGACTCGCGAATATATAATGTATGAATATTATAAGGAGCGCTTTCTTATTGCAAGAGTAATAAGTTATTACGAAATTATAAATTATAAAAGAATATATATATATTATATGTTAAATTAATCCATATCATTAACTAACAAAGATCCAACAGTAATGCAATTTTTTAGCAAACTTTCAAGCCTTCAAAAGAGAAATAACAATATGTATAATACATATTTAATTAATAAAATAATGAAGATAAAATTTTTAATAATTACATTTATTAACTTTTACAAACAATATATATAAGTATATATATATATATTCTATACAATTAACAAGTAAGGAATATATAATTTATTCATATAAATTATAACGAATGAAATTATTAAATCGATTTATAAAGCGTTATAAATTCACTCACCAAAAGATAAGCGACCCTCCGAGCTTCATCCGGTGCAGCTGCACATGAGCTCACTCAGCGATAAGATAAGGCCTGGCGCGACTGCCTGGCGCGACTGCCTGGCACGGCGAACACCTGCATCCGGTGATAAAAAAGCTCGCCACATCCTTTGTTCCAAGAGCTGAATAATAAAAAGAATAATTAATACACTTTTATATTATAATGTAACACAATTATTATTAACAATTATCTAGACCATGCACCTATATGCACATACATATATATATATATATCATATAATTATTATATAGCAAATTGTAATTATAATGGTTTATAACACCAGAATTTGTTTATAACATTGTTAACTAGAACTATATAATTAATATAAAGAAAGTTAAAAATCAATTCTAAACGGAACATGCTAGAACGATCATTCACACTTCTATTGAAAGAGGTTGAGATTCTATATTAAAAAATATATGCATGCAAATTATTAAAATTCTGGTGACTAAAAACCTATTGTAAAAGCCTTACCTTTTGTAAAATGAATTAACGAGCTCGATGCATGGACAATACTGACAGCTCCGTCGTCCCCACTATCCCCACGCAAGAGCGCGGCCACTACGTCATAGCGCGCTCAAAGAAGAAGGACAGCTATAGCGGCAAGCGGCAGTCGAGCCGCTTCCGCCCGGGAGCGCCGCATTCTCCTACCACTACGGATAGCCGGCACGGAGTAGGGACCAGAGGGTACCTCAGGGAGCGCAGCTCAGTCTTCCGCGCATTTGACCCGACGCTCTTGAGACAACATCACCTAGCATTTGACCTGGAGCTCTCGAGAAGAAAACAGCTAAAGCGATCACGAGCGTATCACAGAACATTTTCGAGTCGAAAAAGAACTTAGTCGCAGGATATTTTTCCGGACTAAGAACTTAGTCTAGAGAGCAGTCGAATATTATAGTATACTTTAAGAAAATAAAGTGTCTTTAAACCATCACTTGGGTCTTCTGCCAATCATTTGTCACCGGTTCCTCCGACTCTCCTACAGGGACATCGCCGAGGCAGACCGTCCTCCACGGAGATTATCCTGACAGCAGTACTTTTGGGTAAGTACTCGTTTTAATTATTCAATATTTTCCTTTTTCATCTCTCGTGATCTGCAACTAGAAACCGAATATTATTATTATTCTTCCACGACATATTGAAGAATTTTATTACGCATAACAGAGTCAATAATTTATTTCCATACATTTCCAACGTCTCTTCCTTCTGATAACACGAGTACGTTGATTACCTTTGACGTTAAACGCTCAGTCTGTCTTTGGTTTTATCCATAAGAGTGAATCGTCGCCTTCGACTTGTCAATCGATGTGCATTGGGTAGTCTACTCTACCCCTCTGCCGTTTCCGCGAAGAATTTTCTCCAGGGAAATTTCTTTACGGACTCTGTGCCGCTGTGACGTGACGTCTTGCACATCGAAACTTGTCGTAGAGCACGGGACGCGCTCTTTAAGGACCGACTGACACATAGTATGATAACTCTGGTTTAGTATAATATATTAGAGGAATTATTTTATAATAATAAAACTAAACCAGCAGGCACGGTATCCATCTTATATTTAAATATCCCTACACACCCTTCCTTACCACGTCACTGCATGTAAGGTAACTATCTAATAATTTTCTCTTAATATAAATGAGGAGTCGCGATTTCAGAATCTGTCCTGTCTCTTTCTTTAAACCGGTCACGAAACTTTAGATTTACGCGGTACATCCTTTGTTGACAGGTGACCCCTCGAAATTTCCATCGTAAGTATTAGATGCCGCGAAATAATTTCAAATTATCCTTTCAATAAAACAAATTTAAAATTTAAATTATTTCAATAATAGATGGTTAGCGCCCGACGACCAGATCCAATAACTCGCCGCGAATTTCCCTTACAAAATCCAGGTGTAACCCGGCGGGAAATATTTAGACAGCGGTTATTACGAGATCGCCCCTCCGTCGCTCGTCAATTATTTATAGATAGGGACGAGATTCCTACCGGAATAGCAAGGGCCGCAACCGACCGCGAAGACACACTCTTCGACCTCTCCTTCGCACCCTTGCCCCCGGAGCTTAACCCCGAAACCACCGACGGCAATCTCCCTGCGATACCAGCTAGCGCAGAGTCCGAGGAAGAGGAAATTGAATCTGCGGAATCGGACACATCAAGCGACGCGTCCACAATAATTATTGATTTGGAAGACCGAACGGACGGAATTCCCTTGGGACTGCTCCGCGCTTGGGAGCGAAACGGGGAAATAAGGAGGAGCCCAGCGACGTTGGATCGACGGATCCAAACTTCACCGCCGCCTAGCCTCCCACGAACCCCAGACTCTTTTCCGGGGTATTCGCCGCCAAATTATTCTCCTGTCTTGCCTGGAGAAGTGGATTTAGATTCCACAAATATCACTCCAAGTGAAGAGGACTTTATAGATTACGAAATTAACCAGCTTCTTGATTATTTAGATAGCGAAGAGTTCCTCGATTCTATTGTCGAACCATAAAATCCTAAATAACTTTTAACTATATATATATATAAATATATCCAATACATATATATAATTTAATTTCACTAAAATTACCTTACAAACTAATGTAGAAGAACGAGGAAGGATAAAATAAATAAAAAGGAAAAAATAGAATTTATAATATAATAAATTTGCATATTTATTTGTCAACCTTAAATACCTCTGAAAAGAAGCGTCCTATAGATCCTAATCTCTCGGCGTCCCAGGGTATAGCCGGCTTAGCAGGTTGCCCTGAAAAAGAAATAGAGAGATATAATATTGTTCGTCCCTGCACGGTGCGCCCTGCAGAATCGTTGAATAAACGATCGAATAGGACGTAACACCTCTAAAGAAAATTCTTCGCGGAAACGGCAGAGGGGTAGAGTAGACTACCCAATGCACATCGATTGACAAGTCGAAGGCGACGATTCACTCTTGTGGATAAAACCAAAGACAGACTGAGCGTTTAACGTTCAAAGGCAATCAACGTACTCGTGTTATCGGAAGGAGAAGACGTTGGAATTGTATGAAGGTAAGTTGTTGACTAATATGTGTAATAAAATTCTTCAATATGTCATGCAAAAATAATAATAATATTCGGTTGATGGTTGCAGATCACGAGAGATGAAAAGGAAAATATTGAATAATTAAAACGAGTACTTACCCAAAAGTACTGCGGTTGGAAGTGCTCGTCGAACCTCCGCTGTTGACTGTCGACCTCAGTGATGCCTTGGCAGGAGAGTCGAAGGAGCCGGTAGTAAATAAATGGCAGAAGACCGCGATGATGTTCAAATAAAACACTTTTATTGTTCAAGTATACTACTGTCTTACAGCTCTCGCGACTAAGTTTTTAAGTCGAATAATGTTTTGAGACTAAGTCTTTATTTCGATTTTAAATGGTTCGTGACTGCTACTGTTCTTGTTCTTCAGAGAGCTCCTGGTCAAATGCGCGGAAGACTGAGCTGCGCTCCCTGAGGTACCCTCTGGTCCCTACTCCGTGCCGGCTATCCGCAGTGGTAGGAGAATGCGGCGCTCCCGGGCGTAGGCGGCTCGACCGCCGCTTGCCGCTATAGCTGTCCTTCTTCTTCGAGCGCGCTATGACGTAGTGGCCGCGCTCTTGCGTGGGGATAGTGGGGACGACGGAGCTGTCAGTATTGTCCATGCATCGAGCTCGTTAATTCATTTTACAAAAGGTAAGGCTTTTACAATAGGTTTTTAGTCACCAGAATTTTAATAATTTGCATGCATATATTTTTTAATATAGAATCTCAACCTCTTTCAATAGAAGTGTGAATGATCGTTCTAGCATGTTCCGTTTAGAATTGATTTTTAACTTTCTTTATATTAATTATATAGTTCTAGTTAACAATGTTATAAACAAATTCTGGTGTTATAAACCATTATAATTACAATTTGCTATATAATAATTATATGATATATATATATATGTATGTGCATATAGGTGCATGGTCTAGATAGTTGTTAATAATAATTGTGTTACATTATAATATAAAAGTGTATTAATTATTCTTTCATTATTCAGCTCTTAGAACAAAGGATGTGGCGAGCTGTTTTATCACCGGATGCAGGTGTTCGCCGTGCCAGGCAGTCGCGCCAGGCAGTCGCGTCAGGCCTTATCTTATCGCTGAGTGAGCTCATGTGCAGCTGCACCGGATGAAGCTCGGAGGGTCGCTTATCTTTTGGTGAGTGAATTTATAACGCTTTATAAATCGATTTAATAATTTCATTCGTTATAATTTATTCATATATTCCTTACTTGTTAATTGTATAGAATATATATATATATACTTATATATATTGTTTGTAAAAGTTAATAAATGTAATTGTTAAAAATTTTATCTTCATTATTTTATTAATTAAATATGTATTATACATATTGTTATTTCTCTTTTGAAGGCTTGAAAGTTTGCTAAAAAATTGCATTACTGTTGGATCTTTGTTAGTTAATGATATGGATTAATTTAACATATAATATATATATATATTCTTTTATAATTTACAATTTCGTAATGATTTATTACTCTTGCAATAAGAAGGCGCTCCTTATAACATTCATACATTATATATTCGCGAGTCCCTTTCGCATTAAGACTCGGCACGGACGTCGAAAACATTAGGGGAGATAACAAAGTAATAGGGGAGATAACGCGGTACGCTGGACTTAGCCTTGTGCTCTTATAAGGAGACTTATTATTCGTCTCAATAATAAAATCATGCATAATGAATTTTATAAGACCATACATTCATTATTATTATTAATATGTATATTTATTACCTTGTATTATTATTATTTGAACTTTATATTTCATGTGTGTTATATATGTGTAAAGTTTTGTTATAACAAAATTTATTTAGTAGTTATATAGATTTATAATTCTGCACACAGTAAAGAGTTATGAGCTTTATTTTGCATTATTGGTTTTATTAAATCAGAATCTTTATTATTTATAATTATTAATAATTTAAATAATTTAATATATTTGTCTTATATAGTTATTATATTTTTCAGATATTTTGTAAAACGACATTCTATACAGAAGATATTCGAGGGTGCATATCATTTATAGCTTGGCTGTATTTTAATCGACAATATAGAACGTTTATTAGACTATTGTCGGAGCGGATTAAAATACTCACATATGATCATCTGGCCATGACTTATTAACTCTATGCACCTCTAATTGCGGATAAGTTTTGGATATTTTGAAATATTTTAATATTATTTTGAATGTGCTTGACTTGACAACTTTCGGTCATTTATTAAATATATACATACATTAATTAATGTTGAGCTTTTCACATAATGAAAATGGTTTATTATTTAGTTATCATTGCTTACTCATTATATTTTAATTGTATATAAAATTTTGCAATTAATAATCAAAATGAAAAATATATGTATTATTTGGCAATAATGGGTGGATTAGATTTTATATAATTTATTATTATGTAGTGAAGTTTTATTTGAATAACTATATAGAATATACGTATATGAAAAGAGATTTTTATAATGTATTAATTATTATGTTCTTATGCTTAGAGTTTAAACGTGTTATTATTTGAATTTTTCTTATTTGTCTAGGTTGCATATATAGTATATATATATGTTGGAAGGGATATGGACCAATGGATTATTCACGGACAACAGACAGGCTTAAACCATATAAGAATATGCAGCATTGAAAGGATTTTGAGGAATCTGTGCGAATTATTTCGGAAGTTTATTTGGTAAGTTTATTATTTTGATAAGTTAATTAATGAATTAAAGGTTTTATTTAATTATATCATATATTTATAAAATATATATTATATATATATATATATATAATATATGTATTCATGTATAATATTATGTACCTTTAGTATTTTAATGCATTATCTTTTAAATTTTTATTAATAACTACATATGTATTTATACTAATAATGAGGGTGACAAGTCTGTCCGAGCTTGTTTCGCGGTTTAATTCTTATTAATTTTTACATATGGTATGGCGTATAGCGCTGTCTCTCTCACTCGCGCGAGTCACCCGATAGTGCGGTCTCTCTCATTTTCACGTACTACTACCTATTGAGGTCTCGTGTATAAATTTCGATAGATGTAGTCGGTTAATTATATATTTGAGGAGGCATATTTGTGGTTTGTTATTGAAATATATTTCTAAGGAATTTTATTAATAAATATATTTTTATTTTTCCGTATAGCGTTTTCGTTAGGTGATGAAAATATTGGGACACCCGGTGGACAACCAAGTGGAGGCTATGTTTATAGGGTGACTTATTATTCTGTATGCAGCAAAGAGTTACGTATAAAATTTTTATTCATAATAATTTCTTGACATTTCTTTATTATTTAGTTATTGTTTAGTAATTATTATTTAATTTAATATATTTATTGTTGAAATTTAATATATTAATATTTGATTTATTATACTTCTTTTACTATTTGATTTCTTTTATTCCTATATAATTATATACATTTATAAAATATTAAACCTTTTTAATATAGTAATTTTGATCAATCAAACTTTTATAATGATAATAGATTTTTGTATAGATTGATTTTTTAGTACATTTTTGTTAAGTTAATTTTTCATACGGCCAAATATTATTTGATTATTATTTTCAGTTGCTGGGACTTGGAATTCTTGCTACTTATTTATAACAAGCTGTCTTACGTTATTAGGAAGAGGATAAATATTATATATATAGGATCATAAAAGGTGTGCAAGTATGTATTATATTTTAAATGGTTTATTTAATAATTTCTATAGTAGATTTTCTTATACATTTATTATATTTTTCAGGTATCAAGACTCTGAGGAAAATCACTTCCTGATAGTGAACATTTACATATATTTACGGGAACTCAACTAGGACCAAAAATTAAAATAATCTAGGATTTTTAAAGGAAATTCTTGCTTGATTAATTATATTTTATTTATTAATTATATTATATTTTATTAATTATATTTTATTAATTATATTTTATTAAGAAATGTTTAAATCATTAATTTCTGAAAGAAGCTCGTTACTTTATAAAAGATTATTATTTGGTGATTATTGGCCATTTACATTTTGTAATTAAATAGTCAAAGTTAAATGTTATTCAATAATAATTAGAGTTTTATACAGACATATTTGGCCAATGGTATTAATGTACAGTAAAGATTTATTATAACGTTTAGAAAAATATTTATTCAAGGAAAATTTATTAATTTTGTTTCTCATGAATATAAAAAATATATATATATATTGTTAATTATTTTATTACGGATTATAATTACTGATTTTTAAAGCGTATTGTTTTAGTAACAATTATTATTCATGGGTATTAATTTTTGTTTGACTTGGTACATTTATTTATTGTTTTATATTCTTATATGTACGTAGAATATTAACTTTATAACTTTCCTTTTGTTATTGATGATTCTTTGTAAATTTTCGTATTAATATTTTATGTGGCTCACTTTCGGAGCATTTGTTAACATTTTTACTGTAGATATTTATTACAAAATATTAATTAATTATTTGATTTTCAGGTTTCAGGATTCATGGCTATGGAAATTTTCCCATGCCAAATTTACCAGAAGAATGTGAAGGAACGCACAAGAGGCTATAAGCCAGTCACCGACGAATTTGTTCACATACCGATTCATACGAAGTCTTGTTGCAAGTGTTTTGCTAAGAGTTTTTCTTGATAATAAAGTTTCGAATAAATTTCTTTTCTTAGTAAGGTTAGTTATTAAGATTAATATCATTATATACGACCAGTACCAGTACTGCTAATTCATTGTAATATTTTTCTGGCTATATACCACATCAATCAATGTATTGTATTAATATGAGATTATGGCGAATATATATATAAATATATATATATATATATATATATAGTATTTTGCTATTGATTTATGAAATTTCATAAGCGATTTTAAGGTGATTGTATGAGGCTTTTGTAGCTTTATTAAAATTGCATAAATAATAATTATATATATATTGAAATTCTTTTACGATTATTATAAATGACTGTTTCAAAGAGCCTATTACCTTTTCTTGATTGATAGATGTGTATAAGTCCAGCTTTCGGTTAGTACTGGTGGTTACTAGTATTTTGACTACATGAGAACTGATTATTATTAAATTGATGTATATATATATTGATTATATATAATATTATGGCGCAAATATATAGTGATTATATATAGTATCGCGCAAAGATTATATAGGATGAGAGAATAAGTAGGGATTATACTTTTATAAGTAAGATTTTAAATTTTTCGTTGCGGGACGTAACACCTCCCCCCTAATAAGAACAAAATCCGATTGTTTTCGGAGGATTTTGTACTAGGGAGATTAAATATTTTCATCTAGGGTGTTTAAGCGGTCTCTTAGGTTTGTATATGATATAGGTATATTTACGTTTTTGGTGATTTCTTCGTGGCAAGGTTTCATTGTCCTTGGAGGTTTGGCTGGTGGAGGTTGTTGAGTAATTACTTCCGCAGGTGCAGTGGGATCGATGTTGGAGGTTTGCGTGGTTGTTCCTCCGCCAGGTGATTGATTGCCTCGGTTATCGTCTCCAGATTTTCTAGAAGATTCCCGTGCCAGATGGAGCAGTAAATTCGCGAGGGAGCTCCATAAAGCTCCGAGTAGATGAAGGCTGCAACCATACACAGTGTGAAGAGCGTATCCATGAATGACTGTGTCAATGACTAATTTTACTAGGCGAATAATCATGAAGATTCCGACGAGTCCTGCAGTTGCTGATCCAAAATTTATGAATCCCTTCCAGATTCGCGAGGCTGTGCTTTCGACAATTTTATTTAAAGAATTTTCATCCAGCAAGTTGTACACTGAGATTCCTTCAGTGTTCATGGAATGGCCAGTTAGTCCTCTAGCAACAGCATTGAGTAAAGCTGGCTTTTCGGCTGGGAACATTATGTGATTTCGTAATTTCTCCAGATCTGTATCAGAATATATTCCGCTTACGGCCAAAGGTCCCGGTGTGAGATATCTCCAGGTTAAGGCAGTCATGGGTTTTAGCTGTTGAGGTGGCAGTTGTCTAACTTGAATGTTAGGTGTAAGTTGCACCCATGTATCTTCGATTCGATACAAAGTAGGAAGTTCTAAACTGCATTCTCGTTCGTTGCCAATTTTGGTGATAATTCTTGACTTTGGTGTAAGGAAGAAGGAATGATTTCGTACAGAAATGGGAAGTTCGGTATAACACTCTCCAGTTTTTCTTACCATCACTTCAACAGGGATACATTTGATTATTTGTACTGCTTCTCCTGTTGTAACGGCCATGTATCCTGGCCCTTTCATGAGCTGATAGGCAAATTCGTCTGGTTGGAGTGTAGCAAAAGATAAGGCATTAGTAATTACCTGTCTTTCTAACTCGCATTTTTGCGAAATTACATTGTTATAGAGAGACGTCATCTGTTGTTTGACATGTTTTTCTATATACACGAACTTGGAGTTCATGTATGTAAAGATGTCAAGATTATTGACAGGAATAGTTTTCCGACTAGCGAATGTATTGCCAGGTTTAGCTTCAAGAATGAATAATTTTGGGTGTTCCGTGCACAGGAGAGTATAACCACATAGAGGTATTTCCTTGGTTTTCATAAGGGCGAAAGTGATTTCCTGAGTCACAAGACTATAGATGATTGGGGTATCTGTCTTGGAGATGTCTTCAGAAATTTTGTTTGCAGGTCCTTCGTAGAGGATATCATATTGTTGAAAATTACAAGTATCCGTAGGCATAGGTTTCCAGTAGGTGTATCCGTCGTCAGCGTCTAAACAGTAGCTGTCAACGAGTTTACATACTGTTCCAGATTTTAATTTAATTCTTCCAGTATTCAATTGTACGGGAACGTAGGAAGATTTTAGTGATATTTTCACAGCAGCTTGGACGACTACGTCGTCCCATGTTCCATATGGATCGTTGTACTGGGATCCCTTGCAGTATCCGTCAACTTGTACGCGGCCCACCAAGGTAATACTTCGGTAGGTCGTCTGATTTGCTTTTATGCCCGCGACAAGGGTGTTGTCTCCCAAAGAAATAGTTCCGTCTTGGAACATCCTTAGGCACTGAGTGTATCCAGTCTCATGCACATAATCGGCTCTTCCATTGTGAACAGCAGATATATGTGAATGCATGCCACAATGATATATATTTCGGGATATTTCAACCTTGCACTGTATGACTTCTGTATAACTGTAGTCGGATAGTTGTAGTAGCTGAATATGAACATCTGTGGTGTTGGGTTGTCGTATGTTCAGATCGCATTCGCCAACATCAAGGAGAGAGACGGCTGTTACGTTGAGGTGTTGTCCTCCGCAATCAAATCCGATTAAGGCGGCAGTTTTACTTAAGAAGATTACTAGGATTAGGGGCGTCATGATGGTCTGAAATGATTACAATTTTGATGTACGTGTAGATGTCTATATTACATTTTGTGGTTACATGATTGATGGTACAGTGTTCGTGAAATTTTGATTATGAATAAATGTCGCAGAATTGATTCATAATTATACATTGAATCTTAGGTGTATTTAAATTATAATTACTTATGAAAGTATTTGAATACACAAGAGGTATCTTTGTAGCGTCGCTCAATGTGATTATAATATAACATGGGTATATGTATCTATATATATATATACATATAGAGAGGTAATCTGACTAAATTTGTATGTATATTATTATCATTATACTATGTGTTTTTTTTTTATTGTTCTTTATGATTATTATTTCCTGTGAAATATTTTTGAAGCATTTTCTTTTCCCCCTTTTTTTTTTTTTTTTTTTTTTTTATTGTTATTATTATATGTATGTATATATATATTTATATGGTAAATATGAGTGATTATTATTAATGGTTATTAATAGTAAATCGATTAAAGGATAATTATATATGAATATATAATTATATATATATATATATATATTTTAGAATATACAAGAAAGTTTATATGTTATACGTATACATAAAAATATATATATATTTTTTTTATATATATTTTTTTTTTATATATATATATATATTTTATTTAAAGTTTTTGTTTTTGTTTTTTTTTTCTTATAAATGCAGTTTGTTAACATATTTATTATGGATATATATATATGTATAGTTCCTAATAGATAAAGTATTTAAGTTTATTGGTGAAACAAGGATTGAGATGATCCATTTTCTTTTATTGTTTAATTTAATAATCTTTCCTCTAAAATTTCTGGATCATTAGGATCAACCGTTATTTCAGCCACTCCATAATCTATCTTCAGTGTGATTGAATTTACAGACAGGCCTATAGTTTGCCTGTAAGTTCTTTCTTCTCCCTTTTTAATGATCATGTCTACAAATTGACTATAGGCTTTAAAACATTTAGTGCATTCAAGAAGGGGTCGTTTTTCATGACAATTACTACCGCAATTAGCACACTGATTCGTTGGCACATTGCCATATTGGAATGTGTGTGAGTATTGCGTCAAGACCCTGTTATAAGTTGCAGGATTATAGCAATCCGTACATATAAGATGAGGACTGTTAGCGGTTAGGACATCATGTGTCATTATAACCACGCATTTTACATTAAGGCTGTTGAAGAGGGAGTAGTCTAGTAGTGGGTGAGCAGGTCGCTTAAATTTGGAAAGCGGGCACATTTTATGCGTATATGCCTTGTCTGTGAGTCCTGCAAAAAGCAAAAGCAGTTAGGTTACTTATGTCCCTTCCCTGATTTTTTTCAAATATTGCTCTTTCAAAATAGGAATATACGCATTCCTGGCATTGAAGGATGGGACGAACAGCTTCCAGGGTGGATTGACAGTAATTACACTTAGCAAGATTTATATCTCCCGAAGTTACCCAGTGGCAAACAATTAAATCAGGCTTGACTCTTAATTGTCGAAGTCTATAACATGCGCAACACATGCGGCTAGGAGTGCGAGTTTTCCCGGTATATCTTTTGTAAAAAATTACTTTTCTGCATTTTGCCTCATGCATGTTGGGGAAGTGGGACAATAATTCATGGATTGGGTGATTGCAACAGGGATTGCTTGCGTTATTCATGTTGCCTTGCTCTAGCAAATTCTCTTTTTCGTTCTTCTTCCAGGTAATTTAGGAAGCACGGCCTGCAATCAATTATGGGAGTTATGAGAGACACTTTACGATTACATAAACAGCATTTAGAAGGACTAATATGAGGAAAATTTTCTGATATGCTGTGATAATTTATGTGGACTAATTCATGATCCGCGTGTATTTTACATATAGGGCAGTAATAAAGGCCATTTTCCAGAGAGTAATATCCATCGAATTCTTCGTGCACAGTACAGTTCAGGGTGTCGGAAGATGTATCCGATAGCATATTAACTCTTCAATTCTTCAAGGTTGGGAGGTTGGGGGATTCTCTTCATTTATTGAGAGAAAGGTGGGGTGAGTCTCTCGGAATATTTGAGCGATATTCCTAGTACAGGTGGAGCAGGTGTGTAGGGGTCGTATTATGGTGATAGGTCGTTGACAGTACGAACAGATCGTTCTATAAGGGTGTGGAGCGATAGAAATAATATGGGAGTCTATTGGAAAGAAAAACCTTTGGTTACAGGGAGTATGTAGCATACAATAACATGCACAGCAATAGTGGTTGTGATTATTTAGATTGAGATAACCATGCAGTTTGATGCATACAGCATTAAGAGAAAGCTGAGACATTATGAAGCATTGTTCAGTGTAAGCAAATAGGATATCGACATAAGTTCAACAATACCTCGAGTGCAGATGAGACACTGATCTAAAGGTCTTTGTGTGACAAGTGTTCGGAAGCAATGTGCACAATGAGGATCGATATGGCGTGGTCCCGGAGAGAGAAAGTGTAGAGATATTAGAGGCAATCGTACTCTAATAGACAACACGTAGTGATAGCAAAGTTCACATAGATAGACGTTCAAGGGATCATACCGATATCCTCTGAATTCTACACAGCAGGCTGTGCCGGTAAATGGCATCCCCTTATAACGTAGGAGTCCTGTCGTATACGTTTAAGACTAAGGGGTAACTACAACTATTGATAGAAGTCGAGGTGTTGTGTAGAAGTTCTAAGAATTCGTGCGCTGTTAGTGTACAGGAGATGCACTTGTCAAGAGAATTGGTCTCGATGACCGTTGTGCCACAAGCTGAGCAATGGTCATTACGCACGATGTGACTATTCACAAAGAAGTGTCTCCGCAAGGGCCGGTATTGTTGCTTAATAATATTGGTACGGAGTCTATCGTAACACTCCTTACACAAGTTCGTTTCGTCTAAGAGACAAAGAGCTCCTGTTATATGGACACAATGGCCGAAGAAGAAGGATTCCTCTATTCGATTTGAAATGGTTGCGTCCAATCTCGGCTGTGTAGGCCTTCTGTGCCAAAGCATCTGTAACAAAGGACTCTGATTATTACCTCATCCCGGCTGGGGATGTGCTAGTTTGATCTTGTTGGTGTGTACTATTCGGGTTTGGTTTCCTGTTCTAATTTTAACATTACTTGGGGGTAAAAGTTCGATTATTTCGTGAGGACCGGTATACTGGTCAGCAAGTTTTCCTTTTCGTGGTTCTTTTAATAAAAAGACAAAGTTTCCTTTCTCAAATTGTTGTAAATTCAAATTGCGATCATAGTATCGCTTACTCCGTTCTTTAGCTAGTGTGAGGTTTTGCTTAGCTTGCGTTTGTAAATCGTTTATCTTGTTAAAGAGATTAACAATATAGTCATGGTATGTGGGTTCGATATTTTCTTCGATGATGGGGTGTGCAGAGGGTAGTCGTGCTATCCGGCCAAATACTAGCTCATAGGGTGAGTATCTCGTGCCCTCATGTACACTGGTGTTGTACGAGAACATAGCAAGTTTAATGTATTCATCCCAATTTGTCTCCTTATCAACCTGAGTTTTTAGATATTCTGTTAAGACATGATGTGATCGTTCAAGCGATCCATTAGACTGTGGATGATAGGCAGTGGTCCTAAAATGTTGAATGCGAAATTTCCTTGTTAACTGTCGCATTAAGGCGGATAAAAAATTTGTCCCTTGATCGGTTAATATTGCGCGAGGGGTACCATATATACAGATAAATTCTTTAGTGAAGGCGTCTGCGATTGTTAACGATGTGGCCTCCTTTAATGGCACGGCAGTAGAATATTTTGTTAGTAAATCCTGCATGGTCAGTATATACTGATTGTTACTCACTGTTAGGGGAAGAGGTCCCATAATATCCAAGGATACTTTATCGAAAGCAGCCCCGGGGGTATCCGTTATAACCATGGGTTGCTTGGTTTTTATTCTAGTTAGTTTCTTTATTTGACACTCCCGACAGGTTCTAATGAATTCCTGAATATCCTTTTTCATTGTTTTCCAGCAGTAACGAGATCTAAGGCGGTTATAGGTCTTCGTTACACCTTTATGTCCTCCATGAGCTGAGGCATGATTTTCCAAAATTAGAGATTGACGTTTTTCGATTTCAGGCGTTTGAATTAAATTTAAGCATATCGTTATATTAATGGGTAATTCCTGTAGATATCTTTTGAGTTGGTTAAGGATGTATGACCATGGAAGGTCGTCGAAGCGTTCGGTCTTACTAAGACTCATGGAAGAGAGTCCAAGTTCAGTAATGACATCCACTAAAGAGTGTAGACAGTTTTTAAGATTCTGGGCTTCTATAAGGGTATGATAGTCGTATTTGATGGGGAGGGCAATTAACGTGTTTCCTTTTACAGTACATACCCTGGCCCTTTCGAATGCCAACCCTTCATATTTAGGGAGTAAATTGGCTTCTTGATATGATTTTGCGCCATTGTCGTAAGCTGTCCCGTTCTGGTAAATAAATATTGTGTGATTATCTTTCTGTTGGAGTAAATCCTCTCTAACTTCTCGCACTAAGGCTCGACTCCATGGTGGAAGAGCTGGTGGATTCAGTTGTTGTGGGTTTGACTGATACGGTACAATGTCGGATTCTATTATTTCAGTATAATCCGTATCATCGCTTTCGTCAGAGTCAGTAACTTCCTCGATTGTGACTTCATAATTGTTACTATTTTCATGTTCGACAGAATAATTTTGATAATCTTCTGCTGGTTGACGCTCTACGGGGGCCGAAGTCTCGGCGGTTTTTTGATAGTTTCCCATGTCTTCCTGATTAGGTCCTACATTCTGACCTTCAGGTGTACTAGATTTTCCCTTTGGCCTTTGAGGTCTATACGAAAATATGGATTCGTCGGATGAATATTCTCCTTCATCAATGAGGAATAACGGAATAGCCACGTCGACGGGTGGATTTCTGGATAAGGCATCAGCGTTATAATTTAGAGTTCCTTTTTTATATTGTATTTCATACTGATATTCAGAGAGTTTCATTCTCCACTTCCATAATCTTGAGGAAGGATCTTTGATGGAGTGTAGCCACACTAATGGTTTATGGTCAGTTACTATAGTGAATATTCTTCCGTATAAATAAGGTCTAAAATGATTTACACAATAAATGATAGCTAAACATTCTTTCTCTATTGTAGAATAATTTTGTTCGGCGGAATTTAGAATTCGAGACGTGTAGGCAACGGGTAGATCTTTCCCTATTATTCCTTGACTGAGCACTCCTCCGACC
This sequence comes from Camponotus vicinus, assembly GCF_025532165.1. Lineage (NCBI taxonomy): Eukaryota > Metazoa > Arthropoda > Insecta > Hymenoptera > Formicidae > Camponotus > Camponotus vicinus. The sequence goes on along the minus strand of NW_028141980.1, from coordinate 5,782,460 downwards.
GCATATCCAGATGCATCAGTGGTTAGAATGAATGGATTAGTAAAGTCGGGATATTGTAAAATAGGTTCAGAGCATAGTGAATTCCTTAGAATATCGAATGCTTCTGCTTGTTTGTCCTGCCAATCGAATTTCTTATCCTTTTTTAAGAGATCAGTTAATGGTTTTGCAACTTTGGAAAAATTGGGAATAAATCTTCTATAATATCCGGCTAGTCCTAGGAATTGTTTGATGTTTTTCGGATTCTTCGGAGTAGGAAAATTCATTATTGCCTTTATCTTAGCGGGGTCAGGCTTGACTCCGTCAGATCCAATTATATGTCCTAGATACATAACTTCACGTCGTAAGAATTCGCATTTATCTGGTTGTAATTTTAAATTTGCAGCTCTTAATCTCTGCATTAATTTTTCGAACTTGCTTTCGTGTTCTTGCAATGATCGTGCATATACGACAATATCATCCATGTAGACGAATAATTCATTTCCCTGAAGTCCGGATAGAACGTTATCCATCAATCTTTGAAACGTTGCAGGAGCATTTTTTAATCCAAATGGCATTCGTTTGAATTGGTAATGTCCGTAAGGTGTAGAGAAAGCAGTTTTATGAGCATCTTTTGATGCCATGGGTATTTGGTGGAAACCGGAGGCTAAGTCCAGTACTGAAAAATATTTTGCAGATCCAAGTTGATCTAATATATCCGTTATATTTGGAAGAGGATAGGCATCGCCTATTGTTTTTTCATTGAGGTTTCGATAATCAATAACCATTCGCCATCTTTTATTCCCTAGGGAATCTGGCTTTTTTGGAACTATCCATAAAGGAGAGTTATAAGGGGAAGTAGAAGGTCTTATTAAATCAGAAGATAATAATTCATTTACTTGTTTATTAATTTCTTCCTTATGTACAGGAGGAAATCTATATTGTTTCGTGTGGACAGGCATTTCATTAATAGTAGGAATAGAATGCTGAGCGGCGTTTGTCGCTTGGAGATGTTCACCGGGAAGGTGAAATCTGTCGGAGTGTTTGAAAACTAGTAGTCGAACATTTTCTGATTCCTCGGAATTCAGATGTTCGAGGCGTAGAAGGTTTATGACATCAACAGTTCTATCTGTTGGTGTTGATAATGCCTGGTTAAAGTAAATGGGATTATCTATGGCTTTGACGAATTCCACTCGGGGTTCGTCTAGTCCAGCGAGATTGTTGGAGTTAGAAGTTCTGATTAATCCTCTGGGAAGCCCTTGGGTTCCAGTGGGATTCTTTGTTATTTCATGAGTATCATAATCTTGCAATTCTATGAATGGAATATTAAGGGTCAATTCTTCCTCGGAAGTATTGAATATAGGCATATGGACTTTTCCATTATTATTGGTGACGATAGCTTCCCCGAAATATATGCCCTCGGCAAGGGTATGACGAGGTACATATCCGATTTGTTTTTCTGGATTGGTAATATGAAAAGAACAGGGAGTGACAGTTCTTTCCTTAAGACATATTGTACTTGAGTTTGAGAATGGAATTCTCATATCTTCATACTGTATAAAGTTGTCTCTATAGTTGACTATAACAGCTCGTTCCTTCAGGAACTTGTTGCCTAATATTCCATCTTGTAAGAATCCTATCGAATCAGATATGACATAAAATTCAGATAGTTTTCCAAGTACAGATAGGGAAACAGCTCCTAGTGTAACGATAGTTTCAGAAGCTATTCCTTGCAGACATAAAGGATTAGTTTTGTCGAGAGTAACGTTTGGATTTAAACATTTTTGTTTAATAAGGTTTAGTCCAGATCCAGAATCAATCATAAATTTGCAATCTGCTATTAGATCTGGAGAGGATAACGTTACTGTGGGCAATTCTGTAGATTGTTGTCTGTCATTTATTTGGCAGATTCGGAAGTTTGTGCGGGAGTTTCCTGTGGTGTTATTATGTTGACTTTCTTTTGAATGTGGTAAGTCGGACGTCCTGGTTGCGGGTCGTTCCGGCGGACGTCGGTTCTCATCGGAACGCCTTGCGCGTTTCCCGAAGTACCGGGTTGTTGGTTCCCTTCTTGAGCTCTTCTGTATGCTATGTTACGTCCCGCAACGAAAAAATTTAAAATCTTACTTATAAAAGTATAATCCCTACTTATTCTCTCATCCTATATAATCTTTGCGCGATACTATATATAATCACTATATATTTGCGTCATAATATTATATATAATCAATATATATATACATCAATTTAATAATAATCAGTTCTCATGTAGTCAAAATACTAGTAACCACCAGTACTAACCGAAAGCTGGACTTATACACATCTATCAATCAAGAAAAAGTAATAGGCTCTTTGAAACAGTCATTTATAATAATCGTAAAAGAATTTCGATATATATATAATTATTATTTATGCAATTTTAATAAAGCTGCAAAAGCCCCACACAATCACCTTAAAATCGCTTATGAAATTTCATAAATCAATAGCAAAATCTATATATATATATATATATATTTATATATATATTCGCCATAATCTCATATTAATACAATACATTGATTGATGTGGTATATAGCCAGAAAAATATTACAATGAATTAGCAGTACTGGTACTGGTCGTATATAATGATATTAATCTTAATAACTAACCTTACTAAGAAAAGAAATTTATTCGAAATTTTATTATCAAGAAAAACTCTCAGCAAATCACTCTAAATAATGTAACCGTCAAAAACACTTGCAACAAGACTTCGTATGAATCGGTACACGAACAAATCCGTCGGTAACTGGTCTTATAGCCTCTTGTGCGTTCCTTTACATTCTTTTGGTAAAATTGGCATGGGAAAACTTCCATAGCCATAAATCCCGAAACCTGAAAATAATATAATTAATTAGTATTTAGACAAATAAAGACATAAATCAATAAACAATGAAAAACACATATATATATATATATATAAAAGTTTAATTATTATCAAATAATAAATATATTTACTTTGATTATTTAATTATAAAATTAAAATGTAAAAACAGATGACCAGTAATGACTAAATAATAATCCTTTGTAAAATAACAAGCTTCTTTTAAAAAAGGAAAATGATTTAAATAATTCTTAACGAATAAAATATAATTTGTTTCAAAGAATAGTATAAAAAATTTCGTATCTTATATAATCTTTACTTGTAATTATATATAATCACTATAAATCCACTTTATATTATATGTAACCAATATATATAGATATTCACTCAATATCCATATTATTCAGTTATCACATATAACCAAAAAAGGATATCCCTATGCGTGTATATGCGCTTACTACAAAGGAAAAGGCATAAATCAAAATATTTTATCAAACGATACTCACCTAAATTCTATTAATAAATAATTTTGAGCCCATGCGTATCTTTTTAATAAACAGTATGTTCGGTTGTCATAAAAGAGATGCAGCGATTATAAATTTTGAAACCTGAAAATCAAATAATTAATTAATATTTTGTAATAAATAACCTACAGTAAAAATGTTAACAAATGCTCCGAAAGTGAGCCACATAAAATATTAATACGAAAATTTACAAAGAATCATCAATAACAAAAGGAAAGTTATAAAGTTAATATTCTACGTACATATAAGAATATAAAACAATAAATAAATGTACCAAGTCAAACAAAAAATTAATGCCCATGAATAATAATTGTTACTAAAACAATACGCTCTAAAAATCAGTAATTATAATTAGTAATAAAATAATTAACAATATATATATATATTTTTTATATTCAAGAGAAACAAAATTAATAAATTTTCCTTGAATAAATATTTTTCTAAGCGTTATAATAAATCTTTATTGTACATTAATACCATTGGCCAAATATGTCTGTATAAAACTCTAATTATTATTGAATAACATTTAACTTTGACTATTTAATTACAAAATGTAAATGGCCAATAACTAAATAATAATCTTTTATAAAGTAACGAGCTTCTCTTAGAAATTAATGATCTAAACATTTCTTAATAAAGTATAATTAATAAAATATATATATAAAATATAATTGATGAATAAAATATAATTAATCAAGCAAGAATTTCCTTTAAAAATCCTAGATTATTTTAATTTTTGGTCCTCATTGAGTTCCCGTAAATATATATATATGTTCACTATCAGGAAGTAATTTTCCTCAGAGTCTTGATACCTGAAAAATATAATAAATGTATAAGAAAATCTACTATAGAAATTATTAAATAAACCATTCAAAATATAATACATACTTACACACTTTTTATGATCCTATATATATATATTATTTAGCCTCTTCCTAATAACGTAAGACAGCTTGTTATAAATAAGTAGCAAGAATTCCAAGTCCCAGCAACTGAAAATAATAATCAAATAATATTTGGCCGTATGAAAAAATTAACTTAACAAAAATGTACTAAAAAATCAATCTATACAAAAATCTATTATCATTATAAAAGTTTGATTGATCAAAGTTACTATATTAAAAAGGTTTAATATTTTATAAATGTATATAATTATATAGGAATAAAAGAAATCAAATAGTAAAAGAAGTATAATAAATCAAATATTAATATATTAAATTTCAACAATAAATATATTAAATTAAATAATAATTACTAAACAATAACTAAATAATAAAGAAATGTCAAGAAATTATTATGAATAAAATTTTATACGTAACTCTTTGCTGCATGCAGAATAATAAGTCACCCTATAAACATAGCCTCCACTTGGTTGTCCACCGGGTGTCCCAATATTTTCATCACATAACGAAAACGCTATACGGAAAAATAAAAATATATTTATTAATAAAATTCCTTAGAAATATATTTCAATAACAAACTACAAATATGCCTCCTCAAATATATAATCAACAGACTACATCTATCGAAATTTATACACGAGACCTCAATAGGTAGTAGTACGTGAAAGTGAGAGAGACCGCACTATCGGGTGACTCGCGCGAGTGAGAGAGACAGCGCTATACGTAATACCATATGTAAAAATTAATAAGAATTAAACCGCGAAACAAGCTCGGACAGACTTGTCACCCTCATTATTAGTATAAATACATATGTAGTTATTAATAAAAATTTAAAAGATAATGCATTAAAATACTAAAGGTACATAATATTATACATGAATACATATATTATATATATATATATATATATATATATATATATAATATATATTTTATAAATATATGATATAATTAAATAAAACATTTAATTCATTAATTAACTTATCAAAATAATAAACTTACCAAATAAACTTCCGAAATAATTCGCACAGATTCCTCAAAATCCTTTCAATGCTGCATATTCTTATATGGTTTAAGCCTGTCTTTTGTTCGTGAATAATCCATTGGTCCATATCCCTTCCAACATATATATATTATATATGCAACCTAGACAAATAAGAAAATTCAAATAATAACACGTTTAAACTCTAAGCATAAGAACATAATAATTAATACATTATAAAAATCTCTTTTCATATACGTATATTCTATATAGTTATTCAAATAAAACTTCACTACATAATAATAAATTATATAAAATCTAATTTCTTATTGCCAAATAATACATATATTTTTCATTTTGATTATTTAATTGCAAAATTTTATATACAACTAAAATATAATAAGTAAGCAATGATAACCAAATAATAAACCATTTTCATTATGTAAAAGCTCAACATTAATTAATGTATGTATATATTTAATAAATGACCGAAAGTTGTCAAATCAAGCACATTCAAAATAATATTAAAATATTTCAAAATATCCAAAACTTATCCGCAATTAGAGGTGCATAGAGTTAATAAGTTATGGCCAGATGATCATATGTGAGTATTTTAATCCGCTCCGACAATAGTCTAACAAACGTTCTATATTGTCGATTAAAATACAGCCAAGCTATAAATGATATGCACCCTCGAATATCTTCTGTATAGAATGTCGTTTTACAAAATATCTGAAAAATATAATAACTATATAAGACAAATATATTAAATTATTTAAATTATTAATAATTATAAATAATAAAGATTCTGATTTAATAAAACCAATAATGCAAAATAAAGCTTATAACTCTTTACTATGTGCAGAATTATAAATCTATATAACTACTAAATAAATTTCGTTATAACAAAAATTTACACATATATAACACACATGAAATATAAAGTTTAAATAATAATAATACAAGGTAATAAATATACATATTAATAATAATAATGAATGTATGGTCTTATAAAATTCATTATGCATGATTTTATTATTGAGACGAATAATAAGTCTCCTTATAAGAGCACAAGGCTAAGTCCAGCGTACCGCGTTATCTCCCCTATTACTTTGTTATCTCCCCTAATGTTTTCGACGTCCGCGCCGAGTCTTAATGCGAAAGGGACTCGCGAATATATAATGTATGAATATTATAAGGAGCGCTTTCTTATTGCAAGAGTAATAAGTTATTACGAAATTATAAATTATAAAAGAATATATATATATATTATATGTTAAATTAATCCATATCATTAACTAACAAAGATCCAACAGTAATGCAATTTTTTAGCAAACTTTCAAGCCTTCAAAAGAGAAATAACAATATGTATAATACATATTTAATTAATAAAATAATGAAGATAAAATTTTTAATAATTACATTTATTAACTTTTACAAACAATATATATAAGTATATATATATATATTCTATACAATTAACAAGTAAGGAATATATAATTTATTCATATAAATTATAACGAATGAAATTATTAAATCGATTTATAAAGCGTTATAAATTCACTCACCAAAAGATAAGCGACCCTCCGAGCTTCATCCGGTGCAGCTGCACATGAGCTCACTCAGCGATAAGATAAGGCCTGGCGCGACTGCCTGGCGCGACTGCCTGGCACGGCGAACACCTGCATCCGGTGATAAAAAAGCTCGCCACATCCTTTGTTCCAAGAGCTGAATAATAAAAAGAATAATTAATACACTTTTATATTATAATGTAACACAATTATTATTAACAACTATCTAGACCATGCACCTATATGCACATACATATATACATATATCGTATAATTATTATATAGCAAATTGTAATTATAATGGGTTATAACACCAGAATTTGTTTATAACATTGTTAACTAGAACTATATAATTAATATAAAGAAAGTTAAAAATCAATTCTAAACGGAACATGCTAGAACGATCATTCACACTTCTATTAAAAGAGGTTGAAATTCTACATTAAAAAATATATGCATGCAAATTATTAAAATTCTGGTGACTAAAAATCTATTGTAAAAGCCTTACCTTTTGTAAAATGAATTAACGAGCTCGATGCATGGACAATACTGACAGCTCCGTCGTCCCCACTATCCCCACGCAAGAGCGCGGCCATTACGTCATAGCGCGCTCGAAGAAGAAGGACAGCTATAGCGGCAAGCGGCGGTCGAGCCGCCTACGCCCGGGAGCGCCGCATTCTCCTACCACTGCGGATAGCCGGCACGGAGTAGGGACCAGAGGGTACCTCAGGGAGCGCAGCTCAGTCTTCCGCGCATTTGACCTGGAGCTCTCGAGAAGAAAACAACTAAAGCGATCACGAGCGTATTATAGAACATTTTCGAGTCGAAAAAGAACTTAGTCGCAGGATATTTTTCCGGACTAAGAACTTAGTCTAGAGAGCAGTCGAATATTATAGTATACTTTAAGAAAATAAAGTGTCTTTGAACCATCACTTGGGTCTTCTGCCAATCATTTGTCACCGGTTCCTCCGACTCTCCTACAGGGACATCGCCGAGGCAGACCGTCCTCCACGGAGATTCATCGCATATCCTGACAGCAGTACTTTTGGGTAAGTACTCGTTTTAATTATTCAATATTTTCTTTTTCATCTCTCGTGATCTGCAACCATCCACCGAATATTATTATTATTATTTTTGCATGACATATTGAAGAATTTTATTATACATAATAGTCAACAACTTACCTTCATACAATTCCAACGTCTTCTCCTTCCGATAACACGAGTACGTTGATTGCCTTTGAACGTTAAACGCTCAGTCTGTCTTTGGTTTTATCCACAAGAGTGAATTGTCGCTTTCGACTTGTCAATCGATGTGCATTGGGTAGCCTACCCTACCCCTCTGCCGTTTCCGCGAAGAATTTTCTTTAGAGGAATTTTCTTTACGGACTCTGTGCCGCTGTGACGTGACGTCTTGCACATCGAAACTCGTCGTAGAGCATGGGACGCACTCTTTAAGGACCGACTGACACATAGTATGATAACTCTGGTTTAGTATCATATATTAGAAGAATTATTTAATAATAATAAAACTAAACCAGTAGGTACGGTATCCATCTTATATTCAAACATTCCTACGCCCCCTTCCTTACCACGTCACTGCATGTGAGGTAATTAACTAATAATTTTCTCTTATAATAAATGAGGAGTCGCGATTTCAGAATCTGTCCTGTCTCTTTCTCTAATCCGGTTACGAAACTTTAGATTTACGCGGTACATTCTTTTTTGACAGGTGACCCCTCGAAATTTCCATCGTAAGTATTAGATGCCGCGAAATAATTTCAAATTATCCTTTCAATAAAACAAATTTTAAAACTTAAATTATTTCGATAATAGATGGTTAGCGCCCGACGACCAGACCCAATAACTCGCCGCGAATTCCCTCTGCAAAACGCAGGCGTAACTCGCAGAGAACTATTCAGACAGCGGTTATTACGAGATCGCCCCTCTATCGCACGGCAATTATTTGTAGATAGGGATAATATCCCTTCTAGTATTTTACGCGCCGCCAACGATCGCGAAGATACTTTCTTTGATTTGTCCTTCGCTCCTTTGCCTCCTGAATTAAACCCCGAAACCAACAACGGTAACCCCTCAGCGATACCAGCAGGCGAAGAATCGAGTGAAGAAGAGGACCTTCCGCTGACAGACGAGGACTCTGATCACCTTAGCGATTGCCCAACAGTCGTGTACGATTTGGATAACCCAACGGTCAGAATTCCCCCAGCACTTCTCCTAGCTTTCGAGAGAAACGGAGAAATAAGAAGAACTCGAGACCAACAAGTCCAGACTGTGCCATCGCCAAGCCCTCCACAAACCCCTGATTCATTTTCAGGTTATTCTACCCCGAATTACTCTCCGGTCGCTCATGGGGAGATAGACCCAGAACCGATAGACATCTCTCCAGCCGAAGAGAGCTTCGCGGATTTTGAAACTAACCAAATTTTAGATTACTTAGATAGTGAGGAGTTCTTGGGAACAGTAGACGACTTATATCATTCATAGTTTAATTTCGCCAAAATTACCTTATAAACTAATGTAAAAGAACGAGGAAGGATAAAATAAATAAAAGGAAAAAATAGAAATTTATAATATAATAAATCTGCATATTTATTTGTCAATCCTAAAATACCTCCGAAAAGAAGCGTCCTATAGATCCTAATCTCTCGGCGTCCCAGGGTATAGCCGGCTTAGCAGGTTGCCCTGAAAAAGAAATAGAGAGATATAATATTGTTCGTCCCTGCACGGTGCGCCCTGCAGAATCGTTGAATAAACGATCGAATAGGACGTAACAAACAACATTTAAAAATTTTTGGTGGCAGCGGTGGGATTTGCCAAAAAGGATCTAAGCTTCTGAGAGGAAATTAAGTGTTTGACGAATAAATTTTTATAAAGTATCTAAATCCATTATGCAGACTCGATCAAGCTCGACGAGCTCTGTAGCCACAGGGGCTACAAGAAAACAATATACAGCAGAGGAAACCGAAATCCTCATGCAAAAGGTAAATGAAAAGGAGAAACAGTTAAAAGAACAGGCTGAGGCCTTGCAAGTCAAAAACGAACATCTGATAAAAATGCAAGAAGAAATGAATCGAAAGGAAATGGCCGCAAGCCAAGAACAACCAGCTGTAGAACAATTAATGGCTTCTATGCAAACGATTACCAATTATATTGAGAGGATTAATTCAAGGCTCATGAATCTAGAGACCTCGCAAAGAGAAGAAAGATATGTTCCACATGAAGAACGAACATTTTCTCAACCGACATCCCAACATTTTGATATCGCGGAACAACCATCTCCGATACGCCTTAAAGATGCTATCGACACAATACCTAAATTTGATGGCCATAAAATGTCCGTTTTCCACTTCAGTAAAATTTGCGAACGCGCTCTCGATTTAATACCCGCATATCATGAATATCATTTAGTGCAGCTTATTATTAATAAGCTGCAGGGACATGCATATTCTGCCATAGAAGGGGTAGAATGTCACACCGTTTTCGAGCTAACGAAACGACTAAAATTAATTTTTGGACCAAATAAATCCGTCGACCAATACCGAGGAGAACTAGCTAATATATACATGAAACAAAATGAAAATATTTTTGATTATATAAGCAGAGTGCAAGAACTACGTACTGCAATAATAGATGGAGAATCTGATTTATCCGGAAACATAGGAGAACGAAGAAAGGACGCCATCGAAGCAACCACTATGAACAGCTTTATCAACGGACTTCCATCTGACCTATTAGTACGCGTAAAACTCGAACATCCGAGGACCTTCGAGGAAAGCATTAGCACAGCCATACAATTATCCAAAACTATTGAAGCTGAAAACATTCGGAAGCGCACTCTCTACCGCCCAAATTTTCAACCCCGTGCTGACCTCCCCAATAACGTTAGCAATGCAGCTCGCCAAAATCCTATGAGCAACAACACTAACAACCGTTATCAACCCAGCAACGGACATGCGACCTCACAACCACCCTTCCCCGCATCACCAGTTAAATTAATTGCTGGACAGCCTCAGCAAAGTTATCAGACCAAAATCTGTCGCTATTGTAAAACCCCTGGACATCTTATAGAAGAATGTCGGAAGTTAGCTTACAGAAGAGCTCAAGAAGGGAACCAACAACCCGGTACTTCGGGAAACGCGCAAGGCGTTCCGATGAGAACCGACGTCCGCCGGAACGACCCGCAACCAGGACGTCCGACTTACCACATTCAAAAGAAAGTCAACATAATAACACCACAGGAAACTCCCGCACAAATTTCCGAATCTGCCAAATAAACGACAGACAACAATCTACAGAATTGCCCACAGTAACGTTATCCTCTCCAGATCTAATAGCAGATTGCAAATTTATGATTGATTCTGGATCTGGACTAAACCTTATTAAACAAAAATGTTTAAATCCAAACGTTACTCTCGACAAAACTAATCCTTTATGTCTGCAAGGAATAGCTTCTGAAACTATCGTTACACTAGGAGCCGTTTCCCTATCTGTACTTGGAAAACTATCTGAATTTTATGTCATATCTGATTCGATAGGATTCTTACAAGATGGAATATTAGGCAACAAGTTCCTGAAGGAAAGAGCTGTTATAGTCAACTATAGAGACAACTTTATACAGTATGAAGATATGAGAATTCCATTCTCAAACTCAAGTACAATATGTCTTAAGGAAAGAACTGTCACTCCCTGTTCTTTTCATATTACCAATCCAGAAAAACAAATCGGATATGTACCTCGTCATACCCTTGCCGAGGGCATATACTTCGGGGAAGCTATCGTCACCAATAATAATGGAAAAGTCCATATGCCTATATTCAATACTTCCGAGGAAGAATTGACCCTTAATATTCCATTCATAGAATTGCAAGATTATGATACTCATGAAATAACAGAGAATTCCACTGGAACCCAAGGGCTTCCCAGAGGATTAATCAGAACTTTTAACTCCAACAATCTCGCTGGACTAGACGAACCCCGAGTGGAATTCGTCAAAGCCATAGATAATCCCATTTACTTTAACCAGGCATTATCAACACCAACAGGTAGAACTGTTGATGTCATAAACCTTCTACGCCTCGAACATCTGAATTCCGAGGAATCAGAAAATGTTCGACTACTAGTTTTCAAACACTCCGACAGATTTCACCTTCCCGGTGAACATCTCCAAGCGACAAACGCCGCTCAGCATTCTATTCCTACTATTAATGAAATGCCTGTCCACACGAAACAATATAGATTTCCTCCTGTACATAAGGAAGAAATTAATAAACAAGTAAATGAATTATTATCTTCTGATTTAATAAGACCTTCTACTTCCCCTTATAACTCTCCTTTATGGATAGTTCCGAAAAAGCCAGACTCCCTAGGGAATAAAAGATGGCGAATGGTTATCGATTATCGAAACCTCAATGAAAAAACAATAGGCGATGCCTATCCTCTTCCAAATATAACGGATATATTAGATCAACTTGGATCTGCAAAATATTTTTCAGTACTGGACTTAGCCTCCGGTTTCCACCAAATACCCATGGCATCAAAAGATGCTCATAAAACTGCTTTCTCTACACCTTACGGACATTACCAATTCAAACGAATGCCATTTGGATTAAAAAATGCTCCTGCAACGTTTCAAAGATTGATGGATAACGTTCTATCCGGACTTCAGGGAAATGAATTATTTGTCTACATGGATGATATTGTCGTATATGCACGATCATTGCAAGAACACGAAAGCAAGTTCGAAAAATTAATGCAGAGATTAAGAGCTGCAAATTTAAAATTACAACCAGATAAATGCGAATTCTTACGACGTGAAGTTATGTATCTAGGACATATAATTGGATCTGACGGAGTCAAGCCTGACCCCGCTAAGATAAAGGCAATAATGAATTTTCCTACTCCGAAGAATCCGAAAAACATCAAACAATTCCTAGGACTAGCCGGATATTATAGAAGATTTATTCCAAATTTTTCCAAAGTCGCAAAACCATTAACTGATCTCTTAAAAAAGGATAAGAAATTCGATTGGCAGGACAAACAAGCAGAAGCATTCGATATTCTAAGGAATTCACTATGCTCTGAACCTATTTTACAATATCCCGACTTTACTAATCCATTCATTCTAACCACCGATGCATCTGGATATGCGGTCGGAGGAGTGCTCAGTCAAGGAATAATAGGGAAAGATCTACCCGTTGCCTACACATCTCGAATTCTAAATTCCGCTGAACAAAATTATTCTACAATAGAGAAAGAATGTTTAGCTATCATTTATTGCGTAAATCATTTTAGACCCTATTTATACGGAAGGATATTCACTATAGTAACTGACCATAAACCATTAGTGTGGCTACACTCCATCAAGGATCCTTCCTCAAGATTATGGAAGTGGAGAATGAAACTCTCTGAATATCAGTATGAAATACAATATAAAAAAGGAACTCTAAATTATAACGCTGATGCCTTATCCAGAAATCCACCCGTCGACGTGGCTATTCCGTTATTCCTCATTGATGAAGGAGAATATTCATCCGACGAATCCATATTTTCGTATAGACCTCAAAGGCCAAAGGGAAAATCTAGTACACCTGAAGGTCAGAATGCAGGACCTAATCAGGAAGACATGGGAAACTATCAAAAAACCGCCGAGACTTCGGCCCCCGTAGAGCGTCAACCAGCAGAAGATTATCAAAATTATTCTGTCGAACAAGAAAATAACAATTATGGAGTCACAATCGAAGAAGTTACTGACTCTGAAGACAGCGATGATACGGATTATACTGAAATAATAGAATCCGACATTGTACCGTATCAGTCAAACCCACAACAACTGAATCCACCAGCTCTTCCACCATGGAGTCGAGCCTTAGTGCGAGAAGTTAGAGAGGATTTACTCCAACAGAAAGATAATCACACAATATTTATTTACCAGAACGGGACAGCTTATGACAATGGCGCAAAATCATATCAAGAAGCCAATTTACTCCCCAAATATGAAGGATTGGCATTCGAAAGGGCCAGGGTATGTACTGTAAAAGGAAACACGCTAATTGCCCTCCCCATCAAATACGACTATCATACCCTTATAGAAGCCCAGAATCTTAAAAACTGTCTACACTCTTTAGTGGATGTCATTACTGAACTTGGACTCTCTTCCATAAGTCTTAGTAAGACCGAACGCTTCGACGACCTTCCATGGTCATACATCCTTAACCAACTCAAAAGATATCTACAGGAATTACCCATTAATATAACGATATGCTTAAATTTAATTCAAACGCCTGAAATCGAAAAACGTCAATCTCTAATTTTGGAAAATCATGCCTCAGCTCATGGAGGACATAAAGGTGTAACGAAGACCTATAACCGCCTTAGATCTCGTTACTGCTGGAAAACAATGAAAAAGGATATTCAGGAATTCATTAGAACCTGTCGGGAGTGTCAAATAAAGAAACTAACTAGAGTAAAAACCAAGCAACCCATGGTTATAACGGATACCCCCGGCGCTGCTTTTGATAAAGTATCCCTGGATATTATGGGACCTCTTCCCCTAACAGTGAGTAACAATCAGTATATACTGACCATGCAGGACTTGCTAACAAAATATTCTACCGCCGTGCCATTAAGGGAGGCCACATCGTTAACAATCGCAGACGCCTTCACTAAAGAATTTATCTGTATATATGGTACTCCTCGCGCAATATTAACCGATCAAGGGACAAATTTTTTATCCGCCTTAATGCGACAGTTAACAAGGAAATTTCGCATTCAACATTTTAGGACCACTGCCTATCATCCACAGTCTAATGGATCGCTTGAACGATCACATCATGTCCTAACAGAATATCTAAAAACTCAGGTTGATAAGGAGACAAATTGGGATGAATACATTAAACTTGCGATGTTCTCGTACAACACCAGTGTACATGAGGGCACGAGATACTCACCCTATGAGCTAGTATTTGGCCGAATAGCACGACTACCCTCTGCACACCCCATCATCGAAGAAAATATCGAACCCACATACCGTGACTATATTGTTAATCTCTTTAACAAGATAAACGATTTACAAATGCAAGCTAAGCAAAACCTCACACTAGCTAAAGAACGGAGTAAGCGATACTATGATCGCAATTTGAATTTACAACAATTTGAGAAAGGAAACCATGTCTTTTTATTAAAAGAGCCACGAAAAGGAAAACTTGCTGACCAGTATACCGGTCCTCACGAAATAATCGAACTTTTACCCCCAAGTAATGTTAAAATTAGAACAGGAAACCAAACCCGAATAGTACACACCAACAAGATCAAACTAGCACATCCCCAGCCGGGATGAGGTAATAATCAGAGTCCTTTGTTACAGATGCTTTGGCACAGAAGGCCCACACAGCCGAGATTGGACGCAACCATTTCAAATCGAATAGAGGAATCCTTCTTCTTCGGCCATTGTGTCCATATAACAGGAGCTCTTTGTCTCTTAGACGAAACGAACTTGTGTAAGGAGTGTTACGATAGACTCCGTACCAATATTATTAAGCAACAATACCGGCCCTTGCGGAGACACTTCTTTGTGAATAGTCACATCGTGCGTAATGACCATTGCTCAGCTTGTGGCACAACGGTCATCGAGACCAATTCTCTTGACAAGTGCATCTCCTGTACACTAACAGCGCACGAATTCTTAGAACTTCTACACAACACCTCAACTTCTATCAATAGTTATAGTTACCCCTTAGTCTTAAACGTATACGACAGGACTCCTACGTTATAAAGGGATGCCATTTACCGGCACAGCCTGCTGTGTAGAATTCAGAGGATATCGGTATGATCCCTTGAACGTCTATCTATGTGAACTTTGCTATCACTACGTATTGTCTATTAGAGTACGATTGCCTCTAGTATCTCTACACTTTCTCTCTCCGGGACCACGCCATATCGATCCTCATTGTGCACATTGCTTCCGAACACTTGTCACACAAAGACCTTTAGATCAGTGTCTCATCTGCACTCGAGGTATTGTTGAACTTATGTCCATATCCTATTTGCTTACACTGAACAATGCTTCATAATGTCCCAGCTTTCTCTTAATGCTGTATGCATCAAACTGCATGGTTATCTCAATCTAAATAATCACAACCATTATTGCTGTGCATGTTATTGTATGCTACATACTCCCTGTAACCAAAGGTTTTTCTTTCCAATAGACTCCCATATTATTTCTATCGCTCCACACCCTTATAGAACGATCTGTTCGTACTGTCAACGACCCATCACCATAATACGACCCCTACACACCTGCTCCACCTGTACTAGGAATATCGCTCAAATATTCCGAGAGACTCACCCCACCTTTCTCTCAATAAATGAAGAGAATCCCCCAACCTCCCAACCTTGAAGAATTGAAGAGCTAATATGCTATCGGATACATATTCCGATACCCTGAACTGTACTGTGCACGAAGAATTCGATGGATATTACTCTCTGGAAAATGGCCTGTATTACTGCCCTATATGTAAAATACACGTGGATCATGAATTAGTCCACATAAATTATCACAGCATATCAGAAAATTTTCCTCATATTAGTCCTTCTAAATGCTGTCTATGTAATCGTAAAGTGTCTCTCATAACTCCCATAATTGATTGCAGGCCGTGCTTCCTAAATTATCTGGAAGAAGAACGAAAAAGAGAATTTGCTAGAGCAAGGCAACATGAATAACGCAAGCAATCCCTGTTGCAATCACCCAATCCATGAATTATTGTCCCACTTCCCCAACATGCATGAGGCAAAATGCAGAAAAGTAATTTTTTACAAAAGATATACCGGAAAAACTCGCACTCCTAGCCGCATGTGTTGCGCATGTTATAAACTTCGACAATTAAGAGTCAAGCCTGATTTAATTGTTTGCCACTGGGTAACTTCGGGAGATATAAATCTTGCTAAGTGTAATTACTGTCAATCCACCCTGGAAACTGTTCGTCCCATCCTTCAATGCCAGGAATGCGTATATTCCTATTTTGAAAGAGCCATATTTGAAAAAAATCAGGGAAGGGATATAAGTAATCTAACTGCTTTTGCTTTTTGCAGGACTCACAGACAAGGCATATACGCATAAAATGTGCCCGCTTTCCAAATTTAAGCGACCTACTCACCCACTACTAGACTACTCCCTCTTCAACAGCCTTAATGTAAATTGCGTGGTTATAATGACACATGATGTCCTAACCGCTAACAGTCCTCATCTTATATGTACGGATTGCTACAATCCTGCAACTTATAACAGGGTCTTGACGCAATACTCACACACATTCCAATATGGCAATGTGCCAACGAATCAGTGTGCTAATTGCGGTAGTAATTGTCATGAAAAACGACCCCTTCTTGAATGCACTAAATGTTTTAAAGCCTATAGTCAATTTGTAGACATGATCGTTAAAAAGGGAGAAGAAAGAACTTACAGGCAAACTATAGGCCTGTCTGTAAATTCAATCACATTGAAGATAGATTATGGAGTGGCTGAAATAACGGTTGATCCTAATGATCCAGAAATTTTAGAGGAAAGATTATTAAATTAAACAATAAAAGAAAATGGATCATCTCAATCCTTGTTTCACCAATAAACTTAAATATTTTATCTATTACGAACTATACGTATATATATATATATATATATCCATAATAAATATGTTAACAAACTGCATTTATAAGAAAAAAAAAACAAAATAAAAACAAAAACAAAAATAAAAACTTTAAATAAAATATATATATATAAAAAAAAATATATATATAAAAAAAATATATATTTTTATGTATACGTATAACATAAAATTTCTTATATATATATATATTCTAAAATATATATATATATATATATATATATATAATTATATATTCATATATAATTATCCTTTAATCGATTTACTATTAATAACCAGTAATAATAATCACTCATATTTACCATATAAATATATATATATACATACATATAATAATAACAATAAAAAAAAAAACAAAAAAAAAAGGGGGAAAAGAAAATGCTTCAAAAATATTTCATAGGAAATAATAATCATAAAGAACAATAAAAAAAAAAACAGTATAATGATAATAATATACATACAAATTTAGTCAGATTACCTCTCTATATGTATATATATATATATACACATATACCCATGTTATATTATAATCACATTGAGCGACGCTACAAAGATACCTCTTGTGTATTCAAATACCTTCATAAGTAATTATAATTTAAATACACCTAAGATTCAATATATAATTATGAATCAATTCTGCGACAATTATTCGTAATCAAACTTTCACGAACATTGTACCATCAATCATGTACCATCAACCACAAAATGTAATATAAACATCTACACGTACATCAAAATTGTAATCATTTCAGACCATCATGACGCCCCTAATCCTAGTAATCTTCTTAAGTAAAACTGCCGCCTTAATCGGATTTGATTGCGGAGGACAACACCTCAACGTAACAGCCGTCTCTCTCCTTGATGTTGGCGAATGCGATCTGAACATACGACAACCCAACACCACAGATGTTCATATTCAACTACTACAACTATCCGACTACAGTTACACAGAAGTCATACAGTGCAAGGTTGAAATATCCCGAAATATATATCATTGTGGCATGCATTCACATATATCTGCTGTTCACAATGGAAGAGCCGATTATGTGCATGAGACTGGATACACTCAGTGCCTAAGGATGTTCCAAGACGGAACTATTTCCTTGGGAGACAACACCCTTGTCGCGGGCATAAAAGCAAATCAGACGACCTACCGAAGTATTACCTTGGTGGGCCGCGTACAAGTTGACGGATACTGCAAGGGATCCCAGTACAACGATCCATACGGAACATGGGACGACGTAGTCGTCCAAGCTGCTGTGAAAATATCACTAAAATCTTCCTACGTTCCCGTACAATTGAATACGGGAAGAATTAAATTAAAATCAGGAACAGTATGTAAACTCGTTGACAGCTACTGTTTAGACGCTGACGACGGATACACCTACTGGAAACCTATGCCTACGGATACTTGTAATTTTCAACAATATGATGTCCTCTACGAAGGACCTGCAAACAAAATTTCTGAAGACATCTCCAAGACAGATACCCCAATCATCTATAGTCTTGTGACCCAGGAAATCACTTTCGCCCTTATGAAAACCAAGGAAATACCTCTATGTGGTTATACTCTCCTGTGCACGGAACACCCGAAATTATTCATTCTTGAAGCTAAACCTGGCAATACATTTGCTAGTCGGAAAACTATTCCTGTCAATAATCTTGACATCTTTACATACATGAACTCCAAATTCGTGTATATAGAAAAACATGTCAAACAACAGATGACGTCTCTCTATAACAACGTCATTTCGCAAAAATGCGAGTTAGAAAGACAAGTAATTACTAATGCCTTATCTTTTGCTACACTCCAACCAGACGAATTTGCCTATCAGCTCATGAAAGGGCCAGGATACATGGCCGTTACAACAGGAGAAGCAGTACAAATAATTAAATGTATCCCTGTTGAAGTGATGGTAAGAAAAACTGGAGAGTGTTATACCGAACTTCCCATTTCTGTACGAAATCATTCCTTCTTCCTTACACCAAAGTCAAGAATTATCACCAAAATTGGCAACGAACGAGAATGCAGTTTAGAACTTCCTACTTTGTATCGAATCGAAGATACATGGGTGCAACTTACACCTAACATTCAAGTTAGACAACTGCCACCTCAACAGCTAAAACCCATGACTGCCTTAACCTGGAGATATCTCACACCGGGACCTTTGGCCGTAAGCGGAATATATTCTGATACAGATCTGGAGAAATTACGAAATCACATAATGTTCCCAGCCGAAAAGCCAGCTTTACTCAATGCCGTTGCTAGAGGACTAACTGGCCATTCCATGAACACTGAAGGAATCTCAGTGTACAACTTGCTGGATGAAAATTCTTTAAATAAAATTGTCGAAAGCACAGCCTCGCGAATCTGGAAGGGATTCATAAATTTTGGATCAGCAACCGCAGGACTCGTCGGAATCTTCATGATTATTCGCCTAGTAAAATTAGTCATTGACACAGTCATTCATGGATACGCTCTTCACACTGTGTATGGTTGCAGCCTTCATCTACTCGGAGCTTTATGGAGCTCCCTCGCGAATTTACTGCTCCATCTGGCACGGGAATCTTCTAGAAAATCTGGAGATGATAACCGAGACAATCAATCACCTGGCGGAGGAACAACCATGCAAACCTCCAACATTGATCCCACTGCACCTGCGGAAGTAATTACTCAACAACCTCCACCAGCCAAACCTCCAAGGACAATGAACCCTTGCCACGAAGAAATCACCAAAAACGTAAATATACCTATATCATATACAAACCTAAGAGACCGCTTAAACACCCTAGATGAAAATATTTAATCTCCCTAGACCAAAATCCTCCGAAAACAATCGGATTTTGTTCTTATTAGGGGGGAGGTGTTACGTCCCGCAACGAAAAAATTTAAAATCTTACTTATAAAAGTATAATCCCTACTTATTCTCTCATCCTATATAATCTTTGCGCGATACTATATATAATCACTATATATTTGCGTCATAATATTATATATAATCAATATATATATACATCAATTTAATAATAATCAGTTCTCATGTAGTCAAAATACTAGTAACCACCAGTACTAACCGAAAGCTGGACTTATACACATCTATCAATCAAGAAAAAGTAATAGGCTCTTTGAAACAGTCATTTATAATAATCGTAAAAGAATTTCGATATATATATAATTATTATTTATGCAATTTTAATAAAGCTGCAAAAGCCCCACACAATCACCTTAAAATCGCTTATGAAATTTCATAAATCAATAGCAAAATCTATATATATATATATATATATTTATATATATATTCGCCATAATCTCATATTAATACAATACATTGATTGATGTGGTATATAGCCAGAAAAATATTACAATGAATTAGCAGTACTGGTACTGGTCGTATATAATGATATTAATCTTAATAACTAACCTTACTAAGAAAAGAAATTTATTCGAAATTTTATTATCAAGAAAAACTCTCAGCAAATCACTCTAAATAATGTAACCGTCAAAAACACTTGCAACAAGACTTCGTATGAATCGGTACACGAACAAATCCGTCGGTAACTGGTCTTATAGCCTCTTGTGCGTTCCTTTACATTCTTTTGGTAAAATTGGCATGGGAAAACTTCCATAGCCATAAATCCCGAAACCTGAAAATAATATAATTAATTAGTATTTAGACAAATAAAGACATAAATCAATAAACAATGAAAAACACATATATATATATATATATAAAAGTTTAATTATTATCAAATAATAAATATATTTACTTTGATTATTTAATTATAAAATTAAAATGTAAAAACAGATGACCAGTAATGACTAAATAATAATCCTTTGTAAAATAACAAGCTTCTTTTAAAAAAGGAAAATGATTTAAATAATTCTTAACGAATAAAATATAATTTGTTTCAAAGAATAGTATAAAAAATTTCGTATCTTATATAATCTTTACTTGTAATTATATATAATCACTATAAATCCACTTTATATTATATGTAACCAATATATATAGATATTCACTCAATATCCATATTATTCAGTTATCACATATAACCAAAAAAGGATATCCCTATGCGTGTATATGCGCTTACTACAAAGGAAAAGGCATAAATCAAAATATTTTATCAAACGATACTCACCTAAATTCTATTAATAAATAATTTTGAGCCCATGCGTATCTTTTTAATAAACAGTATGTTCGGTTGTCATAAAAGAGATGCAGCGATTATAAATTTTGAAACCTGAAAATCAAATAATTAATTAATATTTTGTAATAAATAACCTACAGTAAAAATGTTAACAAATGCTCCGAAAGTGAGCCACATAAAATATTAATACGAAAATTTACAAAGAATCATCAATAACAAAAGGAAAGTTATAAAGTTAATATTCTACGTACATATAAGAATATAAAACAATAAATAAATGTACCAAGTCAAACAAAAAATTAATGCCCATGAATAATAATTGTTACTAAAACAATACGCTCTAAAAATCAGTAATTATAATTAGTAATAAAATAATTAACAATATATATATATATTTTTTATATTCAAGAGAAACAAAATTAATAAATTTTCCTTGAATAAATATTTTTCTAAGCGTTATAATAAATCTTTATTGTACATTAATACCATTGGCCAAATATGTCTGTATAAAACTCTAATTATTATTGAATAACATTTAACTTTGACTATTTAATTACAAAATGTAAATGGCCAATAACTAAATAATAATCTTTTATAAAGTAACGAGCTTCTCTTAGAAATTAATGATCTAAACATTTCTTAATAAAGTATAATTAATAAAATATATATATAAAATATAATTGATGAATAAAATATAATTAATCAAGCAAGAATTTCCTTTAAAAATCCTAGATTATTTTAATTTTTGGTCCTCATTGAGTTCCCGTAAATATATATATATGTTCACTATCAGGAAGTAATTTTCCTCAGAGTCTTGATACCTGAAAAATATAATAAATGTATAAGAAAATCTACTATAGAAATTATTAAATAAACCATTCAAAATATAATACATACTTACACACTTTTTATGATCCTATATATATATATTATTTAGCCTCTTCCTAATAACGTAAGACAGCTTGTTATAAATAAGTAGCAAGAATTCCAAGTCCCAGCAACTGAAAATAATAATCAAATAATATTTGGCCGTATGAAAAAATTAACTTAACAAAAATGTACTAAAAAATCAATCTATACAAAAATCTATTATCATTATAAAAGTTTGATTGATCAAAGTTACTATATTAAAAAGGTTTAATATTTTATAAATGTATATAATTATATAGGAATAAAAGAAATCAAATAGTAAAAGAAGTATAATAAATCAAATATTAATATATTAAATTTCAACAATAAATATATTAAATTAAATAATAATTACTAAACAATAACTAAATAATAAAGAAATGTCAAGAAATTATTATGAATAAAATTTTATACGTAACTCTTTGCTGCATGCAGAATAATAAGTCACCCTATAAACATAGCCTCCACTTGGTTGTCCACCGGGTGTCCCAATATTTTCATCACATAACGAAAACGCTATACGGAAAAATAAAAATATATTTATTAATAAAATTCCTTAGAAATATATTTCAATAACAAACTACAAATATGCCTCCTCAAATATATAATCAACAGACTACATCTATCGAAATTTATACACGAGACCTCAATAGGTAGTAGTACGTGAAAGTGAGAGAGACCGCACTATCGGGTGACTCGCGCGAGTGAGAGAGACAGCGCTATACGTAATACCATATGTAAAAATTAATAAGAATTAAACCGCGAAACAAGCTCGGACAGACTTGTCACCCTCATTATTAGTATAAATACATATGTAGTTATTAATAAAAATTTAAAAGATAATGCATTAAAATACTAAAGGTACATAATATTATACATGAATACATATATTAT
This sequence comes from Camponotus vicinus, assembly GCF_025532165.1. Classification (NCBI taxonomy): domain Eukaryota; kingdom Metazoa; phylum Arthropoda; class Insecta; order Hymenoptera; family Formicidae; genus Camponotus; species Camponotus vicinus. The sequence continues at coordinate 5,759,021 of NW_028141980.1, read as the reverse complement.
ATATATATATATATATATATATATATATATAATATATATTTTATAAATATATGATATAATTAAATAAAACATTTAATTCATTAATTAACTTATCAAAATAATAAACTTACCAAATAAACTTCCGAAATAATTCGCACAGATTCCTCAAAATCCTTTCAATGCTGCATATTCTTATATGGTTTAAGCCTGTCTTTTGTTCGTGAATAATCCATTGGTCCATATCCCTTCCAACATATATATATTATATATGCAACCTAGACAAATAAGAAAATTCAAATAATAACACGTTTAAACTCTAAGCATAAGAACATAATAATTAATACATTATAAAAATCTCTTTTCATATACGTATATTCTATATAGTTATTCAAATAAAACTTCACTACATAATAATAAATTATATAAAATCTAATTTCTTATTGCCAAATAATACATATATTTTTCATTTTGATTATTTAATTGCAAAATTTTATATACAACTAAAATATAATAAGTAAGCAATGATAACCAAATAATAAACCATTTTCATTATGTAAAAGCTCAACATTAATTAATGTATGTATATATTTAATAAATGACCGAAAGTTGTCAAATCAAGCACATTCAAAATAATATTAAAATATTTCAAAATATCCAAAACTTATCCGCAATTAGAGGTGCATAGAGTTAATAAGTTATGGCCAGATGATCATATGTGAGTATTTTAATCCGCTCCGACAATAGTCTAACAAACGTTCTATATTGTCGATTAAAATACAGCCAAGCTATAAATGATATGCACCCTCGAATATCTTCTGTATAGAATGTCGTTTTACAAAATATCTGAAAAATATAATAACTATATAAGACAAATATATTAAATTATTTAAATTATTAATAATTATAAATAATAAAGATTCTGATTTAATAAAACCAATAATGCAAAATAAAGCTTATAACTCTTTACTATGTGCAGAATTATAAATCTATATAACTACTAAATAAATTTCGTTATAACAAAAATTTACACATATATAACACACATGAAATATAAAGTTTAAATAATAATAATACAAGGTAATAAATATACATATTAATAATAATAATGAATGTATGGTCTTATAAAATTCATTATGCATGATTTTATTATTGAGACGAATAATAAGTCTCCTTATAAGAGCACAAGGCTAAGTCCAGCGTACCGCGTTATCTCCCCTATTACTTTGTTATCTCCCCTAATGTTTTCGACGTCCGCGCCGAGTCTTAATGCGAAAGGGACTCGCGAATATATAATGTATGAATATTATAAGGAGCGCTTTCTTATTGCAAGAGTAATAAGTTATTACGAAATTATAAATTATAAAAGAATATATATATATATTATATGTTAAATTAATCCATATCATTAACTAACAAAGATCCAACAGTAATGCAATTTTTTAGCAAACTTTCAAGCCTTCAAAAGAGAAATAACAATATGTATAATACATATTTAATTAATAAAATAATGAAGATAAAATTTTTAATAATTACATTTATTAACTTTTACAAACAATATATATAAGTATATATATATATATTCTATACAATTAACAAGTAAGGAATATATAATTTATTCATATAAATTATAACGAATGAAATTATTAAATCGATTTATAAAGCGTTATAAATTCACTCACCAAAAGATAAGCGACCCTCCGAGCTTCATCCGGTGCAGCTGCACATGAGCTCACTCAGCGATAAGATAAGGCCTGGCGCGACTGCCTGGCGCGACTGCCTGGCACGGCGAACACCTGCATCCGGTGATAAAAAAGCTCGCCACATCCTTTGTTCCAAGAGCTGAATAATAAAAAGAATAATTAATACACTTTTATATTATAATGTAACACAATTATTATTAACAACTATCTAGACCATGCACCTATATGCACATACATATATACATATATCGTATAATTATTATATAGCAAATTGTAATTATAATGGGTTATAACACCAGAATTTGTTTATAACATTGTTAACTAGAACTATATAATTAATATAAAGAAAGTTAAAAATCAATTCTAAACGGAACATGCTAGAACGATCATTCACACTTCTATTAAAAGAGGTTGAAATTCTACATTAAAAAATATATGCATGCAAATTATTAAAATTCTGGTGACTAAAAATCTATTGTAAAAGCCTTACCTTTTGTAAAATGAATTAACGAGCTCGATGCATGGACAATACTGACAGCTCCGTCGTCCCCACTATCCCCACGCAAGAGCGCGGCCATTACGTCATAGCGCGCTCGAAGAAGAAGGACAGCTATAGCGGCAAGCGGCGGTCGAGCCGCCTACGCCCGGGAGCGCCGCATTCTCCTACCACTGCGGATAGCCGGCACGGAGTAGGGACCAGAGGGTACCTCAGGGAGCGCAGCTCAGTCTTCCGCGCATTTGACCTGGAGCTCTCGAGAAGAAAACAACTAAAGCGATCACGAGCGTATTATAGAACATTTTCGAGTCGAAAAAGAACTTAGTCGCAGGATATTTTTCCGGACTAAGAACTTAGTCTAGAGAGCAGTCGAATATTATAGTATACTTTAAGAAAATAAAGTGTCTTTGAACCATCACTTGGGTCTTCTGCCAATCATTTGTCACCGGTTCCTCCGACTCTCCTACAGGGACATCGCCGAGGCAGACCGTCCTCCACGGAGATTCATCGCATATCCTGACAGCAGTACTTTTGGGTAAGTACTCGTTTTAATTATTCAATATTTTCTTTTTCATCTCTCGTGATCTGCAACCATCCACCGAATATTATTATTATTATTTTTGCATGACATATTGAAGAATTTTATTATACATAATAGTCAACAACTTACCTTCATACAATTCCAACGTCTTCTCCTTCCGATAACACGAGTACGTTGATTGCCTTTGAACGTTAAACGCTCAGTCTGTCTTTGGTTTTATCCACAAGAGTGAATTGTCGCTTTCGACTTGTCAATCGATGTGCATTGGGTAGCCTACCCTACCCCTCTGCCGTTTCCGCGAAGAATTTTCTTTAGAGGAATTTTCTTTACGGACTCTGTGCCGCTGTGACGTGACGTCTTGCACATCGAAACTCGTCGTAGAGCATGGGACGCACTCTTTAAGGACCGACTGACACATAGTATGATAACTCTGGTTTAGTATCATATATTAGAAGAATTATTTAATAATAATAAAACTAAACCAGTAGGTACGGTATCCATCTTATATTCAAACATTCCTACGCCCCCTTCCTTACCACGTCACTGCATGTGAGGTAATTAACTAATAATTTTCTCTTATAATAAATGAGGAGTCGCGATTTCAGAATCTGTCCTGTCTCTTTCTCTAATCCGGTTACGAAACTTTAGATTTACGCGGTACATTCTTTTTTGACAGGTGACCCCTCGAAATTTCCATCGTAAGTATTAGATGCCGCGAAATAATTTCAAATTATCCTTTCAATAAAACAAATTTTAAAACTTAAATTATTTCGATAATAGATGGTTAGCGCCCGACGACCAGACCCAATAACTCGCCGCGAATTCCCTCTGCAAAACGCAGGCGTAACTCGCAGAGAACTATTCAGACAGCGGTTATTACGAGATCGCCCCTCTATCGCACGGCAATTATTTGTAGATAGGGATAATATCCCTTCTAGTATTTTACGCGCCGCCAACGATCGCGAAGATACTTTCTTTGATTTGTCCTTCGCTCCTTTGCCTCCTGAATTAAACCCCGAAACCAACAACGGTAACCCCTCAGCGATACCAGCAGGCGAAGAATCGAGTGAAGAAGAGGACCTTCCGCTGACAGACGAGGACTCTGATCACCTTAGCGATTGCCCAACAGTCGTGTACGATTTGGATAACCCAACGGTCAGAATTCCCCCAGCACTTCTCCTAGCTTTCGAGAGAAACGGAGAAATAAGAAGAACTCGAGACCAACAAGTCCAGACTGTGCCATCGCCAAGCCCTCCACAAACCCCTGATTCATTTTCAGGTTATTCTACCCCGAATTACTCTCCGGTCGCTCATGGGGAGATAGACCCAGAACCGATAGACATCTCTCCAGCCGAAGAGAGCTTCGCGGATTTTGAAACTAACCAAATTTTAGATTACTTAGATAGTGAGGAGTTCTTGGGAACAGTAGACGACTTATATCATTCATAGTTTAATTTCGCCAAAATTACCTTATAAACTAATGTAAAAGAACGAGGAAGGATAAAATAAATAAAAGGAAAAAATAGAAATTTATAATATAATAAATCTGCATATTTATTTGTCAATCCTAAAATACCTCCGAAAAGAAGCGTCCTATAGATCCTAATCTCTCGGCGTCCCAGGGTATAGCCGGCTTAGCAGGTTGCCCTGAAAAAGAAATAGAGAGATATAATATTGTTCGTCCCTGCACGGTGCGCCCTGCAGAATCGTTGAATAAACGATCGAATAGGACGTAACAGCTAACTTCCGACATTCTTCTATAAGATGTCCAGGAGTTTTACAATAGCGACAGATTTTGGTCTGATAACCTTGTTGAGGCTGTCCAGCAATTAATTTAACTGGTGATGCGGGGAAAGGTGGTTGCGAGGTTGCATGTCCGTTGCTGGGTTGATAACGGTTGTTAGTGTTGTTGCTCATAGGATTTTGGCGAGCTGCATTGCTGACGTTATTGGGGAGGTCAGCACGGGGTTGAAAATTTGGGCGGAAGAGAGTTCGCTTCCGAATGTTTTCAGCTTCAATAGTTTTGGATAGTTGTATGGCTGTGCTAATGCTTTCCTCGAAGGTCCTCGGATGTTCGAGTTTTACGCGTACTAATAGGTCAGATGGAAGTCCGTTGATAAAGCTGTTCATAGTGGTTGCTTCGATGGCGTCCTTTCTTCGTTCTCCTATGTTTCCGGATAAATCAGATTCTCCATCTATTATTGCGGTACGTAGTTCTTGCACTCTGCTTATATAATCAAAAATATTTTCATTTTGTTTCATGTATATGTTAGCTAGTTCTCCTCGGTATTGGTCGACGGATTTATTTGGTCCAAAAATTAATTTTAGTCGTTTCGTTAGCTCGAAAACGGTGTGACATTCTACCCCTTCTATGGCAGAATATGCATGTCCCTGCAGCTTATTAATAATAAGCTGCACTAAATGATATTCATGATATGCGGGTATTAAATCGAGAGCGCGTTCGCAAATTTTACTGAAGTGGAAAACGGACATTTTATGGCCATCAAATTTAGGTATTGTGTCGATAGCATCTTTAAGGCGTATCGGAGATGGTTGGTCCGTGATATCAAAATGTTGGGATGTCGGTTGAGAAAATGTTCGTTCTTCATGTGGAACATATCTTTCTTCTCTTTGCGAGGTCTCTAGATTCATGAGCCTTGAATTAATCCTCTCAATATAATTGGTAATCGTTTGCATAGAAGCCATTAATTGCTCTACAGCTGGTTGTTCTTGGCTTGCGGCCATTTCCTTTCGATTCATTTCTTCTTGCATTTTTATCAGATGTTCGTTTTTGACTTGCAAGGCCTCAGCCTGTTCTTTTAACTGTTTCTCCTTTTCGTTTACCTTTTGCATGAGAATTTCGGTTTCCTCTGCTGTGTATTGTTTCCTTGTAGCCCCTGTGGCTACAGAGCTCGTCGAGCTTGATCGAGTCTGCATAATGGATTTAGATACTTTATAAAAATTTATTCGTCAAACACTTAATTTCCTCTCAGAAGCTTAGATCCTTTTTGGCAAAATCCCACCGCTGCCACCAAAATTTAATGTTTGTTACGTCCTATTCGATCGTTTATTCAACGATTCTGCAGGGCGCACCGTGCAGGGACGAACAATATTATATCTCTCTATTTTGTTTTTCAGGGCAACCTGCCACGCCGGCTATACCCTGGGACGCCGAGAGATTAGGATCTATAGGACGCTTCTTTTCGGAGGTATTTTAGGGTTGACAAATAAATATGTAGATTTATTATGTTATAAATTTCTATTTTTTCCTTTCGATTCATTTTATCCTTCCTCGTTCTTCTACATTAGTTTGTAAGGTAATTTTAGCGAAATCAAATTATGTATGATATATGTCATCGACTGTATCTAAGAATTCTTCGCTGTTCAGATAATCCAGAAAATGATTAACCGCTTGGTCCGCCAAGTCTTCTTCTGCTGGGGAGATATCCACGGGGTCAAACCCGAATTCTCCGGGTCTAACCGGGGAATAATCTGGGGTCGAATAATCCGAAAATGAGGCCGGGCTATCGGGGCGACGGGGAGACGTTTGGACCTGCCTGTCCCGTCTTATTTCGGCATTGGCCTCCCAGGCTCGAAGTAATCCCCGTGGTATTCCAGCAGTAAGGTTATCCGGGTCGAGGACAATCGTGGAAGCAGTTGAGCTGACAGAGCAACTGTCTGACGATTCCTGTTCTTCTTCCGGTTCTTCTCCAGCCGGTATCGCTTGGTGTTGTCTGCTGTTCTCGGGGTTTAGTTCGGAGGGCAAAGGGGCAAATGAAAGGTCGTGTGGGGTGTTTTCATGATCATTGACCGCTCGAATTATCTCGCTCGGAATTTCATCTCGGTCTACGTATAAATGGTAAGGAACAGTACGTCGGTCTCTCAACAGACGCTGTCGGAAATACTCGCGACGCCTTATACCCGCCCGATGAAAGGGGATCTCGCGACGGAGAACTGGATCGATGCGTAATGCGTTTACCATCTATTATTGAAATAATTTAAATTTTAAAATTTGTTTATCGAAAGGATAATTTAAAATTATTTCGCGGCATCTAATACTTACGATGGAAATTTCGAGGGGTCACCTGTCAAAAAAGAATGTACCGCGTGAATCTAAAGTTTCGTAACCGGTTTAGAGAAAGAGACAGGACAGATTCTGAAATCGCGACTCCTCATTTATTATGAGAGAAAATTATTAGTTAATTACCTCACATGCAGTGACGTGGTAAGGAAGGGGGTATAGGAATGTTTGAATATCAGATGGATACCGTACCTACTGGTTTAGTTTTATTATTATTAAATAATTCTTCTAATATATGATACTAAACCAGAGTTATCATACTATGTGTCAGTCGGTCCTTAAAGAGCGCGTCCCATGCTCTACGACGAGTTTCGATGTGCAAGACGTCACGTCACAGCGGCACAGAGTCCGTAAAGAAATTTCCTCTAAAGAAAATTCTTCGCGGAAACGGCAGAGGGGTAGAGTAGACTACCCAATGCACATCGATTGACAAGTCGAAGGCGACGATTCACTCTTGTGGATAAAACCAAAGACAGACTGAGCGTTTAACGTTCAAAGGCAATCAACGTACTCGTGTTATCGGAAGGAGAAGACGTTGGAATTGTATGAAGGTAAGTTGTTGACTAATATGTGTAATAAAATTCTTCAATATGTCATGCAAAAATAATAATAATATTCGGTTGATGGTTGCAGATCACGAGAGATGAAAAGGAAAATATTGAATAATTAAAACGAGTACTTACCCAAAAGTACTGCGGTTGGAAGTGCTCGTCGAACCTCCGCTGTTGACTGTCGACCTCAGTGATGCCTTGGCAGGAGAGTCGAAGGAGCCGGTAGTAAATAAATGGCAGAAGACCGCGATGATGTTCAAATAAAACACTTTTATTGTTCAAGTATACTACTGTCTTACAGCTCTCGCGACTAAGTTTTTAAGTCGAATAATGTTTTGAGACTAAGTCTTTATTTCGATTTTAAATGGTTCGTGACTGCTACTGTTCTTGTTCTTCAGAGAGCTCCTGGTCAAATGCGCGGAAGACTGAGCTGCGCTCCCTGAGGTACCCTCTGGTCCCTACTCCGTGCCGGCTATCCGCAGTGGTAGGAGAATGCGGCGCTCCCGGGCGTAGGCGGCTCGACCGCCGCTTGCCGCTATAGCTGTCCTTCTTCTTCGAGCGCGCTATGACGTAGTGGCCGCGCTCTTGCGTGGGGATAGTGGGGACGACGGAGCTGTCAGTATTGTCCATGCATCGAGCTCGTTAATTCATTTTACAAAAGGTAAGGCTTTTACAATAGGTTTTTAGTCACCAGAATTTTAATAATTTGCATGCATATATTTTTTAATATAGAATCTCAACCTCTTTCAATAGAAGTGTGAATGATCGTTCTAGCATGTTCCGTTTAGAATTGATTTTTAACTTTCTTTATATTAATTATATAGTTCTAGTTAACAATGTTATAAACAAATTCTGGTGTTATAAACCATTATAATTACAATTTGCTATATAATAATTATATGATATATATATATATGTATGTGCATATAGGTGCATGGTCTAGATAGTTGTTAATAATAATTGTGTTACATTATAATATAAAAGTGTATTAATTATTCTTTCATTATTCAGCTCTTAGAACAAAGGATGTGGCGAGCTGTTTTATCACCGGATGCAGGTGTTCGCCGTGCCAGGCAGTCGCGCCAGGCAGTCGCGTCAGGCCTTATCTTATCGCTGAGTGAGCTCATGTGCAGCTGCACCGGATGAAGCTCGGAGGGTCGCTTATCTTTTGGTGAGTGAATTTATAACGCTTTATAAATCGATTTAATAATTTCATTCGTTATAATTTATTCATATATTCCTTACTTGTTAATTGTATAGAATATATATATATATACTTATATATATTGTTTGTAAAAGTTAATAAATGTAATTGTTAAAAATTTTATCTTCATTATTTTATTAATTAAATATGTATTATACATATTGTTATTTCTCTTTTGAAGGCTTGAAAGTTTGCTAAAAAATTGCATTACTGTTGGATCTTTGTTAGTTAATGATATGGATTAATTTAACATATAATATATATATATATTCTTTTATAATTTACAATTTCGTAATGATTTATTACTCTTGCAATAAGAAGGCGCTCCTTATAACATTCATACATTATATATTCGCGAGTCCCTTTCGCATTAAGACTCGGCACGGACGTCGAAAACATTAGGGGAGATAACAAAGTAATAGGGGAGATAACGCGGTACGCTGGACTTAGCCTTGTGCTCTTATAAGGAGACTTATTATTCGTCTCAATAATAAAATCATGCATAATGAATTTTATAAGACCATACATTCATTATTATTATTAATATGTATATTTATTACCTTGTATTATTATTATTTGAACTTTATATTTCATGTGTGTTATATATGTGTAAAGTTTTGTTATAACAAAATTTATTTAGTAGTTATATAGATTTATAATTCTGCACACAGTAAAGAGTTATGAGCTTTATTTTGCATTATTGGTTTTATTAAATCAGAATCTTTATTATTTATAATTATTAATAATTTAAATAATTTAATATATTTGTCTTATATAGTTATTATATTTTTCAGATATTTTGTAAAACGACATTCTATACAGAAGATATTCGAGGGTGCATATCATTTATAGCTTGGCTGTATTTTAATCGACAATATAGAACGTTTATTAGACTATTGTCGGAGCGGATTAAAATACTCACATATGATCATCTGGCCATGACTTATTAACTCTATGCACCTCTAATTGCGGATAAGTTTTGGATATTTTGAAATATTTTAATATTATTTTGAATGTGCTTGACTTGACAACTTTCGGTCATTTATTAAATATATACATACATTAATTAATGTTGAGCTTTTCACATAATGAAAATGGTTTATTATTTAGTTATCATTGCTTACTCATTATATTTTAATTGTATATAAAATTTTGCAATTAATAATCAAAATGAAAAATATATGTATTATTTGGCAATAATGGGTGGATTAGATTTTATATAATTTATTATTATGTAGTGAAGTTTTATTTGAATAACTATATAGAATATACGTATATGAAAAGAGATTTTTATAATGTATTAATTATTATGTTCTTATGCTTAGAGTTTAAACGTGTTATTATTTGAATTTTTCTTATTTGTCTAGGTTGCATATATAGTATATATATATGTTGGAAGGGATATGGACCAATGGATTATTCACGGACAACAGACAGGCTTAAACCATATAAGAATATGCAGCATTGAAAGGATTTTGAGGAATCTGTGCGAATTATTTCGGAAGTTTATTTGGTAAGTTTATTATTTTGATAAGTTAATTAATGAATTAAAGGTTTTATTTAATTATATCATATATTTATAAAATATATATTATATATATATATATATATATAATATATGTATTCATGTATAATATTATGTACCTTTAGTATTTTAATGCATTATCTTTTAAATTTTTATTAATAACTACATATGTATTTATACTAATAATGAGGGTGACAAGTCTGTCCGAGCTTGTTTCGCGGTTTAATTCTTATTAATTTTTACATATGGTATGGCGTATAGCGCTGTCTCTCTCACTCGCGCGAGTCACCCGATAGTGCGGTCTCTCTCATTTTCACGTACTACTACCTATTGAGGTCTCGTGTATAAATTTCGATAGATGTAGTCGGTTAATTATATATTTGAGGAGGCATATTTGTGGTTTGTTATTGAAATATATTTCTAAGGAATTTTATTAATAAATATATTTTTATTTTTCCGTATAGCGTTTTCGTTAGGTGATGAAAATATTGGGACACCCGGTGGACAACCAAGTGGAGGCTATGTTTATAGGGTGACTTATTATTCTGTATGCAGCAAAGAGTTACGTATAAAATTTTTATTCATAATAATTTCTTGACATTTCTTTATTATTTAGTTATTGTTTAGTAATTATTATTTAATTTAATATATTTATTGTTGAAATTTAATATATTAATATTTGATTTATTATACTTCTTTTACTATTTGATTTCTTTTATTCCTATATAATTATATACATTTATAAAATATTAAACCTTTTTAATATAGTAATTTTGATCAATCAAACTTTTATAATGATAATAGATTTTTGTATAGATTGATTTTTTAGTACATTTTTGTTAAGTTAATTTTTCATACGGCCAAATATTATTTGATTATTATTTTCAGTTGCTGGGACTTGGAATTCTTGCTACTTATTTATAACAAGCTGTCTTACGTTATTAGGAAGAGGATAAATATTATATATATAGGATCATAAAAGGTGTGCAAGTATGTATTATATTTTAAATGGTTTATTTAATAATTTCTATAGTAGATTTTCTTATACATTTATTATATTTTTCAGGTATCAAGACTCTGAGGAAAATCACTTCCTGATAGTGAACATTTACATATATTTACGGGAACTCAACTAGGACCAAAAATTAAAATAATCTAGGATTTTTAAAGGAAATTCTTGCTTGATTAATTATATTTTATTTATTAATTATATTATATTTTATTAATTATATTTTATTAATTATATTTTATTAAGAAATGTTTAAATCATTAATTTCTGAAAGAAGCTCGTTACTTTATAAAAGATTATTATTTGGTGATTATTGGCCATTTACATTTTGTAATTAAATAGTCAAAGTTAAATGTTATTCAATAATAATTAGAGTTTTATACAGACATATTTGGCCAATGGTATTAATGTACAGTAAAGATTTATTATAACGTTTAGAAAAATATTTATTCAAGGAAAATTTATTAATTTTGTTTCTCATGAATATAAAAAATATATATATATATTGTTAATTATTTTATTACGGATTATAATTACTGATTTTTAAAGCGTATTGTTTTAGTAACAATTATTATTCATGGGTATTAATTTTTGTTTGACTTGGTACATTTATTTATTGTTTTATATTCTTATATGTACGTAGAATATTAACTTTATAACTTTCCTTTTGTTATTGATGATTCTTTGTAAATTTTCGTATTAATATTTTATGTGGCTCACTTTCGGAGCATTTGTTAACATTTTTACTGTAGATATTTATTACAAAATATTAATTAATTATTTGATTTTCAGGTTTCAGGATTCATGGCTATGGAAATTTTCCCATGCCAAATTTACCAGAAGAATGTGAAGGAACGCACAAGAGGCTATAAGCCAGTCACCGACGAATTTGTTCACATACCGATTCATACGAAGTCTTGTTGCAAGTGTTTTGCTAAGAGTTTTTCTTGATAATAAAGTTTCGAATAAATTTCTTTTCTTAGTAAGGTTAGTTATTAAGATTAATATCATTATATACGACCAGTACCAGTACTGCTAATTCATTGTAATATTTTTCTGGCTATATACCACATCAATCAATGTATTGTATTAATATGAGATTATGGCGAATATATATATAAATATATATATATATATATATATATAGTATTTTGCTATTGATTTATGAAATTTCATAAGCGATTTTAAGGTGATTGTATGAGGCTTTTGTAGCTTTATTAAAATTGCATAAATAATAATTATATATATATTGAAATTCTTTTACGATTATTATAAATGACTGTTTCAAAGAGCCTATTACCTTTTCTTGATTGATAGATGTGTATAAGTCCAGCTTTCGGTTAGTACTGGTGGTTACTAGTATTTTGACTACATGAGAACTGATTATTATTAAATTGATGTATATATATATTGATTATATATAATATTATGGCGCAAATATATAGTGATTATATATAGTATCGCGCAAAGATTATATAGGATGAGAGAATAAGTAGGGATTATACTTTTATAAGTAAGATTTTAAATTTTTCGTTGCGGGACGTAACACCACATTAAGCGACCCACCCACTGAATCCGAAGCCAAACAGGCAGCAACCGGCCAAGCACTGGCAATCTCCACTGAATCGACCCCAGACAACTACGAACGCCTACAAGCCATCCGAGACGCACTCCGACTAGAACACTTAAACCCTGAGGAACACAGCCACGTGTCACGACTTATACAGAGACATAATGATTTATTTAGATTACCGGCGGACAAATTAGAACACACGACTATTATATCCCATAAAATCCCCACGACCGACGAACAACCAATTAACACTAAACAATACCGCTTCCCGCCGATCCACAAAGAGGAAATAGATAAACAAATTGGAGAACTTCTAAACAACGACGTCATTAAACCCTCAGATTCCCCCTATAACTCCCCCTTATGGATCGTCCCTAAGAAACCCGATTCCAAGGGCAACAAAAGATGGCGCATGGTAATAGATTATCGCGCTCTAAACGAAAAAACCATAGGCGACGCGTATCCCCTCCCGAACATTACGGAAATACTAGACCAACTGGGAAGTGCGAAGTACTTTAGTGTGTTTGACCTTGCATCAGGATTCCACCAAATACCAATGCACGAAGCACACGCGAAAAAGACCGCGTTCTCCACCCCCCACGGACATTACGAATTCAACCGTATGCCCTTCGGTCTAAAAAACGCGCCCGCGACATTCCAACGCCTGATGGATCAGGTATTATCGGGACTACAAGGCATAGAGCTCTTCGTGTATCTCGATGATATCGTACTATACGCGAGCTCCCTGCGTGAACACGAGCTCAAGTTCGATAAATTAGCGGAAAGATTGAAGAGAGCTAATCTAAGATTACAGCCCGATAAGTGCGAATTCCTAAGAAAAGAACTTCGGCTATCTAGGGCACATAATCAGCGATAAGGGAGTGAAACCGGACCCCGAGAAGGTCCGCGCGGTTAAAGAATTCCCCAGGCCGAGACATGCAAAAAACATTAAACAATTCCTAGGCCTCGCGGGATACTACCGTCGTTTCATCCCGAATTTTTCCAAACTCGCGCACCCCCTCACGGAATTATTAAAAAAGGACAAGGAATTTAATTGGAGTCCAGAACAAGAGCAATCATTCATAACCCTCCGTGACTCCCTTTGCACACAACCCATCCTACAATATCCCGACTTCACCAAAGCATTCGTGCTCACGACAGACGCCTCGGGATACGCCATAGGCGGAATCCTGAGCCAAGGTGTCGTCGGAAAAGATCTACCCATCGCGTATGCATCGCGTTTACTCAACAACGCAGAGCAAAATTATTCCACAATAGAAAAAGAACTCCTCGCCATCGTGTACTGTGTCAATCACTTCCGACCCTATCTGTATGGACGGAAGTTCGTGTTAGTAACGGACCACAAACCGCTCGTGTGGTTACATTCGGTAAAAGACCCCACTTCGCGACTCGTACGCTGGCGTTTAAAACTAGCGGAATACGAATACGAGGTAATGTACAAAGCGGGAAAAACCAATGTAAACGCGGACGCACTCTCGCGAAATCCGACCCCCACACCTGCCGCGAAAACCCAACAAATCCTAATCCTCGAAAACGATCCTATATCATCCGACTCAGATGAATCTTTATTTTCCGCAGTGCCAAAACCAGGCACTAGAGAGACCGGCACGCCAATCAATGCGGAGGGAACGCCCTCGACCTTACCCTGCAACCAGCTAAACGAAGCTGAGGAGTACGCGAACAGCGAAAGCGAGGCTAACGCCGAAAGCGACGCGGAATCCGAAAGTAGCACAGAGTCCGATGACGACGAGCGACCGTTTGAAAATCCAAATGAACCCGCTATCATACGAAACCCAGTGGGACCTAACGTAATAACGATACCTGATAACTTCACGACACGACGCGACAACTTAGTTATTTTTACCACGCAACAAGGCATTCCGATCGACCAAGGGGCTCGCATGCTTGCAGACACTAAGTCGCTCCCTCTAATTAAAAATGCGACGCTAGGCAGAGCCCGAGTCGACCGGAATGGCTCGCGACGCATTATATCACTAATCATTAAAGATAGAGTATCAGGAATCACGGAAAAAGAAATCGTGAAGGAAACGATGCATTCCTTGCTAGACGTCGTCACCGAATTCGGCCTACAATCTATCTCTATCGCCAGAGGTAACGTTGACAATGTACCTTGGGAAACGGTGTATATGCAACTCACCCGAACCCTAAGCGAAACTAGTATTAAAATCTTTATTTGTAAGAATGAAATTACGATACCCCCAGAAGAGAGTAGGCAACAGATCCTGTCGGAAAATCACTGTTCTGCCGTCGGCGGACACAAGGGCGTCACGAAAACATATAGACGAGTAAAGAAAAAGTATTTTTGGTCGGGAATGAAAGCCGACGTCCAATCATTCATAAAAAACTGCCGTGCTTGTCAACTAAAAAAGTTAGTAAGAACAAAAACTCGGCAACCCATGGTGCTTACGGACACCCCTGACTCCGCCTTCGACAAAATCTCCATGGATATCATGGGCCCATTACCAACGACACAGTCGAAAAACTGTTACATACTTACTATACAGGACCTCCTAACTAAGTACTCGCTCGCGATACCGCTCCAACACGCCGGAGCCATAGAAGTAGCCGACGCGCTCACCAACGAGTTTATATGCACATTCGGTGCTCCCAAAGCAATCCTAACCGACCAAGGATCACATTTCTTAAATAGCCTTATGCGAAACATAGCACGTAAGTTTAGAATTAAGCATTACAGAACCACAGCGTATAGACCACAAGCCAACGGCTCGGTCGAAAGATCGCACCAAGTCTTGTGGGAATACCTGAAGCAGTTCGTGGATAAAAATAACGAATGGGATAAGTGCCTAAAGTTAGCGTCCCTCTCTTACAACACTAGCGTCCACGAAGGCACTCAGTACACACCGCATGAACTCGTGTTCGGTAAAACCGCGCGGACCCCTGCGAGCGATCCCGTTACTGCGGATACGACCAACGAGAGTTACGCGGAATATCTTACAACACTTTTCAACAGCATCAAAGACGCACAAACTATCGCACGCGAAAACCTAATGCGCGCCAAGGAAAAATCCAAAAGATACTATGATCGTAGAATAAGGACGAGTAATTTTAAGATAGGCGATAACGTATACCTCCTTAAGGAACCCTCGAAAGGGAAGCTAGGGGACCAGTACGTAGGCCCCTACAAAATATTAGAGGTTCTCAAGAGCCACAATGTAAGACTAGCAATAAGCGCTACCAGGACCCGTGTAGTACACGCAGACAAGCTCAAACACTCACCGCATCGCGCCCCCACTACGGAGGCCTCCCCCACTCCAGAGCCGCTATATCAAAGGAAGTCGGACGGAGGACCGACCACAACTCAATCAAGCGCAGCACCATGAACATCGTCACCGTCACCATGGAAATCTTAGCGCATGCCATTGCCCTAATCCTGTTGTTACCTGCCGCATCATACTGTCTAATCGGATACGACTGCGGGGGACAAGGATTAAATATAACGTCATTATCGCTCCTAGACATCGGTAAATGCGCCGTCGACAACATAGAACCTAAGAGGGAAGCCACCTACGTACAGCTGTTACAAATGTCAACCCATGACCACACACACGTGATGCAGTGCAAAGTCGAAGTCGACCGCACGATATACTATTGTGGAATGCACTCGCACGTCTCGATAGTCCGAGGAGGACGCCGCCAATACACAATAGAACTCACCGAACCCATCTGCAAAAAGCTGCAAGACACGGGAACCATCGACATAGGAACAGGTCAACGAAGCATCCTCCAGTCATTCAAGAGGAACAGCACGGACGTGCGAAGCGTCACCCTCGCCGGCACCACCAGCATGGACGGAAGTTGCACCGGAACTCAATACGGAGATGCCTATGGAACATGGGAAAGTGCTGTCGTCCAGGCCGTCGTAAAAGTAACTCTTCGGAACTTCGACGCGGTCATCGATAGAAATACTAACGAGTTGATCCTACCATCCGGGGTGCACTGCAAAGCACTCACGGGAGAATGCATGGACCACGACGGCTCGGAGACCTACTGGACTATCACGCCAAGGGACAGCTGCCACTTCGACCAATACGACGTGCTATACGAGGGCCCAGCCGATAAACTCACGGCACAGACAAACACCGAGACGCCAACCGTTTACACAGTGACAACGAAGGAAACGACCTTCGCCCTCACCAAAACCACTGAGATGACACTGTGTGGCTACAAACTCATGCTGACGGAACACCCAAAATTATTCGTACTAGAAACAGAAAAGGGAAGAACATTCAAAATCCGCACAAGAATATCCGTCAGTAACTTAGACATTTTCTCGTATGTAAATTCTAAATTTATATACGTAGAAAAACATATTAAGACACAACTGACGCGACTCTACCGCGACATAATGGAACAAAAATGCGCGCTCGAAAAAGAGATATTACAAAACGCGCTCTCGCTCGCCAGTTTCGCCCCTGACGAAATGGCGCATCGAATAATGAAGGCACCTGGATACACCGCAGTCATGGCGGGAGAAGCCCTACACCTGGTCAAATGTCTAGCTGTAGAATGCCGAGTACGACCAACGGACGTCTGCTATAACGAAATCCCGGTAACGTATAAAAATCTGTTACGTCCCGCAACGAAAAATTTAAAATCTTACTTATAAAAGTATAATCCCTACTTATTCTCTCATCCTATATAATCTTTGCGCGATACTATATATAATCACTATATATTTGCGCCATAATATTATATATAATCAATATATATATACATCAATTTAATAATAATCAGTTCTCATGTAGTCAAAATACTAGTAACCACCAGTACTAACCGAAAGCTGGACTTATACACATCTATCAATCAAGAAAAGGTAATAGGCTCTTTGAAACAGTCATTTATAATAATCGTAAAAGAATTTCAATATATATATAATTATTATTTATGCAATTTTAATAAAGCTACAAAAGCCTCATACAATCACCTTAAAATCGCTTATGAAATTTCATAAATCAATAGCAAAATACTATATATATATATATATATATATATTTATATATATATTCGCCATAATCTCATATTAATACAATACATTGATTGATGTGGTATATAGCCAGAAAAATATTACAATGAATTAGCAGTACTGGTACTGGTCGTATATAATGATATTAATCTTAATAACTAACCTTACTAAGAAAAGAAATTTATTCGAAACTTTATTATCAAGAAAAACTCTTAGCAAAACACTTGCAACAAGACTTCGTATGAATCGGTATGTGAACAAATTCGTCGGTGACTGGCTTATAGCCTCTTGTGCGTTCCTTCACATTCTTCTGGTAAATTTGGCATGGGAAAATTTCCATAGCCATGAATCCTGAAACCTGAAAATCAAATAATTAATTAATATTTTGTAATAAATATCTACAGTAAAAATGTTAACAAATGCTCCGAAAGTGAGCCACATAAAATATTAATACGAAAATTTACAAAGAATCATCAATAACAAAAGGAAAGTTATAAAGTTAATATTCTACGTACATATAAGAATATAAAACAATAAATAAATGTACCAAGTCAAACAAAAATTAATACCCATGAATAATAATTGTTACTAAAACAATACGCTTTAAAAATCAGTAATTATAATCCGTAATAAAATAATTAACAATATATATATATATTTTTTATATTCATGAGAAACAAAATTAATAAATTTTCCTTGAATAAATATTTTTCTAAACGTTATAATAAATCTTTACTGTACATTAATACCATTGGCCAAATATGTCTGTATAAAACTCTAATTATTATTGAATAACATTTAACTTTGACTATTTAATTACAAAATGTAAATGGCCAATAATCACCAAATAATAATCTTTTATAAAGTAACGAGCTTCTTTCAGAAATTAATGATTTAAACATTTCTTAATAAAATATAATTAATAAAATATAATTAATAAAATATAATATAATTAATAAATAAAATATAATTAATCAAGCAAGAATTTCCTTTAAAAATCCTAGATTATTTTAATTTTTGGTCCTAGTTGAGTTCCCGTAAATATATGTAAATGTTCACTATCAGGAAGTGATTTTCCTCAGAGTCTTGATACCTGAAAAATATAATAAATGTATAAGAAAATCTACTATAGAAATTATTAAATAAACCATTTAAAATATAATACATACTTGCACACCTTTTATGATCCTATATATATAATATTTATCCTCTTCCTAATAACGTAAGACAGCTTGTTATAAATAAGTAGCAAGAATTCCAAGTCCCAGCAACTGAAAATAATAATCAAATAATATTTGGCCGTATGAAAAATTAACTTAACAAAAATGTACTAAAAAATCAATCTATACAAAAATCTATTATCATTATAAAAGTTTGATTGATCAAAATTACTATATTAAAAAGGTTTAATATTTTATAAATGTATATAATTATATAGGAATAAAAGAAATCAAATAGTAAAAGAAGTATAATAAATCAAATATTAATATATTAAATTTCAACAATAAATATATTAAATTAAATAATAATTACTAAACAATAACTAAATAATAAAGAAATGTCAAGAAATTATTATGAATAAAAATTTTATACGTAACTCTTTGCTGCATACAGAATAATAAGTCACCCTATAAACATAGCCTCCACTTGGTTGTCCACCGGGTGTCCCAATATTTTCATCACCTAACGAAAACGCTATACGGAAAAATAAAAATATATTTATTAATAAAATTCCTTAGAAATATATTTCAATAACAAACCACAAATATGCCTCCTCAAATATATAATTAACCGACTACATCTATCGAAATTTATACACGAGACCTCAATAGGTAGTAGTACGTGAAAATGAGAGAGACCGCACTATCGGGTGACTCGCGCGAGTGAGAGAGACAGCGCTATACGCCATACCATATGTAAAAATTAATAAGAATTAAACCGCGAAACAAGCTCGGACAGACTTGTCACCCTCATTATTAGTATAAATACATATGTAGTTATTAATAAAAATTTAAAAGATAATGCATTAAAATACTAAAGGTACATAATATTATACATGAATACATATATTATATATATATATATATATATAATATATATTTTATAAATATATGATATAATTAAATAAAACCTTTAATTCATTAATTAACTTATCAAAATAATAAACTTACCAAATAAACTTCCGAAATAATTCGCACAGATTCCTCAAAATCCTTTCAATGCTGCATATTCTTATATGGTTTAAGCCTGTCTGTTGTCCGTGAATAATCCATTGGTCCATATCCCTTCCAACATATATATATACTATATATGCAACCTAGACAAATAAGAAAAATTCAAATAATAACACGTTTAAACTCTAAGCATAAGAACATAATAATTAATACATTATAAAAATCTCTTTTCATATACGTATATTCTATATAGTTATTCAAATAAAACTTCACTACATAATAATAAATTATATAAAATCTAATCCACCCATTATTGCCAAATAATACATATATTTTTCATTTTGATTATTAATTGCAAAATTTTATATACAATTAAAATATAATGAGTAAGCAATGATAACTAAATAATAAACCATTTTCATTATGTGAAAAGCTCAACATTAATTAATGTATGTATATATTTAATAAATGACCGAAAGTTGTCAAGTCAAGCACATTCAAAATAATATTAAAATATTTCAAAATATCCAAAACTTATCCGCAATTAGAGGTGCATAGAGTTAATAAGTCATGGCCAGATGATCATATGTGAGTATTTTAATCCGCTCCGACAATAGTCTAATAAACGTTCTATATTGTCGATTAAAATACAGCCAAGCTATAAATGATATGCACCCTCGAATATCTTCTGTATAGAATGTCGTTTTACAAAATATCTGAAAAATATAATAACTATATAAGACAAATATATTAAATTATTTAAATTATTAATAATTATAAATAATAAAGATTCTGATTTAATAAAACCAATAATGCAAAATAAAGCTCATAACTCTTTACTGTGTGCAGAATTATAAATCTATATAACTACTAAATAAATTTTGTTATAACAAAACTTTACACATATATAACACACATGAAATATAAAGTTCAAATAATAATAATACAAGGTAATAAATATACATATTAATAATAATAATGAATGTATGGTCTTATAAAATTCATTATGCATGATTTTATTATTGAGACGAATAATAAGTCTCCTTATAAGAGCACAAGGCTAAGTCCAGCGTACCGCGTTATCTCCCCTATTACTTTGTTATCTCCCCTAATGTTTTCGACGTCCGTGCCGAGTCTTAATGCGAAAGGGACTCGCGAATATATAATGTATGAATGTTATAAGGAGCGCCTTCTTATTGCAAGAGTAATAAATCATTACGAAATTGTAAATTATAAAAGAATATATATATATATTATATGTTAAATTAATCCATATCATTAACTAACAAAGATCCAACAGTAATGCAATTTTTTAGCAAACTTTCAAGCCTTCAAAAGAGAAATAACAATATGTATAATACATATTTAATTAATAAAATAATGAAGATAAAATTTTTAACAATTACATTTATTAACTTTTACAAACAATATATATAAGTATATATATATATATTCTATACAATTAACAAGTAAGGAATATATGAATAAATTATAACGAATGAAATTATTAAATCGATTTATAAAGCGTTATAAATTCACTCACCAAAAGATAAGCGACCCTCCGAGCTTCATCCGGTGCAGCTGCACATGAGCTCACTCAGCGATAAGATAAGGCCTGACGCGACTGCCTGGCGCGACTGCCTGGCACGGCGAACACCTGCATCCGGTGATAAAACAGCTCGCCACATCCTTTGTTCTAAGAGCTGAATAATGAAAGAATAATTAATACACTTTTATATTATAATGTAACACAATTATTATTAACAACTATCTAGACCATGCACCTATATGCACATACATATATATATATATCATATAATTATTATATAGCAAATTGTAATTATAATGGTTTATAACACCAGAATTTGTTTATAACATTGTTAACTAGAACTATATAATTAATATAAAGAAAGTTAAAAATCAATTCTAAACGGAACATGCTAGAACGATCATTCACACTTCTATTGAAAGAGGTTGAGATTCTATATTAAAAAATATATGCATGCAAATTATTAAAATTCTGGTGACTAAAAACCTATTGTAAAAGCCTTACCTTTTGTAAAATGAATTAACGAGCTCGATGCATGGACAATACTGACAGCTCCGTCGTCCCCACTATCCCCACGCAAGAGCGCGGCCACTACGTCATAGCGCGCTCGAAGAAGAAGGACAGCTATAGCGGCAAGCGGCGGTCGAGCCGCCTACGCCCGGGAGCGCCGCATTCTCCTACCACTGCGGATAGCCGGCACGGAGTAGGGACCAGAGGGTACCTCAGGGAGCGCAGCTCAGTCTTCCGCGCATTTGACCAGGAGCTCTCTGAAGAACAAGAACAGTAGCAGTCACGAACCATTTAAAATCGAAATAAAGACTTAGTCTCAAAACATTATTCGACTTAAAAACTTAGTCGCGAGAGCTGTAAGACAGTAGTATACTTGAACAATAAAAGTGTTTTATTTGAACATCATCGCGGTCTTCTGCCATTTATTTACTACCGGCTCCTTCGACTCTCCTGCCAAGGCATCACTGAGGTCGACAGTCAACAGCGGAGGTTCGACGAGCACTTCCAACCGCAGTACTTTTGGGTAAGTACTCGTTTTAATTATTCAATATTTTCCTTTTCATCTCTCGTGATCTGCAACCATCAACCGAATATTATTATTATTTTTGCATGACATATTGAAGAATTTTATTACACATATTAGTCAACAACTTACCTTCATACAATTCCAACGTCTTCTCCTTCCGATAACACGAGTACGTTGATTGCCTTTGAACGTTAAACGCTCAGTCTGTCTTTGGTTTTATCCACAAGAGTGAATCGTCGCCTTCGACTTGTCAATCGATGTGCATTGGGTAGTCTACTCTACCCCTCTGCCGTTTCCGCGAAGAATTTTCTTTAGAGGAAATTTCTTTACGGACTCTGTGCCGCTGTGACGTGACGTCTTGCACATCGAAACTCGTCGTAGAGCATGGGACGCGCTCTTTAAGGACCGACTGACACATAGTATGATAACTCTGGTTTAGTATCATATATTAGAAGAATTATTTAATAATAATAAAACTAAACCAGTAGGTACGGTATCCATCTGATATTCAAACATTCCTATACCCCCTTCCTTACCACGTCACTGCATGTGAGGTAATTAACTAATAATTTTCTCTCATAATAAATGAGGAGTCGCGATTTCAGAATCTGTCCTGTCTCTTTCTCTAAACCGGTTACGAAACTTTAGATTCACGCGGTACATTCTTTTTTGACAGGTGACCCCTCGAAATTTCCATCGTAAGTATTAGATGCCGCGAAATAATTTTAAATTATCCTTTCGATAAACAAATTTTAAAATTTAAATTATTTCAATAATAGATGGTAAACGCATTACGCATCGATCCAGTTCTCCGTCGCGAGATCCCCTTTCATCGGGCGGGTATAAGGCGTCGCGAGTATTTCCGACAGCGTCTGTTGAGAGACCGACGTACTGTTCCTTACCATTTATACGTAGACCGAGATGAAATTCCGAGCGAGATAATTCGAGCGGTCAATGATCATGAAAACACCCCACACGACCTTTCATTTGCCCCTTTGCCCTCCGAACTAAACCCCGAGAACAGCAGACAACACCAAGCGATACCGGCTGGAGAAGAACCGGAAGAAGAACAGGAATCGTCAGACAGTTGCTCTGTCAGCTCAACTGCTTCCACGATTGTCCTCGACCCGGATAACCTTACTGCTGGAATACCACGGGGATTACTTCGAGCCTGGGAGGCCAATGCCGAAATAAGACGGGACAGGCAGGTCCAAACGTCTCCCCGTCGCCCCGATAGCCCGGCCTCATTTTCGGATTATTCGACCCCAGATTATTCCCCGGTTAGACCCGGAGAATTCGGGTTTGACCCCGTGGATATCTCCCCAGCAGAAGAAGACTTGGCGGACCAAGCGGTTAATCATTTTCTGGATTATCTGAACAGCGAAGAATTCTTAGATACAGTCGATGACATATATCATACATAATTTGATTTCGCTAAAATTACCTTACAAACTAATGTAGAAGAACGAGGAAGGATAAAATGAATCGAAAGGAAAAAATAGAAATTTATAACATAATAAATCTACATATTTATTTGTCAACCCTAAAATACCTCCGAAAAGAAGCGTCCTATAGATCCTAATCTCTCGGCGTCCCAGGGTATAGCCGGCGTGGCAGGTTGCCCTGAAAAACAAAATAGAGAGATATAATATTGTTCGTCCCTGCACGGTGCGCCCTGCAGAATCGTTGAATAAACGATCGAATAGGACGTAACAAACATTAAATTTTGGTGGCAGCGGTGGGATTTTGCCAAAAAGGATCTAAGCTTCTGAGAGGAAATTAAGTGTTTGACGAATAAATTTTTATAAAGTATCTAAATCCATTATGCAGACTCGATCAAGCTCGACGAGCTCTGTAGCCACAGGGGCTACAAGGAAACAATACACAGCAGAGGAAACCGAAATTCTCATGCAAAAGGTAAACGAAAAGGAGAAACAGTTAAAAGAACAGGCTGAGGCCTTGCAAGTCAAAAACGAACATCTGATAAAAATGCAAGAAGAAATGAATCGAAAGGAAATGGCCGCAAGCCAAGAACAACCAGCTGTAGAGCAATTAATGGCTTCTATGCAAACGATTACCAATTATATTGAGAGGATTAATTCAAGGCTCATGAATCTAGAGACCTCGCAAAGAGAAGAAAGATATGTTCCACATGAAGAACGAACATTTTCTCAACCGACATCCCAACATTTTGATATCACGGACCAACCATCTCCGATACGCCTTAAAGATGCTATCGACACAATACCTAAATTTGATGGCCATAAAATGTCCGTTTTCCACTTCAGTAAAATTTGCGAACGCGCTCTCGATTTAATACCCGCATATCATGAATATCATTTAGTGCAGCTTATTATTAATAAGCTGCAGGGACATGCATATTCTGCCATAGAAGGGGTAGAATGTCACACCGTTTTCGAGCTAACGAAACGACTAAAATTAATTTTTGGACCAAATAAATCCGTCGACCAATACCGAGGAGAACTAGCTAACATATACATGAAACAAAATGAAAATATTTTTGATTATATAAGCAGAGTGCAAGAACTACGTACCGCAATAATAGATGGAGAATCTGATTTATCCGGAAACATAGGAGAACGAAGAAAGGACGCCATCGAAGCAACCACTATGAACAGCTTTATCAACGGACTTCCATCTGACCTATTAGTACGCGTAAAACTCGAACATCCGAGGACCTTCGAGGAAAGCATTAGCACAGCCATACAACTATCCAAAACTATTGAAGCTGAAAACATTCGGAAGCGAACTCTCTTCCGCCCAAATTTTCAACCCCGTGCTGACCTCCCCAATAACGTCAGCAATGCAGCTCGCCAAAATCCTATGAGCAACAACACTAACAACCGTTATCAACCCAGCAACGGACATGCAACCTCGCAACCACCTTTCCCCGCATCACCAGTTAAATTAATTGCTGGACAGCCTCAACAAGGTTATCAGACCAAAATCTGTCGCTATTGTAAAACTCCTGGACATCTTATAGAAGAATGTCGGAAGTTAGCATACAGAAGAGCTCAAGAAGGGAACCAACAACCCGGTACTTCGGGAAACGCGCAAGGCGTTCCGATGAGAACCGACGTCCGCCGGAACGACCCGCAACCAGGACGTCCGACTTACCACATTCAAAAGAAAGTCAACATAATAACACCACAGGAAACTCCCGCACAAACTTCCGAATCTGCCAAATAAATGACAGACAACAATCTACAGAATTGCCCACAGTAACGTTATCCTCTCCAGATCTAATAGCAGATTGCAAATTTATGATTGATTCTGGATCTGGACTAAACCTTATTAAACAAAAATGTTTAAATCCAAACGTTACTCTCGACAAAACTAATCCTTTATGTCTGCAAGGAATAGCTTCTGAAACTATCGTTACACTAGGAGCTGTTTCCCTATCTGTACTTGGAAAACTATCTGAATTTTATGTCATATCTGATTCGATAGGATTCTTACAAGATGGAATATTAGGCAACAAGTTCCTGAAGGAACGAGCTGTTATAGTCAACTATAGAGACAACTTTATACAGTATGAAGATATGAGAATTCCATTCTCAAACTCAAGTACAATATGTCTTAAGGAAAGAACTGTCACTCCCTGTTCTTTTCATATTACCAATCCAGAAAAACAAATCGGATATGTACCTCGTCATACCCTTGCCGAGGGCATATATTTCGGGGAAGCTATCGTCACCAATAATAATGGAAAAGTCCATATGCCTATATTCAATACTTCCGAGGAAGAATTGACCCTTAATATTCCATTCATAGAATTGCAAGATTATGATACTCATGAAATAACAAAGAATCCCACTGGAACCCAAGGGCTTCCCAGAGGATTAATCAGAACTTCTAACTCCAACAATCTCGCTGGACTAGACGAACCCCGAGTGGAATTCGTCAAAGCCATAGATAATCCCATTTACTTTAACCAGGCATTATCAACACCAACAGATAGAACTGTTGATGTCATAAACCTTCTACGCCTCGAACATCTGAATTCCGAGGAATCAGAAAATGTTCGACTACTAGTTTTCAAACACTCCGACAGATTTCACCTTCCCGGTGAACATCTCCAAGCGACAAACGCCGCTCAGCATTCTATTCCTACTATTAATGAAATGCCTGTCCACACGAAACAATATAGATTTCCTCCTGTACATAAGGAAGAAATTAATAAACAAGTAAATGAATTATTATCTTCTGATTTAATAAGACCTTCTACTTCCCCTTATAACTCTCCTTTATGGATAGTTCCAAAAAAGCCAGATTCCCTAGGGAATAAAAGATGGCGAATGGTTATTGATTATCGAAACCTCAATGAAAAAACAATAGGCGATGCCTATCCTCTTCCAAATATAACGGATATATTAGATCAACTTGGATCTGCAAAATATTTTTCAGTACTGGACTTAGCCTCCGGTTTCCACCAAATACCCATGGCATCAAAAGATGCTCATAAAACTGCTTTCTCTACACCTTACGGACATTACCAATTCAAACGAATGCCATTTGGATTAAAAAATGCTCCTGCAACGTTTCAAAGATTGATGGATAACGTTCTATCCGGACTTCAGGGAAATGAATTATTCGTCTACATGGATGATATTGTCGTATATGCACGATCATTGCAAGAACACGAAAGCAAGTTCGAAAAATTAATGCAGAGATTAAGAGCTGCAAATTTAAAATTACAACCAGATAAATGCGAATTCTTACGACGTGAAGTTATGTATCTAGGACATATAATTGGATCTGACGGAGTCAAGCCTGACCCCGCTAAGATAAAGGCAATAATGAATTTTCCTACTCCGAAGAATCCGAAAAACATCAAACAATTCCTAGGACTAGCCGGATATTATAGAAGATTTATTCCCAATTTTTCCAAAGTTGCAAAACCATTAACTGATCTCTTAAAAAAGGATAAGAAATTCGATTGGCAGGACAAACAAGCAGAAGCATTCGATATTCTAAGGAATTCACTATGCTCTGAACCTATTTTACAATATCCCGACTTTACTAATCCATTCATTCTAACCACTGATGCATCTGGATATGCGGTCGGAGGAGTGCTCAGTCAAGGAATAATAGGGAAAGATCTACCCGTTGCCTACACGTCTCGAATTCTAAATTCCGCCGAACAAAATTATTCTACAATAGAGAAAGAATGTTTAGCTATCATTTATTGTGTAAATCATTTTAGACCTTATTTATACGGAAGAATATTCACTATAGTAACTGACCATAAACCATTAGTGTGGCTACACTCCATCAAAGATCCTTCCTCAAGATTATGGAAGTGGAGAATGAAACTCTCTGAATATCAGTATGAAATACAATATAAAAAAGGAACTCTAAATTATAACGCTGATGCCTTATCCAGAAATCCACCCGTCGACGTGGCTATTCCGTTATTCCTCATTGATGAAGGAGAATATTCATCCGACGAATCCATATTTTCGTATAGACCTCAAAGGCCAAAGGGAAAATCTAGTACACCTGAAGGTCAGAATGTAGGACCTAATCAGGAAGACATGGGAAACTATCAAAAAACCGCCGAGACTTCGGCCCCCGTAGAGCGTCAACCAGCAGAAGATTATCAAAATTATTCTGTCGAACATGAAAATAGTAACAATTATGAAGTCACAATCGAGGAAGTTACTGACTCTGACGAAAGCGATGATACGGATTATACTGAAATAATAGAATCCGACATTGTACCGTATCAGTCAAACCCACAACAACTGAATCCACCAGCTCTTCCACCATGGAGTCGAGCCTTAGTGCGAGAAGTTAGAGAGGATTTACTCCAACAGAAAGATAATCACACAATATTTATTTACCAGAACGGGACAGCTTACGACAATGGCGCAAAATCATATCAAGAAGCCAATTTACTCCCTAAATATGAAGGGTTGGCATTCGAAAGGGCCAGGGTATGTACTGTAAAAGGAAACACGTTAATTGCCCTCCCCATCAAATACGACTATCATACCCTTATAGAAGCCCAGAATCTTAAAAACTGTCTACACTCTTTAGTGGATGTCATTACTGAACTTGGACTCTCTTCCATGAGTCTTAGTAAGACCGAACGCTTCGACGACCTTCCATGGTCATACATCCTTAACCAACTCAAAAGATATCTACAGGAATTACCCATTAATATAACGATATGCTTAAATTTAATTCAAACGCCTGAAATCGAAAAACGTCAATCTCTAATTTTGGAAAATCATGCCTCAGCTCATGGAGGACATAAAGGTGTAACGAAGACCTATAACCGCCTTAGATCTCGTTACTGCTGGAAAACAATGAAAAAGGATATTCAGGAATTCATTAGAACCTGTCGGGAGTGTCAAATAAAGAAACTAACTAGAATAAAAACCAAGCAACCCATGGTTATAACGGATACCCCCGGGGCTGCTTTCGATAAAGTATCCTTGGATATTATGGGACCTCTTCCCCTAACAGTGAGTAACAATCAGTATATACTGACCATGCAGGATTTACTAACAAAATATTCTACTGCCGTGCCATTAAAGGAGGCCACATCGTTAACAATCGCAGACGCCTTCACTAAAGAATTTATCTGTATATATGGTACCCCTCGCGCAATATTAACCGATCAAGGGACAAATTTTTTATCCGCCTTAATGCGACAGTTAACAAGGAAATTTCGCATTCAACATTTTAGGACCACTGCCTATCATCCACAGTCTAATGGATCGCTTGAACGATCACATCATGTCTTAACAGAATATCTAAAAACTCAGGTTGATAAGGAGACAAATTGGGATGAATACATTAAACTTGCTATGTTCTCGTACAACACCAGTGTACATGAGGGCACGAGATACTCACCCTATGAGCTAGTATTTGGCCGGATAGCACGACTACCCTCTGCACACCCCATCATCGAAGAAAATATCGAACCCACATACCATGACTATATTGTTAATCTCTTTAACAAGATAAACGATTTACAAACGCAAGCTAAGCAAAACCTCACACTAGCTAAAGAACGGAGTAAGCGATACTATGATCGCAATTTGAATTTACAACAATTTGAGAAAGGAAACTTTGTCTTTTTATTAAAAGAACCACGAAAAGGAAAACTTGCTGACCAGTATACCGGTCCTCACGAAATAATCGAACTTTTACCCCCAAGTAATGTTAAAATTAGAACAGGAAACCAAACCCGAATAGTACACACCAACAAGATCAAACTAGCACATCCCCAGCCGGGATGAGGTAATAATCAGAGTCCTTTGTTACAAATGCTTTGGCACAGAAGGCCTACACAGCCGAGATTGGACGCAACCATTTCAAATCGAATAGAGGAATCCTTCTTCTTCGGCCATTGTGTCCATATAACAGGAGCTCTTTGTCTCTTAGACGAAACGAACTTGTGTAAGGAGTGTTACGATAGACTCCGTACCAATATTATTAAGCAACAATACCGGCCCTTGCGGAGACACTTCTTTGTGAATAGTCACATCGTGCGTAATGACCATTGCTCAGCTTGTGGCACAACGGTCATCGAGACCAATTCTCTTGACAAGTGCATCTCCTGTACACTAACAGCGCACGAATTCTTAGAACTTCTACACAACACCTCGACTTCTATCAATAGTTGTAGTTACCCCTTAGTCTTAAACGTATACGACAGGACTCCTACGTTATAAGGGGATGCCATTTACCGGCACAGCCTGCTGTGTAGAATTCAGAGGATATCGGTATGATCCCTTGAACGTCTATCTATGTGAACTTTGCTATCACTACGTGTTGTCTATTAGAGTACGATTGCCTCTAATATCTCTACACTTTCTCTCTCCGGGACCACGCCATATCGATCCTCATTGTGCACATTGCTTCCGAACACTTGTCACACAAAGACCTTTAGATCAGTGTCTCATCTGCACTCGAGGTATTGTTGAACTTATGTCGATATCCTATTTGCTTACACTGAACAATGCTTCATAATGTCTCAGCTTTCTCTTAATGCTGTATGCATCAAACTGCATGGTTATCTCAATCTAAATAATCACAACCACTATTGCTGTGCATGTTATTGTATGCTACATACTCCCTGTAACCAAAGGTTTTTCTTTCCAATAGACTCCCATATTATTTCTATCGCTCCACACCCTTATAGAACGATCTGTTCGTACTGTCAACGACCTATCACCATAATACGACCCCTACACACCTGCTCCACCTGTACTAGGAATATCGCTCAAATATTCCGAGAGACTCACCCCACCTTTCTCTCAATAAATGAAGAGAATCCCCCAACCTCCCAACCTTGAAGAATTGAAGAGTTAATATGCTATCGGATACATCTTCCGACACCCTGAACTGTACTGTGCACGAAGAATTCGATGGATATTACTCTCTGGAAAATGGCCTTTATTACTGCCCTATATGTAAAATACACGCGGATCATGAATTAGTCCACATAAATTATCACAGCATATCAGAAAATTTTCCTCATATTAGTCCTTCTAAATGCTGTTTATGTAATCGTAAAGTGTCTCTCATAACTCCCATAATTGATTGCAGGCCGTGCTTCCTAAATTACCTGGAAGAAGAACGAAAAAGAGAATTTGCTAGAGCAAGGCAACATGAATAACGCAAGCAATCCCTGTTGCAATCACCCAATCCATGAATTATTGTCCCACTTCCCCAACATGCATGAGGCAAAATGCAGAAAAGTAATTTTTTACAAAAGATATACCGGGAAAACTCGCACTCCTAGCCGCATGTGTTGCGCATGTTATAGACTTCGACAATTAAGAGTCAAGCCTGATTTAATTGTTTGCCACTGGGTAACTTCGGGAGATATAAATCTTGCTAAGTGTAATTACTGTCAATCCACCCTGGAAGCTGTTCGTCCCATCCTTCAATGCCAGGAATGCGTATATTCCTATTTTGAAAGAGCAATATTTGAAAAAAATCAGGGAAGGGACATAAGTAACCTAACTGCTTTTGCTTTTTGCAGGACTCACAGACAAGGCATATACGCATAAAATGTGCCCGCTTTCCAAATTTAAGCGACCTGCTCACCCACTACTAGACTACTCCCTCTTCAACAGCCTTAATGTAAAATGCGTGGTTATAATGACACATGATGTCCTAACCGCTAACAGTCCTCATCTTATATGTACGGATTGCTATAATCCTGCAACTTATAACAGGGTCTTGACGCAATACTCACACACATTCCAATATGGCAATGTGCCAACGAATCAGTGTGCTAATTGCGGTAGTAATTGTCATGAAAAACGACCCCTTCTTGAATGCACTAAATGTTTTAAAGCCTATAGTCAATTTGTAGACATGATCATTAAAAAGGGAGAAGAAAGAACTTACAGGCAAACTATAGGCCTGTCTGTAAATTCAATCACACTGAAGATAGATTATGGAGTGGCTGAAATAACGGTTGATCCTAATGATCCAGAAATTTTAGAGGAAAGATTATTAAATTAAACAATAAAAGAAAATGGATCATCTCAATCCTTGTTTCACCAATAAACTTAAATACTTTATCTATTAGGAACTATACATATATATATATCCATAATAAATATGTTAACAAACTGCATTTATAAGAAAAAAAAAACAAAAACAAAAACTTTAAATAAAATATATATATATATATAAAAAAAAAATATATATAAAAAAAATATATATATATTTTTATGTATACGTATAACATATAAACTTTCTTGTATATTCTAAAATATATATATATATATATATAATTATATATTCATATATAATTATCCTTTAATCGATTTACTATTAATAACCATTAATAATAATCACTCATATTTACCATATAAATATATATATACATACATATAATAATAACAATAAAAAAAAAAAAAAAAAAAAAAAAAGGGGGAAAAGAAAATGCTTCAAAAATATTTCACAGGAAATAATAATCATAAAGAACAATAAAAAAAAAACACATAGTATAATGATAATAATATACATACAAATTTAGTCAGATTACCTCTCTATATGTATATATATATATAGATACATATACCCATGTTATATTATAATCACATTGAGCGACGCTACAAAGATACCTCTTGTGTATTCAAATACTTTCATAAGTAATTATAATTTAAATACACCTAAGATTCAATGTATAATTATGAATCAATTCTGCGACATTTATTCATAATCAAAATTTCACGAACACTGTACCATCAATCATGTAACCACAAAATGTAATATAGACATCTACACGTACATCAAAATTGTAATCATTTCAGACCATCATGACGCCCCTAATCCTAGTAATCTTCTTAAGTAAAACTGCCGCCTTAATCGGATTTGATTGCGGAGGACAACACCTCAACGTAACAGCCGTCTCTCTCCTTGATGTTGGCGAATGCGATCTGAACATACGACAACCCAACACCACAGATGTTCATATTCAGCTACTACAACTATCCGACTACAGTTATACAGAAGTCATACAGTGCAAGGTTGAAATATCCCGAAATATATATCATTGTGGCATGCATTCACATATATCTGCTGTTCACAATGGAAGAGCCGATTATGTGCATGAGACTGGATACACTCAGTGCCTAAGGATGTTCCAAGACGGAACTATTTCTTTGGGAGACAACACCCTTGTCGCGGGCATAAAAGCAAATCAGACGACCTACCGAAGTATTACCTTGGTGGGCCGCGTACAAGTTGACGGATACTGCAAGGGATCCCAGTACAACGATCCATATGGAACATGGGACGACGTAGTCGTCCAAGCTGCTGTGAAAATATCACTAAAATCTTCCTACGTTCCCGTACAATTGAATACTGGAAGAATTAAATTAAAATCTGGAACAGTATGTAAACTCGTTGACAGCTACTGTTTAGACGCTGACGACGGATACACCTACTGGAAACCTATGCCTACGGATACTTGTAATTTTCAACAATATGATATCCTCTACGAAGGACCTGCAAACAAAATTTCTGAAGACATCTCCAAGACAGATACCCCAATCATCTATAGTCTTGTGACTCAGGAAATCACTTTCGCCCTTATGAAAACCAAGGAAATACCTCTATGTGGTTATACTCTCCTGTGCACGGAACACCCAAAATTATTCATTCTTGAAGCTAAACCTGGCAATACATTCGCTAGTCGGAAAACTATTCCTGTCAATAATCTTGACATCTTTACATACATGAACTCCAAGTTCGTGTATATAGAAAAACATGTCAAACAACAGATGACGTCTCTCTTGTTACGTCCCCAGTTCCTCAGGACCGGTCTGGAAGTCTTACTTTCCCAGTTGGACGCAATTAATCTCTCAATTTGTTTTAGGGCAACCTGCTAGGCCGGCTATACCCTGGGACGCCGAGAGATTGAAGGTCTATTGTGCTTAGAGAGGATTCTAGGTGGAGAGTGAATAAACATTCATACTAAATTTTATAAGTTTATTTTGTTTTGTTCAAAGTATATATATATATTTTTATTTTACAAATTTGAATATCCTTTTATTCCTCCCTCGGGTAACCGTACAATTCTGGTAGAAAGTAAGAATATTCGATGTTTATGGTTGAGATGGGTCTTTCTGGGGAAGCTAAGGATATCTCTAAGGGCTCAAAGGGGTCTGCGTCTTCATATGCCACGGGGGAATAGCTAGGAGGACTATATAGGCTGTTTTCCTCGGGATAGTAGTTGTATAGGGGTACGGTGTCAAGATGTTGGAATGTCCCCGAGATGGAAGCAGTCTCTGGACTCTGACTCCAATCCACTGAAGGTCCAGGGATGGATGCCTGGTCGGAGTTTAACGAGATGGTTGAACAGTTGCTTCTATCTTCGGTAATTCTTTCTACTAGATTGGAGGGAGAATATTGATTATGTGGGACTGGGATAATTTCGTGGCTTTCTTCCTCAATAGTGATTATGGGGATAGGTGACTGAGGTTCTAAGTCGATGATCTCGGGAACTGGTGCAATGATTTCATTCTCAAGAGTGATGATAGGGAAGAAGGTACGTCGCGTTTGCCTATTTCGTCTCACACGGCGTAGAATATTTCGACGGGTATTGAAGTTACCTTGTCTCACTCGGACCATCTGTCGTTTAATTAACCAATTATAAACCTGTCTATTTAATATTTAAGACTTTGGTGATTTTGAAGTCACTTACTTTTGCGTAAAGTTGAATTTAAGAATACCCGATACCTGTTAATAAAAAAAAAAAAAAGAAAAAGGGAATTCCATATGAATGTTCAATTTATAATTGTTATCCCGAGTATAGTCAGATAGATGTCTCCAAAGTTGATAGAAGTATAGACCGGCAGAAATAGAAAGATTAGTATAAAAAATTTTATTGTTGGTAACGTTGACTCCCGAAAATTACCGACCGTCGGTAATGAAGATTTCTGTTTTACCGACCGATGGTAAGTTAGGTTTCTGTTTTACCGACCGATGGTTAGCGGCACTTTCTGTTTTACCGACCGATGGTAAGTTAGATTTCTGTTTTATCGACCGATGGTTAGCGTCACTTTCTGTTTTACCGACCGATGGTAAGTTATCGACTGATGGTAAGTTATCGACTGATGGTAAGTTATCGACTGATGGTAAGTTATCGACCGATGGTAAATTTTGATTGACGACTATTGGAAAAATTACCAACTGATGGTAAATTAGGATTATCGAGAATTTATTTGTTTGAAATATTAATGTGTTATCTTGGTTTCAAATAAATTCTTATTTTATTTTGATCCTCTGAAAATCGAAAGGGGATTCGTGGAAAAATCAGGAGTTTGGATACGCTGACAAGGTATCCACCTATCATACGGCTGGCTTAGTATTAACCTCGTAAGGTTAGGTTATAATTGCAAGTAGTGATAATAATTCAAATTGTTATAAACTAAGCCAGTGTATTGTCTCTAAATCCTGGGATGTATCTCGTATTTTGAAGTTAAGGCTAAATTCAATCCAAGATCAAAAGGTCAACTTCTATCATTGGGATAAATCCCTCAAGATAATTGCCTATTAATCGAAAACTGTATTTTCGCCTACTCGGACGTCGATTGACAGGAGGCCGCTTATTTTTTCTATTGCCTCACCAGCTCTAGGTTGAGAAACAACCTCTATCATGGGAATAAATTCCTCAAGATAATTATTTTTCCACCGAGCCAGACTTGGGTTCGACCTGCCGCTGCAGTTTCGCACTCGCTCACTGTCTATCGCGTCGTCTTATCAAAGAGATAAGTCCCAGATAAATTTTCCAATTGGAAATATTTACTAAGTTGAATAACTGGATTAAGGAATACGGGTAATCAAAGGTAAGGTTCCCGTATTGTCGCGCACTGATTCACTGAGTTTAGTTGTTAGTAGAAATTAAAGGTTAGATTAATGACAAGTGGCCGGATATTTACCAGTGTCTGAAATGTCCTAGTGTGTGAAGGCTGCTTCCCTTCACTAGGCTGATGAGTGGATGCTGCTTCCTTCCGCTGGATACCGTCTACCTCGGTGACAGTTCGGGATGGAGGTTGCAGTCCAGGAGTTCGATTGAGAAACTCAATGTTCAATAGTCACTGAATTTATTAACTGAATACACGTACAAAATCTCGGAGATATAAGTATTAACTGTGACGATCGTTGGGCAAAGTGCCAAGTTAACACTGAGAATATCGTTGGGCCAAATGCCAGTAGTTGTTAAGTGTTGAAAACGTTGGGCCAAATGCCAAGTTATCACTGTAAATATCGTTGGGCCAAATGCGAGGAGGACCGCTCTGCACGGGTTTATATAGTCGTCAGTCCCAGTTTTGCACACGGTCCCAATAGTAGGAGATGCG
Source organism: Camponotus vicinus (assembly GCF_025532165.1). NCBI lineage: Eukaryota > Metazoa > Arthropoda > Insecta > Hymenoptera > Formicidae > Camponotus > Camponotus vicinus. Next base: position 5,722,715 of record NW_028141980.1, on the reverse strand, counting down.
CTTCTCCGTGGAGGGAGTCGAGCAGTGATTGGTTCCCTCCTCTGCTTCTGGCTGCGCGCGCCTCGAAAGATGCGTCCGCCTCGAGGGATGTGCCGCGTTGTCAACGGGTGATTGGTTTTCTCTGACGTGATTGTTGCGCAATGATTTGGGATTGGCTCCCGCTGACGTGACGGATGCGCGCGCCTCGGAAGATGCGCGCGCCTCGGCGTGGGCGGCGCGGTCGCTCATTGGTTCCCTTCTCCGGGCTGGTTGCGCGCGCCGCTGGCACAAGCGTGGGGAAGATGCGCGCGCTGCTGGGCGTTGCCGCGGGAATTGGGCGTAGTGTGGGCGTAGTTTAATTTGTAGATGGTGGGACTCTTCAGAATTGAAGTGGGGGTGACGGAGCGGTCAGTATAGAATCGGCTATACTGGTTGCATTGTATTTTGACACATAAGTTTTATAATAATTATTAGACCATCAGAATTTCTTTGCAGTTTATATGCATATATTTTCTAATGTAGTTTTTTAAGCTCTAGCTGTAGAAATGTCAACGGAGTTTCTAGCATGCTCCGTTCGAAAGTTCATTTTTGTCTCTATGTATTATTATAGAAAATGCCTTTAAATATTGTTAATAAATTCTGACATCATAATTATTATAATTACAATTATTTTAACATAAGTATTTATGATTATGCGGTGGGATATAAGTATATAAAGACTATAAATTATTTCAGTAAATGGTGCAACAATTTTTATTCTTTGCTTTTATTTTTTAATATTTATATCTATTAGGTTCTTGAATAAAAATTATATTTATATCTATTAGGTTCTTGAATAAAAATTATTGCATGTACTTAATATTAATGTTTAACAATAAGTTAATTATTTCGTTATGTTGCGCAATGTTCTCTTGAACGGATTTTTTTGTGGATTAATATATAAATGGAGGTTATTGCATACGCTTAATAACAATAAATTCATTTGTTACTTAATGATAATTAATTATTTCATCATGTTGCGTAATGTTGTGCAATAATATTCGAGCGGAATATTCCATAGTCTTAGTTTGGAATGTGATGATGACTCATAATATCGCATACGGAAAATTATATTTTAAAACTTCGTTTATAAAATTAGTAGTATTGGAGTTTTCATAATTATGTATACATGTGTCGGTCTGACTTTTTATGCTCCTTAAGGGAAAATTGTCATAAGATTTTTATTTATAGTATTTTTCGAGTTAATCTGGAATCAATGATTTTTGATATAATTTAGGCCCCGAAATAATTAGATATACGTGTAGTCGGTGCCGAGACGTGTTCAAAAATATATATATATGTATATAAAGTCTTTTGGTTTTTGATTTTTAAAATTTCTTGTGTATCAGGATTACATATTAATGAAAGAGGTATTCTCTTATATGTCGGTAAAGTTAGTATCATCGCTACACCAGAGATGGCGCTGCCCTCTGTCGGTAATGTGGGTACGGACAGTATTCACTGTCGGTAAGGTAGGAAATGACTTTATCCTCAGTCGGTAACGTCGGTAACTGTGTTATCATGGGTCGGTAATTTTTCTGTCGGTAACTTTTGCTCTGTCGGTAAGGTAGAAAACTTCCTTATCGACCGTCGGTAATTTTTCTGTCGGTAACTTTTACTCCGTCGGTAAAGTAGGAATTTATTTTATCGACTGTCGGTAACTTTTATGTGGGTGATTTTGCCTATTGTCGGTAAAGTAGGTAATTTTTATGCGGATGATACTATATGTGGGCAAATACTTAAAATTATTTCTATCATTCCTAAGTAAGGTTATGTTATGTATAGCTAGCTTCTTAACAAAGAAAGATTATTTTCGGAGATATTGACAATATTAGATCGCGCGGCGTAATGGTATTGATGTACTATAAGTATTGGTGATATTACATTGCGCGGTGAGATTTTATAATAAGAAATATTGGTGACAATAGATAGCGTGATGGAATTTTAGTTAACAATATTAATTTATATTAACAATAATATGTTACTCGGTGGGATTAAGATTTATATGTTCGTCGGTAGAATTACAGTTTAAATATTATAGAGGCAATTTTTGCGTGTTTAAATAAAAATAAAAATTTAGTTGCGGGACGTAACACCTCCCCCCTAATGAAGACAAAATCCGATAGTTTTCAGAGGATTTTGTTTGAGGGAGTTAGATATTCTCATCTATTGTGTTCAAGCGATTCTTTAGGTTAGTGTAAGGATTTTGAATATTCACCTCTTCGGTGTTTTCTGCGTTGCCATCTTTTGATGTCCTCGGCGGTTTAACTGGTCGAGGTTGCTGTGTGATTATTTCTGGAGGTGCGTTTGCTTCCGCGGTTGGATTGATTGTGACATTAGTTCCGTCGTTGTCCGATTGGTGTCCGTTAGTTTCCTTTGATCTCCGGGAAGGGGGTTCCTTCGCCAGATGGAGCAGCAGATTTGCGAGGGAGCTCCATACGGCTCCTAATAGATGTAGGCTACAACCATACACTGTATGCAAGGCATAACCATGGATTATAGTATCGATTAATAATTTGATTATACGAATGATCATGAATATTCCAACGAGTCCAGCGGTCGCAGATCCGAAGTTAACGAATCCTCTCCAGATTCGAGAGGCGGTGCTCTCGACTATTTTGTTTAAAGAATCTTCATTAAGTAAATTATACACTGATATTCCGTCAGTATTGACGCTGTGGCCCGTTAGTCCTCGAGCTACAGTGTTCAATAATGCTGGTTTCTCGGCAGGAAACATAATGTGGTCTCTTAACTTTTTTAGATCGACTTCGGAGTAGATTCCACTCACGGCTAGTGGTCCGGGAGTGAGATACTTCCATGTTAAAGAGGCCATAGGCTTAAATTGTTCAGGCGATACTTGTCGGACTTGAATCGTAGGTGTAAGCTGTATCCAGGTATCCTCTATGCGGTATAAGGTGGGTAGTTCCATGCTGCACTCTCGTTCATTTCCGAGCTCCGTGATAATTCTAGATTTAGGTGTTAAGAAGAAAGTATTATTTCTTATAGTAACAGGGAGTTCGGTATAGCATTTTTCAGTTCTTCTTGCCATTGCTTCCACAGGAATACATTTAACTATGTGGACGGCTTCTCCTGCAGTGACGGCCATGTATCCAGGGCCTTTCATCAGCCGGTAGGCGAATTCATCTGGTTGGAGAGCGGCGAAAGATAAAGCATTTGTTATTACTTGTCTTTCTAGTTCGCATTTTTGAGAAATGACGTTATTATATAGGGATGTCATTTGCTGTTTGACGTGTTTTTCGATGTATACGAATTTGGAATTCATATATGTAAAGATGTCTAAATTATTAACGGCGATGGTTCCTTGTTTCGCGAACGTATTTCCTGGCTTTACTTCTAGGATGAATAATTTCGGATGTTCCGTGCATAGCAGTGTGTATCCACACAGGGGAAGTTCCTTAGTCTTCATAAGAGCAAAGGTAATTTCTTGAGTTACTAGGCTGTATATTACTGGAGAATCGGAGTGAGAGCTGTCTTCGAAGATCTTGTTTGCTGGTCCTTCATAAAGGACATCGTATCGTTGAAAATTACATGTATCCGTAGGCACGGGTTTCCAATAAGTATATCCATCGTCGGCGTCTAGACAAGAACCGGCAGCAAGATTGCATACCGTTCCTGATCTTAATTTAATTTTTCCAGTATTTATTTGCACTGGTACGTAGGCTGATTTCAAAGTAATTTTTACAGCGGCTTGGACAACTACATTGTCCCAGGTTCCATATGGATCGGAATATTGCGCTCCTTTACAATATCCATCGACTTGCAATCGTCCCCTAAGGGTGACACTTCGGTACGTTGTTTGATTAACCTTGATCCCAAGGATTAAAACGTATTCGGCGAGTGTTATACTCCCGTCTTGAAACATACGCAAGCACTGGGAATGTCCGGTTTCATGGACATAGTCGGCTTTTCCGTTGTGAACGGCTGAGATGTGTGAGTGCATTCCGCAGTGGAAAATAGTTCTTGAAATTTCAATCTTGCATTGAATAACTTCAGTATGACTGTAGTCAGATAGTTGTAACAATTGGATATGGACACTAGATGTATTTGGCTTTCGAATTTTTAAGTCACATTCGCCAACGTCAAGAAGAGAGACTGTAGTGACGTTGAGGTTTTGTCCTCCGCAGTCGAATCCAATTAAAGCGGATGCTTCACTTAGTAAGATTATTAGGATAAGGGACGTCATTATGTCTGAAATAATGATCCCTGGCATAAGATATATGTATATATGTATTCTTAAAATTATATGATTACATGAGTAATAACTAGTACTTATGATTACTGCTAGAGTATATGGAATATATATGTGTATTCATTTGCGGTGAGATTATTGTTTTAACATAATACACCGCTGCCACTAAAATTTTATTATTTTTCCTTAAGCGTTAGATTTCCCACTAAAGTTATTTAGTTTTATATGTATCTATGTATTTGCGGTGGGATATATATATATTATTATTTTTTTTTTTTTTTTTTTTTTTTTATCGCGGTGGGATTATTTCTTTAAATTAGCTGCCACCAAAATATTTTATTTGTATTAATATATATATATATATATATATATATATATTAATTTTTTATTACTATTATTCTATTTTTCCCGAGTCATACACGTATATACTCTAAATGGTTAATTATATTATTTTTAAATATGTACGCTGACAACAAAGTAATTAATATGTATTCGTTAAACAATTCTATACGACTGATGCGTTTTTTCCTCTAAATATGGTATATATGAGTGTATATAATAAAGGCTTATTCAAATGGAGGTAAGCATTATGCATGCTTTAATATTAATGTTAAGACTCTTATAGTGATTCTATGCGATTTATTAGATCGTCTCTAGTTTCTAAGTCAAGATTTGCTTCAGGAACGCTATATTCGATTCTCAGAGTTTGTGAATTTACGATTAGAGCTACTAACCGTTTACAATTTTCTTCCTCTCCAGATACGTGTTGGAGGAATTGGTAATATGCGCGTGTACAAGTTGAGCATTCTATAAGTGGTTTATTCTGATAGCATTTCCCTCCGCATATCCGACAGGCGATTTTTGGCACATTTCCAAAATGGAATGCATGTAGATATTGCGTTAAGACCTTATTATAAATTCGTGGCTTATAATATTTGGCGCAAATTATGTAAGGGTCTTCGGAACCCATGACATCGTGTGTTAAAGTTATGGTACATCTTATGTTTAAACTATTGAACAGCGTATTGTCGAACAGTGGGTGGACTGATGTCTTGGCCTTAATTGGTAGACACATCTTTGAATTCAGGAAATTTGACCCTGATTATGTGTTCTGCAATAGGCGAAGGCATTTATGTCATTTATGTTCCTCCCACGTTTTCTTTCAATTATGGCTCTTTCGAGATAAGTATAGACGCATTCGGAACAGTTAAAGATAGAGCGAGTAGTTTCAAGAGTAGTATTGCAGAATTCGCATGCAGCGAAGTTAAGATTGCCAGAGGTAATCCAATGGCAGACTGTTAAGGAGGCTTGGCCTCTGAGTCGGCTAAGTCTATGACAAGAACAGCACATTCGTATTACACGAGATTCTACAAGTCTTTTATAAAATATGATCTTTTTACATTTTGCCTCATGGATTTTAGGAAAATGAATTAGGAGGCCATGAATCAAATGATTACAAGTGGTGCTGCTTGGAGTTTCCATCGTGATGACAGAATTTTGGTTCTTGGATTTTAATTTTGTTCTCTATTTTCTTTGTCACTGTTTTCGCGTTCGCGTTCCTCCTGTATATAATTTAAAAAACACTGCTCAGTGCAGGTGGTAATAGGAGTTATACGGCATACTTTCGTCGTGCATATGCAACATTCGAATTCGCGAAAATCGTTCAAAGGGCAGAATTGAGATATACTGTGGTATTTGATTTGAACAAGACGATGGGTACAGATGTCGCGATCTTTGCACGTACGGCAAAAATATAAATTTTCTTTCTGGCAAAGATATCCGTTCCATTCCTCATGTACTACATGAGCCAATGCATCTGTGTTAATTTCGGATTGCATGTTCTTACGATTCGGGGGTTCTTTCTTCACTTATGGAAACGGTTGGAGGTTGTGTATCCCGAAATATTCTAGCTATATTTCTTATGCAAGTGGGGCAAGTGGCTAAAGGCCTTATGATAGATATAGGTCGGTAACAATGAGCACAGAGTGTCTGTATTGCATGGGGTGCAATGGATATTATGTGGGAATTTATGGGTAGGAAGAATCGTTGGGTAATAGGAGTATAGAGTAAACAGTAGCAAGGACAACAATAATGGTTATGGTTATGGATATGGAGATACCCGTGTAATTTTATACATGCGGCATTAGGTATTTGTCGAGACATCACAAATAGTGGAAAGGAAATATATAGATAGTATTTCAGTAAGATCTCTGATGCAAATAGAACATTGATGTATAGGGCTCAGAGTGGTTAGGTTTCGTAAGCAGTTGGCGCAACGGTATTCCACGTGGAATGGTCCAATGAAGAAATAGTGAACAAAGAATTGAGGAAGCTGAGTAATTAATAGAGATAATTGTATCTCGATATAGCAGGGCTCACAGAAGTATGTATTGAAGTATGGATCTCGGTATCCTTGAGTTATCGCACAACAAAAGACACCGGACATTCTTTCGATATGTCTTATAGCACAGGGGTTCTGTCGTAGACATTTACGACTAGAGGGTACGTATAATCGGTATGGGTCGAAGTCTCTTCTAATGTTTGTAGTAATTTAGTAGCTGTTGCGACACAGGGAATGCAATTAATTATATCTTGAGTTTCTATTACCACTATACCGCAAGTTATGCAGTATTCTTCTTTAACTAGATGACTATTTACGAAAAAATGTCTATGAATTTTCTGGTAATTTGCCCGGATTATCGCGGTGTGAGTTTGATCGTAACACCGGTCACAAAAGTTAGTGTCATCCTCGAGGCAGATTGCCCCGTGGACATGAGTGCAGTGAGCGAATAGGAATGAATCCCTGATTCGATGTACCTGCTGGATATTTGGCTGCGGCCGAATCGGCTGTCGGTGCCAAAGCATCTGAAATAAAAAGAGAAATTATCATTAATGTTTCATCCGGGTTTAGAATGTGCGAGCTTTACTTTGTCAACGTGGACAATTCGAGTTTGATTTCCGATTTTGAGTTTGACGTTGCTGGGAGGTAATAATTCAAGTACCTCATGGGGACCCGTATACTGGTCGGCGAATTTTCCTTTACGCGGTTCTTTTAATAAATAAACTAACGTTCCTTGTTCAAGAGCTCGAGGGTTTATATTTCGATCATAATATCTCTTGCTTCTCTCTTTAGCTTGTACTAGATTTAAATGAGCTTGAGCTTGCAGATCTCTTATTTTATTAAAGAGGTTCGTGATATATTCATGGTAAGTAGGTTCGGTATTTTCTTCGATGATAGGATGTGCAGAGGGTAGTCGAGCTATTCGCCCGAAAACCAATTCGTAGGGTGAATATCTAGTTCCTTCGTGTACGCTAGTGTTGTATGAAAACATTGCGAGTTTAATATATTCGTCCCAATTTACCTCTCTATTTATTTGTATCTTTAGGTACTCCGTTAGTACATGATGTGAGCGTTCTAGTGATCCATTTGACTGAGGGTGATAAGCTGTGGTCTTAAAATGTTGTATGCAAAACTTCTTCGTTAGTTGTCTCATTAGAGCTGATAAAAAGTTAGTTCCCTGGTCCGTTAATATGGCACGAGGGGCTCCGTATATGCAAATAAATTCCTTGGTAAAAGCGTCAGCTATTGTTAAAGATGTGGCTTCTTGTAGAGGTGATGCCACGGAATATTTCGTTAGTAAATCTTGCATAGTTAATATGTATTGATGATTGTTATCCGTGATGGGCAGAGGTCCCATAATATCTAATGAAACCTTGTCGAAAGCCATTCCAGGCGTATCAGTAATAACCATTGGTTGCTTTGTTTTAACTCTAGTTAATTTCTTTAATTGACATTCACGGCAAGTCCTTATGAAATCTTGAATATCTTTCTTCATTGTCTTCCAACAATATCGAGAACGGAGGCGGTTATATGTTTTTGTCACTCCTTTATGTCCGCCATGCGCAGAGGCATGGTTTTCTAAAATTAGGGAGAGCCGTTGCTCTATTTCAGGAGTCTGTATAAGATTTAGGCATATGGTAATTTTGACAGGTAATTCTTGGAGATGTTTTTTAAACTGGTTAATTATATAAGACCATGGCAAATCGTCGAAACGGTCGGTTTTGCTAAGACTGAAAGATGATAGATCGAGTTCGGTAATGACGTCTACTAAAGATTTCAAACAGTTTTTAAGATTTTGAGCTTCTATTAAAATACGATTGTTTAATTTTATAGGGAAAGCGATAAGCGTGTTGGATTCTACTGTACGAATTCTGGCTCTTTCGAATGTTAATTCTTCGTAATTAGGAAGCAAGTTAGCTTCTTGATATAGTTTGGCTCCATTATCGTAAGGAGTACCATCTTGGTAAAGAAATATTACATGGTTATCCTTTTGTTTTAACAGGCTTTCTCGTACTTCTCGTACTTGAGCTTGGCTCCATGGCGGTGGCTCTGGAGGTTTCGGTTGATGAGGTATAATATTCGAATCTATTATTTCAGTATAATCGGACTCAGTACTTTCGTCGGAGTCTGTTACTTCTTCGATGATAACTTGACTGTCGTCGTGATCTTCAGAGTTGATGTTGGAGTTTTCTAATTCTTGATGTTGTATGGGGGTAGAGGTTCTTGTAACTTGAACGATTCTTTTATTCTTTTGATTTAATTTCTGTTTTCTAGAGATGCCTGGAGGTTGAGGCGAGAAAATAGATTCATCGGAAGAATATTCGTCAACAATGAATAAAGGTACGGCTATGTTGACAGCAGGATTTCTAGATAAAGCGTCGGCGTTATTATTTAAAGTTCCTTTTTTATATTTTATTTCGTATTGGTATTCGGATAGTTTCATCCGCCATTTCCATAATCGCGAAGAAGGGTCCTTAATGGAATGTAGCCACACTAAAGGCTTGTGATCCGTGATAATTGTAAAAGTTCTGCCATATAAATATGGTCGAAAGTGGTTTACACAGTAAATAATTGCAAGGCATTCTTTTTCAATCGTAGAATAATTTTGTTCTGCTGTATTCAAAACGCGTGAAGTATAAGCTATGGGCAAATCTTTTCCAATTTCTCCTTGACTAAGTACGCCTCCGACGGCATATCCAGAAGCGTCGGTGGTTAATATAAAAGGTTGATTAAAATCCGGATATTGCAATATAGGTTTTGAACATAATGAATGCTGTAATTTATTAAATGCTTCTGCTTGATTTTCTTTCCATTCAAATTTCTTATTCTTTTTCAAAAGATCTGTTAATGGCTTGGCAGTTTTGGAGAAATTCGGTATGAATCTTCGATAATATCCAGCTAATCCTAAGAACTGCTTAATGTTTTTGGGATTTCTTGGCGTAGGAAATTTCATAATGGCGTTTACTTTTGCAGGATCGGGTCTGACTCCGTCAGCTCCGATTATATGTCCTAAATACATGACTTCTTGTCGTAGGAATTCGCATTTATCAGGTTGCAGCTTTAAGTTTGCTGTTCTCAATCTTTCCATTAATCTTTCGAATTTGACTTCGTGTTCCTTTAGAGATCTTGCATATATAACGATGTCATCCATGTAAACGAATAATTCGTTTCCTTGTAAACCAGAGAGCACGTTATCCATCAGTCTTTGAAATGTTGCGGGTGCGTTTTTTAATCCAAACGGCATTCTTTTAAACTGGTAGTGTCCATAAGGTGTGGAAAAAGCAGTCTTATGAGCATCTTTTGATGACATAGGAATCTGATGAAATCCTGACGCTAAGTCTAATACAGAGAAATATTTAGCGGACCCGAGTTGATCGAGTATATCTGTTATGTTCGGCAAAGGATAAGCGTCTCCTATGGTTTTTTCATTAAGATTACGGTAGTCGATGACCATTCGCCATCGTTTGTTTCCTAGGGAGTCTGGTTTTTTAGGAACAATCCAGAGTGGAGAGTTATAAGGTGAGGTTGATGCTTCGATTAAGTCTGAGGATAATAATTCGGTTACTTGTTTATCGATCTCTTCTTTATGTACAGGGGGAAACCTGTATTGTTTTGTGTGGACTGGTACTTCATTAATAGTAGGAACATAGTGTTGCGCGGCATTGGTAGCTTGAAGATGTTCACCAGTAATATGAAATCTATCGGCGTGCTTGTATACTAGAGACTGTATATTTGCTGACTCCTCGGAGTTCAGATGTTCTAGTCGAAGAAGGTTTATAACGTCAGTAGCTCTTTCAATAGATTGGGGCAATGCTTGATTAAAATAAATAGGATTGTCGATGGCATTAGAGAATTTCCCTCGGGTTTCTTCTAATCCAACGGAGTTAGTAGCTGATACGTCTGGCTCACAGACGTCAAAATCTTGTAGTTGAATAACGGGGATATTGAAAATGAATTCTTCCTCGGAAGTGTTAAAGATAGGCATGTATGCCTTCCCGTTATTATTAGTAACGATTGCTTGCCCATAATAGATGCCTTCGGCTAGAGTATGACGTGGCACATAACCGACTTGTTGGTGACTTGAGATTGGAAAAGAACAAGGGGTAACGCTCCTTCCTTTAAGAAGTATAGAATTTGAGTTTAGAAAAGGAATTCTTTCATCCTCGTGTTGAATAAAATTATTTTTGTAATCTATAGTAACGGCTCGTTCCCTCAGGAACTTGTTGCCTAAGATCCCATCCTGTGGGAATGCGATTGAGTCAGAGATTACATAGAATTCGGACGTTCTGCCGAGTATCGTCATAAAAATGACGCCTAAAGTGACGACGGTTTCAGAGGCAATCCCTTGCAAGCAGAGGGGATTGGTTGTATCAAGATTAACGTATGGTTTCAGGCATCCTTCCTTAATAAGGTTTAAACCGGATCCTGAATCAATCATAAATCTGCATTCTTTTGCCAAGTCTGGAGAAGCTAATGTAATCGTAGGTAAATCCGTAGGATGCTGATTGCTATTCAATTGGCAGATCCGGAGGCTTGCACTGTTGCTTCCGGGGGGACTGTGGCGCTTGGTTTTCCTTGTACGATATAAGTCGGGCGCCCTTGTTGCTGATCGTTCCGACGGACGCCGGGATTTATCGGAACGCCTTGAGCGTTTCCCGAATTTACTGGTTGCTGTATTCTTTCTTGAGCTCGTCTCCAGGCTAGTTTTCGGCATTCTTGTATCAGGCCTGGAGTTTTACAATAGCGGCAAATCTTTGTTTGATAATTCTGCGGAGATTGTCCAGTGGGTATTGCTGGTCTTGAGAATGTCGGAAGAGCTGGTGGTAATGTAGTTGTATTCCCATTACCCGGTTTAGATTGATTATTAGTGTTGTTAGCCAAAGGAAATTGGCGAGAAGTGCTGTTATAATTATTAGGTCGATCTGCACGTGGTTGGAAATTCGGACGGAACACGGTTCGTTTCCGTATGTTCTCTGCTTCTATAGTTTTTGATAATTGGATGGCAGTGCTTATTCCATCTTTGAGAGTATGCGGATGTTCTAACTTGACTCTTACTAGCAGATCAGATGGAAGTCCGTTAATGAAACTGTGTAATGTAGTTATCTCGATTGCATCTTTTAATCTTTCATCTATATGTCCAGTATAGTCTGTTTCTCCATCGACGATTGCAGCACGTAATTCTTGTACTCTTCCAATATAATCGAAAATATCTTCGTTGTGCTTCATGTATACATTTGCCAATTCTCCTCTATATTGGTCTACCGATTTATTCGGTCCAAATATAAGCTTCAATCTTTGTGTTAATTCAAAAACAGTATGATATTCAGATCCTTCTACTGCGGAGTAAGCGTGTCCTTGTAGTTTATTCATTATTAGTTGGACTAAGAAATATTCATGATACTGCGGTATTAATTCAAGAGCGCGTTCGCAGATTTTACTAAAATGGAAAACGGACATTTTATGTCCATCGAATTTAGGAATCGTGTCGATAGCATCTTTAAGTCGTATGGGGGATGGTTGATCCATCACATCAAATTTATGTGGAGAGAGTTGCGGAGTCGTTTGTGTTTCAGGCCTATCATGCCTTGTGTCTTGAGTGGAATTTTCCAAGTTCGTAATCCTTGAATTAATTCTTTCAATTTGATCAGCTATCTTATGCATCGATGATATTAATTGTTCCATGCCTGTGGAGTCTTCGGTAAATTCTCTTTGTTCTAATTCTTCTTGAGCTCTTCTAAGACGCTCTTGTTTAACTTGTAGATCCTCTGACTGTTCTTTTAATAATTGTTCCTTCTCGTGCATCTTCTTCATTATGATTTCAATTTCTTCTGGGCTATATTGTTTTTTCGTAGCTCCTGTGGTTACGGAGCTTGCAGAGCTTGAGCGAGTTTGCATGATTACGTTGAAAATTGTTTATTCTTATCCACTGAATCTCTCAAAAGCACAGATCCTTCGGCAGATCCCACCGCTGCCACCAAGAATTAATGTTTTCTGTTACGTCCCCAGTTCCTCAGGACCGGTCTGGAAGTCTTACTTTCCCAGTTGGACGCAATTAATCTCTCAATTTGTTTTAGGGCAACCTGCTAGGCCGGCTATACCCTGGGACGCCGAGAGATTGAAGGTCTATTGTGCTTAGAGAGGATTCTAGGTGGAGAGTGAATAAACATTCATACTAAATTTTATAAGTTTATTTTGTTTTGTTCAAAGTATATATATATATTTTTATTTTACAAATTTGAATATCCTTTTATTCCTCCCTCGGGTAACCGTACAATTCTGGTAGAAAGTAAGAATATTCGATGTTTATGGTTGAGATGGGTCTTTCTGGGGAAGCTAAGGATATCTCTAAGGGCTCAAAGGGGTCTGCGTCTTCATATGCCACGGGGGAATAGCTAGGAGGACTATATAGGCTGTTTTCCTCGGGATAGTAGTTGTATAGGGGTACGGTGTCAAGATGTTGGAATGTCCCCGAGATGGAAGCAGTCTCTGGACTCTGACTCCAATCCACTGAAGGTCCAGGGATGGATGCCTGGTCGGAGTTTAACGAGATGGTTGAACAGTTGCTTCTATCTTCGGTAATTCTTTCTACTAGATTGGAGGGAGAATATTGATTATGTGGGACTGGGATAATTTCGTGGCTTTCTTCCTCAATAGTGATTATGGGGATAGGTGACTGAGGTTCTAAGTCGATGATCTCGGGAACTGGTGCAATGATTTCATTCTCAAGAGTGATGATAGGGAAGAAGGTACGTCGCGTTTGCCTATTTCGTCTCACACGGCGTAGAATATTTCGACGGGTATTGAAGTTACCTTGTCTCACTCGGACCATCTGTCGTTTAATTAACCAATTATAAACCTGTCTATTTAATATTTAAGACTTTGGTGATTTTGAAGTCACTTACTTTTGCGTAAAGTTGAATTTAAGAATACCCGATACCTGTTAATAAAAAAAAAAAAAAGAAAAAGGGAATTCCATATGAATGTTCAATTTATAATTGTTATCCCGAGTATAGTCAGATAGATGTCTCCAAAGTTGATAGAAGTATAGACCGGCAGAAATAGAAAGATTAGTATAAAAAATTTTATTGTTGGTAACGTTGACTCCCGAAAATTACCGACCGTCGGTAATGAAGATTTCTGTTTTACCGACCGATGGTAAGTTAGGTTTCTGTTTTACCGACCGATGGTTAGCGGCACTTTCTGTTTTACCGACCGATGGTAAGTTAGATTTCTGTTTTATCGACCGATGGTTAGCGTCACTTTCTGTTTTACCGACCGATGGTAAGTTATCGACTGATGGTAAGTTATCGACTGATGGTAAGTTATCGACTGATGGTAAGTTATCGACCGATGGTAAATTTTGATTGACGACTATTGGAAAAATTACCAACTGATGGTAAATTAGGATTATCGAGAATTTATTTGTTTGAAATATTAATGTGTTATCTTGGTTTCAAATAAATTCTTATTTTATTTTGATCCTCTGAAAATCGAAAGGGGATTCGTGGAAAAATCAGGAGTTTGGATACGCTGACAAGGTATCCACCTATCATACGGCTGGCTTAGTATTAACCTCGTAAGGTTAGGTTATAATTGCAAGTAGTGATAATAATTCAAATTGTTATAAACTAAGCCAGTGTATTGTCTCTAAATCCTGGGATGTATCTCGTATTTTGAAGTTAAGGCTAAATTCAATCCAAGATCAAAAGGTCAACTTCTATCATTGGGATAAATCCCTCAAGATAATTGCCTATTAATCGAAAACTGTATTTTCGCCTACTCGGACGTCGATTGACAGGAGGCCGCTTATTTTTTCTATTGCCTCACCAGCTCTAGGTTGAGAAACAACCTCTATCATGGGAATAAATTCCTCAAGATAATTATTTTTCCACCGAGCCAGACTTGGGTTCGACCTGCCGCTGCAGTTTCGCACTCGCTCACTGTCTATCGCGTCGTCTTATCAAAGAGATAAGTCCCAGATAAATTTTCCAATTGGAAATATTTACTAAGTTGAATAACTGGATTAAGGAATACGGGTAATCAAAGGTAAGGTTCCCGTATTGTCGCGCACTGATTCACTGAGTTTAGTTGTTAGTAGAAATTAAAGGTTAGATTAATGACAAGTGGCCGGATATTTACCAGTGTCTGAAATGTCCTAGTGTGTGAAGGCTGCTTCCCTTCACTAGGCTGATGAGTGGATGCTGCTTCCTTCCGCTGGATACCGTCTACCTCGGTGACAGTTCGGGATGGAGGTTGCAGTCCAGGAGTTCGATTGAGAAACTCAATGTTCAATAGTCACTGAATTTATTAACTGAATACACGTACAAAATCTCGGAGATATAAGTATTAACTGTGACGATCGTTGGGCAAAGTGCCAAGTTAACACTGAGAATATCGTTGGGCCAAATGCCAGTAGTTGTTAAGTGTTGAAAACGTTGGGCCAAATGCCAAGTTATCACTGTAAATATCGTTGGGCCAAATGCGAGGAGGACCGCTCTGCACGGGTTTATATAGTCGTCAGTCCCAGTTTTGCACACGGTCCCAATAGTAGGAGATGCGCTTCTCCGTGGAGGGAGTCGAGCAGTGATTGGTTCCCTCCTCTGCTTCTGGCTGCGCGCGCCTCGAAAGATGCGTCCGCCTCGAGGGATGTGCCGCGTTGTCAACGGGTGATTGGTTTTCTCTGACGTGATTGTTGCGCAATGATTTGGGATTGGCTCCCGCTGACGTGACGGATGCGCGCGCCTCGGAAGATGCGCGCGCCTCGGCGTGGGCGGCGCGGTCGCTCATTGGTTCCCTTCTCCGGGCTGGTTGCGCGCGCCGCTGGCACAAGCGTGGGGAAGATGCGCGCGCTGCTGGGCGTTGCCGCGGGAATTGGGCGTAGTGTGGGCGTAGTTTAATTTGTAGATGGTGGGACTCTTCAGAATTGAAGTGGGGGTGACGGAGCGGTCAGTATAGAATCGGCTATACTGGTTGCATTGTATTTTGACACATAAGTTTTATAATAATTATTAGACCATCAGAATTTCTTTGCAGTTTATATGCATATATTTTCTAATGTAGTTTTTTAAGCTCTAGCTGTAGAAATGTCAACGGAGTTTCTAGCATGCTCCGTTCGAAAGTTCATTTTTGTCTCTATGTATTATTATAGAAAATGCCTTTAAATATTGTTAATAAATTCTGACATCATAATTATTATAATTACAATTATTTTAACATAAGTATTTATGATTATGCGGTGGGATATAAGTATATAAAGACTATAAATTATTTCAGTAAATGGTGCAACAATTTTTATTCTTTGCTTTTATTTTTTAATATTTATATCTATTAGGTTCTTGAATAAAAATTATATTTATATCTATTAGGTTCTTGAATAAAAATTATTGCATGTACTTAATATTAATGTTTAACAATAAGTTAATTATTTCGTTATGTTGCGCAATGTTCTCTTGAACGGATTTTTTTGTGGATTAATATATAAATGGAGGTTATTGCATACGCTTAATAACAATAAATTCATTTGTTACTTAATGATAATTAATTATTTCATCATGTTGCGTAATGTTGTGCAATAATATTCGAGCGGAATATTCCATAGTCTTAGTTTGGAATGTGATGATGACTCATAATATCGCATACGGAAAATTATATTTTAAAACTTCGTTTATAAAATTAGTAGTATTGGAGTTTTCATAATTATGTATACATGTGTCGGTCTGACTTTTTATGCTCCTTAAGGGAAAATTGTCATAAGATTTTTATTTATAGTATTTTTCGAGTTAATCTGGAATCAATGATTTTTGATATAATTTAGGCCCCGAAATAATTAGATATACGTGTAGTCGGTGCCGAGACGTGTTCAAAAATATATATATATGTATATAAAGTCTTTTGGTTTTTGATTTTTAAAATTTCTTGTGTATCAGGATTACATATTAATGAAAGAGGTATTCTCTTATATGTCGGTAAAGTTAGTATCATCGCTACACCAGAGATGGCGCTGCCCTCTGTCGGTAATGTGGGTACGGACAGTATTCACTGTCGGTAAGGTAGGAAATGACTTTATCCTCAGTCGGTAACGTCGGTAACTGTGTTATCATGGGTCGGTAATTTTTCTGTCGGTAACTTTTGCTCTGTCGGTAAGGTAGAAAACTTCCTTATCGACCGTCGGTAATTTTTCTGTCGGTAACTTTTACTCTGTCGGTAAAGTAGAAAACTTCCTTATCGACCGTCGGTAATTTTTCTGTCGGTAACTTTTACTCTGTCGGTAAAGTAGGAATTTATTTTACCTTCCGTCGGTAATTTTTCTGTCGGTAACTTTTACTCCGTCGGTAAAGTAGGAATTTATTTTATCGACTGTCGGTAACTTTTATGTGGGTGATTTTGCCTATTGTCGGTAAAGTAGGTAATTTTTATGCGGATGATACTATATGTGGGCAAATACTTAAAATTATTTCTATCATTCCTAAGTAAGGTTATGTTATGTATAGCTAGCTTCTTAACAAAGAAAGATTATTTTCGGAGATATTGACAATATTAGATCGCGCGGCGTAATGGTATTGATGTACTATAAGTATTGGTGATATTACATTGCGCGGTGAGATTTTATAATAAGAAATATTGGTGACAATAGATAGCGTGATGGAATTTTAGTTAACAATATTAATTTATATTAACAATAATATGTTACTCGGTGGGATTAAGATTTATATGTTCGTCGGTAGAATTACAGTTTAAATATTATAGAGGCAATTTTTGCGTGTTTAAATAAAAATAAAAATTTAGTTGCGGGACGTAACACTCTATAACAATGTAATTTCGCAAAAATGCGAGTTAGAAAGACAGGTAATTACTAATGCCTTATCTTTTGCTACACTCCAACCAGACGAATTTGCCTATCAGCTCATGAAAGGGCCAGGATACATGGCCGTTACAACAGGAGAAGCAGTACAAATAATCAAATGTATCCCTGTTGAAGTGATGGTAAGAAAAACTGGAGAGTGTTATACCGAACTTCCCATTTCTGTACGAAATCATTCCTTCTTCCTTACACCAAAGTCAAGAATTATCACCAAAATTGGCAACGAACGAGAATGCAGTTTAGAACTTCCTACTTTGTATCGAATCGAAGATACATGGGTGCAACTTACACCTAACATTCAAGTTAGACAACTGCCACCTCAACAGCTAAAACCCATGACTGCCTTAACCTGGAGATATCTCACACCGGGACCTTTGGCCGTAAGCGGAATATATTCTGATACAGATCTGGAGAAATTACGAAATCACATAATGTTCCCAGCCGAAAAGCCAGCTTTACTCAATGCTGTTGCTAGAGGACTAACTGGCCATTCCATGAACACTGAAGGAATCTCAGTGTACAACTTGCTGGATGAAAATTCTTTAAATAAAATTGTCGAAAGCACAGCCTCGCGAATCTGGAAGGGATTCATAAATTTTGGATCAGCAACTGCAGGACTCGTCGGAATCTTCATGATTATTCGCCTAGTAAAATTAGTCATTGACACAGTCATTCATGGATACGCTCTTCACACTGTGTATGGTTGCAGCCTTCATCTACTCGGAGCTTTATGGAGCTCCCTCGCGAATTTACTGCTCCATCTGGCACGGGAATCTTCTAGAAAATCTGGAGACGATAACCGAGGCAATCAATCACCTGGCGGAGGAACAACCACGCAAACCTCCAACATCGATCCCACTGCACCTGCGGAAGTAATTACTCAACAACCTCCACCAGCCAAACCTCCAAGGACAATGAAACCTTGCCACGAAGAAATCACCAAAAACGTAAATATACCTATATCATATACAAACCTAAGAGACCGCTTAAACACCCTAGATGAAAATATTTAATCTCCCTAGTACAAAATCCTCCGAAAACAATCGGATTTTGTTCTTATTAGGGGGGAGGTGTTACGTCCCGCAACGAAAAATTTAAAATCTTACTTATAAAAGTATAATCCCTACTTATTCTCTCATCCTATATAATCTTTGCGCGATACTATATATAATCACTATATATTTGCGCCATAATATTATATATAATCAATATATATATACATCAATTTAATAATAATCAGTTCTCATGTAGTCAAAATACTAGTAACCACCAGTACTAACCGAAAGCTGGACTTATACACATCTATCAATCAAGAAAAGGTAATAGGCTCTTTGAAACAGTCATTTATAATAATCGTAAAAGAATTTCAATATATATATAATTATTATTTATGCAATTTTAATAAAGCTACAAAAGCCTCATACAATCACCTTAAAATCGCTTATGAAATTTCATAAATCAATAGCAAAATACTATATATATATATATATATATATATTTATATATATATTCGCCATAATCTCATATTAATACAATACATTGATTGATGTGGTATATAGCCAGAAAAATATTACAATGAATTAGCAGTACTGGTACTGGTCGTATATAATGATATTAATCTTAATAACTAACCTTACTAAGAAAAGAAATTTATTCGAAACTTTATTATCAAGAAAAACTCTTAGCAAAACACTTGCAACAAGACTTCGTATGAATCGGTATGTGAACAAATTCGTCGGTGACTGGCTTATAGCCTCTTGTGCGTTCCTTCACATTCTTCTGGTAAATTTGGCATGGGAAAATTTCCATAGCCATGAATCCTGAAACCTGAAAATCAAATAATTAATTAATATTTTGTAATAAATATCTACAGTAAAAATGTTAACAAATGCTCCGAAAGTGAGCCACATAAAATATTAATACGAAAATTTACAAAGAATCATCAATAACAAAAGGAAAGTTATAAAGTTAATATTCTACGTACATATAAGAATATAAAACAATAAATAAATGTACCAAGTCAAACAAAAATTAATACCCATGAATAATAATTGTTACTAAAACAATACGCTTTAAAAATCAGTAATTATAATCCGTAATAAAATAATTAACAATATATATATATATTTTTTATATTCATGAGAAACAAAATTAATAAATTTTCCTTGAATAAATATTTTTCTAAACGTTATAATAAATCTTTACTGTACATTAATACCATTGGCCAAATATGTCTGTATAAAACTCTAATTATTATTGAATAACATTTAACTTTGACTATTTAATTACAAAATGTAAATGGCCAATAATCACCAAATAATAATCTTTTATAAAGTAACGAGCTTCTTTCAGAAATTAATGATTTAAACATTTCTTAATAAAATATAATTAATAAAATATAATTAATAAAATATAATATAATTAATAAATAAAATATAATTAATCAAGCAAGAATTTCCTTTAAAAATCCTAGATTATTTTAATTTTTGGTCCTAGTTGAGTTCCCGTAAATATATGTAAATGTTCACTATCAGGAAGTGATTTTCCTCAGAGTCTTGATACCTGAAAAATATAATAAATGTATAAGAAAATCTACTATAGAAATTATTAAATAAACCATTTAAAATATAATACATACTTGCACACCTTTTATGATCCTATATATATAATATTTATCCTCTTCCTAATAACGTAAGACAGCTTGTTATAAATAAGTAGCAAGAATTCCAAGTCCCAGCAACTGAAAATAATAATCAAATAATATTTGGCCGTATGAAAAATTAACTTAACAAAAATGTACTAAAAAATCAATCTATACAAAAATCTATTATCATTATAAAAGTTTGATTGATCAAAATTACTATATTAAAAAGGTTTAATATTTTATAAATGTATATAATTATATAGGAATAAAAGAAATCAAATAGTAAAAGAAGTATAATAAATCAAATATTAATATATTAAATTTCAACAATAAATATATTAAATTAAATAATAATTACTAAACAATAACTAAATAATAAAGAAATGTCAAGAAATTATTATGAATAAAAATTTTATACGTAACTCTTTGCTGCATACAGAATAATAAGTCACCCTATAAACATAGCCTCCACTTGGTTGTCCACCGGGTGTCCCAATATTTTCATCACCTAACGAAAACGCTATACGGAAAAATAAAAATATATTTATTAATAAAATTCCTTAGAAATATATTTCAATAACAAACCACAAATATGCCTCCTCAAATATATAATTAACCGACTACATCTATCGAAATTTATACACGAGACCTCAATAGGTAGTAGTACGTGAAAATGAGAGAGACCGCACTATCGGGTGACTCGCGCGAGTGAGAGAGACAGCGCTATACGCCATACCATATGTAAAAATTAATAAGAATTAAACCGCGAAACAAGCTCGGACAGACTTGTCACCCTCATTATTAGTATAAATACATATGTAGTTATTAATAAAAATTTAAAAGATAATGCATTAAAATACTAAAGGTACATAATATTATACATGAATACATATATTATATATATATATATATATATATAATATATATTTTATAAATATATGATATAATTAAATAAAACCTTTAATTCATTAATTAACTTATCAAAATAATAAACTTACCAAATAAACTTCCGAAATAATTCGCACAGATTCCTCAAAATCCTTTCAATGCTGCATATTCTTATATGGTTTAAGCCTGTCTGTTGTCCGTGAATAATCCATTGGTCCATATCCCTTCCAACATATATATATACTATATATGCAACCTAGACAAATAAGAAAAATTCAAATAATAACACGTTTAAACTCTAAGCATAAGAACATAATAATTAATACATTATAAAAATCTCTTTTCATATACGTATATTCTATATAGTTATTCAAATAAAACTTCACTACATAATAATAAATTATATAAAATCTAATCCACCCATTATTGCCAAATAATACATATATTTTTCATTTTGATTATTAATTGCAAAATTTTATATACAATTAAAATATAATGAGTAAGCAATGATAACTAAATAATAAACCATTTTCATTATGTGAAAAGCTCAACATTAATTAATGTATGTATATATTTAATAAATGACCGAAAGTTGTCAAGTCAAGCACATTCAAAATAATATTAAAATATTTCAAAATATCCAAAACTTATCCGCAATTAGAGGTGCATAGAGTTAATAAGTCATGGCCAGATGATCATATGTGAGTATTTTAATCCGCTCCGACAATAGTCTAATAAACGTTCTATATTGTCGATTAAAATACAGCCAAGCTATAAATGATATGCACCCTCGAATATCTTCTGTATAGAATGTCGTTTTACAAAATATCTGAAAAATATAATAACTATATAAGACAAATATATTAAATTATTTAAATTATTAATAATTATAAATAATAAAGATTCTGATTTAATAAAACCAATAATGCAAAATAAAGCTCATAACTCTTTACTGTGTGCAGAATTATAAATCTATATAACTACTAAATAAATTTTGTTATAACAAAACTTTACACATATATAACACACATGAAATATAAAGTTCAAATAATAATAATACAAGGTAATAAATATACATATTAATAATAATAATGAATGTATGGTCTTATAAAATTCATTATGCATGATTTTATTATTGAGACGAATAATAAGTCTCCTTATAAGAGCACAAGGCTAAGTCCAGCGTACCGCGTTATCTCCCCTATTACTTTGTTATCTCCCCTAATGTTTTCGACGTCCGTGCCGAGTCTTAATGCGAAAGGGACTCGCGAATATATAATGTATGAATGTTATAAGGAGCGCCTTCTTATTGCAAGAGTAATAAATCATTACGAAATTGTAAATTATAAAAGAATATATATATATATTATATGTTAAATTAATCCATATCATTAACTAACAAAGATCCAACAGTAATGCAATTTTTTAGCAAACTTTCAAGCCTTCAAAAGAGAAATAACAATATGTATAATACATATTTAATTAATAAAATAATGAAGATAAAATTTTTAACAATTACATTTATTAACTTTTACAAACAATATATATAAGTATATATATATATATTCTATACAATTAACAAGTAAGGAATATATGAATAAATTATAACGAATGAAATTATTAAATCGATTTATAAAGCGTTATAAATTCACTCACCAAAAGATAAGCGACCCTCCGAGCTTCATCCGGTGCAGCTGCACATGAGCTCACTCAGCGATAAGATAAGGCCTGACGCGACTGCCTGGCGCGACTGCCTGGCACGGCGAACACCTGCATCCGGTGATAAAACAGCTCGCCACATCCTTTGTTCTAAGAGCTGAATAATGAAAGAATAATTAATACACTTTTATATTATAATGTAACACAATTATTATTAACAACTATCTAGACCATGCACCTATATGCACATACATATATATATATATCATATAATTATTATATAGCAAATTGTAATTATAATGGTTTATAACACCAGAATTTGTTTATAACATTGTTAACTAGAACTATATAATTAATATAAAGAAAGTTAAAAATCAATTCTAAACGGAACATGCTAGAACGATCATTCACACTTCTATTGAAAGAGGTTGAGATTCTATATTAAAAAATATATGCATGCAAATTATTAAAATTCTGGTGACTAAAAACCTATTGTAAAAGCCTTACCTTTTGTAAAATGAATTAACGAGCTCGATGCATGGACAATACTGACAGCTCCGTCGTCCCCACTATCCCCACGCAAGAGCGCGGCCACTACGTCATAGCGCGCTCGAAGAAGAAGGACAGCTATAGCGGCAAGCGGCGGTCGAGCCGCCTACGCCCGGGAGCGCCGCATTCTCCTACCACTGCGGATAGCCGGCACGGAGTAGGGACCAGAGGGTACCTCAGGGAGCGCAGCTCAGTCTTCCGCGCATTTGACCAGGAGCTCTCTGAAGAACAAGAACAGTAGCAGTCACGAACCATTTAAAATCGAAATAAAGACTTAGTCTCAAAACATTATTCGACTTAAAAACTTAGTCGCGAGAGCTGTAAGACAGTAGTATACTTGAACAATAAAAGTGTTTTATTTGAACATCATCGCGGTCTTCTGCCATTTATTTACTACCGGCTCCTTCGACTCTCCTGCCAAGGCATCACTGAGGTCGACAGTCAACAGCGGAGGTTCGACGAGCACTTCCAACCGCAGTACTTTTGGGTAAGTACTCGTTTTAATTATTCAATATTTTCCTTTTCATCTCTCGTGATCTGCAACCATCAACCGAATATTATTATTATTTTTGCATGACATATTGAAGAATTTTATTACACATATTAGTCAACAACTTACCTTCATACAATTCCAACGTCTTCTCCTTCCGATAACACGAGTACGTTGATTGCCTTTGAACGTTAAACGCTCAGTCTGTCTTTGGTTTTATCCACAAGAGTGAATCGTCGCCTTCGACTTGTCAATCGATGTGCATTGGGTAGTCTACTCTACCCCTCTGCCGTTTCCGCGAAGAATTTTCTTTAGAGGAAATTTCTTTACGGACTCTGTGCCGCTGTGACGTGACGTCTTGCACATCGAAACTCGTCGTAGAGCATGGGACGCGCTCTTTAAGGACCGACTGACACATAGTATGATAACTCTGGTTTAGTATCATATATTAGAAGAATTATTTAATAATAATAAAACTAAACCAGTAGGTACGGTATCCATCTGATATTCAAACATTCCTATACCCCCTTCCTTACCACGTCACTGCATGTGAGGTAATTAACTAATAATTTTCTCTCATAATAAATGAGGAGTCGCGATTTCAGAATCTGTCCTGTCTCTTTCTCTAAACCGGTTACGAAACTTTAGATTCACGCGGTACATTCTTTTTTGACAGGTGACCCCTCGAAATTTCCATCGTAAGTATTAGATGCCGCGAAATAATTTTAAATTATCCTTTCGATAAACAAATTTTAAAATTTAAATTATTTCAATAATAGATGGTAAACGCATTACGCATCGATCCAGTTCTCCGTCGCGAGATCCCCTTTCATCGGGCGGGTATAAGGCGTCGCGAGTATTTCCGACAGCGTCTGTTGAGAGACCGACGTACTGTTCCTTACCATTTATACGTAGACCGAGATGAAATTCCGAGCGAGATAATTCGAGCGGTCAATGATCATGAAAACACCCCACACGACCTTTCATTTGCCCCTTTGCCCTCCGAACTAAACCCCGAGAACAGCAGACAACACCAAGCGATACCGGCTGGAGAAGAACCGGAAGAAGAACAGGAATCGTCAGACAGTTGCTCTGTCAGCTCAACTGCTTCCACGATTGTCCTCGACCCGGATAACCTTACTGCTGGAATACCACGGGGATTACTTCGAGCCTGGGAGGCCAATGCCGAAATAAGACGGGACAGGCAGGTCCAAACGTCTCCCCGTCGCCCCGATAGCCCGGCCTCATTTTCGGATTATTCGACCCCAGATTATTCCCCGGTTAGACCCGGAGAATTCGGGTTTGACCCCGTGGATATCTCCCCAGCAGAAGAAGACTTGGCGGACCAAGCGGTTAATCATTTTCTGGATTATCTGAACAGCGAAGAATTCTTAGATACAGTCGATGACATATATCATACATAATTTGATTTCGCTAAAATTACCTTACAAACTAATGTAGAAGAACGAGGAAGGATAAAATGAATCGAAAGGAAAAAATAGAAATTTATAACATAATAAATCTACATATTTATTTGTCAACCCTAAAATACCTCCGAAAAGAAGCGTCCTATAGATCCTAATCTCTCGGCGTCCCAGGGTATAGCCGGCGTGGCAGGTTGCCCTGAAAAACAAAATAGAGAGATATAATATTGTTCGTCCCTGCACGGTGCGCCCTGCAGAATCGTTGAATAAACGATCGAATAGGACGTAACAAACATTAAATTTTGGTGGCAGCGGTGGGATTTTGCCAAAAAGGATCTAAGCTTCTGAGAGGAAATTAAGTGTTTGACGAATAAATTTTTATAAAGTATCTAAATCCATTATGCAGACTCGATCAAGCTCGACGAGCTCTGTAGCCACAGGGGCTACAAGGAAACAATACACAGCAGAGGAAACCGAAATTCTCATGCAAAAGGTAAACGAAAAGGAGAAACAGTTAAAAGAACAGGCTGAGGCCTTGCAAGTCAAAAACGAACATCTGATAAAAATGCAAGAAGAAATGAATCGAAAGGAAATGGCCGCAAGCCAAGAACAACCAGCTGTAGAGCAATTAATGGCTTCTATGCAAACGATTACCAATTATATTGAGAGGATTAATTCAAGGCTCATGAATCTAGAGACCTCGCAAAGAGAAGAAAGATATGTTCCACATGAAGAACGAACATTTTCTCAACCGACATCCCAACATTTTGATATCACGGACCAACCATCTCCGATACGCCTTAAAGATGCTATCGACACAATACCTAAATTTGATGGCCATAAAATGTCCGTTTTCCACTTCAGTAAAATTTGCGAACGCGCTCTCGATTTAATACCCGCATATCATGAATATCATTTAGTGCAGCTTATTATTAATAAGCTGCAGGGACATGCATATTCTGCCATAGAAGGGGTAGAATGTCACACCGTTTTCGAGCTAACGAAACGACTAAAATTAATTTTTGGACCAAATAAATCCGTCGACCAATACCGAGGAGAACTAGCTAACATATACATGAAACAAAATGAAAATATTTTTGATTATATAAGCAGAGTGCAAGAACTACGTACCGCAATAATAGATGGAGAATCTGATTTATCCGGAAACATAGGAGAACGAAGAAAGGACGCCATCGAAGCAACCACTATGAACAGCTTTATCAACGGACTTCCATCTGACCTATTAGTACGCGTAAAACTCGAACATCCGAGGACCTTCGAGGAAAGCATTAGCACAGCCATACAACTATCCAAAACTATTGAAGCTGAAAACATTCGGAAGCGAACTCTCTTCCGCCCAAATTTTCAACCCCGTGCTGACCTCCCCAATAACGTCAGCAATGCAGCTCGCCAAAATCCTATGAGCAACAACACTAACAACCGTTATCAACCCAGCAACGGACATGCAACCTCGCAACCACCTTTCCCCGCATCACCAGTTAAATTAATTGCTGGACAGCCTCAACAAGGTTATCAGACCAAAATCTGTCGCTATTGTAAAACTCCTGGACATCTTATAGAAGAATGTCGGAAGTTAGCATACAGAAGAGCTCAAGAAGGGAACCAACAACCCGGTACTTCGGGAAACGCGCAAGGCGTTCCGATGAGAACCGACGTCCGCCGGAACGACCCGCAACCAGGACGTCCGACTTACCACATTCAAAAGAAAGTCAACATAATAACACCACAGGAAACTCCCGCACAAACTTCCGAATCTGCCAAATAAATGACAGACAACAATCTACAGAATTGCCCACAGTAACGTTATCCTCTCCAGATCTAATAGCAGATTGCAAATTTATGATTGATTCTGGATCTGGACTAAACCTTATTAAACAAAAATGTTTAAATCCAAACGTTACTCTCGACAAAACTAATCCTTTATGTCTGCAAGGAATAGCTTCTGAAACTATCGTTACACTAGGAGCTGTTTCCCTATCTGTACTTGGAAAACTATCTGAATTTTATGTCATATCTGATTCGATAGGATTCTTACAAGATGGAATATTAGGCAACAAGTTCCTGAAGGAACGAGCTGTTATAGTCAACTATAGAGACAACTTTATACAGTATGAAGATATGAGAATTCCATTCTCAAACTCAAGTACAATATGTCTTAAGGAAAGAACTGTCACTCCCTGTTCTTTTCATATTACCAATCCAGAAAAACAAATCGGATATGTACCTCGTCATACCCTTGCCGAGGGCATATATTTCGGGGAAGCTATCGTCACCAATAATAATGGAAAAGTCCATATGCCTATATTCAATACTTCCGAGGAAGAATTGACCCTTAATATTCCATTCATAGAATTGCAAGATTATGATACTCATGAAATAACAAAGAATCCCACTGGAACCCAAGGGCTTCCCAGAGGATTAATCAGAACTTCTAACTCCAACAATCTCGCTGGACTAGACGAACCCCGAGTGGAATTCGTCAAAGCCATAGATAATCCCATTTACTTTAACCAGGCATTATCAACACCAACAGATAGAACTGTTGATGTCATAAACCTTCTACGCCTCGAACATCTGAATTCCGAGGAATCAGAAAATGTTCGACTACTAGTTTTCAAACACTCCGACAGATTTCACCTTCCCGGTGAACATCTCCAAGCGACAAACGCCGCTCAGCATTCTATTCCTACTATTAATGAAATGCCTGTCCACACGAAACAATATAGATTTCCTCCTGTACATAAGGAAGAAATTAATAAACAAGTAAATGAATTATTATCTTCTGATTTAATAAGACCTTCTACTTCCCCTTATAACTCTCCTTTATGGATAGTTCCAAAAAAGCCAGATTCCCTAGGGAATAAAAGATGGCGAATGGTTATTGATTATCGAAACCTCAATGAAAAAACAATAGGCGATGCCTATCCTCTTCCAAATATAACGGATATATTAGATCAACTTGGATCTGCAAAATATTTTTCAGTACTGGACTTAGCCTCCGGTTTCCACCAAATACCCATGGCATCAAAAGATGCTCATAAAACTGCTTTCTCTACACCTTACGGACATTACCAATTCAAACGAATGCCATTTGGATTAAAAAATGCTCCTGCAACGTTTCAAAGATTGATGGATAACGTTCTATCCGGACTTCAGGGAAATGAATTATTCGTCTACATGGATGATATTGTCGTATATGCACGATCATTGCAAGAACACGAAAGCAAGTTCGAAAAATTAATGCAGAGATTAAGAGCTGCAAATTTAAAATTACAACCAGATAAATGCGAATTCTTACGACGTGAAGTTATGTATCTAGGACATATAATTGGATCTGACGGAGTCAAGCCTGACCCCGCTAAGATAAAGGCAATAATGAATTTTCCTACTCCGAAGAATCCGAAAAACATCAAACAATTCCTAGGACTAGCCGGATATTATAGAAGATTTATTCCCAATTTTTCCAAAGTTGCAAAACCATTAACTGATCTCTTAAAAAAGGATAAGAAATTCGATTGGCAGGACAAACAAGCAGAAGCATTCGATATTCTAAGGAATTCACTATGCTCTGAACCTATTTTACAATATCCCGACTTTACTAATCCATTCATTCTAACCACTGATGCATCTGGATATGCGGTCGGAGGAGTGCTCAGTCAAGGAATAATAGGGAAAGATCTACCCGTTGCCTACACGTCTCGAATTCTAAATTCCGCCGAACAAAATTATTCTACAATAGAGAAAGAATGTTTAGCTATCATTTATTGTGTAAATCATTTTAGACCTTATTTATACGGAAGAATATTCACTATAGTAACTGACCATAAACCATTAGTGTGGCTACACTCCATCAAAGATCCTTCCTCAAGATTATGGAAGTGGAGAATGAAACTCTCTGAATATCAGTATGAAATACAATATAAAAAAGGAACTCTAAATTATAACGCTGATGCCTTATCCAGAAATCCACCCGTCGACGTGGCTATTCCGTTATTCCTCATTGATGAAGGAGAATATTCATCCGACGAATCCATATTTTCGTATAGACCTCAAAGGCCAAAGGGAAAATCTAGTACACCTGAAGGTCAGAATGTAGGACCTAATCAGGAAGACATGGGAAACTATCAAAAAACCGCCGAGACTTCGGCCCCCGTAGAGCGTCAACCAGCAGAAGATTATCAAAATTATTCTGTCGAACATGAAAATAGTAACAATTATGAAGTCACAATCGAGGAAGTTACTGACTCTGACGAAAGCGATGATACGGATTATACTGAAATAATAGAATCCGACATTGTACCGTATCAGTCAAACCCACAACAACTGAATCCACCAGCTCTTCCACCATGGAGTCGAGCCTTAGTGCGAGAAGTTAGAGAGGATTTACTCCAACAGAAAGATAATCACACAATATTTATTTACCAGAACGGGACAGCTTACGACAATGGCGCAAAATCATATCAAGAAGCCAATTTACTCCCTAAATATGAAGGGTTGGCATTCGAAAGGGCCAGGGTATGTACTGTAAAAGGAAACACGTTAATTGCCCTCCCCATCAAATACGACTATCATACCCTTATAGAAGCCCAGAATCTTAAAAACTGTCTACACTCTTTAGTGGATGTCATTACTGAACTTGGACTCTCTTCCATGAGTCTTAGTAAGACCGAACGCTTCGACGACCTTCCATGGTCATACATCCTTAACCAACTCAAAAGATATCTACAGGAATTACCCATTAATATAACGATATGCTTAAATTTAATTCAAACGCCTGAAATCGAAAAACGTCAATCTCTAATTTTGGAAAATCATGCCTCAGCTCATGGAGGACATAAAGGTGTAACGAAGACCTATAACCGCCTTAGATCTCGTTACTGCTGGAAAACAATGAAAAAGGATATTCAGGAATTCATTAGAACCTGTCGGGAGTGTCAAATAAAGAAACTAACTAGAATAAAAACCAAGCAACCCATGGTTATAACGGATACCCCCGGGGCTGCTTTCGATAAAGTATCCTTGGATATTATGGGACCTCTTCCCCTAACAGTGAGTAACAATCAGTATATACTGACCATGCAGGATTTACTAACAAAATATTCTACTGCCGTGCCATTAAAGGAGGCCACATCGTTAACAATCGCAGACGCCTTCACTAAAGAATTTATCTGTATATATGGTACCCCTCGCGCAATATTAACCGATCAAGGGACAAATTTTTTATCCGCCTTAATGCGACAGTTAACAAGGAAATTTCGCATTCAACATTTTAGGACCACTGCCTATCATCCACAGTCTAATGGATCGCTTGAACGATCACATCATGTCTTAACAGAATATCTAAAAACTCAGGTTGATAAGGAGACAAATTGGGATGAATACATTAAACTTGCTATGTTCTCGTACAACACCAGTGTACATGAGGGCACGAGATACTCACCCTATGAGCTAGTATTTGGCCGGATAGCACGACTACCCTCTGCACACCCCATCATCGAAGAAAATATCGAACCCACATACCATGACTATATTGTTAATCTCTTTAACAAGATAAACGATTTACAAACGCAAGCTAAGCAAAACCTCACACTAGCTAAAGAACGGAGTAAGCGATACTATGATCGCAATTTGAATTTACAACAATTTGAGAAAGGAAACTTTGTCTTTTTATTAAAAGAACCACGAAAAGGAAAACTTGCTGACCAGTATACCGGTCCTCACGAAATAATCGAACTTTTACCCCCAAGTAATGTTAAAATTAGAACAGGAAACCAAACCCGAATAGTACACACCAACAAGATCAAACTAGCACATCCCCAGCCGGGATGAGGTAATAATCAGAGTCCTTTGTTACAAATGCTTTGGCACAGAAGGCCTACACAGCCGAGATTGGACGCAACCATTTCAAATCGAATAGAGGAATCCTTCTTCTTCGGCCATTGTGTCCATATAACAGGAGCTCTTTGTCTCTTAGACGAAACGAACTTGTGTAAGGAGTGTTACGATAGACTCCGTACCAATATTATTAAGCAACAATACCGGCCCTTGCGGAGACACTTCTTTGTGAATAGTCACATCGTGCGTAATGACCATTGCTCAGCTTGTGGCACAACGGTCATCGAGACCAATTCTCTTGACAAGTGCATCTCCTGTACACTAACAGCGCACGAATTCTTAGAACTTCTACACAACACCTCGACTTCTATCAATAGTTGTAGTTACCCCTTAGTCTTAAACGTATACGACAGGACTCCTACGTTATAAGGGGATGCCATTTACCGGCACAGCCTGCTGTGTAGAATTCAGAGGATATCGGTATGATCCCTTGAACGTCTATCTATGTGAACTTTGCTATCACTACGTGTTGTCTATTAGAGTACGATTGCCTCTAATATCTCTACACTTTCTCTCTCCGGGACCACGCCATATCGATCCTCATTGTGCACATTGCTTCCGAACACTTGTCACACAAAGACCTTTAGATCAGTGTCTCATCTGCACTCGAGGTATTGTTGAACTTATGTCGATATCCTATTTGCTTACACTGAACAATGCTTCATAATGTCTCAGCTTTCTCTTAATGCTGTATGCATCAAACTGCATGGTTATCTCAATCTAAATAATCACAACCACTATTGCTGTGCATGTTATTGTATGCTACATACTCCCTGTAACCAAAGGTTTTTCTTTCCAATAGACTCCCATATTATTTCTATCGCTCCACACCCTTATAGAACGATCTGTTCGTACTGTCAACGACCTATCACCATAATACGACCCCTACACACCTGCTCCACCTGTACTAGGAATATCGCTCAAATATTCCGAGAGACTCACCCCACCTTTCTCTCAATAAATGAAGAGAATCCCCCAACCTCCCAACCTTGAAGAATTGAAGAGTTAATATGCTATCGGATACATCTTCCGACACCCTGAACTGTACTGTGCACGAAGAATTCGATGGATATTACTCTCTGGAAAATGGCCTTTATTACTGCCCTATATGTAAAATACACGCGGATCATGAATTAGTCCACATAAATTATCACAGCATATCAGAAAATTTTCCTCATATTAGTCCTTCTAAATGCTGTTTATGTAATCGTAAAGTGTCTCTCATAACTCCCATAATTGATTGCAGGCCGTGCTTCCTAAATTACCTGGAAGAAGAACGAAAAAGAGAATTTGCTAGAGCAAGGCAACATGAATAACGCAAGCAATCCCTGTTGCAATCACCCAATCCATGAATTATTGTCCCACTTCCCCAACATGCATGAGGCAAAATGCAGAAAAGTAATTTTTTACAAAAGATATACCGGGAAAACTCGCACTCCTAGCCGCATGTGTTGCGCATGTTATAGACTTCGACAATTAAGAGTCAAGCCTGATTTAATTGTTTGCCACTGGGTAACTTCGGGAGATATAAATCTTGCTAAGTGTAATTACTGTCAATCCACCCTGGAAGCTGTTCGTCCCATCCTTCAATGCCAGGAATGCGTATATTCCTATTTTGAAAGAGCAATATTTGAAAAAAATCAGGGAAGGGACATAAGTAACCTAACTGCTTTTGCTTTTTGCAGGACTCACAGACAAGGCATATACGCATAAAATGTGCCCGCTTTCCAAATTTAAGCGACCTGCTCACCCACTACTAGACTACTCCCTCTTCAACAGCCTTAATGTAAAATGCGTGGTTATAATGACACATGATGTCCTAACCGCTAACAGTCCTCATCTTATATGTACGGATTGCTATAATCCTGCAACTTATAACAGGGTCTTGACGCAATACTCACACACATTCCAATATGGCAATGTGCCAACGAATCAGTGTGCTAATTGCGGTAGTAATTGTCATGAAAAACGACCCCTTCTTGAATGCACTAAATGTTTTAAAGCCTATAGTCAATTTGTAGACATGATCATTAAAAAGGGAGAAGAAAGAACTTACAGGCAAACTATAGGCCTGTCTGTAAATTCAATCACACTGAAGATAGATTATGGAGTGGCTGAAATAACGGTTGATCCTAATGATCCAGAAATTTTAGAGGAAAGATTATTAAATTAAACAATAAAAGAAAATGGATCATCTCAATCCTTGTTTCACCAATAAACTTAAATACTTTATCTATTAGGAACTATACATATATATATATCCATAATAAATATGTTAACAAACTGCATTTATAAGAAAAAAAAAACAAAAACAAAAACTTTAAATAAAATATATATATATATATAAAAAAAAAATATATATAAAAAAAATATATATATATTTTTATGTATACGTATAACATATAAACTTTCTTGTATATTCTAAAATATATATATATATATATATAATTATATATTCATATATAATTATCCTTTAATCGATTTACTATTAATAACCATTAATAATAATCACTCATATTTACCATATAAATATATATATACATACATATAATAATAACAATAAAAAAAAAAAAAAAAAAAAAAAAAGGGGGAAAAGAAAATGCTTCAAAAATATTTCACAGGAAATAATAATCATAAAGAACAATAAAAAAAAAACACATAGTATAATGATAATAATATACATACAAATTTAGTCAGATTACCTCTCTATATGTATATATATATATAGATACATATACCCATGTTATATTATAATCACATTGAGCGACGCTACAAAGATACCTCTTGTGTATTCAAATACTTTCATAAGTAATTATAATTTAAATACACCTAAGATTCAATGTATAATTATGAATCAATTCTGCGACATTTATTCATAATCAAAATTTCACGAACACTGTACCATCAATCATGTAACCACAAAATGTAATATAGACATCTACACGTACATCAAAATTGTAATCATTTCAGACCATCATGACGCCCCTAATCCTAGTAATCTTCTTAAGTAAAACTGCCGCCTTAATCGGATTTGATTGCGGAGGACAACACCTCAACGTAACAGCCGTCTCTCTCCTTGATGTTGGCGAATGCGATCTGAACATACGACAACCCAACACCACAGATGTTCATATTCAGCTACTACAACTATCCGACTACAGTTATACAGAAGTCATACAGTGCAAGGTTGAAATATCCCGAAATATATATCATTGTGGCATGCATTCACATATATCTGCTGTTCACAATGGAAGAGCCGATTATGTGCATGAGACTGGATACACTCAGTGCCTAAGGATGTTCCAAGACGGAACTATTTCTTTGGGAGACAACACCCTTGTCGCGGGCATAAAAGCAAATCAGACGACCTACCGAAGTATTACCTTGGTGGGCCGCGTACAAGTTGACGGATACTGCAAGGGATCCCAGTACAACGATCCATATGGAACATGGGACGACGTAGTCGTCCAAGCTGCTGTGAAAATATCACTAAAATCTTCCTACGTTCCCGTACAATTGAATACTGGAAGAATTAAATTAAAATCTGGAACAGTATGTAAACTCGTTGACAGCTACTGTTTAGACGCTGACGACGGATACACCTACTGGAAACCTATGCCTACGGATACTTGTAATTTTCAACAATATGATATCCTCTACGAAGGACCTGCAAACAAAATTTCTGAAGACATCTCCAAGACAGATACCCCAATCATCTATAGTCTTGTGACTCAGGAAATCACTTTCGCCCTTATGAAAACCAAGGAAATACCTCTATGTGGTTATACTCTCCTGTGCACGGAACACCCAAAATTATTCATTCTTGAAGCTAAACCTGGCAATACATTCGCTAGTCGGAAAACTATTCCTGTCAATAATCTTGACATCTTTACATACATGAACTCCAAGTTCGTGTATATAGAAAAACATGTCAAACAACAGATGACGTCTCTCTTGTTACGTCCCCAGTTCCTCAGGACCGGTCTGGAAGTCTTACTTTCCCAGTTGGACGCAATTAATCTCTCAATTTGTTTTAGGGCAACCTGCTAGGCCGGCTATACCCTGGGACGCCGAGAGATTGAAGGTCTATTGTGCTTAGAGAGGATTCTAGGTGGAGAGTGAATAAACATTCATACTAAATTTTATAAGTTTATTTTGTTTTGTTCAAAGTATATATATATATTTTTATTTTACAAATTTGAATATCCTTTTATTCCTCCCTCGGGTAACCGTACAATTCTGGTAGAAAGTAAGAATATTCGATGTTTATGGTTGAGATGGGTCTTTCTGGGGAAGCTAAGGATATCTCTAAGGGCTCAAAGGGGTCTGCGTCTTCATATGCCACGGGGGAATAGCTAGGAGGACTATATAGGCTGTTTTCCTCGGGATAGTAGTTGTATAGGGGTACGGTGTCAAGATGTTGGAATGTCCCCGAGATGGAAGCAGTCTCTGGACTCTGACTCCAATCCACTGAAGGTCCAGGGATGGATGCCTGGTCGGAGTTTAACGAGATGGTTGAACAGTTGCTTCTATCTTCGGTAATTCTTTCTACTAGATTGGAGGGAGAATATTGATTATGTGGGACTGGGATAATTTCGTGGCTTTCTTCCTCAATAGTGATTATGGGGATAGGTGACTGAGGTTCTAAGTCGATGATCTCGGGAACTGGTGCAATGATTTCATTCTCAAGAGTGATGATAGGGAAGAAGGTACGTCGCGTTTGCCTATTTCGTCTCACACGGCGTAGAATATTTCGACGGGTATTGAAGTTACCTTGTCTCACTCGGACCATCTGTCGTTTAATTAACCAATTATAAACCTGTCTATTTAATATTTAAGACTTTGGTGATTTTGAAGTCACTTACTTTTGCGTAAAGTTGAATTTAAGAATACCCGATACCTGTTAATAAAAAAAAAAAAAAGAAAAAGGGAATTCCATATGAATGTTCAATTTATAATTGTTATCCCGAGTATAGTCAGATAGATGTCTCCAAAGTTGATAGAAGTATAGACCGGCAGAAATAGAAAGATTAGTATAAAAAATTTTATTGTTGGTAACGTTGACTCCCGAAAATTACCGACCGTCGGTAATGAAGATTTCTGTTTTACCGACCGATGGTAAGTTAGGTTTCTGTTTTACCGACCGATGGTTAGCGGCACTTTCTGTTTTACCGACCGATGGTAAGTTAGATTTCTGTTTTATCGACCGATGGTTAGCGTCACTTTCTGTTTTACCGACCGATGGTAAGTTATCGACTGATGGTAAGTTATCGACTGATGGTAAGTTATCGACTGATGGTAAGTTATCGACCGATGGTAAATTTTGATTGACGACTATTGGAAAAATTACCAACTGATGGTAAATTAGGATTATCGAGAATTTATTTGTTTGAAATATTAATGTGTTATCTTGGTTTCAAATAAATTCTTATTTTATTTTGATCCTCTGAAAATCGAAAGGGGATTCGTGGAAAAATCAGGAGTTTGGATACGCTGACAAGGTATCCACCTATCATACGGCTGGCTTAGTATTAACCTCGTAAGGTTAGGTTATAATTGCAAGTAGTGATAATAATTCAAATTGTTATAAACTAAGCCAGTGTATTGTCTCTAAATCCTGGGATGTATCTCGTATTTTGAAGTTAAGGCTAAATTCAATCCAAGATCAAAAGGTCAACTTCTATCATTGGGATAAATCCCTCAAGATAATTGCCTATTAATCGAAAACTGTATTTTCGCCTACTCGGACGTCGATTGACAGGAGGCCGCTTATTTTTTCTATTGCCTCACCAGCTCTAGGTTGAGAAACAACCTCTATCATGGGAATAAATTCCTCAAGATAATTATTTTTCCACCGAGCCAGACTTGGGTTCGACCTGCCGCTGCAGTTTCGCACTCGCTCACTGTCTATCGCGTCGTCTTATCAAAGAGATAAGTCCCAGATAAATTTTCCAATTGGAAATATTTACTAAGTTGAATAACTGGA
The DNA here is from genome assembly GCF_025532165.1 of Camponotus vicinus. Lineage (NCBI taxonomy): Eukaryota > Metazoa > Arthropoda > Insecta > Hymenoptera > Formicidae > Camponotus > Camponotus vicinus. Next base: position 5,685,729 of record NW_028141980.1, on the reverse strand, counting down.
TTAAGGAATACGGGTAATCAAAGGTAAGGTTCCCGTATTGTCGCGCACTGATTCACTGAGTTTAGTTGTTAGTAGAAATTAAAGGTTAGATTAATGACAAGTGGCCGGATATTTACCAGTGTCTGAAATGTCCTAGTGTGTGAAGGCTGCTTCCCTTCACTAGGCTGATGAGTGGATGCTGCTTCCTTCCGCTGGATACCGTCTACCTCGGTGACAGTTCGGGATGGAGGTTGCAGTCCAGGAGTTCGATTGAGAAACTCAATGTTCAATAGTCACTGAATTTATTAACTGAATACACGTACAAAATCTCGGAGATATAAGTATTAACTGTGACGATCGTTGGGCAAAGTGCCAAGTTAACACTGAGAATATCGTTGGGCCAAATGCCAGTAGTTGTTAAGTGTTGAAAACGTTGGGCCAAATGCCAAGTTATCACTGTAAATATCGTTGGGCCAAATGCGAGGAGGACCGCTCTGCACGGGTTTATATAGTCGTCAGTCCCAGTTTTGCACACGGTCCCAATAGTAGGAGATGCGCTTCTCCGTGGAGGGAGTCGAGCAGTGATTGGTTCCCTCCTCTGCTTCTGGCTGCGCGCGCCTCGAAAGATGCGTCCGCCTCGAGGGATGTGCCGCGTTGTCAACGGGTGATTGGTTTTCTCTGACGTGATTGTTGCGCAATGATTTGGGATTGGCTCCCGCTGACGTGACGGATGCGCGCGCCTCGGAAGATGCGCGCGCCTCGGCGTGGGCGGCGCGGTCGCTCATTGGTTCCCTTCTCCGGGCTGGTTGCGCGCGCCGCTGGCACAAGCGTGGGGAAGATGCGCGCGCTGCTGGGCGTTGCCGCGGGAATTGGGCGTAGTGTGGGCGTAGTTTAATTTGTAGATGGTGGGACTCTTCAGAATTGAAGTGGGGGTGACGGAGCGGTCAGTATAGAATCGGCTATACTGGTTGCATTGTATTTTGACACATAAGTTTTATAATAATTATTAGACCATCAGAATTTCTTTGCAGTTTATATGCATATATTTTCTAATGTAGTTTTTTAAGCTCTAGCTGTAGAAATGTCAACGGAGTTTCTAGCATGCTCCGTTCGAAAGTTCATTTTTGTCTCTATGTATTATTATAGAAAATGCCTTTAAATATTGTTAATAAATTCTGACATCATAATTATTATAATTACAATTATTTTAACATAAGTATTTATGATTATGCGGTGGGATATAAGTATATAAAGACTATAAATTATTTCAGTAAATGGTGCAACAATTTTTATTCTTTGCTTTTATTTTTTAATATTTATATCTATTAGGTTCTTGAATAAAAATTATATTTATATCTATTAGGTTCTTGAATAAAAATTATTGCATGTACTTAATATTAATGTTTAACAATAAGTTAATTATTTCGTTATGTTGCGCAATGTTCTCTTGAACGGATTTTTTTGTGGATTAATATATAAATGGAGGTTATTGCATACGCTTAATAACAATAAATTCATTTGTTACTTAATGATAATTAATTATTTCATCATGTTGCGTAATGTTGTGCAATAATATTCGAGCGGAATATTCCATAGTCTTAGTTTGGAATGTGATGATGACTCATAATATCGCATACGGAAAATTATATTTTAAAACTTCGTTTATAAAATTAGTAGTATTGGAGTTTTCATAATTATGTATACATGTGTCGGTCTGACTTTTTATGCTCCTTAAGGGAAAATTGTCATAAGATTTTTATTTATAGTATTTTTCGAGTTAATCTGGAATCAATGATTTTTGATATAATTTAGGCCCCGAAATAATTAGATATACGTGTAGTCGGTGCCGAGACGTGTTCAAAAATATATATATATGTATATAAAGTCTTTTGGTTTTTGATTTTTAAAATTTCTTGTGTATCAGGATTACATATTAATGAAAGAGGTATTCTCTTATATGTCGGTAAAGTTAGTATCATCGCTACACCAGAGATGGCGCTGCCCTCTGTCGGTAATGTGGGTACGGACAGTATTCACTGTCGGTAAGGTAGGAAATGACTTTATCCTCAGTCGGTAACGTCGGTAACTGTGTTATCATGGGTCGGTAATTTTTCTGTCGGTAACTTTTGCTCTGTCGGTAAGGTAGAAAACTTCCTTATCGACCGTCGGTAATTTTTCTGTCGGTAACTTTTACTCCGTCGGTAAAGTAGGAATTTATTTTATCGACTGTCGGTAACTTTTATGTGGGTGATTTTGCCTATTGTCGGTAAAGTAGGTAATTTTTATGCGGATGATACTATATGTGGGCAAATACTTAAAATTATTTCTATCATTCCTAAGTAAGGTTATGTTATGTATAGCTAGCTTCTTAACAAAGAAAGATTATTTTCGGAGATATTGACAATATTAGATCGCGCGGCGTAATGGTATTGATGTACTATAAGTATTGGTGATATTACATTGCGCGGTGAGATTTTATAATAAGAAATATTGGTGACAATAGATAGCGTGATGGAATTTTAGTTAACAATATTAATTTATATTAACAATAATATGTTACTCGGTGGGATTAAGATTTATATGTTCGTCGGTAGAATTACAGTTTAAATATTATAGAGGCAATTTTTGCGTGTTTAAATAAAAATAAAAATTTAGTTGCGGGACGTAACACCTCCCCCCTAATGAAGACAAAATCCGATAGTTTTCAGAGGATTTTGTTTGAGGGAGTTAGATATTCTCATCTATTGTGTTCAAGCGATTCTTTAGGTTAGTGTAAGGATTTTGAATATTCACCTCTTCGGTGTTTTCTGCGTTGCCATCTTTTGATGTCCTCGGCGGTTTAACTGGTCGAGGTTGCTGTGTGATTATTTCTGGAGGTGCGTTTGCTTCCGCGGTTGGATTGATTGTGACATTAGTTCCGTCGTTGTCCGATTGGTGTCCGTTAGTTTCCTTTGATCTCCGGGAAGGGGGTTCCTTCGCCAGATGGAGCAGCAGATTTGCGAGGGAGCTCCATACGGCTCCTAATAGATGTAGGCTACAACCATACACTGTATGCAAGGCATAACCATGGATTATAGTATCGATTAATAATTTGATTATACGAATGATCATGAATATTCCAACGAGTCCAGCGGTCGCAGATCCGAAGTTAACGAATCCTCTCCAGATTCGAGAGGCGGTGCTCTCGACTATTTTGTTTAAAGAATCTTCATTAAGTAAATTATACACTGATATTCCGTCAGTATTGACGCTGTGGCCCGTTAGTCCTCGAGCTACAGTGTTCAATAATGCTGGTTTCTCGGCAGGAAACATAATGTGGTCTCTTAACTTTTTTAGATCGACTTCGGAGTAGATTCCACTCACGGCTAGTGGTCCGGGAGTGAGATACTTCCATGTTAAAGAGGCCATAGGCTTAAATTGTTCAGGCGATACTTGTCGGACTTGAATCGTAGGTGTAAGCTGTATCCAGGTATCCTCTATGCGGTATAAGGTGGGTAGTTCCATGCTGCACTCTCGTTCATTTCCGAGCTCCGTGATAATTCTAGATTTAGGTGTTAAGAAGAAAGTATTATTTCTTATAGTAACAGGGAGTTCGGTATAGCATTTTTCAGTTCTTCTTGCCATTGCTTCCACAGGAATACATTTAACTATGTGGACGGCTTCTCCTGCAGTGACGGCCATGTATCCAGGGCCTTTCATCAGCCGGTAGGCGAATTCATCTGGTTGGAGAGCGGCGAAAGATAAAGCATTTGTTATTACTTGTCTTTCTAGTTCGCATTTTTGAGAAATGACGTTATTATATAGGGATGTCATTTGCTGTTTGACGTGTTTTTCGATGTATACGAATTTGGAATTCATATATGTAAAGATGTCTAAATTATTAACGGCGATGGTTCCTTGTTTCGCGAACGTATTTCCTGGCTTTACTTCTAGGATGAATAATTTCGGATGTTCCGTGCATAGCAGTGTGTATCCACACAGGGGAAGTTCCTTAGTCTTCATAAGAGCAAAGGTAATTTCTTGAGTTACTAGGCTGTATATTACTGGAGAATCGGAGTGAGAGCTGTCTTCGAAGATCTTGTTTGCTGGTCCTTCATAAAGGACATCGTATCGTTGAAAATTACATGTATCCGTAGGCACGGGTTTCCAATAAGTATATCCATCGTCGGCGTCTAGACAAGAACCGGCAGCAAGATTGCATACCGTTCCTGATCTTAATTTAATTTTTCCAGTATTTATTTGCACTGGTACGTAGGCTGATTTCAAAGTAATTTTTACAGCGGCTTGGACAACTACATTGTCCCAGGTTCCATATGGATCGGAATATTGCGCTCCTTTACAATATCCATCGACTTGCAATCGTCCCCTAAGGGTGACACTTCGGTACGTTGTTTGATTAACCTTGATCCCAAGGATTAAAACGTATTCGGCGAGTGTTATACTCCCGTCTTGAAACATACGCAAGCACTGGGAATGTCCGGTTTCATGGACATAGTCGGCTTTTCCGTTGTGAACGGCTGAGATGTGTGAGTGCATTCCGCAGTGGAAAATAGTTCTTGAAATTTCAATCTTGCATTGAATAACTTCAGTATGACTGTAGTCAGATAGTTGTAACAATTGGATATGGACACTAGATGTATTTGGCTTTCGAATTTTTAAGTCACATTCGCCAACGTCAAGAAGAGAGACTGTAGTGACGTTGAGGTTTTGTCCTCCGCAGTCGAATCCAATTAAAGCGGATGCTTCACTTAGTAAGATTATTAGGATAAGGGACGTCATTATGTCTGAAATAATGATCCCTGGCATAAGATATATGTATATATGTATTCTTAAAATTATATGATTACATGAGTAATAACTAGTACTTATGATTACTGCTAGAGTATATGGAATATATATGTGTATTCATTTGCGGTGAGATTATTGTTTTAACATAATACACCGCTGCCACTAAAATTTTATTATTTTTCCTTAAGCGTTAGATTTCCCACTAAAGTTATTTAGTTTTATATGTATCTATGTATTTGCGGTGGGATATATATATATTATTATTTTTTTTTTTTTTTTTTTTTTTTTATCGCGGTGGGATTATTTCTTTAAATTAGCTGCCACCAAAATATTTTATTTGTATTAATATATATATATATATATATATATATATATTAATTTTTTATTACTATTATTCTATTTTTCCCGAGTCATACACGTATATACTCTAAATGGTTAATTATATTATTTTTAAATATGTACGCTGACAACAAAGTAATTAATATGTATTCGTTAAACAATTCTATACGACTGATGCGTTTTTTCCTCTAAATATGGTATATATGAGTGTATATAATAAAGGCTTATTCAAATGGAGGTAAGCATTATGCATGCTTTAATATTAATGTTAAGACTCTTATAGTGATTCTATGCGATTTATTAGATCGTCTCTAGTTTCTAAGTCAAGATTTGCTTCAGGAACGCTATATTCGATTCTCAGAGTTTGTGAATTTACGATTAGAGCTACTAACCGTTTACAATTTTCTTCCTCTCCAGATACGTGTTGGAGGAATTGGTAATATGCGCGTGTACAAGTTGAGCATTCTATAAGTGGTTTATTCTGATAGCATTTCCCTCCGCATATCCGACAGGCGATTTTTGGCACATTTCCAAAATGGAATGCATGTAGATATTGCGTTAAGACCTTATTATAAATTCGTGGCTTATAATATTTGGCGCAAATTATGTAAGGGTCTTCGGAACCCATGACATCGTGTGTTAAAGTTATGGTACATCTTATGTTTAAACTATTGAACAGCGTATTGTCGAACAGTGGGTGGACTGATGTCTTGGCCTTAATTGGTAGACACATCTTTGAATTCAGGAAATTTGACCCTGATTATGTGTTCTGCAATAGGCGAAGGCATTTATGTCATTTATGTTCCTCCCACGTTTTCTTTCAATTATGGCTCTTTCGAGATAAGTATAGACGCATTCGGAACAGTTAAAGATAGAGCGAGTAGTTTCAAGAGTAGTATTGCAGAATTCGCATGCAGCGAAGTTAAGATTGCCAGAGGTAATCCAATGGCAGACTGTTAAGGAGGCTTGGCCTCTGAGTCGGCTAAGTCTATGACAAGAACAGCACATTCGTATTACACGAGATTCTACAAGTCTTTTATAAAATATGATCTTTTTACATTTTGCCTCATGGATTTTAGGAAAATGAATTAGGAGGCCATGAATCAAATGATTACAAGTGGTGCTGCTTGGAGTTTCCATCGTGATGACAGAATTTTGGTTCTTGGATTTTAATTTTGTTCTCTATTTTCTTTGTCACTGTTTTCGCGTTCGCGTTCCTCCTGTATATAATTTAAAAAACACTGCTCAGTGCAGGTGGTAATAGGAGTTATACGGCATACTTTCGTCGTGCATATGCAACATTCGAATTCGCGAAAATCGTTCAAAGGGCAGAATTGAGATATACTGTGGTATTTGATTTGAACAAGACGATGGGTACAGATGTCGCGATCTTTGCACGTACGGCAAAAATATAAATTTTCTTTCTGGCAAAGATATCCGTTCCATTCCTCATGTACTACATGAGCCAATGCATCTGTGTTAATTTCGGATTGCATGTTCTTACGATTCGGGGGTTCTTTCTTCACTTATGGAAACGGTTGGAGGTTGTGTATCCCGAAATATTCTAGCTATATTTCTTATGCAAGTGGGGCAAGTGGCTAAAGGCCTTATGATAGATATAGGTCGGTAACAATGAGCACAGAGTGTCTGTATTGCATGGGGTGCAATGGATATTATGTGGGAATTTATGGGTAGGAAGAATCGTTGGGTAATAGGAGTATAGAGTAAACAGTAGCAAGGACAACAATAATGGTTATGGTTATGGATATGGAGATACCCGTGTAATTTTATACATGCGGCATTAGGTATTTGTCGAGACATCACAAATAGTGGAAAGGAAATATATAGATAGTATTTCAGTAAGATCTCTGATGCAAATAGAACATTGATGTATAGGGCTCAGAGTGGTTAGGTTTCGTAAGCAGTTGGCGCAACGGTATTCCACGTGGAATGGTCCAATGAAGAAATAGTGAACAAAGAATTGAGGAAGCTGAGTAATTAATAGAGATAATTGTATCTCGATATAGCAGGGCTCACAGAAGTATGTATTGAAGTATGGATCTCGGTATCCTTGAGTTATCGCACAACAAAAGACACCGGACATTCTTTCGATATGTCTTATAGCACAGGGGTTCTGTCGTAGACATTTACGACTAGAGGGTACGTATAATCGGTATGGGTCGAAGTCTCTTCTAATGTTTGTAGTAATTTAGTAGCTGTTGCGACACAGGGAATGCAATTAATTATATCTTGAGTTTCTATTACCACTATACCGCAAGTTATGCAGTATTCTTCTTTAACTAGATGACTATTTACGAAAAAATGTCTATGAATTTTCTGGTAATTTGCCCGGATTATCGCGGTGTGAGTTTGATCGTAACACCGGTCACAAAAGTTAGTGTCATCCTCGAGGCAGATTGCCCCGTGGACATGAGTGCAGTGAGCGAATAGGAATGAATCCCTGATTCGATGTACCTGCTGGATATTTGGCTGCGGCCGAATCGGCTGTCGGTGCCAAAGCATCTGAAATAAAAAGAGAAATTATCATTAATGTTTCATCCGGGTTTAGAATGTGCGAGCTTTACTTTGTCAACGTGGACAATTCGAGTTTGATTTCCGATTTTGAGTTTGACGTTGCTGGGAGGTAATAATTCAAGTACCTCATGGGGACCCGTATACTGGTCGGCGAATTTTCCTTTACGCGGTTCTTTTAATAAATAAACTAACGTTCCTTGTTCAAGAGCTCGAGGGTTTATATTTCGATCATAATATCTCTTGCTTCTCTCTTTAGCTTGTACTAGATTTAAATGAGCTTGAGCTTGCAGATCTCTTATTTTATTAAAGAGGTTCGTGATATATTCATGGTAAGTAGGTTCGGTATTTTCTTCGATGATAGGATGTGCAGAGGGTAGTCGAGCTATTCGCCCGAAAACCAATTCGTAGGGTGAATATCTAGTTCCTTCGTGTACGCTAGTGTTGTATGAAAACATTGCGAGTTTAATATATTCGTCCCAATTTACCTCTCTATTTATTTGTATCTTTAGGTACTCCGTTAGTACATGATGTGAGCGTTCTAGTGATCCATTTGACTGAGGGTGATAAGCTGTGGTCTTAAAATGTTGTATGCAAAACTTCTTCGTTAGTTGTCTCATTAGAGCTGATAAAAAGTTAGTTCCCTGGTCCGTTAATATGGCACGAGGGGCTCCGTATATGCAAATAAATTCCTTGGTAAAAGCGTCAGCTATTGTTAAAGATGTGGCTTCTTGTAGAGGTGATGCCACGGAATATTTCGTTAGTAAATCTTGCATAGTTAATATGTATTGATGATTGTTATCCGTGATGGGCAGAGGTCCCATAATATCTAATGAAACCTTGTCGAAAGCCATTCCAGGCGTATCAGTAATAACCATTGGTTGCTTTGTTTTAACTCTAGTTAATTTCTTTAATTGACATTCACGGCAAGTCCTTATGAAATCTTGAATATCTTTCTTCATTGTCTTCCAACAATATCGAGAACGGAGGCGGTTATATGTTTTTGTCACTCCTTTATGTCCGCCATGCGCAGAGGCATGGTTTTCTAAAATTAGGGAGAGCCGTTGCTCTATTTCAGGAGTCTGTATAAGATTTAGGCATATGGTAATTTTGACAGGTAATTCTTGGAGATGTTTTTTAAACTGGTTAATTATATAAGACCATGGCAAATCGTCGAAACGGTCGGTTTTGCTAAGACTGAAAGATGATAGATCGAGTTCGGTAATGACGTCTACTAAAGATTTCAAACAGTTTTTAAGATTTTGAGCTTCTATTAAAATACGATTGTTTAATTTTATAGGGAAAGCGATAAGCGTGTTGGATTCTACTGTACGAATTCTGGCTCTTTCGAATGTTAATTCTTCGTAATTAGGAAGCAAGTTAGCTTCTTGATATAGTTTGGCTCCATTATCGTAAGGAGTACCATCTTGGTAAAGAAATATTACATGGTTATCCTTTTGTTTTAACAGGCTTTCTCGTACTTCTCGTACTTGAGCTTGGCTCCATGGCGGTGGCTCTGGAGGTTTCGGTTGATGAGGTATAATATTCGAATCTATTATTTCAGTATAATCGGACTCAGTACTTTCGTCGGAGTCTGTTACTTCTTCGATGATAACTTGACTGTCGTCGTGATCTTCAGAGTTGATGTTGGAGTTTTCTAATTCTTGATGTTGTATGGGGGTAGAGGTTCTTGTAACTTGAACGATTCTTTTATTCTTTTGATTTAATTTCTGTTTTCTAGAGATGCCTGGAGGTTGAGGCGAGAAAATAGATTCATCGGAAGAATATTCGTCAACAATGAATAAAGGTACGGCTATGTTGACAGCAGGATTTCTAGATAAAGCGTCGGCGTTATTATTTAAAGTTCCTTTTTTATATTTTATTTCGTATTGGTATTCGGATAGTTTCATCCGCCATTTCCATAATCGCGAAGAAGGGTCCTTAATGGAATGTAGCCACACTAAAGGCTTGTGATCCGTGATAATTGTAAAAGTTCTGCCATATAAATATGGTCGAAAGTGGTTTACACAGTAAATAATTGCAAGGCATTCTTTTTCAATCGTAGAATAATTTTGTTCTGCTGTATTCAAAACGCGTGAAGTATAAGCTATGGGCAAATCTTTTCCAATTTCTCCTTGACTAAGTACGCCTCCGACGGCATATCCAGAAGCGTCGGTGGTTAATATAAAAGGTTGATTAAAATCCGGATATTGCAATATAGGTTTTGAACATAATGAATGCTGTAATTTATTAAATGCTTCTGCTTGATTTTCTTTCCATTCAAATTTCTTATTCTTTTTCAAAAGATCTGTTAATGGCTTGGCAGTTTTGGAGAAATTCGGTATGAATCTTCGATAATATCCAGCTAATCCTAAGAACTGCTTAATGTTTTTGGGATTTCTTGGCGTAGGAAATTTCATAATGGCGTTTACTTTTGCAGGATCGGGTCTGACTCCGTCAGCTCCGATTATATGTCCTAAATACATGACTTCTTGTCGTAGGAATTCGCATTTATCAGGTTGCAGCTTTAAGTTTGCTGTTCTCAATCTTTCCATTAATCTTTCGAATTTGACTTCGTGTTCCTTTAGAGATCTTGCATATATAACGATGTCATCCATGTAAACGAATAATTCGTTTCCTTGTAAACCAGAGAGCACGTTATCCATCAGTCTTTGAAATGTTGCGGGTGCGTTTTTTAATCCAAACGGCATTCTTTTAAACTGGTAGTGTCCATAAGGTGTGGAAAAAGCAGTCTTATGAGCATCTTTTGATGACATAGGAATCTGATGAAATCCTGACGCTAAGTCTAATACAGAGAAATATTTAGCGGACCCGAGTTGATCGAGTATATCTGTTATGTTCGGCAAAGGATAAGCGTCTCCTATGGTTTTTTCATTAAGATTACGGTAGTCGATGACCATTCGCCATCGTTTGTTTCCTAGGGAGTCTGGTTTTTTAGGAACAATCCAGAGTGGAGAGTTATAAGGTGAGGTTGATGCTTCGATTAAGTCTGAGGATAATAATTCGGTTACTTGTTTATCGATCTCTTCTTTATGTACAGGGGGAAACCTGTATTGTTTTGTGTGGACTGGTACTTCATTAATAGTAGGAACATAGTGTTGCGCGGCATTGGTAGCTTGAAGATGTTCACCAGTAATATGAAATCTATCGGCGTGCTTGTATACTAGAGACTGTATATTTGCTGACTCCTCGGAGTTCAGATGTTCTAGTCGAAGAAGGTTTATAACGTCAGTAGCTCTTTCAATAGATTGGGGCAATGCTTGATTAAAATAAATAGGATTGTCGATGGCATTAGAGAATTTCCCTCGGGTTTCTTCTAATCCAACGGAGTTAGTAGCTGATACGTCTGGCTCACAGACGTCAAAATCTTGTAGTTGAATAACGGGGATATTGAAAATGAATTCTTCCTCGGAAGTGTTAAAGATAGGCATGTATGCCTTCCCGTTATTATTAGTAACGATTGCTTGCCCATAATAGATGCCTTCGGCTAGAGTATGACGTGGCACATAACCGACTTGTTGGTGACTTGAGATTGGAAAAGAACAAGGGGTAACGCTCCTTCCTTTAAGAAGTATAGAATTTGAGTTTAGAAAAGGAATTCTTTCATCCTCGTGTTGAATAAAATTATTTTTGTAATCTATAGTAACGGCTCGTTCCCTCAGGAACTTGTTGCCTAAGATCCCATCCTGTGGGAATGCGATTGAGTCAGAGATTACATAGAATTCGGACGTTCTGCCGAGTATCGTCATAAAAATGACGCCTAAAGTGACGACGGTTTCAGAGGCAATCCCTTGCAAGCAGAGGGGATTGGTTGTATCAAGATTAACGTATGGTTTCAGGCATCCTTCCTTAATAAGGTTTAAACCGGATCCTGAATCAATCATAAATCTGCATTCTTTTGCCAAGTCTGGAGAAGCTAATGTAATCGTAGGTAAATCCGTAGGATGCTGATTGCTATTCAATTGGCAGATCCGGAGGCTTGCACTGTTGCTTCCGGGGGGACTGTGGCGCTTGGTTTTCCTTGTACGATATAAGTCGGGCGCCCTTGTTGCTGATCGTTCCGACGGACGCCGGGATTTATCGGAACGCCTTGAGCGTTTCCCGAATTTACTGGTTGCTGTATTCTTTCTTGAGCTCGTCTCCAGGCTAGTTTTCGGCATTCTTGTATCAGGTGGCCTGGAGTTTTACAATAGCGGCAAATCTTTGTTTGATAATTCTGCGGAGATTGTCCAGTGGGTATTGCTGGTCTTGAGAATGTCGGAAGAGCTGGTGGTAATGTAGTTGTATTCCCATTACCCGGTTTAGATTGATTATTAGTGTTGTTAGCCAAAGGAAATTGGCGAGAAGTGCTGTTATAATTATTAGGTCGATCTGCACGTGGTTGGAAATTCGGACGGAACACGGTTCGTTTCCGTATGTTCTCTGCTTCTATAGTTTTTGATAATTGGATGGCAGTGCTTATTCCATCTTTGAGAGTATGCGGATGTTCTAACTTGACTCTTACTAGCAGATCAGATGGAAGTCCGTTAATGAAACTGTGTAATGTAGTTATCTCGATTGCATCTTTTAATCTTTCATCTATATGTCCAGTATAGTCTGTTTCTCCATCGACGATTGCAGCACGTAATTCTTGTACTCTTCCAATATAATCGAAAATATCTTCGTTGTGCTTCATGTATACATTTGCCAATTCTCCTCTATATTGGTCTACCGATTTATTCGGTCCAAATATAAGCTTCAATCTTTGTGTTAATTCAAAAACAGTATGATATTCAGATCCTTCTACTGCGGAGTAAGCGTGTCCTTGTAGTTTATTCATTATTAGTTGGACTAAGAAATATTCATGATACTGCGGTATTAATTCAAGAGCGCGTTCGCAGATTTTACTAAAATGGAAAACGGACATTTTATGTCCATCGAATTTAGGAATCGTGTCGATAGCATCTTTAAGTCGTATGGGGGATGGTTGATCCATCACATCAAATTTATGTGGAGAGAGTTGCGGAGTCGTTTGTGTTTCAGGCCTATCATGCCTTGTGTCTTGAGTGGAATTTTCCAAGTTCGTAATCCTTGAATTAATTCTTTCAATTTGATCAGCTATCTTATGCATCGATGATATTAATTGTTCCATGCCTGTGGAGTCTTCGGTAAATTCTCTTTGTTCTAATTCTTCTTGAGCTCTTCTAAGACGCTCTTGTTTAACTTGTAGATCCTCTGACTGTTCTTTTAATAATTGTTCCTTCTCGTGCATCTTCTTCATTATGATTTCAATTTCTTCTGGGCTATATTGTTTTTTCGTAGCTCCTGTGGTTACGGAGCTTGCAGAGCTTGAGCGAGTTTGCATGATTACGTTGAAAATTGTTTATTCTTATCCACTGAATCTCTCAAAAGCACAGATCCTTCGGCAGATCCCACCGCTGCCACCAAGAATTAATGTTTTCTGTTACGTCCCCAGTTCCTCAGGACCGGTCTGGAAGTCTTACTTTCCCAGTTGGACGCAATTAATCTCTCAATTTGTTTTAGGGCAACCTGCTAGGCCGGCTATACCCTGGGACGCCGAGAGATTGAAGGTCTATTGTGCTTAGAGAGGATTCTAGGTGGAGAGTGAATAAACATTCATACTAAATTTTATAAGTTTATTTTGTTTTGTTCAAAGTATATATATATATTTTTATTTTACAAATTTGAATATCCTTTTATTCCTCCCTCGGGTAACCGTACAATTCTGGTAGAAAGTAAGAATATTCGATGTTTATGGTTGAGATGGGTCTTTCTGGGGAAGCTAAGGATATCTCTAAGGGCTCAAAGGGGTCTGCGTCTTCATATGCCACGGGGGAATAGCTAGGAGGACTATATAGGCTGTTTTCCTCGGGATAGTAGTTGTATAGGGGTACGGTGTCAAGATGTTGGAATGTCCCCGAGATGGAAGCAGTCTCTGGACTCTGACTCCAATCCACTGAAGGTCCAGGGATGGATGCCTGGTCGGAGTTTAACGAGATGGTTGAACAGTTGCTTCTATCTTCGGTAATTCTTTCTACTAGATTGGAGGGAGAATATTGATTATGTGGGACTGGGATAATTTCGTGGCTTTCTTCCTCAATAGTGATTATGGGGATAGGTGACTGAGGTTCTAAGTCGATGATCTCGGGAACTGGTGCAATGATTTCATTCTCAAGAGTGATGATAGGGAAGAAGGTACGTCGCGTTTGCCTATTTCGTCTCACACGGCGTAGAATATTTCGACGGGTATTGAAGTTACCTTGTCTCACTCGGACCATCTGTCGTTTAATTAACCAATTATAAACCTGTCTATTTAATATTTAAGACTTTGGTGATTTTGAAGTCACTTACTTTTGCGTAAAGTTGAATTTAAGAATACCCGATACCTGTTAATAAAAAAAAAAAAAAGAAAAAGGGAATTCCATATGAATGTTCAATTTATAATTGTTATCCCGAGTATAGTCAGATAGATGTCTCCAAAGTTGATAGAAGTATAGACCGGCAGAAATAGAAAGATTAGTATAAAAAATTTTATTGTTGGTAACGTTGACTCCCGAAAATTACCGACCGTCGGTAATGAAGATTTCTGTTTTACCGACCGATGGTAAGTTAGGTTTCTGTTTTACCGACCGATGGTTAGCGGCACTTTCTGTTTTACCGACCGATGGTAAGTTAGATTTCTGTTTTATCGACCGATGGTTAGCGTCACTTTCTGTTTTACCGACCGATGGTAAGTTATCGACTGATGGTAAGTTATCGACTGATGGTAAGTTATCGACTGATGGTAAGTTATCGACCGATGGTAAATTTTGATTGACGACTATTGGAAAAATTACCAACTGATGGTAAATTAGGATTATCGAGAATTTATTTGTTTGAAATATTAATGTGTTATCTTGGTTTCAAATAAATTCTTATTTTATTTTGATCCTCTGAAAATCGAAAGGGGATTCGTGGAAAAATCAGGAGTTTGGATACGCTGACAAGGTATCCACCTATCATACGGCTGGCTTAGTATTAACCTCGTAAGGTTAGGTTATAATTGCAAGTAGTGATAATAATTCAAATTGTTATAAACTAAGCCAGTGTATTGTCTCTAAATCCTGGGATGTATCTCGTATTTTGAAGTTAAGGCTAAATTCAATCCAAGATCAAAAGGTCAACTTCTATCATTGGGATAAATCCCTCAAGATAATTGCCTATTAATCGAAAACTGTATTTTCGCCTACTCGGACGTCGATTGACAGGAGGCCGCTTATTTTTTCTATTGCCTCACCAGCTCTAGGTTGAGAAACAACCTCTATCATGGGAATAAATTCCTCAAGATAATTATTTTTCCACCGAGCCAGACTTGGGTTCGACCTGCCGCTGCAGTTTCGCACTCGCTCACTGTCTATCGCGTCGTCTTATCAAAGAGATAAGTCCCAGATAAATTTTCCAATTGGAAATATTTACTAAGTTGAATAACTGGATTAAGGAATACGGGTAATCAAAGGTAAGGTTCCCGTATTGTCGCGCACTGATTCACTGAGTTTAGTTGTTAGTAGAAATTAAAGGTTAGATTAATGACAAGTGGCCGGATATTTACCAGTGTCTGAAATGTCCTAGTGTGTGAAGGCTGCTTCCCTTCACTAGGCTGATGAGTGGATGCTGCTTCCTTCCGCTGGATACCGTCTACCTCGGTGACAGTTCGGGATGGAGGTTGCAGTCCAGGAGTTCGATTGAGAAACTCAATGTTCAATAGTCACTGAATTTATTAACTGAATACACGTACAAAATCTCGGAGATATAAGTATTAACTGTGACGATCGTTGGGCAAAGTGCCAAGTTAACACTGAGAATATCGTTGGGCCAAATGCCAGTAGTTGTTAAGTGTTGAAAACGTTGGGCCAAATGCCAAGTTATCACTGTAAATATCGTTGGGCCAAATGCGAGGAGGACCGCTCTGCACGGGTTTATATAGTCGTCAGTCCCAGTTTTGCACACGGTCCCAATAGTAGGAGATGCGCTTCTCCGTGGAGGGAGTCGAGCAGTGATTGGTTCCCTCCTCTGCTTCTGGCTGCGCGCGCCTCGAAAGATGCGTCCGCCTCGAGGGATGTGCCGCGTTGTCAACGGGTGATTGGTTTTCTCTGACGTGATTGTTGCGCAATGATTTGGGATTGGCTCCCGCTGACGTGACGGATGCGCGCGCCTCGGAAGATGCGCGCGCCTCGGCGTGGGCGGCGCGGTCGCTCATTGGTTCCCTTCTCCGGGCTGGTTGCGCGCGCCGCTGGCACAAGCGTGGGGAAGATGCGCGCGCTGCTGGGCGTTGCCGCGGGAATTGGGCGTAGTGTGGGCGTAGTTTAATTTGTAGATGGTGGGACTCTTCAGAATTGAAGTGGGGGTGACGGAGCGGTCAGTATAGAATCGGCTATACTGGTTGCATTGTATTTTGACACATAAGTTTTATAATAATTATTAGACCATCAGAATTTCTTTGCAGTTTATATGCATATATTTTCCAATGTAGTTTTTTAAGCTCTAGCTGTAGAAATGTCAACGGAGTTTCTAGCATGCTCCGTTCGAAAGTTCATTTTTGTCTCTATGTATTATTATAGAAAATGCCTTTAAATATTGTTAATAAATTCTGACATCATAATTATTATAATTACAATTATTTTAACATAAGTATTTATGATTATGCGGTGGGATATAAGTATATAAAGACTATAAATTATTTCAGTAAATGGTGCAACAATTTTTATTCTTTGCTTTTATTTTTTAATATTTATATCTATTAGGTTCTTGAATAAAAATTATATTTATATCTATTAGGTTCTTGAATAAAAATTATTGCATGTACTTAATATTAATGTTTAACAATAAGTTAATTATTTCGTTATGTTGCGCAATGTTCTCTTGAACGGATTTTTTTGTGGATTAATATATAAATGGAGGTTATTGCATACGCTTAATAACAATAAATTCATTTGTTACTTAATGATAATTAATTATTTCATCATGTTGCGTAATGTTGTGCAATAATATTCGAGCGGAATATTCCATAGTCTTAGTTTGGAATGTGATGATGACTCATAATATCGCATACGGAAAATTATATTTTAAAACTTCGTTTATAAAATTAGTAGTATTGGAGTTTTCATAATTATGTATACATGTGTCGGTCTGACTTTTTATGCTCCTTAAGGGAAAATTGTCATAAGATTTTTATTTATAGTATTTTTCGAGTTAATCTGGAATCAATGATTTTTGATATAATTTAGGCCCCGAAATAATTAGATATACGTGTAGTCGGTGCCGAGACGTGTTCAAAAATATATATATATGTATATAAAGTCTTTTGGTTTTTGATTTTTAAAATTTCTTGTGTATCAGGATTACATATTAATGAAAGAGGTATTCTCTTATATGTCGGTAAAGTTAGTATCATCGCTACACCAGAGATGGCGCTGCCCTCTGTCGGTAATGTGGGTACGGACAGTATTCACTGTCGGTAAGGTAGGAAATGACTTTATCCTCAGTCGGTAACGTCGGTAACTGTGTTATCATGGGTCGGTAATTTTTCTGTCGGTAACTTTTGCTCTGTCGGTAAGGTAGAAAACTTCCTTATCGACCGTCGGTAATTTTTCTGTCGGTAACTTTTACTCTGTCGGTAAAGTAGAAAACTTCCTTATCGACCGTCGGTAATTTTTCTGTCGGTAACTTTTACTCTGTCGGTAAAGTAGGAATTTATTTTACCTTCCGTCGGTAATTTTTCTGTCGGTAACTTTTACTCCGTCGGTAAAGTAGGAATTTATTTTATCGACTGTCGGTAACTTTTATGTGGGTGATTTTGCCTATTGTCGGTAAAGTAGGTAATTTTTATGCGGATGATACTATATGTGGGCAAATACTTAAAATTATTTCTATCATTCCTAAGTAAGGTTATGTTATGTATAGCTAGCTTCTTAACAAAGAAAGATTATTTTCGGAGATATTGACAATATTAGATCGCGCGGCGTAATGGTATTGATGTACTATAAGTATTGGTGATATTACATTGCGCGGTGAGATTTTATAATAAGAAATATTGGTGACAATAGATAGCGTGATGGAATTTTAGTTAACAATATTAATTTATATTAACAATAATATGTTACTCGGTGGGATTAAGATTTATATGTTCGTCGGTAGAATTACAGTTTAAATATTATAGAGGCAATTTTTGCGTGTTTAAATAAAAATAAAAATTTAGTTGCGGGACGTAACACTCTATAACAATGTAATTTCGCAAAAATGCGAGTTAGAAAGACAGGTAATTACTAATGCCTTATCTTTTGCTACACTCCAACCAGACGAATTTGCCTATCAGCTCATGAAAGGGCCAGGATACATGGCCGTTACAACAGGAGAAGCAGTACAAATAATCAAATGTATCCCTGTTGAAGTGATGGTAAGAAAAACTGGAGAGTGTTATACCGAACTTCCCATTTCTGTACGAAATCATTCCTTCTTCCTTACACCAAAGTCAAGAATTATCACCAAAATTGGCAACGAACGAGAATGCAGTTTAGAACTTCCTACTTTGTATCGAATCGAAGATACATGGGTGCAACTTACACCTAACATTCAAGTTAGACAACTGCCACCTCAACAGCTAAAACCCATGACTGCCTTAACCTGGAGATATCTCACACCGGGACCTTTGGCCGTAAGCGGAATATATTCTGATACAGATCTGGAGAAATTACGAAATCACATAATGTTCCCAGCCGAAAAGCCAGCTTTACTCAATGCTGTTGCTAGAGGACTAACTGGCCATTCCATGAACACTGAAGGAATCTCAGTGTACAACTTGCTGGATGAAAATTCTTTAAATAAAATTGTCGAAAGCACAGCCTCGCGAATCTGGAAGGGATTCATAAATTTTGGATCAGCAACTGCAGGACTCGTCGGAATCTTCATGATTATTCGCCTAGTAAAATTAGTCATTGACACAGTCATTCATGGATACGCTCTTCACACTGTGTATGGTTGCAGCCTTCATCTACTCGGAGCTTTATGGAGCTCCCTCGCGAATTTACTGCTCCATCTGGCACGGGAATCTTCTAGAAAATCTGGAGACGATAACCGAGGCAATCAATCACCTGGCGGAGGAACAACCACGCAAACCTCCAACATCGATCCCACTGCACCTGCGGAAGTAATTACTCAACAACCTCCACCAGCCAAACCTCCAAGGACAATGAAACCTTGCCACGAAGAAATCACCAAAAACGTAAATATACCTATATCATATACAAACCTAAGAGACCGCTTAAACACCCTAGATGAAAATATTTAATCTCCCTAGTACAAAATCCTCCGAAAACAATCGGATTTTGTTCTTATTAGGGGGGAGGTGTTACGTCCCGCAACGAAAAATTTAAAATCTTACTTATAAAAGTATAATCCCTACTTATTCTCTCATCCTATATAATCTTTGCGCGATACTATATATAATCACTATATATTTGCGCCATAATATTATATATAATCAATATATATATACATCAATTTAATAATAATCAGTTCTCATGTAGTCAAAATACTAGTAACCACCAGTACTAACCGAAAGCTGGACTTATACACATCTATCAATCAAGAAAAGGTAATAGGCTCTTTGAAACAGTCATTTATAATAATCGTAAAAGAATTTCAATATATATATAATTATTATTTATGCAATTTTAATAAAGCTACAAAAGCCTCATACAATCACCTTAAAATCGCTTATGAAATTTCATAAATCAATAGCAAAATACTATATATATATATATATATATATATATTTATATATATATTCGCCATAATCTCATATTAATACAATACATTGATTGATGTGGTATATAGCCAGAAAAATATTACAATGAATTAGCAGTACTGGTACTGGTCGTATATAATGATATTAATCTTAATAACTAACCTTACTAAGAAAAGAAATTTATTCGAAACTTTATTATCAAGAAAAACTCTTAGCAAAACACTTGCAACAAGACTTCGTATGAATCGGTATGTGAACAAATTCGTCGGTGACTGGCTTATAGCCTCTTGTGCGTTCCTTCACATTCTTCTGGTAAATTTGGCATGGGAAAATTTCCATAGCCATGAATCCTGAAACCTGAAAATCAAATAATTAATTAATATTTTGTAATAAATATCTACAGTAAAAATGTTAACAAATGCTCCGAAAGTGAGCCACATAAAATATTAATACGAAAATTTACAAAGAATCATCAATAACAAAAGGAAAGTTATAAAGTTAATATTCTACGTACATATAAGAATATAAAACAATAAATAAATGTACCAAGTCAAACAAAAATTAATACCCATGAATAATAATTGTTACTAAAACAATACGCTTTAAAAATCAGTAATTATAATCCGTAATAAAATAATTAACAATATATATATATATTTTTTATATTCATGAGAAACAAAATTAATAAATTTTCCTTGAATAAATATTTTTCTAAACGTTATAATAAATCTTTACTGTACATTAATACCATTGGCCAAATATGTCTGTATAAAACTCTAATTATTATTGAATAACATTTAACTTTGACTATTTAATTACAAAATGTAAATGGCCAATAATCACCAAATAATAATCTTTTATAAAGTAACGAGCTTCTTTCAGAAATTAATGATTTAAACATTTCTTAATAAAATATAATTAATAAAATATAATTAATAAAATATAATATAATTAATAAATAAAATATAATTAATCAAGCAAGAATTTCCTTTAAAAATCCTAGATTATTTTAATTTTTGGTCCTAGTTGAGTTCCCGTAAATATATGTAAATGTTCACTATCAGGAAGTGATTTTCCTCAGAGTCTTGATACCTGAAAAATATAATAAATGTATAAGAAAATCTACTATAGAAATTATTAAATAAACCATTTAAAATATAATACATACTTGCACACCTTTTATGATCCTATATATATAATATTTATCCTCTTCCTAATAACGTAAGACAGCTTGTTATAAATAAGTAGCAAGAATTCCAAGTCCCAGCAACTGAAAATAATAATCAAATAATATTTGGCCGTATGAAAAATTAACTTAACAAAAATGTACTAAAAAATCAATCTATACAAAAATCTATTATCATTATAAAAGTTTGATTGATCAAAATTACTATATTAAAAAGGTTTAATATTTTATAAATGTATATAATTATATAGGAATAAAAGAAATCAAATAGTAAAAGAAGTATAATAAATCAAATATTAATATATTAAATTTCAACAATAAATATATTAAATTAAATAATAATTACTAAACAATAACTAAATAATAAAGAAATGTCAAGAAATTATTATGAATAAAAATTTTATACGTAACTCTTTGCTGCATACAGAATAATAAGTCACCCTATAAACATAGCCTCCACTTGGTTGTCCACCGGGTGTCCCAATATTTTCATCACCTAACGAAAACGCTATACGGAAAAATAAAAATATATTTATTAATAAAATTCCTTAGAAATATATTTCAATAACAAACCACAAATATGCCTCCTCAAATATATAATTAACCGACTACATCTATCGAAATTTATACACGAGACCTCAATAGGTAGTAGTACGTGAAAATGAGAGAGACCGCACTATCGGGTGACTCGCGCGAGTGAGAGAGACAGCGCTATACGCCATACCATATGTAAAAATTAATAAGAATTAAACCGCGAAACAAGCTCGGACAGACTTGTCACCCTCATTATTAGTATAAATACATATGTAGTTATTAATAAAAATTTAAAAGATAATGCATTAAAATACTAAAGGTACATAATATTATACATGAATACATATATTATATATATATATATATATATAATATATATTTTATAAATATATGATATAATTAAATAAAACCTTTAATTCATTAATTAACTTATCAAAATAATAAACTTACCAAATAAACTTCCGAAATAATTCGCACAGATTCCTCAAAATCCTTTCAATGCTGCATATTCTTATATGGTTTAAGCCTGTCTGTTGTCCGTGAATAATCCATTGGTCCATATCCCTTCCAACATATATATATACTATATATGCAACCTAGACAAATAAGAAAAATTCAAATAATAACACGTTTAAACTCTAAGCATAAGAACATAATAATTAATACATTATAAAAATCTCTTTTCATATACGTATATTCTATATAGTTATTCAAATAAAACTTCACTACATAATAATAAATTATATAAAATCTAATCCACCCATTATTGCCAAATAATACATATATTTTTCATTTTGATTATTAATTGCAAAATTTTATATACAATTAAAATATAATGAGTAAGCAATGATAACTAAATAATAAACCATTTTCATTATGTGAAAAGCTCAACATTAATTAATGTATGTATATATTTAATAAATGACCGAAAGTTGTCAAGTCAAGCACATTCAAAATAATATTAAAATATTTCAAAATATCCAAAACTTATCCGCAATTAGAGGTGCATAGAGTTAATAAGTCATGGCCAGATGATCATATGTGAGTATTTTAATCCGCTCCGACAATAGTCTAATAAACGTTCTATATTGTCGATTAAAATACAGCCAAGCTATAAATGATATGCACCCTCGAATATCTTCTGTATAGAATGTCGTTTTACAAAATATCTGAAAAATATAATAACTATATAAGACAAATATATTAAATTATTTAAATTATTAATAATTATAAATAATAAAGATTCTGATTTAATAAAACCAATAATGCAAAATAAAGCTCATAACTCTTTACTGTGTGCAGAATTATAAATCTATATAACTACTAAATAAATTTTGTTATAACAAAACTTTACACATATATAACACACATGAAATATAAAGTTCAAATAATAATAATACAAGGTAATAAATATACATATTAATAATAATAATGAATGTATGGTCTTATAAAATTCATTATGCATGATTTTATTATTGAGACGAATAATAAGTCTCCTTATAAGAGCACAAGGCTAAGTCCAGCGTACCGCGTTATCTCCCCTATTACTTTGTTATCTCCCCTAATGTTTTCGACGTCCGTGCCGAGTCTTAATGCGAAAGGGACTCGCGAATATATAATGTATGAATGTTATAAGGAGCGCCTTCTTATTGCAAGAGTAATAAATCATTACGAAATTGTAAATTATAAAAGAATATATATATATATTATATGTTAAATTAATCCATATCATTAACTAACAAAGATCCAACAGTAATGCAATTTTTTAGCAAACTTTCAAGCCTTCAAAAGAGAAATAACAATATGTATAATACATATTTAATTAATAAAATAATGAAGATAAAATTTTTAACAATTACATTTATTAACTTTTACAAACAATATATATAAGTATATATATATATATTCTATACAATTAACAAGTAAGGAATATATGAATAAATTATAACGAATGAAATTATTAAATCGATTTATAAAGCGTTATAAATTCACTCACCAAAAGATAAGCGACCCTCCGAGCTTCATCCGGTGCAGCTGCACATGAGCTCACTCAGCGATAAGATAAGGCCTGACGCGACTGCCTGGCGCGACTGCCTGGCACGGCGAACACCTGCATCCGGTGATAAAACAGCTCGCCACATCCTTTGTTCTAAGAGCTGAATAATGAAAGAATAATTAATACACTTTTATATTATAATGTAACACAATTATTATTAACAACTATCTAGACCATGCACCTATATGCACATACATATATATATATATCATATAATTATTATATAGCAAATTGTAATTATAATGGTTTATAACACCAGAATTTGTTTATAACATTGTTAACTAGAACTATATAATTAATATAAAGAAAGTTAAAAATCAATTCTAAACGGAACATGCTAGAACGATCATTCACACTTCTATTGAAAGAGGTTGAGATTCTATATTAAAAAATATATGCATGCAAATTATTAAAATTCTGGTGACTAAAAACCTATTGTAAAAGCCTTACCTTTTGTAAAATGAATTAACGAGCTCGATGCATGGACAATACTGACAGCTCCGTCGTCCCCACTATCCCCACGCAAGAGCGCGGCCACTACGTCATAGCGCGCTCGAAGAAGAAGGACAGCTATAGCGGCAAGCGGCGGTCGAGCCGCCTACGCCCGGGAGCGCCGCATTCTCCTACCACTGCGGATAGCCGGCACGGAGTAGGGACCAGAGGGTACCTCAGGGAGCGCAGCTCAGTCTTCCGCGCATTTGACCAGGAGCTCTCTGAAGAACAAGAACAGTAGCAGTCACGAACCATTTAAAATCGAAATAAAGACTTAGTCTCAAAACATTATTCGACTTAAAAACTTAGTCGCGAGAGCTGTAAGACAGTAGTATACTTGAACAATAAAAGTGTTTTATTTGAACATCATCGCGGTCTTCTGCCATTTATTTACTACCGGCTCCTTCGACTCTCCTGCCAAGGCATCACTGAGGTCGACAGTCAACAGCGGAGGTTCGACGAGCACTTCCAACCGCAGTACTTTTGGGTAAGTACTCGTTTTAATTATTCAATATTTTCCTTTTCATCTCTCGTGATCTGCAACCATCAACCGAATATTATTATTATTTTTGCATGACATATTGAAGAATTTTATTACACATATTAGTCAACAACTTACCTTCATACAATTCCAACGTCTTCTCCTTCCGATAACACGAGTACGTTGATTGCCTTTGAACGTTAAACGCTCAGTCTGTCTTTGGTTTTATCCACAAGAGTGAATCGTCGCCTTCGACTTGTCAATCGATGTGCATTGGGTAGTCTACTCTACCCCTCTGCCGTTTCCGCGAAGAATTTTCTTTAGAGGAAATTTCTTTACGGACTCTGTGCCGCTGTGACGTGACGTCTTGCACATCGAAACTCGTCGTAGAGCATGGGACGCGCTCTTTAAGGAC
Organism: Camponotus vicinus; assembly: GCF_025532165.1. Lineage (NCBI taxonomy): Eukaryota > Metazoa > Arthropoda > Insecta > Hymenoptera > Formicidae > Camponotus > Camponotus vicinus. The sequence goes on along the minus strand of NW_028141980.1, from coordinate 5,661,124 downwards.
CGACTGACACATAGTATGATAACTCTGGTTTAGTATCATATATTAGAAGAATTATTTAATAATAATAAAACTAAACCAGTAGGTACGGTATCCATCTGATATTCAAACATTCCTATACCCCCTTCCTTACCACGTCACTGCATGTGAGGTAATTAACTAATAATTTTCTCTCATAATAAATGAGGAGTCGCGATTTCAGAATCTGTCCTGTCTCTTTCTCTAAACCGGTTACGAAACTTTAGATTCACGCGGTACATTCTTTTTTGACAGGTGACCCCTCGAAATTTCCATCGTAAGTATTAGATGCCGCGAAATAATTTTAAATTATCCTTTCGATAAACAAATTTTAAAATTTAAATTATTTCAATAATAGATGGTAAACGCATTACGCATCGATCCAGTTCTCCGTCGCGAGATCCCCTTTCATCGGGCGGGTATAAGGCGTCGCGAGTATTTCCGACAGCGTCTGTTGAGAGACCGACGTACTGTTCCTTACCATTTATACGTAGACCGAGATGAAATTCCGAGCGAGATAATTCGAGCGGTCAATGATCATGAAAACACCCCACACGACCTTTCATTTGCCCCTTTGCCCTCCGAACTAAACCCCGAGAACAGCAGACAACACCAAGCGATACCGGCTGGAGAAGAACCGGAAGAAGAACAGGAATCGTCAGACAGTTGCTCTGTCAGCTCAACTGCTTCCACGATTGTCCTCGACCCGGATAACCTTACTGCTGGAATACCACGGGGATTACTTCGAGCCTGGGAGGCCAATGCCGAAATAAGACGGGACAGGCAGGTCCAAACGTCTCCCCGTCGCCCCGATAGCCCGGCCTCATTTTCGGATTATTCGACCCCAGATTATTCCCCGGTTAGACCCGGAGAATTCGGGTTTGACCCCGTGGATATCTCCCCAGCAGAAGAAGACTTGGCGGACCAAGCGGTTAATCATTTTCTGGATTATCTGAACAGCGAAGAATTCTTAGATACAGTCGATGACATATATCATACATAATTTGATTTCGCTAAAATTACCTTACAAACTAATGTAGAAGAACGAGGAAGGATAAAATGAATCGAAAGGAAAAAATAGAAATTTATAACATAATAAATCTACATATTTATTTGTCAACCCTAAAATACCTCCGAAAAGAAGCGTCCTATAGATCCTAATCTCTCGGCGTCCCAGGGTATAGCCGGCGTGGCAGGTTGCCCTGAAAAACAAAATAGAGAGATATAATATTGTTCGTCCCTGCACGGTGCGCCCTGCAGAATCGTTGAATAAACGATCGAATAGGACGTAACAAATCAATCATTATTCATGCTACCAAGGACAAGGATACTCACCAAAAAAGGAACGCCGAGGGACTGCAACGAATTCCTGCCAGTTATGTACAACATACACGGCAGCTGGTACCGCCTGATGCCACGACCACAAGAGGCGGCGGCACCTTCGATCATCCAACCGCTCACGAAACCCACCTGGAAATACGTGAGCCCTTCCTCTCTCGCCACCAGCGGCATCTATACCAGCGAAGATCTAGACAGACTCCGCGACCACATAATGTTCCCTATGGAAAAACCTTCGATGCTGAATACAATAGCGAGAGGGGCCATGGGACGAGAAATACCAGCAGGAAGCATATCCATGCTAAACCTGCTAGACGAAAAATCCTTGGACCAGATCGCGGAGAACGCAGGGCAAAAATTGTGGACAGGATTTATCACATTCGGATCGGCCAGCGCAGGTGTGATCGGAATTTTCATAATAATCCGATTAATAAAGCTAATCGTGGACACCATCATCCACGGATACGCATTGCATTCGATATACGGATGGAGCCTGCATCTACTGGGAGCGGTATGGACTTCAATGACGAACCTGCTCCTGTACACAGGATCACCAAGACGACGAATGGACGACGAGAATCAGCGATCCTCCAAACCCCTTTCGACGCCAGAAAATCAGCCCCCTAAAGCCCTCCCAATAACCGAAGACATTCGACCAACCCCCATAGAGCCCCCAATAAGTGAAGTGCGTGACTACCGAGAACTTCGAAAACTTTTGAACGAAAACGTGTAGTGCACACAAAATAGTTCTAAGCATATTATACATAGAATATAAGAGCGTGCGAAATAATTTACATTACTTTAGATTATACATGGAAAATGTTGGAACATCGTCCAACATTTTCATCTAAGGGGGGAGGTGTTACATCCCGCGCCTGATTTTTCCACGAACTTTCATGTAAATCTTCTAAGTTTCTTTCAGCGCATTTGAAAAGCGCGCCAAGGCGCGCTATGACACCGAACTCCGACTAGCGGCCGAGCGCGGCACTGCGTTAGATTTAAGCCTCCGCCAAGCGCCCAGAGATGGCGCTCAGCTAGGGCCCCTCTCTCTCCAAGCTCCCCACTTTCGACCGCCGCAGCAGTCGAGCCGCCGAAATCGAGGGACCTCGGAGCGGGCCCAGACTCAAGCAGTCTAACTCGCGACACCGAACCGACAAGTCCTAAGCTGGACTCTAATTCCATATCATAATCTTAACTCAAATTCCAAATTCATTATAAATTCATTCTCGAATCTAAGTGCTAGTTTAAATATATTACATTTTGTGTATTATTTTAGAAATATATATTAGTGTGTGCTAAACTTCGTGATCATTCAAAAGAATCCTAATTCAATAAATCCACATCCCACGCGACGCGACGTTAATATACAGATATTCTTAACCAGGCACGTGCTACTAAATTATAACAATTAAATCGAGTTTTCGTATTTGAAGTGACGACAGAGAGGACATACCGCTCGTCGCCTACAGAAAATACGAAGCATAATTGATTACTTCTGATTCAAAGTGACGACTCAGAGAGGACAAGCCGCTCGACGTCTACAGAAAATCCGAAGCATAATCAATCATTCCTGATTTGAAGTGACGGCTCAGAGAGGACAAGCCGCTCGACGCCTACAGAAAATCCGAATATGACTTTAATTTTCTACAATGCCTAAAACACGCCGTGCCGGTAGGAAAAATCAACTCCGTCGGATGATAGCGAGACATTACTACGCCGCGTCCACCAATTATATCGATATCGTAGAAACAAACCACTACGATAAAGAATACGAACAATTATTCGCGAGTGCAAATAAAACCACGTGCTTAATAAAGTGGCCAGAACGACTCATCCCCATCGACGTTGATAACCAGCCGCATCAACCCGCTTCCGTTCATCCCGGAGACCCGCGTGGAGCGCCGCGATCCCCGCCTACCAGTGCAGCCTGATTAATCAACGCGGCCAGGCCACGTGGAAATTAATCTTCGAAAGGAAATGAAGCGAAGCCATCTTGGAGGTAAGTGACGGTTGAAAATTCTTGTTTGTGCAAGTCACGACTTTTTGCCAGGCCCATCGTGTTTTTGTATAAGGTTTCACTTTTACGATCTTAGCCCGACCCTTCGGCGCCGCGGTACATTCCAGTGGTCAATCGAGTCACTCTGTATTAAATCCCCGGCCTTATCTCCGCGAATTACCGCGAATACCGGCTCTATTCCGCGAATAATAGCCAAATATTAATAATAATAATAACAACAATTCGAATTCATAGTGATAAATGACCGCGGTCCTCTCCTTAAGCTGTAATTAACGAAATTATGAATTGGGATTTAATCCGACGCTTGGGATTTAACGCAACGACCTACTAACCTATTTTCAACTTCGGGATTTAACGCGATGACCCACTGACCCAGTGACCTAATTTTTATTTTGGGATTTAACGCGATGACCCACTGACCCAGTGACCTAATTTTTATTTTGGGATTTAACGCGATGACCCACTGACCCAGTGACCTAATTTTTATTTTGGGATTTAACGCGATGACCCACTGACCCAGTGACCTAATTTTATTTTGGGATTTAATGCGATGACCCAGTGACCTACATAAATTGACCCAATTACCCCGTGACCTACTTTCCCGAATCCCTTTAAACCGACGCTGCGTTAAAGGGACTTAGTCCCAACCGAGACCTACTTTCAAGAAAATCCCTGGAAAATCGGATTTCACCCGATAAAATCGCTCCTCCCCGATGCGATCCCGCGTGTTTCGTGATCGGATCACTCAGACCCCCCTTAATACCCCCGATCTCTCCCTGAGCTTTTGCCAGAAAGCTTGCGGTTTCGCGAATAATCAAACTAGAGCCGCTCTGTGCGCATTCTGTTATTATTCCCTGCCCGCTGAAGAACGTCTACGGTATAATTACGTGACGAAACATAGACTTATAATTGGCGAACCCATCGGATTCGGGTGTTACTCCTGTGGAAGTAGATTAAGCAGCATCAGAATTAGCGACGAATGCCCCGAGTGCCCTGAGCGACTTCTAGACTATTGGCTACACCCTGCCAATCATCCAGTAACTCAAGACGGTAATATAGTCATCCCTATCGTGTACCCCGACGAAGAGTCCACTGACTCCGAGCCCGAACAATAATTCCGAGCGCTTCAGATCGCACGTATCCCCGGGAAGAGCCGCATAGGTTCGCTTGACCCGAAAAAGCGATCGAGCCCCGCGACGTCCGAATTCTCTTTTAGAGCCGCGACATCCCGGGACGTAACAATATCTAGATTTGGTACTTTGATATAGAAGGTTGCGCGTGATCTAGCAGGTATCACGACGGTGTCGTGATCGGTGAAGGGTATTCGGATTCCTTGCCATGCGACGTATCTTTCCTGCAGATGTATATTCGACGCGTCGCGGAGGAAATCGTTGCCTAGGACACCTTCTTGCGGTATCGGAAAATTGTCGTTTACTACGTGTAGCTCTAGAGGGTGACCCGAGTAGTAAACTTGTATGGACCCGAGCGTTTTGATCCTGCCTTCCGTTATACCGCAGAGATACAACTTATCGGTTTCACGGATGCTAGTCTCGGGATGAACGTTCCGTCGTTTAATAAGATTAGGAGAGGCGCCAGTGTCCACCATAAAGGAGGTTTTCTGTGAGAGTCCGTCGACGGCTAACGCAACGGTAGGCGCGTGTGGGAAGTTCTGCGGGTTTAGTGTCGCTATTCGGAATTCCCGGCGGGAATCGCGTCTATTGGGTTTACCGGGCGTATTTCGCGCATCGGGGGCCCTTGGCGAGCGTTGCCCGTCTGTCTCGCAGGGCCTTCCGGGTTTCCCTGGTTTTGCTGTCGAGCGTTATTATATGCGCGTTTTCGGCACTCGCTAATTTCATGCCCGAGGTTTTTACAGTACCTGCACTGCTTTATTTCTCGGCTTGCGTCCGGGTGGTCTGACGTTTTTGGTGAAGGGTCGCGGGACGCGTTGGTGGGGCGATTATTATTAGCGGGGTAGGAGTTAGTACGCGGGTAGTCGTTCCGGGTGCGATCCGGATATTGGGGTGCATTGCGCGAGTATTCTGTGCGTGGGTATGATCCTTGTGAGCGATCAAGTCGTGGTTGTCCGTACGGTGGGCGATCCGTGTGGGTGGTTACTGCTGGGTTCTCGCGATTTGCTCTGGGGTCGTTGTAGCGTTCCCGTGGAGGTGTGAGGGGTGGGAGTTGTCGTCTGGTATAGTTTCTACCCTCATAGTCTCTGTCTTGTCGCTCGCGCGTGCCGAATCGAGTCTTATCTAATTCTTGTTCTTTCGCGATTGTTTTGGCGACGGAGAATGCTTCGAATGGCTTCTGATAAAGTCTTTCTTTCATTTGTAAACGATATTCTAGCGGTAATCCTTTGCAGAAGGACCGTCCTGTTAATAGATCGATTTCGGCTTCGGTCGCGGGTGCGATGATTCCAGTTTCGCGACGTTCGGCGTCTAGGATCGCGGCGCGGAGTTCTTTTACTCGACTGATGTAATCTAGTATATGTTCTTGCGGTCTTAGGAAGATCATGCTTAGCTCACCGCGATGTTGGTCTATAGTTTTCTTAGATCCGAAGGCTGCGGTCAGGAGGTCTATCAATTGAGTAATATTGTCGCAGGGTTCGTCTTCCACGGCGCTATAGGCTCGCCCGCGTAATTTATTAATCAATAGCTTTGTAAGGTTCCGTTCCGCTGAGGGGGGAATGATTTCTCTGGCTCGTCGGCAAGCCTTGTTGAACTGGGATAGAGGGATATTGTAGCCATCGAAGCTGGGGACTGAATCGGTGGCTTCGCGGAAGGAGACCTTGGGGAGTTGAGTCGGGCTGGGGGAAAGGTCGTATTGATAGTCTTGGGAATCGCGTGCGTAAGTTCCTTGTCCGGAATGTCGTGGGGTTGAGTAATTTTCTCTACGGAGGAGCTCGACTTCTCGACGCAGTCGTTCGATCTCGAGGCGTACGTCGTCGCCCGCGCTTCGTGACGCATCATTGCCAGAGGCGTCTAGTTTACGCGTTTCCATTTCTTTTTCCATTTGTTCGCGGTGTCGAATAAGGTCTTGTATGTTCCTCTCGTATTCCTCGCGTTGTTCCTTTAATAGCGCCGCCTCTTCCTTTAATCTCTCGGCCTTGGTATCTAATTTAGTTTGGATTGCTTCGATTTCCGCCTCTGTCAGCGGTTTACTCGTGGATTTCCCGCTACGGGTGTCCGGCATATCAGAAAAAGGGTTTTATTCCGAGTTCTTCTCGTATCCCACCGCTGTCACCAAATTTGTTACGTCCCGGGATGTCGCGGCTCTAAAAGAGAATTCGGACGTCGCGGGGCTCGATCGCTTTTTTCGGGTCAAGCGAACCTATTGTTACGTCCCCAGTTCCTCAGGACCGGTCTGGAAGTCTTACTTTCCCAGTTGGACGCAATTAATCTCTCAATTTGTTTTAGGGCAACCTGCTAGGCCGGCTATACCCTGGGACGCCGAGAGATTGAAGGTCTATTGTGCTTAGAGAGGATTCTAGGTGGAGAGTGAATAAACATTCATACTAAATTTTATAAGTTTATTTTGTTTTGTTCAAAGTATATATATATATTTTATTTTACAAATTTGAATATCCTTTTATTCCTCCCTCGGGTAACCGTACAATTCTGGTAGAAAGTAAGAATATTCGATGTTTATGGTTGAGATGGGTCTTTCTGGGGAAGCTAGGGAAATCTCTAAGGGCTCGAAGGGGTCTGGGTCTTCATATGCCACGGGGGAATAGCTAGGAGGACTGTATAGGCGGTTTTCCTCGGGATAGTAGTTGTATAGAGGTACGGTGTCAAGATGTTGGAATGTCCCCGAGATGGAAGCAGTCTCTGGACTCTGACTCCAATCCACTGAAGGTCCGGGGATGGATGCCTGGTCGGAGTTTAGCGAGATGGTTGAACAGTTGCTTCTATCTTCGGTAATTCTTTCTACTAGATTGGAGGGAGAATATTGATTATGTGGGACTGGGATAATTTCGTGGCTTTCTTCCTCAATAGTGATTATGGGGATAGGTGACTGAGGTTCTAAGTCGATGATCTCGGGAACTGGTGCAATGATTTCATTCTCAAGAGTGATGATAGGGAAGAAAGTACGTCGCGTTTGCCTATTTCGTCTCACACGGCGTAGAATATTTCGACGGGTATTGAAGTTACCTTGTTTCACTCGGACCATCTGTCGTTTAATTAACCAATTATAAACCTGTCTATTTAGTATTTAAGACTTTGGTGATTTTGAAGTCACTTACTTTTGCGTAAAGTTGAATTTAAGAATACCCGATACCTGTTAATAAAAAAAGTAAAAAAGGAATTCCATATGAATGTTCAATTTATAATTGTTATCCCGAGTATAGTCAGATAGATGTCCCCAAAATTGATAGAAGTATAGACCGGCAGAAATAGAAAGATTAGTATAAAAAATTTTATTGTTGGTAACGTTGACTCCCGAAAATTACCGACCGATGGTAAGTTAGATTTCTGTTTTACCGACCGATGGTAAGTTATCGACCGATGGTAAGTTATCGACTGATGGTAAGTTATCGACCGATGGTAAGTTTTGATTGACGACTATTGGAAAAATTACCAACTGATGGTAAATTAGGATTATCGAGAATTTATTTGTTTGAAATGTTAATGTGTTATCTTGGTTTCAAAAAGATTCTTATTTTATTTTGATTCTCTGAAAATCGAAAGGGGATTTGAGGAAAAATCAGGAGTTTGGATACGCTGACAAGGTATCCACCTATCATACGGCTGGCTTAGTATTAACCTCGTAAGGTTAGGTTATAATTGCAAGTAGTGATAATGATTCAAATTGTTATAAACTAAGCCAGTGTATTGTCTTTAAATCCTGGGATGTATCTCGTATTTTGAAGTTAAGGCTAAATTCAATCCAAGATCAAAAGGTCAACTTCTATCATTGGGATAAATCCCTCAAGATAATTGCCTATTAATCGAAAACTGTATTTTCGCCTACTCGGACGTCGATTGACAGGAGGCCGCTTATTTTTTCTATTGCCTCACCAGCTCTAGGTTGAGAAACAACCTCTATCATGGGAATAAATTCCTCAAGATAATTATTTTTCCACCGAGCCAGACTTGGGTTCGACCTGCCGCTGCAGTTTCGCACTCGCTCACTGTCTATCGCGTCGTCTTATCAAAGAGATAAGTCCCAGATAAATTTTCCAATTGGAAATATTTACTAAGTTGAATAACTGGATTAAGGAATACGGGTAATCAAAGGTAAGGTTCCCGTATTGTCGCGCACTGTTTCACTGAATTTAGTTGTTAGTAGAAATTAAAGGTTAGATTAATGACAAGTGGCCGGATATTTACCAGTGTCTGAAATGTCCTAGTGTGTGAAGGCTGCTTCCCTTCACTAGGCTGATGAGTGGATGCTGCTTCCTTCCGCTGGATACCGTCTACCTCAGTGACAGTTCGGGATGGAGGTTGCAGTCCAGGAGTTCGATTGAGAAACTCAATGTTCAATAGTCACTGAATTTATTAACTGAATACGCGTACAAAATCTCGGAGATATAAGTATTAACTTGAAGATCGGTGGGCAGAATGCCAGTTATTAACTGTTGAAAACGTTGGGCAAAATGCCGGAGGTAGTTGAATGTTGAAGATCGTTGGGCCAAATGCCAAGTTATCACTGTAAATATCGTTGGGCCAAATGCCAGTAGTTGTTAAGTGTTGAAAACGTTGGGCCAAATGCCAAGTTATCACTGTAAATATCGTTGGGCCAAATGCCAGTAGTTGTTAAGTGTTGAAAACGTTGGGCCAAATGCCAAGTTATCACTGTAAATATCGTTGGGCCAAATGCGAGGAGGACCGCTCTGCACGGGTTTATATAGTCGTCAGTCCCAGTTTTGCACACGGTCCCAATAGTAGGAGATGCGCTTCTCCGTGGAGGGAGTCGAGCAGTGATTGGTTCCCTCCTCTGCTTCTGGCTGCGCGCGCCTCGAAAGATGCGTCCGCCTCGAGGGAGGTGCCGCGTTGTCAACGGGTGATTGGTTTTCTCTGACGTGATTGTTGCACAATGATTTGGGATTGGCTCCCGCTGACGTGACGGATGCGCGCGCCTCGGAAGATGCGCGCGCCTCGGCGTGGGCGGCGCGGTCGCTCATTGGTTCCCTTCTCCGGGCTGGTTGCGCGCGCCGCTGGCATGAGCGTGGGGAAGATGCGCGCGCTGCTGGGCGTTGCCGCAGGAATTGGGCGTAGTGTGGGCGTAGTTTAATTTGTAGATGGTGGGACTCTTCAGAATTGTAGTGGGGGTGACGGAGCGGTCAGTATAGAATCGGCTATACTGGTTGCATTGTATTTTGACACATAAGTTTTATAATAATTATTAGACCATCAGAATTTCTTTGCAGTTTATATGCATATATTTTCTAATGTAGTTTTTTAAGCTCTAGCTGTAGAAATGTCAACGGAGTTTCTAGCATGCTCCGTTCGAAAGTTCATTTTTGTCTCTATGTATTATTATAGAAAATGCCTTTAAATATTGTTAATAAATTCTGACATCATAATTATTATAATTACAATTATTTTAACATAAGTATTTATGATTATGCGGTGGGATATAAGTATATAAAGACTATAAATTATTTCAGTAAATGGTGCAACAATTTTTATTCTTTGCTTTTATTTTTTAATATTTATATCTATTAGGTTCTTGAATAAAAATTATATTTATATCTATTAGGTTCTTGAATAAAAATTATTGCATGTACTTAATATTAATGTTTAACAATAAGTTAATTATTTCGTTATGTTGCGCAATGTTCTCTTGAACGGATTTTTTGTGGATTAATATATAAATGGAGGTTATTGCATACGCTTAATAACAATAAATTCATTTGTTACTTAATGATAATTAATTATTTCATCATGTTGCGTAATGTTGTGCAATAATATTCGAGCGGAATATTCCATAGTCTTAGTTTGGAATGTGATGATGACTCATAATATCGCATACGGAAAATTATATTTTAAAACTTCGTTTATAAAATTAGTAGTATTGGAGTTTTCATAATTATGTATACATGTGTCGGTCTGACTTTTTATGCTCCTTAAGGGAAAATTGTCATAAGATTTTTATTTATAGTATTTTTCGAGTTAATCTGGAATCAATGATTTTTGATATAATTTAGGCCCCGAAATAATTAGATATACGTGTAGTCGGTGCCGAAACGTGTTCAAAAATATATATATATGTATATAAAGTCTTTTGGTTTTTGATTTGTAAAATTTCTTGTGTATCAGGATTACATATTAATGAAAGAGGTATTCTCTTATATGTCGGTAAAGTTAGTATCATCGCTACACCAGAGATGGCGCTGCCCTCTGTCGGTAATGTGGGTATGGACAGTCTTCACTGTCGGTAAGGTAGGAAATGACTTTATCCTCAGTCGGTAACGTCGGTAACTGTGTTATCATGGGTCGGTAATTTTTCTGTCGGTAACTTTTGCTCGGTCGGTAAGGTAGAAAACTTCCTTATCAACCGTCGGTAATTTTTCTGTCGGTAACTTTTGCTCGGTCGGTAAGGTAGAAAACTTCCTTATCAACCGTCGGTAATTTTTCTGTCGGTAACTTTTGCTCGGTCGGTAAAGTAGAAAACTTCCTTATCGACCGTCGGTAATTTTTCTGTCGGTAACTTTTACTCTGTCGGTAAAGTAGGAATTTACTTTACCTTCCGTCGGTAACTTTTATGTCGGTAACTTTTACTCTGTCGGTAAAGTAGGAATTTATTTTATCGACTGTCGGTAACTTTTGTGTGGGTGATTTTGCCTATTGTCGGTAAAGTAGGTAATTTTTATGCGGATGATACTATATGTGGGCAAACACTTAAAATTATTTCTATCAGTCCTAAGTGAGGTTATGTTATGTATAGCTAGCTTCTTAACAAAGAAAGATTATTTTCGGAGATATTGACAATATTAGATCGCGCGGCGTAATGGTATTGATGTACTATAAGTATTGGTGATATTACATTGCGCGGTGAGATTTTATAATAAGAAATATTGGTGACAATAGATAGCGTGATGGAATTTTAGTTAACAATATTAATTTATATTAACAATAATATGTTACTCGGTGGGATTAAGATTTATATGTTCGTCGGTAGAATTACAGTTTAAATATTATAGAGGCAATTTTTGCGTGTTTAAATAAAAATAAAAATTTAGTTGCGGGACGTAACACCTCCCCCCTAATGAAGACAAAATCCGATAGTTTTCAGAGGATTTTGTTTGAGGGAGTTAGATATTCTCATCTATTGTGTTCAAGCGATTCTTTAGGTTAGTGTAAGGATTTTGAATATTCACCTCTTCGGTGTTTTCTGCGTTGCCATCTTTTGATGTCCTCGGCGGTTTAACTGGTCGAGGTTGCTGTGTGATTATTTCTGGAGGTGCGTTTGCTTCCGCGGTTGGATTGATTGTGACATTAGTTCCGTCGTTGTCCGATTGGTGTCCGTTAGTTTCCTTTGATCTCCGGGAAGGGGGTTCCTTCGCCAGATGGAGCAGCAGATTTGCGAGGGAGCTCCATACGGCTCCTAATAGATGTAGGCTACAACCATACACTGTATGCAAGGCATAACCATGGATTATAGTATCGATTAATAATTTGATTATACGAATGATCATGAATATTCCAACGAGTCCAGCGGTCGCAGATCCGAAGTTAACGAATCCTCTCCAGATTCGAGAGGCGGTGCTCTCGACTATTTTGTTTAAAGAATCTTCATTAAGTAAATTATACACTGATATTCCGTCAGTATTGACGCTGTGGCCCGTTAGTCCTCGAGCTACAGTGTTCAATAATGCTGGTTTCTCGGCAGGAAACATAATGTGGTCTCTTAACTTTTTTAGATCGACTTCGGAGTAGATTCCACTCACGGCTAGTGGTCCGGGAGTGAGATACTTCCATGTTAAAGAGGCCATAGGCTTAAATTGTTCAGGCGATACTTGTCGGACTTGAATCGTAGGTGTAAGCTGTATCCAGGTATCCTCTATGCGGTATAAGGTGGGTAGTTCCATGCTGCACTCTCGTTCATTTCCGAGCTCCGTGATAATTCTAGATTTAGGTGTTAAGAAGAAAGTATTATTTCTTATAGTAACAGGGAGTTCGGTATAGCATTTTTCAGTTCTTCTTGCCATTGCTTCCACAGGAATACATTTAACTATGTGGACGGCTTCTCCTGCAGTGACGGCCATGTATCCAGGGCCTTTCATCAGCCGGTAGGCGAATTCATCTGGTTGGAGAGCGGCGAAAGATAAAGCATTTGTTATTACTTGTCTTTCTAGTTCGCATTTTTGAGAAATGACGTTATTATATAGGGATGTCATTTGCTGTTTGACGTGTTTTTCGATGTATACGAATTTGGAATTCATATATGTAAAGATGTCTAAATTATTAACGGCGATGGTTCCTTGTTTCGCGAACGTATTTCCTGGCTTTACTTCTAGGATGAATAATTTCGGATGTTCCGTGCATAGCAGTGTGTATCCACACAGGGGAAGTTCCTTAGTCTTCATAAGAGCAAAGGTAATTTCTTGAGTTACTAGGCTGTATATTACTGGAGAATCGGAGTGAGAGCTGTCTTCGAAGATCTTGTTTGCTGGTCCTTCATAAAGGACATCGTATCGTTGAAAATTACATGTATCCGTAGGCACGGGTTTCCAATAAGTATATCCATCGTCGGCGTCTAGACAAGAACCGGCAGCAAGATTGCATACCGTTCCTGATCTTAATTTAATTTTTCCAGTATTTATTTGCACTGGTACGTAGGCTGATTTCAAAGTAATTTTTACAGCGGCTTGGACAACTACATTGTCCCAGGTTCCATATGGATCGGAATATTGCGCTCCTTTACAATATCCATCGACTTGCAATCGTCCCCTAAGGGTGACACTTCGGTACGTCGTTTGATTAACCTTGATCCCAAGGATTAAAACGTATTCGGCGAGTGTTATACTCCCGTCTTGAAACATACGCAAGCACTGGGAATGTCCGGTTTCATGGACATAGTCGGCTTTTCCGTTGTGAACGGCTGAGATGTGTGAGTGCATTCCGCAATGGAAAATAGTTCTTGAAATTTCAATCTTGCACTGGATAACTTCAGTATGACTGTAGTCAGATAGTTGTAACAGTTGAATATGGACACTAGATGTATTTGGCTTTCGAATTTTTAAGTCACATTCGCCAACGTCAAGAAGAGAGACTGTAGTGACGTTGAGGTTTTGTCCTCCGCAGTCGAATCCAATTAAAGCGGATGCTTCACTTAGCAAGATTATAAGGATAAGGGACGTCATTATGTCTGAAATAATGATCCCTAACGTAAGATATATATACATATGTATTTTTGTATTATATGATTACATGAGTAATAACTAGTACTTATGATTACTGCTAGAGTATATGGAATATATATGTGTATTCATTTGCGGTGAGATTATTGTTTTAACATAATACACCGCTGCCACTAAAATTTTATTATTTTTCCTTAAGCGTTAGATTTCCCACTAAAGTTATTTAGTTTTATATGTATCTATGTATTTGCGGTGGGATATATATATATTATTATTTTTTTTTTTTTTTTTTTTTTTTATCGCGGTGGGATTATTTCTTTAAATTAGCTGCCACCAAAATATTTTATTTGTATTAATATATATATATATATATATATATATATATTAATTTTTTATTACTATTATTCTATTTTTCCCGAGTCATACACGTATATACTCTAAATGGTTAATTATATTATTTTTAAATATGTACGCTGACAACAAAGTAATTAATATGTATTCGTTAAACAATTCTATACGACTGATGCGTTTTTTCCTCTAAATATGGTATATATGAGTGTATATAATAAAGGCTTATTCAAATGGAGGTAAGCATTATGCATGCTTTAATATTAATGTTAAGACTCTTATAGTGATTCTATGCGATTTATTAGATCGTCTCTAGTTTCTAAGTCAAGATTTGCTTCAGGAACGCTATATTCGATTCTCAGAGTTTGTGAATTTACGATTAGAGCTACTAACCGTTTACAATTTTCTTCCTCTCCAGATACGTGTTGGAGGAATTGGTAATATGCGCGTGTACAAGTTGAGCATTCTATAAGTGGTTTATTCTGATAGCATTTCCCTCCGCATATCCGACAGGCGATTTTTGGCACATTTCCAAAATGGAATGCATGTAGATATTGCGTTAAGACCTTATTATAAATTCGTGGCTTATAATATTTGGCGCAAATTATGTAAGGGTCTTCGGAACCCATGACATCGTGTGTTAAAGTTATGGTACATCTTATGTTTAAACTATTGAACAGCGTATTGTCGAACAGTGGGTGGACTGATGTCTTGGCCTTAATTGGTAGACACATCTTTGAATTCAGGAAATTTGACCCTGATTATGTGTTCTGCAATAGGCGAAGGCATTTATGTCATTTATGTTCCTCCCACGTTTTCTTTCAATTATGGCTCTTTCGAGATAAGTATAGACGCATTCGGAACAGTTAAAGATAGAGCGAGTAGTTTCAAGAGTAGTATTGCAGAATTCGCATGCAGCGAAGTTAAGATTGCCAGAGGTAATCCAATGGCAGACTGTTAAGGAGGCTTGGCCTCTGAGTCGGCTAAGTCTATGACAAGAACAGCACATTCGTATTACACGAGATTCTACAAGTCTTTTATAAAATATGATCTTTTTACATTTTGCCTCATGGATTTTAGGAAAATGAATTAGGAGGCCATGAATCAAATGATTACAAGTGGTGCTGCTTGGAGTTTCCATCGTGATGACAGAATTTTGGTTCTTGGATTTTAATTTTGTTCTCTATTTTCTTTGTCACTGTTTTCGCGTTCGCGTTCCTCCTGTATATAATTTAAAAAACACTGCTCAGTGCAGGTGGTAATAGGAGTTATACGGCATACTTTCGTCGTGCAAATGCAACATTCGAATTCGCGAAAATCGTTCAAAGGGCAGAATTTAGATATACTGTGGTATTTGATTTGAACAAGACGATGGGTACAGATGTCGCGATCTTTGCACGTACGGCAAAAATATAAATTTTCTTTCTGGCAAAGATATCCGTTCCATTCCTCATGTACTACATGAGCTAACGTGTCCGTGTTAATTTCGGTTTGCATGTTCTTACGATTCGGGGGTTCTTTCTTCACTTATGGAAACGGTTGGAGGTTGTGTATCCCGAAATATTCTAGCTATATTTCTTATGCAAGTGGGGCAAGTGGCTAAAGGCCTTATGATAGATATAGGTCTGTAGCAATGAGCACAGAGTGTCTGTATTGCATGGGGTGCAATGGATATTATGTGGGAATTTATGGGTAGGTAGAATCGTTGGGTAATAGGAGTATAGAGTAAACAGTAGCAAGGACAACAATAATGGTTATGGTTATGGATGTGGAGATACCCGTGTAATTTTATACATGCGGCATTAGGTATTTGTCGAGACATCACAAATAGTGGAAAGGAAATATATAGATAGTATTTCAGTAAGATCTCTGATGCAAATAGAACATTGATGTATAGGGCTCAGAGTGGTTAGGTTTCGTAAGCAGTTGGCGCAACGGTATTCCACGTGGAATGGTCCAATGAAGAAATAGTGAACAAAGAATTGAGGAAGCTGAGTAATTAGTAGAGATAATTGTATCTCGATATAGCAGGGCTCACAGAAGTATGTATTGAAGTATGGATCTCGGTATCCTTGAGTTATCGCACAACAAAAGACACCGGACATTCTTTCGATATGTCCTATAGCGCAGGGGTTCTGTCGTAGACATTTACGACTATGGGGTATGTATAATCGGTATGAGTCGAAGTCTCTTCTAGTGTTTGTAGTAATTTAGTAGCTGTTGCGACACAGGGAATGCAATTAATTATATCTTGAGTTTCTATTACCACTATACCGCAAGTTATGCAGTATTCTTCTTTAACTAGATGACTATTTACGAAAAAATGTCTATGAATTTTCTGGTAATTTGCCCGGATTATCGCGGTGTGAGTTTGATCGTAACACCGGTCACAAAAGTTAGTGTTATCCTCGAGGCAGATTGCCCCGTGGACATGAGTGCAGTGAGCGAATAGGAATGAATCCCTGATTCGATGTACCTGCTGGATATTTGGCTGCGGCCGAATCGGCTGTCGGTGCCAAAGCATCTGAAATAAAAAGAGAAATTAACATTAATGTTTCATCCGGGTTTAGAATGTGCGAGCTTCACTTTGTCGACGTGGACAATTCGAGTTTGATTTCCGATTTTGAGTTTGACATTGCTGGGAGGTAATAATTCAAGTACCTCATGGGGACCCGTATATTGGTCGGCGAATTTTCCTTTACGCGGTTCTTTTAATAAATAAACTAATGTTCCTTGTTCAAGAGCTCGAGGGTTTATATTTCGATCATAATATCTCTTGCTTCTCTCTTTAGCTTGTACTAGATTTGAATGAGCTTGAGCTTGCAGATCTCTTATTTTGTTAAAGAGATTGGTGATATATTCATGGTAAGTAGGTTCAGTATTTTCTTCGATGATAGGATGTGCAGAGGGTAGTCGAGCTATTCGCCCGAAAACCAATTCGTAGGGTGAATATCTAGTTCCTTCGTGTACGCTAGTGTTGTATGAAAACATTGCGAGTTTAATATATTCGTCCCAATTTACCTCTCTATTTATTTGTATCTTTAGGTACTCCGTTAGTACATGATGTGAGCGTTCTAGTGATCCATTTGACTGAGGGTGATAAGCTGTGGTCTTAAAATGTTGTATGCAAAACTTCTTCGTTAGTTGTCTCATTAGAGCTGATAAAAAGTTAGTTCCCTGGTCCGTTAATATGGCACGAGGGGCTCCGTATATGCAAATAAATTCCTTGGTAAAAGCGTCAGCTATTGTTAAAGATGTGGCTTCTTGTAGAGGTGATGCCACGGAATATTTCGTTAGTAAATCTTGCATAGTTAATATGTATTGATGATTGTTATCCGTGATGGGCAGAGGTCCCATAATATCTAATGAAACCTTGTCGAAAGCCATTCCAGGCGTATCAGTAATAACCATTGGTTGCTTTGTTTTAACTCTAGTTAATTTCTTTAATTGACATTCACGGCAAGTCCTTATGAAATCTTGAATATCTTTCTTCATTGTCTTCCAACAATATCGAGAACGGAGGCGGTTATATGTTTTTGTCACTCCTTTATGTCCGCCATGCGCAGAGGCATGGTTTTCTAAAATTAGGGAGAGCCGTTGCTCTATTTCAGGAGTCTGTATAAGATTTAGGCATATGGTAATTTTGACAGGTAATTCTTGGAGATGTTTTTTAAACTGGTTAATTATATAAGACCATGGCAAATCGTCGAAACGGTCGGTTTTGCTAAGACTGAAAGATGATAGATCGAGTTCGGTAATGACGTCTACTAAAGATTTCAAACAGTTTTTAAGATTTTGAGCTTCTATTAAAATACGATTGTTTAATTTTATAGGGAAAGCGATAAGCGTGTTGGATTCTACTGTACGAATTCTGGCTCTTTCGAATGTTAATTCTTCGTAATTAGGAAGCAAGTTAGCTTCTTGATATAGTTTGGCTCCATTATCGTAAGGAGTACCATCTTGGTAAAGAAATATTACATGGTTATCCTTTTGTTTTAACAGGCTTTCTCGTACTTCTCGTACTTGAGCTTGGCTCCATGGCGGTGGCTCTGGAGGTTTCGGTTGATGAGGTATAATATTCGAATCTATTATTTCAGTATAATCGGACTCAGTACTTTCGTCGGAGTCTGTTACTTCTTCGATGATAACTTGACTGTCGTCGTGATCTTCAGAGTTGATGTTGGAGTTTTCTAATTCTTGATGTTGTATGGGGGTAGAGGTTCTTGTAACTTGAACGATTCTTTTATTCTTTTGATTTAATTTCTGTTTTCTAGAGATGCCTGGAGGTTGAGGCGAGAAAATAGATTCATCGGAAGAATATTCGTCAACAATGAATAAAGGTACGGCTATGTTGACAGCAGGATTTCTAGATAAAGCGTCGGCGTTATTATTTAAAGTTCCTTTTTTATATTTTATTTCGTATTGGTATTCGGATAGTTTCATCCGCCATTTCCATAATCGCGAAGAAGGGTCCTTAATGGAATGTAGCCACACTAAAGGCTTGTGATCCGTGATAATTGTAAAAGTTCTGCCATATAAATATGGTCGAAAGTGGTTTACACAGTAAATAATTGCAAGGCATTCTTTTTCAATCGTAGAATAATTTTGTTCTGCTGTATTCAAAACGCGTGAAGTATAAGCTATGGGCAAATCTTTTCCAATTTCTCCTTGACTAAGTACGCCTCCGACGGCATATCCAGAAGCGTCGGTGGTTAATATAAAAGGTTGATTAAAATCCGGATATTGCAATATAGGTTTTGAACATAATGAATGCTGTAATTTATTAAATGCTTCTGCTTGATTTTCTTTCCATTCAAATTTCTTATTCTTTTTCAAAAGATCTGTTAATGGCTTGGCAGTTTTGGAGAAATTCGGTATGAATCTTCGATAATATCCAGCTAATCCTAAGAACTGCTTAATGTTTTTGGGATTTCTTGGCGTAGGAAATTTCATAATGGCGTTTACTTTTGCAGGATCGGGTCTGACTCCGTCAGCTCCGATTATATGTCCTAAATACATGACTTCTTGTCGTAGGAATTCGCATTTATCAGGTTGCAGCTTTAAGTTTGCTGTTCTCAATCTTTCCATTAATCTTTCGAATTTGACTTCGTGTTCCTTTAGAGATCTTGCATATATAACGATGTCATCCATGTAAACGAATAATTCGTTTCCTTGTAAACCAGAGAGCACGTTATCCATCAGTCTTTGAAATGTTGCGGGTGCGTTTTTTAATCCAAACGGCATTCTTTTAAACTGGTAGTGTCCATAAGGTGTGGAAAAAGCAGTCTTATGAGCATCTTTTGATGACATAGGAATCTGATGAAATCCTGACGCTAAGTCTAATACAGAGAAATATTTAGCGGACCCGAGTTGATCGAGTATATCTGTTATGTTCGGCAAAGGATAAGCGTCTCCTATGGTTTTTTCATTAAGATTACGGTAGTCGATGACCATTCGCCATCGTTTGTTTCCTAGGGAGTCTGGTTTTTTAGGAACAATCCAGAGTGGAGAGTTATAAGGTGAGGTTGATGCTTCGATTAAGTCTGAGGATAATAATTCGGTTACTTGTTTATCGATCTCTTCTTTATGTACAGGGGGAAACCTGTATTGTTTTGTGTGGACTGGTACTTCATTAATAGTAGGAACATAGTGTTGCGCGGCATTGGTAGCTTGAAGATGTTCACCAGTAATATGAAATCTATCGGCGTGCTTGTATACTAGAGACTGTATATTTGCTGACTCCTCGGAGTTCAGATGTTCTAGTCGAAGAAGGTTTATAACGTCAGTAGCTCTTTCAATAGATTGGGGCAATGCTTGATTAAAATAAATAGGATTGTCGATGGCATTAGAGAATTTCCCTCGGGTTTCTTCTAATCCAACGGAGTTAGTAGCTGATACGTCTGGCTCACAGACGTCAAAATCTTGTAGTTGAATAACGGGGATATTGAAAATGAATTCTTCCTCGGAAGTGTTAAAGATAGGCATGTATGCCTTCCCGTTATTATTAGTAACGATTGCTTGCCCATAATAGATGCCTTCGGCTAGAGTATGACGTGGCACATAACCGACTTGTTGGTGACTTGAGATTGGAAAAGAGCAAGGAGTAACGCTCCTTCCTTTAAGAAGTACAGAATTTGAGTTTAGAAAAGGAATTCTTTCATCCTCGTGTTGAATAAAATTATTTTTGTAATCTATAGTAACGGCTCGTTCCCTCAGGAACTTGTTGCCTAAGATCCCATCCTGTGGGAATGCGATTGAGTCAGAGATTACGTAGAATTCGGACGTTCTGCCGAGTATTGTCATAAAAATGACGCCTAAAGTAACGACGGTTTCAGAGGCAATCCCTTGCAAGCAGAGGGGATTGGTTGTATCAAGATTAACGTATGGTTTCAGGCATCCTTCCTTAATAAGGTTTAAACCGGATCCTGAATCAATCATAAATCTGCATTCTTTTGCCAAATCTGGAGAAGCTAATGTAATCGTAGGTAAATCCCTAGGATGCTGATTGCTATTCAATTGGCAGATCCGGAGGCTTGCACTGTTGCTTCCGGAGGGACTGTGGCGCTTGGTTTTCCTTGTACGATATAAGTCGGGCGCCCTTGTTGCTGATCGTTCCGACGGACGCCGGGATTTATCGGAACGCCTTGAGCGTTTCCCGAATTTACTGGTTGCTGTATTCTTTCTTGAGCTCGTCTCCAGGCTAGTTTTCGGCATTCTTGTATCAGGTGGC
Source organism: Camponotus vicinus (assembly GCF_025532165.1). Lineage (NCBI taxonomy): Eukaryota > Metazoa > Arthropoda > Insecta > Hymenoptera > Formicidae > Camponotus > Camponotus vicinus. Next base: position 5,640,370 of record NW_028141980.1, on the reverse strand, counting down.
CTGGAGTTTTACAATAACGGCAAATCTTTGTTTGATATTTCTGCGGAGATTGTCCAGTGGGCATTGCTGGTCTTGAGAATGTCGGAAGAGCTGGTGATAATGTAGTTGTATTCCCGTTACCCGGTTTAGATTGATTATTAGTGTTGTTAGCTACAGGAAATTGGCGAGAAGTGCTGTTATAATTATTAGATCGATCTGCACGTGGTTGGAAATTCGGACGGAACACGGTTCGTTTCCGTATGTTCTCTGCTTCTATAGTTTTTGATAATTGGATGGCAGTGCTTATTCCATCTTTGAGAGTATGCGGATGTTCCAACTTGACTCTTACTAGCAGATCAGATGGAAGTCCGTTAATGAAACTGTGTAATGTAGTCATCTCGATTGCATCTTTTAATCTTTCATCTATATGTCCAGTATAGTCTGTTTCTCCATCGACGATTGCAGCACGTAATTCTTGTACTCTTCCAATATAATCGAAAATATCTTCGTTGTGCTTCATGTATACATTTGCCAATTCTCCTCTATATTGGTCTACCGATTTATTCGGTCCAAATATAAGCTTCAATCTTTGTGTTAATTCAAAAACAGTATGGTATTCAGATCCTTCTACTGCGGAGTAAGCGTGTCCTTGTAATTTATTCATTATTAATTGGACTAAGAAATATTCATGATACTGCGGTATTAATTCAAGAGCGCGTTCGCAGATTTTACTAAAATGAAAAACGGACATTTTATGTCCATCGAATTTAGGAATCGTGTCGATAGCATCTTTAAGTCGTATGGGGGATGGTTGATCCATCACATCAAATTTATGCGGAGATAGTTGCGGAGTCGTTTGTGTTTCAGGCCTATCATGCCTTGTGTCTTGATTGGAATTTTCCAAGTTCGTAATCCTTGAATTAATTCTTTCAATTTGATCAGCTATCTTATGCATCGATGATATTAATTGTTCCATGCCTGTGGAGTCTTCGGTAAATTCTCTTTGTTCTAATTCTTCTTGAGCTCTTCTAAGACGCTCTTGTTTAACTTGTAGATCCTCTGACTGTTCTTTTAATAATTGTTCCTTCTCGTGCATCTTCTTCATTATGATTTCAATTTCTTCTGGGCTATATTGTTTTTTCGTAGCTCCTGTGGTTACGGAGCTTGCAGAGCTTGAGCGAGTTTGCATGATTACGTTGAAAATTGTTTATTCTTATCCACTGAATCTCTCAAAAGCACAGAACCTTCGGCAGATCCCACCGCTGCCACCAAAAATTAATGTTTTCTGTTACGTCCCCAGTTCCTCAGGACCGGTCTGGAAGTCTTACTTTCCCAGTTGGACGCAATTAATCTCTCAATTTGTTTTAGGGCAACCTGCTAGGCCGGCTATACCCTGGGACGCCGAGAGATTGAAGGTCTATTGTGCTTAGAGAGGATTCTAGGTGGAGAGTGAATAAACATTCATACTAAATTTTATAAGTTTATTTTGTTTTGTTCAAAGTATATATATATATTTTATTTTACAAATTTGAATATCCTTTTATTCCTCCCTCGGGTAACCGTACAATTCTGGTAGAAAGTAAGAATATTCGATGTTTATGGTTGAGATGGGTCTTTCTGGGGAAGCTAGGGAAATCTCTAAGGGCTCGAAGGGGTCTGGGTCTTCATATGCCACGGGGGAATAGCTAGGAGGACTGTATAGGCGGTTTTCCTCGGGATAGTAGTTGTATAGAGGTACGGTGTCAAGATGTTGGAATGTCCCCGAGATGGAAGCAGTCTCTGGACTCTGACTCCAATCCACTGAAGGTCCGGGGATGGATGCCTGGTCGGAGTTTAGCGAGATGGTTGAACAGTTGCTTCTATCTTCGGTAATTCTTTCTACTAGATTGGAGGGAGAATATTGATTATGTGGGACTGGGATAATTTCGTGGCTTTCTTCCTCAATAGTGATTATGGGGATAGGTGACTGAGGTTCTAAGTCGATGATCTCGGGAACTGGTGCAATGATTTCATTCTCAAGAGTGATGATAGGGAAGAAAGTACGTCGCGTTTGCCTATTTCGTCTCACACGGCGTAGAATATTTCGACGGGTATTGAAGTTACCTTGTTTCACTCGGACCATCTGTCGTTTAATTAACCAATTATAAACCTGTCTATTTAGTATTTAAGACTTTGGTGATTTTGAAGTCACTTACTTTTGCGTAAAGTTGAATTTAAGAATACCCGATACCTGTTAATAAAAAAAGTAAAAAAGGAATTCCATATGAATGTTCAATTTATAATTGTTATCCCGAGTATAGTCAGATAGATGTCCCCAAAATTGATAGAAGTATAGACCGGCAGAAATAGAAAGATTAGTATAAAAAATTTTATTGTTGGTAACGTTGACTCCCGAAAATTACCGACCGATGGTAAGTTAGATTTCTGTTTTACCGACCGATGGTAAGTTATCGACCGATGGTAAGTTATCGACTGATGGTAAGTTATCGACCGATGGTAAGTTTTGATTGACGACTATTGGAAAAATTACCAACTGATGGTAAATTAGGATTATCGAGAATTTATTTGTTTGAAATGTTAATGTGTTATCTTGGTTTCAAAAAGATTCTTATTTTATTTTGATTCTCTGAAAATCGAAAGGGGATTTGAGGAAAAATCAGGAGTTTGGATACGCTGACAAGGTATCCACCTATCATACGGCTGGCTTAGTATTAACCTCGTAAGGTTAGGTTATAATTGCAAGTAGTGATAATGATTCAAATTGTTATAAACTAAGCCAGTGTATTGTCTTTAAATCCTGGGATGTATCTCGTATTTTGAAGTTAAGGCTAAATTCAATCCAAGATCAAAAGGTCAACTTCTATCATTGGGATAAATCCCTCAAGATAATTGCCTATTAATCGAAAACTGTATTTTCGCCTACTCGGACGTCGATTGACAGGAGGCCGCTTATTTTTTCTATTGCCTCACCAGCTCTAGGTTGAGAAACAACCTCTATCATGGGAATAAATTCCTCAAGATAATTATTTTTCCACCGAGCCAGACTTGGGTTCGACCTGCCGCTGCAGTTTCGCACTCGCTCACTGTCTATCGCGTCGTCTTATCAAAGAGATAAGTCCCAGATAAATTTTCCAATTGGAAATATTTACTAAGTTGAATAACTGGATTAAGGAATACGGGTAATCAAAGGTAAGGTTCCCGTATTGTCGCGCACTGTTTCACTGAATTTAGTTGTTAGTAGAAATTAAAGGTTAGATTAATGACAAGTGGCCGGATATTTACCAGTGTCTGAAATGTCCTAGTGTGTGAAGGCTGCTTCCCTTCACTAGGCTGATGAGTGGATGCTGCTTCCTTCCGCTGGATACCGTCTACCTCAGTGACAGTTCGGGATGGAGGTTGCAGTCCAGGAGTTCGATTGAGAAACTCAATGTTCAATAGTCACTGAATTTATTAACTGAATACGCGTACAAAATCTCGGAGATATAAGTATTAACTTGAAGATCGGTGGGCAGAATGCCAGTTATTAACTGTTGAAAACGTTGGGCAAAATGCCGGAGGTAGTTGAATGTTGAAGATCGTTGGGCCAAATGCCAAGTTATCACTGTAAATATCGTTGGGCCAAATGCCAGTAGTTGTTAAGTGTTGAAAACGTTGGGCCAAATGCCAAGTTATCACTGTAAATATCGTTGGGCCAAATGCCAGTAGTTGTTAAGTGTTGAAAACGTTGGGCCAAATGCCAAGTTATCACTGTAAATATCGTTGGGCCAAATGCGAGGAGGACCGCTCTGCACGGGTTTATATAGTCGTCAGTCCCAGTTTTGCACACGGTCCCAATAGTAGGAGATGCGCTTCTCCGTGGAGGGAGTCGAGCAGTGATTGGTTCCCTCCTCTGCTTCTGGCTGCGCGCGCCTCGAAAGATGCGTCCGCCTCGAGGGAGGTGCCGCGTTGTCAACGGGTGATTGGTTTTCTCTGACGTGATTGTTGCACAATGATTTGGGATTGGCTCCCGCTGACGTGACGGATGCGCGCGCCTCGGAAGATGCGCGCGCCTCGGCGTGGGCGGCGCGGTCGCTCATTGGTTCCCTTCTCCGGGCTGGTTGCGCGCGCCGCTGGCATGAGCGTGGGGAAGATGCGCGCGCTGCTGGGCGTTGCCGCAGGAATTGGGCGTAGTGTGGGCGTAGTTTAATTTGTAGATGGTGGGACTCTTCAGAATTGTAGTGGGGGTGACGGAGCGGTCAGTATAGAATCGGCTATACTGGTTGCATTGTATTTTGACACATAAGTTTTATAATAATTATTAGACCATCAGAATTTCTTTGCAGTTTATATGCATATATTTTCTAATGTAGTTTTTTAAGCTCTAGCTGTAGAAATGTCAACGGAGTTTCTAGCATGCTCCGTTCGAAAGTTCATTTTTGTCTCTATGTATTATTATAGAAAATGCCTTTAAATATTGTTAATAAATTCTGACATCATAATTATTATAATTACAATTATTTTAACATAAGTATTTATGATTATGCGGTGGGATATAAGTATATAAAGACTATAAATTATTTCAGTAAATGGTGCAACAATTTTTATTCTTTGCTTTTATTTTTTAATATTTATATCTATTAGGTTCTTGAATAAAAATTATATTTATATCTATTAGGTTCTTGAATAAAAATTATTGCATGTACTTAATATTAATGTTTAACAATAAGTTAATTATTTCGTTATGTTGCGCAATGTTCTCTTGAACGGATTTTTTGTGGATTAATATATAAATGGAGGTTATTGCATACGCTTAATAACAATAAATTCATTTGTTACTTAATGATAATTAATTATTTCATCATGTTGCGTAATGTTGTGCAATAATATTCGAGCGGAATATTCCATAGTCTTAGTTTGGAATGTGATGATGACTCATAATATCGCATACGGAAAATTATATTTTAAAACTTCGTTTATAAAATTAGTAGTATTGGAGTTTTCATAATTATGTATACATGTGTCGGTCTGACTTTTTATGCTCCTTAAGGGAAAATTGTCATAAGATTTTTATTTATAGTATTTTTCGAGTTAATCTGGAATCAATGATTTTTGATATAATTTAGGCCCCGAAATAATTAGATATACGTGTAGTCGGTGCCGAAACGTGTTCAAAAATATATATATATGTATATAAAGTCTTTTGGTTTTTGATTTGTAAAATTTCTTGTGTATCAGGATTACATATTAATGAAAGAGGTATTCTCTTATATGTCGGTAAAGTTAGTATCATCGCTACACCAGAGATGGCGCTGCCCTCTGTCGGTAATGTGGGTATGGACAGTCTTCACTGTCGGTAAGGTAGGAAATGACTTTATCCTCAGTCGGTAACGTCGGTAACTGTGTTATCATGGGTCGGTAATTTTTCTGTCGGTAACTTTTGCTCGGTCGGTAAGGTAGAAAACTTCCTTATCAACCGTCGGTAATTTTTCTGTCGGTAACTTTTGCTCGGTCGGTAAGGTAGAAAACTTCCTTATCAACCGTCGGTAATTTTTCTGTCGGTAACTTTTGCTCGGTCGGTAAAGTAGAAAACTTCCTTATCGACCGTCGGTAATTTTTCTGTCGGTAACTTTTACTCTGTCGGTAAAGTAGGAATTTACTTTACCTTCCGTCGGTAACTTTTATGTCGGTAACTTTTACTCTGTCGGTAAAGTAGGAATTTATTTTATCGACTGTCGGTAACTTTTGTGTGGGTGATTTTGCCTATTGTCGGTAAAGTAGGTAATTTTTATGCGGATGATACTATATGTGGGCAAACACTTAAAATTATTTCTATCAGTCCTAAGTGAGGTTATGTTATGTATAGCTAGCTTCTTAACAAAGAAAGATTATTTTCGGAGATATTGACAATATTAGATCGCGCGGCGTAATGGTATTGATGTACTATAAGTATTGGTGATATTACATTGCGCGGTGAGATTTTATAATAAGAAATATTGGTGACAATAGATAGCGTGATGGAATTTTAGTTAACAATATTAATTTATATTAACAATAATATGTTACTCGGTGGGATTAAGATTTATATGTTCGTCGGTAGAATTACAGTTTAAATATTATAGAGGCAATTTTTGCGTGTTTAAATAAAAATAAAAATTTAGTTGCGGGACGTAACACTATGCGGTTCTTCCCGGGGATACGTGCGATCTGAAGCGCTCGGAATTATTGTTCGGGCTCGGAGTCAGTGGACTCTTCGTCGGGGTACACGATAGGGATAACTATATTACCGTCTTGAGTTACTGGATGATTGGCAGGGTGTAGCCAATAGTCTAGAAGTCGTTCAGGGCACTCGGGGCATTCGTCGCTAATTCTGATGCTACTTAATCTACTTCCACAGGAGTAACACCCGAATCCGATGGGTTTGCCAATTATAAGTCTATGTTTCGTCACGTAATTATACCGTAGACGCTCTTCAGCGGGCAGGGAATAATAACAGAATGCGCACAGAGCGGCTCTAGTTTGATTATTCGCGAAACCGCAAGCTTTCTGGCAAAAGCTCAGGGAGAGATCGGGGGTATTAAGGGGGGCTTGAGTGATCCGATCACGAAACACGCGGGATCGCATCGGGGGAGAGCGATTTTATCGGGTGAAATCCGATTTTCCAGGGATTTTCTTGAAAGTAGGTCTCGGTTGGGACTAAGTCCCTTTAACGCAGCGTCGGTTTAAAGGGATTCGGGAAAGTAGGTCACGGGGTAATTGGGTCAATTTATGTAGGTCACTGGGTCATCGCATTAAATCCCAAAATAAAATTAGGTCACTGGGTCAGTGGGTCATCGCGTTAAATCCCAAAATAAAAATTAGGTCACTGGGTCAGTGGGTCATCGCGTTAAATCCCAAAATAAAAATTAGGTCACTGGGTCAGTGGGTCATCGCGTTAAATCCCAAAATAAAAATTAGGTCACTGGGTCAGTGTGTCATCGCGTTAAATCCCAAAATAAAAATTAGGTCACTGGGTCAGTGGGTCATCGCGTTAAATCCCAAAATAAAAATTAGGTCACTGGGTCAGTGGGTCATCGCGTTAAATCCCAAAGTTGAAAATAGGTTAGTAGGTCGTTGCGTTAAATCCCAAGCGTCGGATTAAATCCCAATTCATAATTTCGTTAATTACAGCTTAAGGAGAGGACCGCGGTCATTTATCACTATGAATTCGAATTGTTGTTATTATTATTATTAATATTTGGCTATTATTCGCGGAATAGAGCCGGTATTCGCGGTAATTCGCGGAGATAAGGCCGGGGATTTAATACAGAGAGACTCGATTGACCACTGGAATGTACCGCGGCGCCGAAGGGTCGGGCTAAGATCGTAAAAGTGAAACCTTATACAAAAACACGATGGGCCTGGCAAAAAGTCGTGACTTGCACAAACAGGAATTTTCAACCGTCACTTACCTCCAAGATGGCTTCGCTTCATTTCCTTTCAAGGATTAATTTCCACGTGGCCTGGCCGCGTTGATTAATCAGGCTGCACTGGTAGGCGGGGATCGCGGCGCTCCACGCGGGTCTCCGGGATGAACGGAAGCGGGTTGATGCGGCTGGTTATCAACGTCGATGGGGATGAGTCGTTCTGGCCACTTTATTAAGCACGTGGTTTTATTTGCACTCGCGAATAATTGTTCGTATTCTTTATCGTAGTGGTTTGTTTCTACGATATCGATATAATTGGTGGACGCGGCGTAGTAATGTCTCGCTATCATCCGACGGAGTTGATTTTTCCTACCGGCACGGCGTGTTTTAGGCATTGTAGAAAATTAAAGTCATATTCGGATTTTCTGTAGGCGTCGAGCGGCTTGTCCTCTCTGAGCCGTCACTTCAAATCAGAAATGATTGATTATGCTTCGGATTTTCTGTAGACGTCGAGCGGCTTGTCCTCTCTGAGTCGTCACTTTGAATCAGAAGTAATCAATTATGCTTCGTATTTTCTGTAGGCGACGAGCGGTTTGTCCTCTCTGTCGTCACTTCAAATACGAAAACTCGATTTAATTGTTATAATTTAGTAGCACGTGCCTGGTTAAGAATATCCGTATATTAACGTCGCGTTGCGTGGGATGTGGATTTATTGAATTAGGATTCTTTTGAATGATCACGAAGTTTAGCACACACGAATATATATTTCTAAAATAATACACAAAATGTAATATATTTAAACTAGCACTTAGATTCGAGAATGAATTTATAATGAATTTGGAATTTGAGTTAAGATTATGGTATGGAATTAGAGTTAGAGTCCAGCTTAGGACTTGTCGGTTCGGTGTCGCGAGTTAGACTGCTTGAGTCTGGGCCCGCTCCGAGGTCCCTCGATTTCGGCGGCTCGACTGCTGCGGCGGTCGAAAGTGGGGAGCTTGGAGAGAGAGGGGCCCTAGCGGAGCGCCATCTCTGGGCGCTTGGCGGAGGCTTAAATCTAACGCAGTGCCGCGCTCGGCCGCTAGTCGGAGTTCGGTGTCATAGCGCGCGTTGGCGCGCTTTTCAAATGCGCTGAAAGAAACTTAGAAGATTTACATGAAAGTTCGTGGAAAAATCAGGCGCGGGATGTAACAGTATCTAGGACATATAATTGGATCTGACGGAGTCAAACCTGACCCCGCTAAGATAAAGGCTATAATGAATTTTCCTACTCCGAAGAATCCGAAAAACATCAAACAATTCCTAGGACTAGCCGGATATTATAGAAGATTTATTCCAAATTTTTCCAAAGTCGCAAAACCATTAACTGATCTCTTAAAAAAGGATAAGAAATTCGACTGGCAGGACAAACAAGCAGAAGCATTCGATTTTCTAAGGAATTCACTATGCTCTGAGCCTATTTTACAATATCCCGACTTTACTAATCCATTCATTCTAACCACCGATGCATCTGGATATGCGGTCGGAGGAGTGCTCAGTCAAGGAATAATAGGGAAAGATCTACCCGTTGCCTACACATCTCGAATTCTAAATTCCGCTGAACAAAATTATTCTACAATAGAGAAAGAATGTTTAGCTATCATTTATTGCGTAAATCATTTTAGACCCTATTTATACGGAAGGATATTCACTATAGTAACTGACCATAAACCATTAGTGTGGCTACACTCCATCAAGGACCCTTCCTCAAGATTATGGAAGTGGAGAATGAAACTCTCTGAATATCAGTATGAAATACAATATAAAAAGGGAACTCTAAATTATAACGCTGATGCCTTATCCAGAAATCCACCCGTCGACGTGGCTATTCCGTTATTCCTCATTGATGAAGGAGAATATTCATCCGACGAATCCATATTTTCGTATAGACCTCAAAGGCCAAAGGGAAAATCTAGTACACCTGAAGGTCAGAATGCAGGACCTAATCAGGAAGACATGGGAAACTATCAAAAAACCGCCGAGACTTCGGCCCCCGTAGAGCGTCAACCAGCAGAAGATTATCAAAATTATTCTGTCGAACAAGAAAATAACAATTATGGAGTCACAATCGAAGAAGTTACTGACTCTGAAGACAGCGATGATACGGATTATACTGAAATAATAGAATCCGACATTGTACCGTATCAGTCAAACCCACAACAACTGAATCCACCAGCTCTTCCACCATGGAGTCGAGCCTTAGTGCGAGAAGTTAGAGAGGATTTACTCCAACAGAAAGATAATCACACAATATTTATTTACCAGAACGGGACAGCTTACGACAATGGCGCAAAATCATATCAAGAAGCCAATTTACTCCCCAAATATGAAGGATTGGCATTCGAAAGGGCCAGGGTATGTACTGTAAAAGGAAACACGTTAATTGCCCTCCCCATCAAATACGACTATCATACCCTTATAGAAGCCCAGAATCTTAAAAACTGTCTACACTCTTTAGTGGATGTCATTACTGAACTTGGACTCTCTTCCATAAGTCTTAGTAAGACCGAACGCTTCGACGACCTTCCATGGTCATACATCCTTAACCAACTCAAAAGATATCTACAGGAATTACCCATTAATATAACGATATGCTTAAATTTAATTCAAACGCCTGAAATCGAAAAACGTCAATCTCTAATTTTGGAAAATCATGCCTCAGCTCATGGAGGACATAAAGGTGTAACGAAGACCTATAACCGCCTTAGATCTCGTTACTGCTGGAAAACAATGAAAAAGGATATTCAGGAATTCATTAGAACCTGTCGGGAGTGTCAAATAAAGAAACTAACTAGAATAAAAACCAAGCAACCCATGGTTATAACGGATACCCCAGGGGCTGCTTTTGATAAAGTATCCCTGGATATTATGGGACCTCTTCCCCTAACAGTGAGTAACAATCAGTACATACTGACCATGCAGGATTTACTAACAAAATATTCTACCGCCGTGCCATTAAAGGAGGCCACATCGTTAACAATCGCAGACGCCTTCACTAAAGAATTTATCTGTATATACGGTACCCCTCGCGCAATATTAATCGATCAAGGAACAAATTTTTTATCCGCCTTAATGCGACAGTTAACAAGGAAATTTCGCATTCAACATTTTAGGACCACTGCCTATTGTTACGTCCCGCAACAAAAAAAATTTAAAATCCTACTTATAAAAGTATAATCCCTACTTATTCTCTCATCCTATATAATCTTTGCGCGATACTATATATAATTACTATATATTTGCGTCATAATATTATATATAATCAATATATATATACATCAATTTAATAATAATCAGTTCTCATGTAGTCAAAATACTAGTAACCACCAGTACTAACCGAAAGCTGGACTTATACACATCGATCAATCAAGAAAAAGTAATAGGCTCTTTGAAACAGTCATTTATAATAATCGTAAAAGAATTTCAATATATATATAATTATTATTTATGCAATTTTAATAAAGCTGCAAAAGCCCCACACAATCACCTTAAAATCGCTTATGAAATTTCATAAATCAATAGCAAAGTGCTGTATATATATATATATATATATTTATATATATATATTCGCCATAATCTCATATTAATGCAATGCATTGATTGATGTGGTATATAGCCAGAAAGATATTACAATGAATTAGCAGTACTGGAACTGGTCGTATATAATGATATTAATCTTAATAACTAACCTTACTAAGAAAAGAAATTTATTCGAAATTTTATTATCAAGAAAAACTCTTAGCAAATCATTTGCAACAAGACTTCGTATAAATTGGTATACGAACAAATCCGTCGGTAACTGGTCTTATAGCCTCTTGTGCGTTCCTTTACATTCTTCTGGTAAATTTGGCATGGGAAAATTTCCATAGCCATAAATCCCGAAACCTGAAAATAATATAATTAATTAGTATTTAGACAAATAAAGACATAAATCAATAAACAATGAAAAACACATATATATATATATATATATAAAAGTTTAATTATTATCAAATAATAAATATATTTACTTTGATTATTTAATTATAAAATTAAAATGTAAAAACAGATGACCAGCAACGACTAAATAATAATCCTTTGTAAAATAACAAGCTTCTTTTAAAAGGAAAATGATTTAAAATATAATTTGTTTCGAAGAATAGTATAAAGAATTTCGTATCTTATATAATCTTTACTTGTAATTATATATAATCACTATAAACCCACTTTATATTATATGTAACCAATATATATAGATATTCACTCAATATTCATATTATTCAGTTATCACATATAACCAAAAAAAGATATCCCTATGCGTGTATACGCGCTTACTACAAAGGAAAAGGCATAAATCAAAATATTTTATCAAATGATACGCACCTAAATTCTATTAATAAATGATTTCGTGAGCCCATGCGTATCTTTTCGGCAAATAGTATGGTCAGTTGTCATAAAAGAAATGCAGCGATTACCAATTTTGAAACCTGAAAATCATATAATTAATTAATATTTTGGGATAAATAACCTACAGTAAAAATGCTAACAAATGCTCCGAAAGTGAGCCACATAAAATATTAATACGAAAATTTATAAAGAATCATCAATAACAAAAGGAAAGTTATAAAGTTAACATTCTACGTACATATAAGAATATGAAACAATAAATAAATGTACCAAGTCAAACAAAAAATTAATGCCCATGAATAATAATTGTTACTAAAACAATACGCTCTAAAAATCAGTAATAATAATTAGTAATAAAATAATTAACAATATATATATATTTTTTATATTCATGAGAAACAAAATTAATAAATTTTCCTTGAATAAATATTTTTCTAAATGTTATAATAAATCTTTACTGTACATTAATACCATTGGCCAAATATGTCTGTATAAAACTCTAATTATTACTGAATAACATTTAACTTTGACTATTTAATTACAAAATGTAAATGGCCAATAACTAAATAATAATCTTTTATAAAGTAACGAGCTTCTTTCAGAAATTAATGATCTAAACATTTCTTAATAAAATATAATTAATAAAATACATATATAAAATATAATTAATAAATAAAATATAATTAATCAAGCAAGAATTTCCTTTAAAAATCCTAGATTATTTTAATTTTTGGTCCTCGTTGAGTTCCCGTGAATATATGTATATGTTCACTATCAGGAAGTGATTTTCCTCAGAGTCTTGATACCTGAAAAATATAATAAATGTATAAGAAAATCTACTATAGAAATTATTAAATAAACCATTTAAAATATAATACATACTTGCACACCTTTTATGATCCTATATATATAATATTTATCCTCTTCCTAATAACGTAAGACAGCTTGTTATAAATAAGTAGCAAGAATTCCAAGACCCAGCAACTGAAAATAATAATCAAATAATATTTGGCCGTATGAAAAATTAACTATTAAATTTCAACAATAAATATATTAAATTAAATAATAACTACTAAACAATAACTAAATAATAAAGAAATGTCAAGAAATTATTATGAATAAAATTTTATACGTAACTCTTTGCTGCATGCAGAATAATAAGTCACCCTATAAACATAGCCTCCGCTTGGTTGTCCACCGGGTGTCCCAATATTTTCATCACCTAACGAAAACGCTATACGGAAAAATAAAAATATATTTATTAATAAAATTCCTTAGAAATATATTTCAATAACAAACTATAAATATGCCTCCTCAAATGTATAATCAACAGACTACATCTATCGAAATTTATACACGAGACCTCAATAGGTAGTAGTACGTGAAAGTGAGAGAGACCGCACTATCGGGTGACTCGCGCGAGTGAGAGAGACAGCGCTATACGTAATACCATATGTAAAAATTAATAAGAATTAAACCGCGAAACAAGCTCGGACAGACTTGTCATCCTCATTATTAGTATAAATACATATGTAGTTATTAATAAAAATTTAAAAGATAATGCATTAAAATACTAAAGGTACATAATATTATACATGAATACATATATTATATATATATATATATATATATAATATATATTTTATAAATATATGATATAATTAAATAAAACCTTTAATTCATTAATTAACTTATCAAAATAATAAACTTACCAAATAAACTTCCGAAATAATTCGCACAGATTCCTCAAAATCCTTTCAATGCTGCATATTCTTATATGGTTTAAGCCTGTCTGTTGTCCGTGAATAATCCATTGGTCCATAACCCTTCCAACATATATATATATATTATATATGCAACCTAGACAAATAAGAAAAATTCAAATAATAACACGTTTAAACTCTAAGCGTAAGAACATAATAATTAATACATTATAAAAATCTCTTTTTATATACGTATATTCTATATAGTTATTCAAATAAAACTTCACTACATAATAATAAATTATATAAAATCTAATTTCTTATCCACCCATTATTGCCAAATAATACATATATTTTTCATTTTGATTATTAATTGCAAAATTTTATATACAATTAAAATATAATGAGTAAGCAATGATAACCAAATAATAAACCATTTTCATTATGTAAAAGCTCAACATTATTTAATGTACATATATACTTAATAAATGACGAAGTTGTCAAGTCAAGCACATTCAAAATAACATTAAAATAAAATATTTCAAAATATCCAAAACTTATCCGCAATTAGAGGTGCATAGAGTTAATAAGTCATGGCCAGATGATCATATGTGAGTATTTTGATCCGCTCCGACAATAGTCTAATAAACGTTCTATATTGTCGATCAAAATACAGCCAAGCTATAAATGATATGCACCCTCGAATATCTTCTGTATAGAATGTCGTTTTACAAAATATCTGAAAAATATAATAACTATATAAGACAAATATATTAAATTATTTAAATTATTAATAATTATAAATAATAAAGATTCTGATTTAATAAAACCAATAATGCAAAATAAAGCTCATAACTCTTTACTGTGTGCAGAATTACAAATCTATATAACTACTAAATAAATTTTGTTATAACAAAACTTTACACATATATAACACACATGAAATATAAAGTTTAAATAATAATAATAAAAGGTAATAAATATACATATTAATAATAATAATGAATGTATGGTCTTATAAAATTCATTATGCATGATTTTATTATTGAGACGAATAATAAGTCTCCTTATAAGAGCACAAGGCTAAGTCCAGCGTACCGCGTTATCTCCCCTATTACTTTGTTATCTCCCCTAATGTTTTCGACGTCCGTGCCGAGTCTTAATGCGAAAGGGACTCGCGAATATATAATGTATGAATATTATAAGGAGCGCTTTCTTATTGCAAGAGTAATAAGTTATTACGAAATTATAAATTATAAAAGAATATATATATATATTATATGTTAAATTAATCCATATCATTAACTAACAAAGATCCAACAGTAATGCAATTTTTTAGCAAACTTTCAAGCCTTCAAAAGAGAAATAACAATATGTATAATACATATTTAATTAATAAAATAATGAAGATAAAATTTTTAACAATTACATTTATTAACTTTTACAAACATATATATATATTCTATACAATTAACAAGTAAGGAATATATAATTTATTCATATAAATTATAACGAATGAAATTATTAAATCGATTTATAAAGCGTTATAAATTCACTCACCAAAAGATAAGCGACCCTCCGAGCTTCATCCGGTGCAGCTGCACATGAGCTCACTCAGCGATAAGATAAGGCCTGGCGCGACTGCCTGGCGCGACTGCCTGGCACGGCGAACACCTGCATCCGGTGATAAAAAAGCTCGCCACATCCTTTGTTCCAAGAGCTGAATAATAAAAAGAATAATTAATACACTTTTATATTATAATGTAACACAATTATTATTAACAATTATCTAGACCATGCACCTATATGCACATACATATATACATATATCATATAATTATTATATAGCAAATTGTAATTATAATGGTTTATAACACCAGAATTTGTTTATAACATTGTTAACTAGAACTATATAATTAATATAAAGAAAGTTAAAAATCAATCCTAAACGGAACATGCTAGAACGATCATTCACACTTCTATTGAAAGAGGTTGAGATTCTATATTAAAAAATATATGCATGCAAATTATTAAAATTCTGGTGACTAAAAACCTATTATAAAAGCCTTACCTTTTGTAAAATGAATTAACGAGCTCGATGCATGGACAATACTGACAGCTCCGTCGTCCCCACTATCCCCCACGCAAGAGCGCGGCCACTACGTCATAGCGCGCTCGAAGAAGAAGGACAGCTATAGCGGCAAGCGGCGGTCGAGCCGCCTACGCCCGGGAGCGCCGCATTCTCCTACCACTGCGGATAGCCGGCACGGAGTAGGGACCAGAGGGTACCTCAGGGAGCGCAGCTCAGTCTTCCGCGCATTTGACCCGACGCTCTTGAGACAACATCACCTAGCATTTGACCAGGAGCTCTCGAGAAGAAACCAACTAAAGCGATCACGAGCGTATTATAGAACATTTTTCGAGCCAAAAAAGAACTTAGTCGCAGGATATTTTTCCGGACTAAGAACTTAGTCTAGAGAGCAGTCGAATATTATAGTATACTTAAAGAAAATAAAGTGTCTTTGAACCATCACTTGGGTCTTCTGCCAATCATTTGTCACCGGTTCCTCCGACTCTCCTACAGGGACATCGCCGAGGCAGACCGTCCTCCACGGAGATTCATCGCATATCCTGACAGCAGTACTTTTGGGTAAGTACTCGTTTTAATTATTCAATAATTTCCTTTTCATCTCTCGTGATCTGCAACCATCAACCGAATATTATTAATTATTATTTTTGCATGACATATTGAAGAATTTTATTACACATAATAGTCAACAACTTACCTTTATACAATTCCAACGTCTTCTCCTTCTGATAACACGAGTACGTTGATTGCCTTTGAATGTTCAACGCTCAGTCTGTCTTTGGTTTTATCCACAAGAGTGAATCGTCGCCTTCGACTTGTCAATCGATGTGCATTGGGTAGTCTACTCTACCCCTCTGCCGTTTCCGCGAAGAATTTTTTCCAGGGAAATTTCTTTACGGACTCTGTGCCGCTGTGACGTGACGTCTTGCACATCGAAACTTGTCGTAGAGCACGGGACGCGCTCTTTAAGGACCGACTGACACATAGTATGATAACTCTGGTTTAGTATAATATATTAGAGGAATTATTTTATAATAATAAAACTAAACCAGCAGGCACGGTATCCATCTTATATTTAAATATCCCTACACACCCTTCCTTACCACGTCACTGCATGTAAGGTAACTATCTAATAATTTTCTCTTATAATAAATGAGGAGTCGCGATTTCAGAATCTGTCCTGTCTCTTTCTTTAAACCGGTCACGAAACTTTAGATTTACGCGGTACATCCTTTGTTGACAGGTGACCCCTCGAAATTTCCATCGTAAGTATTAGATGCCGCGAAATAATTTCAAATTATCCTTTCAATAAAACAAATTTAAAATTTAAATTATTTCAATAATAGATGGTTAGCGCCCGACGACCAGATCCAATAACTCGCCGCGAATTTCCCTTACAAAATCCAGGTGTAACCCGGCGGGAAATATTTAGACAGCGATTATTACGAGATCGCCCCTCCGTCGCTCGTCAATTATTTATAGATAGGGACGAGATTCCTACCGGAATAGCAAGGGCCGCAACCGACCGCGAAGACACACTCTTCGACCTCTCCTTCGCACCCTTGCCCCCGGAGCTTAACCCCGAAACCACCGACGGCAATCTCCCTGCGATACCAGCTAGCGCAGAGTCCGAGGAAGAGGAAATTGAATCTGCGGAATCGGACACATCAAGCGACGCGTCCACAATAATTATTGATTTGGAAGACCGAACGGACGGAATTCCCTTGGGACTGCTCCGCGCTTGGGAGCGAAACGGGGAAATAAGGAGGAGCCCAGCGACGTTGGATCGACGGGTCCAAACTTCACCGCCGCCTAGCCTCCCACGAACCCCAGACTCTTTTCCGGGGTATTCGCCGCCAAATTATTCTCCTGTCTTGCCTGGAGAAGTGGATTTAGATTCCACAAATATCACTCCAAGTGAAGAGGACTTTATAGATTACGAAATTAACCAGCTTCTTGATTATTTAGATAGCGAAGAGTTCCTCGATTCTATTGTCGAACCATAAAATCCTAAATAACTTTGTTACGTCCTATTCGATCGTTTATTCAACGATTCTGCAGGGCGCACCGTGCAGGGACGAACAATATTATATCTCTCTATTTCTTT
This sequence comes from Camponotus vicinus, assembly GCF_025532165.1. Taxonomy (NCBI): domain Eukaryota; kingdom Metazoa; phylum Arthropoda; class Insecta; order Hymenoptera; family Formicidae; genus Camponotus; species Camponotus vicinus. The sequence continues at coordinate 5,622,688 of NW_028141980.1, read as the reverse complement.
TTCAGGGCAACCTGCTAAGCCGGCTATACCCTGGGACGCCGAGAGATTAGGATCTATAGGACGCTTCTTTTCGGAGGTATTTAAGGTTGACAAATAAATATGCAAATTTATTATATTATAAATTCTATTTTTTCCTTTTTATTTATTTTATCCTTCCTCGTTCTTTTACATTAGTTTGTAAGGTAATTTTAGTGAAATTAAATTATATATATGTATTGGATATATTTATATATATGTATAGTTTATTTAGGATTTTATGGTTCGACAATAGAATCGAGGAACTCTTCGCTATCTAAATAATCAAGAAGCTGGTTAATTTCGTAATCTATAAAGTCCTCTTCACTTGGAGTGATATTTGTGGAATCTAAATCCACTTCTCCAGGCAAGACAGGAGAATAATTTGGCGGCGAATACCCCGGAAAAGAGTCTGGGGTTCGTGGGAGGCTAGGCGGCGGTGAAGTTTGGACCCGTCGATCCAACGTCGCTGGGCTCCTCCTTATTTCCCCGTTTCGCTCCCAAGCGCGGAGCAGTCCCAAGGGAATTCCGTCCGTTCGGTCTTCCAAATCAATAATTATTGTGGACGCGTCGCTTGATGTGTCCGATTCCGCAGATTCAATTTCCTCTTCCTCGGACTCTGCGCTAGCTGGTATCGCAGGGAGATTGCCGTCGGTGGTTTCTGGGTTAAGCTCCGGGGGCAAGGGTGCGAAGGAGAGGTCGAAGAGTGTGTCTTCGCGGTCGGTTGCGGCCCTTGCTATTCCGGTAGGAATCTCGTCCCTATCTATAAATAATTGACGAGCGACGGAGGGGCGATCTCGTAATAATCGCTGTCTAAATATTTCCCGCCGGGTTACACCTGGATTTTGTAAGGGAAATTCGCGGCGAGTTATTGGATCTGGTCGTCGGGCGCTAACCATCTATTATTGAAATAATTTAAATTTTAAATTTGTTCTATTGAAAGGATAATTTGAAATTATTTCGCGGCATCTAATACTTACGATGGAAATTTCGAGGGGTCACCTGTCAACAAAGGATGTACCGCGTAAATCTAAAGTTTCGTGACCGGTTTAAAGAAAGAGACAGGACAGATTCTGAAATCGGGACTCCTCATTTATTATAAGAGAAAATTATTAGATAGTTACCTTACATGCAGTGACGTGGTAAGGAAGGGTGTGTAGGGATATTTAAATATAAGATGGATACCGTGCCTGCTGGTTTAGTTTTATTATTATAAAATAATTCCTCTAATATATTATACTAAACCAGAGTTATCATACTATGTGTCAGTCGGTCCTTAAAGAGCGCGTCCCGTGCTCTACGACAAGTTTCGATGTGCAAGACGTCACGTCACAGCGGCACAGAGTCCGTGAAGAAATTTCCCTGGAGAAAATTCTTCGCGGAAACGGCAGAGGGGTAGAGTAGACTACCCAATGCACATCGATTGACAAGTCGAAGGCGACGATTCACCCTTGTGGATAAAACCAAAGACAGACTGAGCGTTGAACATTCAAAGGCAATCAACGTACTCGTGTTATCAGAAGGAGAAGACGTTGGAATTGTATGAAGGTAAGTTGTTGACTATTATGTGTAATAAAATTCTTCAATATGTCATGCAAAAATAATAATTAATAATATTCGGTTGATGGTTGCAGATCACGAGAGATGAAAAGGAAATTATTGAATAATTAAAACGAGTACTTACCCAAAAGTACTGCTGTCAGGATATGCGATGAATCTCCGTGGAGGACGGTCTGCCTCGGCGATGTCCCTGTAGGAGAGTCGGAGGAACCGGTGACAAATGATTGGCAGAAGACCCAAGTGATGGTTCAAAGACACTTTATTTTCTTTAAGTATACTATAATATTCGACTGCTCTCTAGACTAAGTTCTTAGTCCGGAAAAATATCCTGTGACTAAGTTCTTTTTTGGCTCGAAAATACGCTCGTGATCGCTTTAGTTGGTTTCTTCTCGAGAGCTCCTGGTCAAATGCGCGGAAGACTGAGCTGCGCTCCCTGAGGTACCCTCTGGTCCCTACTCCGTGCCGGCTATCCGCAGTGGTAGGAGAATGCGGCGCTCCCGGGCGTAGGCGGCTCGACCGCCGCTTGCCGCTATGGCTGTCCTTCTTCTTCGAGCGCGCTATGACGTAGTGGCCGCGCTCTTGCGTGGGGATAGTGGGGACGACGGAGCTGTCAGTATTGTCCATGCATCGAGCTCGTTAATTCATTTTACAAAAGGTAAGGCTTTTACAATAGGTTTTTAGTCACCAGAATTTTAATAATTTGCATGCATATATTTTTTAATATAGAATCTCAACCTCTTTCAATAGAAGTGTGAATGATCGTTCTAGCATGTTCCGTTTAGAATTGATTTTTAACTTTCTTTATATTAATTATATAGTTCTAGTTAACAATGTTATAAACAAATTCTGGTGTTATAAACCATTATAATTACAATTTGCTATATAATAATTATATGATATATATATATATATATGTATGTGCATATAAGTGCATGGTCTAGATAGTTGTTAATAATAATTGTGTTACATTATAATATAAAAGTGTATTAATTATTCTTTCATTATTCAGCTCTTAGAACAAAGGATGTGGCGAGCTGTTTTATCACCGGATGCAGGTGTTCGCCGTGCCAGGCAGTCGCGCCAGGCAGTCGCGCCAGGCCTTATCTTATCGCTGAGTGAGCTCATGTGCAGCTGCACCGGATGAAGCTCGGAGGGTCGCTTATCTTTTGGTGAGTGAATTTATAACGCTTTATAAATCGATTTAATAATTTCATTCGTTATAATTTATTCATATATTCCTTACTTGTTAATTGTATAGAATATATATATATATACTTACATATATTGTTTGTAAAAGTTAATAAATGTAATTGTTAAAAATTTTATCTTCATTATTTTATTAATTAAATATGTATTATACATATTGTTATTTCTCTTTTGAAGGCTTGAAAGTTTGCTAAAAAATTGCATTACTGTTGGATCTTTGTTAGTTAATGATATGGATTAATTTAACATATAATATATATATATATTCTTTTATAATTTATAATTTCGTAATAACTTATTACTTTTGCAATAAGAAAGCGCTCCTTATAATATTCATACATTATATATTCGCGAGTCCCTTTCGTATTAAGACTCGGCACGGACGTCGAAAACAATAGGGGAGATAACAAAGTAATAGGGGAGATAACGCGGTACGCTGGACTTAGCCTTGTGCTCTTATAAGGAGACTTATTATTCGTCTCAATAATAAAATCATGCATAATGAATTTTATAAGACCATACATTCATTATTATTATTAATATGTATATTTATTACCTTGTATTATTATTATTTAAACTTTATATTTCATGTGTGTTATATATGTGTAAAGTTTTGTTATAACAAAATTTATTTAGTAGTTATATAGATTTATAATTCTGCACACAGTGAAGAGTTATGAGCTTTATTTTGCATTATTGGTTTTATTAAATCAGAATCTTTATTATTTATAATTATTAATAATTTAAATAATTTAATATATTTGTCTTATATAGTTATTATATTTTTCAGATATTTTGTAAAACGACATTCTATACAGAAGATATTCGAGGGTGCATATCATTTATAGCTTGGCTGTATTTTAATCGACAATATAGAACGTTTATTAGACTATTGTCGGAGCGGATTAAAATACTCACATATGATCGTCTGGCCATGACTTATTAACTCTATGCACCTCTAATTGCGGATAAGTTTTGGATATTTTGAAATATTTTAATATTATTTTGAATGTGCTTGACTTGACAACTTTCGGTCATTTATTAAATATATACATACATTAATTAATGTTGAGCTTTTCACATAATGAAAATGGTTTATTATTTAGTTATCATTGCTTACTCATTATATTTTAATTGTATATAAAATTTTGCAATTAATAATCAAAATGAAAAATATATGTATTATTTGGCAATAATGGGTGGATTAGATTTTATATAATTTATTATTATGTAGTGAAGTTTTATTTGAATAACTATATAGAATATACGTATATGAAAAGAGATTTTTATAATGTATTAATTATTATGTTCTTATGCTTAGAGTTTAAACGTGTTATTATTAGAATTTTTCTTATTTGTCTAGGTTGCATATATAGTATATATATATGTTGGAAGGGATATGGACCAATGGATTATTCACGGACAACAGACAGGCCGTTAAACCATATAAGAATATGCAGCATTGAAAGGATTTTGAGGAACCTGTGCGAATTATTTCGGGAGTTTATTTGGTAAGTTTATTATTTTGATAAGTTAATTAATGAATCAAAGGTTTTATTTAATTATATCATATATTTATAAAATATATATTATATATACATATATATAATATATGTATTCATGTATAATGTTATGTATTTTATATGTATTTAATATTTAGTATTTTAATGCATTATCTTTTAAATTTTTATTAATAACTACATATGTATTTATACTAATAATGAGGGTGACAAGTCTGTCCGAGCTTGTTTCGCGGTTTAATTCTTATTAATTTTTACATATGGTATGGCGTATAGCGCTGTCTCTCTCACTCGCGCGAGTCACCCGATAGTGCGGTCTCTCTCACTTTCACGTACTACTACCTATTGAGGTCTCGTGTATAAATTTCGATAGATATAGTCGGTTAATTATATATTTGAGGAGGCATATTTGTGATTTGTTATTGAAATATATTTCTAAGGAATTTTATTAATAAGTATATTTTTATTTTTCCGTATAGCGTTTTCGTTAGGTGATGAAAATATTGGGACACCCGGTGGACAACCAAGTGGAGGCTATGTTTATAGGGTGACTTATTATTCTGCATGCAGCAAAGAGTTACGTATAAAATTTTATTCATAATAATTTCTTGACATTTCTTTATTATTTAGTTATTGTTTAGTAATTATTATTTAATTTAATATATTTATTGTTGAAATTTAATATATTAATATTTGATTTATTATACTTCTTTTACTATTTGATTTCTTTTACTCTTATATAATTATATACATTTATAAAATATTAAACCTTTTTAATATAGTAATTTTGATCAATCAAACTTTTATAATGGTAATAGATTTTTGTATAGATTGATTTGTTAGTACATTTTTGTTAAGTTAATTTTTCATACGGCCAAATATTATTTGATTATTATTTTCAGTTGCTGGGTCTTGGAATTCTTGCTACTTATATATAACAAGCTGTCTTACGTTATTAGGAAGAGGCTAAATAATATATATATATAGGATCATAAAAAGTGTGTAAGTATGTATTATATTTTGAATGGTTTATTTAATAATTTCTATAGTAGATTTTCTTATACATTTATTATATTTTTCAGGTATCAAGACTCTGAGGAAAATCACTTCCTGATAGTGAACATATACATATATTTACGGGAACTCAACTAGGACCAAAAATTAAAATAATCTAGGATTTTTAAAGGAAATTCTTGCTTGATTAATTATATTTTATTTATTAATTATATTATATTTTATTAATTATATTTTATTAAGAAATGTTTAAATCATTAATTTCTGAAAGAAGCTCGTTACTTTATAAAAGATTATTATTTGGTGATTATTGGCCATTTACATTTTGTAATTAAATAGTCAAAGTTAAATGTTATTCAATAATAATTAGAGTTTTATACAGACATATTTGGCCAATGGTATTAATGTACAGTAAAGATTTATTATAACGTTTAGAAAAATATTTATTCAAGGAAAATTTATTAATTTTGTTTCTCATGAATATAAAAAATATTTATATATATTGTTAATTATTTTATTACGGATTATAATTACTGATTTTTAAAGCGTATTGTTTTAGTAACAATTATTATTCATGGGTATTAATTTTTGTTTGACTTGGTACATTTATTTATTGTTTCATATTCTTATATGTACGTAGAATGTTAACTTTATAACTTTCCTTTTGTTATTGATGATTCTTTATAAATTTTCGTATTAATATTTTATGTGGCTCACTTTCGGAGCATTTGTTAGCATTTTTACTGTAGGTTATTTATCCCAAAATATTAATTAATTATATGATTTTCAGGTTTCAAAATTGGTAATCGCTGCATTTCTTTTATGACAACTGACCATACTATTTATCGAAAAGATACGCATGGGCTCACGAAATCATTTATTAATAGAATTTAGGTGCGTATCGTTTGATAAAATATTTTGATTTATGCCTTTTCCTTTGTAGTAAGCGCGTATACACGCATAGGGATATCCTTTTTTGGTTATATGTGATAACTGAATAATATGAATATTGAGTGAATATCTATATATATTGGTTACATATAATATAAAGTGGATTTATAGTGATTATATATAATTACAAGTAAAGATTATATAAGATACGAAATTCTTTATACTATTCTTCGAAACAAATTATATTTTATTCGTTAAGAATTATTTAAATCATTTTCTTTTTAAAAGAAGCTTGTTATTTTACAAAGGATTGTTATTTAGTCATTACTGGTCATCTGTTTTTATATTTTAATTTTATAATTAAATAATCAAAGTAAATATATTTATTATTTGATAATAATTAAACTTTTATATATATATATATGTGTTTTTCATTGTTTATTGATTTATGTCTTTATTTGTCTAAATACTAATTAGTTATAATATTTTCAGGTTTCGGGATTCATGGCTATGGAAACTTTCCCATGCCAAATTTACCAGAAGAATGTAAAGGAACGCACAAGAGGCTATAAGACCAGTTACCGACGGATTTGTTCGTATACCAATTTATACGAAGTCTTGTTGCAAGTGTTTTGCTAAGAGTTTTTCTTGATAATAAAGTTTCGAATAAATTTCTTTTCTTAGTAAGGTTAGTTATTAAGATTAATATCATTATATACGACCAGTACCAGTACTGCTAATTCATTGTAATATTTTTCTGGCTATATACCACATCAATCAATGTATTGTATTAATATGAGATTATGGCGAATATATATATAAATATATATATATATATATAGTATTTTGCTATTGATTTATGAAATTTCATAAGCGATTTTAAGGTGATTGTATGAGGCTTTTGCAGCTTTATTAAAATTGCATAAATAATAATTATATATGTATTGAAATTCTTTTACGATTATTATAAATGACTGTTTCAAAGAGCCTATTACTTTTTCTTGATTGATAGATGTGTATAAGTCCAGCTTTCGGTTAGTACTGGTGGTTACTAGTATTTTGACTACATGAGAACTGATTATTATTAAATTGATGTATATATATATATTGATTATATATAATATTATGACGCAAATATATAGTAATTATATATAGTATCGCGCAAAGATTATATAGGATGAGAGAATAAGTAGGGATTATACTTTTATAAGTAAGATTTTAAAATTTTTTTTGTTGCGGGACGTAACAACTTTTAACTATACATATATATAAATATATCCAATACATATATATAATTTAATTTCACTAAAATTACCTTACAAACTAATGTAGAAGAACGAGGAAGGATAAAATAAATAAAAAGGAAAAAATAGAATTTATAATATAATAAATTTGCATATTTATTTGTCAACCTTAAATACCTCCGAAAAGAAGCGTCCTATAGATCCTAATCTCTCGGCGTCCCAGGGTATAGCCGGCTTAGCAGGTTGCCCTGAAAAAGAAATAGAGAGATATAATATTGTTCGTCCCTGCACGGTGCGCCCTGCAGAATCGTTGAATAAACGATCGAATAGGACGTAACACAAACATTAAATTTTTGGTGGCAGCGGTGGGATTTTGCCAAAAAGGATCTAAGCTTCTGAGAGGAAATTAAGTGTTTGACGAATAAATTTTTATAAAGTATCTAAATCCATTATGCAGACTCGATCAAGCTCGACGAGCTCTGTAGCCACAGGGGCTACAAGGAAACAATACACAGCAGAGGAAACCGAAATTCTCATGCAAAAGGTAAACGAAAAGGAGAAACAGTTAAAAGAACAGGCTGAGGCCTTGCAAGTCAAAAACGAACATCTGATAAAAATGCAAGAAGAAATGAATCGAAAGGAAATGGCCGCAAGCCAAGAACAACCAGCTGTAGAGCAATTAATGGCTTCTATGCAAACGATTACCAATTATATTGAGAGGATTAATTCAAGGCTCATGAATCTAGAGACCTCGCAAAGAGAAGAAAGATATGTTCCACATGAAGAACGAACACTTTCTCAACCGACATCCCAACATTTTGATATCGCGGACCAACCATCTCCGATACGCCTTAAGGATGCTATCGACACAATACCTAAATTTGATGGCCATAAAATGTCCGTTTTCCACTTCAGTAAAATTTGCGAACGTGCTCTCGATTTAATACCCGCATATCATGAATATCATTTAGTGCAGCTTATTATTAATAAACTGCAGGGACATGCATATTCTGCCATAGAAGGGGTAGAATGTCACACCGTTTTCGAGCTAACGAAACGACTAAAATTAATTTTTGGACCCAATAAATCCGTCGACCAATACCGAGGAGAACTAGCTAACATATACATGAAACAAAATGAAAATATTTTTGATTATATAAGCAGAGTGCAAGAACTACGTACCGCAATAATAGATGGAGAATCTGATTTATCCGGAAACATAGGAGAACGAAGAAAGGACGCCATCGAAGCAACCACTATGAACAGCTTTATCAACGGACTTCCATCTGACCTATTAGTACGCGTAAAACTCGAACATCCGAGGACCTTCGAGGAAAGCATTAGCACAGCCATACAATTATCCAAAACTATTGAAGCTGAAAACATTCGGAAGCGCACTCTCTTCCGCCCAAATTTTCAATCCCGTGCTGACCTCCCCAATAACGTCAGCAATGCAGCTCGCCAAAATCCTATGAGCAACAACACTAACAACCGTTACCATCCCAACAATGGACATACAACCTCGCAACCACCTTTCCCCGCATCACCAGTTAAATTAATTGCTGGACAGCCTCAACAAAGTTATCAGACCAAAATCTGTCGCTATTGTAAAACTCCTGGACATCTTATAGAAGAATGTCGGAAGTTAGCTTACAGAAGAGCTCAAGAAGGGAACCAACAACCCGGTACTTCGGGAAACGCGCAAGGCGTTCCGATGAGAACCGACGTCCGCCGGAACGACCCGCAACCAGGACGTCCGACTTACCACATTCAAAAGAAAGTCAACATAATAACACCACAGGAAACTCCCGCACAAATTTCCGAATCTGCCAAATAAACGACAGACAACAATCTACAGAATTGCCCACAGTAACGTTATCCTCTCCAGATCTAATAGCAGATTGCAAATTTATGATTGATTCTGGATCTGGACTAAACCTTATTAAACAAAAATGTTTAAATCCAAACGTTACTCTCGACAAAACTAATCCTTTATGTCTGCAAGGAATAGCTTCTGAAACTATCGTTACGCTAGGAGCTGTTTCCCTATCTGTACTTGGAAAACTATCTGAATTCTATGTCATATCTGATTCAATAGGATTCTTACAAGATGGAATATTAGGCAACAAGTTCCTGAAGGAACGAGCTGTTATAGTCAACTATAGAGACAACTTTATACAGTATGAAGATATGAGAATTCCATTCTCAAACTCAATTACAATATGTCTTAAAGAAAGAACTGTCACTCCCTGTTCTTTTCATATTACCAATCCAGAAAAACAAATCGGATATGTACCTCGTCATACCCTTGCCGAGGGCATATATTTCGGGGAAGCTATCGTCACCAATAATAATGGAAAAGTCCATATGCCTATATTCAATACTTCCGAGGAAGAATTGACCCTTAATATTCCATTCATAGAATTGCAAGATTATGATACTCATGAAATAACAGAGAATCCCACGGGAACCCAAGGGCTTCCCAGAGGATTAATCAGAACTTTTAACTCCAACAATCTCGCTGGACTAGACGAACCCCGAGTGGAATTCGTCAAAGCCATAGATAATCCCATTTACTTTAACCAGGCATTATCAACACCAACAGATAGAACTGTTGATGTCATAAACCTTCTACGCCTCGAACATCTGAATTCCGAGGAATCAGAAAATGTTCGACTACTAGTTTTCAAACACTCCGACAGATTTCACCTTCCCGGCGAACATCTCCAAGCGACAAACGCCGCTCAGCATTCTATTCCTACTATTAATGAAATGCCTGTCCACACGAAACAATATAGATTTCCTCCTGTACATAAGGAAGAAATTAATAAACATGTAAATGAATTATTATCTTCTGATTTAATAAGACCTTCTACTTCCCCTTATAACTCTCCTTTATGGATAGTTCCGAAAAAGCCAGATTCCCTAGGGAATAAAAGGTGGCGAATGGTTATCGATTATCGAAACCTCAATGAAAAAACAATAGGCGATGCCTATCCTCTTCCAAATATAACGGATATATTAGATCAACTTGGATCTGCAAAATATTTTTCAGTACTGGACTTAGCCTCCGGTTTCCACCAAATACCCATGGCATCAAAAGATGCTCATAAAACTGCTTTCTCTACACCTTACGGACATTACCAATTCAAACGAATGCCATTTGGATTAAAAAATGCTCCTGCAACGTTTCAAAGATTGATGGATAACGTTCTATCCGGACTTCAGGGAAATGAATTATTTGTCTACATGGATGATATTGTCGTATATGCACGATCATTGCAAGAACACGAAAGCAAGTTCGAAAAATTAATGCAGAGATTGAGAGCTGCAAATTTAAAATTACAACCAGATAAATGCGAATTCTTACGACGTGAAGTTATGTATCTAGGACATATAATTGGATCTGACGGAGTCAAACCTGACCCCGCTAAGATAAAGGCTATAATGAATTTTCCTACTCCGAAGAATCCGAAAAACATCAAACAATTCCTAGGACTAGCCGGATATTATAGAAGATTTATTCCAAATTTTTCCAAAGTCGCAAAACCATTAACTGATCTCTTAAAAAAGGATAAGAAATTCGACTGGCAGGACAAACAAGCAGAAGCATTCGATTTTCTAAGGAATTCACTATGCTCTGAGCCTATTTTACAATATCCCGACTTTACTAATCCATTCATTCTAACCACCGATGCATCTGGATATGCGGTCGGAGGAGTGCTCAGTCAAGGAATAATAGGGAAAGATCTACCCGTTGCCTACACATCTCGAATTCTAAATTCCGCTGAACAAAATTATTTTACAATAGAGAAAGAATGTTTAGCTATCATTTATTGCGTAAATCATTTTAGACCCTATTTATACGGAAGGATATTCACTATAGTAACTGACCATAAACCATTAGTGTGGCTACACTCCATCAAGGACCCTTCCTCAAGATTATGGAAGTGGAGAATGAAACTCTCTGAATATCAGTATGAAATACAATATAAAAAAGGAACTCTAAATTATAACGCTGATGCCTTATCCAGAAATCCACCCGTCGACGTGGCTATTCCGTTATTCCTCATTGATGAAGGAGAATATTCATCCGACGAATCCATATTTTCGTATAGACCTCAAAGGCCAAAGGGAAAATCTAGTACACCTGAAGGTCAGAATGCAGGACCTAATCAGGAAGACATGGGAAACTATCAAAAAACCGCCGAGACTTCGGCCCCCGTAGAGCGTCAACCAGCAGAAGATTATCAAAATTATTCTGTCGAACAAGAAAATAACAATTATGGAGTCACAATCGAAGAAGTTACTGACTCTGAAGACAGCGATGATACGGATTATACTGAAATAATAGAATCCGACATTGTACCGTATCAGTCAAACCCACAACAACTGAATCCACCAGCTCTTCCACCATGGAGTCGAGCCTTAGTGCGAGAAGTTAGAGAGGATTTACTCCAACAGAAAGATAATCACACAATATTTATTTACCAGAACGGGACAGCTTATGACAATGGCGCAAAATCATATCAAGAAGCCAATTTACTCCCCAAATATGAAGGATTGGCATTCGAAAGGGCCAGGGTATGTACTGTAAAAGGAAACACGTTAATTGCCCTCCCCATCAAATACGACTATCATACCCTTATAGAAGCCCAGAATCTTAAAAACTGTCTACACTCTTTAGTGGATGTCATTACTGAACTTGGACTCTCTTCCATGAGTCTTAGTAAGACCGAACGCTTCGACGACCTTCCATGGTCATACATCCTTAACCAACTCAAAAGATATCTACAGGAATTACCCATTAATATAACGATATGCTTAAATTTAATTCAAACGCCTGAAATCGAAAAACGTCAATCTCTAATTTTGGAAAATCATGCCTCAGCTCATGGAGGACATAAAGGTGTAACGAAGACCTATAACCGCCTTAGATCTCGTTACTGCTGGAAAACAATGAAAAAGGATATTCAGGAATTCATTAGAACCTGTCGGGAGTGTCAAATAAAGAAACTAACTAGAATAAAAACCAAGCAACCCATGGTTATAACGGATACCCCCAGCGCTGCTTTCGATAAAGTATCCCTGGATATTATGGGACCTCTTCCCCTAACAGTGAGCAACAATCAGTACATACTGACCATGCAGGATTTACTAACAAAATATTCTACCGCCGTGCCATTAAAGGAGGCCACATCGTTAACAATCGCAGACGCCTTCACTAAAGAATTTATCTGTATATACGGTACCCCTCGCGCAATATTAACCGATCAAGGGACAAATTTTTTATCCGCCTTAATGCGACAGTTAACAAGGAAATTTCGCATTCAACATTTTAGGACCACTGCCTATCATCCACAGTCTAATGGATCACTTGAACGATCACATCATGTCCTAACAGAATATCTAAAAACTCAGGTTGATAAGGAGACAAATTGGGATGAATACATTAAACTTGCGATGTTCTCGTACAACACCAGTGTACATGAAGGCACGAGATACTCACCCTATGAGCTAGTATTTGGCCGAATAGCACGACTACCCTCTGCACACCCCATCATCGAAGAAAATATCGAACCCACATACCGTGACTATATTGTTAATCTCTTTAACAAGATAAACGATTTACAAATGCAAGCTAAGCAAAACCTCACACTAGCTAAAGAACGTAGTAAGCGATACTATGATCGCAATTTGAATTTACAACAATTTGAGAAAGGCAACCATGTCTTTTTATTAAAAGAGCCACGAAAAGGAAAACTTGCTGACCAGTATACCGGTCCTCACGAAATAATCGAACTTTTACCCCCAAGTAATGTTAAAATTAGAACAGGAAACCAAACCCGAATAGTACACACCAACAAGATCAAACTAGCACATCCCCAGCCGGGATGAGGTAATAATCAGAGTCCTTTGTTACAGATGCTTTGGCACAGAAGGCCCACACAGCCGAGATTGGACGCAACCATTTCAAATCGAATAGAGGAATCCTTCTTCTTCGGCCATTGTGTCCATATAACAGGAGCTCTTTGTCTCTTAGACGAAACGAACTTGTGTAAGGAGTGTTACGATAGACTCCGTACCAATATTATTAAGCAACAATACCGGCCCTTGCGGAGACACTTCTTTGTGAATAGTCACATCGTGCGTAATGACCACTGCTCAGCTTGTGGCACAACGGTCATCGAGACCAATTCTCTTGACAAGTGCATCTCCTGTACACTAACAGCGCACGAATTCTTAGAACTTCTACACAACACCTCAACTTCTATCAATAGTTATAGTTACCCCTTAGTCTTAAACGTATACGACAGGACTCCTACGTTATAAGGGGATGCCATTTACCGGCACAGCCTGCTGTGTAGAATTCAGAGGATATCGGTATGATCCCTTGAACGTCTATCTATGTGAACTTTGCTATCACTACGTATTGTCTATTAGAGTACGATTGCCTCTAGTATCTCTACACTTTCTCTCTCCGGGACCACGCCATATCGATCCTCATTGTGCACATTGCTTCCGAACACTTGTCACACAAAGACCTTTAGATCAGTGTCTCATCTGCACTCGAGGTATTGTTGAACTTATGTCCATATCCTATTAGCTTACACTGAACAATGCTTCATAATGTCCCAGCTTTCTCTTAATGCTGTATGCATCAAACTGCATGGTTATCTCAATCTAAATAATCACAACCATTATTGCTGTGCATGTTATTGTATGCTACATACTCCCTGTAACCAAAGGTTTTTCTTTCCAATAGACTCCCATATTATTTCTATCGCTCCACACCCTTATAGAACGATCTGTTCGTACTGTCAACGACCCATCACCATAATACGACCCCTACACACCTGCTCCACCTGTACTAAAAATATCGCTCAAATATTCCGAGAGACTCACCCCACCTTTCTCTCAATAAATGAAGAGAATCCCCCAACCTCCCAACCTTGAAGAATTGAAGAGCTAATATGCTATCGGATACATATTCCGATACCCTGAACTGTACTGTGCACGAAGAATTCGATGGATATTACTCTCTGGAAAATGGCCTGTATTACTGCCCTATATGTAAAATACACGTGGATCATGAATTAGTCCACATAAATTATCACAGCATATCAGAAAATTTTCCTCATATTAGTCCTTCTAAATGCTGTCTATGTAATCGTAAAGTATCTCTCATAACTCCCATAATTGATTGCAGGCCGTGCTTCCTAAATTATCTGGAAGAAGAACGAAAAAGAGAATTTGCTAGAGCAAGGCAACATGAATAACGCAAGCAATCCCTGTTGCAATCACCCAATCCATGAATTATTGTCCCACTTCCCCAACATGCATGAGGCAAAATGCAGAAAAGTAATTTTTTACAAAAGATATACCGGAAAAACTCGCACTCCTAGCCGCATGTGTTGCGCATGTTATAAACTTCGACAATTAAGAGTGAAGCCTGATTTAATTGTTTGCCACTGGGTAACTTCGGGAGATATAAATCTTGCTAAGTGTAATTACTGTCAATCCACCCTGGAAACTGTTCGTCCCATCCTTCAATGCCAGGAATGCGTATATTCCTATTTTGAAAGAGCAATATTTGAAAAAAATCAGGGAAGGGACATAAGTAACCTAACTGCTTTTGCTTTTTGCAGGACTCACAGACAAGGCATATACGCATAAAATGTGCCCGCTTTCCAAATTTAAGCGACCTGCTCACCCACTACTAGACTACTCCCTCTTCAACAGCCTTAATATAAATTGCGTGGTTATAATGACACATGATGTCCTAACCGCTAACAGTCCTCATCTTATATGTACGGATTGCTACAATCCTGCAACTTATAACAGGGTCTTGACGCAATATTCACACACATTCCAATATGGCAATGTGCCAACGAATCAGTGTGCTAATTGCGGGAGTAATTGTCATGAAAAACGACCCCTTCTTGAATGCACTAAATGTTTTAAAGCCTATAGTCAATTTGTAGACATGATCGTTAAAAAGGGAGAAGAAAGAACTTACAGGCAAACTATAGGCCTGTCTGTAAATTCAATCACATTGAAGATAGATTATGGAGTGGCTGAAATAACGGTTGATCCTAATGATCCAGAAATTTTAGAGGAAAGATTATTAAATTAAACAATAAAAGAAAATGGATCATCTCAATCCTTGTTTCACCAATAAACTTAAATATTTTATCTATTACGAACTATACGTATATATATATATATATATCCATAATAAATATGTTAACAAACTGCATTTATAAGGAAAAAAAACAAAACAAAAACAAAAACAAAAATAAAAACTTTAAATAAAATATATATATATAAAAAAAAATATATATATAAAAAAAAAATATATATTTTTATGTATACGTATAACATAAAATTTCTTATATATATATATATTCTAAAATATATATATATATATATATAATTATATATTCATATATAATTATCCTTTAATCGATTTACTATTAATAACTAGTAATAATAATCACTCATATTTACCATATAAATATATATATATACATACATATAATAATAACAATAAAAAGAAAAAAAAAACACAGTATAATGATAATAATATACATACAAATTTAGTTAGAATACCTCTCTATATGTATATACATATATACACATATACCCATGTTATATTATAATCACATTGAGCGACGCTACAAAGATACCTCTTGTGTATTCAAATACTTTCATAAGTAATTATAATTTAAATACACCTAAGATTCCATGTATAATTATGAATCAATTCTGCGACAATTATTCGTAATCAAACTTTCACGAACATTGTACCATCAATCATGTAACCACAAAATGTAATATAGACATCTACACGTACATCAAAATTGTAATCATTTCAGACCATCATGACGCCCCTAATCCTAGTAATCTTCTTAAGTAAAACTGCCGCCTTAATCGGATTTGATTGCGGAGGACAACACCTCAACGTAACAGCCGTCTCTCTCCTTGATGTTGGCGAATGCGATCTGAACATACGACAACCCAACACCACAGATGTTCATATTCAGCTACTACAACTATCCGACTACAGTTATACAGAAGTCATACAGTGCAAGGTTGAAATATCCCGAAATATATATCATTGTGGCATGCATTCACATATATCTGCTGTTCACAATGGAAGAGCCGATTATGTGCATGAGACTGGATACACTCAGTGCCTAAGGATGTTCCAAGACGGAACTATTTCTTTGGGAGACAACACCCTTGTCGCTGGCATAAAAGCAAATCAGACGACCTATCGAAGTATCACCTTGGTGGGCCGCGTACAAGTTGACGGATACTGCAAGGGATCCCAGTACAACGATCCATACGGAACATGGGACGACGTAGTCGTCCAAGCTGCTGTGAAAATATCACTAAAATCTTCCTACGTTCCCGTACAATTGAATACTGGAAGAATTAAATTAAAATCTGGAACTGTGTGTAAACTCGTTGACAGCTACTGTTTAGACGCTGACGACGGATACACCTACTGGAAACCTATGCCTACGGATACTTGTAATTTTCAACAATATGATGTCCTCTACGAAGGACCTGCAAACAAAATTTCTGAAGACATCTCCAAGACAGATACCCCAATCATCTATAGTCTTGTGACTCAGGAAATCACTTTCGCCCTTATGAAAACCAAGGAAATACCTCTATGTGGTTATACTCTCCTGTGCACGGAACACCCGAAATTATTCATTCTTGAAGCTAAACCTGGCAATACATTTGCTAATCGGAAAACTATTCCTGTCAATAATCTTGACATCTTTACATACATGAACTCCAAGATCGTGTATATAGAAAAACATGTCAAACAACAGATGACGTCTCTCTATAACAACGTCATTTCGCAAAAATGCGAGTTAGAAAGACAAGTAATTACTAATGCCTTATCTTTTACTACACTCCAACCAGACGAATTTGCCTATCAGCTCATGAAAGGGCCAGGATACATGGCCGTTACAACAGGAGAAGCAGTACAAATAATTAAATGTATCCCTGTTGAAGTGATGGTAAGAAAAACTGGAGAGTGTTATACCGAACTTCCCATTTCTGTACGAAATCATTCCTTCTTCCTTACACCAAAGTCAAGAATTATCACCAAAATTGGCAACGAACGAGAATGCAGTTTAGAACTTCCTACTTTGTATCGAATCGAAGATACATGGGTGCAACTTACACCTAACATTCAAGTTAGACAACTGCCACCTCAACAGCTAAAACCCATGACTGCCTTAACCTGGAGATATCTCACACCGGGACCTTTGGCCGTAAGCGGAATATATTCTGATACAGATCTGGAGAAATTACGAAATCACATAATGTTCCCAGCCGAAAAGCCAGCTTTACTCAATGCCGTTGCTAGAGGACTAACTGGCCATTCCATGAACACTGAAGGAATCTCAGTGTACAACTTGCTGGATGAAAATTCTTTAAATAAAATTGTCGAAAGCACAGCCTCGCGAATCTGGAAGGGATTCATAAATTTTGGATCAGCAACCGCAGGACTCGTCGGAATCTTCATGATTATTCGCTTAGTAAAATTAGTCATTGACACAGTCATTCATGGATACGCTCTTCACACTGTGTATGGTTGCAGCCTTCATCTACTCGGAGCTTTATGGAGCTCCCTCGCGAATTTACTGCTCCATCTGGCACGGGAATCTTCTAGAAAATCTGGAGATGATAACCGAGACAATCAATCACCTGGCGGAGGAACAACCACGCAAACCTCCAACATCGATCCCACTGCACCTGCGGAAGTAATTACTCAACAACCTCCACCAGCCAAACCTCCAAGGACAATGAAACCTTGCCACGAAGAAATCACCAAAAACGTAAATATACCTATATCATATACAAACCTAAGAGACCGCTTAAACACCCTAGATGAAAATATTTAATCTCCCTAGACCAAAATCCTCCGAAAACAATCGGATTTTGTTCTTATTAGGGGGGAGGTGTTACGTCCCGCAACAAAAAAAATTTAAAATCTTACTTATAAAAGTATAATCCCTACTTATTCTCTCATCCTATATAATCTTTGCGCGATACTATATATAATTACTATATATTTGCGTCATAATATTATATATAATCAATATATATATACATCAATTTAATAATAATCAGTTCTCATGTAGTCAAAATACTAGTAACCACCAGTACTAACCGAAAGCTGGACTTATACACATCGATCAATCAAGAAAAAGTAATAGGCTCTTTGAAACAGTCATTTATAATAATCGTAAAAGAATTTCAATATATATATAATTATTATTTATGCAATTTTAATAAAGCTGCAAAAGCCCCACACAATCACCTTAAAATCGCTTATGAAATTTCATAAATCAATAGCAAAGTGCTGTATATATATATATATATATATTTATATATATATATTCGCCATAATCTCATATTAATGCAATGCATTGATTGATGTGGTATATAGCCAGAAAGATATTACAATGAATTAGCAGTACTGGAACTGGTCGTATATAATGATATTAATCTTAATAACTAACCTTACTAAGAAAAGAAATTTATTCGAAATTTTATTATCAAGAAAAACTCTTAGCAAATCATTTGCAACAAGACTTCGTATAAATTGGTATACGAACAAATCCGTCGGTAACTGGTCTTATAGCCTCTTGTGCGTTCCTTCACATTCTTCTGGTAAATTTGGCATGGGAAAGTTTCCATAGCCATGAATCCCGAAACCTGAAAATATTATAACTAATTAGTATTTAGACAAATAAAGACATAAATCAATAAACAATGAAAAACACATATATATATATATAAAAGTTTAATTATTATCAAATAATAAATATATTTACTTTGATTATTTAATTATAAAATTAAAATATAAAAACAGATGACCAGTAATGACTAAATAACAATCCTTTGTAAAATAACAAGCTTCTTTTAAAAAGAAAATGATTTAAATAATTCTTAACGAATAAAATATAATTTGTTTCGAAGAATAGTATAAAGAATTTCGTATCTTATATAATCTTTACTTGTAATTATATATAATCACTATAAATCCACTTTATACTATATGTAACCAATATATATAGATATTCACTCAATATTCATATTATTCAGTTATCACATATAACCAAAAAAGGATATCCCTATGCGTGTATATGCGCTTACTACAAAGGAAAAGGCATAAATCAAAATATTTTATCAAACGATACTCACCTAAATTCTATTAATAAATGATTTTGAGCCCATGCGTATCTTTTTAATAAACAGTATGTTCGGTTGTCATAAAAGAGATGCAGCGATTATAAATTTTGAAACCTGAAAATCAAATAATTAATTAATATTTTGTAATAAATATCTACAGTAAAAATGCTAACAAATGCTCCGAAAGTGAGCCACATAAAATATTAATACGAAAATTTACAAAGAATCATCAATAACAAAAGGAAAGTTATAAAGTTAATATTCTACGTACATATAAGAATATAAAACAATAAATAAATGTACCAAGTCAAACAAAAATTAATATCCATGAATAATAATTGTTACTAAAACAATACGCTTTAAAAATCAGTAATTATAATCCGTAATAAAATAATTAACAATATATATATATTTTTTTTTATATATTCAAGAGAAACAAAATTAATAAATTTTCCTTGAATAAATATTTTTCTAAGCGTTATAATAAATCTTTATTGTACATTAATACCATTGGCCAAATATGTCTGTATAAAACTCTAATTATTATTGAATAACATTTAACTTTGACTATTTAATTACAAAATGTAAATGGCCAATAATCACCAAATAATAATCTTTTATAAAGTAACGAGCTTCTTTCAGAAATTAATGATTTAAACATTTCTTAATAAAATATAATTAATAAAATATAATTAATAAAATATAATATAATTAATAAATAAAATATAATTCTAAAATATAATCAAGCAAGAATTTCCTTTAAAAATCCTAGATTATTTTAATTTTTGGTCCTAGTTGAGTTCCCGTAAATATATGTATATGTTCACTATCAGGAAGTAATTTTCCTCAGAGTCTTGATACCTGAAAAATATAATAAATATATAAGGAAATCTACTATAGAAATTATTAAATAAACCATCCAAAATATAATACATACTTACACACTTTTTATGATCCTATATATATAATATTTATCCTCTTCCTAATAATGTAAGACAACTTCTTATAAATAAGTAGCAAGAATTCCAAGTCCCAGCAACTGAAAATAATAATCAAATAATATTTGGCCGTATGAAAAATTAACTTAACAAAAATATACTAAAAAATCAATCTATACAAAATCTATAAAAATTTTGATTGATCAAAATTACTATATTAAAAAGGTTTAATATTTTATAAATGTATATAATTATATAGGAGTAAAAGAAATCAAATAGTAAAAGAAGTATAATAAATCAAATATTAATATATTAAATTTCAACAATAAATATATTAAATTAAATAATAATTACTAAACAATAACTAAATAATAAAGAAATGTCAAGAAATTATTATGAATAAAATTTTATACGTAACTCTTTGCTGCATGCAGAATAATAAGTCACCCTATAAACATAGCCTCCACTTGGTTGTCCACCGGGTGTCCCAATATTTTCATCACCTAACGAAAACGCTATACGGAAAAATAAAAATATATTTATTAATAAAATTCCTTAGAAATATATTTCAATAACAAACCACAAATATGCCTCCTCAAATATATAATTAACCGACTACATCTATCGAAATTTATACACGAGACCTCAATAGGTAGTAGTACGTGAAAGTGAGAGAGACCGCACTATCGGGTGACTCGCGCGAGTGAGAGAGACAGCGCTATACGTAATACCATATGTAAAAATTAATAAGAATTAAACCGCGAAACAAGCTCGGACAGACTTGTCACCCTCATTATTAGTATAAATACATATGTAGTTATTAATAAAAATTTAAAAGATAATGCATTAAAATACTAAAGGTACATAATATTATACATGAATACATATATTATATATATATATATATATAATATATATTTTATAAATATATGATATAATTAAAATAAAACCTTTAATTCATTAATTAACTTATCAAAATAATAAACTTACCAAATAAACTTCCGAAATAATTCGCACAGATTCCTCAAAATCCTTTCAATGCTGCATATTCTTATATGGTTTAAGCCTGTCTGTTGTCCGTGAATAATCCATTGGTCCATATCCCTTCCAACATATATATATATACTATATATGCAACCTAGACAAATAAGAAAAATTCAAATAATAAAACGTTTAAACTCTAAGCATAAGAACATAATAATTAATACATTATAAAAATCTCTTTTCATATACGTATATTCTATATAGTTATTTAAATAAAACTTCACTACATAATAATAAATTATATAAAATCTAATTTCTTATTGCCAAATAATACATATATTTTTCATTTTGATTATTTAATTGCAAAATTTTATATACAATTAAAATATAATAAGTAAGCAATGATAACCAAATAATAAACCATTTTCATTATGTAAAAGCTCAACATTAATTAATGTATGTATACAGGGTGACCCATTTTAACTTAGGCAGCCAAATAACTCGAAAAATAAGCAAGATAGAGAAAAATGTTTTAGACAAAAGTTGTATGGTTTCGAGGGGGCCATAAGATGGTATCATTGGTTTGACTTTGAAGAGTCATTTGAAGGTCACGTGAAGGTCACTTCAATTTTTTTAAATGGAACATCCTATATATTTTTGTACATTCTTGTAGCTCATCTCGAGAGCTTTCCAAAACATTATAATTAAGTACATTTTCGTTAAGTACTTTTTGAGTTATGAGGCTTGAAATAATTTCTTAATTTTACATAAACCGTAAAATATCTTGTAAAATATTCATTTTTCGATTACCTTACCTTAATAGTTTTATGTACAAAATAATGAGAGGAATCAATTGGTGTAAAGAAAACACATAGTTGTTTCGAAGAAAAAATATGTAATTTGCAATTAACAATTCCATATTTTTTCTTAAAAACAACTATGTGTTTTCTTTACACCAATTGATTCCTCTCATTATTTTGTACATAAAAGTATTAAGGTAAGATAATCGAAAAATGAATATTTTACAAGATATTTTACGGTTTATGTAAAATTAAGAAATTATTTCAAGCATCATAACTCAAAAAGTACTTAACGGAAAGGTACTTAATTATAGTGTTTTGGAAAGCTCTCGAAATAAGCTACAAGAATGTACAAAAATATATAGGGTATTCCATTTAAAAAAATTGAAGTGACCTTCACGTGACCTTCAAATGACTCTTCAAGGTCAAACCAATGATATCATATTATGGCCCCCTCGAAACCATACAACTTTTGTCTAAAACATTTTTCTCTATCTTGCTTATTTTTCGAGTTATTTGGCTGCCTAAGTTAAAATGGGTCACCCTGTATATTTAATAAATGACCGAAAGTTGTCAAGTCAAGCACATTCAAAATAATATTAAAATATTTCAAAATATCCAAAACTTATCCGCAATTAGAGGTGCATAGAGTTAATAAGTTATGGCCAGATGATCATATGTGAGTATTTTAATCCGCTCCGACAATAGTCTAATAAACGTTCTATATTGTCGATTAAAATACAGCCAAGCTATAAATGATATGCACCCTCGAATATCTTCTGTATAGAATGTCGTTTTACAAAATATCTGAAAAATATAATAACTATATAAGACAAATATATTAAATTATTTAAATTATTAATAATTATAAATAATAAAGATTCTGATTTAATAAAACCAATAATGCAAAATAAAGCTTATAACTCTTTACTATGTGCAGAATTATAAATCTATATAACTACTAAATAAATTTCGTTATAACAAAAATTTACACATATATAACACACATGAAATATAAAGTTTAAATAATAATAATACAAGGTAATAAATATACATATTAATAATAATAATGAATGTATGGTCTTATAAAATTCATTATGCATGATTTTATTATTGAGACGACTAATAAGTCTCCTTATAAGAGCACAAGGCTAAGTCCAGCGTACCGCGTTATCTCCCCTATTACTTTGTTATCTCCCCTAATGTTTTCGACGTCCGTGCCGAGTCTTAATGCGAAAGGGACTCGCGAATATATAATGTATGAATATTATAAGGAGCGCTTTCTTATTGCAAGAGTAATAAGTTATTACGAAATTATAAATTATAAAAGAATATATATATATATTATATGTTAAATTAATCCATATCATTAACTAACAAAGATCCAACAGTAATGCAATTTTTTAGCAAACTTTCAAGCCTTCAAAAGAGAAATAACAATATGTATAATACATATTTAATTAATAAAATAATGAAGATAAAATTTTTAACAATTACATTTATTAACTTTTACAAACAATATATATATGTATATATATATATATATATTCTATACAATTAACAAGTAAAGAATATATGAATAAATTATAACGAACGAAATTATTAAATCGATTTATAAAGCGTTATAAATTCACTCACCAAAAGATAAGCGACCCTCCGAGCTTCATCCGGTGCAGCTGCACATGAGCTCACTCAGCGATAAGATAAGGCCTGGCGCGACTGCCTGGCGCGACTGCCTGGCACGGCGAACACCTGCATCCGGTGATAAAACAGCTCGCCACATCCTTTGTTCTAAGAGCTGAATAATGAAAGAATAATTAATACACTTTTATATTATAATGTAACACAATTATTATTAACAACTATCTAGACCATGCACCTATATGCACATACATATATATATATCATATAATTATTATATAGCAAATTGTAATTATAATGGTTTATAACACCAGAATTTGTTTATAACATTGTTAACTAGAACTATATAATTAATATAAAGAAAGTTAAAAATCAATTCTAAACGGAACATGCTAGAACGATCATTCACACTTCTATTGAAAGAGGTTGAGATTCTATATTAAAAAACATATGCATGCAAATTATTAAAATTCTGGTGACTAAAAACCTATTGTAAAAGCCTTACCTTTTGTAAAATGAATTAACGAGCTCGATGCATGGACAATACTGACAGCTCCGTCGTCCCCACTATCCCCACGCAAGAGCGCGGCCACTACGTCATAGCGCGCTCGAAGAAGAAGGCGGCAAGCTATAGCGGCAAGCGGCGGTCGAGCCGCCTACGCCCGGGAGCGCCGCATTCTCCTACCACTGCGGATAGCCGGCACGGAGTAGGGACCAGAGGGTACCTCAGGGAGCGCAGCTCAGTCTTCCGCGCATTTGACCAGGAGCTCTCGAGAAGAAACCAACTAAAGCGATCACGAGCGTATTATAGAACATTTTTCGAGCCAAAAAAGAACTTAGTCGCAGGATATTTTTCCGGACTAAGAACTTAGTCTAGAGAGCAGTCGAATATTATAGTATACTTAAAGAAAATAAAGTGTCTTTGAACCATCACTTGGGTCTTCTGCCAATCATTTGTCACCGGTTCCTCCGACTCTCCTACAGGGACATCGCCGAGGCAGACCGTCCTCCACGGAGATTCATCGCATATCCTGACAGCAGTACTTTTGGGTAAGTACTCGTTTTAATTATTCAATAATTTCCTTTTCATCTCTCGTGATCTGCAACCATCAACCGAATATTATTAATTATTATTTTTGCATGACATATTGAAGAATTTTATTACACATAATAGTCAACAACTTACCTTTATACAATTCCAACGTCTTCTCCTTCTGATAACACGAGTACGTTGATTGCCTTTGAATGTTCAACGCTCAGTCTGTCTTTGGTTTTATCCACAAGAGTGAATCGTCGCCTTCGACTTGTCAATCGATGTGCATTGGGTAGTCTACTCTACCCCTCTGCCGTTTCCGCGAAGAATTTTCTCCAGGGAAATTTCTTTACGGACTCTGTGCCGCTGTGACGTGACGTCTTGCACATCGAAACTTGTCGTAGAGCACGGGACGCGCTCTTTAAGGACCGACTGACACATAGTATGATAACTCTGGTTTAGTATAATATATTAGAGGAATTATTTTATAATAATAAAACTAAACCAGCAGGCACGGTATCCATCTTATATTTAAATATCCCTACACACCCTTCCTTACCACGTCACTGCATGTAAGGTAACTATCTAATAATTTTCTCTTATAATAAATGAGGAGTCGCGATTTCAGAATCTGTCCTGTCTCTTTCTTTAAACCGGTCACGAAACTTTAGATTTACGCGGTACATCCTTTGTTGACAGGTGACCCCTCGAAATTTCCATCGTAAGTATTAGATGCCGCGAAATAATTTCAAATTATCCTTTCAATAAAACAAATTTAAAATTTAAATTATTTCAATAATAGATGGTTAGCGCCCGACGACCAGATCCAATAACTCGCCGCGAATTTCCCTTACAAAATCCAGGTGTAACCCGGCGGGAAATATTTAGACAGCGATTATTACGAGATCGCCCCTCCGTCGCTCGTCAATTATTTATAGATAGGGACGAGATTCCTACCGGAATAGCAAGGGCCGCAACCGACCGCGAAGACACACTCTTCGACCTCTCCTTCGCACCCTTGCCCCCGGAGCTTAACCCCGAAACCACCGACGGCAATCTCCCTGCGATACCAGCTAGCGCAGAGTCCGAGGAAGAGGAAATTGAATCTGCGGAATCGGACACATCAAGCGACGCGTCCACAATAATTATTGATTTGGAAGACCGAACGGACGGAATTCCCTTGGGACTGCTCCGCGCTTGGGAGCGAAACGGGGAAATAAGGAGGAGCCCAGCGACGTTGGATCGACGGGTCCAAACTTCACCGCCGCCTAGCCTCCCACGAACCCCAGACTCTTTTCCGGGGTATTCGCCGCCAAATTATTCTCCTGTCTTGCCTGGAGAAGTGGATTTAGATTCCACAAATATCACTCCAAGTGAAGAGGACTTTATAGATTACGAAATTAACCAGCTTCTTGATTATTTAGATAGCGAAGAGTTCCTCGATTCTATTGTCGAACCATAAAATCCTAAATAACTTTTAACTATACATATATATAAATATATCCAATACATATATATAATTTAATTTCACTAAAATTACCTTACAAACTAATGTAGAAGAACGAGGAAGGATAAAATAAATAAAAAGGAAAAAATAGAATTTATAATATAATAAATTTGCATATTTATTTGTCAACCTTAAATACCTCCGAAAAGAAGCGTCCTATAGATCCTAATCTCTCGGCGTCCCAGGGTATAGCCGGCTTAGCAGGTTGCCCTGAAAAAGAAATAGAGAGATATAATATTGTTCGTTCCTGCACGGTGCGCCCTGCAGAATCGTTGAATAAATGATCGAATAGGACGTAACACCCTTCTATGGCAGAATATGCATGTCCCTGCAGTTTATTAATAATAAGCTGCACTAAATGATATTCATGATATGCGGGTATTAAATCGAGAGCACGTTCGCAAATTTTACTGAAGTGGAAAACGGACATTTTATGGCCATCAAATTTAGGTATTGTGTCGATAGCATCCTTAAGGCGTATCGGAGATGGTTGGTCCGCGATATCAAAATGTTGGGATGTCGGTTGAGAAAGTGTTCGTTCTTCATGTGGAACATATCTTTCTTCTCTTTGCGAGGTCTCTAGATTCATGAGCCTTGAATTAATCCTCTCAATATAATTGGTAATCGTTTGCATAGAAGCCATTAATTGTTCTACAGCTGGTTGTTCTTGGTTTGCGGCCATTTCCTTTCGATTCATTTCTTCTTGCATTTTTATCAGATGTTCGTTTTTGACTTGCAAGGCCTCAGCCTGTTGTTTTAACTGTTTCTCCTTTTCGTTTACCTTTTGCATGAGGATTTCGGTTTCCTCTGCTGTATATTGTTTCCTTGTAGCCCCTGTGGCTACAGAGCTCGTCGAGCTTGATCGAGTCTGCATAATGGATTTAGATACTTTATAAAAATTTATTCGTCAAACACTTAATTTCCTCTCAGAAGCTTAGATCCTTTTTGGCAAATCCCACCGCTGCCACCAAAAATTTAATGTTTGTTGTTACGTCCTATTCGATCGTTTATTCAACGATTCTGCAGGGCGCACCGTGCAGGGACGAACAATGTTATATCTCTCTATTTCTTTTTCAGGGCAACCTGCTAAGCCGGCTATACCCTGGGACGCCGAGAGATTAGGATCTATAGGACGCTTCTTTTCGGAGGTATTTTAAGGTTGACAAATAAATATGCAAATTTATTATATTATAAATTCTATTTTTTCCTTTTATTTATTTTATCCTTCCTCGTTCTTTTACATTAGGTTATAAAGTAATTTTAGCGAAATTAAATTATATATATGTATTGGATATATTTATATATATGTATAGTTAAAAGTTATTTAGGATTTTATGGTTCGACAATAGAATCGAGGAACTCTTCGCTATCTAAATAATCAAGAAGCTGGTTAATTTCGTAATCTATAAAGTCCTCTTCACTTGGAGTGATATTTGTGGAATCTAAATCCACTTCTCCAGGCAAGACAGGAGAATAATTTGGCGGCGAATACCCCGGAAAAGAGTCTGGGGTTCGTGGGAGGCTAGGCGGCGGTGAAGTTTGGACCCGTCGATCCAACGTCGCTGGGCTCCTCCTTATTTCCCCGTTTCGCTCCCAAGCGCGGAGCAGTCCCAAGGGAATTCCGTCCGTTCGGTCTTCCAAATCAATAATTATTGTGGACGCGTCGCTTGATGTGTCCGATTCCGCAGATTCAATTTCCTCTTCCTCGGACTCTGCGCTAGCTGGTATCGCAGGGAGATTGCCGTCGGTGGTTTCGGGGTTAAGCTCCGGGGGCAAGGGTGCGAAGGAGAGGTCGAAGAGTGTGTCTTCGCGGTCGGTTGCGGCCCTTGCTATTCCGGTAGGAATCTCGTCCCTATCTATAAATAATTGACGAGCGACGGAGGGGCGATCTCGTAATAATCGCTGTCTAAATATTTCCCGCCGGGTTACACCTGGATTTTGTAAGGGAAATTCGCGGCGAGTTATTGGATCTGGTCGTCGGGCGCTAACCATCTATTATTGAAATAATTTAAATTTTAAATTTGTTTTATTGAAAGGATAATTTGAAATTATTTCGCGGCATCTAATACTTACGATGGAAATTTCGAGGGGTCACCTGTCAACAAAGGATGTACCGCGTAAATCTAAAGTTTCGTGACCGGTTTAAAGAAAGAGACAGGACAGATTCTGAAATCGCGACTCCTCATTTATTATAAGAGAAAATTATTAGATAGTTATCTTACATGCAGTGACGTGGTAAGGAAGGGTGTGTAGGGATATTTAAATATAAGATGGATACCGTGCCTGCTGGTTTAGTTTTATTATTATAAAATAATTCCTCTAATATATTATACTAAACCAGAGTTATCATACTATGTGTCAGTCGGTCCTTAAAGAGCGCGTCCCGTGCTCTACGACAAGTTTCGATGTGCAAGACGTCACGTCACAGCGGCACAGAGTCCGTAAAGAAATTTCCCTGGAGAAAATTCTTCGCGGAAACGGCAGAGGGGTAGAGTAGACTACCCAATGCACATCGATTGACAAGTCGAAGGCGACGATTCACTCTTGTGGATAAAACCAAAGACAGACTGAGCGTTGAACATTCAAAGGCAATCAACGTACTCGTGTTATCAGAAGGAGAAGACGTTGGAATTGTATAAAGGTAAGTTGTTGACTATTATGTGTAATAAAATTCTTCAATATGTCATGCAAAAATAATAATTAATAATATTCGGTTGATGGTTGCAGATCACGAGAGATGAAAAGGAAATTATTGAATAATTAAAACGAGTACTTACCCAAAAGTACTGCTGTCAGGATATGCGATGAATCTCCGTGGAGGACGGTGTTACGTCCCGCAACAAAATTTTTATTTTTCTTTAAACACGCAAAATTTGCCTCTATAATATTTAAACTGTAGTTCCGCCTACGAATATATAAATCTTAATCCCACCGAGTAACATATTATTGTTAATATAAATTAATATTGTTAATTAAAATTCCATCACGCCACCTATTGTCACCAATATTTCTTATTATAAAATCTCACCGCGCAATGTAATATCACCAATACTTATAGTACATTAATATCATTCCGCCGCGTGATATAATATTGTCAATATCTCCGAAAATAATCTTTCTCTGTTAAGAAGCTAGCTATACATAACATAACCTCACTTAGGAATGATAGAAATAATTTTAAGTCCTCACTTAGGAATGATAGAAATAATTTTAAGTATTTGCCCACATATAGTATCATCCGCATAAAAATTACCTACTTTACCGACAATAGGCAAAATCACCCACACAAAAGTTACCGACAGTCGATAAAATAAATTCCTACTTTACCGACAGAGTAAAAGTTACCGACAGAAAAATTACCGACGGAAGGTAAAATAAATTCCTACTTTACCGACAGAGTAAAAGTTACCGACAGAAAAATTACCGACGGTCGATAAGGAAGTTTTCTACCTTACCGACAGAGTAAAAGTTACCGACAGAAAAATTATCGACGGTTGATAAGGAAGTTTTCTACCTTACCGACCGAGCAAAAGTTACCGACAGAAAAATTACCGACCCATGATAACACAGTTACCGACGTTACCGACTGAGGATAAAGTCATTTCCTACCTTACCGACAGTGAATACTGTCCGTACCCACATTACCGACAGAGGGCAGCGCCATCTCTGGGGTAGCGATGATACTAACTTTACCGACATATAAGAGAATACCTCTTTCATTAATATGTAATCCTGATACACAAGAAATTTTACAAATCAAAAACCAAAAGACTTTATATACATATATGTATATTTTTGAACACGTCTCAGCACCGACTACACGTATATCTAATTATTTCGGGGCCTAAATTATATCAAAAATCATTGATTCCAGATTAACTCGAAAAATACTATAAATAAAAATCTTATGACAATTTTCCCTTAAGGAGCATAAAAAGTCAGACCGACACATGTATACATAATTATGAAAACTCCAATACTACTAATTTTATAAACGAAGTTTTAAAATATAATTTTCCGTATGCGATATTATGAGTCATCATCACATTCCAAACTAAGACTATGGAATATTCCGCTCGAATATTATTGCACAACATTACGCAACATGATGAAATAATTAATTATCATTAAGTAACAAATGAATTTATTGTTATTAAGCGTATGCAATAACCTCCATTTATATATTAATCCACAAAAAATCCGTTCAAGAGAACATTGCGCAACATAACGAAATAATTAACTTATTGTTAAACATTAATATTAAGTACATGCAATAATTTTTATTCAAGAACCTAATAGATATAAATATAATTTTTATTCAAGAACCTAATAGATATAAATATTAAAAATAAAAGCAAAGAATAAAAATTGTTGCACCATTTACTGAAATAATTTATAGTCTTTATATACTTATATCCCACCGCATAATCATAAATACTTATGTTAAAATAATTGTAATTATAATAATTATGATGTCAGAATTTATTAACAATATTTAAAGGCATTTTCCATAATAATACATAGAGACAAAAATGAACTTTCGAACGGAGCATGCTAGAAACTCCGTTGACATTTCTACAGCTAGAGCTTAAAAACTACATTAGAAAATATATGCATATAAACTGCAAAGAAATTCTGATGGTCTAATAATTATTATAAAACTTATGTGTCAAAATACAATGCAACCAGTATAGCCGATTCTATACTGACCGCTCCGTCACCCCCACTACAATTCTGAAGAGTCCCACCATCTACAAATTAAACTACGCCCAAACTACGCCCAATTCCTGCGGCAACGCCCAGCAGCGCGCGCATCTTCCCCACGCTCGTGCCAGCGGCGCGCGCAACCAGCCCGGAGAAGGGAACCAATGAGCGACCGCGCCGCCCACGCCGAGGCGCGCGCATCTTCCGAGGCGCGCGCATCCGTCACGTCAGCGGGAGCCAATCCCAAATCATTGCGCAACAATCACGTCAGAGAAAACCAATCACACGTTGACAACGCGGCACATCCCTCGAGGCGGACGCATCTTTCAAGGCGCGCGCAGCCAGAAGCAGAGGAGGGAACCAATCACTGCTCGACTCCCTCCACGGAGAAGCGCATCTCCTACTATTGGGACCGTGTGCAAAACTGGGACTGACGACTATATAAACCCGTGCAGAGCGGTCCTCCTCGCATTTGGCCCAACGTTTTCAACATTCAACTACCTCTGGCATTTTGCCCAACGTTTTCAACAGTTAATAACTGGCATTTTGCCCAACGATCTACTACAGTTACCAACTACTGGCATTTGGCCCAACGATATTTACAGTGATAACTTGGCATTTGGCCCAACGTTTTCAACACTTAACAACTACTGGCATTTTGCCCAACGATATTCACAGTGTTAATACTTATATCTCTGAGATTTTGTACGTGTATTCAGTTAATAAATTCAGTGACTATTGAACATTGAGTTTCTCAATCAAACTCCTGGATTGCAACCTCCATCCCGAACTGTCACTGAGGTAGACGGTATCCAGCGGAAGGAAGCAGCATCCACTCATCAGCCTAGTGAAGGGAAGCAGCCTTCACACACTAGGACATTTCAGACACTGGTAAATATCCGGCCACTTGTCATTAATCTAACCTTTAATTTCTACTAACAACTAAATTCAGTGAAACAGTGCGCGACAATTCGGGAACCTTACCTTTGATTTCCCGTATTCCTTAATCCAGTTATTCAACTTAGTAAATATCATTTCCAATTGGAAAATTTATCTGGGACTTATCTCTTTGATAAGACGACGCGATAGACAGTGAGCGAGTGCGAAACTGCAGCGGCAGGTCGAACCCAAGTCTGGCTCGGTGGAAAAATAATTATCTTGAGGAATTTATTCCCATGATAGAGGTTGTTTCTCAACCTAGAGCTGGTGAGGCAATAGAAAAAATAAGCGGCCTCCTGTCAATCGACGTCCGAGTAGGCGAAAATACAGTTTTCGATTAATAGGCAATTATCTTGAGGGATTTATCCCAATGATAGAAGTTGACCTTTTGATCTTGGATTGAATTTAGCCTTAACTTCAAAATACGAGATACATCCCAGGATTTAGAGACAATACACTGGCTTAGTTTATAACAATTTGAATTATTATCACTACTTGCAATTATAACCTAACCTTACGAGGTTAATACTAAGCCAGCCGTATGATAGGTGGATACCTTGTCAGCGTATCCAAACTCCTGATTTTTCCTCGAATCCCCTTTCGATTTTCAGAGGATCAAAATAAAATAAGAATTTATTTGAAACCAAGATAACACATTAACATTTCAAACAAATAAATTCTCGATAATCCTAATTTACCATCAGTTGGTAATTTTTCCAATAGTCATCAATCAAAACTAACCATCGGTCGATAACTTACCATCGGTCGATAACTTACCATCGGTCGATAACTTACCATCGGTCGGTAAAACAGAAAGTGACGTTAACCATCGGTCGGTAAAACAGAAATCTAACTTACCACCGGTCGGTAAAACAGAAAGTGCCGCTAACCATCGGTCGGTAAAACAGAAACCTAACTTACCATCGGTCGGTAAAACAGAAATCTACATTACCGACGGTCGGTAATTTTCGGGAGTCAACGTTACCAACAATAAAATTTTTTATACTAATCTTTCTATTTCTGCCGGTCTATACTTCTATCAACTTTGGGGACATCTATCTGACTATACTCGGGATAACAATTATAAATTGAACATTCATATGGAATTCCCTTTTTCTTTTTTTTATTAACAGGTATCGGGTATTCTTAAATTCAACTTTACGCAAAAGTAAGTGACTTCAAAATCACCAAAGTCTTAAATACTAAATAGACAGGTTTATAATTGGTTAATTAAACGACAGATGGTCCGAGTGAGACAAGGTAACTTCAATACCCGTCGAAATATTCTACGCCGTGTGAGACGAAATAGGCAAACGCGACGTACCTTCTTCCCTATCATCACTCTTGAGAATGAAATCATTGCACCAGTTCCCGAGATCATCGACTTAGAACCTCAGTCACCTATCCCCATAATCACTATTGAGGAAGAAAGCCACGAAATTATCCCAGTCCCACATAATCAATATTCTCCCTCCAATCTAGTAGAAAGAATTACCGAAGATAGAAGCAACTGTTCAACCATCTCGTTAAACTCCGACCAGGCATCCATCCCTGGACCTTCAGTGGATTGGAGTCAGAGTCCAGAGACTGCTTCCATCTCGGGGACATTCCAACATCTTGACACCGTACCCCTATACAACTACTATCCCGAGGAAAACAGCCTATATAGTCCTCCTAGCTATTCCCCCGTGGCATATGAAGACCCAGACCCCTTTGAGCCCTTAGAGATTTCCTTAGCTTCCCCAGAAAGACCCATCTCAACCATAAACATCGAATATTCTTACTTTCTACCAGAATTGTACGGTTACCCGAGGGAGGAATAAAAGGATATTCAAATTTGTAAAATAAAAATATATATATATACTTTGAATAAAACAAAATAAACTTATAAAATTTAGTATGAATGTTTATTCGCTCTCCACCTAGAATCCTCTCTAAGCACAATAGACCTTCAATCTCTCGGCGTCCCAGGGTATAGCCGGCCTAGCAGGTTGCCCTAAAACAAATTGAGAGATTAATTGCGTCCAACTGGGAAAGTAAGACTTCCAGACCAGTCCTGAGGAACTGGGGACGTAACAGAAAACATAATTTTTGGTGGCAGCGGTGGGATCTGCCGAAGGTTCTGTGCTTTTGAGAAATTCAGTGGATAAGAATAAACAATTTTCAACTTAATCATGCAAACTCGCTCAAGCTCTGCAAGCTCCGTAACCACAGGAGCTACGAAAAAACAATATAGCCCAGAAGAAATCGAAATCATAATGAAGAAGATGCACGAGAAGGAACAATTATTAAAAGAACAGTCAGAGGATCTACAAGTTAAACAAGAGCGTCTTAGAAGAGCTCAAGAAGAATTAGAACAAAGAGAATTTACCGAAGACTCCACAGGCATGGAACAATTAATATCATCAATGCATAAGATAGCTGATCAAATTGAAAGAATTAATTCAAGGATTACGAACTTGGAAAATTCCACTCAAGACCCAAGGCATGATAGGCCCGAAACACAAACGACTCCGCAACTTTCTCCGCATAAATTTGATGTGATGGATCAACCATCCCCCATACGACTTAAAGATGCTATCGACACGATTCCTAAATTCGATGGACATAAAATGTCCGTTTTCCATTTTAGTAAAATCTGCGAACGCGCTCTTGAATTAATACCGCAGTATCATGAATATTTCTTAGTCCAACTAATAATGAATAAATTACAAGGACACGCTTACTCTGCAGTAGAAGGATCTGAATATCATACTGTTTTTGAATTAACACAAAGATTGAAGCTTATATTTGGACCGAATAAATCGGTAGACCAATATAGAGGAGAATTGGCAAATGTATACATGAAGCACAACGAAGATATTTTCGATTATATTGGAAGAGTACAAGAATTACGTGCTGCAATCGTCGATGGAGAAACAGACTATACTGGACATATAGATGAAAGATTAAAAGATGCAATCGAGATGACTACATTACACAGTTTCATTAACGGACTTCCATCTGATCTGCTAGTAAGAGTCAAGTTAGAACATCCGCATACTCTCAAAGATGGAATAAGCACTGCCATCCAATTATCAAAAACTATAGAAGCAGAGAACATACGGAAACGAACCGTGTTCCGTCCGAATTTCCAACCACGTGCAGATCGACCTAATAATTACAACAACACTTCTCGCCAATTTCCTGTAGCTAACAACAATAATAATCAATCTAAACCGGGTAATGGGAATACAACTATATTACCACCAGCTCTTCCGACATTCTCAAGACCAGCAATACCCACTGGACAATCTCCGCAGAATTATCAAACGAAGATTTGCCGTTATTGTAAAACTCCAGGCCACCTGATACAAGAATGCCGAAAACTAGCCTGGAGACGAGCTCAAGAAAGAATACAGCAACCAGTAAATTCGGGAAACGCTCAAGGCGTTCCGATAAATCCCGGCGTCCGTCGGAACGATCAGCAACAAGGGCGCCAGACTTATATCGTACAAGGAAAACCAAGCGCCACAGTCCCTCCGGAAGCAACAGTGCAAGCCTCCGGATCTGCCAATTGAATAGCAATCAGCATCCTACGGATTTACCTACGATTACATTAGCTTCTCCAGACTTGGCAAAAGAATGCAGATTTATGATTGATTCAGGATCCGGTTTAAACCTTATTAAGGAAGGATGCCTGAAACCATACGTTAATCTTGATACAACCAATCCCCTCTGCTTGCAAGGGATTGCCTCTGAAACCGTCGTTACTTTAGGCGTCATTTTTATGACGATACTCGGCAGAACGTCCGAATTCTATGTAATCTCTGACTCAATCGCATTCCCACAGGATGGGATCTTAGGCAACAAGTTCCTGAGGGAACGAGCCGTTACTATAGATTACAAAAATAATTTTATTCAACACGAGGATGAAAGAATTCCTTTTTTAAACTCAAATTCTGTACTTCTTAAAGGAAGGAGCGTTACCCCTTGCTCTTTTCCAATCTCAAGTCACCAACAAGTCGGTTATGTGCCACGTCATACTCTAGCCGAAGGCATCTATTATGGGCAAGCAATCGTTACTAATAATAACGGGAAGGCATACATGCCTATCTTTAACACTTCCGAGGAAGAATTCATTTTCAATATCCCCGTTATTCAACTACAAGATTTTGACGTCTGTGAGCCAGACGTATCAGCTACTAACTCCGTTGGATTAGAAGAAACCCGAGGGAAATTCTCTAATGCCATCGACAATCCTATTTATTTTAATCAAGCATTGCCCCAATCTACTGAAAGAGCTACTGACGTTATAAACCTTCTTCGACTAGAACATCTGAACTCCGAGGAGTCAGCAAACATACAGTCTCTAGTATACAAGCACGCCGATAGATTTCATATTACTGGTGAACATCTTCAAGCTACTAATGCCGCGCAACACTATGTCCCTACTATTAATGAAGTACCAGTCCACACAAAACAATACAGGTTTCCCCCTGTACATAAAGAAGAGATCGATAAACAAGTAACCGAATTATTATCTTCAGACTTAATCGAAGCATCAACCTCACCTTATAACTCTCCACTTTGGATTGTTCCTAAAAAACCAGACTCTCTAGGAAACAAACGATGGCGAATGGTCATCGACTACCGTAATCTTAATGAAAAAACCATAGGAGACGCTTATCCTTTGCCGAACATAACAGATATACTCGATCAACTCGGGTCCGCTAAATATTTCTCTGTATTAGACTTAGCGTCAGGATTTCATCAGATTCCTATGTCATCAAAAGATGCTCATAAGACTGCTTTTTCCACACCTTATGGACACTACCAGTTTAAAAGAATGCCGTTTGGATTAAAAAACGCACCCGCAACATTTCAAAGACTGATGGATAACGTGCTCTCTGGCTTACAAGGAAACGAATTATTCGTTTACATGGATGACATCGTTATATATGCAAGATCTCTAAAGGAACACGAAGTCAAATTCGAAAGATTAATGGAAAGATTAAGAACAGCAAACTTAAAGCTGCAACCGGATAAATGCGAATTCCTACGACAAGAAGTCATGTATTTAGGACATATAATCGGAGCTGACGGAGTCAGACCCGATCCTGCAAAAGTAAAAGCCATTATGAAATTTCCTACGCCAAGAAATCCCAAAAACATTAAGCAGTTCTTAGGATTAGCTGGATATTATCGAAGATTCATACCGAATTTCTCCAAAACCGCCAAGCCATTAACAGATCTTTTGAAAAAGAATAAAAAATTTGAATGGAAAGAAAATCAAGCAGAAGCATTTAATAAATTACAGCATTCATTATGTTCAAAACCTATATTGCAATATCCGGATTTTAATCAACCTTTTATATTAACCACCGACGCTTCTGGATATGCCGTCGGAGGCGTACTTAGTCAAGGAGAAATTGGAAAAGATTTACCCATAGCTTATACTTCACGCGTTTTGAATACAGCAGAACAAAATTATTCTACGATTGAAAAAGAATGCCTTGCAATTATTTACTGTGTAAACCACTTTCGACCATATTTATATGGCAGAACTTTTACAATTATCACGGATCACAAGCCTTTAGTGTGGTTACATTCCATTAAGGACCCTTCTTCGCGATTATGGAAATGGCGGATGAAACTATCCGAATACCAATACGAAATAAAATATAAAAAAGGAACTTTAAATAATAACGCCGACGCTTTATCTAGAAATCCTGCTGTCAACATAGCCGTACCTTTATTCATTATTGACGAATATTCTTCCGATGAATCTATTTTCTCGCCTCAACCTCCAGGCATCTCTAGAAAACAAAAATTAAATCAAAAGAATAAAAGAATCGTTCAAGCTACAAGAACCTCCACCCCCATACAGCAGCAAGAATTGGAAA
This sequence comes from Camponotus vicinus, assembly GCF_025532165.1. NCBI lineage: Eukaryota > Metazoa > Arthropoda > Insecta > Hymenoptera > Formicidae > Camponotus > Camponotus vicinus. The sequence goes on along the minus strand of NW_028141980.1, from coordinate 5,584,579 downwards.
ACTCCAATATCGACTCTGAAGATCACGACGACAGTCAAGTTATCATCGAAGAAATAACAGACTCCGACGAAAGTACTGAGTCCGATTATACTGAAATAATAGATTCGAATATTATACCTCATCAACCGAAACCTCCAGAGCCACCGCCATGGAGCCGAGCTCAAGTCCGAGAAGTACGAGAAAGCCTATTAAAGCAAAAAGATAATCATGTAATATTTCTTTACCAAGACGGTACTCCTTACGATAATGGAGCTAAACTATATCAAGAAGCTAACTTGCTTCCTAATTACGAAGAATTAACATTCGAAAGAGCCAGAATTCGTACAGTAGAATCCAACACGCTTATCGCTTTCCCTATAAAATTAAACAATCGTATTTTAATAGAAGCTCAAAATCTTAAAAACTGTTTGAAATCTTTAGTAGACGTCATTACTGAACTCGATCTATCATCTTTCAGTCTTAGCAAAACCGACCGTTTCGACGATTTGCCATGGTCCTATATAATTAACCAGTTTAAAAAACATCTCCAAGAACTACCTGTCAAAATTACCATATGCCTAAATCTTATACAGACTCCTGAAATAGAGCAACGACTCTCCCTAATTTTAGAAAACCATGCCTCTGCGCATGGCGGACATAAAGGAGTGACAAAAACATATAATCGCCTCCGTTCTCGATATTGTTGGAAGACAATGAAGAAAGATATTCAAGATTTCATAAGGACTTGCCGTGAATGTCAATTAAAGAAATTAACTAGAGTTAAAACAAAGCAACCAATGGTTATTACTGATACGCCTGGAATGGCTTTCGACAAGGTTTCATTAGATATTATGGGACCTCTGCCCATCACGGATAACAATCATCAATACATATTAACTATGCAAGATTTACTAACGAAATATTCCGTGGCATCACCTCTACAAGAAGCCACATCTTTAACAATAGCTGACGCTTTTACCAAGGAATTTATTTGCATATACGGAGCCCCTCGTGCCATATTAACGGATCAGGGAACTAACTTTTTATCAGCTCTAATGAGACAATTAACGAAGAACTTTGGCATACAACATTTTAAGACCACAGCTTATCACCCTCAGTCAAATGGATCACTAGAACGCTCACATCATGTACTAACAGAGTACCTAAAGACACAAATAAATAGAGAAGCTAACTGGGACGAGTATATTAAACTCGCAATGTTTTCATACAACACTAGCGTACACGAAGGAACTAGATATTCACCCTACGAATTGGTTTTCGGGCGAATAGCTCGACTACCCTCTGCACATCCTATCATCGAAGAAAATACCGAACCTACTTACCATGAATATATCACGAACCTCTTTAATAAAATAAGAGATCTGCAAGCTCAAGCTCATTCAAATCTAGTACAAGCTAAAGAGAGAAGCAAGAGATATTATGATCGAAATATAAACCCTCGAGCTCTTGAACAAGGAACGTTAGTTTATTTATTAAAAGAACCGCGTAAAGGAAAATTCGCCGACCAATATACGGGTCCCCATGAGGTACTTGAATTATTACCTCCCAGCAACGTCAAACTCAAAATCGGAAATCAAACTCGAATTGTTCACGTTGACAAAGTGAAGCTCGCACATTCTAAACCCGGATGAAACATTAATGATAATTTCTCTTTTTATTTCAGATGCTTTGGCACCGACAGCCGATTCGGCCGCAGCCAAATATCCAGCAGGTACATCGAATCAGGGATTCATTCCTATTCGCTCACTGCACTCATGTCCACGGGGCAATCTGCCTCGAGGATGACACTAATTTTTGTGACCGGTGTTACGATCAAACTCACACCGCGATAATCCGGGCAAATTACCAGAAAATTCATAGACATTTTTTCGTAAATAGTCATCTAGTTAAAGAAGAATACTGCATAACTTGCGGTATAGTGGTAATAGAAACTCAAGATATAATTAATTGCATTCCCTGTGTCGCAACAGCTACTAAATTACTACAAACACTAGAAGAGACTTCGACTCATACCGATTATACATACCCCATAGTCGTAAATGTCTACGACAGAACCCCTGCGCTATAGGACATATCGAAAGAATGTCCGGTGTCTTTTGTTGCGCGATAACTCAAGGATACCGAGATCCATACTTCAATACATACTTCTGTGAGCCCTGCTATATCGAGATACAATTATCTCTACTAATTACTCAGCTTCCTCAATTCTTTGTTCACTATTTCTTCATTGGACCATTCCACGTGGAATACCGTTGCGCCAACTGCTTACGAAACCTAACCACTCTGAGCCCCATACATCAATGTTCTATTTGCATCAGAGATCTTACTGAAATACTATCTATATACTTCCTTTCCACTATTTGTGATGTCTCGACAAATACCTAATGCCGCGTGTATAAAATTACACGGGTATCTCCACATCCATAACCATAACCATTATTGTTGTCCTTGCTACTGTTTACTCTATACTCCTATTACCCAACGATTCTACCTACCCATAAATTCCCACATAATATCCATTGCACCCCATGCAATACAGACACTCTGTGCTCATTGCTACAGACCTATATCTATCATAAGGCCTTTAGCCACTTGCCCCACGTGCATAAGAAATATAGCCAGAATATTTCGGGATATACAACCTCCAACCGTTTCCATAAGTGAAGAAAGAACCCCCGAATCGTAAGAACATGCAATCCGAAATTAACACAGATACATTGGCTCATGTAGTACATGAGGAATGGAACGGATATCTCTGTCAAAAAGAAAATTTATATTTTTGCCGTACGTGCAAAGATCGCGACATCTGTACCCATCGTCTTATTCAAATCAAATACCACAGTATATCTAAATTCTGCCCTTTGAACGATTTTCGCGAATTCGAATGTTGCATATGCACGACGAAAGTATGCCGTGTTATATACAGGAGGAACGCGAACGCGAAAACAGTGACAAAGAAAATAGAGAACAAAATTAAAATCCAAGAACCAAAATTCTGTCATCACGATGGAAACTCCAAGCAGCACTACTTGTAATCATTTAATTCATGGCCTCTTAATTCATTTTCCTAAAATCCATGAGGCAAAATGTAAAAAAATCATATTTTATAAAAGACTTGTAGAATCTCGTGTAATACGCATGTGCTGTTCTTGTCATAGACTCAGCCGACTCAGAGGCCAAGCCTCCTTAACAGTCTGCCATTGGATTACCTCTGGCAATCTTAACTTCGCTGCATGCGAATTCTGCAATACTACTCTCGAAACTACTCGCTCTATCTTTAACTGTTCTGAATGCGTCTATACTTATTTCGAAAGAGCTATAATTGAAAGAAAACGTGGGAGGAACATAAATGACATAAATGCCTTCGCCTATTGCAGAACACATAATCAGGGTCAAATTTCCTGAATTCAAAGATGTGTCTACCAATTAAGGCCAAGACATCAGTCCACCCACTGTTCGACAATACGCTGTTCAATAGTTTAAACATAAGATGTACCATAACTTTAACACACGATGTCATGGGTTCCGAAGACCCTTACATAATCTGCGCCAAATGTTATAAGCCACGAATTTATAATAAGGTCTTAACGCAATATCTACATGCATTCCATTTTGGAAATGTGCCAAAAATCGCCTGTCAGATATGCGGAGGGAAATGCTATCAGAATAAACCACTTATAGAATGCTCAACTTGTACACGCGCATATTACCAATTCCTCCAACACGTATCTGGAGAGGAAGAAAATTGTAAACGATTAGTAGCTCTAATCGTAAATTCACAAACTCTGAGAATAGAATATAGCGTTCCTGAAGCAAATCTTGATTTAGAAACTAGAGACGATCTAGTAAATCGCATAGAATCACTATAAGAGTCTTAACATTAATATTAACGCATGCATAACGCTTACCTCCATTTGAATAAGCCTTTATTATATACACTCATATATACCATATTTAGAGAAAAAAAACGCATCAGTCGTATATAATTGTATAACAAATACATATTAATTACTTTGGTGGCAGCGTACATATTTAAAAATAATATAATTAACCATTTAGAGTATATACGTGTATGACTCGGAAAAAAAAATAGAATAATAGTAATAAAAAATTAATATATATATATATATATATATATTAATACAAATAAAATATTTTGGTGGCAGCTAATTTAAAGAAATAATCCCACCACGATAAAAAAAAAAATAATAATATATATATCCCACCGCAAATACATATATACATATAAAACTAAATAACTTTAGTGGGAAATCTAACGCTTAAGGAAAAATAATAAAATTTTAGTGGCAGCGGTGTATTATGTTAAAACAATAATCTCACCGCAAATGAATACACATATATATTCCATATACTCTAGCAGTAATCATAAGTACTAGTTATTACTCATGTAATCATATAATACAAAAATACATATGTATATATATCTTACGTTAGGGATCATTATTTCAGACATAATGACGTCCCTTATCCTAATAATCTTACTAAGTGAAGCATCCGCTTTAATTGGATTCGATTGCGGAGGACAAAACCTCAACGTCACTACTGTCTCTCTTCTTGACGTTGGCGAATGTGACTTAAAAATTCGAAAGCCAAATACATCTAGTGTCCATATCCAATTGTTACAACTATCTGACTACAGTCATACTGAAGTTATTCAGTGCAAGGTCGAAATTTCAAGAACTATTTTCCATTGCGGAATGCACTCACACATCTCAGCCGTTCACAACGGAAAAGCCGACTATGTCCATGAAACCGGACATTCCCAGTGCTTGCGTATGTTTCAAGACGGAAGTATAACACTCGCCGAATACGTTTTAATCCTTGGGATCAAGGTTAATCAAACGACGTACCGAAGTGTCACCCTTAGGGGACGATTGCAAGTCGACGGATATTGTAAAGGAGCGCAATATTCCGATCCATATGGAACCTGGGACAATGTAGTTGTCCAAGCCGCTGTAAAAATTACTTTGAAATCAGCCTACGTACCAGTGCAAATAAATACTGGAAAAATTAAATTAAGATCAGGAACGGTATGCAATCTTGCTGCCGGTTCTTGTCTAGACGCCGACGATGGATATACTTACTGGAAACCCGTGCCTACGGATACATGTAATTTTCAACGATACGATGTCCTTTATGAAGGACCAGCAAACAAGATCTTCGAAGACAGCTCTCACTCCGATTCTCCAGTAATATACAGCCTAGTAACTCAAGAAATTACCTTTGCTCTTATGAAGACTAAGGAACTTCCCCTGTGTGGATACACACTGCTATGCACGGAACATCCGAAATTATTCATCCTAGAAGTAAAGCCAGGAAATACGTTCGCGAAACAAGGAACCATCGCCGTTAATAATTTAGACATCTTTACATATATGAATTCCAAATTCGTATACATCGAAAAACACGTCAAACAGCAAATGACATCCCTATATAATAACGTCATTTCTCAAAAATGCGAACTAGAAAGACAAGTAATAACAAATGCTTTATCTTTCGCCGCTCTCCAACCAGATGAATTCGCCTACCGGCTGATGAAAGGCCCTGGATACATGGCCGTCACTGCAGGAGAAGCCGTCCACATAGTTAAATGTATTCCTGTGGAAGCAATGGCAAGAAGAACTGAAAAATGCTATACCGAACTCCCTGTTACTATAAGAAATAATACTTTCTTCTTAACACCTAAATCTAGAATTATCACGGAGCTCGGAAATGAACGAGAGTGCAGCATGGAACTACCCACCTTATACCGTATAGAGGATACCTGGATACAGCTTACACCTACGATTCAAGTCCGACAAGTATCGCCTGAACAATTTAAGCCTATGGCCTCTTTAACATGGAAGTATCTCACTCCCGGACCACTAGCCGTGAGTGGAATCTACTCTGAAGTCGATCTAAAAAAATTAAGAGACCACATTATGTTTCCTGCCGAGAAACCAGCATTATTGAACACTGTAGCTCGAGGACTAACGGGCCACAGCGTCAATACTGACGGAATATCAGTGTATAATTTACTTAATGAAGATTCTTTAAACAAAATAGTCGAGAGCACCGCCTCTCGAATCTGGAGAGGATTCGTTAACTTCGGATCTGCGACCGCTGGACTCGTTGGAATATTCATGATCATTCGTATAATCAAATTATTAATCGATACTATAATCCATGGTTATGCCTTGCATACAGTGTATGGTTGTAGCCTACATCTATTAGGAGCCGTATGGAGCTCCCTCGCAAATCTGCTGCTCCATCTGGCGAAGGAACCCCCTTCCCGGAGATCAAAGGAAACTAACGGACACCAATCGGACAACGACGGAACTAATGTCACAATCAATCCCACCGCGGAAGCAAACGCACCTCCAGAAATAATCACACAGCAACCTCGACCAGTTAAACCGCCGAGGACATCAAAAGCTAGCAACGCAGAAAACGCCGAAGAGGTGAATATTCAAAATCCTTACACTAACCTAAAGAATCGCTTGAACACAATAGATGAGAATATTTAACTCCCTCAAACAAAATCCTCTGAAAACTATCGGATTTTGTCTTCATTAGGGGGGAGGTGTTACGTCCCGCAACAAAATTTTTATTTTTCTTTAAACACGCAAAATTTGCCTCTATAATATTTAAACTGTAGTTCCGCCTACGAATATATAAATCTTAATCCCACCGAGTAACATATTATTGTTAATATAAATTAATATTGTTAATTAAAATTCCATCACGCCACCTATTGTCACCAATATTTCTTATTATAAAATCTCACCGCGCAATGTAATATCACCAATACTTATAGTACATTAATATCATTCCGCCGCGTGATATAATATTGTCAATATCTCCGAAAATAATCTTTCTCTGTTAAGAAGCTAGCTATACATAACATAACCTCACTTAGGAATGATAGAAATAATTTTAAGTCCTCACTTAGGAATGATAGAAATAATTTTAAGTATTTGCCCACATATAGTATCATCCGCATAAAAATTACCTACTTTACCGACAATAGGCAAAATCACCCACACAAAAGTTACCGACAGTCGATAAAATAAATTCCTACTTTACCGACAGAGTAAAAGTTACCGACAGAAAAATTACCGACGGAAGGTAAAATAAATTCCTACTTTACCGACAGAGTAAAAGTTACCGACAGAAAAATTACCGACGGTCGATAAGGAAGTTTTCTACCTTACCGACAGAGTAAAAGTTACCGACAGAAAAATTACCGACGGTTGATAAGGAAGTTTTCTACCTTACCGACCGAGCAAAAGTTACCGACAGAAAAATTACCGACCCATGATAACACAGTTACCGACGTTACCGACTGAGGATAAAGTCATTTCCTACCTTACCGACAGTGAATACTGTCCGTACCCACATTACCGACAGAGGGCAGCGCCATCTCTGGGGTAGCGATGATACTAACTTTACCGACATATAAGAGAATACCTCTTTCATTAATATGTAATCCTGATACACAAGAAATTTTACAAATCAAAAACCAAAAGACTTTATATACATATATATATATTTTTGAACACGTCTCAGCACCGACTACACGTATATCTAATTATTTCGGGGCCTAAATTATATCAAAAATCATTGATTCCAGATTAACTCGAAAAATACTATAAATAAAAATCTTATGACAATTTTCCCTTAAGGAGCATAAAAAGTCAGACCGACACATGTATACATAATTATGAAAACTCCAATACTACTAATTTTATAAACGAAGTTTTAAAATATAATTTTCCGTATGCGATATTATGAGTCATCATCACATTCCAAACTAAGACTATGGAATATTCCGCTCGAATATTATTGCACAACATTACGCAACATGATGAAATAATTAATTATCATTAAGTAACAAATGAATTTATTGTTATTAAGCGTATGCAATAACCTCCATTTATATATTAATCCACAAAAAATCCGTTCAAGAGAACATTGCGCAACATAACGAAATAATTAACTTATTGTTAAACATTAATATTAAGTACATGCAATAATTTTTATTCAAGAACCTAATAGATATAAATATAATTTTTATTCAAGAACCTAATAGATATAAATATTAAAAATAAAAGCAAAGAATAAAAATTGTTGCACCATTTACTGAAATAATTTATAGTCTTTATATACTTATATCCCACCGCATAATCATAAATACTTATGTTAAAATAATTGTAATTATAATAATTATGATGTCAGAATTTATTAACAATATTTAAAGGCATTTTCCATAATAATACATAGAGACAAAAATGAACTTTCGAACGGAGCATGCTAGAAACTCCGTTGACATTTCTACAGCTAGAGCTTAAAAAACTACATTAGAAAATATATGCATATAAACTGCAAAGAAATTCTGATGGTCTAATAATTATTATAAAACTTATGTGTCAAAATACAATGCAACCAGTATAGCCGATTCTATACTGACCGCTCCGTCACCCCCACTACAATTCTGAAGAGTCCCACCATCTACAAATTAAACTACGCCCAAACTACGCCCAATTCCTGCGGCAACGCCCAGCAGCGCGCGCATCTTCCCCACGCTCGTGCCAGCGGCGCGCGCAACCAGCCCGGAGAAGGGAACCAATGAGCGACCGCGCCGCCCACGCCGAGGCGCGCGCATCTTCCGAGGCGCGCGCATCCGTCACGTCAGCGGGAGCCAATCCCAAATCATTGCGCAACAATCACGTCAGAGAAAACCAATCACACGTTGACAACGCGGCACATCCCTCGAGGCGGACGCATCTTTCAAGGCGCGCGCAGCCAGAAGCAGAGGAGGGAACCAATCACTGCTCGACTCCCTCCACGGAGAAGCGCATCTCCTACTATTGGGACCGTGTGCAAAACTGGGACTGACGACTATATAAACCCGTGCAGAGCGGTCCTCCTCGCATTTGGCCCAACGTTTTCAACATTCAACTACCTCTGGCATTTTGCCCAACGTTTTCAACAGTTAATAACTGGCATTTTGCCCAACGATCTACTACAGTTACCAACTACTGGCATTTGGCCCAACGATATTTACAGTGATAACTTGGCATTTGGCCCAACGTTTTCAACACTTAACAACTACTGGCATTTTGCCCAACGATATTCACAGTGTTAATACTTATATCTCTGAGATTTTGTACGTGTATTCAGTTAATAAATTCAGTGACTATTGAACATTGAGTTTCTCAATCAAACTCCTGGATTGCAACCTCCATCCCGAACTGTCACTGAGGTAGACGGTATCCAGCGGAAGGAAGCAGCATCCACTCATCAGCCTAGTGAAGGAAAGCAGCCTTCACACACTAGGACATTTCAGACACTGGTAAATATCCGGCCACTTGTCATTAATCTAACCTTTAATTTCTACTAACAACTAAATTCAGTGAAACAGTGCGCGACAATTCGGGAACCTTACCTTTGATTTCCCGTATTCCTTAATCCAGTTATTCAACTTAGTAAATATCATTTCCAATTGGAAAATTTATCTGGGACTTATCTCTTTGATAAGACGACGCGATAGACAGTGAGCGAGTGCGAAACTGCAGCGGCAGGTCGAACCCAAGTCTGGCTCGGTGGAAAAATAATTATCTTGAGGAATTTATTCCCATGATAGAGGTTGTTTCTCAACCTAGAGCTGGTGAGGCAATAGAAAAAATAAGCGGCCTCCTGTCAATCGACGTCCGAGTAGGCGAAAATACAGTTTTCGATTAATAGGCAATTATCTTGAGGGATTTATCCCAATGATAGAAGTTGACCTTTTGATCTTGGATTGAATTTAGCCTTAACTTCAAAATACGAGATACATCCCAGGATTTAGAGACAATACACTGGCTTAGTTTATAACAATTTGAATTATTATCACTACTTGCAATTATAACCTAACCTTACGAGGTTAATACTAAGCCAGCCGTATGATAGGTGGATACCTTGTCAGCGTATCCAAACTCCTGATTTTTCCTCGAATCCCCTTTCGATTTTCAGAGGATCAAAATAAAATAAGAATTTATTTGAAACCAAGATAACACATTAACATTTCAAACAAATAAATTCTCGATAATCCTAATTTACCATCAGTTGGTAATTTTTCCAATAGTCATCAATCAAAACTAACCATCGGTCGATAACTTACCATCGGTCGATAACTTACCATCGGTCGATAACTTACCATCGGTCGGTAAAACAGAAAGTGACGTTAACCATCGGTCGGTAAAACAGAAATCTAACTTACCACCGGTCGGTAAAACAGAAAGTGCCGCTAACCATCGGTCGGTAAAACAGAAATCTACATTACCGACGGTCGGTAATTTTCGGGAGTCAACGTTACCAACAATAAAATTTTTTATACTAATCTTTCTATTTCTGCCGGTCTATACTTCTATCAACTTTGGGGACATCTATCTGACTATACTCGGGATAACAATTATAAATTGAACATTCATATGGAATTCCCTTTTTCTTTTTTTTATTAACAGGTATCGGGTATTCTTAAATTCAACTTTACGCAAAAGTAAGTGACTTCAAAATCACCAAAGTCTTAAATACTAAATAGACAGGTTTATAATTGGTTAATTAAACGACAGATGGTCCGAGTGAGACAAGGTAACTTCAATACCCGTCGAAATATTCTACGCCGTGTGAGACGAAATAGGCAAACGCGACGTACCTTCTTCCCTATCATCACTCTTGAGAATGAAATCATTGCACCAGTTCCCGAGATCATCGACTTAGAACCTCAGTCACCTATCCCCATAATCACTATTGAGGAAGAAAGCCACGAAATTATCCCAGTCCCACATAATCAATATTCTCCCTCCAATCTAGTAGAAAGAATTACCGAAGATAGAAGCAACTGTTCAACCATCTCGTTAAACTCCGACCAGGCATCCATCCCTGGACCTTCAGTGGATTGGAGTCAGAGTCCAGAGACTGCTTCCATCTCGGGGACATTCCAACATCTTGACACCGTACCCCTATACAACTACTATCCCGAGGAAAACAGCCTATATAGTCCTCCTAGCTATTCCCCCGTGGCATATGAAGACCCAGACCCCTTTGAGCCCTTAGAGATTTCCTTAGCTTCCCCAGAAAGACCCATCTCAACCATAAACATCGAATATTCTTACTTTCTACCAGAATTGTACGGTTACCCGAGGGAGGAATAAAAGGATATTCAAATTTGTAAAATAAAAATATATATATATACTTTGAACAAAACAAAATAAACTTATAAAATTTAGTATGAATGTTTATTCGCTCTCCACCTAGAATCCTCTCTAAGCACAATAGACCTTCAATCTCTCGGCGTCCCAGGGTATAGCCGGCCTAGCAGGTTGCCCTAAAACAAATTGAGAGATTAATTGCGTCCAACTGGGAAAGTAAGACTTCCAGACCAGTCCTGAGGAACTGGGGACGTAACAACGGTCTGCCTCGGCGATGTCCCTGTAGGAGAGTCGGAGGAACCGGTGACAAATGATTGGCAGAAGACCCAAGTGATGGTTCAAAGACACTTTATTTTCTTTAAGTATACTATAATATTCGACTGCTCTCTAGACTAAGTTCTTAGTCCGGAAAAATATCCTGCGACTAAGTTCTTTTTTGGCTCGAAAAATGTTCTATAATACGCTCGTGATCGCTTTAGTTGGTTTCTTCTCGAGAGCTCCTGGTCAAATGCGCGGAAGACTGAGCTGCGCTCCCTGAGGTACCCTCTGGTCCCTACTCCGTGCCGGCTATCCGCAGTGGTAGGAGAATGCGGCGCTCCCGGGCGTAGGCGGCTCGACCGCCGCTTGCCGCTATAGCTGTCCTTCTTCTTCGAGCGCGCTATGACGTAGTGGCCGCGCTCTTGCGTGGGGATAGTGGGGACGACGGAGCTGTCAGTATTGTCCATGCATCGAGCTCGTTAATTCATTTTACAAAAGGTAAGGCTTTTACAATAGGTTTTTAGTGACCAGAATTTTAATAATTTGCATGCATATGTTTTTTAATATAGAATCTCAACCTCTTTCAATAGAAGTGTGAATGATCGTTCTAGCATGTTCCGTTTAGAATTGATTTTTAACTTTCTTTATATTAATTATATAGTTCTAGTTAACAATGTTATAAACAAATTTTGGTGTTATAAACCATTATAATTACAATTTGCTATATAATAATTATATGATATATATATATATGTATGTGCATATAGGTGCATGGTCTAGATAGTTGTTAATAATAATTGTGTTACATTATAATATAAAAGTGTATTAATTATTCTTTCATTATTCAGCTCTTAGAACAAAGGATGTGGCGAGCTGTTTTATCACCGGATGCAGGTGTTCGCCGTGCCAGGCAGTCGCGCCAGGCAGTCGCGCCAGGCCTTATCTTATCGCTGAGTGAGCTCATGTGCAGCTGCACCGGATGAAGCTCGGAGGGTCGCTTATCTTTTGGTGAGTGAATTTATAACGCTTTATAAATCGATTTAATAATTTCGTTCGTTATAATTTATTCATATATTCTTTACTTGTTAATTGTATAGAATATATATATATATATATATACATATATATATTGTTTGTAAAAGTTAATAAATGTAATTGTTAAAAATTTTATCTTCATTATTTTATTAATTAAATATGTATTATACATATTGTTATTTCTCTTTTGAAGGCTTGAAAGTTTGCTAAAAAATTGCATTACTGTTGGATCTTTGTTAGTTAATGATATGGATTAATTTAACATATAATATATATATATATTCTTTTATAATTTATAATTTCGTAATAACTTATTACTCTTGCAATAAGAAAGCGCTCCTTATAATATTCATACATTATATATTCGCGAGTCCCTTTCGCATTAAGACTCGGCACGGACGTCGAAAACATTAGGGGAGATAACAAAGTAATAGGGGAGATAACGCGGTACGCTGGACTTAGCCTTGTGCTCTTATAAGGAGACTTATTAGTCGTCTCAATAATAAAATCATGCATAATGAATTTTATAAGACCATACATTCATTATTATTATTAATATGTATATTTATTACCTTGTATTATTATTATTTAAACTTTATATTTCATGTGTGTTATATATGTGTAAATTTTTGTTATAACGAAATTTATTTAGTAGTTATATAGATTTATAATTCTGCACATAGTAAAGAGTTATAAGCTTTATTTTGCATTATTGGTTTTATTAAATCAGAATCTTTATTATTTATAATTATTAATAATTTAAATAATTTAATATATTTGTCTTATATAGTTATTATATTTTTCAGATATTTTGTAAAACGACATTCTATACAGAAGATATTCGAGGGTGCATATCATTTATAGCTTGGCTGTATTTTAATCGACAATATAGAACGTTTATTAGACTATTGTCGGAGCGGATTAAAATACTCACATATGATCATCTGGCCATAACTTATTAACTCTATGCACCTCTAATTGCGGATAAGTTTTGGATATTTTGAAATATTTTAATATTATTTTGAATGTGCTTGACTTGACAACTTTCGGTCATTTATTAAATATATACATACATTAATTAATGTTGAGCTTTTACATAATGAAAATGGTTTATTATTTGGTTATCATTGCTTACTTATTATATTTTAATTGTATATAAAATTTTGCAATTAAATAATCAAAATGAAAAATATATGTATTATTTGGCAATAAGAAATTAGATTTTATATAATTTATTATTATGTAGTGAAGTTTTATTTGAATAACTATATAGAATATACGTATATGAAAAGAGATTTTTATAATGTATTAATTATTATGTTCTTATGCTTAGAGTTTAAACGTGTTATTATTTGAATTTTTCTTATTTGTCTAGGTTGCATATATAGTATATATATATATGTTGGAAGGGATATGGACCAATGGATTATTCACGGACAACAGACAGGCTTAAACCATATAAGAATATGCAGCATTGAAAGGATTTTGAGGAATCTGTGCGAATTATTTCGGAAGTTTATTTGGTAAGTTTATTATTTTGATAAGTTAATTAATGAATTAAAGGTTTTATTTTAATTATATCATATATTTATAAAATATATATTATATATATATATATATATATAATATATGTATTCATGTATAATATTATGTACCTTTAGTATTTTAATGCATTATCTTTTAAATTTTTATTAATAACTACATATGTATTTATACTAATAATGAGGGTGACAAGTCTGTCCGAGCTTGTTTCGCGGTTTAATTCTTATTAATTTTTACATATGGTATTACGTATAGCGCTGTCTCTCTCACTCGCGCGAGTCACCCGATAGTGCGGTCTCTCTCACTTTCACGTACTACTACCTATTGAGGTCTCGTGTATAAATTTCGATAGATGTAGTCGGTTAATTATATATTTGAGGAGGCATATTTGTGGTTTGTTATTGAAATATATTTCTAAGGAATTTTATTAATAAATATATTTTTATTTTTCCGTATAGCGTTTTCGTTAGGTGATGAAAATATTGGGACACCCGGTGGACAACCAAGTGGAGGCTATGTTTATAGGGTGACTTATTATTCTGCATGCAGCAAAGAGTTACGTATAAAATTTTATTCATAATAATTTCTTGACATTTCTTTATTATTTAGTTATTGTTTAGTAATTATTATTTAATTTAATATATTTATTGTTGAAATTTAATATATTAATATTTGATTTATTATACTTCTTTTACTATTTGATTTCTTTTATTCCTATATAATTATATACATTTATAAAATATTAAACCTGTTTAATATAGTAATTTTGATCAATCAAACTTTTATAGATTTTGTATAGATTGATTTTTTAGTATATTTTTGTTAAGTTAATTTTTCATACGGCCAAATATTATTTGATTATTATTTTCAGTTGCTGGGACTTGGAATTCTTGCTACTTATTTATAACAAGCTGTCTTACGTTATTAGGAAGAGGCTAAATAATATATATATATAGGATCATAAAAAGTGTGTAAGTATGTATTATATTTTGAATGGTTTATTTAATAATTTCTATAGTAGATTTTCTTATACATTTATTATATTTTTCAGGTATCAAGACTCTGAGGAAAATCACTTCCTGATAGTGAACATATACATATATTTACGGGAACTCAACTAGGACCAAAAATTAAAATAATCTAGGATTTTTAAAGGAAATTCTTGCTTGATTAATTATATTTTATTTATTAATTATATTATATTTTATTAATTATATTTTATTAATTATATTTTATTAAGAAATGTTTAAATCATTAATTTCTGAAAGAAGCTCGTTACTTTATAAAAGATTATTATTTGGTGATTATTGGCCATTTACATTTTGTAATTAAATAGTCAAAGTTAAATGTTATTCAATAATAATTAGAGTTTTATACAGACATATTTGGCCAATGGTATTAATGTACAGTAAAGATTTATTATAACGTTTAGAAAAATATTTATTCAAGGAAAATTTATTAATTTTGTTTCTCATGAATATAAAAAATATATATATATTGTTAATTATTTTATTACTAATTATTATTACTGATTTTTAGAGCGTATTGTTTTAGTAACAATTATTATTCATGGGCATTAATTTTTTGTTTGACTTGGTACATTTATTTATTGTTTCATATTCTTATATGTACGTAGAATGTTAACTTTATAACTTTCCTTTTGTTATTGATGATTCTTTATAAATTTTCGTATTAATATTTTATGTGGCTCACTTTCGGAGCATTTGTTAGCATTTTTACTGTAGATATTTATTACAAAATATTAATTAATTATTTGATTTTCAGGTTTCAAAATTTATAATCGCTGCATCTCTTTTATGACAACCGAACATACTGTTTATTAAAAAGATACGCATGGGCTCAAAATCATTTATTAATAGAATTTAGGTGAGTATCGTTTGATAAAATATTTTGATTTATGCCTTTTCCTTTGTAGTAAGCGCATATACACGCATAGGGATATCCTTTTTTGGTTATATGTGATAACTGAATAATATGAATATTGAGTGAATATCTATATATATTGGTTACATATAGTATAAAGTGGATTTATAGTGATTATATATAATTACAAGTAAAGATTATATAAGATACGAAATTCTTTATACTATTCTTCGAAACAAATTATATTTTATTCGTTAAGAATTATTTAAATCATTTTCTTTTTAAAAGAAGCTTGTTATTTTACAAAGGATTGTTATTTAGTCATTACTGGTCATCTGTTTTTATATTTTAATTTTATAATTAAATAATCAAAGTAAATATATTTATTATTTGATAATAATTAAACTTTTATATATATATATATGTGTTTTTCATTTTTTATTGATTTATGTCTTTATTTGTCTAAATACTAATTAGTTATAATATTTTCAGGTTTCGGGATTCATGGCTATGGAAACTTTCCCATGCCAAATTTACCAGAAGAATGTGAAGGAACGCACAAGAGGCTATAAGACCAGTTACCGACGGATTTGTTCGTATACCAATTTATACGAAGTCTTGTTGCAAATGATTTGCTAAGAGTTTTTCTTGATAATAAAATTTCGAATAAATTTCTTTTCTTAGTAAGGTTAGTTATTAAGATTAATATCATTATATACGACCAGTTCCAGTACTGCTAATTCATTGTAATATCTTTCTGGCTATATACCACATCAATCAATGCATTGCATTAATATGAGATTATGGCGAATATATATATATAAATATATATATATATATATATACAGCACTTTGCTATTGATTTATGAAATTTCATAAGCGATTTTAAGGTGATTGTGTGGGGCTTTTGCAGCTTTATTAAAATTGCATAAATAATAATTATATATATATTGAAATTCTTTTACGATTATTATAAATGACTGTTTCAAAGAGCCTATTACTTTTTCTTGATTGATCGATGTGTATAAGTCCAGCTTTCGGTTAGTACTGGTGGTTACTAGTATTTTGACTACATGAGAACTGATTATTATTGAATTGATGTATATATATATTGATTATATATAGTATTATGACGCAAATATATAGTGATTATATATAGTATCGCGCAAAGATTATATAGGATGAGAGAATAAGTAGGGATTATACTTTTATAAGTAAGATTTTAAATTTTTTGTTGCGGGACGTAACAACTCCAACAATCTCGCTGGACTAGACGAACCCCGAGTGGAATTCGTCAAAGCCATAGATAATCCCATTTACTTTAACCAGGCATTATCAACACCAACAGATGGAACTGTTGATGTCATAAACCTTCTACGCCTCGAACATCTGAATTCCGAGGAATCAGAAAATGTTCGACTACTAGTTTTCAAACACTCCGACAGATTTCACCTTCCCGGTGAACATCTCCAAGCGACAAACGCCGCTCAGCATTCTATTCCTACTATTAATGAAATGCCTGTCCACACGAAACAATATAGATTTCCTCCTGTACATAAGGAAGAAATTAATAAACAAGTAAATGAATTATTATCTTCTGATTTAATAAGACCTTCTACTTCCCCTTATAACTCTCCTTTATGGATAGTTCCGAAAAAGCCAGATTCCCTAGGGAATAAAAGGTGGCGAATGGTTATCGATTATCGAAACCTCAATGAAAAAACAATAGGCGATGCCTATCCTCTTCAAAATATAACGGATATATTAGATCAACTTGGATCTGCAAAATATTTTTCAGTACTGGACTTAGCTTCCGGTTTCCACCAAATACCTATGGCATCAAAAGATGCCCATAAAACTGCTTTCTCTACACCTTACGGACATTACCAATTCAAACGAATGCCATTTGGATTAAAAAATGCTCCTGCAACATTTCAAAGATTGATGGATAACGTTCTATCCGGACTTCAGGGAAATGAATTATTTGTCTACATGGATGATATTGTCGTATATGCACGATCATTGCAAGAACACGAAAGCAAGTTCGAAAAATTAATGCAGAGATTGAGAGCTGCAAATTTAAAATTACAACCAGATAAATGCGAATTCTTACGACGTGAAGTTATGTATCTAGGACATATAATTGGATCTGACGGAGTCAAACCTGACCCCGCTAAGATAAAGGCTATAATGAATTTTCCTACTCCGAAGAATCCGAAAAACATCAAACAATTCCTAGGACTAGCCGGATATTATAGAAGATTTATTCCAAATTTTTCCAAAGTCGCAAAACCATTAACTGATCTCTTAAAAAAGGATAAGAAATTCGATTGGCAGGACAAACAAGCAGAAGCATTCGATATTCTAAGGAATTCACTATGCTCTGAGCCTATTTTACAATATCCCGACTTTACTAATCCATTCATTCTAACCACTGATGCATCTGGATATGCGGTCGGAGGAGTGCTCAGTCAAGGAATAATAGGGAAAGATCTACCCGTTGCCTACACGTCTCGAATTCTAAATTCCGCCGAACAAAATTATTCTACAATAGAGAAAGAATGTTTAGCTATCATTTATTGTGTAAATCATTTTAGACCTTATTTATACGGAAGAATATTCACTATAGTAACTGACCATAAACCATTAGTGTGGCTACACTCCATCAAGGATCCTTCCTCAAGATTATGGAAGTGGAGAATGAAACTCTCTGAATATCAGTATGAAATACAATATAAAAAAGGAACTCTAAATTATAACGCTGATGCCTTATCCAGAAATCCACCCGTCGACGTGGCTATTCCGTTATTCCTCATTGATGAAGGAGAATATTCATCCGACGAATCCATATTTTCGTATAGGCCTCAAAGGCAAAAGGGAAAATCTAGTACACCTGAAGGTCAAAATGCAAGACCTAATCAGGAAGACATGGGAAATTATCAAAAACCCACCGAGACCTCAACCCCCGTAGAGTGTCAACCAGCAGAAGATTATCAAAATTATTCTGTCGAACATGAAAATAACAATTATGGAGTCACAATCGAAGAAGTTACTGACTCTGAAGACAGCGATGATACGGATTATACTGAAATAATAGAATCCGACATTGTACCGTATCAGTCAAACCCACAACAACTGAATCCACCAGCTCTTCCACCATGGAGTCGAGCCTTAGTGCGAGAAGTTAGAGAGGATTTACTCCAACAGAAAGATAATCACACAATATTTATTTACCAGAACGGGACAGCTTACGACAATGGCGCAAAATCATATCAAGAAGCCAATTTACTCCCTAAATATGAAGGGTTGGCTTTCGAAAGGGCCAGGGTATGTACTGTAAAAGGAAACACGTTAATTGCCCTCCCCATCAAATACGACTATCATACCCTTATAGAAGCCCAGAATCTTAAAAACTGTCTACACTCTTTAGTGGATGTCATTACTGAACTTGGACTCTCTTCCATGAGTCTTAGTAAGACCGAACGCTTCGACGACCTTCCATGGTCATACATCCTTAACCAACTCAAAAGATATCTACAGGAATTACCCATTAATATAACGATATGCTTAAATTTAATTCAAACGCCTGAAATCGAAAAACGTCAATCTCTAATTTTGGAAAATCATGCCTCAGCTCATGGAGGACATAAAGGTGTAACGAAGACCTATAACCGCCTTAGATCTCGTTACTGCTGGAAAACAATGAAAAAGGATATTCAGGAATTCATTAGAACCTGTCGGGAGTGTCAAATAAAGAAACTAACTAGAATAAAAACCAAGCAACCCATGGTTATAACGGATACCCCAGGGGCTGCTTTTGATAAAGTATCCCTGGATATTATGGGACCTCTTCCCCTAACAGTGAGCAACAATCAGTACATACTGACCATGCAGGATTTACTAACAAAATATTCTACTGCCGTGCCATTAAAGGAGGCCACATCGTTAACAATCGCAGACGCCTTCACTAAAGAATTTATCTGTATATATGGTACCCCTCGCGCAATATTAACCGATCAAGGGACAAATTTTTTATCCGCCTTAATGCGACAGTTAACAAGGAAATTTCGCATTCAACATTTTAGGACCACTGCCTATCATCCACAGTCTAATGGATCACTTGAACGATCACATCATGTCCTAACAGAATATCTAAAAACTCAGGTTGATAAGGAGACAAATTGGGATGAATACATTAAACTTGCGATGTTCTCGTACAACACCAGTGTACATGAAGGCACGAGATACTCACCCTATGAGTTAGTATTTGGCCGAATAGCACGACTACCCTCTGCACACCCCATCATCGAAGAAAATATCGAACCCACATACCGTGACTATATTGTTAATCTCTTTAACAAGATAAACGATTTACAAATGCAAGCTAAGCAAAACCTCACACTAGCTAAAGAACGGAGTAAGCGATACTATGATCGCAATTTGAATTTACAACAATTTGAGAAAGGAAACCATGTCTTTTTATTAAAAGAGCCACGAAAAGGAAAACTTGCTGACCAGTATACCGGTCCTCACGAAATAATCGAACTTTTACCCCCAAGTAATGTTAAAATTAGAACAGGAAACCAAACCCGAATAGTACACACCAACAAGATCAAACTAGCACATCCCCAGCCGGGATGAGGTAATAATCAGAGTCCTTTGTTACAGATGCTTTGGCACAGAAGGCCCACACAGCCGAGATTGGACGCAACCATTTCAAATCGAATAGAGGAATCCTTCTTCTTCGGCCATTGTGTCCATATAACAGGAGCTCTTTGTCTCTTAGACGAAACGAACTTGTGTAAGGAGTGTTACGATAGACTCCGTACCAATATTATTAAGTGTTACGTCCTATTCGATCGTTTATTCAACGATTCTGCAGGGCGCACCGTGCAGGGACGAACAATATTATATCTCTCTATTTCTTTTTCAGGGCAACCTGCTAAGCCGGCTATACCCTGGGACGCCGAGAGATTAGGATCTATAGGACGCTTCTTTTCGGAGGTATTTAAGGTTGACAAATAAATATGCAAATTTATTATATTATAAATTCTATTTTTTCCTTTTTATTTATTTTATCCTTCCTCGTTCTTCTACATTAGTTTGTAAGGTAATTTTAGTGAAATTAAATTATATATATGTATTGGATATATTTATATATATGTATAGTTAAAAGTTATTTAGGATTTTATGGTTCGACAATAGAATCGAGGAACTCTTCGCTATCTAAATAATCAAGAAGCTGGTTAATTTCGTAATCTATAAAGTCCTCTTCACTTGGAGTGATATTTGTGGAATCTAAATCCACTTCTCCAGGCAAGACAGGAGAATAATTTGGCGGCGAATACCCCGGAAAAGAGTCTGGGGTTCGTGGGAGGCTAGGCGGCGGTGAAGTTTGGACCCGTCGATCCAACGTCGCTGGGCTCCTTATTTCCCCGTTTCGCTCCCAAGCGCGGAGCAGTCCCAAGGGAATTCCGTCCGTTCGGTCTTCCAAATCAATAATTATTGTGGACGCGTCGCTTGATGTGTCCGATTCCGCAGATTCAATTTCCTCTTCCTCGGACTCTGCGCTAGCTGGTATCGCAGGGAGATTGCCGTCGGTGGTTTCGGGGTTAAGCTCCGGGGGCAAGGGTGCGAAGGAGAGGTCGAAGAGTGTGTCTTCGCGGTCGGTTGCGGCCCTTGCTATTCCGGTAGGAATCTCGTCCCTATCTATAAATAATTGACGAGCGACGGAGGGGCGATCTCGTAATAATCGCTGTCTAAATATTTCCCGCCGGGTTACACCTGGATTTTGTAAGGGAAATTCGCGGCGAGTTATTGGATCTGGTCGTCGGGCGCTAACCATCTATTATTGAAATAATTTAAATTTTAAATTTGTTTTATTGAAAGGATAATTTGAAATTATTTCGCGGCATCTAATACTTACGATGGAAATTTCGAGGGGTCACCTGTCAACAAAGGATGTACCGCGTAAATCTAAAGTTTCGTGACCGGTTTAAAGAAAGAGACAGGACAGATTCTGAAATCGCGACTCCTCATTTATTATAAGAGAAAATTATTAGATAGTTACCTTACATGCAGTGACGTGGTAAGGAAGGGTGTGTAGGGATATTTAAATATAAGATGGATACCGTGCCTGCTGGTTTAGTTTTATTATTATAAAATAATTCCTCTAATATATTATACTAAACCAGAGTTATCATACTATGTGTCAGTCGGTCCTTAAAGAGCGCGTCCCGTGCTCTACGACAAGTTTCGATGTGCAAGACGTCACGTCACAGCGGCACAGAGTCCGTAAAGAAATTTCCCTGGAGAAAATTCTTCGCGGAAACGGCAGAGGGGTAGAGTAGACTACCCAATGCACATCGATTGACAAGTCGAAGGCGACGATTCACTCTTGTGGATAAAACCAAAGACAGACTGAGCGTTGAACATTCAAAGGCAATCAACGTACTCGTGTTATCAGAAGGAGAAGACGTTGGAATTGTATAAAGGTAAGTTGTTGACTATTATGTGTAATAAAATTCTTCAATATGTCATGCAAAAATAATAATTAATAATATTCGGTTGATGGTTGCAGATCACGAGAGATGAAAAGGAAATTATTGAATAATTAAAACGAGTACTTACCCAAAAGTACTGCTGTCAGGATATGCGATGAATCTCCGTGGAGGACGGTCTGCCTCGGCGATGTCCCTGTAGGAGAGTCGGAGGAACCGGTGACAAATGATTGGCAGAAGACCCAAGTGATGGTTCAAAGACACTTTATTTTCTTTAAGTATACTATAATATTCGACTGCTCTCTAGACTAAGTTCTTAGTCCGGAAAAATATCCTGCGACTAAGTTCTTTTTTGGCTCGAAAAATGTTCTATAATACGCTCGTGATCGCTTTAGTTGGTTTCTTCTCGAGAGCTCCTGGTCAAATGCGCGGAAGACTGAGCTGCGCTCCCTGAGGTACCCTCTGGTCCCTACTCCGTGCCGGCTATCCGCAGTGGTAGGAGAATGCGGCGCTCCCGGGCGTAGGCGGCTCGACCGCCGCTTGCCGCTATAGCTGTCCTTCTTCTTCGAGCGCGCTATGACGTAGTGGCCGCGCTCTTGCGTGGGGATAGTGGGGACGACGGAGCTGTCAGTATTGTCCATGCATCGAGCTCGTTAATTCATTTTACAAAAGGTAAGGCTTTTACAATAGGTTTTTAGTCACCAGAATTTTAATAATTTGCATGCATATGTTTTTTAATATAGAATCTCAACCTCTTTCAATAGAAGTGTGAATGATCGTTCTAGCATGTTCCGTTTAGAATTGATTTTTAACTTTCTTTATATTAATTATATAGTTCTAGTTAACAATGTTATAAACAAATTCTGGTGTTATAAACCATTATAATTACAATTTGCTATATAATAATTATATGATATATATATATATGTATGTGCATATAGGTGCATGGTCTAGATAATTGTTAATAATAATTGTGTTACATTATAATATAAAAGTGTATTAATTATTCTTTTTATTATTCAGCTCTTGGAACAAAGGATGTGGCGAGCTTTTTTATCACCGGATGCAGGTGTTCGCCGTGCCAGGCAGTCGCGCCAGGCAGTCGCGCCAGGCCTTATCTTATCGCTGAGTGAGCTCATGTGCAGCTGCACCGGATGAAGCTCGGAGGGTCGCTTATCTTTTGGTGAGTGAATTTATAACGCTTTATAAATCGATTTAATAATTTCATTCGTTATAATTTATATGAATAAATTATATATTCCTTACTTGTTAATTGTATAGAATATATATATATATACTTATATATATTGTTTGTAAAAGTTAATAAATGTAATTATTAAAAATTTTATCTTCATTATTTTATTAATTAAATATGTATTATACATATTGTTATTTCTCTTTTGAAGGCTTGAAAGTTTGCTAAAAAATTGCATTACTGTTGGATCTTTGTTAGTTAATGATATGGATTAATTTAACATATAATATATATATATATTCTTTTATAATTTATAATTTCGTAATAACTTATTACTCTTGCAATAAGAAAGCGCTCCTTATAATATTCATACATTATATATTCGCGAGTCCCTTTCGCATTAAGACTCGGCGCGGACGTCGAAAACATTAGGGGAGATAACAAAGTAATAGGGGAGATAACGCGGTACGCTGGACTTAGCCTTGTGCTCTTATAAGGAGACTTATTAGTCGTCTCAATAATAAAATCATGCATAATGAATTTTATAAGACCATACATTCATTATTATTATTAATATGTATATTTATTACCTTGTATTATTATTATTTAAACTTTATATTTCATGTGTGTTATATATGTGTAAATTTTTGTTATAACGAAATTTATTTAGTAGTTATATAGATTTATAATTCTGCACATAGTAAAGAGTTATAAGCTTTATTTTGCATTATTGGTTTTATTAAATCAGAATCTTTATTATTTATAATTATTAATAATTTAAATAATTTAATATATTTGTCTTATATAGTTATTATATTTTTCAGATATTTTGTAAAACGACATTCTATACAGAAGATATTCGAGGGTGCATATCATTTATAGCTTGGCTGTATTTTAATCGACAATATAGAACGTTTATTAGACTATTGTCGGAGCGGATTAAAATACTCACATATGATCATCTGGCCATAACTTATTAACTCTATGCACCTCTAATTGCGGATAAGTTTTGGATATTTTGAAATATTTTAATATTATTTTGAATGTGCTTGACTTGACAACTTTCGGTCATTTATTAAATATATACATACATTAATTAATGTTGAGCTTTTACATAATGAAAATGGTTTATTATTTGGTTATCATTGCTTACTTATTATATTTTAATTGTATATAAAATTTTGCAATTAAATAATCAAAATGAAAAATATATGTATTATTTGGCAATAAGAAATTAGATTTTATATAATTTATTATTATGTAGTGAAGTTTTATTTGAATAACTATATAGAATATACGTATATGAAAAGAGATTTTTATAATGTATTAATTATTATGTTCTTATGCTTAGAGTTTAAACGTGTTATTATTTGAATTTTTCTTATTTGTCTAGGTTGCATATATAGTATATATATATATGTTGGAAGGGATATGGACCAATGGATTATTCACGGACAACAGACAGGCTTAAACCATATAAGAATATGCAGCATTGAAAGGATTTTGAGGAATCTGTGCGAATTATTTCGGAAGTTTATTTGGTAAGTTTATTATTTTGATAAGTTAATTAATGAATTAAAGGTTTTATTTTAATTATATCATATATTTATAAAATATATATTATATATATATATATATATATAATATATGTATTCATGTATAATATTATGTACCTTTAGTATTTTAATGCATTATCTTTTAAATTTTTATTAATAACTACATATGTATTTATACTAATAATGAGGGTGACAAGTCTGTCCGAGCTTGTTTCGCGGTTTAATTCTTATTAATTTTTATATATGGTATTACGTATAGCGCTGTCTCTCTCACTCGCGCGAGTCACCCGATAGTGCGGTCTCTCTCACTTTCACGTACTACTACCTATTGAGGTCTCGTGTATAAATTTCGATAGATGTAGTCGGTTAATTATATATTTGAGGAGGCATATTTGTGGTTTGTTATTGAAATATATTTCTAAGGAATTTTATTAATAAATATATTTTTATTTTTCCGTATAGCGTTTTCGTTAGGTGATGAAAATATTGGGACACCCGGTGGACAACCAAGTGGAGGCTATGTTTATAGGGTGACTTATTATTCTGCATGCAGCAAAGAGTTACGTATAAAATTTTATTCATAATAATTTCTTGACATTTCTTTATTATTTAGTTATTGTTTAGTAATTATTATTTAATTTAATATATTTATTGTTGAAATTTAATATATTAATATTTGATTTATTATACTTCTTTTACTATTTGATTTCTTTTATTCCTATATAATTATATACATTTATAAAATATTAAATCTTTTTAATATAGTAATTTTGATCAATCAAACTTTTATAATGATAATAGATTTTTGTATAGATTGATTTTTTAGTACATTTTTGTTAAGTTAATTTTTCATATGGCCAAATATTATTTGATTATTATTTTCAGTTGCTGGGACTTGGAATTCTTGCTACTTATTTATAACAAGCTGTCTTACGTTATTAGGAAGAGGCTAAATAATATATATATATAGGATCATAAAAAGTGTGTAAGTATGTATTATATTTTGAATGGTTTATTTAATAATTTCTATAGTAGATTTTCTTATACATTTATTATATTTTTCAGGTATCAAGACTCTGAGGAAAATCACTTCCTGATAGTGAACATATACATATATTTACGGGAACTCAACGAGGACCAAAAATTAAAATAATCTAGGATTTTTAAAGGAAATTCTTGCTTGATTAATTATATTTTATTTATTAATTATATTTTATATATATATTTTATTAATTATATTTTATTAAGAAATGTTTAGATCATTAATTTCTGAAAGAAGCTCGTTACTTTATAAAAGATTATTATTTAGTTATTGGCCATTTACATTTTGTAATTAAATAGTCAAAGTTAAATGTTATTCAGTAATAATTAGAGTTTTATACAGACATATTTGGCCAATGGTATTAATGTACAGTAAAGATTTATTATAACATTTAGAAAAATATTTATTCAAGGAAAATTTATTAATTTTGTTTCTCATGAATATAAAAAATATATATATATTGTTAATTATTTTATTACTAATTATTATTACTGATTTTTAGAGCGTATTGTTTTAGTAACAATTATTATTCATGGGCATTAATTTTTTGTTTGACTTGGTACATTTATTTATTGTTTCATATTCTTATATGTACGTAGAATGTTAACTTTATAACTTTCCTTTTGTTATTGATGATTCTTTATAAATTTTCGTATTAATATTTTATGTGGCTCACTTTCGGAGCATTTGTTAGCATTTTTACTGTAGGTTATTTATTACAAAATATTAATTAATTATTTGATTTTCAGGTTTCAAAATTTATAATCGCTGCATCTCTTTTATGACAACCGAACATACTGTTTATTAAAAAGATACGCATGGGCTCAAAATCATTTATTAATAGAATTTAGGTGAGTATCGTTTGATAAAATATTTTGATTTATGCCTTTTCCTTTGTAGTAAGCGCATATACACGCATAGGGATATCCTTTTTTGGTTATATGTGATAACGGAATAATATGAATATTGAGTGAATATCTATTATTTTGATTTATGCCTTTTCCTTTGTAGTAAGCGCATATACACGCATAGGGATATCCTTTTTTGGTTATATGTGATAACGGAATAATATGAATATTGAGTGAATATCTATATATATTGGTTACATATAATATAAAGTGGATTTATAGTGATTATATATAATTACAAGTAAAGATTATATAAGATACGAAATTCTTTATACTATTCTTTGAAACAAATTATATTTTATTCGTTAAGAATTATTTAAATCATTTTCCTTTTTAAAAGAAGCTTGTTATTTTACAAAGGATTATTATTTAGTCGTTACTGGTCATCTGTTTTTACGTTTTAATTTTATAATTAAATAATCAAAGTAAATATATTTATTATTTGATAATAATTAAACTTTTATATATATATATATGTGTTTTTCATTGTTTATTGATTTATGTCTTTATTTGTCTAAATACTAATTAGTTATAATATTTTCAGGTTTCGGGATTCATGGCTATGGAAATTTTCCCATGCCAAATTTACCAGAAGAATGTGAAGGAACGCACAAGAGGCTATAAGCCAGTCACCGACGAATTTGTTCACATACCGATTCATACGAAGTCTTGTTGCAAGTGTTTTGCTAAGAGTTTTTCTTGATAATAAAGTTTCGAATAAATTTCTTTTCTTAGTAAGGTTAGTTATTAAGATTAATATCATTATATACGACCAGTACCAGTACTGCTAATTCATTGTAATATCTTTCTGGCTATATACCACATCAATCAATGTATTGTATTAATATGAAATTATGGCGAATATATATATAAATATATATATATATATATATACAGTATTTTGCTATTGATTTATGAAATTTCATAAGCGATTTTAAGGTGATTGTGTGGGGCTTTTGCAGCTTTATTAAAATTGCATAAATAATAATTATATATATATTGAAATTCTTTTACGATTATTATAAATGACTGTTTCAAAGAGCCTATTACTTTTTCTTGATTGATCGATGTGTATAAGTCCAGCTTTCGGTTAGTACTGGTGGTTACTAGTATTTTGACTACATGAGAACTGATTATTATTGAATTGATGTATATATATATTGATTATATATAATATTATGGCGCAAATATATAGTGATTATATATAGTATCGCGCAAAGATTATATAGGATGAGAGAGTAAGTAGGGATTATATTTTTATAAATAAGATTTTAAATTTTTTCGTTGCGGGACGTAACACCTCCCCCCTAATAAGAACAAAATCCGATTGTTTTCGGAGGATTTTGGTCTAGAGAGATTAAATATTTTCGTCTAGGGTGTTTAAGCGGTCTCTTAGGTTTGTATATGATATAGGTATATTTACGTTTTTGGTGATTTCTTCGTGGCAAGGTTTCATTGTCCTTGGAGGTTTGGCTGGTGGAGGTTGTTGAGTAATTACTTCCGCAGGTGCAGTGGGATCAATGTTGGAGGTTTGCAGTTGTTCCTCCGCCATGTGATTGGTTGTCTCGGTTATCATCTCCAGATTTTCTAGAAGATTCCCGTGCCAGATGGAGCAGTAAGTTTGCGAGGGAGCTCCATAAAGCTCCGAGTAGATGAAGGCTGCAACCATACACAGTGTGAAGAGCGTATCCATGGATGACTGTGTCAATGACTAATTTTACTAGGCGAATAATCATGAAGATTCCGACGAGTCCTGCGGTTGCTGATCCAAAATTTATGAATCCCTTCCAGATTCGCGAGGCTGTGCTTTCGACAATTTTATTTAAAGAATTTTCATCCAGCAAGTTGTACACTGAGATTCCTTCAGTGTTCATGGAATGGCCAGTTAGTCCTCTAGCAACGGCATTGAGTAAAGCTGGCTTTTCGGCTGGGAACATTATGTGATTTCGTAATTTCTCCAGATCTGTATCAGAATATATTCCGCTTACGGCCAAAGGTCCCGGTGTGAGATATCTCCAGGTTAAGGCAGTCATGGGTTTTAGCTGTTGAGGTGGCAGTTGTCTAACTTGAATGTTAGGTGTAAGTTGCACCCATGTATCTTCGATTCGATACAAAGTAGGAAGTTCTAAACTGCATTCTCGTTCGTTGCCAATTTTGGTGATAATTCTTGACTTTGGTGTAAGGAAGAAGGAATGATTTCGTACAGAAATGGGAAGTTCGGTATAACACTCTCCAGTTTTTCTTACCATCACTTCAACAGGGATACATTTAATTATTTGTACTGCTTCTCCTGTTGTAACGGCCATGTATCCTGGCCCTTTCATGAGCTGATAGGCAAATTCGTCTGGTTGGAGTGTAGCAAAAGATAAGGCATTAGTAATTACTTGTCTTTCTAACTCGCATTTTTGCGAAATGACGTTGTTATAGAGAGACGTCATCTGTTGTTTGACATGTTTTTCTATATACACGAACTTGGAATTCATGTATGTAAAGATGTCAAGATTATTGACAGGAATAGTTTTCCGATTAGCAAATGTATTGCCAGGTTTAGCTTCAAGAATGAATAATTTCGGGTGTTCCGTGCACAGGAGAGTATAACCACATAGAGGTATTTCCTTGGTTTTCATAAGGGCGAAAGTGATTTCCTGAGTCACAAGACTATAGATGATTGGGGTATCTGTCTTGGAGATGTCTTCAGAAATTTTGTTTGCAGGTCCTTCGTAGAGGACATCATATTGTTGAAAATTACAAGTATCCGTAGGCATAGGTTTCCAGTAGGTGTATCCGTCGTCAGCGTCTAAACAGTAGCTGTCAACGAGTTTACACACAGTTCCAGATTTTAATTTAATTCTTCCAGTATTCAATTGTACGGGAACGTAGGAAGATTTTAGTGATATTTTCACAGCAGCTTGGACGACTACGTCGTCCCATGTTCCGTATGGATCGTTGTACTGGGATCCCTTGCAGTATCCGTCAACTTGTACGCGGCCCACCAAGGTGATACTTCGATAGGTCGTCTGATTTGCTTTTATGCCAGCGACAAGGGTGTTGTCTCCCAAAGAAATAGTTCCGTCTTGGAACATCCTTAGGCACTGAGTGTATCCAGTCTCATGCACATAATCGGCTCTTCCATTGTGAACAGCAGATATATGTGAATGCATGCCACAATGATATATATTTCGGGATATTTCAACCTTGCACTGTATGACTTCTGTATAACTGTAGTCGGATAGTTGTAGTAGCTGAATATGAACATCTGTGGTGTTGGGTTGTCGTATGTTCAGATCGCATTCGCCAACATCAAGGAGAGAGACGGCTGTTACGTTGAGGTGTTGTCCTCCGCAATCAAATCCGATTAAGGCGGCAGTTTTACTTAAGAAGATTACTAGGATTAGGGGCGTCATGATGGTCTGAAATGATTACAATTTTGATGTACGTGTAGATGTCTATATTACATTTTGTGGTTACATGATTGATGGTACAATGTTCGTGAAAGTTTGATTACGAATAATTGTCGCAGAATTGATTCATAATTATACATGGAATCTTAGGTGTATTTAAATTATAATTACTTATGAAAGTATTTGAATACACAAGAGGTATCTTTGTAGCGTCGCTCAATGTGATTATAATATAACATGGGTATATGTGTATATATGTATATACATATAGAGAGGTATTCTAACTAAATTTGTATGTATATTATTATCATTATACTGTGTTTTTTTTTTCTTTTTATTGTTATTATTATATGTATGTATATATATATATTTATATGGTAAATATGAGTGATTATTATTACTAGTTATTAATAGTAAATCGATTAAAGGATAATTATATATGAATATATAATTATATATATATATATATATATATTTTAGAATATATATATATATAAGAAATTTTATGTTATACGTATACATAAAAATATATATTTTTTTTTATATATATATTTTTTTTTATATATATATATATTTTATTTAAAGTTTTTATTTTTGTTTTTGTTTTTGTTTTGTTTTTTTTTTTTATAAATGCAGTTTGTTAACATATTTATTATGGATATATATATATATATATATATACGTATAGTTCGTAATAGATAAAATATTTAAGTTTATTGGTGAAACAAGGATTGAGATGATCCATTTTCTTTTATTGTTTAATTTAATAATCTTTCCTCTAGAATTTCTGGATCATTAGGATCAACCGTTATTTCAGCCACTCCATAATCTATCTTCAGTGTGATTGAATTTACAGACAGGCCTATAGTTTGCCTGTAGGTTCTTTCTTCTCCCTTTTTAACGATCATGTCTACAAATTGACTATAGGCTTTAAAACATTTAGTGCATTCAAGAAGGGGTCGTATTTCATGACAATTACTCCCGCAATTAGCACACTGATTCGTTGGCACATTGCCATATTGGAATGTGTGTGAATATTGCGTCAAGACCCTGTTATAAGTTGCAGGATTGTAGCAATCCGTACATATAAGATGAGGACTGTTAGCGGTTAGGACATCATGTGTCATTATAACCACGCAATTTATATTAAGGCTGTTGAAGAGGGAGTAGTCTAGTAGTGGGTGAGCAGGTCGCTTAAATTTGGAAAGCGGGCACATTTTATGCGTATATGCCTTGTCTGTGAGTCCTGCAAAAAGCAAAAGCAGTTAGGTTACTTATGTCCCTTCCCTGATTTTTTTCAAATATTGCTCTTTCAAAATAGGAATATACGCATTCCTGGCATTGAAGGATGGGACGAACAGTTTCCAGGGTGGATTGACAGTAATTACACTTAGCAAGATTTATATCTCCCGAAGTTACCCAGTGGCAAACAATTAAATCAGGCTTCACTCTTAATTGTCGAAGTTTATAACATGCGCAACACATGCGGCTAGGAGTGCGAGTTTTTCCGGTATATCTTTTGTAAAAAATTACTTTTCTGCATTTTGCCTCATGCATGTTGGGGAAGTGGGACAATAATTCATGGATTGGGTGATTGCAACAGGGATTGCTTGCGTTATTCATGTTGCCTTGCTCTAGCAAATTCTCTTTTTCGTTCTTCTTCCAGATAATTTAGGAAGCACGGCCTGCAATCAATTATGGGAGTTATGAGAGATACTTTACGATTACATAGACAGCATTTAGAAGGACTAATATGAGGAAAATTTTCTGATATGCTGTGATAATTTATGTGGACTAATTCATGATCCACGTGTATTTTACATATAGGGCAGTAATACAGGCCATTTTCCAGAGAGTAATATCCATCGAATTCTTCGTGCACAGTACAGTTCAGGGTGTCGGAAGATGTATCCGATAGCATATTAACTCTTCAATTCTTCAAGGTTGGGAGGTTGGGGGATTCTCTTCATTTATTGAGAGAAAGGTGGGGTGAGTCTCTCGGAATATTTGAGCGATATTCCTAGTACAGGTGGAGCAGGTGTGTAGGGGTCGTATTATGGTGATGGGTCGTTGACAGTACGAACAGATCGTTCTATAAGGGTGTGGAGCGATAGAAATAATATGGGAGTCTATTGGAAAGAAAAACCTTTGGTTACAGGGAGTATGTAGCATACAATAACATGCACAGCAATAATGGTTGTGATTATTTAGATTGAGATAACCATGCAGTTTGATGCATACAGCATTAAGAGAAAGCTGGGACATTATGAAGCATTGTTCAGTGTAAGTAAATAGGATATGGACATAAGTTCAACAATACCTCGAGTGCAGATGAGACACTGATCTAAAGGTCTTTGTGTGACAAGTGTTCGGAAGCAATGTGCACAATGAGGATCGATATGGCGTGGTCCCGGAGAGAGAAAGTGTAGAGATACTAGAGGCAATCGTACTCTAATAGACAATACGTAGTGATAGCAAAGTTCACATAGATAGACGTTCAAGGGATCATACCGATATCCTCTGAATTCTACACAGCAGGCTGTGCCGGTAAATGGCATCCCCTTATAACGTAGGAGTCCTGTCGTATACGTTTAAGACTAAGGGGTAACTATAACTATTGATAGAAGTTGAGGTGTTGTGTAGAAGTTCTAAGAATTCGTGCGCTGTTAGTGTACAGGAGATGCACTTGTCAAGAGAATTGGTCTCGATGACCGTTGTGCCACAAGCTGAGCAGTGGTCATTACGCACGATGTGACTATTCACAAAGAAGTGTCTCCGCAAGGGCCGGTATTGTTGCTTAATAATATTGGTACGGAGTCTATCGTAACACTCCTTACACAAGTTCGTTTCGTCTAAGAGACAAAGAGCTCCTGTTATATGGACACAATGGCCGAAGAAGAAGGATTCCTCTATTCGATTTGAAATGGTTGCGTCCAATCTCGGCTGTGTGGGCCTTCTGTGCCAAAGCATCTGTAACAAAGGACTCTGATTATTACCTCATCCCGGCTGGGGATGTGCTAGTTTGATCTTGTTGGTGTGTACTATTCGGGTTTGGTTTCCTGTTCTAATTTTAACATTACTTGGGGGTAAAAGTTCGATTATTTCGTGAGGACCGGTATACTGGTCAACAAGTTTTCCTTTTCGTGGTTCTTTTAATAAAAAGACATGGTTGCCTTTCTCAAATTGTTGTAAATTCAAATTGCGATCATAGTATCGCTTACTCCGTTCTTTAGCTAGTGTGAGGTTTTGCTTAGCTTGTGTTTGTAAATCGTTTATCTTGTTAAAGAGATTAACAATATAGTCACGGTATGTGGGTTCGATATTTTCTTCGATGATGGGGTGTGCAGAGGGTAGTCGTGCTATTCGGCCAAATACTAGCTCATAGGGTGAGTATCTCGTGCCTTCATGTACACTGGTGTTGTACGAGAACATCGCAAGTTTAATGTATTCATCCCAATTTGTCTCCTTATCAACCTGAGTTTTTAGATATTCTGTTAGGACATGATGTGATCGTTCAAGTGATCCATTAGACTGTGGATGATAGGCAGTGGTCCTAAAATGTTGAATGCGAAATTTCCTTGTTAACTGTCGCATTAAGGCGGATAAAAAATTTGTCCCTTGATCGGTTAATATTGCGCGAGGGGTACCGTATATACAGATAAATTCTTTAGTGAAGGCGTCTGCGATTGTTAACGATGTGGCCTCCTTTAATGGCACGGCGGTAGAATATTTTGTTAGTAAATCCTGCATGGTCAGTATGTACTGATTGTTGCTCACTGTTAGGGGAAGAGGTCCCATAATATCCAGGGATACTTTATCGAAAGCAGCGCCGGGGGTATCCGTTATAACCATGGGTTGCTTGGTTTTTATTCTAGTTAGTTTCTTTATTTGACACTCCCGACAGGTTCTAATGAATTCCTGAATATCCTTTTTCATTGTTTTCCAGCAGTAACGAGATCTAAGGCGGTTATAGGTCTTCGTTACACCTTTATGTCCTCCATGAGCTGAGGCATGATTTTCCAAAATTAGAGATTGACGTTTTTCGATTTCAGGCGTTTGAATTAAATTTAAGCATATCGTTATATTAATGGGTAATTCCTGTAGATATCTTTTGAGTTGGTTAAGGATGTATGACCATGGAAGGTCGTCGAAGCGTTCGGTCTTACTAAGACTCATGGAAGAGAGTCCAAGTTCAGTAATGACATCCACTAAAGAGTGTAGACAGTTTTTAAGATTCTGGGCTTCTATAAGGGTATGATAGTCGTATTTGATGGGGAGGGCAATTAACGTGTTTCCTTTTACAGTACATACCCTGGCCCTTTCGAATGCCAATCCTTCATATTTGGGGAGTAAATTGGCTTCTTGATATGATTTTGCGCCATTGTCATAAACTGTCCCGTTCTGGTAAATAAATATTGTGTGATTATCTTTCTGTTGGAGTAAATCCTCTCTAACTTCTCGCACTAAGGCTCGACTCCATGGTGGAAGAGCTGGTGGATTCAGTTGTTGTGGGTTTGACTGATACGGTACAATGTCGGATTCTATTATTTCAGTATAATCCGTATCGTCGCTTTCGTCAGAGTCAGTAACTTCCTCGATTGTGACTCCATAATTGTTATTTTCTTGTTCGACAGAATAATTTTGATAATCTTCTGCTGGTTGACGCTCTACGGGGGCCGAAGTCTCGGCGGTTTTTTGATAGTTTCCCATGTCTTCCTGATTAGGTCCTGCATTCTGACCTTCAGGTGTACTAGATTTTCCCTTTGGCCTTTGAGGTCTA
Source organism: Camponotus vicinus (assembly GCF_025532165.1). Lineage (NCBI taxonomy): Eukaryota > Metazoa > Arthropoda > Insecta > Hymenoptera > Formicidae > Camponotus > Camponotus vicinus. The sequence continues at coordinate 5,549,286 of NW_028141980.1, read as the reverse complement.
TACGAAAATATGGATTCGTCGGATGAATATTCTCCTTCATCAATGAGGAATAACGGAATAGCCACGTCGACGGGTGGATTTCTGGATAAGGCATCAGCGTTATAATTTAGAGTTCCTTTTTTATATTGTATTTCATACTGATATTCAGAGAGTTTCATTCTCCACTTCCATAATCTTGAGGAAGGGTCCTTGATGGAGTGTAGCCACACTAATGGTTTATGGTCAGTTACTATAGTGAATATCCTTCCGTATAAATAGGGTCTAAAATGATTTACGCAATAAATGATAGCTAAACATTCTTTCTCTATTGTAGAATAATTTTGTTCAGCGGAATTTAGAATTCGAGATGTGTAGGCAACGGGTAGATCTTTCCCTATTATTCCTTGACTGAGCACTCCTCCGACCGCATATCCAGATGCATCGGTGGTTAGAATGAATGGATTAGTAAAGTCGGGATATTGTAAAATAGGCTCAGAGCATAGTGAATTCCTTAGAAAATCGAATGCTTCTGCTTGTTTGTCCTGCCAGTCGAATTTCTTATCCTTTTTTAAGAGATCAGTTAATGGTTTTGCGACTTTGGAAAAATTTGGAATAAATCTTCTATAATATCCGGCTAGTCCTAGGAATTGTTTGATGTTTTTCGGATTCTTCGGAGTAGGAAAATTCATTATAGCCTTTATCTTAGCGGGGTCAGGTTTGACTCCGTCAGATCCAATTATATGTCCTAGATACATAACTTCACGTCGTAAGAATTCGCATTTATCTGGTTGTAATTTTAAATTTGCAGCTCTCAATCTCTGCATTAATTTTTCGAACTTGCTTTCGTGTTCTTGCAATGATCGTGCATATACGACAATATCATCCATGTAGACAAATAATTCATTTCCCTGAAGTCCGGATAGAACGTTATCCATCAATCTTTGAAACGTTGCAGGAGCATTTTTTAATCCAAATGGCATTCGTTTGAATTGGTAATGTCCGTAAGGTGTAGAGAAAGCAGTTTTATGAGCATCTTTTGATGCCATGGGTATTTGGTGGAAACCGGAGGCTAAGTCCAGTACTGAAAAATATTTTGCAGATCCAAGTTGATCTAATATATCCGTTATATTTGGAAGAGGATAGGCATCGCCTATTGTTTTTTCATTGAGGTTTCGATAATCGATAACCATTCGCCACCTTTTATTCCCTAGGGAATCTGGCTTTTTCGGAACTATCCATAAAGGAGAGTTATAAGGGGAAGTAGAAGGTCTTATTAAATCAGAAGATAATAATTCATTTACTTGTTTATTAATTTCTTCCTTATGTACAGGAGGAAATCTATATTGTTTCGTGTGGACAGGCATTTCATTAATAGTAGGAATAGAATGCTGAGCGGCGTTTGTCGCTTGGAGATGTTCACCGGGAAGGTGAAATCTGTCGGAGTGTTTGAAAACTAGTAGTCGAACATTTTCTGATTCCTCGGAATTCAGATGTTCGAGGCGTAGAAGGTTTATGACATCAACAGTTCTATCTGTTGGTGTTGATAATGCCTGGTTAAAGTAAATGGGATTATCTATGGCTTTGACGAATTCCACTCGGGGTTCGTCTAGTCCAGCGAGATTGTTGGAGTTAAAAGTTCTGATTAATCCTCTGGGAAGCCCTTGGGTTCCCGTGGGATTCTCTGTTATTTCATGAGTATCATAATCTTGCAATTCTATGAATGGAATATTAAGGGTCAATTCTTCCTCGGAAGTATTGAATATAGGCATATGGACTTTTCCATTATTATTGGTGACGATAGCTTCCCCGAAATATATGCCCTCGGCAAGGGTATGACGAGGTACATATCCGATTTGTTTTTCTGGATTGGTAATATGAAAAGAACAGGGAGTGACAGTTCTTTCTTTAAGACATATTGTAATTGAGTTTGAGAATGGAATTCTCATATCTTCATACTGTATAAAGTTGTCTCTATAGTTGACTATAACAGCTCGTTCCTTCAGGAACTTGTTGCCTAATATTCCATCTTGTAAGAATCCTATTGAATCAGATATGACATAGAATTCAGATAGTTTTCCAAGTACAGATAGGGAAACAGCTCCTAGCGTAACGATAGTTTCAGAAGCTATTCCTTGCAGACATAAAGGATTAGTTTTGTCGAGAGTAACGTTTGGATTTAAACATTTTTGTTTAATAAGGTTTAGTCCAGATCCAGAATCAATCATAAATTTGCAATCTGCTATTAGATCTGGAGAGGATAACGTTACTGTGGGCAATTCTGTAGATTGTTGTCTGTCGTTTATTTGGCAGATTCGGAAATTTGTGCGGGAGTTTCCTGTGGTGTTATTATGTTGACTTTCTTTTGAATGTGGTAAGTCGGACGTCCTGGTTGCGGGTCGTTCCGGCGGACGTCGGTTCTCATCGGAACGCCTTGCGCGTTTCCCGAAGTACCGGGTTGTTGGTTCCCTTCTTGAGCTCTTCTGTAAGCTAACTTCCGACATTCTTCTATAAGATGTCCAGGAGTTTTACAATAGCGACAGATTTTGGTCTGATAACCTTGTTGAGGCTGTCCAGCAATTAATTTAACTGGAGTTGCGGGGAAGGGTGGTTGTGAGGTCGCATGTCCGTTGTTGGGTTGATAACGGTTGTTAGTGTTGTTGCTCATAGGATTTTGGCGAGCTGCATTGCTGACGTTATTGGGGAGGTCAGCACGGGGTTGAAAATTTGGGCGGAAGAGAGTGCGCTTCCGAATGTTTTCAGCTTCAATAGTTTTGGATAGTTGTATGGCTGTGCTAATGCTTTCCTCGAAGGTCCTCGGATGTTCGAGTTTTACGCGTACTAATAGGTCAGATGGAAGTCCGTTGATGAAGCTGTTCATAGTGGTTGCTTCGATGGCGTCCTTTCTTCGTTCTCCTATGTTTCCGGATAAATCAGATTCTCCATCTATTATTGCAGTACGTAGTTCTTGCACTCTGCTTATATAATCAAAAATATTTTCATTTTGTTTCATGTATATGTTAGCTAGTTCTCCTCGGTATTGGTCGACGGATTTATTGGGTCCAAAAATTAATTTTAGTCGTTTCGTTAGCTCGAAAACGGTGTGACATTCTACCCCTTCTATGGCAGAATATGCATGTCCCTGCAGTTTATTAATAATAAGCTGCACTAAATGATATTCATGATATGCGGGTATTAAATCGAGAGCACGTTCGCAAATTTTACTGAAGTGGAAAACGGACATTTTATGGCCATCAAATTTAGGTATTGTGTCGATAGCATCTTTAAGGCGTATCGGGGAAGGTTGGTCCGCGATATCAAAATGTTGGGATGTCGGTTGAGAAAATGTTCGTTCTTCATGTGGAACATATCTTTCTTCTCTTTGCGAGGTCTCTAGATTCATGAGCCTTGAATTAATCCTCTCAATATAATTGGTAATCGTTTGCATAGAAGCCATTAATTGTTCTACAGCTGGTTGTTCTTGGTTTGCGGCCATTTCCTTTCGATTCATTTCTTCTTGCATTTTTATCAGATGTTCGTTTTTGACTTGCAAGGCCTCAGCCTGTTGTTTTAACTGTTTCTCCTTTTCGTTTACCTTTTGCATGAGGATTTCGGTTTCCTCTGCTGTATATTGTTTCCTTGTAGCCCCTGTGGCTACAGAGCTCGTCGAGCTTGATCGAGTCTGCATAATGGATTTAGATACTTTATAAAAATTTATTCGTCAAACACTTAATTTCCTCTCAGAAGCTTAGATCCTTTTTGGCAAATCCCACCGCTGCCACCAAAAATTTAATGTTTGTTGTTACGTCCTATTCGATCGTTTATTCAACGATTCTGCAGGGCGCACCGTGCAGGGACGAACAATATTATATCTCTCTATTTCTTTTTCAGGGCAACCTGCTAAGCCGGCTATACCCTGGGACGCCGAGAGATTAGGATCTATAGGACGCTTCTTTTCGGAGGTATTTAAGGTTGACAAATAAATATGCAAATTTATTATATTATAAATTCTATTTTTTCCTTTTTATTTATTTTATCCTTCCTCGTTCTTCTACATTAGTTTGTAAGGTAATTTTAGTGAAATTAAATTATATATATGTATTGGATATATTTATATATATGTATAGTTAAAAGTTATTTAGGATTTTATGGTTCGACAATAGAATCGAGGAACTCTTCGCTATCTAAATAATCAAGAAGCTGGTTAATTTCGTAATCTATAAAGTCCTCTTCACTTGGAGTGATATTTGTGGAATCTAAATCCACTTCTCCAGGCAAGACAGGAGAATAATTTGGCGGCGAATACCCCGGAAAAGAGTCTGGGGTTCGTGGGAGGCTAGGCGGCGGTGAAGTTTGGACCCGTCGATCCAACGTCGCTGGGCTCCTCCTTATTTCCCCGTTTCGCTCCCAAGCGCGGAGCAGTCCCAAGGGAATTCCGTCCGTTCGGTCTTCCAAATCAATAATTATTGTGGACGCGTCGCTTGATGTGTCCGATTCCGCAGATTCAATTTCCTCTTCCTCGGACTCTGCGCTAGCTGGTATCGCAGGGAGATTGCCGTCGGTGGTTTCGGGGTTAAGCTCCGGGGGCAAGGGTGCGAAGGAGAGGTCGAAGAGTGTGTCTTCGCGGTCGGTTGCGGCCCTTGCTATTCCGGTAGGAATCTCGTCCCTATCTATAAATAATTGACGAGCGACGGAGGGGCGATCTCGTAATAACCGCTGTCTAAATATTTCCCGCCGGGTTACACCTGGATTTTGTAAGGGAAATTCGCGGCGAGTTATTGGATCTGGTCGTCGGGCGCTAACCATCTATTATTGAAATAATTTAAATTTTAAATTTGTTTTATTGAAAGGATAATTTGAAATTATTTCGCGGCATCTAATACTTACGATGGAAATTTCGAGGGGTCACCTGTCAACAAAGGATGTACCGCGTAAATCTAAAGTTTCGTGACCGGTTTAAAGAAAGAGACAGGACAGATTCTGAAATCGCGACTCCTCATTTATTATAAGAGAAAATTATTAGATAGTTACCTTACATGCAGTGACGTGGTAAGGAAGGGTGTGTAGGGATATTTAAATATAAGATGGATACCGTGCCTGCTGGTTTAGTTTTATTATTATAAAATAATTCCTCTAATATATTATACTAAACCAGAGTTATCATACTATGTGTCAGTCGGTCCTTAAAGAGCGCGTCCCGTGCTCTACGACAAGTTTCGATGTGCAAGACGTCACGTCACAGCGGCACAGAGTCCGTAAAGAAATTTCCCTGGAGAAAATTCTTCGCGGAAACGGCAGAGGGGTAGAGTAGACTACCCAATGCACATCGATTGACAAGTCGAAGGCGACGATTCACTCTTGTGGATAAAACCAAAGACAGACTGAGCGTTGAACATTCAAAGGCAATCAACGTACTCGTGTTATCAGAAGGAGAAGACGTTGGAATTGTATGAAGGTAAGTTGTTGACTATTATGTGTAATAAAATTCTTCAATATGTCATGCAAAAATAATAATTAATAATATTCGGTTGATGGTTGCAGATCACGAGAGATGAAAAGGAAATTATTGAATAATTAAAACGAGTACTTACCCAAAAGTACTGCTGTCAGGATATGCGATGAATCTCCGTGGAGGACGGTCTGCCTCGGCGATGTCCCTGTAGGAGAGTCGGAGGAACCGGTGACAAATGATTGGCAGAAGACCCAAGTGATGGTTCAAAGACACTTTATTTTCTTTAAGTATACTGTAATATTCGACTGCTCTCTAGACTAAGTTCTTAGTCCGGAAAAATATCCTGCGACTAAGTTCTTTTTTGGCTCGAAAAATGTTCTATAATACGCTCGTGATCGCTTTAGTTGGTTTCTTCTCGAGAGCTCCTGGTCAAATGCTAGGTGATGTTGTCTCAAGAGCGTCGGGTCAAATGCTAGGTGATGTTGTCTCAAGAGCGTCGGGTCAAATGCTAGGTGATGTTGTCTCAAGAGCGTCGGGTCAAATGCGCGGAAGACTGAGCTGCGCTCCCTGAGGTACCCTCTGGTCCCTACTCCGTGCCGGCTATCCGCAGTGGTAGGAGAATGCGGCGCTCCCGGGCGTAGGCGGCTCGACTGCCGCTTGCCGCTATAGCTGTCCTTCTTCTTCGAGCGCGCTATGACGTAGTGGCCGCGCTCTTGCGTGGGGATAGTGGGGACGACGGAGCTGTCAGTATTGTCCATGCATCGAGCTCGTTAATTCATTTTACAAAAGGTAAGGCTTTTACAATAGGTTTTTAGTCACCAGAATTTTAATAATTTGCATGCATATATTTTTTAATATAGAATCTCAACCTCTTTCAATAGAAGTGTGAATGATCGTTCTAGTATGTTCCGTTTTAGAATTGATTTTTAACTTTCTTTATATTAATTATATAGTTCTAGTTAACAATGTTATAAACAAATTCTGGTGTTATAAACCATTATAATTACAATTTGCTATATAATAATTATATGATATATATATATATGTATGTGCATATAGGTGCATGGTCTAGATAATTGTTAATAATAATTGTGTTACATTATAATATAAAAGTGTATTAATTATTCTTTTTATTATTCAGCTCTTGGAACAAAGGATGTGGCGAGCTTTTTTATCACCGGATGCAGGTGTTCGCCGTGCCAGGCAGTCGCGCCAGGCAGTCGCGCCAGGCCTTATCTTATCGCTGAGTGAGCTCATGTGCAGCTGCACCGGATGAAGCTCGGAGGGTCGCTTATCTTTTGGTGAGTGAATTTATAACGCTTTATAAATCGATTTAATAATTTCGTTCGTTATAATTTATTCATATATTCTTTACTTGTTAATTGTATAGAATATATATATATATATATACATATATATATTGTTTGTAAAAGTTAATAAATGTAATTGTTAAAAATTTTATCTTCATTATTTTATTAATTAAATATGTATTATACATATTGTTATTTCTCTTTTGAAGGCTTGAAAGTTTGCTAAAAAATTGCATTACTGTTGGATCTTTGTTAGTTAATGATATGGATTAATTTAACATATAATATATATATATATTCTTTTATAATTTATAATTTCGTAATAACTTATTACTCTTGCAATAAGAAAGCGCTCCTTATAATATTCATACATTATATATTCGCGAGTCCCTTTCGCATTAAGACTCGGCACGGACGTCGAAAACATTAGGGGAGATAACAAAGTAATAGGGGAGATAACGCGGTACGCTGGACTTAGCCTTGTGCTCTTATAAGGAGACTTATTAGTCGTCTCAATAATAAAATCATGCATAATGAATTTTATAAGACCATACATTCATTATTATTATTAATATGTATATTTATTACCTTGTATTATTATTATTTAAACTTTATATTTCATGTGTGTTATATATGTGTAAATTTTTGTTATAACGAAATTTATTTAGTAGTTATATAGATTTATAATTCTGCACATAGTAAAGAGTTATAAGCTTTATTTTGCATTATTGGTTTTATTAAATCAGAATCTTTATTATTTATAATTATTAATAATTTAAATAATTTAATATATTTGTCTTATATAGTTATTATATTTTTCAGATATTTTGTAAAACGACATTCTATACAGAAGATATTCGAGGGTGCATATCATTTATAGCTTGGCTGTATTTTAATCGACAATATAGAACGTTTATTAGACTATTGTCGGAGCGGATTAAAATACTCACATATGATCATCTGGCCATAACTTATTAACTCTATGCACCTCTAATTGCGGATAAGTTTTGGATATTTTGAAATATTTTAATATTATTTTGAATGTGCTTGACTTGACAACTTTCGGTCATTTATTAAATATATACATACATTAATTAATGTTGAGCTTTTACATAATGAAAATGGTTTATTATTTGGTTATCATTGCTTACTTATTATATTTTAATTGTATATAAAATTTTGCAATTAAATAATCAAAATGAAAAATATATGTATTATTTGGCAATAAGAAATTAGATTTTATATAATTTATTATTATGTAGTGAAGTTTTATTTGAATAACTATATAGAATATACGTATATGAAAAGAGATTTTTATAATGTATTAATTATTATGTTCTTATGCTTAGAGTTTAAACGTGTTATTATTTGAATTTTTCTTATTTGTCTAGGTTGCATATATAGTATATATATATATGTTGGAAGGGATATGGACCAATGGATTATTCACGGACAACAGACAGGCTTAAACCATATAAGAATATGCAGCATTGAAAGGATTTTGAGGAATCTGTGCGAATTATTTCGGAAGTTTATTTGGTAAGTTTATTATTTTGATAAGTTAATTAATGAATTAAAGGTTTTATTTTAATTATATCATATATTTATAAAATATATATTATATATATATATATATATATAATATATGTATTCATGTATAATATTATGTACCTTTAGTATTTTAATGCATTATCTTTTAAATTTTTATTAATAACTACATATGTATTTATACTAATAATGAGGGTGACAAGTCTGTCCGAGCTTGTTTCGCGGTTTAATTCTTATTAATTTTTACATATGGTATTACGTATAGCGCTGTCTCTCTCACTCGCGCGAGTCACCCGATAGTGCGGTCTCTCTCACTTTCACGTACTACTACCTATTGAGGTCTCGTGTATAAATTTCGATAGATGTAGTCGGTTAATTATATATTTGAGGAGGCATATTTGTGGTTTGTTATTGAAATATATTTCTAAGGAATTTTATTAATAAATATATTTTTATTTTTCCGTATAGCGTTTTCGTTAGGTGATGAAAATATTGGGACACCCGGTGGACAACCAAGTGGAGGCTATGTTTATAGGGTGACTTATTATTCTGCATGCAGCAAAGAGTTACGTATAAAATTTTATTCATAATAATTTCTTGACATTTCTTTATTATTTAGTTATTGTTTAGTAATTATTATTTAATTTAATATATTTATTGTTGAAATTTAATATATTAATATTTGATTTATTATACTTCTTTTACTATTTGATTTCTTTTATTCCTATATAATTATATACATTTATAAAATATTAAACCTGTTTAATATAGTAATTTTGATCAATCAAACTTTTATAGATTTTGTATAGATTGATTTTTTAGTATATTTTTGTTAAGTTAATTTTTCATACGGCCAAATATTATTTGATTATTATTTTCAGTTGCTGGGACTTGGAATTCTTGCTACTTATTTATAACAAGCTGTCTTACGTTATTAGGAAGAGGCTAAATAATATATATATATAGGATCATAAAAAGTGTGTAAGTATGTATTATATTTTGAATGGTTTATTTAATAATTTCTATAGTAGATTTTCTTATACATTTATTATATTTTTCAGGTATCAAGACTCTGAGGAAAATCACTTCCTGATAGTGAACATATACATATATTTACGGGAACTCAACTAGGACCAAAAATTAAAATAATCTAGGATTTTTAAAGGAAATTCTTGCTTGATTAATTATATTTTATTTATTAATTATATTATATTTTATTAATTATATTTTATTAATTATATTTTATTAAGAAATGTTTAAATCATTAATTTCTGAAAGAAGCTCGTTACTTTATAAAAGATTATTATTTGGTGATTATTGGCCATTTACATTTTGTAATTAAATAGTCAAAGTTAAATGTTATTCAATAATAATTAGAGTTTTATACAGACATATTTGGCCAATGGTATTAATGTACAGTAAAGATTTATTATAACGTTTAGAAAAATATTTATTCAAGGAAAATTTATTAATTTTGTTTCTCATGAATATAAAAAATATATATATATTGTTAATTATTTTATTACTAATTATTATTACTGATTTTTAGAGCGTATTGTTTTAGTAACAATTATTATTCATGGGCATTAATTTTTTGTTTGACTTGGTACATTTATTTATTGTTTCATATTCTTATATGTACGTAGAATGTTAACTTTATAACTTTCCTTTTGTTATTGATGATTCTTTATAAATTTTCGTATTAATATTTTATGTGGCTCACTTTCGGAGCATTTGTTAGCATTTTTACTGTAGGTTATTTATCCCAAAATATTAATTAATTATATGATTTTCAGGTTTCAAAATTTATAATCGCTGCATCTCTTTTATGACAACTGAACATACTATTTATTATACGCATGGGCTCACGAAATCATTTATTAATAGAATTTAGGTGCGTATCGTTTGATAAAATATTTTGATTTATGCCTTTTCCTTTGTAGTAAGCGCGTATACACGCATAGGGATATCCTTTTTTGGTTATATGTGATAACTGAATAATATGAATATTGAGTGAATATCTATATATATTGGTTACATATAGTATAAAGTGGATTTATAGTGATTATATATAATTACAAGTAAAGATTATATAAGATACGAAATTCTTTATACTATTCTTTGAAACAAATTATATTTTATTCGTTAAGAATTATTTAAATCATTTTCTTTTTAAAAGAAGCTTGTTATTTTACAAAGGATTATTATTTAGTCATTACTGGTCATCTGTTTTTATATTTTAATTTTATAATTAAATAATCAAAGTAAATATATTTATTATTTGATAATAATTAAACTTTTATATATATATATATGTGTTTTTCATTGTTTATTGATTTATGTCTTTATTTGTCTAAATACTAATTAGTTATAATATTTTCAGGTTTCGGGATTCATGGCTATGGAAACTTTCCCATGCCAAATTTACCAGAAGAATGTGAAGGAACGCACAAGAGGCTATAAGACCAGTTACCGACGGATTTGTTCGTATACCAATTTATACGAAGTCTTGTTGCAAATGATTTGCTAAGAGTTTTTCTTGATAATAAAATTTCGAATAAATTTCTTTTCTTAGTAAGGTTAGTTATTAAGATTAATATCATTATATACGACCAGTTCCAGTACTGCTAATTCATTGTAATATCTTTCTGGCTATATACCACATCAATCAATGCATTGCATTAATATGAGATTATGGCGAATATATATATACAAATATATATATATATATATATATACAGCACTTTGCTATTGATTTATGAAATTTCATAAGCGATTTTAAGGTGATTGTATGAGGCTTTTGCAGCTTTATTAAAATTGCATAAATAATAATTATATATATATTGAAATTCTTTTACGATTATTATAAATGACTGTTTCAAAGAGCCTATTACTTTTTCTTGATTGATAGATGTGTATAAGTCCAGCTTTCGGTTAGTACTGGTGGTTACTAGTATTTTGACTACATGAGAACTGATTATTATTAAATTGATGTATATATATATTGATTATATACAATATTATGGCGCAAATATATAGTGATTATATATAGTATCGCGCAAAGATTATATAGGATGAGAGAATAGGTAGGGATTATATTTTTATAAATAAGATTTTAAATTTTTTTCGTTGCGGGACGTAACACCTTCTTCCTTACACCAAAGTCAAGAATTATCACCAAAATTGGCAACGAACGAGAATGCAGTTTAGAACTTCCTACTTTGTATCGAATCGAAGATACATGGGTGCAACTTACACCTAACATTCAAGTCAGACAACTGCCACCTCAACAGCTAAAACCCATGACTGCCTTAACCTGGAGATACCTCACACCGGGACCTTTGGCCGTAAGCGGAATATATTCTGATACAGATCTGGAGAAATTACGAAATCACATTATGTTCCCAGCCGAAAAGCCAGCTTTACTCAATGCCGTTGCTAGAGGACTAACTGGCCATTCCATGAACACTGAAGGAATCTCAGTGTACAACTTGCTGGATGAAAATTCTTTAAATAAAATTGTCGAAAGCACAGCCTCGCGAATCTGGAAGGGATTCGTGAATTTTGGATCAGCAACCGCAGGACTCGTCGGAATCTTCATGATTATTCGCCTAGTAAAATTAGTCATTGACACAGTCATTCATGGATACGCTCTTCACACTGTGTATGGTTGCAGCCTTCATCTACTCGGAGCTTTATGGAGCTCTCTCGCAAATTTACTGCTCCATCTGGCACGGGAATCTTCTAGGAAATCTGGAGACGATAACCGAGACAATCAATCACCTGGCGGAGGAACAACCACGCAAACCTCCAACATCGATCCCACTGCACCTGCGGAAGTAATTACTCAACAACCTCCACCAGCCAAACCTCCAAGGACAATGAAACCTTGCCACGAAGAAATCACCAAAAACGTAAATATACCTATATCATATACAAACCTAAGAGACCGTTTAAACACCCTAGATGAAAATATTTAATCTCCCTAGACCAAAATCCTCCGAAAACAATCGGATTTTGTTCTTATTAGGGGGGAGGTGTTACGTCCCGCAACAAAAAAATTTAAAATCTTACTTATAAAAGTATAATCCCTACTTATTCTCTCATCCTATATAATCTTTGCGCGATACTATATATAATTACTATATATTTGCGTCATAATATTATATATAATCAATATATATATACATCAATTTAATAATAATCAGTTCTCATGTAGTCAAAATACTAGTAACCACCAGTACTAACCGAAAGCTGGACTTATACACATCTATCAATCAAGAAAAAGTAATAGGCTCTTTGAAACAGTCATTTATAATAATCGTAAAAGAATTTCAATACATATATAATTATTATTTATGCAATTTTAATAAAGCTGCAAAAGCCCCACACAATCACCTTAAAATCGCTTATGAAATTTCATAAATCAATAGTAAAATACTATATATATATATATATATATTTATATATATATTCGCCATAATCTCATATTAATACAATACATTGATTGATGTGGTATATAGCCAGAAAAATATTACAATGAATTAGCAGTACTGGAACTGGTCGTATATAATGATATTAATCTTAATAACTAACCTTACTAAGAAAAGAAATTTATTCGAAATTTTATTATCAAGAAAAACTCTTAGCAAATCATTTGCAACAAGACTTCGTATAAATTGGTATACGAACAAATCCGTCGGTAACTGGTCTTATAGCCTCTTGTGCGTTCCTTTACATTCTTCTGGTAAATTTGGCATGGGAAAGTTTCCATAGCCATGAATCCCGAAACCTGAAAATATTATAACTAATTAGTATTTAGACAAATAAAGACATAAATCAATAAACAATGAAAAACACATATATATATATATAAAAGTTTAATTATTATCAAATAATAAATATATTTACTTTGATTATTTAATTATAAAATTAAAATATAAAAACAGATGACCAGTAATGACTAAATAACAATCCTTTGTAAAATAACAAGCTTCTTTTAAAAAGAAAATGATTTAAATAATTCTTAACGAATAAAATATAATTTGTTTCAAAGAATAGTATAAAGAATTTCGTATCTTATATAATCTTTACTTGTAATTATATATAATCACTATAAATCCACTTTATATTATATGTAACCAATATATATAGATATTCACTCAATATTCATATTATTCCGTTATCACATATAACCAAAAAAGGATATCCCTATGCGTGTATATGCGCTTACTACAAAGGAAAAGGCATAAATCAAAATATTTTATCAAACGATACTCACCTAAATTCTATTAATAAATGATTTTGAGCCCATGCGTATCTTTTTAATAAACAGTATGTTCGGTTGTCATAAAAGAGATGCAGCGATTATAAATTTTGAAACCTGAAAATCAAATAATTAATTAATATTTTGTAATAAATATCTACAGTAAAAATGCTAACAAATGCTCCGAAAGTGAGCCACATAAAATATTAATACGAAAATTTATAAAGAATCATCAATAACAAAAGGAAAGTTATAAAGTTAACATTCTACGTACATATAAGAATATGAAACAATAAATAAATGTACCAAGTCAAACAAAAAATTAATGCCCATGAATAATAATTGTTACTAAAACAATACGCTCTAAAAATCAGTAATAATAATTAGTAATAAAATAATTAACAATATATATATATTTTTTATATTCATGAGAAACAAAATTAATAAATTTTCCTTGAATAAATATTTTTCTAAACGTTATAATAAATCTTTACTGTACATTAATACCATTGGCCAAATATGTCTGTATAAAACTCTAATTATTATTGAGTAACATTTAACTTTGACTATTTAATTACAAAATGTAAATGGCCAATAATCACCAAATAATAATCTTTTATAAAGTAACGAGCTTCTTTCAGAAATTAATGATTTAAACATTTCTTAATAAAATATAATTAATAAAATATAATATAATTAATAAATAAAATATAATTAATCAAGCAAGAATTTCCTTTAAAAATCCTAGATTATTTTAATTTTTGGTCCTAGTTGAGTTCCCGTAAATATATATATATATGTTCACTATCAGGAAGTGATTTTCCTCAGAGTCTTGATACCTGAAAAATATAATAAATGTATAAGAAAATCTACTATAGAAATTATTAAATAAACCATTCAAAATATAATACATACTTACACACTTTTTATGATCCTATATATATATATTATTTAGCCTCTTCCTAATAACGTAAGACAGCTTGTTATAAATAAGTAGCAAGAATTCCAAGTCCCAGCAACTGAAAATAATAATCAAATAATATTTGGCCGTATGAAAAATTAACTTAACAAAAATATACTAAAAAATCAATCTATACAAAATCTATAAAAGTTTGATTGATCAAAATTACTATATTAAACAGGTTTAATATTTTATAAATGTATATAATTATATAGGAATAAAAGAAATCAAATAGTAAAAGAAGTATAATAAATCAAATATTAATATATTAAATTTCAACAATAAATATATTAAATTAAATAATAATTACTAAACAATAACTAAATAATAAAGAAATGTCAAGAAATTATTATGAATAAAATTTTATACGTAACTCTTTGCTGCATGCAGAATAATAAGTCACCCTATAAACATAGCCTCCACTTGGTTGTCCACCGGGTGTCCCAATATTTTCATCACCTAACGAAAACGCTATACGGAAAAATAAAAATATATTTATTAATAAAATTCCTTAGAAATATATTTCAATAACAAACCACAAATATGCCTCCTCAAATATATAATTAACCGACTACATCTATCGAAATTTATACACGAGACCTCAATAGATAGTAGTACGTGAAAGTGAGAGAGACCGCACTATCGGGTGACTCGCGCGAGTGAGAGAGATAGCGCTATACGTAATACCATATGTAAAAATTAATAAGAATTAAACCGCGAAACAAGCTCGGACAGACTTGTCACCCTCATTATTAGTATAAATACATATGTAGTTATTAATAAAAATTTAAAAGATAATGCATTAAAATACTAAATATTAAATACATATAAAATACATAATATTATACATGAATACATATATTATATATATGTATATATAATATATATTTTTTAAATATATGATATAATTAAATAAAACCTTTAATTCATTAATTAACTTATCAAAATAATAAACTTACCAAATAAACTTCCGAAATAATTCGCACAGGTTCCTCAAAATCCTTTCAATGCTGCATATTCTTATATGGTTTAAGCCTGTCTGTTGTCCGTGAATAATCCATTGGTCCATATCCCTTCCAACATATATATATACTATATATGCAACCTAGACAAATAAGAGAAATTCAAATAATAACACGTTTAAACTCTAAGCATAAGAACATAATAATTAATACATTATAAAAATCTCTTTTCATATACGTATATTCTATATAGTTATTCAAATAAAACTTCACTACATAATAATAAATTATATAAAATCTAATCCACCCATTATTGCCAAATAATACATATATTTTTCATTTTGATTATTAATTGCAAAATTTTATATACAATTAAAATATAATGAGTAAGCAATGATAACTAAATAATAAACCATTTTCATTATGTGAAAAGCTCAACATTAATTAATGTATGTATATATTTAATAAATGACCGAAAGTTGTCAAGTCAAGCACATTCAAAATAATATTAAAATATTTCAAAATATCCAAAACTTATCCGCAATTAGAGGTGCATAGAGTTAATAAGTCATGGCCAGACGATCATATGTGAGTATTTTAATCCGCTCCGACAATAGTCTAATAAACGTTCTATATTGTCGATTAAAATACAGCCAAGCTATAAATGATATGCACCCTCGAATATCTTCTGTATAGAATGTCGTTTTACAAAATATCTGAAAAATATAATAACTATATAAGACAAATATATTAAATTATTTAAATTATTAATAATTATAAATAATAAAGATTCTGATTTAATAAAACCAATAATGCAAAATAAAGCTCATAACTCTTTACTGTGTGCAGAATTATAAATCTATATAACTACTAAATAAATTTTGTTATAACAAAACTTTACACATATATAACACACATGAAATATAAAGTTCAAATAATAATAATACAAGGTAATAAATATACATATTAATAATAATAATGAATGTATGGTCTTATAAAATTCATTATGCATGATTTTATTATTGAGACGAATAATAAGTCTCCTTATAAGAGCACAAGGCTAAGTCCAGCGTACCGCGTTATCTCCCCTATTACTTTGTTATCTCCCCTAATGTTTTCGACGTCCGCGCCGAGTCTTAATGCGAAAGGGACTCGCGAATATATAATGTATGAATATTATAAGGAGCGCTTTCTTATTGCAAGAGTAATAAGTTATTACGAAATTATAAATTATAAAAGAATATATATATATATATTATATGTTAAATTAATCCATATCATTAACTAACAAAGATCCAACAGTAATGCAATTTTTTAGCAAACTTTCAAGCCTTCAAAAGAGAAATAACAATATGTATAATACATATTTAATTAATAAAATAATGAAGATAAAATTTTTAATAATTACATTTATTAACTTTTACAAACAATATATATAAGTATATATATATATATTCTATACAATTAACAAGTAAGGAATATATAATTTATTCATATAAATTATAACGAATGAAATTATTAAATCGATTTATAAAGCGTTATAAATTCACTCACCAAAAGATAAGCGACCCTCCGAGCTTCATCCGGTGCAGCTGCACATGAGCTCACTCAGCGATAAGATAAGGCCTGGCGCGACTGCCTGGCGCGACTGCCTGGCACGGCGAACACCTGCATCCGGTGATAAAAAAGCTCGCCACATCCTTTGTTCCAAGAGCTGAATAATAAAAAGAATAATTAATACACTTTTATATTATAATGTAACACAATTATTATTAACAATTATCTAGACCATGCACCTATATGCACATACATATATATATATATCATATAATTATTATATAGCAAATTGTAATTATAATGGTTTATAACACCAGAATTTGTTTATAACATTGTTAACTAGAACTATATAATTAATATAAAGAAAGTTAAAAATCAATTCTAAAACGGAACATACTAGAACGATCATTCACACTTCTATTGAAAGAGGTTGAGATTCTATATTAAAAAATATATGCATGCAAATTATTAAAATTCTGGTGACTAAAAACCTATTGTAAAAGCCTTACCTTTTGTAAAATGAATTAACGAGCTCGATGCATGGACAATACTGACAGCTCCGTCGTCCCCACTATCCCCACGCAAGAGCGCGGCCACTACGTCATAGCGCGCTCGAAGAAGAAGGACAGCTATAGCGGCAAGCGGCAGTCGAGCCGCCTACGCCCGGGAGCGCCGCATTCTCCTACCACTGCGGATAGCCGGCACGGAGTAGGGACCAGAGGGTACCTCAGGGAGCGCAGCTCAGTCTTCCGCGCATTTGACCCGACGCTCTTGAGACAACATCACCTAGCATTTGACCCGACGCTCTTGAGACAACATCACCTAGCATTTGACCCGACGCTCTTGAGACAACATCACCTAGCATTTGACCAGGAGCTCTCGAGAAGAAACCAACTAAAGCGATCACGAGCGTATTATAGAACATTTTTCGAGCCAAAAAAGAACTTAGTCGCAGGATATTTTTCCGGACTAAGAACTTAGTCTAGAGAGCAGTCGAATATTACAGTATACTTAAAGAAAATAAAGTG
The DNA here is from genome assembly GCF_025532165.1 of Camponotus vicinus. Lineage (NCBI taxonomy): Eukaryota > Metazoa > Arthropoda > Insecta > Hymenoptera > Formicidae > Camponotus > Camponotus vicinus. Next base: position 5,531,226 of record NW_028141980.1, on the reverse strand, counting down.
TCTTTGAACCATCACTTGGGTCTTCTGCCAATCATTTGTCACCGGTTCCTCCGACTCTCCTACAGGGACATCGCCGAGGCAGACCGTCCTCCACGGAGATTCATCGCATATCCTGACAGCAGTACTTTTGGGTAAGTACTCGTTTTAATTATTCAATAATTTCCTTTTCATCTCTCGTGATCTGCAACCATCAACCGAATATTATTAATTATTATTTTTGCATGACATATTGAAGAATTTTATTACACATAATAGTCAACAACTTACCTTCATACAATTCCAACGTCTTCTCCTTCTGATAACACGAGTACGTTGATTGCCTTTGAATGTTCAACGCTCAGTCTGTCTTTGGTTTTATCCACAAGAGTGAATCGTCGCCTTCGACTTGTCAATCGATGTGCATTGGGTAGTCTACTCTACCCCTCTGCCGTTTCCGCGAAGAATTTTCTCCAGGGAAATTTCTTTACGGACTCTGTGCCGCTGTGACGTGACGTCTTGCACATCGAAACTTGTCGTAGAGCACGGGACGCGCTCTTTAAGGACCGACTGACACATAGTATGATAACTCTGGTTTAGTATAATATATTAGAGGAATTATTTTATAATAATAAAACTAAACCAGCAGGCACGGTATCCATCTTATATTTAAATATCCCTACACACCCTTCCTTACCACGTCACTGCATGTAAGGTAACTATCTAATAATTTTCTCTTATAATAAATGAGGAGTCGCGATTTCAGAATCTGTCCTGTCTCTTTCTTTAAACCGGTCACGAAACTTTAGATTTACGCGGTACATCCTTTGTTGACAGGTGACCCCTCGAAATTTCCATCGTAAGTATTAGATGCCGCGAAATAATTTCAAATTATCCTTTCAATAAAACAAATTTAAAATTTAAATTATTTCAATAATAGATGGTTAGCGCCCGACGACCAGATCCAATAACTCGCCGCGAATTTCCCTTACAAAATCCAGGTGTAACCCGGCGGGAAATATTTAGACAGCGGTTATTACGAGATCGCCCCTCCGTCGCTCGTCAATTATTTATAGATAGGGACGAGATTCCTACCGGAATAGCAAGGGCCGCAACCGACCGCGAAGACACACTCTTCGACCTCTCCTTCGCACCCTTGCCCCCGGAGCTTAACCCCGAAACCACCGACGGCAATCTCCCTGCGATACCAGCTAGCGCAGAGTCCGAGGAAGAGGAAATTGAATCTGCGGAATCGGACACATCAAGCGACGCGTCCACAATAATTATTGATTTGGAAGACCGAACGGACGGAATTCCCTTGGGACTGCTCCGCGCTTGGGAGCGAAACGGGGAAATAAGGAGGAGCCCAGCGACGTTGGATCGACGGGTCCAAACTTCACCGCCGCCTAGCCTCCCACGAACCCCAGACTCTTTTCCGGGGTATTCGCCGCCAAATTATTCTCCTGTCTTGCCTGGAGAAGTGGATTTAGATTCCACAAATATCACTCCAAGTGAAGAGGACTTTATAGATTACGAAATTAACCAGCTTCTTGATTATTTAGATAGCGAAGAGTTCCTCGATTCTATTGTCGAACCATAAAATCCTAAATAACTTTTAACTATACATATATATAAATATATCCAATACATATATATAATTTAATTTCACTAAAATTACCTTACAAACTAATGTAGAAGAACGAGGAAGGATAAAATAAATAAAAAGGAAAAAATAGAATTTATAATATAATAAATTTGCATATTTATTTGTCAACCTTAAATACCTCCGAAAAGAAGCGTCCTATAGATCCTAATCTCTCGGCGTCCCAGGGTATAGCCGGCTTAGCAGGTTGCCCTGAAAAAGAAATAGAGAGATATAATATTGTTCGTCCCTGCACGGTGCGCCCTGCAGAATCGTTGAATAAACGATCGAATAGGACGTAACATAAACTTAGAGTTGGAAACCAAAATCGTATCGTTCACATAGATAAAATAAAAAAGTCCCACTGTCAGCCAGGATGAAATAATAATTTAAATAATTCTGTTACAGATGCTCTGGCATAGGCAGCCAGTCCAGCCCAGACCGGATTCATCGCTCCTGTATCAAGTAAAACAGTCGTTCCTATTCGCTCACTGTGCACACGTAGTAGGAGCCATCTGCTTGAATGACGACACTAATTTGTGCAGCAACTGTTACTCTCGGATTCGTACACAAATCATCCAAAGCCAGTATCGATGTCTTAGGAGACATTTCTTCATAAACAGCCACGTCGCTAGAGACGAATGCTGCTCTATCTGTGGTACTACAGTAATAAAGACTAGATCCATAGACAATTGCATCTCGTGTATCCTAACTGCGAGTGAATTATTACGTCTCCTCGATAGCACTTCGACTCATGTCGACGATTTTAAATATCCTTTAGTTCTTAATGTATATGATAGAACCCCTATGTCATAAGGCATGTCTTTTATTAACACGGTATGCTGTATTAAAATTAGAGGATACCGTGATCTTATTCTGAATATCTACTGCTGTGAACTTTGTTATCAAGGTGTACAATCTTCTTCACTAAGATCTCAACTTCCTTTATTATCTTCTCATTTCTTTTCTCTGGGACCACACCACGTTGAACCCCAACTGTATCAACTGTATCAACTGTCGTCGAACTCTTACTACTCTGAGACCTTTGCATGAGTGCTCTATCTGTATTAGGAATATCATTGAACTTTTATTTATACTACCTCTGTGTAATAATGCTTAATAATGTCTCAAACACCCCCCAATGCTGTGTGTATTAAATTACATGGGTATCTTCACTTGCACAACCATAGCCACTATTGTTGCGCCTGCTATTGTATGCTGCATACTACTTGTAACTCTCGATTTTTTCTCCCAGTGGATTCTCACATTATATCTGTTGCCCCACATCCCTACAGAACTATCTGCTCATATTGTCAGCGACCCATAACCATAATAAGGCCTTTAGCTAATTGTTCTGTCTGCACACGAAACATTGCCGAAATATTTAGAGCCACTAATTCTTCCAATCTTGCTATTAGTGAGAATGAAAGCCCAAATTAAAACCTTTTAAATTAAAATGCAACCTATTGAGTACGCTGATACCTTATCCCATGTAATACACGAAGAATTTAACGGATATATTTCTTCAAGACATAATCTGTATTACTGCGTCTCGTGCAAATCACAAGCAGACCATAAACTTTACTATATAAATTACCATAGTATATCTGAATCCTTCCCCGACATCACGGTGTCTAAATGTTGCATATGTGCTCGCAATGTGTCTAGTGTAACTCCTATAATAGATTGTAGGAGATGTTTCTTATACTATTTGGAAGGAGAACGTATACGAGAATCTCGCAGAATATCTGATTAAATGGATTTCCTGCCAAATGTAATACCCGAAGAAGACCTAGACACTTTGTCCCACTTGTTACATGTCGAATTAGAAGGATATATCTGCTCCCATAATGATCGGTATTACTGTCGTTCATGTGAAATGTTCGAAACTAGAGAACTTCAGCCCATAATATACCACATTGTTACATATTTTCCCCCAGCTTCTTTGTATGGCTTTAGATGTCATATGTGTAATTTATTACTATCTCTCATAACTCCCCTGTCGGACTGCAGGAGATGTTTTCTATATTATTTACAAGGAGAACAAGCTCAAGAATTTCGATTAAACAGGAATTGTTGATTAAACCATAATGAGCAACGTAAATAATACGCCTTGCAATCACGACATCCATAACTTGTTACAATACTTCCCAAATATCTGCAAAGCAGAATGTAAAAAAATAATATTCTATAAGAAACACACTAAGAAGAACCGTAACCCGGTTCGTATATGTTGTGCATGTTGCAAAATTCGTCAATTTCGAGTTAAACCTGACCTGATAGTATGCCACTGGGTAACTACCGGTGAAATAAATTTCTCTAAATGTGAATATTGTCTAGCTCCTCTAGATATCACTCGCTCTATTTTTCAATGTTCTGAATGCATATTTTCCTACTTTGAAAGGGCAATATATGAGAGGAACCATGGAAGAAACATAAATAATCTAACTGCTTTTGCTTTTTGCAGGACTCACCAACAAGGGGTATACGCTTAAAAAAAAAAAAAAAAGAGAGAAAAAAAACGTGTCCGCCATTAAAAACCAAAACATCCATCCATCCGCTTTTAAAGGATTCATTTTTTAATAGTTTTCGCGTAAACTGTGTCATTATATTAACTCACGATATTCTAAGTGACTCAAACTCTTACCTTATCTGTACAAATTGCTATAACCCCACAATTTATAACAGAGTTCTTACAAGATACTCTCATACATTCCAATATGGCTCAGTGCCCTTGCAAAAATGTCGTATTTGCGGTCAAAATTGTTATAAAAGCCGACCAATTATCAAATGTATGAAATGCGTTAAGGCTTATTACCAATTTTCCTCATTCATAAAGAAAAAGGAAGAAAATACTTACAAACAGTTAGTCGGTATATCAGTAGACTCTTCCACATTAAGAATAGAATATGGACGGGCCGAAATAAGGACTGATCCAAATGACCCGGAAGTCTTGGAAGAAATAATTTCTTCTTAAATATCAGTCCTTGTTTTGCTACCTAAAATATATAAAAATTATTGTAATATAATCAGTACATACTTATTCAGATGCCTCATTTATTGTATCTCTAGTTAGCACAGGCATCCACAAATTATAACCATTAATTATAGTTACACACATATATATATATACGTGCATAGTAATAATAACAAATATATATATATATAAAGGAAAAGAAACAAAAAAAAGGGGAAATAATAATAAATAGATATACAAAAAACATAATACCATATAATTACGAACAAAATAAATATATATATATATATATATATTAAAAACAATGCTATAAAGATACCTATTATGTATTCAAATTTTTAAATATAGAATTTTTTTTTTGCATGGAAATATATACACTTATATATATATGTCTATACAATTATACTATAATCACAATATGCTAAGCGACAATTATTCACTATTAAATATCCATAAAATTGTATTGATCATTCAAGTAATCATATAACATAATATATATATATACTGCTACCACATATACTGAAATCATCATTATTTCAGACCACCATGACGCCTTTAGTCCTAATAACCTTCTTATGCGAAACCGCTGCTCTTATCGGATTCGATTGCAGAGGACAACACCTCAATATCACCGCTGTCTCTTTACTTGATGTTGGCGAATGTGACTTGAACATACGAAAACCCAATACCACCGATGTTCATATTCAACTATTGCAATTGTCCGACTACAGCTATACGGAAGTCATACAATGTAAAGTGGAAATATCCAGGAATATATACCATTGCGGCATGCATTCACATATCTCTGCTGTTCACAATGGAAGAGCCGATTATGTACACGAGACTGGATACACCCAATGTTTGAGAATGTTTCAAGACGGAACCATCAAACTCGGAGACAACAATCTTGTCGCCGGCATAAAAGCAAATCAGACGACCTATCGGAGTATCACTCTTGTAGGCCGTATACAAGTCGATGGATATTGCAAAGGAGCACAATACAATGATCCATATGGAACATGGGACGATGTAGTCGTCCAAGCAGCTGTAAAAATATCATTAAGATCTTCCTATGTTCCCATACAGTTAAACACTGGGAAGATCAAACTAAAATCTGGAACTATATGTGATCTCATTGACAGCTTTTGCCTAGACGCTGACGATGGGTATACTTATTGGAAACCAATACCCACTACTACTTGTAATTTCCAACAATACGATGTTCTTTACGAAGGACCTGCAAATAAAATTTCCGAAGATCACTCTGATGTCAACGCTCCAGTCATCTACAGCCTAGTAACACAAGAAATCACCTTCGCTTTAATGAAAACTACAGAATTGCCTCTATGCGGATACACTCTCTTACGCACCGAGCATCCGAAATTATTTATCCTGGAAGCAAAACCAGGAAATACCTTCGCTAATCGAGGAATCATCCCAGTCAACAATCTTGACATCTTTACATACATGAACTCCAAGTTCGTGTATATAGAAAAACACGTCAAACAACAGATGACTTCTCTTTACAATAATGTCATCTTGCAAAAATGTGAACTAGAAAGACAAGTGATTACCAATGCCTTGTCTTTCGCTACACTCCAACCAGATGAATTTGCCTATCGATTAATGAAAGGACCAGGATATATGGCTGTTACCACAGGAGAAGCTGTACAAGTAGTCAAATGTATCCCTGTTCAAGTAATGGTCAGAAAAACGGAGGAATGTTATGCTGAACTTCCTGTCACGGTGCGCAATCATTCTCTTTCTTACACCCAAGTCAAGAATCATCACCAAAATCGGTAACGAAAGAGAATGCAGTGTAGAACTTCCTACGCTGTACAGAATTGAGGATACATGGGTCCAACTCACCCCTAGTATTCAGGTTAGACAGCTGCCACCTCAACAGCTAAAACCTATGGCTGCTCTAACCTGGAGATACCTCACTCCGGGATCCTTAGCTACCAGTGGAATCTACTCCGAAAAGGACATAGAAAAGCTAAGAAATCATATTATGTTCCCAGCCGAAAAGCCAGCTTTACTCAATGCCGTTGCTAGAGGACTAACTGGCCACTCCATGAACACTGAAGGAATCTCAGTATATAATTTGCTGGATGAAAATTCTCTAAATAAAATTGTCGAAAGCACAGCCTCACGGATCTGGAAAGGATTCATAAACTTTGGATCAGCCACAGCAGGACTTGTCGGAATCTTCATGATCATCCGCTTAGTCAAGCTTGTTATCGACACAGTCATCCATGGATACGCTCTCCATACTGTATATGGTTGCAGCCTTCATTTAATCGGAGCCCTGTGGAGCTCTCTTGCAAACCTGCTACTCCATCTGGCACGAGAATCTTCTAAGAAATCTGGAGATGATAACCGAGACGATCAATCACCTGGCAGGGGAACGAACCTTCAAACCTCCAACATCGATCCCACTGCGCCTCCGGAAGTAATCACTCAACAACTTCCTCCAGCCAAACCTCCAAGGACGATGAGACCTTGCCACGAGGAAAACGCCAAAAACGTAAATATGCCTACATCATATACAAACTTAAGAGACCGCTTAAACACTTTAAATGAAGATATCTAATCTCCCTAGACCAAAATCCTCCGAAAACAAGTGGATTTTGTTCTTATTAGGGGGGAGGTGTTACGTCCCGCAACAAAAATTTTAAATATTACTTTGTAGTATAACATCAAGAATTTATCATCTTATATAATTTTTAAATATTACATATATTCACTATAAATTCATATCACTATATATATATATTATATATAATTTGCCGATATTCATATTATCTAGTTATCCTATATAACTAAAAAACTAGTAAACTACCAGTGCTAACCGAATAGCTGGATTTACAGAGATATGTTAATCGAATAAAATTAATATATTTCAACTTTATTCAGGAAAGAAATAGATTTGAAATCGTGTTATTAAAATTATTTTGAATAATGCAAACTGTGTTAAAAGCGTTCGCGACAAAATTCATATAAATCATTATATGAAAGTTAGCAGAAAATTTATCATTTCAAATATCTATTAATATATATATGTAACCAAAAATCTAGGAAAATATACTATATTACACCTGCAGTAATCATGCATGCAAAATAATTATACATTTTAAATTAATTACAGAAAAGTGAACATAACTGTTATATAAAACACTATAATAATTAATTCCTTTAGTCAAAAAGAAGACAATTTAAAATTCTATTTTTAAATTCAAGCAATTTATATTGTTAGAGCAAAAATATCGTAACGGAAAATACGTTCATATAAGTACCTATACTTACTACACTGTAAAACCCCATAAAATTCCCTTTACAATAATATACAGAAATATTTATGGACCAATCAAGCACCTCATAAAACATAACCCTTCTCCTGGAAATTATAAAATAATATTAGAAACAATTTATTTAAAGACTAAGTAAAAACACTTTTAATTATAAAATAATACTTACCTAAAATCTTTTAACGATTGATCTTATCGCCCTATACGGATCACTTCGATGGACGATGTAACTGGACTGCCGTAAGTGGGATGCGGCTATTGCAAATTTTGAAACCTGGAAGAAATATAATTAAATTAATATTTGGATGAATCGAGACATAACCTGTTGGCAAAAATGCCAACAAATATCCTGAAAGCAAGTCTAAACAGAAGGAATATTAATATAAAAGATTAATAAAAAAATTATCAATAATAAAAGAAAATTTATAAAATTAATTTTGTGCTCCAAAACAGTGTAAAAACATTTTGTAAAAATTACATTATTTAATTAGAACCAACATATCATAAGTATCTGCAAACGATGAAATTCATTTGTACAAGAGAAAAGTAACTCAAAGAATTTGTTGCTCGTTTTAAACTATTAAAAATCGACACTTTGTCGGCACAAAGCTTAAAATACTATATATACATATATTCACTATTAGAAAGTAATTTTTCTCAGAGTCTTGATATCTGAAAATTATAATAAAAGTATAAGAAGAGTTACTATAAGAATTATTGAGTAACCCATTTAAAATATAATTCATACTTACACACTTTTTATAACCCTATATATATATATATATATATATATATATATATCCTCTTCCTAACGATATAAGACAGTTCGTCATAAATAAGTAGCAAGAATTCCAAGTCCTAGCAGCTGAAAATAACAATCCAATAATATTTGGCCGTATGAAAAATTAACTTGACATAAAATACATAAAAACATTAATCTATACAAAATCTATTATCATTATAAAAAATTTTAGTTAATCAAAACTAATGTATTAATGTAATTAAAAAGGTATAATATTTTACAGATGTGTATAATCATATAGTAATGAAGAAAATCAAATAGTAAAATAAGTATGATAAATCAAATATTAATACACTCAATTTTAACAACAAATATATTAAATTAAATAATAACTACAAAAGGAAAAATTCAGTAAGAATAAAATTTTTATACATAACTCTTTCTGCATGCAGAATAATAAGTCACCCTATAAACATAGCCTCACTCGGTTGTCCACCGGGTGTCTCAGTATTTTCATCACCTAACGAACACGCTATACAGAAAAATAAAATATATTTATTAGTAAAATTTCCTTAGAAATACATTTCAACAATAACCTACACGTGAATTCATATTCAAAATACATTACTCAATTACAAATATAAAAATTCATATATATATATATATATAAACAAATATACTTACCGTATAGATGTTTTGCGTGGCAGCCCTATTGAATAATTAAAAGAGGCTCACTTCGTACACCCATTATCTACGGAAAACCCATAGGCTTGTGCCTTTCCAATTATATGTATATATATATACATATATAAAAACCTACATAAAGGAAAATCATATTTTAATAAATCGATTAATAGTAAATAATAACGCCAACAATACTTACTAAGCCTTCTCTAACATATAATAAAACATAATCGAATGGTTAAACCGATCGAGACTTATACGCGAGACCTCAATAGGTAGTACGTGAAAGTGAGAGAGACCGAACTATCGGTCGGCCCGCGCGAGCGAGAGAGACAGCGCTATACGTAATCCCGTATGCAAGAATTAATGAGAATTAAATCGCGAAACAAGCTCAGACCAACTTATCACCCTTGTTATTAATATATATATATATAATTATTAATAAAAATAACAAGGTGAGTTGGACACACAAAATTTGTAGTCATAAAAAACATGAAATATATTCTTATATACTTTAAGTATATATATATATATATATATATATATATATATATTATCCAAGGAATATCCGTTAGCTTAAGTGCTTTAATTATTCATACAAGCATATGTACTCTAGCTACCTAAATACAATAATTTTCTTTCTTTATTAACGACAAACCTAAAACTATAGGTAAATGCGAATAAAATATGATTTTATATGCGTGAATTAATAAGTCGGTCAGGCGGTCAAGGCTAAGGATGTGCGGTGCGTTATCTACTGACACGCGTCAATGTATCTTATCTCCCTTGATACTTACGGCGTTCATGCATTAGACTTCAGACCAAGGGGACTTAAAAATAATATTCTTTTAAAATCAAGGCGTGAAATAAATTTCGGACCGACCTTTTGCTTTGACCATTAACACGCATGGTTATTAATAAATATATATTGTAATATGTTTTACTAAGTTATTAAGTTGTAAATCGCAGGAGAATACGTTACACATATACATACGAAATTTAAAAGGCGAATTATAAGAACAATATAACCGACAATAAAACATAAATTTAACGACGTAAAAGATATGTCAAAATAAATTAAAAGGATTAGAACATAAAATTGAAATCCAACAAATGTACAATCTTATAAAATTTAGTAAAACATGGTTTAGTACGTACGAATAATCGAGCTAAATTATAAATCTTCTTATATGTGCCAAAGGCTAAGGCTAAGCCGAACGCAGTGCGTTATCGGTTGGCGTGTGCCAATAATCTTATCTTTCACTATGTCTCAACATACGCGCCCGAGTCTAGAGACAAAGAGGACTCGAGAATAATCGAATATTATAAGAAGCACTTTTTATTGCGAGCGCAATATTCATAAGATTATAAAATTGTTAAAAGAATATATATATATATATATATATATATATAATCATACGCCAAATGAGCCTGGATGTTTAATAAAAAATTAAGAAGTAATAAGGTTCAAATAAACTCTTATTTTTTTTGACATGAAAATATTAATACACACTAAATTATTATAAAATAAATTTTGATAAGACAATAAAAACTATAACTATAAAATCTTACAACCAATATATATGTATATGTATATATCCTACATAATAAGTAGCAGAGCTACATGAATTGTTGCAAGCAAAATTATTAAATCGTCCTATAAAATAATATAAGAATAAAATTATTCACCAAGAGATAAGCGATCCTCCGAGCTTCATTCAGTACAGTTGTACATGGGCTCATTTAGCGATAAGATAATAGACCCGGCACGACCGCCTGGTATTACGGCCATCCGCTACAACAGAATTAATTCGATATATCGAACCGTAATAATTAGAACACTTCTATACCACCTAATTATTATTAACAATTATTTAAAATTTATTATAAGCGGAATTTTAAGACAGCTTTTGAACGGAGCATGCTAGAAGAACCGTTCACATTTCTTTCGCATTTCCTAAAGGAGATTTAAGATTCTACATTAGAAAATGTATACAAATAACGAGAATTCTGGTAGCTAAAAACTATTGTAAAATTTTATAAATTAACAAACCAACGCACGGATAGCCCATTCCCCCTCCACGCAAAAGCGCAACTCCTACGTCACAACATGCGCCAAAAGGAAGAGCAGCTAGAGCAGCAAATAGCAGCCAAGCAACCTACGCTTAGAGCTCCCGTTCCCCTACCACTGACTCCTGGAACAAAGTAGGGATCAGAGGGTACCTCAGGAAGCGCAACTCAGTCTTCCGTGCATTTGACCCGACGCTCTTAAGACAACATCACCTAGCATCTGACCACCAGCTCTCTACAAGGAAGGAAGCATCTTAGAGCAGTCAAATATTGTACTCGAGTATACTTTTGTTACGTCCTATTTTAGCGTTTATTCAACGACTCTGCAGGGCTTACCGTGCATGGACGAACAAGGTTGTATCTCTCAATTTCTTTTTCAGGGCAACCTGCTAGGCCGGCTATACCCTGGGACGCCGAGAGATTCAGGATCTTGTTAACGCTTCTTTTTAGAGATAAATCAAGGTTGACAAATAAATAAATGGATTTGTATCATAATTTTCTATTTCTTTTTATTTCATTCCCTTATCCATATACATTAGATGCAGATATAATAATAAATTTTCCGTTGATATTAATGTTATATTAATTTTATAGGTCTACAATAGTATCGAGGAATTCCTCGCTGCTCAAATAGTCGAGGAGTTGATTTACCTCAAAGTCTGTAAAACTCTCGTCGCTCGGAGAGATGTCTATGGGCTCAAAATCTGCTTCTCCAAAAGCAAGCGGAGAAGAATTCGGGGTAAAAGGGCCTGAGAATGAGTCAGGAGTTCGTGGAGGGCTTGGCGGCGGTGAAGTCTGGACTTGTTGGTCCCTTGTCGCAGGGATTTCTCCGTTGCGCTCCCAGGCGCGGAGCAGTCCTAGCTGGATCCCGTTCGTAGGATTGTTTAAATCGACAATTGTTACGTCCCGCAACAAAATTTTTATTTTTATTTAAACACGCAAAAATTGCCTCTATAATATTTAAACTGTAGTTCCGCCTACGAATATATAAATCTTAATCCCACCGCGTAACATATTATTGTTAATATAATTAATGTTGTTAATTAAAATTCCATCACGCTATCTATTATCACCAATATTTCTTATTATAAAATCTCACTGCGCAATGTAATATCACCAATACTTATAGTACATCAATATCATTCCGCCGCGCGATATAATATTGTCAATATCTCCGAAAATAATCTTTCTCTGTTAAGAAGCTAGCTATACATAACATAACCTCACTTAGGAATGATAGAAATAATTTTAAGTCCTCACTTAGGAATGATAGAAATAATTTTAAGTATTTGCCCACATATAGTATCATCCGCATAAAAATTACCTACTTTACCGACAATAGGCAAAATCACCCACACAAAAGTTACCGACAGTCGATAAAATAAATTCCTACTTTACCGACAGAGTAAAAGTTACCGACAGAAAAGTTACCGACGGAAGGTAAAATAAATTCCTACTTTACCGACAGAGTAAAAGTTACCGACAGAAAAATTACCGACGGTCGATAAGGAAGTTTTCTACCTTACCGACAGAGTAAAAGTTACCGACAGAAAAATTACCGACGGTCGATAAGGAAGTTTTCTACCTTACCGACAGAGCAAAAATTACCGACAGAAAAATTACCGACGGTTGATAAGGAAGTTCTCTACCTTGCCGACAGAGCAAAAATTACCGACAGAAAAATTACCGACCTATGATAACACAGTTACCGACGTTACCGACTGAGGATAAGGTCATTTCCTACCTTACCGACAGTGAAGACTGTCCGTACCTACATTACCGACAGAGGGCAGCGCCATCTCTGGGGTAGCGATGATACTAACTTTACCGACATATAAGAGAATACCTCTTTCATTAATATGTAATCCTGATACACAAGAAATTTTACAAATCAAAAACCAAAAGACTTTATATACATATATATATATTTTTGAACACGTCTCGGCACCGACTACACGTATATCTAATTATTTCGGGGCCTAAATTATATCAAAAATCATTGATTCCAGATTAACTCGAAAAATACTATAAATAAAAATCTTATGACAATTTTCCCTTAAGGAGCATAAAAAGTCAGACCAACACATGTATACATAATTATGAAAACTCCAATACTACTAATTTTATAAACGAAGTTTTAAAATATAATTTTCCGTATGCGATATTATGAGTCATCATCACATTCCAAACTAAGACTATGGAATATTCCGCTCGAATATTATTGCACAACATTACGCAACATGATGAAATAATTAATTATCATTAAGTAACAAATGAATTTATTGTTATTAAGCGTATGCAATAATTTCCATTTATATATTAATCCACAAAAAATCCGTTCAAGAGAACATTGCGCAACATAACGAAATAATTAACTTATTGTTAAACATTAATATTAAGTACATGCAATAATTTTTATTCAAGAACCTAATAGATATAAATATTAAAAATAAAAGCAAAGAATAAAAATTGTTGCACCATTTACTGAAATAATTTATAGTCTTTATATACTTATATCCCACCGCATAAATACTTATGTTAAAATAATTGTAATTATAATAATTATGATGTCAGAATTTATTAACAATATTTAAAAGCATTTTCCATAATAATATATAGAGACAAAAATGAACTTTCGAACGGAGCATGCTAGAAACTCCGTTGACATTTCTACAGCTAGAGCTTAAAAACTACATTAGAAAATATATGCATGTAAAACTGCAAAGAAATTCTGATGGTCTAATAATTATTATAAAACTTATGTGTCAAAATACAATGCAACCAGTATAGCCGATTCTATACTGACCGCTCCGTCACCCCCACTCTAATTCTGAAGAGTCCCACCATCTACAAATTAAACTACGCCCAAGCTACGCCCAATTCCTGCGGCAACGCCCAGCAGCGCGCGCATCTTCCCCACGCTCGTGCCAGCGGCGCGCGCAACCAGCCCGGAGAAGGGAACCAATGAGCAACCGCGCCGCCCACGCCGAGGCGCGCGCATCTTCCGAGGCGCGCGCATCCGTCACGTCAGCGGGAGCCAATCCCAAATCATTGCGCAACAATCACGTCAGAGAAAACCAATCACCCGTTGACAACGCGGCACATCCCTCGAGGCGCACGCATCTTTCGAGGCGCGCGCAGCCAGAGGCAGAGGAGGGAACCAATCACTGCTCGACTCCCTCCACGGAGAAGCGCATCTCCTACTATTGGGACCGTGTGCAAAACTGGGACTGAGGACTATATAAACCCGTGCAGAGCGGTCCTCCTCGCATTTGGCCCAACGATATTTACAGTGATAACTTGGCATTTGGCCCAACGTTTTCAACACTTAACAACTACTGGCATTTTGCCCAACGATATTCACAGTGTTAATACTTATATCTCTGAGATTTTGTACGTGTATTCAGTTAATAAATTCAGTGACTATTGAACATTGAGTTTCTCAATCAAACTCCTGGACTGCAACCTCCATCCCGAACTGTCACTGAGGTAGACGGTATCCAGCGGAAGGAAGCAGCATCCACTCATCAGCCTAGTGAAGGGAAGCAGCCTTCACACACTAGGACATTTCAGACACTGGTAAATATCCGGCCACTTGTCATTAATCTAACCTTTAATTTCTACTAACAACTAAATTCAGTGAAACAGTGCGCGACAATTCGGGAACCTTACCTTTGATTACCCGTATTCCTTAATCCAGTTATTCAACTTAGTAAATATCATTTCCAATTGGAAAATTTATCTGGGACTTATCTCTTTGATAAGACGACGCGATAGACAGTGAGCGAGTGCGAAACTGCAGCGGCAGGTCGAACCCAAGTCTGGCTCGGTGGAAAAATAATTATCTTGAGGAATTTATTCCCATGATAGAGGTTGTTTCTCAACCTAGAGCTGGTGAGGCAATAGAAAAAATAAGCGGCCTCCTGTCAATCGACGTTTGAGTAGGCGAAAATACAGTTTTCGATTAATAGGCAATTATCTTGAGGGATTTATCCCAATGATAGAAGTTGACCTTTTGATCTTGGATTGAATTTAGCCTTAACTTCAAAATACGAGATACATCCCAGGATTTAGAGAAAATACACTGGCTTAGTTTATAACAATTTGAATTATTATCACTACTTGCAATTATAACCTAACCTTACGAGGTTAATACTAAGCCAGCCGTATGATAGGTGGATACCTTGTCAGCGTATCCAAACTCCTGATTTTTCCTCGAATCCTCTTTCGATTTTCAGAGAATCAAAATAAAATAAGAATTTATTGGAAACCAAGATAACACATTAACATTTCAAACAAATAAATTCTCGATAATCCTAATTTACAATCAGTTGGTAATTTTTCCAATAGTCATCAATCAAAACTTACCATCGGTCGATAACTTACCATCGATCGATAACTTACCATCGGTCGATAACTTACCATCAGTCGATAACTTACCATCGGTCGATAACTTACCATCGGTCGATAACTTACCATCGGTCGGTAAAACAGAAAGTGACGTTAATCATCGGTCGGTAAAACAGAAATCTAACTTACCATCGGTCGGTAAAACAGAAAGTGACGCTAACCATCGGTCGGTAAAACAGAAATCTAACTTACCATCGGTCGGTAAAACAGAAAGTGCCGCTAACCATCGGTCCGTAAAACAGAAACCTAACTTACCATCGGTCGATAAAACAGAAATCTACATTACCGACGGTCGGTAATTTTCGAGAGTCAAAGTTTACCATAGATCGATAATTTATAGTACTAATACAATTTATTCTTCTCAGACTATACTTTATCAGCAATTTCAACCGCTTCTTTGAATTTCAACGATCCCCTCACTCGAAGGATTTTCGAATAACCTCAATTTAATTAATTAATAAATACCACCATTTATCCAGCTTGTAAAAGATAGAAGAAAATAAGAAAGGAAATAAATAAAGAAAGAAAATAAATAAAGATTTTGCTTACAAATACATATATTTATTCTCACTCCCTCCTGAATCCTCTCTACAAGCACAATAGACCTTCAATCTCTCGGCGTCCCAGGGTATAGCCGGCCAAGCAGGTTGCCCTAAAACAAATTGAGAGATTAATTGCGTCCAACTGGGAAAGTAAGACTTCCAGACCAGTCCTGAGGAACTGGGGACGTAACACAATTATTGTCGATGCGTCGCTTGAGCTGTCTGAATGGATTGTTTCAGTGATGTCTTCCTCCTCAGCTTCCTCGCCAGCTGATATCGCTGGGCTATTGTCGTTGTCGCTGATTTCTGGGTTAAATTCGGGGGGCAAGGGGGCGAAGGACAGATCGAAGAGGGTATCTTCGCGATCGTTGGCGGCGTGTACAATATTAGGAGGGATATTATCCCTGTCTACAAATAATTGTCGTACAACGGAGGGACGATCTCGGAGCAATCGTTGTCTATATATTTGTCGGCGAGCTACGCCTGCGTTTCGCAGAGGGAGTTCGCGACGAGTTATGGGATCTGGACGTCGGGTGTTGACCATCTATTAATAAGAAAAAGGTTCGAAATCCGATATGATATAATATTTCAATTAATTTTCCCGAAAATTATTATTATTACTTACGATGTCGCAAGAAAAAAAAGGGGTCACCTGTCAAAAATGAAAGTATCGTGTGAATAATATGTCACACACACGCATATGCACAGTGAAAGAGAAAGTAGATAATTAAATAAGTTTATTTTATTTCTCTCTCTGGATACTAAATTGTGATTTGAAAATCATTAATAAATTTTCGTTGTTAATCATGCCTTTATATTTCAAATTGTGTGTATAGACATAAAGTAAGAAGAGGATTATAGGATATGTCATTGAAATGACAGTTTATCAATGCAGCTGGCTCAGTATATTATAAAATTTTCATATAAGCCTCAGCCAGTGTATCGTTACTAATCTCTGGGATGGATCTCGTATCTTGAAATCAAGGCTAGATTCAACCTGACGTGATTTACGTCAGGCAGCTCCAAAATTAAAGGACAACTTCCATCATCAGTGACGCAGCTTCAGGATAATTGTCAATTATCCTGAAGCTTAAGTTGTATCTTTGCCTAATCAAACGTCGATGTGACAGGAGGCCGCTAATTTTTTATTTGCCTCACCAGCACCAAGTCAAAAGGAAACCTCTATCATTGGAATATGTTCTTCAAGATAATTGCCTTTTCACTGTGCTTAAATTAGGTTTGTCCTGCTGAAGCAGGTTCTTACTAATTACTGTCAATCGAGTCGTCTTATCAAAGAGATAGGTCCCATGAAAGACTTCCAATTCGAAGTATGATTTAAATAAATGGTGTGTATGGATATGGGAATATGAATGGTTGAAGGTAAGAATTAAAAATATAGAAAATGACAGTCAAGTAGCATGCGACTGTGTAGGTTATTAATTATTAATAAGTACTAGGAAGCAAAGAAAATTTTAATTGGTTTAAGATGTGCTTACTAGATGATGAAGTTCTTGATGTGTAAGGATGACTGCTCTCCGTCGGAGACCGATTGCCTCGGCGAGGTCCCTGAAGAGAGGTCAGGAGCCGTTGAAGAATAACTGGCAGAAGACCGAAGTTGAATTTGAAATTCACTTTTATTTTAAAGTATTCTCGAGTACAATATTTGACGGCTCTAAGATGCTTCCTTCCTTGTAGAGAGCTGGTGGTCAGATGCTAGGTGATGTTGTCTCAAGAGCGTCGGGTCAAATGCACGGAAGACTGAGCTGCGCTCCCTGAGGTACCCTCTGATCCCTACTTTGTTCCAGGAGTCAGTGGTAGGGGAACGGGAGCTCTAAGCGTAGGTTGCTTGGCTGCTATTTGCTGCTCTAGCTGCCCTTCCTTTTGGCGCATGTTGTGACGTAGGAGTTGCGCTTTTGCGTGGAGGGGGAATGGGCTATCCGTGCGTTGGTTTGTTAATTTATAAAATTTTACAATAGTTTTTAGCTACCAGAATTCTCGTTATTTGTACACATTTTCTAATGTAGAATCTTAAATCTCCTTTAGGAAATGCGAAAGAAATGTGAACGGTTCTTCTAGCATGCTCCGTTCAAAAGCTGTCTTAAAATTCCGCTTATAATAAATTTTTTATAATTAGTAAATTCTGGTGTCATAAACTATTATAATTACAATCATTTTATAATACACATATAGATATATATATATATATGTGTGGATATATATATATATAGTCGCTTAACATAGAAGAAATAATTGTTAATAATAATTAGGTGGTATAGAAGTGTTCTAATTATTACGGTTCGATATATCGAATTAATTCTGTTGTAGCGGATGGCCGTAATACCAGGCGGTCGTGCCGGGTCTATTATCTTATCGCTAAATGAGCCCATGTACAACTGTACTGAATGAAGCTCGGAGGATCGCTTATCTCTTGGTGAATAATTTTATTCTTATATTATTTTATAGGACGATTTAATAATTTTGCTTGCAACAATTCATGTAGCTCTGCTACTTATTATGTAGGATATATACATATATATATATATTGGTTGTAAGATTTTATAGTTATAGTTTTTTATTGTCTTATCAAAATTTATTTTATAATAATTTAGTGTGTATTAATATTTTCATGTCAAAAAAAATAAGAGTTTATTTGAACCTTATTACTTCTTAATTTTTTATTAAACATCCAGGCTCATTTGGCGTATGATTATATATATATATATATATTCTTTTAACAATTTTATAATCTTATGTATATTGCGCTCGTAATAAAAAGTGCTTCTTATAATATTCGATTATTCTCGAGTCCTCTTTGTCTCTAGACTCGGGCGCGTATGTTGAGACATAGTGGAAGATAAGATTATTGGCACGCGCCAACCGATAACGCACTGCGTTCGGCTTAGCCTTAGCCTTTGGCACATATAAGAAGATTTATAATTTAGCTCGATTATTCGTACGTACTAAACCATGTTTTACTAAATTTTATAAGATTGTACATTTGTTGGATTTCAATTTTATGTTCTAATCCTTTTAATTTATTTTGACATATCTTTTACGTCGTTAAATTTATGTTTTATTGTCGGTTATATTGTTCTTATAATTCGCCTTTTAAATTTCGTATGTATATGTGTAACGTATTCTCCTACGATTTACAACTTAATAACTTAGTAAAACATATTACAATATATATTTATTAATAACCATGCGTGTTAATGGTCAAAGCAAAAGGTCTGTCCGAAATTTATTTCACGCCTTGATTTTAAAAGAATATTATTTCTAAGTCCCCTTGGTCTGAAGTCTAATGCATGAACGCCGTAAGTATCAAGGGAGATAAGATACATTGACGCGTGTCAGTAGATAACGCACCGCACATCCTTAGCCTTGACCGCCTGACCGACTTATTAATTCACGCATATAAAATCATATTTTATTCGCATTTACCTATAGTTTTAGGTTTGTCGTTAATAAAGAAAGAAAATTATTGTATTTAGGTAGCTAGAGTACATATGCTTGTATGAATAATTAAAGCACTTAAGCTAACGGATATTCCTTGGATAATATATATATATATATACTTAAAGTATATAAGAATATATTTCATGTTTTTTATGACTACAAATTTTGTGTTTCCAACTCACCTTGTTATTTTTATTAATAATTATATATATATATATTAATAACAAGGGTGATAAGTTGGTCTGAGCTTGTTTCGCGATTTAATTCTCATTAATTCTTGCATACGGGATTACGTATTGCGCTGTCTCTCTCGCTCGCGCGGGCCGACCGATAGTTCGGTCTCTCTCACTTTCACGTACTACATATTGAGGTCTCGCGCATAAGTCTCGATCGGTTTAACCATTCGATTATGCTTTATTATATGTTAGAGAAGGCTTAGTAAGTATTGTTGGCGTTATTATTTACTATTAATCGATTTATTAAAATATGATTTTCCTTTATGTAGGGTTTTATATATGTATATATATATACATATAATTGGAAAGGCACAAGCCTATGGGTTTTCCGTAGATAATGGGTGTACGAAGTGAGCCTCTTTTAATTATTCAATAGGGCTGCCACGCAAAACATCTATACGGTAAGTATATTTGTTTATATATATATATATATATATATGAATTTTTATATTTGTAATTGAGTAATGTATTTTGAATATGAATTCACGTGTAGGTTATTGCTGAAATGTATTTCTAAGGAAATTTTACTAATAAATATATTTTATTTTTCTGTATAGCGTGTTCGTTAGGTGATGAAAATACTGAGACACCCGGTAGACAACCGAGTGAGGCTATGTTTATAGGGTGACTTATTATTCTGCATGCAGAAAGAGTTATGTATAAAAATTTTATTCTTACTGAATTTTTCCTTTTGTAGTTATTATTTAATTTAATATATTTGTTGTTAAAATTGAGTGTATTAATATTTGATTTATCATACTTATTTTACTATTTGATTTTCTTCATTACTATATGATTATACACATCTGTAAAATATTATACCTTTTTAATTACATTAATACATTAGTTTTGATTAACTAAAAATTTTTATAATGATAATAGATTTTGTATAGATTAATGTTTTTATGTATTTTATGTCAAGTTAATTTTTCATACGGCCAAATATTATTGGATTGTTATTTTCAGCTGCTAGGACTTGGAATTCTTGCTACTTATTTATGACGAACTGTCTTATATCGTTAGGAAGAGGATATATATATATATATATATATATAGGGTTATAAAAAGTGTGTAAGTAGGAATTATATTTTAAATGGGTTACTCAATAATTCTTATAGTAACTCTTCTTATACTTTTATTATAATTTTCAGATATCAAGACTCTGAGAAAAATTACTTTCTAATAGTGAACATATGTATATATAGTATTTTAAGTTTTGTGCCGACAAAGTGTCGATTTTTAATAGTTTAAACGAGCAACGAATTCTTTGAGTTACTTTTCTCTTGTACAAATGAATTTCATCGTTTGCAGATACTTATGATATGTTGGTTCTAATTAAATAATGTAATTTTTACAAAATGTTTTTACACTGTTTTGGAGCACAAAATTAATTTTATAAATTTTCTTTTATTATTGATAATTTTTTTATTGATCTTTTATATTAATATTCCTTCTGTGTAGACTTGCTTTCGGGATATTTGTTGGCATTTTTGCCACAGGTTATGTCTCAATTCATCCAAATATTAATTTAATTATATTTCTTCCAGGTTTCAAAATTTGCAATAGCCGCATCCCACTTACGGCAGTCCAGTTACATCGTCCATCGAAGTGATCCGTATAGGGCGATAAGATCAATCGTTAAAAGATTTTAGGTAAGTATTATTTTATAATTAAAAGTGTTTTTACTTAGTCTTTAAATAAATTGTTTCTAATATTATTTTATAATTTCCAGGAGAAGGGTTATGTTTTATGAGGTGCTTGATTGGTCCATAAATATTTCTGTATATTATTGTAAAGGGAATTTTATGGGATTTTACAGTGTAGTAAGTATAGGTACTTATATGAACGTATTTTCCGTTACGATATTTTTGCTCTAACAATATAAATTGCTTGAATTTAAAAATAGAATTTTAAATTGTCTTCTTTTTGACTAAAGGAATTAATTATTATAGTGTTTTATATAACAGTTATGTTCACTTTTCTGTAATTAATTTAAAATGTATAATTATTTTGCATGCATGATTACTGCAGGTGTAATATAGTATATTTTCCTAGATTTTTGGTTACATATATATATATTAATAGATATTTGAAATGATAAATTTTCTGCTAACTTTCATATAATGATTTATATGAATTTTGTCGCGAACGCTTTTAACACAGTTTGCATTATTCAAAATAATTTTAATAACACGATTTCAAATCTATTTCTTTCCTGAATAAAGTTGAAATATATTAATTTTATTCGATTAACATATTTCTGTAAATCCAGCTATTCGGTTAGCACTGGTAGTTTACTAGTTTTTTAGTTATATAGGATAACTAGATAATATGAATATCGGCAAATTATATATAATATATATATAGTGATATGAATTTATAGTGAATATATGTAATATTTAAAAATTATATAAGATGATAAATTCTTGATGTTATACTACAAAGTAATGTTTAAAATTTTTTGTTGCGGGACGTAACACCGTATTGAGTTCCGGTGCAACTTCCGTCCATGCTGGTGGTGCCGGCGAGGGTGACGCTTCGCACGTCCGTGCTGTTCCTCTTGAATGACTGGAGGATGCTTCGTTGACCTGTTCCTATGTCGATGGTTCCCGTGTCTTGCAGCTTTTTGCATATGGATTCGGTGAGTTCTATTGTGTATTGGCGGCGTCCTCCTCGGACTATCGAGACGTGCGAGTGCATTCCACAATAGTATATCGTGCGGTCGACTTCGACTTTGCACTGCATCACGTGTGTGTGGTCATGGGTTGACATTTGTAACAGCTGTACGTAGGTGGCTTCCCTCTTAGGTTCTATGTTGTCGACGGCGCATTTACCGATGTCTAGGAGCGATAATGACGTTATATTTAATCCTTGTCCCCCGCAGTCGTATCCGATTAGACAGTATGATGCGACAGGTAACAACAGGATTAGGGCAATGGCATGCGCTAAGATTTCCATGGTGACGGTGGCGATGTTCATGGTGCTGCGTTTGATTGTGTTACGTCCCCAGTTCCTCAGGACTGGTCTGGAAGTCTTACTTTCCCAGTTGGACGCAATTAATCTCTCAATTTGTTTTAGGGCAACCTGCTTGGCCGGCTATACCCTGGGACGCCGAGAGATTGAAGGTCTATTGTGCTTGTAGAGAGGATTCAGGAGGGAGTGAGAATAAATATATGTATTTGTAAGCAAAATCTTTATTTATTTTCTTTCTTTATTTATTTCCTTTCTTATTTTCTTCTATCTTTTACAAGCTGGATAAATGGTGGTATTTATTAATTAATTAAATTGAGGTTATTCGAAAATCCTTCGAGTGAGGGGATCGTTGAAATTCAAAGAAGCGGTTGAAATTGCTGATAAAGTATAGTCTGAGAAGAATAAATTGTATTAGTACTATAAATTATCGATCTATGGTAAACTTTGACTCTCGAAAATTACCGACCGTCGGTAATGTAGATTTCTGTTTTATCGACCGATGGTAAGTTAGGTTTCTGTTTTACGGACCGATGGTTAGCGGCACTTTCTGTTTTACCGACCGATGGTAAGTTAGATTTCTGTTTTACCGACCGATGGTTAGCGTCACTTTCTGTTTTACCGACCGATGGTAAGTTAGATTTCTGTTTTACCGACCGATGATTAACGTCACTTTCTGTTTTACCGACCGATGGTAAGTTATCGACCGATGGTAAGTTATCGACCGATGGTAAGTTATCGACCGATGGTAAGTTATCGATCGATGGTAAGTTATCGACCGATGGTAAGTTTTGATTGATGACTATTGGAAAAATTACCAACTGATTGTAAATTAGGATTATCGAGAATTTATTTGTTTGAAATGTTAATGTGTTATCTTGGTTTCCAATAAATTCTTATTTTATTTTGATTCTCTGAAAATCGAAAGAGGATTCGAGGAAAAATCAGGAGTTTGGATACGCTGACAAGGTATCCACCTATCATACGGCTGGCTTAGTATTAACCTC
The DNA here is from genome assembly GCF_025532165.1 of Camponotus vicinus. Lineage (NCBI taxonomy): Eukaryota > Metazoa > Arthropoda > Insecta > Hymenoptera > Formicidae > Camponotus > Camponotus vicinus. The sequence goes on along the minus strand of NW_028141980.1, from coordinate 5,507,206 downwards.
GTAAGGTTAGGTTATAATTGCAAGTAGTGATAATAATTCAAATTGTTATAAACTAAGCCAGTGTATTTTCTCTAAATCCTGGGATGTATCTCGTATTTTGAAGTTAAGGCTAAATTCAATCCAAGATCAAAAGGTCAACTTCTATCATTGGGATAAATCCCTCAAGATAATTGCCTATTAATCGAAAACTGTATTTTCGCCTACTCAAACGTCGATTGACAGGAGGCCGCTTATTTTTTCTATTGCCTCACCAGCTCTAGGTTGAGAAACAACCTCTATCATGGGAATAAATTCCTCAAGATAATTATTTTTCCACCGAGCCAGACTTGGGTTCGACCTGCCGCTGCAGTTTCGCACTCGCTCACTGTCTATCGCGTCGTCTTATCAAAGAGATAAGTCCCAGATAAATTTTCCAATTGGAAATGATATTTACTAAGTTGAATAACTGGATTAAGGAATACGGGTAATCAAAGGTAAGGTTCCCGAATTGTCGCGCACTGTTTCACTGAATTTAGTTGTTAGTAGAAATTAAAGGTTAGATTAATGACAAGTGGCCGGATATTTACCAGTGTCTGAAATGTCCTAGTGTGTGAAGGCTGCTTCCCTTCACTAGGCTGATGAGTGGATGCTGCTTCCTTCCGCTGGATACCGTCTACCTCAGTGACAGTTCGGGATGGAGGTTGCAGTCCAGGAGTTTGATTGAGAAACTCAATGTTCAATAGTCACTGAATTTATTAACTGAATACACGTACAAAATCTCAGAGATATAAGTATTAACACTGTGAATATCGTTGGGCAAAATGCCAGTAGTTGTTAAGTGTTGAAAACGTTGGGCCAAATGCCAAGTTATCACTGTAAATATCGTTGGGCCAAATGCGAGGAGGACCGCTCTGCACGGGTTTATATAGTCCTCAGTCCCAGTTTTGCACACGGTCCCAATAGTAGGAGATGCGCTTCTCCGTGGAGGGAGTCGAGCAGTGATTGGTTCCCTCCTCTGCCTCTGGCTGCGCGCGCCTCGAAAGATGCGTGCGCCTCGAGGGATGTGCCGCGTTGTCAACGGGTGATTGGTTTTCTCTGACGTGATTGTTGCGCAATGATTTGGGATTGGCTCCCGCTGACGTGACGGATGCGCGCGCCTCGGAAGATGCGCGCGCCTCGGAAGATGCGCGCGCCTCGGCGTGGGCGGCGCGGTTGCTCATTGGTTCCCTTCTCCGGGCTGGTTGCGCGCGCCGCTGGCACGAGCGTGGGGAAGATGCGCGCGCTGCTGGGCGTTGCCGCAGGAATTGGGCGTAGCTTGGGCGTAGTTTAATTTGTAGATGGTGGGACTCTTCAGAATTAGAGTGGGGGTGACGGAGCGGTCAGTATAGAATCGGCTATACTGGTTGCATTGTATTTTGACACATAAGTTTTATAATAATTATTAGACCATCAGAATTTCTTTGCAGTTTTACATGCATATATTTTCTAATGTAGTTTTTAAGCTCTAGCTGTAGAAATGTCAACGGAGTTTCTAGCATGCTCCGTTCGAAAGTTCATTTTTGTCTCTATATATTATTATGGAAAATGCTTTTAAATATTGTTAATAAATTCTGACATCATAATTATTATAATTACAATTATTTTAACATAAGTATTTATGCGGTGGGATATAAGTATATAAAGACTATAAATTATTTCAGTAAATGGTGCAACAATTTTTATTCTTTGCTTTTATTTTTAATATTTATATCTATTAGGTTCTTGAATAAAAATTATTGCATGTACTTAATATTAATGTTTAACAATAAGTTAATTATTTCGTTATGTTGCGCAATGTTCTCTTGAACGGATTTTTTGTGGATTAATATATAAATGGAAATTATTGCATACGCTTAATAACAATAAATTCATTTGTTACTTAATGATAATTAATTATTTCATCATGTTGCGTAATGTTGTGCAATAATATTCGAGCGGAATATTCCATAGTCTTAGTTTGGAATGTGATGATGACTCATAATATCGCATACGGAAAATTATATTTTAAAACTTCGTTTATAAAATTAGTAGTATTGGAGTTTTCATAATTATGTATACATGTGTTGGTCTGACTTTTTATGCTCCTTAAGGGAAAATTGTCATAAGATTTTTATTTATAGTATTTTTCGAGTTAATCTGGAATCAATGATTTTTGATATAATTTAGGCCCCGAAATAATTAGATATACGTGTAGTCGGTGCCGAGACGTGTTCAAAAATATATATATATGTATATAAAGTCTTTTGGTTTTTGATTTGTAAAATTTCTTGTGTATCAGGATTACATATTAATGAAAGAGGTATTCTCTTATATGTCGGTAAAGTTAGTATCATCGCTACCCCAGAGATGGCGCTGCCCTCTGTCGGTAATGTAGGTACGGACAGTCTTCACTGTCGGTAAGGTAGGAAATGACCTTATCCTCAGTCGGTAACGTCGGTAACTGTGTTATCATAGGTCGGTAATTTTTCTGTCGGTAATTTTTGCTCTGTCGGCAAGGTAGAGAACTTCCTTATCAACCGTCGGTAATTTTTCTGTCGGTAATTTTTGCTCTGTCGGTAAGGTAGAAAACTTCCTTATCGACCGTCGGTAATTTTTCTGTCGGTAACTTTTACTCTGTCGGTAAGGTAGAAAACTTCCTTATCGACCGTCGGTAATTTTTCTGTCGGTAACTTTTACTCTGTCGGTAAAGTAGGAATTTATTTTACCTTCCGTCGGTAACTTTTCTGTCGGTAACTTTTACTCTGTCGGTAAAGTAGGAATTTATTTTATCGACTGTCGGTAACTTTTGTGTGGGTGATTTTGCCTATTGTCGGTAAAGTAGGTAATTTTTATGCGGATGATACTATATGTGGGCAAATACTTAAAATTATTTCTATCATTCCTAAGTGAGGACTTAAAATTATTTCTATCATTCCTAAGTGAGGTTATGTTATGTATAGCTAGCTTCTTAACAGAGAAAGATTATTTTCGGAGATATTGACAATATTATATCATGCGGCGGAATGATATTGATGTACTATAAGTATTGGTGATATTACATTGCGCGGTGAGATTTTATAATAAGAAATATTGGTGATAATAGGTGGCGTGATGGAATTTTAATTAACAATATTAATTTATATTAACAATAATATGTTACTCGGTGGGATTACGATTTATATGTTCGTCGGTGGAATTACAGTTTAAATATTATAGAGGCAATTTTTGCGTGTTTAAATAAAAATAAAAATTTTGTTGCGGGACGTAACAATTGAGTTGTGGTCGGTCCTCCGTCCGACTTCCTTTGATATAGCGGCTCTGGAGTGGGGGAGGCCTCCGTAGTGGGGGCGCGATGCGGTGAGTGTTTGAGCTTGTCTGCGTGTACTACACGGGTCCTGGTAGCGCTTATTGCTAGTCTTACATTGTGGCTCTTGAGAACCTCTAATATTTTGTAGGGGCCTACGTACTGGTTTCCTAGCTTCCCTTTCGAGGGTTCCTTAAGGAGGTATACGTTATCGCCTATCTTAAAATTACGCGTCCTTATTCTACGATCATAGTATCTTTTGGATTTTTCCTTGGCGCGCATTAGGTTTTCGCGTGCGATAGTTTGTGCGTCTTTGATGCTGTTGAAGAGTGTTGTAAGATATTCCGCGTAACTCTCGTTGGTCGTATCCGCAGTAACGGGATCGCTCGCAGGGGTCCGCGCGGTTTTACCGAACACGAGTTCATGCGGTGTGTACTGAGTGCCTTCGTGGACGCTAGTGTTGTAAGAGAGGGACGCTAACTTTAGGCACTTATCCCATTCGTTATTTTTATCCACGAACTGCTTCAGGTATTCCCACAAGACTTGGTGCGATCTTTCGACCGAGCCATTGGCTTGTGGTCTATACGCTGTGGTTCTGTAATGCTTAATTCTAAACTTACGTGCTATGTTTCGCATAAGGCTATTTAAGAAATGCGATCCTTGGTCGGTTAGGATTGCTTTGGGAGCACCGAATGTGCATATAAACTCGTTGGTGAGCGCGTCGGCTACTTCTATGGCTCCGGCGTGTTGGAGCGGTATCGCGAGCGAGTACTTAGTTAGGAGGTCCTGTATAGTAAGTATGTAACAGTTTTTCGACTGTGTCGTTGGTAATGGGCCCATGATATCCATGGAGATTTTGTCGAAGGCGGAGTCAGGGGTGTCCGTAAGCACCATGGGTTGCCGAGTTTTTGTTCTTACTAACTTTTTTAGTTGACAAGCACGGCAGTTTTTTATGAATGATTGGACGTCGGCTTTCATTCCCGACCAAAAATACTTTTTCTTTACTCGTCTATATGTTTTCGTGACGCCCTTGTGTCCGCCGACGGCAGAACAGTGATTTTCCGACAGGATCTGTTGCCTACTCTCTTCTGGGGGTATCGTAATTTCATTCTTACAAATAAAGATTCTAATACTAGTTTCGCTTAGGGTTCGGGTGAGTTGCATATACACCGTTTCCCAAGGTACATTGTCAACGTTACCTCTAGCGATAGAGATAGATTGTAGGCCGAGTTCGGTGACGACGTCTAGCAAGGAATGCATCGTTTCCTTCACGATTTCTTTTTCCGTGATTCCTGATACTCTATCTTTAATGATTAGTGATATAATGCGTCGCGAGCCATTCCGGTCGACTCGGGCTCTGCCTAGCGTCGCATTTTTAATTAGAGGGAGCGACTTAGTGTCTGCAAGCATGCGAGCCCCTTGGTCGATCGGAATGCCTTGTTGCGTGGTGAAAATAACTAAGTTGTCGTGTCGTGTCGTGAAGTTATCAGGTATCGTTATTACGTTAGGTCCCCACTGGGTTTCGTATGATAGCGGGTTCATTTGGATTTTCAAACGGTCGTTCGTCGTCATCGGACTCTGTGCTACTTTCAGATTCCGCGTCGCTTTCGGCGTTAGCCTCGCTTTCGCTGTTCGCGTACTCCTCAGCTTCGTTTAGCTGGTTGCAGGGTAAGGTCGAGGGCGTTCCCTCCGCATTGATTGGCGTGCCGGTCTCTCTAGTGCCTGGTTTTGGCACTGCGGAAAATAAAGATTCATCTGAGTCGGATGATATAGGATCGTTTTCGAGGATTAGGATTTGTTGGGTTTTCGCGGCAGGTGTGGGAGTCGGATTTCGCGAGAGTGCGTCCGCGTTTACATTGATTTTTCCCGCTTTGTACATTACCTCGTATTCGTATTCCGCTAGTTTTAAACGCCAGCGTACGAGTCGCGAAGTGGGGTCTTTTACCGAATGTAACCACACGAGCGGTTTGTGGTCCGTTACTAACACGAACTTCCGTCCATACAGATAGGGTCGGAAGTGATTGACACAGTACACGATGGCGAGGAGTTCTTTTTCTATCGTGGAATAATTTTGCTCTGCGTTGTTGAGTAAACGCGATGCGTACGCGATGGGTAGATCTTTTCCGACGACACCTTGGCTCAGGATTCCGCCTATGGCGTATCCCGAGGCGTCTGTCGTGAGCACGAATGCTTTGGTGAAGTCGGGATATTGTAGGATGGGTTGTGTGCAAAGGGAGTCACGGAGGGTTATGAATGATTGCTCTTGTTCTGGATTCCAATTAAATTCCTTGTCCTTTTTTAATAATTCCGTGAGGGGGTGCGCGAGTTTGGAAAAATTCGGGATGAAACGACGGTAGTATCCCGCGAGGCCTAGGAATTGTTTAATGTTTTTTGCATGTCTCGGCCTGGGGAATTCTTTAACCGCGCGGACCTTCTCGGGGTCCGGTTTCACTCCCTTATCGCTGATAATGTGCCCTAGATAGCCGACTTCTTTTCTTAGGAATTCGCACTTATCGGGCTGTAATCTTAGGTTAGCTCTCTTCAATCTTTCCGCTAATTTATCGAACTTGAGCTCGTGTTCACGCAGGGAGCTCGCGTATAGTACGATATCATCGAGATACACGAAGAGCTCTATGCCTTGTAGTCCCGATAATACCTGATCCATCAGGCGTTGGAATGTCGCGGGCGCGTTTTTTAGACCGAAGGGCATACGGTTGAATTCGTAATGTCCGTGGGGGGTGGAGAACGCGGTCTCTTTCGCGTGTGCTTCGTGCATTGGTATTTGGTGGAATCCTGATGCAAGGTCAAACACACTAAAGTACTTCGCACTTCCCAGTTGGTCTAGTATTTCCGTAATGTTCGGGAGGGGATACGCGTCGCCTATGGTTTTTTCGTTTAGAGCGCGATAATCTATTACCATGCGCCATCTTTTGTTGCCCTTGGAATCGGGTTTCTTAGGGACGATCCATAAGGGGGAGTTATAGGGGGAATCTGAGGGTTTAATGACGTCGTTGTTTAGAAGTTCTCCGATTTGTTTATCTATTTCCTCTTTGTGGATCGGCGGGAAGCGGTATTGTTTAGTGTTAATTGGTTGTTCGTCGGTCGTGGGGATTTTATGGGATATAATAGTCGTGTGTTCTAATTTGTCCGCCGGTAATCTAAATAAATCATTATGTCTCTGTATAAGTCGTGACACGTGGCTGTGTTCCTCAGGGTTTAAGTGTTCTAGTCGGAGTGCGTCTCGGATGGCTTGTAGGCGTTCGTAGTTGTCTGGGGTCGATTCAGTGGAGATTGCCAGTGCTTGGCCGGTTGCTGCCTGTTTGGCTTCGGATTCAGTGGGTGGGTCGCTTAATGTGGTTTCTATTTCCCGCAGTTCTACTGTCGGTACGATCAGTTCCCTGTCGGTATCACCGGAGTTTATCGCGTGTAGGTATGCTCTGCCATTCCGGTTCTCAACCACTGCTTCCCCTAGGTAGATGTCCTTACCGACGCTAAGTCGCGGGACGTAGCCTACCGTGATATCTAGATTTGGTACTTTGATATAGAAGGTTGCGCGTGATCTAGCAGGTATCACGACGGTGTCATGATCGGTAAAGGGTATTCGGATTCCTTGCCATGCGACGTATCTTTCCTGCAGGTGTATATTCGACGCGTCGCGGAGGAAATCATTGCCTAGGATACCTTCTTGCGGTATCGGAAAATTGTCGTTTACTACGTGTAGCTCTAGAGGGTGACCCGAGTAATAAACTTGTATGGACCCGAGCGTTTTGATCCTACCTTCCGTTATACCGCAGAGGTACAACTTATCGGTTTCGCGGATGCTAGTCTCGGGATGAACGTTCCGTCGTTTAATAAGATTAGGAGAAGCGCCAGTGTCCACCATAAAGGAGGTTTTCTGTGAGAGTCCGTCGACGGCTAACGCAACGGTAGGCGCGTGTGGGAAGTTCTGCGGGTTTAGTGTCGCTATTCGGAATTCTCGGCGGGAATCGCGTCTATTGGGTTTACCGGGCGTATTTCGCGCATCGGGGGCCCTTGGCGAGCGTCGCCCGTCTGTCTCGCAGGGCCTTCCGGGTTTCCCTGGTTTTGCTGTCGAGCGTTATTATATGCGCGTTTTCGGCACTCGCTAATTTCATGCCCGAGGTTTTTACAGTACCTGCACTGCTTTATTTCTCGGCTTGCGTCCGGGTGGTCTGACGTTTTTGGTGAAGGGTCGCGGGACGCGTTGGTGGGGCGATTATTATTATCGGGGTAGGAGTTAGTACGCGGGTAGTCGTTCCGGGTGCGATCCGGATATTGGGGTGCATTGCGCGAGTATTCTGTGCGTGGGTATGATCCTTGTGAGCGATCGAGTCGTGGTTGTCCGTACGGTGGGCGATCCGTGTGGGTGGTTACTGCTGGGTTCTCGCGATTTGATCTGGGGTCATTGTAGCGTTCCCGTGGAGGTATGAGGGGTGTGAGTTGTCGTCTGGTATAGTTTCTACCCTCATAGTCTCTGTCTTGTCGCTCGCGCGTGCCGAATCGAGTCTTATCTAATTCTTGTTCTTTCGCGATTGTTTTGGCGACGGAGAATGCTTCGAATGGCTTCTGATAAAGTTTTTCTTTCATCTGTAAACGATATTCTAGCGGTAATCCTTTGCAGAAGGACCGTCCTGTTAATAGATCGATTTCGGCTTCGGTCGCGGGTGCGATGATTCCAGTTTCGCGACGTTCGGCGTCTAGGATCGCGGCGCGGAGTTCTTTTACTAGACTGATGTAATCTAGTATATGTTCTTGCGGTCTTAGGAAGATCATGCTTAGCTCACCGCGATGTTGGTCTATAGTTTTCTTAGATCCGAAGGCTGCGGTCAGGAGGTCTATCAATTGAGTAATATTGTCACAGGGTTCGTCTTCCACGGCGCTATAGGCTCGCCCGCGTAATTTATTTATCAATAGCTTTGTAAGGTTCCGTTCCGCTGAGGGGGGAATGATTTCTCTGGCTCGTCGGCAAGCCTTGTTGAACTGGGATAGAGGGATATTATAGCCATCGAAGCTGGGGACTGAATCGGTGGCTTCGCGGAAGGAGACCTTGGGGAGTTGAGTCGGGCTGGGGGAAAGGTCGTATTGATAGTCTTGGGAATCGCGTGCGTAAGTTCCTTGTCCGGAATGTCGTGGGGTTGAGTAATTTTCTCTACGGAGGAGCTCGACTTCTCGACGCAGTCGTTCGATCTCGAGGCGTACGTCGTCGCCCGCGCTTCGTGACGCATCATTGCCAGGGGCGTCTAGTTTACGCGTTTCCATTTCTTTTTCCATTTGTTCGCGGTGTCGAATAAGGTCTTGTATGTTCCTCTCGTATTCCTCGCGTTGTTCCTTTAATAGCGCCGCCTCTTCTTTTAATCTCTCGGCCTTGGTATCTAATTTAGTTTGGATTGCTTCGATTTCCGCCTGTGTCAGCGGTTTACCCGTGGATTTCCCGCTACGGGTGTCCGGCATATCAGAAAAAAGGGTTTTATTCCGAGTTCTTCTCGTATCCCACCGCTGTCACCAAATTTGTTACGTCCCGGGATGTCGCGGCTCTAAAAGAGAATTCGGACGTCGCGGGGCTCTATCGCTTTTTCGGGTCAAGCGAACCTATGCGGCTCTTCCCGGGGATACGTGCGATCTGAAGCGCTCGGAATTATTGTTCGGGCTCGGAGTCAGTGGACTCTTCGTCGGGGTACACGATAGGGATGACTATATTACCGTCTCGAGTTACTGGATGATTGGCAGGGTGTAGCCAATAGTCTAGTAGTCGCTCAGGGCACTCGGGGCATTCGTCGCTAATTCTGATGCTGCTTAATCTACTTCCACAGGAGTAACACCCGAATCCGATGGGTTCGCCAATTATAAGTCTATGTTTCGTCACGTAATTATACCGTAGACGCTCTTCAGCGGGCAGGGAATAATAACAGAATGCGCACAGAGCGGCTCTAGTTTGATTATTCGCGAAACCGCAAGCTTTCTGGCAAAAGCTCAGGGAGAGATCGGGGGTATTAAGGGGGGCCTGAGTGATCCGATCACGAAACACGCGGGATCGCATCGGGGAAGAGCGATTTTATCGGGTGAAATCCGATTTTCCAGGGATTTTCTTGAAAGTAGGTCTCGGTTGGGACTAAGTCCCTTTAACGCAGCGTCGGTTTAAAGGGATTCGGGAAAGTAGGTCACGGGGTAATTGGGTCAATTTATGTAGGTCACTGGGTCATTGCACTAAATCCCAAAATAAAATTTAGGTCACTGGGTCAGTGGGTCATCGCGTTAAATCCCAAAATAAAAATTAGGTCACTGGGTCAGTGGGTCATCGCGTTAAATCCCAAAATAAAAATTAGGTCACTGGGTCAGTGGGTCATCGCGTTAAATCCCAAAGTTGAAAATAGGTTAGTAGGTCGTTGCGTTAAATCCCAAGTGTCGGATTAAATCCCAATTCATAATTTCGTTAATTACAGCTTAAGGAGAGGACCGCGGTCATTTATCACTATGAATTCGAATTGTTGTTATTATTATTATTAATATTTGGCTATTATTCGCGGAATAGAGCCGGTATTCGCGGTAATTCGCGGAGATAAGGCCGGGGATTTAATACAGAGAGACTCGATTGACCACTGGAATGTACCGCGGCGCCGAAGGGTCGGGCTAAGATCGTAAAAGTGAAACCTTATACAAAAACACGATGGGCCTGGCAAAAAGTCGTGACTTGCACAAACAGGAATTTTCAACCGTCACTTACCTCCAAGATGGCTTCGCTTCATTTCCTTTCAAAGATTAATTTCCACGTGGCCTGGCCGCGTTGATTAATCAGGCTGCACTGGTAGGCGGGGATCGCGGCGCTCCACGCGGGTCTCCGGGATGAACGGAAGCAGGTTGATGCGGCTGGTTATCAACGTCGATGGGGATGAGTCGTTCTGGCCACTTTATTAAGCACGTGGTTTTATTTGCACTCGCGAATAATTGTTCGTATTCTTTATCGTAGTGGTTTGTTTCTACGATATCGATATAATTGGTGGACGCGGCGTAGTAATGTCTCGCTATCATCCGACGGAGTTGATTTTTCCTACCGGCACGGCGTGTTTTAGGCATTGTAGAAAATTAAAGTCATATTCGGATTTTCTGTAGGCGTCGAGCGGCTTGTCCTCTCTGAGCCGTCACTTCAAATCAGAAATGATTGATTATGCTTCGGATTTTCTGTAGACGTCGAGCGGCTTGTCCTCTCTGAGTCGTCACTTTGAATCAGAAGTAATCAATTATGCTTCGTATTTTCTGTAGGCGACGAGCGGTTTGTCCTCTCTGTCGTCACTTCAAATACGAAAACTCGATTTAATTGTTATAATTTAGTAGCACGTGCCTGGTTAAGAATATCTGTATATTAACGTCGCGTCGCGTGGGATGTGGATTTATTGAATTAGGATTCTTTTGAATGATCACGAAGTTTAGCACACACTAATATATATTTCTAAAATAATACACAAAATGTAATATATTTAAACTAGCACTTAGATTCGAGAATGAATTTATAATGAATTTGGAATTTGAGTTAAGATTATGATATGGAATTAGAGTTAGAGTCCAGCTTAGGACTTGTCGGTTCGGTGTCGCGAGTTAGACTGCTTGAGTCTGGGCCCGCTCCGAGGTCCCTCGATTTCGGCGGCTCGACTGCTGCGGCGGTCGAAAGTGGCGAGCTTGGAGAGAGAGGGGCCCTAGCTGAGCGCCATCTCTGGGCGCTTGGCGGAGGCTTAAATTTAACGCAGTGCCGCGCTCGGCCGCTAGTCGGAGTTCGGTGTCATAGCGCGCCTTGGCGCGCTTTTCAAATGCGCTGAAAGAAACTTAGAAGATTTACATGAAAGTTCGTGGAAAAATCAGGCGCGGGATGTAACATCACGTCGGAATTGATAAGACAATTCAGGGTATTCTTAAACATTACTGGTTTACATGTATGAAAGTCAGGGTCAAACAATATTTAGATAACTGTGTTAAGTGTCTTAGCAATTCAATCGCTGCAGGTAAACAAGAGGGCGAAATGGAGATAGTGGATATCACCCTGATACCTATGCATACTTTACATGCAGATCATTTTGGACCTTTACAAGAAACTGCGGATAAAAATAAATACATTTTAGTAATCGTAGACGCGTACACTAAATTCGTTTGGTTATATCCATGCAAATTGACCACTGCCGACCAAGTAATTGCGCATCTCTCATTGTTATTTGATTTATTCGGATGTCCGGAAAAAATAATTACCGATCGCGGGACCGCATTTTCTTCCAATAGTTTCGCAAGTTTTATACGAGAAAATGAAATTAAACATTCGATGACCGCAGTAGCGTCACCATGGGCAAACGGCGCAGTTGAACGCGTGAATCGATTCTTAAAATCAACCTTAGCGAAGATTGTCGATGATCCGAGCGACTGGGCGAAGAAGTTGGGAAAAGCGCAATATATTTTGAATAATACATTTCATAAATTCATTAATACTACGCCTAGTAAATTATTGCTTGGATACGATCAAAGAAATGCGTCCGACAAGGAGCTTCGGCATTACATAGAAAAATTAATTTTGATTGATACAAATCTCGAGAATGAACGAAATGAATTAAGAGACAAAGCTAGTTAATCGAGCGGTTCAAAATTATAATAAATATCGATACGATAAATGTCACAAAAAGCCGACGAAATATAACGAGGGAGACTTTGTATTGATTAAAGTTTTACAGCATAAACCGGGAACAAACCAAAAACTAGCATCTAAATTCAAGGGTCCCTATCAAATAAAGCGAGTACTGCGGAAAAATAGATTTGTCGTAACGGATATCCCTGGATATAATCTAACGCAGAAACCCTTGAATACTATCTTGTCTGCCGATAAAATAAAACCATGGATAAGAATAGCGGATGTATCAGCGAGCGAATCAGACAGTATATAACCACATATTTGTACCTGTTCGAGTATATGTAATAGATGCGAATCATTAGTATATAAGATAGTAGAATAAATAATTGTCATTAGCAGTATTATTATTATTAATTTTTGTTTGTTACTTATTATAATTCAAGAGATCTTTTTATTTCATTTATGTAAGTTGTATTAAAACTGAGCAATTTGTTTAGCCAAATGAATATTAATGTAATAAGCGATTTTGTTTTATATAATTGGACGAAAATGTTCTCATGCGAGCTTAATACATAGTTCGGGACGAACTATGGGGTCAGAATGGCCGAATCTGTAAGCGTAAGAGAGACATAGGTCGATATCAAAAGGATCGATATGGCAGGGATTCTTAGATTCGGCGAAAAGAGGCCGAATTTCGGCGAAAGTGGGAATTTAATTCGCTGAAGAGAGGATAAGGGCGCCGTTATCGGCAATGACTGGCAAAAATTTCGGATATAAGGGACATGGAAGGGAGAGAGTGATGAGAGAGCGGAGTTGAGTTCGAGCAGCGAAAGTAAGAAGTCGTGTGTAAATTTAGGGAGAGCTGAGAGCAGTTGAATTTTCAAATAAATATATTTTTATATACGGTTAATTATTTTTTTTTCTTTTTTATTTTATTTCACCTAGCTTACAATATTTATCAATAAAAGCATAATATCTCTATTGCTATCCTCTAATATCTATACCTACTTCTGTTGATGCGTGGATATTTTTATTCTCTGTACATATTTATTGTCTACTTTTGTATTGTGCAGTAAACTTAATATGCTTAATGTTTAATTATTCCTATTTTTAATTTTTTTTTCTATTATGTGCGCAGGGTCTAATTTTTTAGGTTATGAAAATATTTGCTAAAATTATTTACTAAATACATACAAATTATACATATATACTTACATTTTTTAATTCTTGTATCCGTATTCAACGGTTGAGATCACTTGGATAGCCCAGAAATGAGCTGATTTTATAATATTAGAGCACTCAAACGAGAAAGAGAACACGTGTCTTCCACGTGAGGTTTCCAATATGGAGAGCCGCCGGTACAGACTTGTGCGCGCTGTTCATCGCTGCACGAGCCCGCCAAATCAGATCACGTGATCACACTCAACCAATCCGCGCAAGACTTGTGCATAGCAGTCTTTTCTTTATGGCGTGATACATGCGCCGCATGCGCACGTGATGCTATTGCCCGAGTGTATATAGCGGCATTTACGTACGCATATGTATTGCGCCATAAAAAAAGAGATTGCTCGATTATAATCTTATAAACATGACAACAGAAAAATAAGGCTATGCCTTTTATGTGACGGAAAAGTAACGCTATGCCTTATAATTTTTTACAAAAAATGAATAATAATAAATCCAAAATAAGTCTATGTACAAACGTCCATTGGATGTACAAAATATATTCATATATTAATTATATAAAAGGGATCTCAAATGGATGTCCAGTGGACGTCCATTTATATATGTATAGCCAATGTATATCCTTGTATGGATGTACAACGGATGACCTTATTATGTCCATGGACGTATGGTAGTAAAATGGACGTAAAACGGACGTCCATAAGATGTACGGTGCTACTTGGGATACGAATTATAAATAAACTTTCGCAATTATATACACACACACACACACACATATATATATGTACAGGGTGATTCATATAAAGTGACCGATGTGAATATTAGCTAAAATTGAAGAGCTATGAAAAAATTTTTATACCAAAAGATGTTTGACACAGAGTGGGACATCGTACAGTACAAACGATATTTTTATAGATGAAGGCATTAAGAAGATTTCAAGATCAACTTAATTTTTTTGAATGGGACCCCGTATTTTTTATTACATATTCTTGGAGCTCATCTCGAGAGCTTTCCAAAACACTATAATTAAGTTAGTTTCCATTGAGTACTTTCCAAGTTATGAGGCTTGAAATCATTTCTTAATTTTACATAAACCGTAAAATATCTTGTAAAATATTCATTTCTCGATTATCTTACCCTAACACTTTTATGCACAAAATAATGAGAGGAATCAATTGGTGTAAAGAAAACACATAGTTATTTTTAAGAAAAAATATGTAATTAATTGCAAATTACATATTTTTTCTACGAAACAACTCATAACTCGGAAAGAATTTAATGAAAACTAACTTAATTATAGTGTTTTGGAAAGCTCTCGAGATGAGTTGCAAGAATATGTAATAAAAAGTAGGCAGTTCCATTTAGAAAATTGAAAATGACCTTCACGTGACCTTCAGGTGACTCTTCAAGGTCAAACTAATGGCACCATCTTATGTGCCCCTCGAAACCATACAACTTTTGTCTGAGACATTTTTTCGAATTTTCATTATTTTCCGAAATATTTGCCTGGGGAAATTAAAATAAAACACTCTGTATAAGAACAAAATGAGCACATAATTCTTAAATAATAAAATATATTTGTAATTATTCTTTAAAAATTATAGTTTTTCGTGTTTAAACTATATAATGATCATACGTATCATAATACGCATATAAAACAATAGAATTATTATATTTGAAAACATACCTATTTTTACATCCTTAGTTAAAGACCATCCAATTAATGGAATAGCTGGAAATAGTTTCAGTGTTTCTTTTATTACACAATCTAAGTATTCCATGTATTGTAAGTCCTCATATTTAATAGGATCAGTCCCACAAATTTTCTTAATTTCTTTATATACTTTACTCTATTGTAAAATTAAATAAGATATTTAATTATATAAATATAAACATGTACAATATATAAGAGAGATGTAATCTTATTAATTACACTTACAAATTTTTATCATTTTGATATTAAAATGCAGATGATTATTAAGATTAATGCAGACATTTTATAGTTGTATTAAAATTCTTAATTTAATTGAAACATTACACACAAAATTTTTATTTAAGCAAATTTATAATAAGTTTTGTATACAACATATTATACATATTTTTTGTTTGCTGATTTGTTAGAAATCTACTTTGAAAAAAATGTTTATAAAAACCAAATTTAAATTACAATTTGAACAAAGTATGATAATTTAATATAATAATTTAATCATATTATTAATATCATTAGAAATTATTTTATAATTATATATGACAATATATCAAAAGGGATTCTGAGCGAATTATTATTTGTGAAAATAATAGAATTTATTGAGAACTTTCTTGATTATTACTAGAAGAATATTTTTTTATATTCATCGTTAAAAATTGTACTATTTGCAATACTTCGTTTATTATTCCAAATTAATTGTATTCGAATAAATTTAATAAATACTTACTTGTATATGTGGGTGCAAGGCTAGCATAAAGATAGCAAAATCTAATGTTACAGCGGATGTATCTGAGCCCTAATAAATAAACATTTTATTTATTAATTAATACGATAAACAAATAGAAACATATATACTGATATATATATATATATATATATATATATATATATATATATTATCCTATTCTTAACTTTAATTAAAAACTAACTAACTTTAATTAAAAAAAAGTAATTCAATAATCTTTGTCTATGATTACAAAATGTTGCAAAGTGTTGTTATTAATATGAATATAATGTTCATAAATGCGTAATTTTAATAATTTATCTATCTATTTGACCAACATACGATGCATCACAAAATCTTTACATGAAATTTTATATAACACATTTTTATTTGATTTATTTTTTGTTGAGAGAAAGAGTCTTTATGTAGTTTAATGATGGCATGTAACTTGTGTGTGTGTGTTCATATCAGTATAAAATAAAAATACTTTCCAATTACGGACCACGTATCTAAGTTGTTCCGAAAAAAATGTAACGAAATGGTATGTTAAAAAATGTAAAGCAATTCGTGTTATCAATTATTACTATTTCTAATCGATTTTTTTCTCTTTTTCTTTCTCTGCTTATTAGATAATATTAACTAAATTGTAGCAGTATTTATTTTTATATGCTGAAGAGATATGATACAAAATCATCGAAACGTTATTATTAAAGAGAATATTTACACAATATAAATGCATTTATTTATTGTGCTTAGCTCTTATTAGCCCAATTCTTTTCTAACTTTTTATATATAATATAATAAATGTTTGTTCGTATACAAACATAATTATGCAAAAATTATATAGAAATATTTTACATACCGCTAGTATCATCGTACGTAAATTCTCCCGTATTACTTCATGCGGGAATTTTTCGTTATCAGACATTTTTATTAGTATATCGAGAAGTGTTTTATCTATATAAAATAAAAAAAACATGTAAAATTGTGTGCATGAGTGTACATATGTTAATTATTTTTTCAGTTTTATAATAGCATAAATATATAATAGTATATAATAACATATATATAACATATACATAAGAAAATTAGATATTTTAAAAATTAATATTAAAAATAAACGTAGAAAAAGAAAAATATCTTTAGCATTGATTAAAATTAGACATTATAATAGCGTTTTAACAATGATAGCAAGCACTTTAATAAAGTTTTAAAGTTTTGAAAAATATTATTTTGCTGAAAAAAATCATTTACAAATCTTGCATCGTAACAACAATGAAAACATACAAATAAAATATAGACAAAACCATTGGACGTAGTATACAAGGACTCCGCATATGGTCAAAAAAGTGAAGCCAACATATAGAAAGAAACAGATGATCTAAGCTTTCTGTTCAGACTTTGTCTCTTTCTGCGCAGACAAATTGCAAAAAAAAAAAGAAAGAAAAAGAGGAAAGAGCTATCTATTCTCGCTCTCTTTCTAGATGTTGGAGAATAGAGGAAAGAGCCCTCTATTCTCGCTCTCTTTCTAGATGTTGGCTTCACTCAATTAGATAGACAAAAAAGAGCATGCGGAGTCTATATACTACGTCCATATAGTACGTCCATAGACAAAACTTACGAGTCTTATCATTATTAATGTTGCTATTCTGCGCATTTATTAGGTGCTGTTGTATTAACTGTGAAATAATAAATTATGAGTAAGTATAAAGTATAAGTTAAAACTAATTTGTTATTAATATTCATAACATTTACCTTATCCATAAAAGAGTGCAAAAAGTTTATATTTTCTTTTTGTTTTCGTCCTGCAGCTGTCAAATTAAATATGAAATCAGGATACAAGAACACATTCCGTAATCTTAATGTGAAAATTTTCCTCATGCTAAAACACACACATCTTTCTATTAAAATAATATTCTATATTATAAAATATAAAAATATATTTAATTAATTATGATTATTTAATTCCACAAATAAAGCAAAGAAAAATATTCTTTTCCTGGTTATATGTTACCAAAATTATTTGTAATAAAAATTTAATTGATTGATTGATTGATTGTTTATTGCTGCCCCTCAGGGATTACAAGGCGCTTTTACAAGGAGCGTTCCCGAACCTTTCACAATCCAAAAAATTTACATCCCCCCCCCGACCTGGCCCTTGTGCGACCACTACATTATAATTTCCCACACCCTCCCTGCGTACCCTCCCCTTCCTTTCTTTCCATCCCTCACCCCCCTTTCCACTCTTCTGACCCTTCTCCTCCCAATCTATGCTTCCTCTCATGCCAGCACCGCTTTCCATCTTCCTCTTCCTCCTCTCCTTTTCTCCTGCGTTTTGCTTTTCCTATCCTGCCTTTCTTCCTTTCCTGTCTCCGTTTCCTTCTGCTCTAATCCTTCCTTTCCATTCTCCTCTCCTTTCCTTTTCCTTCCTGCATCGGACATGCCTGTACAAACTAGACAAAACAAAATTAGTCCAAAAAACAGCGGATATCAACTCCTCCTCTCTACACCCTCCCCTTCCACCCTTTCCCTATAGCCTTCTCTCCTATTTGTCCCCTTCCTCCCTTCTGTTGTATTTCCCTTTCCTATCTTTAACTCCTCCGCTTTCCTATCCTCCCCCCGTCCCTTCATTTTTCCGTCTATCTCCTTCATCCACTTCTTCTCCCTCCGCTTCCTTTCTTTCCCCCCCCTCTACACCTACCTCTTCACACTATGTTCCTCCTTCTTTCCCTCCTCTTCTCCGCCTCCACCTCTCTCTCCCTTTCCTTTCTCTCTAACTCCTTCCTCTCTCTTTCCCTCTTTTCTTCAAATTTCCTCCATGCATCCTCTCCGGCCGTCCTCTTGCCCTCCCCCGTAGAGCCTCTTCTTTCTCCCCTCCTCTTCCCTCCTCCGCCTTCTTCCTCTTCCTTCTCTCCTCCTGTTCCTCTTTCACCATCTTCCACCAATCTTCTTCTCTCTCTCTGTCCTCTGAACTCTCCTCTCCACCACTTTCCCTTTCCTTCTCTACCCCCCTCTCCCCCTCCCTCTCTCCTGCCTCTTTCATCCTCTTTCCCTCCTCCCGTTTCTTTCCTTTCCCCCTTCTTTCCTGTGCCTTCTCCTTTTCTTCCTTCTTTTCTGTTCCTCTTCCTTCCTTCCTCCCCTCATTCCACTTGTTCCTCTTCTCCTTGTCTTCCACCCTCCCTCCGTCTCCTTTCTTCTCTCCTGCCTCCTTCCTCCCCTCTGATGTCTTCCCTTTCTCCATCCTCGGCTCCTCCACCTTCGCATCCTTCTTTCTTCTTTCTTCTTCCACTCCGCTTCCTTCCCCTCTCTTCTCTCTTGTCTCCCTTCTCCCCTCTATCATCTTCCCTTTCCCTGTCCTTGACTCCTCTGCCTTCCTAACCTCCTCTCTTCCTCTCCTCTCTCCGCTCTCACACCTTCTCTCTCCTTTCTAACCTCCTCTCCCACGTGCTCACGACCGGCTTCCTCTCTTCTCTCCATCCCCCTCACTATCCTCCTCCACCAGCTCTCCACCTTCTGTCTTCCTTTCCATTACTCACTGTGACCCTGTCACTTCTCACTGACTACTCCGTCCACTATAACCCCCCTCATCGATCTCCTCATCGATCTACACATTGATCTTACTGCCCCTGCTTCATTCTTCTCACCCCTAGAGCCATCTATCTGCCGCCCGCATTCTTCCTCCATCCTCTGGCGCCATCTCCACTCACCGTCTCTGCCGCTTCTCTCGCTCCTTCTTCCTGCCTCCAGCGCCACCTTCACTCTCTCTCACCTCTCTCTTCCCGCCTCTCCCACCATCCTTCATATCCAACTCAGCACTTTTCATCGACTTTTCTCTTTCGAATAACTCCCTGACCTTTTCTTCTCCATCTCTGCCTCCACATCCTTCCAATTCCCTCGCATAACTCCACCTCCTCCTCAACTTTCAGCTCCCATCTCCTCTTCCAACCATCCTCTTTTCCTTTTTCTCTTGGCCCACCTCTCCACACCTGTCACCTCAACCCTCGCCATTTTCCAATCAATAAAAATTTAATTTAAAATATAATTTCTACAAATACCTTTGTAAAAAATTCTTTTAAAAGTGCAATTTATTAGAGAATTTTATAAATTATTTTCAGGTAGACTTATTTTTACGATTTGTGCATATTTTAATAATATAAGAAGTCAAGGTTAAAAAAAATTAATTTAAAAAACAATAAAAAAGCAAAACATTGTAACATTGAAAAAATTGTTTTACCTTGGCATTATTTTAAGACAGTGATTGATTTGATTTGATAGGCTTTCTGGTTTGACGTTCATCATTGTGCCTTTATAATAACACATGAAAAGAAATTCATTATTCAAGATATTAACTATTATAATAATTGAATTATAATATGGATTTGTACATTTTATGCAATGCATTCGCTAAACAAATATGATATGAAATTATAAAAAAAAAGTGTTTTGTTATCCAAATATTTTTGAAAATAATAATCAACTTGGTAATTATATGTATTTCATTATTTTTATTGTTTCAATATTCTCGATATTAATTTATTATGTCGAATTTCAAATAATATTTTGCAGCATATTTTACACATATTGTCATTAAAATGTTTTCAAAAATAACAAACATAAGAATTGAAAAATCAAGAAACACGTTAATATCTCATGTAAAGTCAAGATTTATTGATACATCTGTCGAATGATAACGATAATTTCTTACCATTATTATCAACTATTAATTTTATTTTTTTCTTTTTCTACAAAGACGACAATGACGAAGATGAGAACCACTATTAGCATATTTTACTTTTGCGATATTGTAATTCCGCGATATCCATTGAATCCATCTCTAAAATTTGCGTAATCAACTTGTGAAATCAGATTATACGTGATCTTTCGAGTCTTTCCGTTTCGCTGACATTTAGAGAAGCGTATAGACTTTCTGCATATTTTCCTTTCATTCTGCTCGTTGTTGATATTCTTTCTTTTTTTCTCATTTGGAAAAATGAAAAAATTTTGATCATACGAAATCACAAATAATTTTAGAATAAATGATTTTTTTACTTTTGTTTTATTATTATATAATATTTTTAAATGATTTAATTTAGAATATACTGGATAGACATATACGTTGCGTTTCTAGGAGAAAAGAAGGATATTTTAGTTCGTTCCTTCGTTCGTTTGGTTTAGTACATCTTCGTATAAAGATTCGTGTAATTAGAGATTCATAAGATATAAATCATTAAATAATTACGTAAGGCTTGTAACCACAGACGCAGAAAACAGTGTGTTATATAATTAAAAATATAATAACAAATAAATTAAAAAAAATTTTATGTATTTTAAATAAAAATACATAAAATGTAAGAAAAAACTCATACATATATAATCATATATATAATAAAAGTTTTTATATGTATAATAAAAGTTTTAAATAAAAAAAGACGCAAATTATATAATTGAATATCTGTCATATTATTCTACTACAAGATTTATTTCTTTGTATTAAAAATCATTCTCCCGTCATCTAGAGATTTTTATATCGACAAAACATTCGTGAGCTTTCAATTTTCCCGATTTTCTGACATCAAAATTACATCATACTTTTATTTTACCGTGTCCGTCTCTTTGCATTTTTATTGTTTCGCAAAAGTTGGAAATTGCGCGTCACAAGCAATATTTTATATTGGCCTAAGAGTCAAACCGGAAAAAAAACTTTAAAATATTGTTTTGTGTAATGAGGAGCATGCATTTTTAATGGCTTGTCCACTTATTTTTCAAATACATTAAATATTGCGAAAAATGGAAGGAACGAAATAAATGGAAGTAGAGCCACGAATAGGCTGATTTAATCGAAATTTTAAAGAATGGAAATTGGGTTGAGAGGTCATCGGGTTTTTTATTTTCTTATAATTTATATGATTTAAAAATTGCAAAATATTATTAAATATAATTAATTATTAATTGAAGAATTACATTTCTTGCATTGTCAAAATTATCATGTATTATATATAAAACGTAGTTTCATACATTGATCTTGATAACGTAATGAAAACTTTCTCATATAACTTTCTCATATCCTTCCTTGAGGAATAATTCATAATTCAAATGTTCAAATGAAACATAAAGTATGAGACTTTTATAAAACAACGATTTATGTATGGTTTATATTTTAGTTGAATGTATTGAATCATGTTTCAAGTTTCATCATATGTTTCAGTCGAAGAGTGCATACTTTCGAATAATTAATTTTTTATTCTCTTATCAGAATACATAATTTATTAAAAACTCATAATTTACTGAAAAGTTATGAAGATGTTGGATTTTTTGCGTGCTACAACATTTTATTCATCATCTTATGACTTTGTCACAAAAAAATCACAAAATGGTAGAGAATTTTCCTTCTTAATTTGAGCCAATTTACCTTCATACTTCGGATGTACAAAAAATTATCTCGGATACCTTACTGTGTAGTATGCGTATAGTAATGCGTACGTGCTCCGTTGGACGGAATTATAAAATTATATTAACCTTTAGGCTGCCGTCATTTTTTCATCAAAAATGACGTGTTTTCCGAAAAATTTAACCATGTAAATGACGTACACATTGCGAAGAATTTTGAGATTTGTTTAAAGCCACAAAAGTAACTTTCCTGGCAGGCAACGGACGGTCAAATATAAAAAAATTTTTTATTTTCTCAAAAATACGTAGGGTTTTGAATGTCGCTGATTCTAATTCTGAACATAGATTTATGAAATTTTAAGCCTAAGAGCAGTAATGATAACATGAATAAATATAAACGTATAGACTTATGCAAAGAACTTTCTTTTAACATTATCGAGAACTAATTACGTGGATGTAGAAAGCTCCTTTTTTACTTTTGGGTCTTTTTCGTTGGTTTTCTAATTTTTTATTTCTATTGTATTAATTTAATATTTATGAAATACCACTAACTTATCAACTCAAGAGTCGCAAAAGTGGCTTTCTCGGAAGTCTAATGTCATGTGTTACGTCCCGGGATGTCGCGGCTCTAAAAGAGAATTCGGACGTCGCGGGGCTCGATCGCTTTTTCGGGTCAAGCGAACCTATGCGGCTCTTCCCGGGGATACGTGCGATCTGAAGCGCTCGGAATTATTGTTCGGGCTCGGAGTCAGTGGACTCTTCGTCGGGGTACACGATAGGGATGACTATATTACCGTCTCGAGTTACTGGATGATTGGCAGAGTATAGCCAATAGTCTAGTAGTCGCTCAGGGCACTCGGGGCATTCGTCGCTAATTCTGATGCTGCTTAATCTACTTCCACAGGAGTAACACCCGAATCCGATGGGTTCGCCAATTATAAGTCTATGTTTCGTCACGTAATTATACCGTAGACGCTCTTCAGCGGGCAGGGAATAATAACAGAATGCGCACAGAGCGGCTCTAGTTTGATTATTCGCGAAACCGCAAGCTTTCTGGCAAAAGCTCAGGGAGAGATCGGGGGTATTAAGGGGGGCCTGAGTGATCCGATCACGAAACACGCGGGATCGCATCGGGGAAGAGCGATTTTATCGGGTGAAATCCGATTTTCCAGGGATTTTCTTGAAAGTAGGTCTCGGTTGGGACTAAGTCCCTTTAACGCAGCGTCGGTTTAAAGGGATTCGGGAAAGTAGGTCACGGGGTAATTGGGTCAATTTATGTAGGTCACTGGGTCATCGCATTAAATCCCAAAATAAAAATTAGGTCACTGGGTCAGTGGGTCATCGCGTTAAATCCCAAAATAAAAATTAGGTCACTGGGTCAGTGGGTCATCGCGTTAAATCCCGAAGTTGAAAATAGGTTAGTAGGTCGTTGCGTTAAATCCCAAAGTTGAAAATAGGTTAGTAGGTCGTTGCGTTAAATCCCAAGTGTTGGATTAAATCCCAATTCATAATTTCGTTAATTACAGCTTAAGGAGAGGACCGCGGTCATTTATCACTATGAATTCGAATTGTTGTTATTATTATTATTAATATTTGGCTATTATTCGCGGAATAGAGCCGGTATTCGCGGTAATTCGCGGAGATAAGGCCGGGGATTTAATACAGAGAGACTCGATTGACCACTGGAATGTACCGCGGCGCCGAAGGGTCGGGCTAAGATCGTAAAAGTGAAACCTTATACAAAAACACGATGGGCCTGGCAAAAAGTCGTGACTTGCACAAACAGGAATTTTCAACCGTCACTTACCTCCAAGATGGCTTCGCTTCATTTCCTTTCAAAGATTAATTTCCACGTGGCCTGGCCGCGTTGATTAATCAGGCTGCACTGGTAGGCGGGGATCGCGGCGCTCCACGCGGGTCTCCGGGATGAACGGAAGCAGGTTGATGCGGCTGGTTATCAACGTCGATGGGGATGAGTCGTTCTGGCCACTTTATTAAGCACGTGGTTTTATTTGCACTCGCGAATAATTGTTCGTATTCTTTATCGTAGTGGTTTGTTTCTACGATATCGATATAATTGGTGGACGCGGCGTAGTAATGTCTCGCTATCATCCGACGGAGTTGATTTTTCCTACCGGCACGGCGTGTTTTAGGCATTGTAGAAAATTAAAGTCATATTCGGATTTTCTGTAGGCGTCGAGCGGCTTGTCCTCTCTGAGCCGTCACTTCAAATCAGAAATGATTGATTATGCTTCGGATTTTCTGTAGACGTCGAGCGGCTTGTCCTCTCTGAGTCGTCACTTTGAATCAGAAGTAATCAATTTTGCTTCGTATTTTCTGTAGGCGACGAGCGGCTTGTCCTCTCTGTCGTCACTTCAAATACGAAAACTCGATTTAATTGTTATAATTTAGTAGCACGTGCCTGGTTAAGAATATCTGTATATTAACGTCGCGTCGCGTGGGATGTGGATTTATAGAATTAGGATTCTTTTGAATGATCACGAAGTTTAGCACACACTAGTATATATTTCTAAATTAATACACAAAATGTAATATATTTAAACTAGCACTTAGATTCGAGAATGAATTTATAATGAACTTGGAATTTGAGTTAAGATTATGATATGGAATTAGAGTTAGAGTCCAGCTTAGGACTTGTCGGTTCGGTGTCGCGAGTTAGACTGCTTGAGTCTGGGCCCGCTCCGAGGTCCCTCGATTTCGGCGGCTCGACTGCTGCGGCGGTCGAAAGTGGGGAGCTTGGAGAGAGAGGGGCCCTAGCTGAGCGCCATCTCTGGGCGCTTGGCGGTGGCTTAAATCTAACGCAGTGCCGCGCTTGGCCGCTAGTCGGAGTGCGGTGTCATAGCGCGCCTTGGCGCGCTTTTCAAATGCGCTGAAAGAAACTTAGAAGATTTACATGAAAGTTCGTGGAAAAATCAGGCGCGGGATGTAACACATGCCTTTGTAACTGCATAAGTGCATCTATTTGTATTTGTAGCACTAATAATAAATTATCATCTATTACCATTTAATGTCATCAAAAAGAATTTTTCTTGTTCGTTTAGTTCCAGTTTTTGTGAAACGTTTTGAATAATTTAAGTGTATTACATATATATTGCGTGTCTCTCTCTTCTGTAATCGCGAGTCGTAACGCAAGTGTAACGCAAGTGTAACGGTAACAACAAATACCCATACTTTTCGATAAGGTAAGTAATATCTCTATTTAGTGTATCTCTATTTACTTTCTAATCTGAAAAAAGCATCTCCATTAATTCATAAATTGTATTTATGTATTTTTCTTTGTTATAGTCTGAAGGACTATAACTCTATTTTAATATTAATATAGATTTTATTTAAACAAAAAAATGCAATGGAATGTTTGCGAACTGCGTAAAATTGTCACCTCAGCGAACTACGCGTGAGTTCGCCAGAAACACGAAAATGCAAAGGGTTTCGATTTTGAAACACTTTC
Source organism: Camponotus vicinus (assembly GCF_025532165.1). Taxonomy (NCBI): domain Eukaryota; kingdom Metazoa; phylum Arthropoda; class Insecta; order Hymenoptera; family Formicidae; genus Camponotus; species Camponotus vicinus. The sequence continues at coordinate 5,481,812 of NW_028141980.1, read as the reverse complement.
GCTTGCACCAAGATTTGACCGTCACGAAAAGTTCACCATGATTTTATATGATAACGTCACTAGGCGGTCCCCTCCCAAATTTTAGCCAAAACGAGGAGTTAAAAATCGCTCATCGCGAGCGCGCAGCGGACAGTCGTTAACAAATATTGAACAATTGTAAGTGCGGGCTAGTCGCTAATTAATTTCACGTGTCAATTACTAAAGAAATTGTTAACTTATTACTTAAAAGAATAAAGGAAAAGGTTATAGAAATAATCCGAGTCTTATATCAAATCAAGAAAATATATTTGTAGCACTGATAATAAATTATCATCTATTACCCTCTAATCAAAAAGAATTTTCCTTGCTCGTCTAGTTCCAGTTTTAGTGAATGAACATTTTGAATATTTCAGTATATCGCACGTATACAGGGTGACCCATTTTAACTTAGGCAGCCAAATAACTCGAAAAATAAGCAAGATAGAGAAAAATGTTTTAGACAAAAGTTGTATGGTTTCGAGGGGGCCATAAGATGGTATCATTGGTTTGACCTTGAAGAGTCATTTGAAGGTCACGTGAAGGTCACTTCAATTTTTTTAAATGGAACATCCTATATATTTTTGTACATTCTTGTAGCTCATCTCGAGAGCTTTCCAAAACACTATAATTAAGTACATTTTCGTTAAGTACTTTTTGAGTTATGAGGCTTGAAATAATTTCTTAATTTTACATAAACCGTAAAATATCTTGTAAAATATTCATTTTTCGATTACCTTACCTTAATAGTTTTATGTACAAAATAATGAGAGGAATCAATTGGTGTAAAGAAAACACATAGTTGTTTCGAAGAAAAAATATGTAATTTGCAATTAACAATTCCATATTTTTTCTTAAAAACATAAACTTAAATTTAAACAGGCCATCAGAGCTAAACGCGGATGGTAGTGCGTAAGTTCAACGAGAATTAAGTTTTCGTTGAAATTTATTTGTGTGCACAGGGCACAAAATTTTCTTGGTACGATACCAAGCAAATTTTAAATAATTCTCAATTCGAGAAATTATTTAATTATTATCCCTCTATTTCCCCCCTGTAGTGTTGTAGGCGAGAAAAATATCGGGCTGAAAGTCGCTGAATCGGGAATCGAACCCGAGTCTTTCGCTTGCCGGGCGACTGCTCTTACCACTGAGCTATTCAGACCCCCCAACTCGATACTTCTCGGTCGCCTACAAATATATATTAAATTAAAGTATAACGCCATCTTCCGCCGGCGTGAATTAAATAACTATAAGAAATTAGGCTCTGTATATTAAAATATAAACTTAAATTTAAACAGGCCATCAGAGCTAAACGCGGATGGTAGTGCGTAAGTTCAACGAGAATTAAGTTTTCGTTGAAATTTATTTGTGTGCACAGGGCACAAAATTTTCTTGGTACGATATCAATCCCGATTCAGCGACTTTCAGCCCGATATTTTTCTCGCCTACAACACTACAGGGGGGAAATAGAGGGATAATAATTAAATAATTTCTCGAATTGAGAATTATTTAAAATTTGCTTGGTATCGTACCAAGCTCAGAATCTCTTTTGGCATATTATATAAATTATAAAATAATTTCTAATGATGTTAATAAGATTAAATTACTATATTAAATTACCATACTTTGTTCAAATTGTAACTTAAATTTGGTTAGTATAAACATTTTTTTCAAAGTAGGTTTATAACAGTTCAGCAAACAAGAAATATGTATAATATATGTTATAAACTCATTACAAAATTCGCTTAAATAAAAATGTTGTGTGTAATGTTTCAATTAAATTAAGAATTTTAATGCAGCATAAAATGCTATCATCTGCATTTCAATACCAAACTGATACAAATTCATAAATGTAATCAATAAGATTACATCTCTCTTATATATTGTACATGTTTATATTTATATAATTAAATATCTTATTTAATTTTATAATAGAATAAAGTATATAAAGAAATTAAAGAAATTTGTGGAACTGATCCTGTTAAATATGAAGATTTACATTATATGAAATACTTAGATTGTGTAATAAAAGAAACAATGAGACTATTTCCAGCTATTCCATTAATTGGGCGGTCTTTAACTAAGGACGTAAAAATAGGTATGTTTTCAAATATTATAATTCTATTATTTTATATGTGTGTTAGAATACATATAATCATTATATAGCTTAAGCACGAAAAACCATAATTTTTAAAGAATAATTACAAATATATTTTATTATTTAAAAATTATATTATATTATGTGCTCATTTTGTTCTTATATATAAACTACTTTTATATGTTGCCTTATACAGGGTGTCCCGAAACTATAATACCACTTGATATTTTAAAGGCAGATTCTCTGGCCAATTTAAAAACGATTTTTTCTCAGCGAAAATGTCGAGGGAGATCATTATTTTTTGCATATTCCCAATTTTTGTCATCATGTATCTTTCTAACTAAGCCTTAAATTAAAATTCTATTAAAGTAAACTCTACCTAAAATTAACTAAAGAATGTGACTTTATTAATATTTTATTCCCATAAGCCTTAGTTTGCGAAAAACCCTTTATTTTCAATCGTTTATAACTCGAAAACTATTAGTGCCGCGACATTTTCGCTGAGGAAAAATCGTTTTTAAATTGGCTAGAGAATCTGCCTTTTTTTTGGACGGAAGATACCTGGGACACCCTGTATATACCATACATATATAAAATATTATTTTTTATATCTTTTTTTAACGTTTAAATATAAGAGGATATATGTTTTAGGAGACACTATCTTGCCAAAAGGCACGGAAGTTATATTGATGATAATAGCTCTCCATCGAAATGAAAAGTTCTGGCGAAATGCACTAACATTTGATTCAGATAGATTTTTGCCAGACAAAATAGAAATATCACAGAAACATTACATGCCATTTAGTCATGGCGTAAGAAATTGTATAGGTGAGCAATAAATCACAAGATATTACGATAAAAATTTATTTATAATTAACTAACAACTTTTTGCAGGTGCAGGATTTGCTTTGTTATCGATAAAAATTCTACTAGCAACATTAATACGCAATATCGTATTTGAAACGGATTCTAATATTAAAATAAATGAAATACAATTGAATATGTTGCTTTATCTAGCGTGAAACCTCTAAGCGTTAAATTAAAAACACGAGGTCCACACTAAAATAGTATAAAAAGAAATATATTATGTAATAATTACGTAACAATACACATTTAATTAATGTATACATACACACACATACACACACACACACACACACGCATATATATATATTTTAATATAGTACATAAAATAAAAATTATATTAATTATATTAGATTGTAGTATTTGAATTTTCTTCGCATTATAAAAAGCTTTGTAATAGTATTCAATAGATTATAATTAAAATTTTGATTCTAGTAATTAATATTTTTTTGTCATATTTAAAAAAGATGTACATATATATATGTGTGTGTGTGTGTGTGTGTGTGTGTGTATATAATTTATATTTATTTATTGAATTAAATCGAAATAATTAAATATAAATATTGTAAGATTTCTTTTATTCATCTGATTATAATCGTTATCTAAAACTCTTCTACGATTATATAACTTTTCTTCGAGTCTGGTAAATATTAACCGAAATTTTCTGATTCCGCCTACATAAGTTGCTGAGCTTCAGTTTATATTCCACTTTGCATTTGCATTACGCATGCGCATGCCTTGATTGGTATATGTTTAATTTGTAAATTGATTGACAGTTTTGCATGACATGCAGTTTTACTTGGATGTGCAGTTTTCTTATTTTAATTTTACTCAATTCATTATGCAATAATAAAAAATGAATAATAAATTTTACCAATACAAAATCATAATTCTTCAATCTTGTTCTTGAAGCCAATTGTGTTCTTCGATACTGACATCCCTGAGAGTGTTTCTGAGTGTGAGTAATAATCGAATATATAGTGATGAATATTCATAATTAATAAATTTATTTTTTACTTCGATGGTAAAAAAGGCATAAAAGTCTGCATAAAGTCACAGAATCGTCTTCAATGAACTATATTTTAAATTGTTGTTTTCATTGTTATACGAATACGCCGGAATTTCACAATATTAGAGTATTAGAGTGCATTTATATGCACACAACATAATATTACTCCAATTAAACTTGTAACAAAGTGTACCTTTAGAATACAAAATTGTTACAAAAATATATATAAAAATTAGATGTTTTTTTTAAGGCTTACATTATATTTAATATAACTGGAAAAAAAGAATTATTCTGAATCTAGCTGATTCATTATTATAAATTTATTATAAATTTTGTTATTTTTTCTTAACACGATTGATAGTTTCAAGTCAATAGAATTTAAAAAAAGGTAAAAAAAGGGCGCCAAGTTCATGTACAAATTGTATCTAACTGTTGTCTTATTTACAAAAATAGTAATATATAAAAATTGCGCCAATTAAAAATAAAAGTAGGTATACAAGGCGGGTTCTAACCCTGGGATCTCAGGGGGGTGAGGGGCGAGGGGAACGGGGGAGGGGTAATGACGTCACGCGGGGGGTAATGACGTCACGCGAGGGGTGGGGGTAATGACGTCACGCGCGGGGGTAATGACGTCACGCGGGAGGGGGGTTGATGACGTCACGCGGGGAGGGGTAATGACGTCACGCGGGGGGAGGGGTAATGACGTCACGCGGAGGAGAGGGACCTCCCCGTTACACCCCTCACCCTCATTCCCCTCACCCCAATATAAGTAACAGCTCTCGCGGTACCCCACCCCTTCACCCCCTCACCCCAAATCGCAAGTAATATTATATTACATGCCCGGTTATCGCAATGATAAGTAATATTATATTACCCGGTTATCGCAATGATAAGTAATTTTATCGCAATGATAAGTAATATTATATTACATGCCCGGTTATCGCAATGATAAGTAATATTATATTACATACCCTAACGCGTCGGGACATGTTTTCGCAAACAAATGGCGACCCCCAGAATCATCTTCCACGATTTTTTCTCGGAAGGAATGCAACGCGTATCAGCGCCGATGTTCGGCTGCTTCGCGCCTTTGTTTCAAAGATAAGAAAGGATTAGATGAAATATATATAAGGAGAATTGGATGTTTTATCGCAAGTATAAGTAATATTATATTACATGCCCGGTTATCGCAATGATAAGTAATTTTATCGCAATGATAAGTAATATTATATTACATACCCTAACGCGTCGGGACATGTTTTCGCAAACAAATGGCGACCCCCAGAATCATCTACAACGATTCTTTTTCTCGGAAGGAATGCAACGCGTAACAGCGCCGATGTTCGACTGTTTCGCGCCTTTGTTTCAAAGATAAGAAAGGACTAGATGAAATATATAAGGAGGATTGAAACGCATCAAATCATAGTACGTGATTTGAACGCCCATCGACACGTCGGTTGTATAGCGGTGTTCTATTAGGAAGAATTTGTGTGATTAATGCATAAAAATGGAAGTAGACGAAGAAGATCACGCGTTGTCGGCTGACAGTGATTGCATTAGTGACTGCAGTTCAAACTTCACGGAATATATCAACAAAATAGTGTCTGTTGCGGAAATTAATGCTCTAAACGCACATAGTACAAAATTTTGTATCATATACTTTTATTATTCCACGGGTGGTGCTTTAGCTGTATGTCTTTCGTGTATAATTGCATTGCAAGGCATGGATAGCCAAATGATGTATGCTGTTCGAAAGCATAAAAATGAGACACTCAATGCGATGGATGGCCGATTCTGTTCAAGTTGTAGCAAGCCTTTGTATATAAGATTTCCGTGCAATATGTGCCCAATATGCACGCTGTGAAAAAACATTGAATAAGACTGTGTAAAGTGTGCGCGAGACGGAAAATTAATTTTAATATGGATAATTTTAATTATAATGAGGTCGATGATGATTATTTTGAAAATGAATATTTTAATTTGTTGAAAGACGATATCATCGATATTCTGGAGGGTAAAAAAAAATTTTTGTATAACGAACTTGATGTGCAACGAATATCACCGGTGCATTTTCTACGCGATCGCGAACTCGGTTTACGCGTATCACGAACTAGTAACCACGTTGTCGGACAACGGGTCTGTATCCAACGTGAACCTTTTTTTTTTTTTTTTTTTGACGCAGGGGAAATCTCCAAGGAGATACCCAATGCCCGCGGGGACGAAACATTGGGTTATGTGGGTTTTAGGGGCGCTTAAGACACGCCCCCGACCCACTAAAACCCCTGCGGTGACCTGGCCCGGGCCTGTCTGGGGCCCTCCGGGAACGAGCACCTGCAATACTTCCGGAGGGCCCCTGCCTAGCCTTGCCCGAGGGCCGCCATCTTTTTATTGGACGGCGGCCCTTGTCCCTCTCCCTTGTATATTTGGGAGAGGGGGCCTTCCCTTTGTTGCGGCACAGGAGGGTCACACTCCCATGCCGCTCCTCCGGGGGAGCAAATTTCTTCTCCCCGGGGAAGGACGAGGGCTTGGGTCTCCCGCTCAAGCCCCCGCCCTGTTTCGCCTTCCCCCCCTCTTTGTTGTAGGAGGGGAGGCGAGAACTACCTATATGTATAGGTGGGGTGATCTGTTTCAGTGATCACCCCACCCCCGTACCGGTGGTGTTATTAGGGGGGGGAAAGACTGTAGTGTTTTCCCCCCAGGTTTATCATCCCCCGTCCTGTCGGACAGGGGAGAGATCACTGCCTCCAATGAGGCGGCGACGGGGGGGGGGGTCTCCGGCGTGTTCGCCTTCTTCCTGTTCTTCTACCTCTTCCCCCGTCGCTTTCCGTATCCTCTTCTTCGCTGCTGATTGCGGCAGCAGCCCTTTCTCTCTCGCGCTCCGCGGCTTCCTTCTGTGTCATCGTTCTGACACAGAAGGTTGCCACAGCTCTCCATGCTTCTTCGCTCCCGACCATTTCTTTAACAACGGCCGGGAGCGATAAATCCTCCCCTATAATTTCGGAAAGGACACGGCGCTCCTCTACCCATGGGCAAATCTCGAGTGTATGTTGCGCCGTGTCCCTTGCCGCCTCACAGTGGTGGCATTTTGTCGTGCCTTCCTTCCCAATCTTATGCAAGGAACTCGACGAAACAGCCGTGTCCGGCGAGTACCTGCGTCAGGTGGTATGACATACTGCCGTGGGGCCTCTTTGTCCATTCGTCTAGGACAGGCCCCACGGCCCCGACGACTCTGCTCCCTGAATCTGTTGGGGGAATGGAGGTTAAGTACTCCCCCCACTCCTCCATCATCTGTTGTCGGGTTTGGAGTTTGACGACGTCCCGAATCCTAGCGGTGATCGGTACTTCCAACCCACGGAGCTCCTTCAACCTCTCGTAGGCGCGGGATTGTGCTCGCGCCACAAGCTGCATGGGCGGGAGACCCGCCAGGACCGAGGCCGCCGCGTGCGACACCGTCCGATATCCTCGAACGAGGCGGATGGCCACCCTGCGCTGTATCCTGCGCAGGGTGTCCCTTATATGTTTTCTGCCAACCGCCTCGTCCGCCCACGCTGGTGCCCCATATAGGGCCACCGAATTGACGGTGTGCGCATAAATGCGGCGCACCCGATCGTCTGGCCCCCCAAGCTTTGGTAGCAGCCTACTGAGTGCTGCTACCACCTTATTTACCTTCCCAGCCAGACGATCGAAGTGGTCGTCAAAGCTCCATCTTCCGTCCAGCTGTAGGCCTAAATATTTTAAGTTTTTCCCCAGCTGGACAGGGGTGTCATCCACCTGGATATGGACCCCGGGCGGCCTCCCACGGAGACCATTGTGAAAAAAGATGGCCTCCGTTTTCTGGGGGGCCACCCTCAGACCCATATCTTTAATTGCACGTACGACACATGCCACCGCGAGGTTCGCCGTCCTAATCGCCTCCCCCCAGTCTATACCCCCGGCCAGCAGCAGTGTGTCATCGGCATAACACACCACTCTGCAGCCGGGGGGGGAGGGCAATACGTAACACGCGGTCATATGCGATGTCCCAGAGTAGGGGTCCTAGAACTGACCCCTGTGGAACACCGCAATGCATCACCCTTCGGCATTGAGTATCGCTTTTGTTGCGGTACTCCAGGCCCCTGCTCCTGAAGTACGACTTGGCCACCTCCACGAGATATTGAGGGATACCGTGATGCAACAAGGCATCCCTCACCTTGCCCCAGGGCAGGGAGTTGAATGCGTTCTTAATGTCTAACGAAACCGCAACAACTACCCTGCCCTCCATTGTGTCAGACTCCACGAGGGAACGGACTCGGATTATTGCATCCGTTGTTGAGCGTCCCTCGCGGAATCCGAACTGATCCTCGTGGAGGTCCGGACCGTCGCTCCTCAGGTGCCGGACGAGTCGGTTTGAAATGATGCGCTCCAGCAACTTACCAACTTCGTCCAGCAAACAAATGGGCCTGTATGCCGAAGGGCAGCCCGCTGCTCTGCCCTCCTTTGGGATGAGGACCAATTTGGCCCTCTCCCAGACTGGGGGGAAGTATCCCTCCCGGAGGCATGAGCTGAAAAGCCTAGCCACTGTGCCGGACAGGTGGGCCAAGGCGTGGACCCAGACCCGGCCGGGTACACCATCAGGACCCGGGGCTTTATTACCTCGGGTCCGTAATCTCTTGATGGCCCCGGCCATCTCGTCGTCGGATACCTCGAAGCCCTCGTCCCACTCCACCGGTTCCCGCTGGTGGATTTCGGGAATTCTTCCCGCCACCGGGAAGAGGGTAGAGAGGGTGTCTTCGAGGACCTCGGGTTCCATCGACTCCGTTGCAGGGGGCGCCCAATGTCTTAGTTTATTCATAACGAGCCTATATGGACGCCCCCATGGGTCCGAATCTAGCGTGAGCAATTATTCGTCCCACGCCTTTGCCTTGGCCTTTCTGATGGCCGCACTGAGGGATTTTCTAGCTCCTCTGTATCCCTCAAGTGCTTCTTCCATACTCTCGGAGGGACCGCGCCTCCTTTCTCTGATGAAGCGGCGTCTGGCATTGACCGAGGTTCTGCGTAGATTCGCTATTTCCTCGGTCCACCAGTACGCCGCTCTGCGCGGTCTCGGCCTGGCCCGGGGCATGGCAAAGTCGCATGCTCTCGTTATAATTGCCCCGAGCCATTCCACCTGGTCTTCTGTACCTAGTGGAATTTCCACACCAGGCCAGGTCTCCGAGAGTATAATGGCCGTCAACCTGTCCGTATCCAGTTTTTTAAGGGCCCACCTTTTGGGTGTTGGGTCCCCTCTATCTCGGCGGCGATTCAGCACCCCTCGGCGCGTGACGTCGATCCTCATCCGAATATATAGATGATCGGATAGGGTCTCTTGCGGCATCACGCGCCAGTTGTCGATTCTGTCAGCCGCAGAGGGAGACGCCCATGTCAGATCGACTATGGATTCCCCCCGCGGTCTGACTAGGGTGCTGCTCGACCCTTGGTTCATCAGGACCAGGCCGAGTACCGCCGCCCAGTCCTCCATGACTCTGCCTTTGCGGTTTGTTTGCCGAGAACCCCATAGCCTATTCTTGTCATTGAAGTCCCCGGCCACCACAATTGGTTCGGGGAGTCTTCTCTGAATGATGAGTGAGATCTCATCGAGGACGTCCCCGAATTGAGCAGGGTCTCTTATGCTGGGGGGGATATAACACCCAACTACCCACAATGGACCCCATTCAACAGCCACATGGCACCTCCCTGCTCCAATTTTGGAGCATGGGGGGGAACCTAGCTCCTGCCTCCAGGTGATTGCGACCGAGCCGTTGTCGTCTGCCGCCCAACAAGGGTGGTTGGGTGGGACTTTATATGGCTCGGCCGCAATCCCAATCCCACATTTTTCTTCAGCCAAGGCATGGGTGAATAAGTCCTGCGCCCTGGCACAATGATTCAAATTGGTCTGGAGGAGGCCTATCTTAACCATTAGCAGTTTAAGTTTAGACCTCCTCCATGATCACCTCCTCCAGCTGTATCAGATCAGCGACCGGCACCTCATTGGTGCCCTTTTCCTTCTTTCCCCGGGGAGCTTCCTTACTCCTTGGCTTCCTTTGGGGTTTAGGGAGTTCCCCTTCCTTCCTATCTGAGGCGGTATCCGACCTCGATTTCGAGGGTGGGCCGTCTTCCTCCTCTTCTGCCGCTGCCACCTTTTGGGAAGGGTTTGTGGATTTTCCCCCATTTTTGGGTTTCCCTTTCCTTTTCGGGTGACAGTCGGTTCCCCCTACCCTGTGATTGGCTGGGAGACCAGCTTCAGCACAGAGGGGGCATCTGGTTTTAGCGGTGCACTCATTCGCCTTATGACCTGGCGCACCGCAGTTATAACAGGATCCCTTCCTATCAATGGCGCTTGTGCATTTCTCGCGCACGTGCCCCCTCTCCAGGCATTTGTAGCACTGCAAGGGTCTTGGCTTTAAGGCCTCCACCCTTGCAGTAACCCAGCCTACCGTGATCCTCCCTGCAGTAGCGACTTTACTTGCCGCCTGCAGGGGGCATCGCACCCACAATGTCCCCATCATCTTGGGTAGGGTGCGTATCTCGCCAGTCTTTATCTCGGAGGCATAACAGCCCCCGATTCTAGCGACCTCCGCCACCACTTCTTCCTTCGTGGCTGACTCGTCCAACCCTCGAACTCTCAGTTCGCCCTTTTTGGATGGTCGAGCCACACGCACTCCCTTCTTTTCTCTCAGGACCTCCATGAGTTTGTTGGCAAAGAGGTCCGCCTTCTCCTTCTTCCCTTCGCCAGGGATCTCGTAGACGAGGGCCCCCGTAGCGGCTTTCCTCGCCCTCACGTTTGTAATGCCCAGCTCCGACAGGTTTATCTTCTGCCGGGCTAGACTGATGGTCTCCGCATATTGCCCTTCTGGGCATGTGATTGTTACCGCGGCCGTCCTGGGAGCTTTCCTCGCCCTAGGCCTCGGCCCAGTGGTCTGTTGTGCCTTCCCCTTTGCCCTCAATTTTTGAGGGGGGGAGGCCTTCTCAGGTCCACTGTTTTTGATCGGGAGGGGATTGTCTGGATGCGATTTTGTTGCAGCCTCCCCTTTCTTCCTCTCCTTCCTCCCCACCACCTTTGCCCAGGAAGTTTCCCGAGATTTCAAAGGCGGCGGGAGGGTGAGAGGAGTAGGATCAGAGGATGCCTTTCTCTGGCCTTTAGCCGTTTTGGCTGGGCCAGTCTTCCCCTTCTTGCCGGGTTCCGGTGCCTTACTCGGCACTGTTTTTCCCCCGGCAGCATCCTTTTTCCCCTTTTTGGACCGAGCAGGGACCACGACTCCGGCGCTCGCCGGAGCCGCGGCGGACTGTGGGTCCTTTCTGGGGATGGCGGCTTCTTGGGAGGATGTGGGCTGGCTGCCTTGGTACGCCAGTCGACTCCTCTTTTGAAGGAGCCGCTCGATGCCGGCAGTTATGGAGTCGTATACCTTACGATTCTCCTCCGAATCTACCCCTGAGGGGTAGACTAACTCCAACCTTTTCTGAACTCCCTTTATGGGGGGTCTTAGAATAGGCTCTGGAGCGGGGGGGTTTTCGGAGGTCACTTCGATTTCCATGTCGGTGTCCTCAGTTGGCGGTCTCGCTGTTTCCCCTTCTTCTTTCCTTCCCTTTCCAGCGCTTATTTCCTTCCTTGGGAGCATTCTAGGCGCCTTCATTCTCCCCATCTCCTTTTGAGCCTTAAGCTCTCCTTGAAGACGGAGATTGTCCTCCCTTAATTGGCGGATCTCTCTTCTGAGAGATTCCGCCTCCGTTTCGCCATTCTCTAGGTCAGTTGTTGGACTCGACGCTAGAGCTCTGATCGCAAGAGTGTGTAGCGCGGCTTGCATAAGACAGGCCGCCTCTGCGATTTCCTTTTTTACTGTGCCCTGCATGTTTTGGAAGCGCACAACAATCTTTTTCAGGACCGTGGCCCGGTCCAAGGTCTGCGCCGTGATATCTACAAGGGGGGCCTCTCTCATTTCCTCCAGATATCCAGCCACTCTATCCTGCATTCGTTTCCACGCACGGGAACCGGTTAGCGGTGTAGAGGGGTCAAGCATTTCTCTCTCTTCCTCCGCTTCTCTTCTCTCCCGCTCCACCGCTTTCCGCGCTTTCAGGCGCTCATAGTCGCCTGTAGTCGTGGAACGACCCTGCTTCCTTTTCTTTGGGAGGGGTTCCTCCTCATGTTCGGGGTAATAGTCGTACCTTCCCATCTCATCCGTCACAAGGTTGCTGGTCTGCGATACGGATTTGCTGGGTTCCGAGGTCCCAGCTTCTCTTGTCAGGTTTATCCTGACTTCTTTGCACTCAACCATCCTTATTTTGGATGATCGAGGGCCTGGCTTCGAGGCCCTGGTGGTGGGTACCTCTAACCTCCCCTCCTCTTCCTTCCTTCCTTCCTGAATATTTGTTGGTGTTTGTTGTGTTTGTGGGATTTTGTTTTGTGTTTTGTTAGTGCAGTTCATTTTTGGTTTGATCCCACTGTCCCCTGACGGCTCTGCCGACCGGGTATACCCTCACCCCCGCCGCGAGTGTCCCGAAACATGACCGGCAACATCCACGACGGGGGGCCCCAAGTTCCCCCGGGGAGTCGACATATGTCACGGGCCGGCGGCCAAAGGCAGCGCCGGCACAGGACTCCAGCCCCCTACTCACCCGTGGGAGTTTTAACGCTCCCATGGGCTTTCAGGGGTTCCGCGCCTCCGATCTCGCGGACACCGTCAGGGGTGGTGCCACCCGGGGGGCCCCACGGACGGTTGGGACGGGGCAGCCGCTCCCCTACCCCGCCTTACCCGCCGTGGCGACCAGCATAATGTCCCGTCTTGGGTCCTCTAGACCCGAGACTATGCGCCTTCCCGGTGACTGCCGCTTCGGAAGGGGAAACGGTCACGGCAGCCACCGGGTAACCAAACACCCGCCGCCAGACCCTGACCTCGGAAACGTCCGAGCGGCTCTGGTGGCAGACGACGACCGGGGACCGACGGGGGGGAGTTATTTCCCCCCCGCCGGGAGACCCAATCGCCGCCATCCCCGTCACACCGACCCCGCCTCGGAAACGTCCGAGCGGCTCGGTGCGACCCGGGCCGGTAGTCAGGACAAGTCCGGTCACCCGGATATCTCCAGGTGAGTCAACCTGCCGACCCGTCCCCTCCTCCTACTCGGCGCGTATCCCAGGGTCACACCCCGGGCCGTTTGCCGAGCGGTGGGAGGCGCCTACCCCCTTGCGGGACGCCGCTTCCACCCCTCCCCGGAGGGACACCCATACTTGGGTGACACCCCGGCCCGGAGTGGACCGGCCACCGCATCCCCCCAGGAGTTACGGGCTAGCCCCGAGACCCCTTTATTGTGGGACGCCGAAAGCACCCCATGCCAGGACGCGCACCCACCCCGCAAGATCGCGAGGAGAATGCCGCCCCCAGACACAAGGCACCCCGGCACCCACATCCCCACCCGAGGGACGCTACGTGGCAGGAGCACCCACCACGCAGCACCCTCACCCCCAGCGGGAGCACCCGCAAAGTGCACGGAGGGAGGATAGAAATCCTCCCCTATCGGCTCCGTGCAGCCGGGGTTTGTAGTCGGGGTCTCCTTCCCCTACCGACATCGGGTCTCAATGACCCTTCGGGGACAAACTGTCCCCTGGGCAAAGCCGGGTGCCCTGGTACACTCTTAGCGAGTGATCCTCCCCGCCGGCCCTCCCGAGGGTTGGACCCTCGGTACTGTCACAGCGGATCGTAGGATCACCCGAGCCCCTCCACCACGACAAGGTGGTGTACCCCGGAGGAGATCCAACGTGAACCTGCTTATCACTGGTCTTACTCCTTCCGAGAAAAAATATACAGATGAATGTTTGACGAGTGCAAGAAAGAAGAAGAATTTAGCTATGGAAATAACTATTACTGCTATGCGACGAGCATTCTACGGAAGATTCTGTGTTTCGGCAAAGCTCTGGGCATTAGTATTTGTATAGATATTGGAAAGCGCGTAGAATTGGTGATAATGAACAATTTGCGTCCTTCGCAGTATAGGCGTTGGAAATATCCTAGATGTGAAATAATGTTCCGAAAAAATTGTGACAATGCCGATGATGATGATATGAAAGTTTTGCATTGTGTTCATGGAGATGTCTTAAACCTATGCTTTCAACGTTATAAACGTATGAATATACTCTCTCATGTTCAAGATACCGAACGGTATTGCTTATCGTGTGCAAAAGTCACGTGCAAGTGCTCCGTAGAAAACTGTGACGTAGTGTTTTAAAAGTGTGAAAAAAAAAGACAGGAAGAAAATGGAAAACATCGAGCAGACTGAACGCGACCTGGTGGAGCAGTCCCGCCAAATTGCCACCTTGGGCGAGTATTTTGCATGGCTGCAGCGTTGCGAGGAATTTATCAAACAGCTCGAAGAACGCAGCCGTGTCAAGCGTCCGCGACTCTCGATCAGAAGTAGACAGTCTCTGGTGGCTAAAACCGCGCGACTCGAAGGTGCAAAGACTCGATTGCAGAGACGGTTTATACCCAGCGGTGGTGATTATAGCGGCGACAATAACGCGGAAAGACTCGTTTGGCGAGAGATCGATACCGCGTTCGATAGTCGTATTCTGACCGGCTGTGATTAACGCAAACTATATCGAACCTCGTCAATTTCTCGAGGATGCCAAAGACATCGTGCTCGAGCAAGTGCAAGACGTTATAAAAAGACACAACAGTGTAAAAGTGAACACTATATTCAACGGTGAATTTGTGTCGGGTGATAAGCGTGCGAATAAAAGTATCAATACGAGAAACTGTGAACTGTTTCGCACGTCCATTTGCACGAGTGGTACGAGCGCCGTGTTATCGAGCCCACCCTAGCATTGCTGGAAGAATTTCAGGAACGCGATAGTAGCTGGGCATTGTCGCAAATACAGAATTTGACTGTTATGGTAAATAAATATAATTCTATGCGCGCGGGATGTTATATTAAATTACCGCGAGAAATTACGGCGAAGAAAGCGGTGGTTAACGTGCAATCCAGAGATAATGCGTGTTTCGCGTGGGCAGTGGTGGCCGCACTATACCCCGCTGAAAGAAAGATGGAACGGGAATCATTGTACCCACATTACGCGACGGTGTTAAATGTACAAAATATTGAGTTTTCGATGACGTTGAACCAACTAAAAAACTTTGAACTTGCAAACAATATCTCGATCAACGTGTACAGCATCGAGAAAGAGAACAGCATTGTTCCGATACGTCTTTCGGAACACAAGAAAGACAAACATGTGAACTTGTTGTACGTGGAAGACGGCAACAGCGTCGGACATTTCGCGTGCATCAAAAATCTATCGCGACTTGTCAGTTCACAGTTGAGCAAACACAAGAATCAAAAATATATCTGTGATCGGTACGTATAATTTAAATAGTTTATGTAATTATAAAATATATAATGCATTGCATAAATCTTTAATTTAAATATTCTTTTATAGATGCTTGCACTATTTCGGATCGGAGGACAAGTTGCAGTCACACATGGTCGACTGCGGGGAGATGAACGAATGCGCTATCCGATTGCCGAGCGACAATGACAAGTGGCTCGAGTTCAACAACTACACGAGGAAAGAGCGGCTTCCATTTGTGATTTATGCCGATTTGGAATGTGCGTTGACAAAGACTGACGAAGAAAAAAATTATCAGCATCATAAGGTATATAGTATAGCGTATTATATACACTGTTCGCACGACAACTCGTTATCCGTTTATAATTCTCACCGCAGTATTGATTGTATCGCGTGGTTCACCGAAGAACTTAAAAATTTAGCGTTACGTGTAAAGACTATTTTAACAACAAATGTCCCCATGGTAGATTTAACATCAGAAGAGTGGGAAAAATTTCATAGTGCAACGCATTGTCATATATGCGAAAAATTGTTTACGCAAGAAGACGATACGCGTGTACGCGATCATTGTCAGTTGACCGGGCGATATAGGGGTCCCGCGCACTCAAATTGCAATCTAAATTACAAAGAATCTTTTTACATTCCCATAGTCTTTCACAATTTATCCGGTTACGACGCGCATTTCATTATCAAAGATATAGCCACGGCGTTCGAAGGGGAAATCGAATTACTTCCGATAACCAAGGAAAAATATATTTCGTTTACGAAAAATGTTGACTGTAAGGAAGACAAAAGAAAATCACGGAAAAATCATGTAAAATTACGCTTCATCGATTCGTATAAATTTCTTACGGCAAGTCTCGACAAATTGGCATCTTATCTAGACAAAGATAAACTCAAAATTTTACATTCACAATTTCCAAATTTATCCGCAGAAAATTTCAGTTTTTTAACACGGAAAGGCGTCTTTCCGTACGAATATGTCGACTCTGTAGATAGGTTGCAAGATACATGTTTACCACCGCGCGAATCATTCTACAGTTCCTTGACCGGTGAAACTATATCCGAGAGCGATTACGCGCACGCCGAGAACATCTGGACGCGATTCTCCATTCGAACGCTAGGCGAATATAGCCATTTGTATCTCAAAATCGACGTCTTGTTATTAGCCGATATTTTTGAAAACTTTCGCGATAGTTGCATCAAAAGTTACGGACTCGACCCCGCGTATTACTATACTCTCCCCGGATACACGTGGGATGCCATGTTGAAGCATACAAAGATTACGTTCGAATTGCTTACCGACATCGACATGGTCATGTTTATCGAACGCGGTATACGCGGTGATCTGAGCCAATGTTCCAACAGATACGCGCGTGCTAATAACAAGTACATGCAATCGTACGACTCATCGAAATCATCATCGTACTTGATGTATTTTGACGTTAATAATTTATACGGATGGGCAATGTGTCAACCGTTGCCCTATGCCGATTTTCGATGGGTCGACGACGTGTCGAATTTTGACATAGCATCGATCGCGTTAGATTCGCCTACGGGTTATATCCTCGAAGTCGATCTCGAGTACCCGCATCTTCACGATACGCACACTGACCTACCGTTTTGTCCGACACGCGACAAGCCGCCCGGCAAGCGGCAAGACAAACTCCTCGCAACGCTATACGATAAGAAGCGTTATGTGATACACTATCGTAATCTACAGCAATGTACGCGACACGGCCTTCGCGTTACAAAAATACATCGCGTATTACAATTTACGCAATCTCCGTGGCTTCGCAATTATATTGAATTAAATACACAGTTTAGAACACTCGCGAAAAATGATTTTGAAAGAAATTTATATAAACTGATGAATAACGCGGTATTTGGCAAAACTATGGAAAATGTGCGTAATCGCGTCGATGTAAAATTATTAACAAAGTGGGATGGACGATACGGCGCAGAAGCGATGATCGCCAAACCAAATTTCCATAGTCGAAGCGTTTTTTCGGAAAATTTAATCGCCGTAGAATTGCGTAAATTGGAAGTAAAATTTTATAAACCAATATACGTCGGTATGTGTATACTCGACATATCGAAAGTGTGTCTGTATGAATTTCACCACGAGTACATGTCTCCCCTGTATCGCGACAAATGTAAGATCATGTACACCGACACAGATAGTCTAATATATCACGTCGAGTGCGTCGATGCGTACGAGAACATGAAGCGCGATATCGCTAGATTCGATACGAGCAATTATGCCGCGGACAATGCGTACGGTATACAGCTCGTGAATAAAAAAGTGCCGGGCTTGATGAAGGATGAAAATAACGGTGTGATAATGACCGAATTCGTCGGGCTCAGAGCAAAAATGTATGCGTTGTTACGTCCCCAGTTCCTCAGGACTGGTCTGGAAGTCTTACTTTCCCAGTTGGACGCAATTAATCTCTCAATTTGTTTTAGGGCAACCTGCTTGGCCGGCTATACCCTGGGACGCCGAGAGATTGAAGGTCTATTGTGCTTGGCAGAGAGGATTCTAGGTGGAGAGTGAATAAACGTTCATACTAAATTTTATAAGTTTATTTTGTTCAAAGTATATATATATTTTATTTTACAAATTTGAATATCCTTTTATTCCTCCCTCGGGTAACCGTACAATTCTGGTAGAAAGTAAGAATATTCGATGTTTATGGTTGAGATGGGTCTTTCTGGGGAAGCTAGGGAAATCTCTAAGGGCTCAAAGGGGTCTGGGTCTTCATATGCCACGGGGGAATAGCTAGGAGGACTATATAGGCTGTTTTCCTCGGGATAGTAGTTGTATAGGGGTACGGTGTCAAGATGTTGGAATGTCCCCGAGATGGAAGCAGTCTCTGGACTCTGACTCCAATCCACTGAAGGTCCGGGGATGGATGCCTGGTCGGAGTTTAGCGAGATGGTTGAACAGTTGCTTCTATCTTCGGTAATTCTTTCTACTAGATTGGAGGGAGAATATTGATTATGTGGGACTGGGATAATTTCGTGGCTTTCTTCCTCAATAGTGATTATGGGGATAGGTGACTGAGGTTCTAAGTCGATGATCTCGGGAACTGGTGCAATGATTTCATTCTCAAGAGTGATGATAGGGAAGAAGGTACGTCGCGTTTGCCTATTTCGTCTCACACGGCGTAGAATATTCCGACGGGTATTGAAGTTACCTTGTCTCGCTCGGACCATCTGTCGTTTAATTAACCAATTATAAACCTGTCTATTTAGTATTTGAGTCTTTGGTGATTTTGAAGTCACTTACTTTTGCGTAAAGTTGAATTTAAGAATACCCGATACCTGTTAATAAAAAAAAGAAAAAAGGAATTCCATATGAATGTTCAATTTATAATTGTTATCCCGAGTATAGTCAGATAGATGTCCCCAAAGTTGATAGAAGTATAGACCGGCAGAAATAGAAAGATTAGTATAAAAAATTTTATTGTTGGTAACGTTGACTCCCGAAAATTACCGACCGTCGGTAATGTAGATTTCTGTTTTACCGACCGATGGTAAGTTATCGACTGATGGTAAGTTATCGACCGATGGTAAGTTATCGACCGATGGTAAGTTTTGATTGATGACTATTGGAAAAATTACCAACTGATGGTAAATTAGGATTATCGAGAATTTATTTGTTTGAAATGTTAATGTGTTATCTTGGTTTCAAATAAATTCTTATTTTATTTTGATTCTCTGAAAATCGAAAGAGGATTCGAGGAAAAATCAGGAGTTTGGATACGCTGACAAGGTATCCACCTATCATACGGCTGGCTTAGTATTAACCTCGTAAGGTTAGGTTATAATTGCAAGTAGTGATAATAATTCAAATTGTTATAAACTAAGCCAGTGTATTTTCTCTAAATCCTGGGATGTATCTCGTATTTTGAAGTTAAGGCTAAATTCAATCCAAGATCAAAAGGTCAACTTCTATCATTGGGATAAATCCCTCAAGATAATTGCCTATTAATCGAAAACTGTATTTTCGCCTACTCAAACGTCGATTGACAGGAGGCCGCTTATTTTTTCTATTGCCTCACCAGCTCTAGGTTGAGAAACAACCTCTATCATGGGAATAAATTCCTCAAGATAATTATTTTTCCACCGAGCCAGACTTGGGTTCGACCTGCCGCTGCAGTTTCGCACTCGCTCACTGTCTATCGCGTCGTCTTATCAAAGAGATAAGTCCCAGATAAATTTTCCAATTGGAAATGATATTTACTAAGTTGAATAACTGGATTAAGGAATACGGGTAATCAAAGGTAAGGTTCCCGTATTGTCGCGCACTGTTTCACTGAATTTAGTTGTTAGTAGAAATTAAAGGTTAGATTAATGACAAGTGGCCGGATATTTACCAGTGTCTGAAATGTCCTAGTGTGTGAAGGCTGCTTCCCTTCACTAGGCTGATGAGTGGATGCTGCTTCCTTCCGCTGGATACCGTCTACCTCAGTGACAGTTCGGGATGGAGGTTGCAGTCCAGGAGTTCGATTGAGAAACTCAATGTTCAATAGTCACTGAATTTATTAACTGAATACACGTACAAAATCTCGGAGATATAAGTATTAACTTGAAGATCGGTGGGCAGAATGCCAGTTATTAACTGTTGAAAACGTTGGGCCAAATGCCGGGTTAACACTGCAGTTGAATGTTGAATATCGTTGGGCCAAATGCCAGTAGTTGTTAAGTGTTGAAAACGTTGGGCCAAATGCGAGGAGGACCGCTCTGCACGGGTTTATATAGTCGTCAGTCCCAGTTTTGCACACGGTCCCAATAGTAGGAGATACGCTTCTCCGTGGAGGGAGTCGAGCAGTGATTGGTTCCCTCCTCTGCTTCTGGCTGCGCGCGCCTCGAAAAATGCGTGCGCCTCGAGGGATGTGCCGCGTTGTCAACGGGTGATTGGTTTTCTCTGACGTGATTGTTGCGCAATGATTTGGGATTGGCTCCCGCTGACGTGACGGATGCGCGCGCCTCGGAAGATGCGCGCGCCTCGGCGTGGGCGGTGCGGTCGCTCATTGGTTCCCTTCTCCGGGCTGGTTGCGCGCGCCGCTGGCACGAGCGTGGGGAAGATGCGCGCGCTGCTGGGCGTTGCCGCAGGAATTGGGCGTAGTTTGGGCGTAGTTTAATTTGTAGATGGTGGGACTCTTCAGAATTGGAGTGGGGGTGACGGAGCGGTCAGTATAGAATCGGCTATACTGGTTGCATTGTATTTTGACACATAAGTTTTATAATAATTATTAGACCATCAGAATTTCTTTGCAGTTTATATGCATATATTTTCTAATGTAGTTTTTTAAGCTCTAGCTGTAGAAATGTCAACGGAGTTTCTAGCATGCTCCGTTCGAAAGTTCATTTTTGTCTCTATGTATTATTATGGAAAATGCCTTTAAATATTGTTAATAAATTCTGACATCATAATTATTATAATTACAATTATTTTAACATAAGTATTTATGCGGTGGGATATAAGTATATAAAGACTATAAATTATTTCAATAAATGGTGCAACAATTTTTATTCTTTGCTTTTATTTTTAATATTTATATCTATTATGTTCTTGAATAAAAATTATTGCATGTACTTAATATTAATGTTTAACAATAAGTTAATTATTTCGTTATGTTGCGCAATGTTCTCTTGAACGGATTTTTTGTAGATTAATATATAAATGGAGGTTATTGCATACGCTTAATAACAATAAATTCATTTGTTACTTAATGATAATTAATTATTTCATCATGTTGCGTAATGTTGTGCAATAATATTCGAGCGGAATATTCCATAGTCTTAGTTTGGAATGTGATGATGACTCATAATATCGCATACGGAAAATTATATTTTAAAACTTCGTTTATAAAATTAGTAGTATTGGAGTTTTCATAATTATGTATACATGTGTCGGTCTGACCTTTTATGCTCCTTAAGGGAAAATTGTCATAAGATTTTTATTTATAGTATTTTTCGAGTTAATCTGGAATCAATGATTTTTGATATAATTTAGGCCTCAAAATAATTAGATATACATGTAGTCGGTGCCGAGACATGTTCAAAAATATATATATATGTATATAAAGTCTTTTGGTTTTTGATTTGTAAAATTTCTTGTGTATCAGGATTACATATTAGTAAAGGAGGTATTCTCTTATATGTCGGTAAAGTTAGTATCATCGCTACACCAGAGATGGCGCTGCCCTCTGTCGGTAATGTGGGTATGGACAGTCTTCACTGTCGGTAAGGTAGGAAATGACTTTATCCTCAGTCGGTAAGGTAGAAAACTTCCTTATCAACCGTCGGTAATTTTTCTGTCGGTAACTTTTGCTCGGTCGGTAAGGTAGAAAACTTCCTTATCGACCGTCGGTAACTTTTATGTCGGTAACTTTTACTCTGTCGGTAAGGTAGAAAACTTCCTTATCGACCGTCGGTAATTTTTCTGTCGGTAACTTTTACTCTGTCGGTAAAGTAGGAATTTATTTTATCGACTATCGGTAACTTTTGTGTGGGTGATTTTGCCTATTGTCGGTAAAGTAGGTAATTTTTATGCGGATGATACTATATGTGGGCAAATACTTAAAATTATTTCTATCAGTCCTAAGTGAGGTTATGTTATGTATAGCTAGCTTCTTAACAAAGAAAGATTATTTTCGGAGATATTGACAATAGTATATCGTGCGGCGGAATGATATTGATGTACTATAAGTATTGGTGATATTACATTGCGCGGTGAGATTTTATAATAAGAAATATTGGTGACAATAGATGGCGTGATGGAATTTTAATTAACAATATTAATTTATATTAACAATAATATGTTACTCGGTGGAATTAAGATTTATATGTTCGTCGGTGGAATTACAGTTTGAATATTATAGAGGCAATTTTTGCGTGTTTAAATAAAAATAAAAATTTTGTTGCGGGACGTAACAGCGTTACGAGTCGATGGTGTTACGTCCCGGGATGTCGCGGCTCTAAAAGAGAATTCGGACGTCGCGGGGCTCGATCGCTTTTTCGGGTCAAGCGAACCTATGCGGCTCTTCCCGGGGATACGTGCGATCTGAAGCGCTCGGAATTATTGTTCGGGCTCGGAGTCAGTGGACTCTTCGTCGGGGTACACGATAGGGATGACTATATTACCGTCTCGAGTTACTGGATGATTGGCAGGGTGTAGCCAATAGTCTAGTAGTCGCTCAGGGCACTCGGGGCATTCGTCGCTAATTCTGATGCTGCTTAATCTACTTCCACAGGAGTAACACCCGAATCCGATGGGTTCGCCAATTATAAGTCTATGTTTCGTCACGTAATTATACCGTAGACGCTCTTCAGCGGGCAGGGAATAATAACAGAATGCGCACAGAGCGGCTCTAGTTTGATTATTCGCGAAACCGCAAGCTTTCTGGCAAAAGCTCAGGGAGAGATCGGGGGTATTAAGGGGGGCCTGAGTGATCCGATCACGAAACACGCGGGATCGCATCGGGGAAGAGCGATTTTATCGGGTGAAATCCGATTTTCCAGGGATTTTCTTGAAAGTAGGTCTCGGTTGGGACTAAGTCCCTTTAACGCAGCGTCGGTTTAAAGGGATTCGGGAAAGTAGGTCACGGGGTAATTGGGTCAATTTATGTAGGTCACTGGGTCATTGCATTAAATCCCAAAATAAAATTTAGGTCACTGGGTCAGTGGGTCATCGCGTTAAATCCCAAAATAAAAATTAGGTCACTGGGTCAGTGGGTCATCGCGTTAAATCCCAAAATAAAAATTAGGTCACTGGGTCAGTGGGTCATCGCGTTAAATCCCAAAGTTGAAAATAGGTTAGTAGGTCGTTGCGTTAAATCCCAAGCGTCGGATTAAATTCCAATTCATAATTTCGTTAATTACAGCTTAAGGAGAGGACCGCGGTCATTTATCACTATGAATTCGAATTGTTGTTATTATTATTATTAATATTTGGCTATTATTCGCGGAATAGAGCCGGTATTCGCGGTAATTCGCGGAGATAAGGCCGGGGATTTAATACAGAGAGATTCGATTGACCACTGGAATGTACCGCGGCGCCGAAGGGTCGGGCTAAGATCGTAAAAGTGAAACCTTATACAAAAACACGATGGGCCTGGCAAAAAGTCGTGACTTGCACAAACAGGAATTTTCAACCGTCACTTACCTCCAAGATGGCTTCGCTTCATTTCCTTTCAAAGATTAATTTCCACGTGGCCTGGCCGCGTTGATTAATCAGGCTGCACTGGTAGGCGGGGATCGCGGCGCTCCACGCGGGTCTCCGGGATGAACGGAAGCAGGTT
Organism: Camponotus vicinus; assembly: GCF_025532165.1. Classification (NCBI taxonomy): domain Eukaryota; kingdom Metazoa; phylum Arthropoda; class Insecta; order Hymenoptera; family Formicidae; genus Camponotus; species Camponotus vicinus. Next base: position 5,458,167 of record NW_028141980.1, on the reverse strand, counting down.
GATGGGGCTGGTTATCAACGTCGATGGGGATGAGTCGTTCTGGCCACTTTATTAAGCACGTGGTTTTATTTGCACTCGCGAATAATTGTTCGTATTCTTTATCGTAGTGGTTTGTTTCTACGATATCGATATAATTGGTGGACGCGGCGTAGTAATGTCTCGCTATCATCCGACGGAGTTGATTTTTCCTACCGGCACGGCGTGTTTTAGGCATTGTAGAAAATTAAAGTCATATTCGGATTTTCTGTAGGCGTCGAGCGGCTTGTCCTCTCTGAGCCGTCACTTCAAATCAGAAATGATTGATTATGCTTCGGATTTTCTGTAGACGTCGAGCGGCTTGTCCTCTCTGAGTCGTCACTTTGAATCAGAAGTAATCAATTATGCTTCGTATTTTCTGTAGGCGACGAGCGGTTTGTCCTCTCTGTCGTCACTTCAAATATGAAAACTCGATTTAATTGTTATAATTTAGTAGCACGTGCCTGGTTAAGAATATCTGTATATTAACGTCGCGTCGCGTGGGATGTGGATTTATTGAATTAGGATTCTTTTGAATGATCACGAAGTTTAGCACACACTAATATATATTTCTAAAATAATACACAAAATGTAATATATTTAAACTAGCACTTAGATTCGAGAATGAATTTATAATGAATTTGGAATTTGAGTTAAGATTATGATATGGAATTAGAGTTAGAGTCCAGCTTAGGACTTGTCGGTTCGGTGTCGCGAGTTAGACTGCTTGAGTCTGGGCCCGCTCCGAGGTCCCTCGATTTCGGCGGCTCGACTGCTGCGGCGGTCGAAAGTGGGGAGCTTGGAGAGAGAGGGGCCCTAGCTGAGCGCCATCTCTGGGCGCTTGGCGGAGGCTTAAATTTAACGCAGTGCCGCGCTCGGCCGCTAGTCGGAGTTCGGTGTCATAGCGCGCCTTGGCGCGCTTTTCAAATGCGCTGAAAGAAACTTAGAAGATTTACATGAAAGTTCGTGGAAAAATCAGGCGCGGGATGTAACACCTCCCCCCTTAGATGAAAATGTTGGACTATGTTCCAACATTTTCCATGTATAATCTAAAGTAATGTAAATTATTTCGCACGCTCTTATATTCTATGTATAATATGCTTAGAACTATTTTGTGTGCACTACACGTTTTCGTTCAAAAGTTTTCGAAGTTCTTGGTAGTGTTACGTCCTATTCGATCGTTTATTCAACGATTCTGCAGGGCTCACCGTGCAGGGACGAACAATTGTTATATCTCTCTATTTCTTTTTCAGGGCAACCTGCTAAGCCGGCTATACCCTGGGACGCCGAGAGATTAGGATCTATAGGACGCTTCTTTTCGGAGGTATTTTAGGGTTGACAAATAAATATGCAGATTTATTATGTTATAAATTTCTATTTTTTTCTTTTATTTATTTTATCCTTCCTCGTTCTTTTACATTAGTTTATAAGGTAATTTTAGCGAAATTAAACTATGTATGATATATGTCATCTACCGTTCCCAAGAACTCCTCACTATCTAGGTAGTCTAAAATTTGGTTAGTTTCAAAATCCGCGAAGCTCTCTTCGACTGGAGAGATGTCTATCGGTTCTGGGTCTATCTCCCCAAGAGCGACCGGAGAGTAATTCGGGGTAGAATAACCTGAAAATGAATCAGGGGTTTGTGGAAGGCTTGGCGATGGCACAGTCTGGACTTGTTGGTCTCGAGTTCTTCTTATTTCTCCGTTTCTCTCGAAAGCTAGGAGAAGTGCTGGGGGAATTCTGACCGTTGGATTATCCAAATCGTACACGACTGTTGGGCAATCGCTAAGGTGATCAGAGTCCTCGTCTGTCAGCGGAAGGTCCTCTTCTTCGCTCGATTCTTCGCCTGCTGGTATCGCTGGGGGGTTGCCGTTGTTGGTTTCGGGGTTTAATTCAGGAGGCAAAGAAGCGAAGGACAAATCAAAGAAAGTATCTTCGCGATCGTTGGCGGCGCGTAAAATACGAGAAGGGATGTTATCCCTATCTACAAATAATTGCCGTGCAATAGAGGGGCGATCTCGTAATAGCCGCTGTCTAAATATTTCCCGCCGGGTTACACCTGGATTTTGTAAGGGAAATTCGCGGCGAGTTATTGGATCTGGTCGTCGGGCGCTAACCATCTATTATTGAAATAATTTAAATTTTAAATTTGTTCTATTGAAAGGATAATTTGAAATTATTTCGCTGCATCTAATACTTACGATGAAAATTTCGAGGGGTCACCTGTCAAAAAAGAATGTACCGCGTAAATCTAAAGTTTCGTGACCGGTTTAAAGAAAGAGACAGGACAGATTCTGAAATCGCGACTCCTCATTTATTATAAGAGAAAATTATTAGATAGTTACCTCACATGCAGTGACGTGGTAAGGAAGGGTGTGTAGGGATATTTAAATATAAGATGGATACCGTGCCTGCTGGTTTAGTTTTATTATTATAAAATAATTCCTCTAATATATTATACTAAACCAGAGTTATCATACTATGTGTCAGTCGGTCCTTAAAGAGCGCGTCCCATGCTCTACGACGAGTTTCGATGTGCAAGACGTCACGTCACAGCGGCACAGAGTCCGTAAAGAAATTTCCCTGGAGAAAATTCTTCGCGGAAACGGCAGAGGGGTAGAGTAGACTACCCAATGCACATCGATTGACAAGTCGAAGGCGACGATTCACTCTTGTGGATAAAACCAAAGACAGACTGAGCGTTTAACGTTCAAAGGCGATCAACGTACTCGTGTTATCAGGAGGACGAGACGTTGGAAATGTATGAAGATAAGTTGTTGACTATTATGTGTAATAAAATTCTTCAAATTGTCATGCAATAATAATAATAATATTCGGTTGATGGTTGCAGATCACGAGAGATGAAAAGGAAATTATTGAATAATTAAAACGAGTACTTACCCAAAAGTACTGCTGTCAGGATATGCGATGAATCTCCGTGGAGGACGGTCTGCCTCGGCGATGTCCCTGTAGGAGAGTCGGAGGAACCGGTGACAAATGATTGGCAGAAGACCCAAGTGATGGTTCAAAGACACTTTATTTTCTTTAAGTATACTATAATATTCGACTGCTCTCTAGACTAAGTTCTTAGTCCGGAAAAATATCCTGCGACTAAGTTCTTTTTCGACTCGAAAATGTTCTATAATACGCTCGTGATCGCTTTAGTTGGTTTCTTCTCGAGAGCTCCTGGTCAAATGCGCGGAAGACTGAGCTGCGCTCCCTGAGGTACCCTCTGGTCCCTACTCCGTGCCGGCTATCCGCAGTGGTAGGAGAATGCGGTGCTCCCGGGCGTAGGCGGCTCGACCGCCGCTTGCCGCTATAGCTGTCCTTCTTCTTCGAGCGCGCTATGACGTGGTGGCCGCGCTCTTGCGTGGGGATAGTGGGGACGACGGAGCTGTCAGTATTGTCCATGCATCGAGCTCGTTAATTCATTTTACAAAAGGTAAGGCTTTTACAATAGGTTTTTAGTCACCAGAATTTTAATAATTTGCATGCATATATTTTTTAATATAGAATCTCAACCTCTTTCAATAGAAGTGTGAATGATCGTTCTAGCATGTTCCGTTTAGAATTAATTTTTAACTTTCTTTATATTAATTATATAGTTTTAGTTAACAATGTTATAAACAAATTCTGGTGTTATAAACCATTATAATTACAATTTGCTATATAATAATTATACGATATATGTATATATGTATGTGCATATAGGTGCATGGTCTAGATAGTTGTTAATAATAATTGTGTTACATTATAATATAAAAGTGTATTAATTATTCTTTTTATTATTCAGCTCTTGGAACAAAGGATGTGGCGAGCTGTTTTATCACCGGATGCAGGTGTTCGCCGTGCCAGGCAGTCGCGCCAGGCAGTCGCGCCGGGCCTTATCTTATCGCTGAGTGAGCTCATGTGCAGCTGCACCGGATGAAGCTCGGAGGGTCGCTTATCTTTTGGTGAGTGAATTTATAACGCTTTATAAATCGATTTAATAATTTCGTTCGTTATAATTTATTCATATATTCTTTATTTGTTAATTGTATAGAATATATATATATATATACTTATATATATTGTTTGTAAAAGTTAATAAATGTAATTGTTAAAAATTTTATCTTCATTATTTTATTAATTAAATGTGTATTATACATATTGTTATTTCCCTTTTGAAGGCTTGAAAGTTTGCTAAAAAATGTATTACTGTTGGATCTTGTTAGTTAATGATATGGATTAATTTATTATATAATATATATATATTCTTTTATAATTTATAATTTCGTAATGATTTATTACTCTTGCAATAAGAAGGCGCTCCTTATAATATTCATACATTATATATTCGCGAGTCCCTTTCGCATTAAGACTCGGCACGGACGTCGAAAACATTAGGGGAGATAACAAAGTAATAGGGGAGATAACGCGGTACGCTGGACTTAGCCTTGTGCTCTTATAAGGAGACTTATTATTCGTCTCAATAATAAAATCATGCATAATGAATTTTATAAGACCATACATTCATTATTATTATTAATATGTATATTTATTACCTTGTATTATTATTATTTAAACTTTATATTTCATGTGTGTTATATATGTGTAAATTTTTGTTATAACAAAATTTATTTAGTAGTTATATAGATTTATAATTCTGCACACAGTGAAGAGTTATGAGCTTTATTTTGCATTATTGGTTTTATTAAATCAGAATCTTTATTATTTATAATTATTAATAATTTAAATAATTTAATATATTTGTCTTATATAGTTATTATATTTTTCAGATATTTTGTAAAACGACATTCTATACAGAAGATATTCGAGGGTGCATATCATTTATAGCTTGGCTGTATTTTGATCGACAATATAGAACGTTTATTAGACTATTGTCGGAGCGGATCAAAATACTCACATAGGATCATCTGGCCATGACTTATTAACTCTATGCACCTCTAATTGCGGATAAGTTTTGGATATTTTGAAATATTTTAATATTATTTTGAATGCGCTTGACTTGACAACTTTCGGTCATTTATTAAATATATATATATAATGTTGAGCTTTCACATAATGAAAATGGTTTATTATTTGGTTATCATTGCTTACTCATTATATTTTAATTGTATGTAAAATTTTGCAATTAATAATCAAAATGAAAAATATATGTATTATTTGGCAATAATGGGTGGATAAGAAATTAGATTTTATATAATTTATTATTATGTAGTGAAGTTTTATTTGAATAACTATATAGAATATACGTATATGAAAAGAGATTTTTATAATGTATTAATTATTATGTTCTTATGCTTAGAGTTTAAACGTGTTATTATTTGAATTTTTCTTATTTGTCTAGGTTGCATATATAATATATATATATGTTGGAAGGGATATGGACCAATGGATTATTCACGGACAACAGACAGGCTTAAACCATATAAGAATATGCAGCATTGAAAGGATTTTGAGGAATCTGTGCGAATTATTTCGGAAGTTTATTTGGTAAGTTTATTATTTTGATAAGTTAATTAATGAATTAAAGGTTTTATTTAATTATATCATATATTTATAAAATATATATTATATATATATTTATATATAATATATGTATTCATGTATAATATTATGTACCTTTAGTATTTTAATGCATTATCTTTTAAATTTTTATTAATAACTACATATGTATTTATACTAATAATGAGGGTGACAAGTCTGTCCGAGCTTGTTTCGCGGTTTAATTCTTATTAATTTTTACATATGGTATTACGTATAGCGCTGTCTCTCTCACTCGCGCGAGTCACCCGATAGTGCGGTCTCTCTCACTTTCACGTACTACTACCTATTGAGGTCTCGTGTATAAATTTCGATAGATGTAGTTGGTTAATTATATATTTGAGGAGGCATATTTGTGATTTGTTATTGAAATATATTTCTAAGGAATTTTATTAATAAATATATTTTTATTTTTCGGTATAGCGTTTTCGTTAGGTGATGAAAATATTGGGACACCCGGTGGACAACCAAGTGGAGGCTATGTTTATAGGGTGACTTATTATTCTGTATGCAGCAAAGAGTTACGTATAAAATTTTATTCATAATAATTTCTTGACATTTCTTTATTATTTAGTTATTGTTTAGTAGTTATTATTTAATTTAATATATTTATTGTTGAAATTTAATATATTAATATTTGATTTATTATACTTCTTTTACTATTTGATTTCTTTTACTCCTATATAATTATATACATTTATAAAATATCAAACCTTTTTAAGAGGATGCCGGATTACCGACAAAACGATTATTTTTTTCCATACCGAAATTTTTTTATTGATTGCACAGAATTATAATTCCTTCTCCACGATTAAAGTATATATAAAAACAAAGCAGGAACCTACTAGTTTTATGTCAAAAACAAAAAAAATTGAAAAATTACAGTTTTTTTATCAGCTTCTGACGTCAACCCGTAACAAAACTTGCTTAATATAAAAATGTTGCAGTTTATATGTACAAAATAACATAGCTTCCTGTTAGAGATTGCATGAAGGAATATAAATAAACTTTTAGAAATGAGTTTAGAATCGTAGTAAAAATAATTTCGGTACGCAAAATTTTCATGCATATTGTTGAGTGTGAGACTGCGATACAAGAGTAAAACAGAGCAGTAGATTAGTTGTTCGCTATCGCGACAGACGGCGCTATAGTCGGTTTGTGTGACAAGGAGAGTCAATCTCGTACCATCATTCTCTTTCATCTTGCGTGTAATAGTATACTTCAGTATACATGTACGCGCACATTAAAGCATTACATTCTTGTTTTCTTTCTCGAATTCCGCGTCATAGATACTCGCTGTCACGCAGCGGCGTAACAATCGTACGCGTAACAAGCTGCGGGAAAACAGCGTTACAACGAGTTACGTAGAAAATATTCTGTGTAAGTTATACATATACACAATATATATATATATATATATATATATATATATATATATATATGTGTGTGTGTGTGTGTGTGTGTGTGTGTGTGTGTGTGTGAGTGTGTGGGTGTGTGTGTGTGTGAGTGTGTGGGTGTGGGTGTGTGTGAGTGTGTGTATGTATAGACGTATGTATGTACAAAAGTGATGCGAGAATTACGTGAAGAAGCGAGAAGATAATAAGAACGATCAAAATAACAATAAGAGCGAACGAGAAATAACACGAGCAACGAGGACTCGAACTCGAGAATCTGATCTTTCTTTCACACTATTATTTTCCTCTCGCTCACATCTATTACTGTTTCGCTCGCTCCTATTATTGTCTCGCTCGCATCTATTACTGTTTCGCTCGCTCCTATTATTATCTCGCTTGCATCTATTACTGTCTCGCTCGCTCTCGATTCTTGGGTCCGCTTATCTTTTCGAGCTGTCTATCACGATTGTTAAGTGTGACGGAGAAAGCAAGACTATAAGTAGAGAGCGAGCGAGATGACCTATCATCAAAGAGTTCCGAAGTCTCTTACAATCGGTTTCTTCGCTTCCTCTATCCATTTGCAATTCACGAAAATGTAAACATCTTATAAAATAAAAATTGAAACTTTTATTTTTAATTTCATCGGTTTGAAAATAATTTCAATGAATTAATGAGATTTTTGCGATTAAAATGATATCAAACACGACGTAAATCGGGTAATTTTTAATTAGTCTGATAATACAAGTTTTATAATTATAAATTTAACTAAATTTATGCCACTTATATTGTGTTTGATATTATTTTAATCGTAACATTCTCATTATTCTATTAAAATTACTTTCAAATGAATAAAAAATGCATTTCATTTTCTGACATATATTCGTGAATATTATAAATAAAGTCTCATGTAAGAGACTTCGCAATGTTCGACATCGGAAACTTTTTCGTTATTTATGATAATTTATAATAATTTATAATATAATAATTTACGACTTTAAATTGCTATAAAATAAAAACTAAAACTTTTATACTTTATTTGATCTTTTTTGATAAAAAGGGATTAATGAAATTTTTGCGTTTAAAATGACATCGAACATAATATATTTCGGATAACTTTTACTTATTGTTATATAAGTAAAAGAATGTATCTAATTGAAAATTATTCGAATAAAATGTTGGGTTGTGTAATGTGATTTTAGTCGTAAAAATCATATTAATTCTAAAATTATATTCAGTAAGATAAATTAAGTAATGTAAAAATTTTAGTTTCAAATACATTTTCAATGTTATTAATTGTGGTGTTCACATGACGTCTCCTGGTCTAAATATGGTCGATATAATTAATATTAAATGATCTATATATTGTGCAGTGAAACAAATTATCTTAATTTATTATACATATTAAAATTATTTATTTATTTATTTCACATATTTAAATGTACCAGAAGATGTCATGTGAACATCACAATTGATAACATTGAAAATGTATTAGAAACTAAAATTTTTACATTACTTAATTTATCTTACTGAACATATTTTAGAATTAATATGGTTTTTACGACTAAAATCACATTAAACAACCCAACATTTTATTCGAATAATTTTCAATTAGATACATTCTTTTACTTATATAACAATAAGTAAAAGTTATCCGAATTATATTGTATTCGATGTCATTTTAAACGGAAAAATTTCATTAATCCCTTTTTATCAAAAAAGATCAAATAAAATATAAAAGTTTTAGTTTTTACTTTATGGCAATTTAAAGTCGTAAATTATTATAAATAACGAAAAAGTTTCCGATGTTGAACATTGCGAAGTCTCTTACATGAGACTTTATTTATAACATTCACGAATACATGTCAGAAAATAAAATGCATTTTTTATTCATTTGAAAGTAATTTTAAAAGAATAATGAGAATGTTGCGATTAAAATAATATCAAACACGATATAAATCGCATAAATTTAGTTAAATATATAATTATAAAACTTGTATTATCAGACTAATTAAAAATTACCCGATTTACATCGTGTTTAATATCATTTCGCAAAAATCGCAAAAATCTCATTAATTCATTAAAATTATTTTCAAACCGGTGAAATTAAAAATAAAAGTTTCAATTTTTATTTTATAAGATGTTTACATTTTCATGAATTCGGAATGGATAGAGGAAGCGAAGAAACCGATTGTAAGAGACTTCGGAACTCTTTGATGATAGGTTATCTCGCTCGCTCTCTACTCATGGTCTTGTTTTCTCCGTCACACTTGACAATCGTGATAGACAGTTCGAAAAGATAAGCGGACCCAAGAATCGAGAGCGAGTGAGACAGTAATAGATGCGAGCGAGACAATAATAGGAGCGAGCGAGACAGTAATAAATGCGAGCGAGAGGAAAATAATAGTGTGAAAGAAAGATCCGATTCTCGAGCTCGAATCCTTGTTGCTATTTCTATCTCGTTCGCTTTTATTGTTATTTCGCTCGTTCTTATTACCTCGCTTCCTCATGTAACTCTCGCGTCACTTTTATACATACATACGTCCATACATACACACATCCACACTCACATCCACCCACCCACACACACACGCACGCACGCACACACACACACACACACACACACACACACACACACACACACACACACACACACACACACACACACACACACACACACACACACACACATATATATATATATATATATATACGTGTGTGTGTGTGTGTGTGTGTATATATATATATATATAGACACACACACACGTACAGATTATATATTTTACCAGATGCGGTTTGCATGTGTGCTCTGGTTATTAAAATATTTATTTCAGAGGCGATCTATTCGTGAGCTGATTATTAAAAAAGAATCCAGAGGCGATTTAATTCGTGTGCTGGTTGTTTTTAGAAATATTTCATACCAGATGCGGTTTGCATGTGCGCTCTGGTTATTAAAATATTTATTTCAGAGGCGATTTATTCGTGAGCTGATTATTAAAAAAAAATCCAGAGGCGATCTAATTCGTGTGCTGGTTGTTTTTAAAAATATTTTATACCAGATGCGGTTTGCATGTGCGCTCTGGTTATTAAAATATTTATTTCAGAGGCGATCTATTCGTGAGCTGATTATTAAAAAAAATCCAGAGGCGATCTAATTCGTGTGCTGATTATTAAAAAAAATCCAGAGGCGATCTAATTCGTATGCTGGTTTAAAAGAACCCAGAGGCGATTTAATTCGTGTGCTGGTTATTGAAAAAAAATCCAGAGGCGATTTAATTCGTGTGCTGGTTGTTTTTAGAAATATTTCATACCAGATGCGGTTTGCATGTGCGCTCTGGTTATTAAAATATTTATTTCAGAGGCGATCTATTCGTGAGCTGATTATTTAAAAAAAATCCAGAGGCGATCTAATTCGTATGCTGGTTTAAAAGAACCCAGAGGCGATTTAATTCGTGTGCTGGTTATTGAAAAAAAATCCAGAGGCGATTTAATTCGTGTGCCGGTTATTCAAAAAAATCCAGAGGCAATTTATTCGTAGGCTGGTTGTTTTTAGAAATATTTCATATCAGATGCGGTTTGCATGTGCGCTTTGGTTATTTAAAATATTTATTTCAGAGGCGATCTATTCGTGAGCTGATTATTGAAAAAAAAATCCAGAGGCGATCTAATTTGTATGTTGGTTATTCAAAAAAAATTCGAAAAGCAATCTTAATTTGTGTGCTGGTTACTTTCAAAAATGTTTTACATCAGATACGATTTGCCTGTGCATTCTGGAAGCGAAATTTAAACGAAATTTAATTCAGAGATCATAAAGACACTGCCTCAACTAAAAGGCATATTTGATAAGAATAAAAATCCAGATAAAATGAATCATTGAACCGATTTTTACACGTTATAAGAGAATTCTTATTTTGAAAGTGTGCTATATTATATTGCGATAATTCTTATATAATTGTAGCATGTCATATAGCGACAAAAGCTAACAAATTATTGAGCAAATTATACTGATCGCTGGCGATTTTTTTGATAACACCAAGCTTCGAATGTACGATAGCTTACCCGTTTGTGTGGTCTATTGGTGCCTAAAAAAAATTACTTTTATTGCCGTTGCCTACAAATAATATAATATTTGAAATGTTTCAACTTGATAGCATATGCTATGAAATTTATGCTGCGGCTTTCCCTACACTACTATAAACTATAGTCTTAGAAGGAAATCCTTGTAAAGAAAAATATTTCAATAATGTGAAATGTACAAAGCAACATTTTTTTAAAATTATAGCAGAAAGTAAATTGCCTTTTCCAAAGTGATAAATTATTCATATATCTTACATTTATCATATCTGATCACAATATTCTAATGAATATCGTTAGAAAAAGACGCCTCAGTACAAATATCTCATTTGCATATATCGGAGAGACGAAAAAAATATATATTATGGTTGCGAAATGGACGATGAAACCTATTATATTATCGATATAAATCTATCATTTCGATGCTTTTGAAACAAAGAATGTATTATGAAAATATTTATATTATTTATCAATTTTACGACATTACATCAATTTGCATAAAACATTTTATATTGTTAGCTTTTGATTATATCGATTTAACAAACGTCGTGCATAAATTGTAATTTGCAGAAAGTTATATGCAAATATCTTTTTTATTGTATATACAGAATGTCGCAGAGTACTATACATATATAAGCGCTTGTGAGGAGCGCAGTAAATTGAAGAAACAAGTCCCATGGCATTTTACGATTTTCGCAATAATAGAAATTATAAAATAAATAAATTATATAATAATATTAAATAAAATCGAACGAATGTGTATCTACGTGTGTGTGTGTGTGTATATGTGTGTGTGTGTGTGTGTGTGTGTGTGTGTGTGTGTGAGAGAGAGAGAGAGAGAGAAGCGCTCGGCCGTTCGAGCTGTCGTATTATCCAGTGTGTTAGGCATTTTGTCGGCGCGCGGCAAGAGGAGGGACAGCGCGGCGTGGCGATGACGTAACGAATGACAACGGCATGTCCCGCTGTTCTTCCCCTTGTCACGTGCCGACGCACGAAAAGCCTAACACGCTGGACCATGCAATAGCTCGAACGGTCGAGCGTTTCTCTCTCTCTCTCTCTCTCTCTCTCTCACACACACACACACGTAGATACACATTCGTTCGATTTTATTTAATATTATTATATAATTTATTTATTTTATAATTTCTATTATTGCGAAAATCGTAAAATGCTATGGGACTTTTTTCTTCAATTTACTGCGCTCCTCACAAGCGCTTATATATGTATAGTACTCTGCGACACTCTGTATATACAATAAGAAGGATATTTGCATATAACTTTCTACAAATTACAATTTATGCATGACATTTGTTAAATCGATATAATCAAAAGCTAACAATATAAAATGTTTTATGCAAATTGTTTGATGTAATATCGTATTCGTAAAATTTATAAATATATAATATTTATAAATATTTTCACAATATATTTTTATTATATATATAAAGAAACATAGCTAAATGAGAGCAATGATATTAGAATTATGTTTAAATATGTACGCAATAAAGATAGATCTATGCTCTAAAATCGTTGCTTGTGCGAGACGATAGAGCAGTGAAAATGCAACATATTTTTTGTTCCAATAAACACAATGTAAAGAAAAGCTTTCACATTGCTCTTTCTAAAATATGCATGTCTTTTTATTCTAGAAAATACTGTCGGTAACATAACTATAGTGTTGGTAATGTACCGACACTTTTAGTTATGTTAAAATGAGGGCGCCTACCCGTTGGAGTTCGGCTGCGACTCCGGCATCCTCTTAATATAGTAATTTTGATCAATCAAACTTTTATAATGATAATAGATTTTTGTATAGATTGATTTTTTAGTACATTTTTGTTAAGTTAATTTTTCATACGGCCAAATATTATTTGATTATTATTTTCAGTTGCTGGGTCTTGGAATTCTTGCTACTTATTTATAACAAGCTGTCTTACGTTATTAGGAAGAGGATAAATATTATATATATAGGATCATAAAAAGTGTGCAAGTATGTATTATATTTTGAATGGTTTATTTAATAATTTTTATAGTAGATTTTCTCATACATTTATTATATTTTTCAGGTATCAAGACTCTGAGGAAAATTACTTCATATATATATATTTACGGGAACTCAACGAGGACCAAAAATTAAAATAATCTAGGATTTTTAAAGGAAATTCTTGCTTGATTAATTATATTTTGTTTATTAATTATGTTTTATTCATTAATTATATTTTATATATATATTTTATTAATTATATTTTATTAAGAAATGTTTAGATCATTAATTTCTGAAAGAAGCTCGTTACTTTATAAAAGATTATTATTTGGTTATTATTGGCCATTTACATTTTGTAATTAAATAGTCAAAGTTAAATGTTATTCAATAATAATTAGAGTTTTATACAGACATATTTGGCCAATGGTATTAATGTACAATAAAGATTTATTATAACGCTTAGAAAAATATTTATTCAAGGAAAATTTATTAATTTTGTTTCTCTTGAATATAAAAAATATATATATATATATTGTTAATTATTTTATTACTGATTATTATTACTGATTTTTAAAGCGTATTGTTTTAGTAACAATTATTATTCATGGGTATTAATTTTTTTATTGACTTGGTATATTTATTCATTGTTTCATATTCTTATATGTACATAGAATATTAACTTTATAACTTTCCTTTTGTTATTGATGATTCTTTGTAAATTTTCGTATTAATATTTTGTGTGGCTCACTTTCGGAGCATTTGTTAGCATTTTGACTGTAGGTTATTTATCCCAAAATATTAATTAATTATATGATTTTCAGGTTCCAAAATTTGTAATCGCTGCATCTCTTTTATGACAACTGACCATACTATTTATTGAAAAGATACGCACACGAAATCATTTATTAAGATGGGCTCACGAAATCATTTATTAATAGAATTTAGGTGCGTATCGTTTGATAAAATATTTTGATTTATGCCTTTTCCTTTGTAGTAAGCGCGTATACACGCATAGGGATATCCTTTTTTGGTTATATGTGATAACTGAATAATATGAATATTGAGTGAATATCTATATATATTGGTTACATATAATGTAAAGTGGATTTATAGTGATTATATATAATTACAAGTAAAGATTATATAAGATACGAAATTCTTTATACTATTCTTCGAAACAAATTATATTTTATTCGTTAAGAATTATTTAAATCATTTTCTTTTTAAAAGAAGCTTGTTATTTTACAAAGGATTATTATTTAGTCGTTATTGGTCATCTGTTTTTACATTTTAATTTTATAATTAAATAATCAAAGTAAATATATTTATTATTTGATAATAATTAAACTTTTATATATATATGTGTTTTTCATTGTTTATTGATTTATGTCTTTATTTATCTAAATACTAATTAGTTATATTATTTTCAGGTTTCGGGATTTATGGCTATAGAAATTTTCCCATGCCAAATTTGCCAGAAGAATGTAAAGGAACGCACAAGAGGCTATAAGACCAGTTACCGACGGATTTGTTCGTATACCAATTTATACGAAGACTTGTTGCAAATGTTTTTGACGATTACATTATTTAGAGTGATTTGCTGAGAGTTTTCCTCGATAATAAAATTCCGAATAAATTTCTTTTCTTAGTAAAGTTAATTATTAAGATAAATATCATTATATGCGAGTACTGCTAATTCATTGTAATATTTTTCTGGCTATATACCATATCAATCAATGTATTGTGTTAATATGAAATTATGGCGATATGAATATATATATATATATATATATATATATAGACTCAGTATTTTTGCTATTGATTTATGAAGCTTCATAAGCAATTTTAACGTAGTTGTGTGGCTTTTGCAGCCTTATTAAAATTGTATAAATAATAATTATATATATATTGAAATTCTTTTACGATTATTATAAAGGACTGTTTCAAAGAGCCTATTACTTTTTCTTGATTGATCGATGTGTATAAGTCCAGCTTTCGGTTAGTACTGGTGGTTACTAGTATTTTGACTACATGAGAACTGATTATTATTGAATTGATGTATATATATATTGATTATATATAATATTATGACGCAAATATATAGTGATTATATATAGTATCGCGCAAAGATTATATAGGATGAGAGAATTGGTAGGGATTATATTTTTGTAAGTAAAATTTTAAATTTTTCGTTGCGGGACGTAACACCTCCCCCCTAATAAGAACAAAATCCGATTGTTTTCGGAGGATTTTGTACTAGGGAGATTAAATATTTTCATCTAGGGTGTTTAAGCGGTCTCTTAGGTTTGTATATGATATAGGTATATTTACGTTTTTGGTGATTTCTTCGTGGCAAGGTTTCATTGTCCTTGGAGGTTTGGCTGGTGGAGGTTGTTGAGTAATTACTTCCGCAGGTGCAGTGGGATCGATGTTGGAGGTTTGCATGGTTGTTCCTCCGCCAGGTGATTGATTGTCTCGGTTATCATCTCCAGATTTTCTAGAAGATTCCCGTGCCAGATGGAGCAGTAAATTTGCGAGGGAGCTCCATAAAGCTCCGAGTAGATGAAGGCTGCAACCATATACAGTGTGAAGAGCGTATCCATGGATGACTGTGTCAATGACTAATTTTACTAGGCGAATAATCATGAAGATTCCGACGAGTCCTGCGGTTGCTGATCCAAAATTCACGAATCCCTTCCAGATTCGCGAGGCTGTGCTTTCGACAATTTTATTTAAAGAATTTTCATCCAGCAAGTTGTACACTGAGATTCCTTCAGTGTTCATGGAATGGCCAGTTAGTCCTCTAGCAACGGCATTGAGTAAAGCTGGCTTTTCGGCTGGGAACATTATGTGATTTCGTAATTTCTCCAGATCTGTATCAGAATATATTCCGCTTACGACCAAAGGTCCCGGTGTGAGATATCTCCAGGTTAAGGCAGTCATGGGTTTTAGCTGTTGAGGTGGCAATTGTCTAACTTGTATGTTAGGTGTAAGTTGCACCCATGTATCTTCGATTCGATACAAAGTAGGAAGTTCTAAACTGCATTCTCGTTCGTTGCCAATTTTGGTGTGTTACGTCCCCAGTTCCTCAGGACTGGTCTGGAAGTCTTACTTTCCCAGTTGGACGCAATTAATCTCTCAATTTGTTTTAGGGCAACCTGCTAGGCCGGCTATACCCTGGGACGCCGAGAGATTGAAGGTCTATTGTGCTTGGCAGAGAGGATTCTAGGTGGAGAGTGAATAAACGTTCACACTAAATTTCATAATTTTATTCTATTTTGTTCAAAGTATATATATATTTTTATTTTACAAATTTGAATATCCTTTTATTCCTCCCTCGGGTAACCGTACAATTCTGGTTGAAAGTAAGAATATTCGATGTTTATGGTTGAGATGGGTCTTTCTGGGGAAGCTAGGGAAATCTCTAAGGGCTCAAAGGGGTCTGGGTCTTCATATGCCACGGGGGAATAGCTAGGAGGACTATATAGGCTGTTTTCCTCGGGATAGTAGTTGTATAGGGGTACGGTGTCAAGATGTTGGAATGTCCCCGAGATGGAAGCAGTCTCTGGACTCTGACTCCAATCCACTGAAGGTCCGGGGATGGATGCCTGGTCGGAGTTTAGCGAGATGGTTGAACAGTTGCTTCTATCTTCGGTAATTCTTTCTACTAGATTGGAGGGAGAATATTGATTATGTGGGACTGGGATAATTTCGTGGCTTTCTTCCTCAATAGTGATTATGGGGATAGGTGACTGAGGTTCTAAGTCGATGATCTCGGGAACTGGTGCAATGATTTCATTCTCAAGAGTGATGATAGGGAAGAAGGTACGTCGCGTTTGCCTATTTCGTCTCACACGGCGTAGAATATTCCGACGGGTAGTGAAGTTACCTTGTCTCGCTCGGACCATCTGTCGTTTAATTAACCAATTATAAACCTGTCTATTTAGTATTTGAGTCTTTGGTGATTTTGAAGTCACTTACTTTTGCGTAAAGTTGAATTTAAGAATACCCGATACCTGTTAATAAAAAAAAGAAAAAAGGAATTCCATATGAATGTTCAATTTATAATTGTTATCCCGAGTATAGTCAGATAGATGTCCCCAAAGTTGATAGAAGTATAGACCGGCAGAAATAGAAAGATTAGTATAAAAAATTTTATTGTTGGTAACGTTGACTCCCGAAAATTACCGACCGTCGGTAATGTAGATTTCTGTTTTACCGACCGATGGTAAGATAGGTTTCTGTTTTACCGACCGATGGTAAGTTATCGACTGATGGTAAGTTATCGACCGATGGTAAGTTATCGACCGATGGTAAGTTTTGATTGATGACTATTGGAAAAATTACCAACTGATGGTAAATTAGGATTATCGAGAATTTATTTGTTTGAAATGTTAATGTGTTATCTTGGTTTCAAATAAATTCTTATTTTATTTTGATTCTCTGAAAATCGAAAGAGGATTCGAGGAAAAATCAGGAGTTTGGATACGCTGACAAGGTATCCACCTATCATACGGCTGGCTTAGTATTAACCTCGTAAGGTTAGGTTATAATTGCAAGTAGTGATAATAATTCAAATTGTTATAAACTAAGCCAGTGTATTGTCTCTAAATCCTGGGATGTATCTCGTATTTTGAAGTTAAGGCTAAATTCAATCCAAGATCAAAAGGTCAACTTCTATCATTGGGATAAATCCCTCAAGATAATTGCCTATTAATCGAAAACTGTATTTTCGCCTACTCAAACGTCGATTGACAGGAGGCCGCTTATTTTTTCTATTGCCTCACCAGCTCTAGGTTGAGAAACAACCTCTATCATGGGAATAAATTCCTCAAGATAATTATTTTTCCACCGAGCCAGACTTGGGTTCGACCTGCCGCTGCAGTTTCGCACTCGCTCACTGTCTATCGTGTCGTCTTATCAAAGAGATAAGTCCCAGATAAATTTTCCAATTGGAAATGATATTTACTAAGTTGAATAACTGGATTAAGGAATACGGGTAATCAAAGGTAAGGTTCCCGTATTGTCGCGCACTGTTTCACTGAATTTAGTTGTTAGTAGAAATTAAAGGTTAGATTAATGACAAGTGGCCGGATATTTACCAGTGTCTGAAATGTCCTAGTGTGTGAAGGCTGCTTCCCTTCACTAGGCTGATGAGTGGATGCTGCTTCCTTCCGCTGGATACCGTCTACCTCAGTGACAGTTCGGGATGGAGGTTGCAGTCCAGGAGTTCGATTGAGAAACTCAATGTTCAATAGTCACTGAATTTATTAACTGAATACACGTACAAAATCTCGGAGATATAAGTATTAACTTGAAGATCGGTGGGCAGAATGCCAGTTATTAACTGTTGAAAACGTTGGGCCAAATGCCGGGTTAACACTGCAGTTGAATGTTGAATATCGTTGGGCCAAATGCCAGTAGTTGTTAAGTGTTGTAAACGTTGGGCCAAATGCGAGGAGGACCGCTCTGCACGGGTTTATATAGTCGTCAGGCCCAGTTTTGCACACGGTCCCAATAGTAGGAGATGCGCTTCTCCGTGGAGGGAGTCGAGCAGTGATTGGTTCCCTCCTCTGCTTCTGGCTGCGCGCGCCTCGAAAGATTCGTGCGCCTCGAGGGATGTGCCGCGTTGTCAACGGGTGATTGGTTTTCTCTGACGTGATTGTTGCGCAATGATTTGGGATTGGCTCCCGCTGACGTGACGGATGCGCGCGCCTCGGAAGATGCGCGCGCCTCGGCGTGGGCGGTGCGGTCGCTCATTGGTTCCCTTCTCCGGGCTGGTTGCGCGCGCCGCTGGCACGAGCGTGGGGAAGATGCGCGCGCTGCTGGGCGTTGCCGCAGGAATTGGGCGTAGTTTGGGCGTAGTTTAATTTGTAGATGGTGGGACTCTTCAGAATTGGAGTGGGGGTGACGGAGCGGTCAGTATAGAATCGGCTATACTGGTTGCATTGTATTTTGACACATAAGTTTTATAATAATTATTAGACCATCAGAATTTCTTTGCAGTTTACATGCATATATTTTCTAATGTAGTTTTTTAAGCTCTAGCTGTAGAAATGTCAACGGAGTTTCTAGCATGCTCCGTTCGAAAGTTCATTTTTGTCTCTATGTATTATTATGGAAAATGCTTTTAAATATTGTTAATAAATTCTGACATCATAATTATTATAATTACAATTATTTTAACATATAAGTATTTATGATTATGCGGTGGGATATAAGTATATAAAGACTATAAATTATTTCAGTAAATGGTGCAACAATTTTTATTCTTTGCTTTTATTTTTAATATTTATATCTATTAGGTTCTTGAATAAAAATTATTGCATATACTTAATATTAATAAGTTAATTATTTCGTTATGTTGCGCAATGTTCACTTGAACGGATTTTTTGTGGATTAATATATAAATGGAAGTTATTGCATACGCTTAATAACAATAAATTCATTTGTTACTTAATGCTAATTAATTATTTCATCATGTTGCGTAATGTTGTGCAATAATATTCGAGCGGAATATTCCATAGTCTTAGTTTGGAATGTGATGATGACTCATAATATCGCATACGGAAAATTATATTTTAAAACTTCGTTTATAAAATTAGTAGTATTGGAGTTTTCATAATTATGTATACATGTGTCGGTCTGACTTTTTATGCTCCTTAAGGGAAAATTGTCATAAGATTTTTATTTATAGTATTTTTCGAGTTAATCTGGAATCTATGATTTTTGATATAATTTAGGCACTGAAATAATTAGATATACGTGTAGTCGGTGCCGAGACGTGTTCAAAAATATATATATATGTATATAAAGTCTTTTGGTTTTTGATTTGTAAAATTTCTTGTGTATCAGGATTACATATTAATGAAAGAGGTATTCTCTTATATGTCGGTAAAGTTAGTATCATCGCTACCCCAGAGATGGCGCTGCCCTCTGTCGGTAATGTGGGTACGGACAGTCTTCACTGTCGGTAAGGTAGGAAATGACTTTATCCTCAGTCGGTAACGTCGGTAACTGTGTTATCATGGGTCGGTAATTTTTCTGTCGGTAACTTTTGCTCGGTCGGTAAGGTAGAAAACTTCCTTATCAACCGTCGGTAATTTTTCTGTCGGTAACTTTTCTGTCGGTAACTTTTACTCTGTCGGTAAAGTAGGAATTTATTTTATCGACTGTCGGTAACTTTTGTGTGGGTGATTTTGCCTATTGTCGGTAAAGTAGGTAATTTTTATGCGGATGATACTATATGTGGGCAAATACTTAAAATTATTTCTATCATTCCTAAGTGAGGTTATGTTATGTATAGCTAGCTTCTTAACAGAGAAAGATTATTTTCGAAGATATTGACAATATTAGATCGCGCGGCGGAATGATATTGATGTACTATAAGTATTGGTGATATTACATTGCGTGGTGAGATTTTATAATAAGAAATATTGGTGAAAATAGATGGCGTGATGGAATTTTAATTAACAATATTAATTTATATTAACAATAATATGTTACTCGGTGGGATTAAGATTTATATGTTCGTCGGTGGAATTACAGTTTAAATATTATAGAGGTAATTTTTGCGTGTTTAAATAAAAATAAAAATTTTGTTGCGGGACGTAACAATCGCAACAGAAATGTTGGAATAACTTCGACGCTCAAAAATTATGTCTCTCTAACGCACCAGAAAAGTATAAACTTGAAGAACGCTGCGTGGGATTTGACGTACAACGGTGACAAAAATTATTTCAACTATTGCGTACCGCTCAACATGTTGCTGGGATTTTGCGAAGATTATAAACGCGTTGTGATTAATGCTCGTCACGAATTGATTTTGATACGTTCGCGCAACGATAATAATTGTCTATTCGGACACCCATCGTCGGAAGCTGAGATTGAATTACTCAAGATACAGTGGCGTATGCCTCATGTAATATTGAACGAGATTAATAAATTGTCGATGTTGCGAATGTTGGAAAGCGGACGATACTTGAACATGAGTTTCAGATCTTGGGATCTATATGAATTTCCTCTGCTGCATAGCACGACTAAGCATTCATGGACCGTGAAAGCCGCCTCCCAGCTAGAGAAACCACGATATGTGATCTTTGCACTGCAAACTGGTAAAAAGAATTCAGTGTCACAAGATGTTACATTATTCGATGACTGCAAATTGACCAACGTTAAACTCTATTTAAACTCGGAATTTTATCCCTATGATGATTTAAATTTAGATTTTGAAAAAAATAGATTCGCCGTCCTATTCAACATGTACTCTCGTTTTCGCAAATCTTATTATGGATGCGATGATAATGCAACGCTATTAACTGTTTCAAAGTTTCTACATTGCGGTCCTCTCGCGATCATTGATTGCTCGCGACAAAACGAGTCTGTCAAAACTGCTACCGTGGACGTGAGAATAGAGTTTGAATGCAGGGAAAATATACCGGCGAATACTACCGCCTACTGTCTCATCTTGCACGATCGGGTTGTCGAATATAATCCATTGACCAATGTAGTCCGCAAAATTACATAAGTCAGCAAATATCCCCTCCATTGCATATGAAAAAATATAAAAGATTGAGATGTTTGACGATCGACATCAGTCTGCGATCGGATCTTGTCATCATGGCTGTGCCAACGTTTGTGGATCTACAAGGATTTATCGTTGGGAAAAATTTTGTCGTGAAGGAAGCTGCTGTTCTGAGAAAGGGATCCGTTCTTTCTCATTACATTTTTACATGTCCCGAACCATGGCACATGCTCACAAAATCTGAGAGATGTCAGGTTTTATGGTTGATGAAAAATCACCATGGATTATCGTGGAATGATGGACACGTTTCATATTGGAAATCGAAACGTTTAATTACGACAGCGGTGATGGGTGCAACGGGGGAGGATGATGATGCGTCACCTCTCGTGTACGTTAAAGGGCATGAAAAACGGCAATGGCTAGCCGATATACTGGACAATGATGCGAGAAACGATGTGATTATCGAAACTTTGGATGCAAACTATGAGGATGTAGCTTCTTTAAATAAGTTAGATGTTAAGAATACTGTACGTTGTGAAAATCATGTAAAAAATTGCGCTTTAGAAAATATATTTAAGATTTATAATTGATGGTTGAAACATCATGATTCATCGAATCCATATTTATAATAAATTGATGATGCAATATATTTTTATCGTCTTTCTTATTCTCTCCTTTCTTTCCTCATCTCTATCTATGTACGTGTGCAGTATCGTGTTTCCGTACGTGACACAGCTGCCACAGATATTATATTTCGATACTACATTGTGGTACATGATAAAACATTTAAATATTTGATAATTGAATATAGTTTTACGTTCGATGACCGTTCGACGAGCGTTCATTCCCGTTCGACGAGCGTTTGTTTCCGTTCGACGGGCGTTCGTTTCCGTTCGATTACCGTTCAATTACCGTTCGACGAGCGTTTGTTTCCGTTCGATTACCGTTCAATTACCGTTCGATGACCGTTCAACGGGCGTTCGTTTCCGTTCGATGGGCGTTCGTTTCCGTTCGACGGGCGTTCGTTTCCGTTCGATTACCGTTCAACGGGCGTTCGTTTCCGTTCGACGGGCGTTCGATGACCGTTCAATTCCGTTCGACGAGCGTTCGTTTGCATTCGATGACCGTTCAATTACCGTTCGACGACCGTTCATTTCCGTTCGATGACCGTTCAATTACCGTTCGACGACCGTTCAACGAGCGTTCGTTTCCGTTCGATGGGCGTTCGTTTCCGTTCGACGGGCGTTCGATGACCGTTCAATTCCGTTCGACGAGCGTTCGTTTGCGTTCGATGACCATTCAATTACCGTTCGACGACCGTTCATTTCCGTTCGATGACCGTTCGACGAGCGTTCGTTTCCGTTCGATGACCGTTCAACGGGCGTTTGTTTCCGTTCGACGATCGTTCGTTTCCGTTCGACAGGCGTTCGTTTCCGTTCGACGAGCGTTCGATAGCCGTTCGACAGTCGTTCGTTTCTGTTCGATGACCGTTCGATAGCCGTTCAATTGCCGTTCGATGACCGTTCGTTTACGTTCGACAGTCGTTCGTTTCCGTTCGATGACCGTTAAATTTTATATTTTATATGTTTTATATATTTTTTATTATATTTTTTAAATTTTATATTTTTATTATATTTTTTAAATTTTATATTTTATATTATTATATTATTATTTTATTAGACATACACACACAAACACACACACACACACACACACAAATTGTATAATACACGCACACACTAAATGTTATATTTAGTATTGAAAAGAAATGTATTTATTTACGCGCCTCTCCTTGCGTTCCCATTCCTTGCGTCTCTCTTGCGCTAGTTGTAAGTATAGCGATATTGTTCTCTCTCTCTTTCGTACGCGCTATCGTGCTAACAATAAGTCTCGCGTTAGTTGTAAGTCTCGCGATATCTTCGTTCTCGCTCGTACGCGTTATCTTAGCTATTATCGTTCTCTCTCGCATACGTTGTTCTCGCGATATTATAGTTCTCTTTCGTATGCGTTCTCTTCGCGCTATTATCGTTCTCTCTCATTCACAAGCTCGCCGCTATCACTCACTCACTTACCTTTGCGTCGTCCTGCTCCCACCTATGTGGCATCTTACAATGCATCATCCTTGTCCCACGTTGACACCATCCTTGTCGCACGTTGATGCCATCCTTGTCGCACTGTCCTCTTCACACACACACACACTTTACGCTATCCTTTTCCCACACGTAGCGCTATTCTTCTCACACCACCGTCTTCTTTCCGCGGATCCCCCCTACCCGCGCGGACCCCCTCGTCCATCGCTCGCGCCGCGGACCCCCCTACCCGCGCGGACCCCCTCGTCCATCGCTCGCGCCACGGATCCCCCCTACCCGCATGTGACGTCATCATCCCCCGCGTGACGTCATCATCCCCCGCGTAACGTCATCATCCCCCGCGTGACGTCATCATCCCCGCACGTGACGTCATCATCTCCCGCACGTGACGTCATCATCCCCGCGTGACGTCACCCCCCCCCCCCTCGCGTGACGTCACCCCCCCGCGTGACGTCACCCCCCGCGTGACGTCACCCCCCCGCGTGACGTCACCCCCCGCCCGCGGTTCCCCCTCGCCCCTCACCCCCCCTCGGAGCCCCTGGGTTAGAAACCTCATAGTATTACTACTAATGCGTTTCTGGAATTCCGCGGGAGCTTCTGAGAATCCAAAAGGTAGTTTTAGATATTCGTACTGACTGTTATAAGTCGCGAATGAAAAATATTTTGTAGAATCCGGATGTATTGCAATCTGATGGAATCCATCTTTTAGATCGAGCTTCGTGAAATATTTTTTACCGTATAAACTATC
This sequence comes from Camponotus vicinus, assembly GCF_025532165.1. Taxonomy (NCBI): domain Eukaryota; kingdom Metazoa; phylum Arthropoda; class Insecta; order Hymenoptera; family Formicidae; genus Camponotus; species Camponotus vicinus. The sequence continues at coordinate 5,433,794 of NW_028141980.1, read as the reverse complement.
CAAATGATCATTAATTATTGGGAATGGGTATTTTTGCGGGTAAATATGCTGGTTCAATGGTCTGAGATCTACGCACATTCTTTTTTTTCCATCCCGTTTTGGAACTAACAATACTCGAGCGCAATACGGCGATATACTCGGTTTTATTATATTTCAGCTCAGTAAATCATCGATAATGACATCCACTTCTTTTTTCTCATTTACAGACATTCTTCGAGGCGCCTATCGGAAAAGAGAATCATCTTTTAGATAAACTTTAGCACAATAATCGTCCTTTATCGGTTCTATGTTTAAATTATCCACAGTCTTAAAAGTTTTTAATAATTTATTTTTTAACGCAAAAGATATTTCCGAATCTAGATTCTCGCAGATCTTATCGCATATATTCGGCGTTTCAGTTACATCTACAGGGTGATTCTGAACAGACGTTTGTCTTTAAAAAGATAAATTGTCGAGTCTATTCTAAGACGATTTTCCCTTTACCAAAATTGTCTACGAGGCTTAGTTTTTAAATTATTAAATAAAATAGTTCGCGAATTACGGAACGAGTACAAGAGGTAGACAGGGACGGCGCAACTCACCGTCCGATACAGGCGATCATGTGGGGCGCGCGACGCGATCAGCTGATTGCTGCACACGATGAGTGTAACAATCAGTGTGTGTGTGGGGGGGGGTGTATTTATGCACGCGTATCCACACATGCACCGTACTCTCTCTCTTTCTCTCTCTTTCTCTTTCTCCCTCTTTCTCTCACTCTCTCACTCACTCACTCACTCACTTATTCTTACCTTAATAATGAGATTCTTCATACTGCTGATAAATAGCAGTGCCCAGTGTGTTGCACGATAATAATCGTCGTCGACGAGACGTCGTTTCTTCAACACGCAGTCTGACACAAATAAGCGAAGTTTTTTCTTTCATCACTTTCGACACTTTTACAAATTTACTCGCGCACTTAATCACTCACGATTGATAAAAGGAGGAATTTACCAACGGTTACGGTACGAATTTAATAAACGGTTAACGCATTTAATTATTAATTACACACTCGATTAAAGAAACGCGTTAACAGAACGCGATACTCGATGCAAAGCGCGCGACGACCGACGACAAGCAGGTCAGGTTAGTACTAGCGCGTAATGCTACACGTTTATGTTTGGCAGCGCTAGAGGCGCTAGTATTAACCTGACCTGCTTGTCGTCGGTCGTCGCGTCGCGCGCTTTGCATCGAGTATCGCGTTCTGTTAACGCGTTTCTTTAATCGAGTGTGTAATTAATAATTAAATGCGTTAACCGTTTATTAAATTTGTACCGTAACCGTTGGTAAATTCCTCCTTTTATCAATCGTGAGTGATTAAGTGCGCGAGTAAATTTGTAAAAGTGTCGAAAGTGATGAAAGAAAAAACTTCGCTTATTTGTGTCAGACTGCGTGTTGAAGAAACGACGTCTCGTCGACGACGATTATTATCGTGCAACACACTGGGCACTGCTATTTATCAGCAGTATGAAGAATCTCATTATTAAGGTAAGAATAAGTGAGTGAGTGAGTGAGTGAGAGAGTGAGAGAAAGAGGGAGAAAGAGAAAGAGAGAGAAAGAGAGAGAGTACGGTGCATGTGTGGATACGCGTGCATAAATACACCCCCCCCCCACACACACACACTGATTGTTACACTCATCGTGTGCAGCAATCAGCTGATCGCGTCGCGCGCCCCACATGATCGCCTGTATCGGACGGTGAGTTGCGCCGTCCCTGTCTACCTCTTGTACTCGTTCCGTAATTCGCGAACTATTTTATTTAATAATTTAAAAACTAAGCCTCGTAGACAATTTTGGTAAAGGGAAAATCGTCTTAGAATAGACTCGACAATTTATCTTTTTAAAGACAAACGTCTGTTCAGAATCACCCTGTATATTGAATATCGAATGGACAAATTCCTCTGATTCTTTATTTTCCTCAAATTTATAATTTCTGTTATGATAAATCAAAGTTATGTTTGAGTTCTGAAAGAATTGTCTTCCCAACAGTAAATCAAATTTCATTGTGCCATCCCCGACTACTAAAAAATCTATACCCAACCAATTTGGCACTCCTTCTAATTTTATTAGATCGTATCCTTTGCCCAAAATTTTTATTACAGAATTATTAACGCCTTGTAACTTAATGTTATCAGTGACATGACTTAGTTTTCTATTACTATAATGTTTTTTGTAGACGGACTCTCGCATTAAATTTACATAACTCCCTGTATCAACTAAAGTTTCCAACGTTGTATTGGCATTCGAACTTCGTACTTCCACGCAGGGTCGATCCTCCGCCTGGGTTGTCATCTCACTCACATGAATCGTGTCCGTCAAGGTAGATGTTTGGTCGGTCGCTGTCTCCGAATCCTGGCTCTCGATGAGATGACTCGTTCTCGCGTTTGCTGTTTTTTTCGGGCAGGCTGGGCTGATGTGACCTTCCTCTCCGCATGTGAAACAGGTTGGCTTCTTGACTTTGCAATCTTTTGCTAGGTGACTTATCTGTTTACAATTGAAACAGGCCTTGTCGCTTGTACCTTGTGATGAGGTAGCACTCTTATTTTGAAACCGGCTATGTTCTCCGAAACGTGTGTTTGGCCCGCTTCTCCTTGATAAGGTCGAATCTTCCGTTATTCTTCGAACGTGATCGATAAAATCCGGGACATTTGTTATCCATGTACTAAGTACTAATTTCCGGGTGATTGGATCTTTTACGCCGTCTGCTAACAATTCGATTTTTTCCTTCTCTGTTAATGAAAGATTTTGCATCAAGCTTAACTTCTCTTCCGCATAGTCAACAAACTTCTCTTTGTACATGTTCCACGTCCTTTGTCCTATCTTGGCGAGCGTTGCTGTATATGACTCCTTGACTTCAAAATGCCTCCTTATGTGGAATTTAAAATCTTCCCATGTCGCCACTGAATCCATAGGTTGCCGATTGTACCACTCCTGGGCACGATTTTTTAATTGGGAGATTGCGGCCAGCACAATCACTTCATCTGTAAGGCGGTACATACGTGCTGCGCACATAATTCGCTCCAACCATTTTAATATGTTTTCCTCGTCTCTTCCTGAGAAAGTTGGAATTAACTTCGTGGCAAATTTCAGCTGCTGCCAGTTTATTGCCTCTGTGTTGACCTCCACTGTCGTACCTGTGTTCCCCGAAGCGGCAGGCGAGCCTCTTTGTGATCTGCCGTCGGAAGATCGTTGGCGGTCCTCCATCACCTATACTACTGCTTGCACGATTTCTTGAATGTTGATCTGCTCGTGAGAGTTTATTCTTTGTGTACTCACTGCGACCTTTGTTCTCGCGGCAGATGCCTGAGCACATCCAAAAGAGCTTCCCGATGGCCCCGGCATTTGCCGCTTTTCGTCTCGGCCTCCTAGTACATTCGCGGCGCTCTCTCCTCTCTCACTACCGATCTCCAGTGCCTGGTCCATTTCCAACTGCTCCGGCCACCCGTGCCTTGAGTAGAAATCCACAATTCTATCCAAAATACCTCCGCGATTACCGCTAGTGCTGAGATTTAACCGCGAGGCTAGCGATCGCAATTGATTTATAGACAGCTTATCTATTTTCGCCCGATCCATTAACGGGTATCCTTTGTCGCAATGGCTGCCTTCCGGTCGTGCCACGTGGCTGAACTTTCTCGAACAATCTGTCTTTTCTTCTAAGCACTATCTCGCGTAAGCTCACGAATTTCTTATCCGAATGTATATCCGTCTCGGTATCCGAATCCCACTTCTGAATTTAAAATTTACTTTAAGCCCAGCTGTAAGCTAGGTGAAATAAAATAAAAAAGAAAAAAAAAATAATTAACCGTATATAAAAATATATTTATTTGAAAATTCAACTGCTCTCAGCTCTCCCTAAATTTACACACGACTTCTTACTTTCGCTGCTCGAACTCAACTCCGCTCTCTCATCACTCTCTCCCTTCCATGTCCCTCATATCCGAAATTTTTGCCAGTCATTGCCGATAACGGCGCCCTTATCCTCCCTTCAGCGAATTAAATTCCCACTTTCGCCGAAATTCGGCCTCTTTTCGCCGAATCTAAGAATCCCTGTCATATCGACCCTTTTGATATCGACCTATGTCTCTCTCTTACGCTTACAATATTTTCTATTTTTTGTTCCTATTGCTTGTACTTTTGTATTGTGCAGTAATTCTAATGCTTAATATTTATTCCTATGCCTAATATTTTCTCTATTGTACGCAGGGCCTTAGTATTTCATTTATATATGACATGATACATTATTTTTGTTATCAGGCAAGAATATAAACGTACAATATTTATTGATATTTACTTATCGCAATTATAATTTCTTTAAAAAATAAGATGTATCATTATATTGTTATGGAAATATATAAATATGGTTCTATTTTGATATTGAGAATCTGCTTTAAAATAGTTAGCTGTGTATGTTCATAAAAGATATACTACATGTTTGAAATTAATTTATATTTTTAGATGATATTTTTAATAAACTAACGAACGTATAATATTTCATGCATAATACATATTTCAGATTTTTACATATTGTGTGTATACTATCTTAATCATGTATTTGACTTAAGCGCATTGACTCAAAATATCTAAAATATGTATATTTAAAATATGTATTATAAACTCATTCTTATTTTATACATTCTTTAGAATAATGCTTTTAAATATATAAATTAAAACATTTTTTATTTTATACAGCTCTGGAAAACCACACTGCGATTAAAGGTAACGCTGCTGGATAAAAGTTGTACTGGATAAAGGTTGCACGTAAGACTGCACTGGTACTCTAGGAACTGTAGCACTAGAAACTCTTGGAAAATAAGTGAGTATGTCTAAAATTACAACCAAATATTACAGGCGAGCAAAAACTAATACAGATTCTTTGTTAAATTCAATTGAATCTGATCAAGCTTTTGCTCAATGTTTAAATAATGATTTGATAAGAAACGATAACGATATGAATATTAATGAACAATTAAATTACATTGATTTGGATGATAATAATTTAAATAATATTGAATTTGATAATAATATTTTAGAAAATTTAGACAATTCAGATAGTGATACATCTAATAATGATTTTATTAATGAAAATACTTTAAATAATGAATCAATTAATAGTTATCATGATAATCTTAATAACGTTCATTACAATCACAACTTGCCACTTGGGCTTTGAAAAATAAAATTACTCATGTTGCGTTTAATGAATTAATAGCTATTTTAAAATCAAAACATGATGAATTATCTTCGGATGCTCGCGTATTAATGAAAACTCCTAAAAAAAATACATTAAAAATTGTTGAACCAGGACATTATTATCATTTTGGTTTAAATAATTGTATTCAAAAATTATGTTCATTTGTATCTTTAAATAATTTACAACAAATAGAAGTTTACATAAATATTGATGGTTTACCACTTTTTAAAAGTTCGAATCAGCAATTGTGACCAATATTATGTAGTTTAGTTGAAAATCGTAATAAAGTAGGTATTGTAGGTATATATCACGGGGAAAAAAAGCCAGACGATGCAAATGTATTTTTAAAAGATTTTATCGCCGAAGTTATCGATTTATTATCGCACGGTATCATAATAGACAGAGAGAACGAAAGATTTAATTATTCCTTTAAAATTAAAGGTTTTATTTGCGATACTCCTGCTAAAGCGTTTATTAAATTTACGAAGGGTCATACCGGTTATTATTCATGTACAAAATGTGTTATAGAAGGCGATTATATTAACGGTAGAGTTTGTTTCTCGAATTTAAATAAATTCCTCGATAGAACCGATTTCGATTTTAGATCTAAATCTCAAGAAGAACACCACATAAATTTAAAAACGTCAGATCTTGAATTACTAAAATATTTAGATATGATTAGTGATTTTCCTGTAGAGCCGATGCACTTAATTGATCTAGGTGTTACAAAAACTTTAGTGAGTATATGGTGTACTGGTAAACCATCAATAAAATTATCTTATGCACAAGTTTTACAAATTTCTCATTTATTAATAAATCAAATTAAAAATATCCCGTTAGAATTTAATCGTAAACCAAGATCATTAGAAGAAAGTAGAAGATGAAAAGCTACAGAATTCAGATAATTTTTATTATACACAGGTCCTGTGGTTTTAAAATCTGTACTTAATCGTGATAAGTATCTTAATTTTATGTCTTTATATAAATGTAGCTGTCACTATTTTATCATCTTATCCTCATCATGTTAGATATTTAGATTACGCTAATTCTCTTTTTAATTATTTCATAAAAACTTATATAATTTTGTATGGCAAAGATAATTGTTCAATTAATATTCATAATTTATTACATTTATGCGATGATGTAAAAAAGTTTGGAATTTTACAAGAGTACAGTGCCTATCCCTTCGAAAATTATATGCAAAAGATAAAAGGATACATTAGACAAAAAGATAAAGCATTACAACAAATAGTTAATCGTATACACGAAGAAAATATTCTGGAATTAAATGAAGAAAATAATTTGAATTTGAAACCTAAATTATTAAATAAACATGATAACGGACCTTTACTTCAATTTGTGTATACTAGTCAATGGGAAAAAATAGTGTTTTGTAATTTTACTTTAAAAATAAAAGAACCAGATAATTGTTGTAGTTTAAATAATGGTGACATTGTTTTAATTAAAAATATTGCTAGTGACAATAAAAATATAATAATAATTGGAAATAAATATAAATCAAAAACAGATTTTTATAATGAACCATGTAAGTCTTCTGATTTAGGTATATATTTAGTAGAAAACGTTGTTAATGATCATCAAAGTTGGAACATAAATGAAATATCGCATAAATGTATAAAATTACATTTCAAAGATAAATGTGTTATTTTTCCCTTGCTTCATTCGGTTTAATCAAATTTTATAGATTTTAATAATTTTATTTTTATATATTAATCATTTTTAATTTAGAATTTTTTAAATGTCGATTATATTTTACAATTAAAATAAAGATAAATCATTGTTTTCTTAAATCTTAAATTTATTGACTTCTTAGTATTTAAAAAAATGATGAATAATGTTTCCAAGAATATTATTATAATATTAAAGTATTATTCTGAGAATAAATATTTGAAAATTAAATAAATTTTATATATGTATATCTTAAAATTAAATAAATTTTATAAAACAAAAAATTGAGTCCCCCTATGTTCGTTAACGGTTTGATTCCGAATAATAATATGTATGTATTAATAATAATGTGTATTCAAATAATATTTGAAATTATTGATTTGAAGTTGCGTACACAAATTGTTAATAATTTGTAGAAATGGTGAAGACGTGGACTATTGTAATCTTCACAGAAGAAGATTCTGTGGAAATAGTACCATCTAATTGGATAATAAACGGTAAATGCTACTGGCCGTCACTTACATCGGAGAAGTTGACAGCCGCGGCAAAAAATCATATCAGACCGGATTGTTCATGGCCCTTATATCCTATCAGGCTAATACGTAATGGAACTTTTGGTAAATATACCACTTATTGCATTTTGATGTATTGATGAAAAATCTGTTTATTGCATTGTCATAATGTTATATTTATTTTGTTCTAGACAATTATACCGTAGCAAAGAAAAAATGCGAAATATTCCTCGGACGTAAATTCGGACAAGTCTTTTGGAAATAAAAGAAGAGTGACGAAAAAAACATATGGCTCTTCATTTGAAGAGAACAATCTATCGTCTGATGACGATAATAATAATTTGCTGAATAAATTGCTGACTCCTCCACGTTTAACAAATGGTTTGTATGCATTTTATATTTAATAACATATTTATATTTCGTGTTTATAAAAAGGGTTTATATTCTATATTATATTACTAACTGGTTTTTTAAATTAGTCTACTTTTTAAAGTGTTTTTTAAGCTCAGATAATTATTTTATATTTTTATTAAATTTTCCAAAAAAGCAAGTTATAGATAAATGCTTGTATTATTATATTATGCGAATTATCTTGCATACATACCAATGATTTAAGAGCATATGTACTAAGACAGATGGGGTTCAAAATTTATTATCTAATTTAATAAATTATTAGTATATACGTTTTTAAATCATTATTGAGTATGCAAAATACAACAACACATGCATTACTTACATAATACAATAACATGCATTTATCTATAACTTGGTTTGTTGAACAATTGTGTTAAAAAAATATAATTCTCTCTACCATAAGAAAAAATATGAAATTTCCTGAGAAATAAAAACTATATTTATTTAAAGTTTAAATAATAAAATAGTATAAAAAAGTGTTACAAGTTCTAAAAATTTACCTTTTTAAAAAAAAATTTTTAGGGATAAAATAGAATAGTAGCAAATAATTTATGAATTCAAAAAACACATTCAACCATTTGGTCGTCTTTTCTTCCAGATACCAGTACTTTCACAAAAACGATTACAAAAACAAACTTAAAAAAACAGAATGATGAAGCTAATGACTTTGATAGATTACGAAATGAGAAACAAGGGAATTTATTACAATCTAATGGTAAATTGTTTTTCATAATATAGAATTATTAATCACAACTTTTTACAAAATGTAAAAGCTTATAACGTATTTTTTACATATTTTATAGATAATAATGAATCTCTGACTGACGACGACCAACTGGAAACATTTATGACAGAATGTAAATGTTGTCCAGTACATTTAAAACACAAGTGTGGTATGTATATGTTACTTACAATTGCCGAATTTGCCCATTGCCTGAATTTTTTAACTACGACGTGATGTGAATAAGCTTAAATGTGCACAACGCGTTCTGGATATTTATTTTGGCCACAACACGTCAGTAGCCGTGCTTACTCGCTTAAGCTTACCTCGCATCGCATTGATTAAAAAATTAAGACAATGGGCAAATTCGGTGATTGCAAGTAACATACATTTAAAATAAAATAAAATAAATTACAATTATTTTCGATAAATTTATTAATCTTATTATAAAATAATGAATTTATTATTGTAATTACATGTTCGACAATTTATTAATAAATATATATTAAATTCTTTTTTCAGAAAATTATTTTAAGGAAATCATTCGCCAACAAAACATGCTGAAAGCAAGCATGTGGCAGTACACAGATACTCTTCACGAGTTAACTACGTCTATTAATCGTCTTCTTACAAACGATGGAAAAGTGGCTCATCGGGAGCAGGAAGCACCTTTATTTTTCACAATTTTTTCGTTTCCGTTCTTTGTACGTCCGCTGCAGGTAATATGGACGTCCAATGGATGTACACAATGTCCGACATGTACGTCCGTTGTACGTATATAAGTACTATTTGCATATATTATTTAATTTAACAAAATGATGTGTATTTTTTTAAATATTAACTTACTAATTTATCTCAATTATTTTATTAAAAATGTATAAAAAAATAATTTAATATTCAAATATATAAAAATAATATATTATCATAAATTCAAAATATTATTTGAAAATTAATATATTAGTCAATTCTTTAATGAAATTTAATGCTGCCCTAATATATTGTCTTTTTATTGAGAGAAAATAAATCTATATATACATATACATTTTCTACATTTTTAATATTTTATTTCTCATGCAACAATTTGTTTACTTATTTTTCTTTTCTCCTCTATTCTTTTCTTCTTAATTTATAAATCATTTAATAAGGAAAACTTTTTGTTTATAAATTATTCAACTTTTTGGTTCTTTAAATAAATATATTTTATTTTAAATATTTATTTATTTAATTAAAAATGTGTTTAAAAAAATTAGTTGAAATATTGAATTCTACATATAAGTCACGCAATAAGAATTAATCTTTATTAAACGTACATGTAATGAAATATTTTATTTCTACATTACATAACTTTTCTTCGTTGCGTTTTCATCGGATGGGAAAAAGATAAAATCTATTTTTAAGAGAGTGAGTCGAAGCCATACCGTGGTTCAGAGTCGAACCATTTTAATTTTGGTACACGATTTACAACGTTCTGTTTATAATGTTGCGATAAAATGTCGACAATCATACATTACTTTATAACATTGTTTTATCTCGGTGCATTCTATATGATATGTGGCAGTGGTTTGAGTGAATCTTTGCGAAAAATGCGTAAGTGCGAAATATTTATTATTTTAGTTATTTCATTTTTCAGTTAGAATCGATGTGATGGAACATGATTTTAATCTGAAAATTTAATCTTATTATTGTGTTATAAACCGACTTATAAACCTTAAAAGAAAATTTAAACATTAACAACTAATTCAATTTTAAATTTACAAAGTTAATTGAAACTTGATGCTAATAATAGAATTATAAATAGCAATTATATTCTTTATTATAAACGTTTTTTTTATATTTATCTTATTCAAAAATGGTTTGATTACAAATTTTAAGATGGAAAAGATTGTATATGCATAATATATAACAATACATTTATATCAAATAATAAAACTTAATCACTTAATTCGTAATAATTTAAAATAAAAGTGAATAAAAACAGAAAAAATACAAAAACACGTTAAGAAAAATAATAATAGTAATATATGGTATATTTAATAATTTGGTGTTTGCAATCTCTAATTTTAAAATATACATAAATTTGTAATATGCATATATTTGTAATTTTAAAAAATAAATTTCTATCGATATACAACACTTTTTAATTAAATCTTTTTGACTAATTGTGAGTTTGTTCTATGAACATGTTGACAATTGCTTCTAGATGTAATTTTCTTACTACACTAACAAATCTGCTTAGTTATAAATATTAAATTTATGCAGCAAAGTGTAGCTTTGCTAATTCAACAATTCCATTTTTTTCCGTGATCAAATAATCGTATTTATAAAATAATAAAATAATAAAACAAATTAAGAATATAGTTCCATAATATAGTTCTTAATTTGGTTATTTAAAATATAAATACTACACAGCAGCATCTTCAGATTATACTTGAAATAATTTTAAATATAAAGATACCAAATTACAAATACGAGTTATAGAGTTATGATTTTAACAACTTATACCAAATTCAAAATTTTAGATAAATATAATTAATAATACTTATTGAAAAGAAAGAGCAAGAGAAGAAGAGAAAAAGATAGAAATGATTAATTGCTTGAAAAATTTTCAAATTAATTAGATTATATAGATTATATAGATTATATTTTAAATGTTTCGTTTAACTTACGTAATTCGATCTAAGAAATGGTTCGACGCATTCCACATCATCATTCCAGACAATACATTGTATTCTTCTTCCAGTTCCGTTGTTTAAATAAAACTTGAAATATTTATATTGTTGTTCTTTTCCCACAATTCGTGGAGCATCTAAACCGTCCACATAGCCTATAATTTCATTAAAAATTTAAATATTCAAAATTACAGACAAAATTTAAAATAAATCCATTATACAAAGTATTTCAGGACGAATGGTCAACATTTTTAGAACATGATTGCACACATCATTTTAAGCAAAAAAGTTTATATATAAACATATGTTCTATTCTGAATGGTTATAAAGCTACAACGTGTTCTGGTTTAGTTTATTTAAATTTAATTTTTGGTGTAATTAAAATGGTCATATTCACTGATGCCAAAATTATTATTAATTAATTGAAATTATTATATATTTATTAATATCATTATTGTTCGAAAATCATAAAAATCATCCCGGATTAAATTCCTAACAAAATTTCAAATAATGTTCTATAATTCGAGAATTTGAATTTAACGGGCGTCAAGAATCTTCTCGAGCTTTCGATTCTTCAGAAAAACTCGTTCCCGTTATCTCGCATTTTTTCATCGATCGAGAAACGCTGATCATAAACATTCGCAATAACATTGTCATCCGTCGACAAAATCAGCGTAGCGTACGGGCATGCGCGCCCATACATCACGATCAGCTGATTGCCAATCAGCTGATCGAAAAAGGTTGCGCGCATGACAATTAAAGAATTGTCTACGTCAGACCTCATCGGCGGCCAATTGTACGCGGCGCCCTGAGGTCACCGCTAAAGTACAAAATTTATTGGGCCACGTCGCAACGGGCCCAAGATTCCGCTCGCTTTATAACGGGCACCGCACGCGAGCACCTCGAAGTCTCGCACTTTTCGCTAAACCGCACTTTTCGTTAAACCGCTTTTGTAAAACCGCTATTCTGTTATACGACCGCTTACTCACTCGGATTTCCGCTATCTCTTCTGATAATACGCAAATCGAATCGCTTTATACGACCGTCTACGAATTCGGAAAACGCTCTTGTTTCGCTACAACGCTCGCGATACCGCTCGCGAAAACCGCTCTTACTTTGTTACACCGCTGTTTCGCGAATCGCAATCACTGCACTCAACACTTGTTTTACTCTTGACTCTAATAAACGTCAGTCTTTTTGTGTGAACGAGGCGCACTTTTTTCGCTGAAAGACCTTCCGCTCCTACTGTCTACTGTCGGATTCGCTCGCGAACAATTATTCAAATATATTATAAGATTGAAATTTCATCTACGTGTTTCATAGAATTTGATTCTAATAAGTCAATAAATGTATATTCATTAAGATTGAATATGTTGTATCTTTATATCCGTCCAGAATAAGATACACGTGTTTATATAAACTTTTTTGGTTAAAATGATGTGTACAATTATGTCTTAAAATATACTGACCATTACTTCTGAAACACTCCATATATTGTTACGTCCACATTTGAAATATCTAATATGTTATTAATGCAATATAAAAATACGTATGTCGTTATAATTTATTTTAATCTAATATTTGTATATCAAATTTTAATCATGATATTTTGATCGTAATATATATCATTTAAAATTTTTATAACAAAAGTAACTTACAATAATACTTACATAGTAGAATCATAAATTTTTATATTATCGAGTACTTCATTTGACGTTAATATTTCTGCAGGATTCAATTTATCCAATTCGGAAAATCTATCTTGCATACTAATATCTTGTATACTTGAAGAAGAATGATTATCAGCCTCATTAAGTTGCGACATAATTAAGACTATCTTCTTTGTTTATTTTGGGGATATCTTGAATTTTTGATTATTCTTATAACATTCAAAATATAAAATTTATAATAGCTTATAATTTGATTCCAGTTACGTAATGATGTTTTAAAACAAATATTCAAATGTATAAATATACATAAAATGTCTTAAAATCTTTGTATATTTTAATAGTGTATTTTGTTAATAAAATAAAATAGACACTAATATAAAAATTTCAAAGTTGCAATAGTTTCTAAATGATAAGCAATCATAGTCTATTAACAAACGATCATTTATTACATTTAATTTTTTCTTAAGTAACAATTTAATTAGTTGATTAAAATAAATAATTATATTTTAAATAAAATTATGAATCTAATATTTTTATATATTTGAGAAACAAAAGTTATTTACGTTTACGCAATCACTATACTCACAATAAGGTTGAGTTCGAATTATTTAATTTGACACGTTTTTATTATAAATTATCTATTTTAATTTAGATATAAAAACGGATAATTACACACACACACACACACACATTTTTGATAGATTACAATATACACAAATACTGTAAATTAATTTCAATCAGAATGTTTATCCAAATGTTGTAAAAAATTTCCTAAGAATTTTCTGTTTTAGTGCGTATTATATTTCGACTATAAATATAATAATGAATAGGGACTTCCGTTTCCGGTGCGTTAGTAGACAGACACGTGGTTTTTCGGGATATTGTAATAGAAGAAAAGTTGTGGAAAAGTGAGTGTGAGAGGAGAAAGAAGTGTGAGGGCAGTGTGAGAGAGTGAATGGTGTGCATGTATGATAAAGGGACAAGGGCGAGTTAAGGTATAAAAGGAGAAAAGAGGAATAGAAGGGACACGTGGAGATAGGCCGTTAGGCATAGATAGGTGGTGATATAGAAGGTAAGGTGTGGAAAGGAAGATAACGGAGAGTGAGCATAGGGGGCGTAGTAGGGTAGGCAATAGAAGGGGAGCTACGGAAAGGAAGAGTATAGAGGGAAAGATGGCGGCGAGAGGTAGAGAGAGAGGAGGGAGTTTAGGGAATATAGATGATTTGTTTAAGAGGAAGAGGGCAGAGGGGGAGGAAGGAAAGGAGGTGGGGAAGAAGGAGGAAATTTAAAAAAAAAGTAATATAACGGCAAGATCACCGCGGAAGGAAAAGATAGAGGGGGGAAAGGTGAGGATGGAGAACAACAGGGAGGAAGGAGGGTGGAAAGAGATTTTGCTGGGCTGGAGAGAGGAGATGGAGGAAATGATGAAGGAGATAAGAGGGATGAAGGACTGGAAAGAGGACATTAGGGCAATGAAGGAGGAAGTTAAGGAAGGAATCAGGGAACAAGGTAAGATGTTGAGAGATGAAGTGGAGAAGGTGAGAAGAGAATTAAGGGAGCAGGAGGAGAGATGGATGAAAGAGAGAGAGGAATTGAGAAGGAGGATCCAAGAATTAGAAAAAAGCATGGAGGGTAGAGAGGAAAATAGGTTGGAGAGAGCAGTTGAAAGTGGGGGGGAAGTAGGGAGAGGGAAGGGAATTGGAGAAGTGGAGAGTAGGATTAATGAGTTGGAGAGAAAGATGGAGAAGAGAGAGAGAGAGAGAAGAGAGAAGGAAGAACGTAGTGATAAAGGGAGTAGAAGTTAAAGAGGGGAAGAGAAGGGAAGCAGTGGAGGAATTAATGAAGATGATAGGTGTGAAGGTTGACATAGAGGAAGTAAAGAGGATTGGAGGAGAAGTAGGGAAGGGAGGAGAGTCGCTATGGGTTAAGTTGGGGAGCGAAGAACAGAGAAAAGACATATGGGCAAATAAGGGTAAACTGAGAAGTAGGAGGGAGAGAATAATGGAGGATTGGACGTGGAAGGAGAGGAGGATGAGGTGGAGGTTAGAAGAGATTGCGAGATTGGAAGAAGGGAGGGGAAGAAAAGTGTGGGTGGGATATGGGAAAATAAAAATTGATGAGGTATGGTGGAAATGGGATGAGGAGGAGGAGGTATTAAAGAATTGGAGGGGAATTACAAGAACAGAAGAAAGGGGGGAAGGGGGAGGAGAAGAAGACCGAGGGATGAAATAGAGAAGAGGGATGGGAGGATTGGAGGGAAGGGAGAAGATGGGGGGGAGTGGAAGATAGCGTTTTGGAATGTAGCGGGTTTAGGAAGTAAGGATAAAGGGTTTTGGTCAGGATTGGGAGATTGGGATGTGGTGATTCTAATGGAAACGTGGATGGAAGACAAAGGGTGGGGGAAGATAAGAGAGAGATTGCCGCGAGGATTCGAATGGGGGGTGCAAATGGCGAGAAGAAAGGGGAGGAGAGGAAGGGCAATGGGGGGAATGTTAATGGGAATAAGGAAGGAATTGTTGGAAGAAAGATCGAGTATAGAGGTGAAGGAGGAGGGGATAATGGTAGGGAGAGTCAAGAATGGAGGAGAAAGGTGGAGGATAGTGGGGGTGTATGTGGGGGGGGATATAGAGCGGTCTTTACAGAGGCTGGAGCAGTGGGTGGATGAAAGGGAAATAGGACTCAGAACTGATAGGAGGAGAACGGGAAGGGAAGAGGGAGAGGTGGAGGAAGAGGAATTAAGGGGGAAAGAGATTAAAGAAGGGAGGCAATCGAAAGATAGAAAGATAAATAGAGAAGGTAGGAAATTATTGGAATTTATAGTGGAAAGGGGATGGAGTATTTTTAATGGAGACACAGAAGGGGATGAGGAAGGGGAATACACATTTACAGGAGGGAAGAGTAGTACGGTAATTGATTATGTGATAGGAGACAAGGAAGTAAAGGAAAGAGTAGAAAGGATGAGGGTGAGAGACAAGATTGATTCAGATCATCATCCGTTAGAAGTATGGATTAAGGGCGAAATAGAAAGGAGAGGGGGAGGATCAGGTGAAGGAGGAAATAGAAGGGGAGTTTGGAACGAGCAAGGGAAGATGATATTTAGGCAGAGGATGGGAACGATGGAATTAGGTGGGGAGGATTTAAGGGAGGAGTGGGGAAGAATAGAGAGGGAAGGATAAAAGAAGTGTTAAAGGAGACGGAAAAGGAGTTAGGAAATAAAAGGAAAGGGAGGAAGGGCTGGTGGGATGAGGAATGTGAGTGGAAGAAGAAAAAGGTGAGACAAGTTTTAAGGGGTTGGAGAAGGAAAGAGGGAGAGAAGGAAGAGTTTAGGTGGGAAAGAAAAGAATACAGGGAGATGTGTGAGAGAAAAAAGAAGGAAAAGAACGAGATGGGAGAGGAGGGCGGAGGAAGCTACAAGGGAAAGCGAGGTGTGGGAAATAATTAATAAGGAAAGAAAGAGGAGGAGGAGAATAAATGAGGGAGTAGGAATGATTGAGTGGAGGGAACAATTCATGAGGGTATTGGGAGGAGTGGAAGAGAGAGTAGTGAGGGGAAACGGGAGGGAAAAGGGGGAGGAAGACAGAGAAGAAGAGATAAGTAGAGTGGAAATAAGAAGAATAAGGAGTAACATAAAGGAAGGAAAGGCAGTAGGACTAGATGGGATCCCAGGGGAAGTGTGGAAACATGGGGGAGAGGAATTGGAGGAATGGGTTTGGGGGTACTGTAATAGAATATGGAAAGGAGAGAGGTGGCCGCAGGATTGGAAGGAGGGAGTGATAGTTTCGATATTGAAGAAGGGAGGGGGAGAGAAAGCAGAGGATTATAGGGGGGTCACCCTAATGTCAACATTATATAAGATTTATGCAACGATATTGGCAGAGAGGGTAAGGGAGGAGGTGGAAGGTAAGGGAATTATTCCTCCGAATCAAACGGGCTTTAGAAAGGGAATGGGGACAATAGACAACATATATGTATTAAACATGCTGATAAACAGACAGATAAATCGGAAGGGGGGAAAAATGGTAGCACTGTTTGTCGATATGAGGGCAGCGTTTGATTCGGTGGACAGGGGAGTTTTAATAGAGACGATGAAAGAGAGGAGGGTAAGAGATGGGCTGGTAAAGAGAGTGGGGGAAATAGTAAGAGAGACAGCGAGCAGGGTGAGGAGGGGAAACCGGGAAAAGTTTTTGGACGATAAGGGGGGGTAAGGCAAGGGTGTCCCTTGAGCCCAATTTTATTTAATATATTGTTAGCAGACTTGGAGGAAATGGGGAAAGTAAAATGGGGAGGGATAAAACTAGGGGAGGGGAGGGTGTATTCCCTAGCGTACGCGGATGATATAGTTTTAATGGCGGAAGAGGAAGACGAGATGAAAAGTATGATGGGAAGGCTAGAAGGATATTTAGATAAGAAGGGGTTGGAACTGATTATCGGAAAGACAAAAATAATGAGATTTAGGAAGGGAGGTCGAAGAGTGGGGAAAACGAAATGGTGGTGGAAGGGAAGAGAGGTGGAAGAGGTAAGGGAATTCCGATACCTGAGATATACACTGCAAAGGAATGGAAGGCAGGAGGCTCATGTTAAGGAAAGGGTCAGGAAAGCGGCAGCGGTGATGGGACAGGTATGGGGAATTGGGAAAAGGAGGCTTGGGAGAGACTGGGGAAGAAGACTCTGGATATTCGATAGGCTGGTGTGGACGATATTGGGATATGGGGCGGAAATATGGGGTTGGAAGGAAAGGGAAGAAATGGAAAGACTGGAGGAAAGGTATTTGAGATGGGTATTGGGGGTAGAGGGAAGAACACCAAGGTATTTAGTAAGGGAAGAATTGCAAAGGGATAAATTGTGGGGTAGGGCAGGGAGAAGGGCCATGGCGTTTGAAAAGAAAATGAATGAAGGGAGAGGAAGTGAACTGGCGAGGAGGTGTTGGGAAGAGATGAAGGAAAGATATAGAGAGGGGAAAACAAAGTCGAGATGGGAGGAGGAAAGGAAGGATTTCTTCGGGAGCAGGGGAATGAGGATAGAGGAGATAGAGGGGAAAGAGATGGTGGAGAATCTTGGGTGGAGGAAATAGAGAGTAGGGAAAAAGATAGGTAGAGAAGGGAAAGGTGGGAAAAAATAAAGGACTCGAAATATAATAGATGGTATAAGGAGGTTAAGGGAGAGGGGATTCCAGGATATCTGAAGAAGGGTGGCGAGGTTTAGGTTGGGGAGTGAGGTAAGAGAGAGTAAGTATTGGGAAGGGGAGGAGGAGAAGGTCTGTAGGATATGTGGGGGGGAAAGGGAGACATGGGATCACGTGTGGGAGGGGTGTGGGAGGCAGGAGGAGGTGGAAGGAGGCTGGCAGGAAAATGTGAGATGGGTATGAGATTGGGGGATGAGGGGGAGGGAGAGGAGTGGATGAGGAGAATAGAAAGAGAAAGAATGGGGGAGAGGGTGGAGGGAGGATTAGGGGGAGAGAGAGGCTGTGAGAGAGTGAGAGAGAGAGGAAGAGAGGGAGAGAGTGAATGAGATAAGGGGGGTTAGTGGGAGCAGAGAATGGAGAAAAGAGCAAGAGGAAACGGAAGTCCAAAGGCGGTGTGTGTGTGTGTGTATGCGGAGCAGCTATGGGTGGAGAAAAACAATCTGCACTCATGGCACTCATAAGCAATTGTATTGTATGCGAAGCGCGTATGGATAGGTTTTGCGGTAATATGTAAGGGCGGGGCAGATTGCGAACGAAATATTGCGTGGGATTATTTTTGTAGATTTTTGGAAAATATTGTAACCCCAAGGGGAACAATAAATATCTATCTATCTATAATAATGAATAGAAAAAGATACATATCTATAATTTTTGAATAATTCACTATTTGATAATTAGATTGTCGATACATATAAAATCAAAATAATTAAAGGAAGAAATATTAATATAATTTATTTAGTTTGAATCAAATTTTTTGTATTTTCCAGTTTTTAAGGTTAAAATAAATTTTTTTAAATTGAAAAAATAAAAATTATGTTAGGCACCTACCTCTTTTTTTATTCTGTAAATTAATTTATTACCGAGCAATTTTCCTCTTATCAGCAATTTCTCTGTAATGATCTCTGATCCGTTTGGTTGATTTTCCTGGATTTCCCTGGTTGTTCGGATAACTATTCAAAATTTCAGATAAAATTAGAAAATTTTAAAGTAACACATTAAAATAAGTTTTTTATGTATACCTCATATGTTCTTTTATATATACAGGGTGAGTTTTAATGGTTGTGTCAATCTTTTTATCATACGGGAGATTACCGATCGCAATTTTAGTAAATTGATTGATACATAGATGTCAGTTAATTGAATTGACCGTAACGAAGGCCGAAATATAATGTGTACAATTAAAGCAAGTTAAAAGCTGAAATTATGTAGTGTGGATTTATTATTATTATTAAAGCTACGCATTTATTATTATTATTATTAAATATATGTTATTATATTTATTATTACTATTATTATTATTTTACTGTGATCAAATTAGGGATTTATTATTATACATATTCGATATATTAAAGCGGAAAAAATACATATTTAAAAATTCAATTCAAATTTAACGCTTTAACGTTTTATGTAAAACTTTATTTCAAATTCCGCATTTATTTTTATGATAAATTTTTATTGTTTTATATGCTAAAAATATGCAGCAAAAAATTTTCTTCCTTCTTAAAATAAAATTACGCAATTATTTCATAAGAATGTATTTCTTGTGGAACAATTGCGTGATTTTATTTCAAGAAGGCAGAAATACTACATACCTTTAGCGTATAACAATAATAAAAATTTTTATCATAAAAATAAATGCGGAATTTGAAATAAAGTTTTACATAAAACGTTAAAGTGTTAAATTTGAACTGAATTTTTAAATATGTATTCTTACTGCTTTAATATATTAAATATGTATACATAGCTTTAATAATAATAATAATAATAATAAGTGCGTAGCTTTAACAATAATAATAAATCCATACTATATAATTTCAGCTTTTCACTTGCTTTAATTGTACATATTATATTTCGGCCTTCGATACGGTCGATCCAATTAACTGACATCTATGTATCGATCAATTTATTAAAATTGCGATCGGTAATCTCCCGCATGATAAAAAGATTGACACAACCATTAAAACTCACCCTGTATATATATATATATATATATATATATATACTACCGCTCAAAAGTATTTGGCCACCCTTAATTTAAGAGAAAACTCGAAAACGAAATTGTGTCTATTGCCTTTCATCGATGTTTATTGTTTATGCGCTAACGGAAAGTCGTTCTCAATAGCTATATTATAAATATCACTTCATGTTTACTAACAGATAGCTACAAAGCTAAATAAGGTATTTATGGCTCTTTTCCTAGAATGAATACTTTTAAGTTTTTACTACAAAGGCGCGTGTTTCATGGAATTTTTTTGTTTATTTGATATTTTAGAATGTAACGGATATAGATTTGCGTCAGTTATCTGCTGCCATTTGAACAGAAAACACATCTCTTGACGCATATTTTGCAAAAATAATATATAGATAGAGAAGATATAGATTGTTGAGGGTGAGTGGAAATAATGATGGCCGATACTTTTTATTAATGAAGAAAGTATATTCTTGATGAAACACACAAAGTAAAATACAGTAAAGGAACGTGCTACCGCGACAGCGTAAAGACGTCGAGAAACGAGGCGGTGTACGCGACAGTGTCGCCACACGTATAACGTGAAGATGGCTAACTACACGCAATGTACATGACTCCAGGCGCAACGTCGACCGCGAGATTCAAATCTCCAACACTCCCCCTTAAGCACGGAGTTGGTTCATCTCTAATAATTTTATGCATTTATTATGTTTGCTGCTAGGCAGACCTTTAGTACGTCAGCAGCCATGTCATCCGTTGAGACATGCGTTAGATTGATATCTCCTGAATTCAATGTTTCCCGTACGAAGTGATGTCTAATGTCTATATGTTTCGTACGAGAATGAAACACGGGATTTGTCGCGATCTTCTGAGCTCCGATGTTGTCGCACATGACTGTGATGTCTCCTAGGGGCTCTAATCCAAGCTCTACCAGGAACTTTCGTAGATATGACTTCCTTGAAGGCATCGCTGATTCCCATATATTCAGTCTCCGTTGACGATAACGCTACCGTTCTCTGCTTTCTGGACTCCCAGGTGATGCAACCACCGGCGAGGATAAAAGCGTATCCCGTATACGATCTGCGGTCGTCTGGGCAGCTTCCCCAGTCTGCATCAATAAACCCGGTGAGAGGTCGTCCGCCAGTTGATTTATAGTTGATTGTGTAATCTAGAGTGGCCTTCAGGTAACGCAATACGCGTTTAGCTGCAACCCAATGAGCGTGTTTGTGACAATCATTGTAACAGTTTAAATAACTTACCGCATGGACGATATCTGGCCTTGTACCCATGGCTATATACATCAGAGATCCTATAAGTTCACGGTAGGGTACTTTATTATCTTCCTCATCTCCCAAGGACTGACCTCGACTCAATTTTGTACTGACGTCCATGGGGAGTTGAAACGGCTTTGCATTCGGTCATTCCGAAACGCGTCAGAACGTCCAGGATAAATCCTCTCTGATGAATGGAGTATCCGTCTTCATGACGCATGAATTCTATGCCAAAACAGCATTTCACGTCACCCAGGTCGCGTATGTTGAAAATCTTCAAGAGATTTTCTCCGATTTTCTTGATGTCACTCCTATTCTTCGAGATGATTAAAATATCGTCGACATAAATAGCAACGACAAGCGTAAGGGCTCCCCCTTGATTTGATGAATACACGCAGGGGTCTGAATTCAAGGGCGTGAATCCTAAGTTTCGCAATTCTTGGTTCAGCCTCTTGTGCCATTGGCGTCCAGATTGCTTTAGCCCGTAGAGTGCTCTGTTCAGTCGACATACTTTGTTTCCGCTTTCTATGTCTTCGAGCATCTTTCTAGCTTTCTTTTCAATTACGCTATTTCTTCGTTCTGTACGTATAATCTGCTTCAAGGCTTCCTCGGTCATCTCGGGGATCTCCATGAATATCTCTTTATCTAGATGACCGTTGAGATAAGCAGTTGTTACGTCAAACTGACGTATAATCATGTTATATTCCGATGCTATAGCCGTTGCGATGCGAACCGAGCTTAGTCGAGCTACTGGGGCGAAAGTTTCGCCGAAGTCGATTCCCGGACGTTGAGAAAAACCACGTGCGACGACTCTTGCTTTTCTTCGTTCTAATGATCCGTCTGTTCCATACTTGTTACGCAATACGATTCTGCTTCCGATCACTTTGCGGTCTGTGGGGCGATTCACAATTTTCCACGTTCTCAATGAGATTTCTCATTTCGGAGCCTATCGCATCGTACCATTCGTGAGAATGGGACTCGTGATTGCCTGATCAATGGGGATTTCGCTAAGAACGCTTCTTGACTGCAGTTCGCTTCAGCAATGCAATACTGCTTCTGAGATCGTCCTCTCCTTCCGGTTTTGATCTTCTGCGGCCTACCGGGGCCTCTTTTCATTGTCCTCTTGTCAGTGTATGGTTCCTCGGTGTTATCATCGTCGTCGTCATCTGCGTTGAATAGTACTGTATCTTCTTCTTCGTCGATGTCACCGTCTTCTGGAATCGCCTTGATTAAAGGAATATCGATCTTCGGTATATCGCTCTGTATCTCTGACGGTGTTACGTCCCGCAACAAAATTTTTATTTTTATTTAAACACGCAAAAATTGCCTCTATAATATTTAAACTGTAATTCCACCGACGAACATATAAATCTTAATCCCACCGAGTAACATATTATTGTTAATATAAATTAATATTGTTAATTAAAATTCCATCACGCCATCTATTGTCACCAATATTTCTTATTATAAAATCTCACCGCGCAATGTAATATCACCAATACTTATAGTACATCAATATCATTCCGCCGCACGATATACTATTGTCAATATCTCCGAAAATAATCTTTCTTTGTTAAGAAGCTAGCTATACATAACATAACCTCACTTAGGAATGATGGAAATAATTTTAAGTATTTGCCCACATATAGTATCATCCGCATAAAAATTACCTACTTTACCGACAATAGGCAAAATCACCCACACAAAAGTTACCGACAGTCGATAAAATAAATTCCTACTTTAACGACAGAGTAAAAGTTACCGACAGAAAAGTTACCGACAGTCGATAAAATAAATTCCTACTTTACCGACAGAGCAAAAGTTACCGACAGAAAAATTACCGACGGTCGATAAGGAAGTTTTCTACCTTACCGACCGAGCAAAAGTTACCGACAGAAAAATTACCGACGGTCGATAAGGAAGTTTTCTACCTTACCGACCGAGCAAAAGTTACCGACAGGAAAATTACCGACCCATGATAACACAGTTACCGACGTTACCGACTGAGGATAAAGTCATTTCTTACCTTACCGACAGTGAAGACTGTCCATACCCACATTACCGACAGAGGGCAGCGCCATCTCTGGGGTAGCGATGATACTAACTTTACCGACATATAAGAGAATACCTCCTTTATTAATATGTAATCCTGATACACAAGAAATTTTACAAATCAAAAACCAAAAGACTTTATATACATATATATATATTTTTGAACACGTCTCAGCACCGACTACACGTATATCTAATTATTTTGGGACCTAAATTATATCAAAAATCATTGATTCCAGATTAACTCGAAAAATACTATAAATAAAAATCTTATGACAATTTTCCCTTAAGGAGCATAAAAAGTCAGACCGACATATGTATACATAATTATGAAAGCTCCAATACTACTAATTTTATAAACGAAGTTTAAAATATAATTTTACGTATGCAATATTATGAGTCATCATCACATTCCAAACTAAGACTATGGAATATTCCGCTCGAATATTATTGCACAACATTACGCAACGTGATGAAATAATTAATTATCATTAAGTAACAAATGAATTTATTATTATTAAGCGTATGCAATAACTTCCATTTATATTAATTCACAAAAAATCCGTTCAAGAGAACATTGCGCAACATAACGAAATAATTAACTTATTAATATTAAGTATATGCAATAATTTTTATTCAAGAACCCAACAGGGATAAATATTAAAAATAAAAGCAAAGAATAAAAATTGTTGCACCATTTACTGAAATAATTTATAGTCTTTATATACTTATATCCCACCGCATAATCATAAATACTTATATGTTAAATAATAATTGTAATTATAATAATTATGATGTCAGAATTTATTAACAATATTTAAAAGCATTTTTCATAATAATACATAGAGACAAAAATGAACTTTCGAACGGAGCATGCTAGAAACTCCGTTGACATTTCTACAGCTAGAGCTTAAAAAACTACATTAGAAAATATATGCATGTAAACTGCAAAGAAATTCTGATGGTCTAATAATTATTATAAAACTTATGTGTCAAAATACAATGCAACCAGTATAGCCGATTCTATACTGACCGCTCCGTCACCCCCACTCCAATTCTGAAGAGTCCCACTATCTACAAATTAAACTACGCCCAAACTACGCCCAATTCCTGCGGCAACGCCCAGCAGCGCGCGCATCTTCCCCACGCTTGTGCCAGCGGCGCGCGCAACCAGCCCGGAGAAGGGAACCAATGAGCGACCGCGCCGCCCACGCCGAGGCGCGCGCATCTTCCGAGGCGCGCGCATCCGTCACGTCAGCGGGAGCCAATCCCAAATCATTGCGCAACAATCACGTCAGAGAAAACCAATCACCCGTTGACAACGCGGCACATCCCTCGAGGCGCACGCATCTTTCGAGGCGCGCGCAGCCAGAAGCAGAGGAGGGAACCAATCACTGCTCGACTCCCTCCACGGAGAAGCGCATCTCCTACTATTGGGACCGTGTGCAAAACTGGGACTGACGACTATATAAACCCGTGCAGAGCGGTCTTCCTCGCATTTGGCCCAACGATCTTCAACATTCAACTACCTCCGGCACTTTGCCCAACGATATTCACAGTGTTAATACTTATATCTCCGAGATTTTGTACGTGTATTCAGTTAATAAATTCAGTGACTATTGAACATTGAGTTTCTCAATCAAACTCCTGGACTGCAACCTCCATCCCGAACTGTCACTGAGGTAGACGGTATCCAGCGGAAGGAAGCAGCATCCACTCATCAGCCTAGTGAAGGGAAGCAGCCTTCACACACTAGGACGTTTCAGACACTGGTAAATATCCGACCACTTGTCATTAATCTAACCTTTAATTTCTACTAACAACTAAATTCAGTGAAACAGTGCGCGACAATTCGGGAACCTTACCTTTGATTACCCGTATTCCTTAATCCAGTTATTCAACTTAGTAAATATCATTTCCAATTGGAAAATTTATCTGGGACTTATCTCTTTGATAAGACGACGCGATAGACAGTGAGCGAGTGCGAAACTGCAGCGGCAGGTCGAACCCAAGTCTGGCTCGGTGGAAAAATAATTATCTTGAGGAATTTATTCCCATGATAGAGGTTGTTTCTCAACCTAGAGCTGGTGAGGCAATAGAAAAAATAAGCGGCCTCCTGTCAATCGACGTCCGAGTAGGCGAAAATACAGTTTTCGATTAATAGGCAATTATCTTGAGGGATTTATCCCAATGATAGAAGTTGACCTTTTGATCTTGGATTGAATTTAGCCTTAACTTCAAAATACGAGATACATCCCAGGACTTAGAGACAATACACTGGCTTAGTTTATAACAATTTGAATCATTATCACTACTTGCAATTATAACCTAACCTTACGAGGTTAATACTAAGCCAGCCGTATGATAGGTGGATACCTTGTCAGCGTATCCAAACTCCTGATTTTTCCTCGAATCCCCTTTCGATTTTCAGAGAATCAAAATAAAATAAGAGTTTATTTGAAACCAATATAACACATTAACATTTCAAACAAATAAATTCTCGATAATCCTAATTTACCATCAGTTGGTAATTTTTCCAATAGTCATCAATCAAAACTTACCATCGGTCGATAACTTACCATCGGTCGATAACTTACCATCGGTCGGTAAAACAGAAAGTGACGCTAACCATCGGCCGGTAAAACAGAAATCTAACTTACCATCGGTCGGTAAAACAGAAAGTAACGCTAACCATCGGTCGGTAAAACAGAAATCTAACTTACCATCGGTCGGTAAAACAGAAATCTACATTACCGACGGTCGGTAATTTTCGGGAGTCAACGTTATCAACAATAAAATTTTTTATACTAATCTTTCTATTTCTGCCGGTCTATACTTCTATCAACTTTGGGGACATCTATCTGACTATACTCGGGATAACAATTATAAATTGAACATTCATATGGAATTCCTTTTTTCTTTTTTTTATTAACAGGTATCGGGTATTCTTAAATTCAACTTTACGCAAAAGTAAGTGACTTCAAAATCACCAAAGTCTTAAATACTAAATAGACAGGTTTATAATTGGTTAATTAAACGACAGATGGTCCGAGTGAGACAAGGTAACTTCAATACCCGTCGAAATATTCTACGCCGTGTGAGACGAAATAGGCAAACGCGACGTACCTTCTTCCCTATCATCACTCTTGAGAATGAAATCATTGCACCAGTTCCCGAGATCATCGACTTAGAACCTCAGTCACCTATCCCCATAATCATTATTGAGGAAGAAAGCCACGAAATTATTCCAGTCCCACATAATCAATATTCTCCCTCCAATCTAGTAGAAAGAATTACCGAAGATAGAAGCAACTGTTCAACCATCTCGCTAAACTCCGACCAGGCATCCATCCCCGGACCTTCAGTGGATTGGAGTCAGAGTCCAGAGACTGCTTCCATCTCGGGGACATTCCAACATCTTGACACCGTACCCCTATACAACTACTATCCCGAGGAAAACAGCCTATATAGTCCTCCTAGCTATTCCCCCGTGGCATATGAAGACCCAGACCCCTTCGAGCCCTTAGAGATTTCCCTAGCTTCCCCAGAAAGACCCATCTCAACCATAAACATCGAATATTCTTACTTTCTACCAGAATTGTACGGTTACCCGAGGGAGGAATAAAAGGATATTCAAATTTGTAAAATAAAAATATATATATATACTTTGAACAAAATAGAATAAACTTATAAAATTTAGTGTGAACGTTTATTCTCACTCCCTCCTGAATCCTCTCTACAAGCACAATAGACCTTCAATCTCTCGGCGTCCCAGGGTATAGCCGGCCTAGCAGGTTGCCCTAAAACAAATTGAGAGATTAATTGCGTCCAACTGGGAAAGTAAGACTTCCAGACCAGTCCTGAGGAACTGGGGACGTAACAGTAATGAATCCATTGCGAACTTTCGATGCTAGATGCGTAGGTGGTAGAGAGAAGAGATCGAGTTCGCTCTTTAAACACTCGCTCGAATGCGTGTGAAGAAAAGACATATTTCTTTATCGCAAATTGCTCGCTGTCGCCCGTCGGTCACCACCGTCGTTAAATTAGAATGCTTCGAACATAACCGCTTAAGAAAATATATCGGATACGGTACGTTTTTTACCGATTTTACGCCGTTTCGCAGACGTCTTAAGTCTTTTTTTCACAACCGTATGACTTTTCTTCTTCTTCTTTTTATTTCTCTATACTTTTGTACTCGTTCTTTTTTTCCCAGCCGCTTTGATTTTCTTACTCGTCCGTCGTCGCTTACGAGCCGATGTTATTGCGGATCGTGCGATGTGATTATCAAGCCCGACAAAAGGGAACTGAGCTACATGCATTTTCGCATCAGACTTATATCCCGAGCCCTTCATTAGACTACTTATTTTTTCTTTGGCTTTTCTCTTGAGTTTGTCTCGCAATTCTTCAAAACGGTGTTTGACCGCTATCTTAAATGGCGTATTGTTTTCGACGTCTTCGATTACATTAACGCCGGCTCGTAAAGCTTCTTTCCCCACAGCTCGTACGGCTTTACCTAAATATGGTAGTACGCGTCTGAATAATCCCCCGAGAAAACTACCGATTCCGTGACCGCGCTGATAGGGCGATCCGACGAAAACTCGCGGGATTCCGCCGCCGCGACTGCCTCCGTTCTGTAATTCGTCGCGATATACCGAGTAATAGTCCATTAATAATAATAATAATGAACGGTCAAATGCACTTTTTCTCTTTCGCAGATTCCGTGTATTTTATAATATCTAATCGATACGTCTAAAGTGCAAAGTCACAGTCAACGTTCCGAATTCGAATGGTATACCTCCCCCTAGTTGATCTCTTATATCTATTTCGATTGTTCGGAAACATGTTTGACGCAAAGCGATGTATTGTGCGAAAAATGACTTATCTGGCTAGATGCAAACGAATAATTATTTTGAGCATTGAGCGCGACTATTCGAAGAAGGGGCGATTGTACATCACCCGTGATATAAGGCTCGCAAATGTCACAGTAGACGAAAAGTTTGTCGGGAATGCCTCGCAACAAGCTAGCTGGTTTGTCGGCTATTATATGCCCGGTAGCATCCTCGAGTGCAAAAAGAAATGACGGGAAAAGTAAGCGTGAACGTTTTTTACCGTCTATATCAAAACCGAGTATTCGACAAAGTTTGTCGGAAAAATATACGTAATGGACCATGTCGCATTTCTCTTCTACGCAAGAAAGTTTCACAACAACTCTACCTCCGGCTTTTAATTCCCAAACGATATGGAAGTTTACCAATTTGGACGCGTAATTCATCGTTTCTATAATATCGCGTATATTTGAATAAACGCCTGGCGGTACTTCGGCATCATCTACAGGAATTATCTCTTCGTTCTTCCTTCTAACATTGAGGAATTGTAATGTACCTTCTCCAGGGCGTATATGTAGAAAGCTACAGGGAAACTATATCTCCGTGAGCGCTACTTCCCAACGGCCGCTTAAGTCTATACGTTGAGGTAATTCGGTGATGAAACACGTTGTTTTATTTTCCGGAAAGTATCGCATGCTACTATTGCTCGAGAGGATTATGTAAAATTCTTCCCCTCTCATTTTGATATTAAACTCGAGGCTGGTATCCAAGAATCGAATTTAGAAGGATATCCCCGCCAACTAACTAGTAATTGTTTATTGTTACCTCGTCCCTTGGTTTTTATCACACGGTCTACGATAAATTCTCCCTCTCGCAAGTCTTTAATAACATGTGTTAATTCTTGCTCGTAAAAAATCCCGTCTATAACCTCGCCCTGTAAATCACTTATTGTTAGTTCGTATACAGGAGGTCTTCTCCATTCGAGAACCAGCCTCGTATCCTTTCTCAAACGCTGCTTTTGCTCTACTGATGCGTACGAGTTCGCCCGCTTTGTATTTACACTTTTGTTTGCGTCCGTGATTTTTTCTCCCTTCAGCATCATCATCATCATTGATATTCCAACGTCGATTCATATTTTCCCGCGCGATACGCGCATTTTCCAACGTAACGGCCGCGGGTTGCATTTTAATGCTAGAATGACGAGTATGATTGTAAGCGCGAACAATGTCCTGCAAAATATCGATATAACGACGAGTATTTTTATGCGTAAAATAACGCCACATCCTCTCCTTAAGTGTTCTATTGAAACGCTCGACTATAGCTGCTTTAATATCAGGATTACGAGCTACACGAAAACAGATGTTTTTTTCGTTTAAAAATTTTTGTACAGCAGTGGCGATAAATTCTTTACCTTTGTCGGTTTGTAAATATACGGGTAAACGTTTTTTGTTTCTCGAGAATATGTTCTGAAAGGCCTTTATCACGCACGCCGAAGTTTTATCGCGCAAAGGTTCTACCCAAGCAAATTTGCTAAGTACATCGATAACCACCAGTAGATAGGAATATCCGTCATTATAACTCTTAAGATTACGAAGATCGATTAAATCCGCCTCCCATAAATCATCGATATTTGTCACGTTATAATGTAAACGCCGAAATTTTCGTCGTACTGGACGATGCAGCGTGTACGCGTCTTGCGATTTAAGCCAGTCGACAACCTCGTTACGCGAGAAATTCGGCTTAGCCGCTCGTGATAAATTGACCGTCGCTGAATAACCCGCGTAGTGCGAAGGATCGTAATATAATTTTTCGAGTTCCATCTTATTAGAATTTGCTCCAACCGAATAAACCTCTTGCTTTCTTCGTCGGGGAATTCTCGTCCTTACTTGCTAATGTTTTATCGGCCTCATCCTCATCCTCATCGGCAGATATAAATACCGTATCTCCTTCGGATACAACCGTCTCGTTTAACCTGCTGCGTGAATGACGAGTTTTCGGAGTGGAAGTAACAGCTGCTAATTCGCTGCTTTTAATACGACGAGCTATTTTGCTTGCGTGTAAAAAACTACGATTTCCTATGAGACTGGAAGGTGTGTTTATGTCGTGCAGTAATCGCGCAAACTAAACTCTTCCGATTGCTTTTACTGTTTTTCTCTCGCGTATCGCGTCATTTATGAGTTCGCTAATATTCGAACCCATTACAACCGCACCGTTTATAGTTACGAGTCCTTGTCTATCCCAACCGATCTTTGACGACGGGGCATTGAGTAAATATTTCAATAGCATGTGAGCTTTGTAGCGATAAGTTTTCGGCACACTTTCGATTATATTTTTAATCATTTCCGCCGATTGATCGCGTTTTTCCCGAAACTATTAGCGTCACCTCCATCTTCAACGCTACTAATTAAAGTATGCGTAAATTCAGCGGTATCGTCATCTTTCAAGTACATGTCCTCGTCCTGCTCAGTTTTATCATCGGCGTCGTCGTTTAAAGCCCCACGCGAATCTTTGCGAAAACGCTTTTTTGCATCCCGAACAAAGTAAAGATAACGTTGAAGTACTTCTTTATACATTTTCCATCTTTCACCCTCGTCGGTGGGAGTCGAGAGATTGAGAATACGACACATCTCCGCATCGAGTCGCGATAAAGGGGTTTCCGGTGTCCGTACAGATTTATTATTATCATTTTCCGTATTATTAACATTTTCCGACTGTTGATTTTGTTGCTGCTGCATTCGTTGCATTTTGTCGAGATTTTCCGTAGAAATTAAAACCATTTTTTTAGCCTTTTCCATTTTTAATACTTTTTCAAATATTATTATTTTTCCTCACAAAGGATATAAAGAATTGTATCTTTTTTTCACTCGCCGATAATCCGTGATAATAAAGCATCGAGTATAGGACCGATAATATAGGGTAAAAATCCTCCGCGTTGTAATGTCCTCCAATAGTTTTCTTTTAGTCTTCAAATTATCCCGCTTTGCCGCGATGCGCCGTAAAGTCGTTTTATGCTTGGACAAGCGCTTTTTTTCGCTAGATTCGAGCGGTACGTTACCTTCGAGCGTATTGAAAATACACTCCTGAATACACTTTACAAATTTATTGTCACCATCGCGTAAGAACGCCGCTCTTTGATTTTTTTTTCAAATAGCATAGAGTTTTTAAGAGACACAGGTTCCTCTCTCCGATGCGATGTTTTGCAGTCTTTATCGCGCTATTCGGTAAATTCCTCGCTGTCGCCATTGATGATGTTTTGTTAGGGTCTGCTTTTTTCACCATTGCGCCATAATCGTACAACTACAACTCGCGGGTGCGAATACCGTTCTTTTATACGCTTCCACCTCTAATGACTGATTTACGTGGTATGTAGACGTAATGTAGAGTATCCTCCGGAAAGATACACGTGCGAAATCGGTATTCGTCTGGAGTCGATTGTTTCAAATCGAGCAATAAATATCCATGCGGCTTCGAGGTAGCGTCGTAGTACGCTTCTTCCATAAATTTTGGATCGTCGGGATATACCTGGCGTGCTAAATGACGAATTTGCGCGCGATCGCGCGGATTTTTGAAAATTACTATATAATTCGCGTTGAGAGATATGTCGCGCTGCCCACGCCCCTGATGGAAAAGATTTGCGAAATGAGTATAATGCTGAGATTCTTATGATGACTTCCTTTGGTAAATAGATCCACGATAGCGTCACACGAAGATGATTCCCTCATAAGATCATCGATTATCACCAATTTCGGAGAAAGCGGATCGTTAGTATAATCTTCCGGGCACGGTAACCCTTCGTGAAATTCGATTATATTTTTCCTCGTTTTTACTAAAGCATTATCACTATATTTGCTCTCACTTTTCTCTTCTACTCTCTCACCCGTGTCGCAATGTAAGTACTGATACGCATCTTGCCACTCGGCGTAATAAAATAAAATTCTCTCGAATCGGACATCGGACATGCGGGATAAATGTCGAAGAAATGTTTTCACGAAAATTGTTTTCCCGCATTCCGTAGGACCGCAGACGATCGACGTCCAAGGATGTTTCCAGCGCACGTCCATTACACAAAATAATTGATTTCGTGCTTAGGAACAATCTCATAAATAAAAAAGTAAACGATGATATTTAACAACAATAATCTAAGTAAAAAATGCGCATGCTCCTCGAATATTATTTGCAGGAATGTAAGAAGAAAATAAGCTTATTCACGGGGGCCCCATCCGCGGCGGCCGCGTGCTCGCGCTAGCGTTCTCTGTTACGCGTGCGAGCGGAAAGCACCGCTGATTAGCCGATACACGGCGCGCGACCGCGAGTAAAACACTAACGCTAATGAGCTCATATAATTGATTCTCTATATACGCTTATAGTATAAAAAAATAAAATGCTTAAATTCTGGAAAATATATTTTAAATCGATGTATCGTCTAAATTACAAAATAGCTGTACATACTCGTATTTTATGAATCATCCGATAGCTGACTCAGATAAACACTATCCCCCCGCGATATAATAATATCTAGAGATTCTTAAAAGCCTAAACGCTCGTTAAAAACTAGAGACATCCAATAAAATAATCTAATCTTAAGATAACCATCGAAGGTTTTTAACGCTAATGAGCTCATAATTGATTCTCCATATGTGCTTAGAGTAAAAATAAAATGCTTAAATTCTGGAAAATATATTTTAAATCGATGTATCGTCTAAATTACAAAATACCTGTACATACTCGTATTTTATGAATCAACCGATAGCTGCCTCAGACAATCATTATCCCCCGTGATAAGAAAACAATTCTCTTTCTAAATAATTTAGGAAGATATGGAAAATATTCTTATTTCTCCCGTGGTGAATCACTGATATAGCTTAGAGAAAATTTTTAGAAGTTTCTAGAAACGTTTATAGAAGTTTCTCGGTATTTTTTCTTTGATTATTGTAAAATATTTTGTTTGAACACGCATTTATGCTCACTTCTGCGCATATTATTTTCCCACCACTCTTTTAGATTTTTTTTTTAGGGGGAGAAGCAGTAATATAAGCGCGAGGACAAACCGCGTATTCATTCGAATTCCGCCGTTAACAGAAATTAAGCCTCGAGCGAAGAAGAAAAATTCTACGCAAATACGCTACCATTGTTGTGAGTATTTTTTACATAGTGCACTCGAAAGTTAATAGCAATGGCTGGAACGACGGAAATAGCCAGTTTTGTGAAATCCGCGCACGTTTGCGATATTACGGAGCCGGGAAATGGAGACAATAAAATCGGCAACGGTGGAAGAAACCGACATTTGTTGCTATCAACAACATATGGACTTAATTCATCCTTCACTAAGAAGATACAAGTGGGATTGCAATCGACGAAGGAAGACTGCTTCATTCCAATTGTTAAATTAACGAGCAATAATGCTGATGGGATTTGTCTCGACTTCGACACGTGGCAGCAATTTCAAACCTGCATGGATCACATGAGGCAGTATTTGAACGACGATCAAAAAAGAACGGGGGGATTAAATCCGATTATTATTAACAATATCACCATCAACTTTACCAGCGCTTATGGCGCGAGGGCTATTCTAGTGGCATACAAGGAAACCACCGAATATTCCGCGACTAATGGCGAGAAGGAAGAAGAACAACCTCCGTTGAAGAAACGAAAAATTTATAACACCGCTATCGTGATGCAGAAAGTTACTTTCCTCGGCTCGGAAAATATTATAAAATGCGTAAATACGCATTTGTCGCAATTAATTAATATCGTTGATACTGTCAATACATGTGCTAACTATATAATAAACGAAATAGAATTAAAACTTCCCTCGTCGTACATATATTGTGAAATTATAAAACTCACAATTAAAGGAAATTATAAAGAAATTGAACAGTGTCCGAACTCAAATTAATAATTTAACATTTTTAGATGTATATTTCAGCATTGTATTTGTAGAGATACTTTCGCTTAAATTTAATGAAATTTCTCGTACGATTTTACAGAAACGAAAATTTTATGAAAACCAATAAATAAACGTATATCGATAAAATGTAATAATAATAAATATCGTTTTTCTTAAACAAATTCACAGAGTACTTTTTTTTACTACGTTTTCAATATATCTCACAATATCTCCTTCTGTCCTTTACTGCGAACACGCAGCAACACGTCGTGTATTGTTGTTATTATTATTAGCATTAAACGAGTATTTTTTCTTATAAAGAAACAAATAATTTTAAAAATTTATTCTACTCGTGTAATAGCTATGGTGGCCGCAAAATAAAAATCTTTGACAAATGAAATAATTACAAATTTTTTTATAACGCTTAGTTTTTAAAAAATCATATGTGCATACCAATACTTAATTAAGGTAATTAGAAAAATGCTTGGCGTCAGTTATTTTTTCGAAAAAACAAAATAAAAAATCAAATAGATTATTCGCGCTACGATGAAAAATATAATTACAATACGGTATGACTACAAGGAATTTCAAACTCCTACATTTTTTCGGGACTTCTCCGAGCGGTGATAAAGGTTTGATTGGTTTTCCTTTTTCGAGCGGGAAGAAAAATATATAAAACGGACAACGTTTAACCGAATATAAGCATTTTCGAGATTTTCTTCGACCGAGGAAACTTGTACGATTTTCACTCGCGTGTTATTCCTTTGAGAAAAAAAATGTAATAAAAATTTGATATCAAGATGTGTAAAGTTGGCTGCGAATTTATCTCCAAAGATAAATTTCGCGAGTTACATTTCCAAATTAGCGGAAACAAGTGAACATAATTATAGTGTATTTTCGAGTTTCACGTGTGCCTGCTCCGATACAATGCTTGCAATTTTATATAAATTGGGGCATTTCGACGGCGACGCGAAATTGCTAAATATTGCCGGCGAAATAATTAGTGCACGAAGAGCCTTGAGAAGAGATGAGAAATATGAAGAAGAGGAAGATGTAGGTGGACATGTAACCTACCTACTCCAAAACTACAGCAGGATCCAGTCGGCGGGTAATTATTTTTACTTATTTTATTTATTTTTACTTTCGATGAAAAAATACGAAAAATCGCGATTATAAAGTTAAATATTTAATTACTAATTAATCGCAGGAAACAATAATCCCGCGAAAACAGCGATGGTGCGACCTTCGCGTAGACGCCGCGCTGAGGAAGAACCCGAGGCAGGTCCTTCACGTAAGTTTGCACTAAAAACAGTTTGTAATAAAAACGAGTGCTAATTTTTCTCAGATAAATTGTTCGGTAGTAATGAAAATAATAATTAATACTAATAAAAAATATTCTACATTTCAGGAAAACCGCGATTACTCGAGGAAAATCCGGCGATTCCCGTTGTCGTTCTTGACGATGACGACGACGGCGAGGAAAACATGGACGATGACGTTGCCGACATCGCATACGCAGTCAGCACCCCCGATAGCGAAGTGTTCTCGCCAGGTAAGATGATGTTGATGTAAAATATATACTAAAACGAAAATCCGAATATAAAAGTATTTTTAAAACTTTTTTTAAATTTTGTTTCTATAATATTAAATATTCAAATCTTAAAATATTATTAGAATTTCCGCGAGAGATGGAGGAGGAGTGCGAGAGAGTGGAGATTAATGAAGAAGAGACAGAGGAGAGCGGGGAAGCAGAAGAAGAAGTGCAGGAAGAGGAAGAAGTGATAGTGGTAGAAGAAGAAGAAGAAGAAGAAGAGACAGAGAGAGAGGAAGAAGAGGGGTATGAAGAAGAAGAGGAAAATGTATACGCTCCCTCCAGAGAAGGTAACTTTATTAATTTATTTCTCGGTATATTTTTATGCTCGAATTTAATCCAACAAATTCTTAATTTTTCTTTAGAAACTCGTCGCAGGGGGATTAGCTATTCCCCAGAATATTAGTAACGGAATAAAAAACAACGAATATTGCTAAAAAGGTGAGTTATTTCGTTGTATTAACAGTCATAGTACGGATTACAGTCGAGTATAAAAATATTAAAATAATAAAAATAATAAAAATAGTATTTTATAATTTATACGGTTTTTTATTTTTAACAGTGCAATACGGAGGTGGTGTTGACGGCGAACAAAATTCAGCGCTCTCCCGCAGCAATGAGGAAGAAGAAGAAGAAGAAGCGATGGAGGAGGAGACTGAGGGCGAGGTAGCTGAGTTACCCCGCTCGGAAAATATTTCATCCGAGAATGAGGAGGGTGAAGAGGACGCGGAGGAGGAGCATGAGTACCAGCAGCAACAACAACATCAACAACAAGAGCAGCAACAACTTCACCATCAGGTCGGAAATAATAATTTTAATTTTGTAAATTTAATATCGAAAAATGCGCGACAATTTAGAAGATTCCGGGTAATCGGTAGAGAAGCGAGTTTCGCGATACGACCGTTGACTGAAGGCGTCGATATATATCACTCGTTAGAAAACGCGTTTCGCGAAATTCACGCGTATGCGTTAAATTCATGCGAATCGGGCGATTACGTAGGATTATCGTTTGATTCGCCGAATTTATTGCGTGGTCCTGCGGGTATATCTTTTCGTCCGGCTCGCGATTTGAGTTATGAAGATATTTGGAGACTCGTGAGTTCGTTAGCACAGAGCGCCGGTGGTCTCGATATCGCTGACCAATTTAACATACGGGTTTATAATGTCTCTATGCCTTCAGGTCGCGGTCGCGTCGCGTTAACACGCGGGGATGTCGCGAAACGTTCGATAG
This sequence comes from Camponotus vicinus, assembly GCF_025532165.1. NCBI lineage: Eukaryota > Metazoa > Arthropoda > Insecta > Hymenoptera > Formicidae > Camponotus > Camponotus vicinus. Next base: position 5,396,883 of record NW_028141980.1, on the reverse strand, counting down.
TCGAAATTAATAATTCGGATAACCTGTGCTTCCCTCGAGCCCTCGTAGTAGCTCAAACTTATAGTGAGCGCGGTAATATCCGTACAGGCGAGCTGCATGAGAAATGGAACGCGATAAGATATCCGCATTCTTCGTTACAACGCGAATGTGCATTGCAATTAACGAGAAATGCCGGTGTCGTAATGCCGGAAGAGGGTTGTGGAATTCGCGAAATCGAACGTTTCCAACGTTATTTCGCCGCCGACAATATCGCGATTGTTGTGTATAATTTTAATACTTTCGGTCGTGGCGAAAAACCGTTGTATGACGGAACCGAAATACTCACTTCTCTCGGACGCGAGTCCTCGCGGCGATTAAATATCGCGTATTGCGAGGATTTGCAACATTATAATCCTATTTTAAATTTAAAAGCCGCCGCTGGTACTCGCGATTATTGTGTAGCGTGTAATGGAGGCTTTCGAAATGATAGGTCGAATAGTCACCGGTGTTTAAATAAATGCCCGCGATGTTTATCCGTACCGCCGTGCGATTCCACTTACGCCGAAATAAAATGCGACGCGTGCAATCGGTTATTTTACGGTGCAGGGTGTTTCGAGCGTCATCGTACGACGGTAGGACACGCGCTAATGTTTGTAGCATTGTGCGATTTTGCAACAGTTGCGGTCGTATCGTTAAATCGAATTTAAAACACGAATGCGGCGTTTCTTATTGCAAATTATGCCGTTCACAACAACCGCGCGATATGTGTTATATGCAACCTCTTCGACAACGTGTCGATGTTTCCTCTGCCGGGCCATCTTCATCAGCGATGGTACCGGATGAGGTAGATATATCTAGCACGAGAGAAGAAGAAGCACATATGTGATAACGCGGAAAAGAACGAACGTGCATATGAACGCGGAAAGGGACGTGTGGCTTTCGTATTTTACGATTTCGAAACGCGACAGGACGAGACGGTCGAAGGAACGGGAAATATAAAAAAACATATTCCGACGATATGCATCGCGCAACAGATTTGCGAAGCATGCGTGGGGGAAAATAACATGTCCGTGTGGTGTCGTTGGTGCGGAGTGCGAGAGTTCGTATTTCAACGCCATCCGGTTAAACAATCTGTAGATTTCGTTACGCGTCCGGTAAAATATATTTTAAACACATAATTTGTATAGCGCATAATGCGAAAGCGTTCGACGCGCAATTTATTTTGAAATATATCGTGGAAAATTGTAGGAATATTGAACCGAAAGTAATTTTAAACGGCACAAAAATTATTCTTTTAACCGCGGGACATACAAAATTCATCGATAGCGTTAATTATATGCCGATGCGCTTATCCGAATTACCTAAGGCTTTCGGGCTAAAGGATACTGAGGATAAGGGCATTTTTCCGCATTTATTTAATACTATCGAAAATCAAACGTACGTCGGACCGTTACCCGATGTACAATATTATTCTCCGGATAGCATGAAATCGCAAGAGCGCGAACGCTTTCTCACATGGCATACCGAAATGAGGGGAAAAAATACCGTGTTCGACTTCCAGCGCGAGATAGTGCGCTATAGCCGTAACGATGTTGATATTCTTCGACGAGCGTGCGTAGCGTTTAGAAAAATTTTCCTAGATCGCGGAAATGTATGCCCGTTCGAGAAATGTACAACTATTGCTTTGACCTGCATGACGGTTTTCCGGAAAAACTTTTTGCAAGCCGATACGATAGGCATTATTCCTACGGGGGGATACAGATGCGCGAGCAATCATTCGCGTAAAGCCTTACAATGGCTGATATGGATGGAGCGCGAACTCGACCGTCGTATAAATCACGTGGGGCGTGCGCGGGAATATCGCACGATCGAGGGTACGCTCGTCGATGGTTATTTCGAAACGTCTGTTGCGGGAAGGATGCAGCGTCACGTGTTGCAATTTCACGGTTGCTTTTGGCACGGATGTCCAACTTGTTTCCCTGTAAATCGCGATAAAGCGCTTTCGTCAGGGGAGGATCGCGGAGATACATTAAATTCGCGATATAAACGAACTCTCGCAGTTTCATGGCGCCTACGTTAGCGGGGATACATAGTGTCGGAAAAGTGGGAGTGCGCCTTCGACCAAGAAATGCGCGACAATCGCATAATGTATGATTTTCTCGCGAACCATCCGATGGTAGAAACACCACCGCTCGATCCTCGTGACGCGTTTTTCGGTGGGCGTACGGGAAATATCGCAACTCAATACGAAGTCACAGGTACGGAGAAAATACGCTACGTCGATGTATGCTCTTTATACCCGTTTGTTGAAGACGGGCGCTTTTCCGATCGGTCATCCGGAAATTTACGTCGGCGATGAATGTACCGCGTTAGTCGGAAGGTCACCGAATTATAATTTCGACTCGCTCGAAGGCCTCATACGCTGTAGAGTACTCCCTCCTCGTGATTTATTTCACCCCGTACTTCCGCATCGCGTACGAGGAAAATTACTCTTCGCGTTATGTCGTAGTTGCTGCGAAACATTTTCTCAGACACCGTGCACTCATAATGATAGCGAGCGTGAATTCGAGGGTACCTGGGTAACCTGCGAATTACGCAAGGCCGTCGAGAAAGGTTATCTCGTAACGTCGGTAAGCGAAATTTGGCAATATAAAGTTAGCCAATACGATCGTACGTCGCGGCAAGGTGGATTGTTCGCCGAATATATTAATACGTTTTTGCAGCTTAAACAGGAAGCCAGTGGTTGGCCGAGCGAATGCGGGGAAAACGACGATGAGGCAAAAGAGCGTTACTTGAGGGAATATGAAAAAACCGAGGGTATCGCTCTCGATAAGCGAAACATCGCGCGGAATCCCGGTTTACGCGCGGTTGCGAAACTGTGCTTAAATTCATTCTGGGGAAAATTCGGCCAACGATCCAATTTGCCGACTACCGAAATCGTAAAAACACAACAACGTTTCACGACATTATTAACGAGCGTCGAATACGAGATAACCGATATATTACCCGTGAATAACGAGGTGATGTATGTTTCGTGGCGACTGCGACAAGAGGCTCTCGTTCCCTCGCCGATAACAAACGTTGTGATAGCTGCGTATACGACTGCACTAGCGCGTTTAAAATTGTACGAGTACCTAGAACGTTTAGATCGTCGTGTATTATATTATGATACAGATTCGTGTATTTTTATAAGCACCGGTGATTCGAACGAATATGTACCGCCTATGGGAAATTTTCTAGGCGACATGACGGACGAACTCGAAAGCTACGGCCGTGGTAGCTATATCGAGGCATTCGTATCCGGGGGCCCGAAATTTTACGCTTACATCGTGCGAACACCGGAGGGTAATACTCACGAAACTTGTAAAGTTAAGGGTATTATTCTCAATTACGAGAACTCGCGGCGAATTAATTTTAATACTATAAAAAATCTACTATTAGCGAGAGAAAAAGACGCGCAAGAAAACGAAGAAGAAAATAGCGAAACTTCGATAAATCTACGCTTTAATGCGATTCAACGTACGGCGTTTCATGAAATTATTACGCGAAGTGAAACAAAAATATGTGCGCCGGTATTAGTAAAGCGTAGATTTATCAATAGCAGATATTCGCTACCATACGGATATGCGGCGGTATAACAATATTCTTATTTCTTGGGTGTCTTTCTCTTTTTTAAATAAAAGTCGCGCATTTTCCGATTTTATTTTAAAAAATAGAATTATAAATATTGTAAGTAGCATAAGAAAAAATGTAAAATTTATAACAATATAAATATAATTCTTCTTTGTATATATTTCTGTATATTAATAATAAGCAAAAATTTTATTAAAAAATGGCTGGTTTTGAAAAATATTAATAAATGTGAAAATTTTTTATCTTAATTCTTGTTTAATACTTTTAGCTTTTCCCTTCTTCCTATATAGCACCCCACCTCGCGTTCAATCATCCGCATGTTCATCTTTTTACCTCTGTAGTGCAATGTAGTCTAATTATAATTATTGTCTCGTGCTGAAACTTTGTCTTTTCCGATAAAGCGCGTCATGAACCGTTCGAGCGGAGGGGCTTGTTTCGATATTCCATAGTGGGCCCCGAGACGAAGTGGGAAGGTAAGGATTGTTTCCTCGAGACATATACCGGCTACCCCCCGAAAGTCGGTAGGTGGGGGGTTCGTTCTGCCAAGACGTAGCGAGACTAAGGGTTAGGTAACGGAAATTTGACTTGGAACCCTATACAGGTGGGCCAGAGCTGGAGTGGGAGGAGGATTGCTTCTTCGAGTCTAGTACCGTGGAGGTAGGGAAATAAAAATTTGATAAATCAGCGACATAGGCGGCGTCGACCAATCGCAGCTCTGGGCCACTATGATGCAAGCCAATCAAACTCTGGGCCACTATGGTGCAAGCCAATCAAAATCGAGTCTTCGGGAGGTATTGTTTCCAATCAGAACACCTCCCTCCACTTCACCCGGTCACGCCCACGGCGCCAGGGGCCGAGTGGTGGGGGTTTGTTTTGACGCACCATAGTGGCCCATATCTACTAATATATGATGAATATTGTTATTTTATTATTAATTAGTATTATTCTATTTCAAGTTAATGAAAAAGATATATATTTTTTAATAATTTTTTTTAAATTTATTTAATAATACTTTTACGCAAAATAACATCTATTTATTAAAAAAAAATTATTATATAAGATTATTGTTGTATAGCAATAATTGATTGAATTATAATACTAAATAAAAGTGAAGTAGACATAATTAAATTATCATTATGAACGTACATATATTATAGTATACAGGGTGATTCTAAATAACTTTATGCTTTTGCAAAAACATAATCTTGACCGAATTCTAAGACGATTTTTCCTTTGGCAAAATTTCGTCCGAAGCTTAGTTTTTGAATTATTAAAGGAAGTAGTTAACGTATGACGGGTCGAATACAAGAGGCAGGCAAGGATGGCGCGATTCACCGTCAGACGCGGGTGCTTGCGCGGGGCGCCTGCTGCGATCAGCTGGTCGCTATACACATACATACACACATGCGAACACATACATTTTTTTTTTGTGATACGCAGGGGAAATCCTCCTGGATACCCCCCCTCCCCGGGGAGGGAGAGAGGGTTATGCCGGACTCCTACCGGCTAAAACCCCTGCGGGTGTCCTCCACCGCGGTGTCACGGGGGAGCCACGGGTACGCCACAGGCATTCTTCCGCGACTCCCCCACCGCAATCCCTCGTTGTAGCCAGGAGGGAGGACACCCGTCCGCCTCCCGGCTCCGTCTAATGGGGTTCTGTCCCGGTGGGAGATCTCCCCGCTCTACACCGGGGCCCCCTCGCCGCGGACCCTGGACGGGACCTCCTCTTATGCCGGATGGGGGGAGGGAGGGGGGAGCACCAGGTAGGCCATCAGGCCCTGCCAGCCCCGGAGCCTCCCTCTAGCCCCCCATCTGTCCACCTAGCCTGCAGTGAGGGGGGAGCGGGCCCCCAATAGCCCCCCCCACTCAATCAGTCCCGCGCTGGGGCCTGGGGCCCAGGCACGGGTCGCCTTCTCCTCCCTCGCCGCATCCTCCGGGCCGCGACATCCTGCGCTTCTGGGGGCGGCATGCGTCGACGGACCCTCTCCGCCTCCTCCTTGGTCCTCATGACCTCCTCGCAAAAGGAGGCCACCGCCCTCCATTGCTCCTCCCCCCGCACCATGGCCCGCATCACGGCGCAGAGGGAGAGATCTTCCCCCACCACCGCGGCCAAGGAACGGCGCTGCACCTCCCAGGCCGGACAGGCCTCGAGGGTGTGCTGCGCCGTGTCTCGGTCTCCCCTGCAGTGATGGCACCCGGGGGTCGCCTCCCTCCCGATGCGGCACATTTAGTAACCGAAGCAACCATGCCCGGTCACCACCTGCGCCACCCGGAAGGTGATGCGCCCCCAGGTCCTCCCTAGCCACTCCCGGAAAACAGGGAGAATGGCCCCCACTACTCTTTGGCCCTTGTGGGCCGGCCCGGCTAATTGCCGCTGCCAGTCCGCGAGGACCAATTCCACCGCTTGACGGCCAATGGCCCTCCTGGTCCCCGGCCCCACGATGGTTCCCCCCCACGGAGCTCCCTTACCCCCCAATATGCGGCCGACTGGCCACGCGCCAACAGCTCCAGGGGGGGGAACCCGCCAGGATTGCCGCCGCCGCATACGCGACAGTGCGGTATGCGCGCGCGGCCCTCAATACAATGGGGCGGTGTGTCCCCCGTAGCATGTTCCTGATCCTTCTGGACCCCGAGGCCGCATCCGCCCAAATCGGGGCACCGTAGAGGGCCACCGATCCGACCGTGCCCACATACAACCTGCGGACCCGGTCGTCCGGTCCCCCCAGGTTGGGTAGCAGCCTCGCCAGTGAGGCCGCCACCCCACCTATCTTGGGGGCCAACTGGGCAAAATGCTCTTCAAATGTCCACATGCCATCCAGATGGAGACCCAGATATTTCATCCGAGTCCCCACCTGGACGTCATGTCCGTCCACCCTAAATGTGAGCCTGGGGGGGGGCCCCCGGGAGCCGTCATGGAAGAAGACGGCCTCCGTTTTCTGGGGGGCCACCTCCAGGCCCAGCGCCTTTATGCCGCTGACTATCCCGGCCACCGCGATGCTGCCAAGCGTAACCGCGTCCCTCCAGTTCTCCCCCCCCCCGACTACCACCAGCGTGTCATCTGCATAGCAAATGACTTGGCAGCCGGAGGGAAGTATCCTTCCCAGTACCTCATCGTACGCGATGTCCCACAGCAACGGGCCCAAGACGGACCCCTGCGGGACACCGCGCACGATGGGCCTCCGTCTGCGCACCCCCTCGGCATCGCGGTAGGCGATGCACCTCTCCTTGAAATAGTCCCGGATTACCCTGGTCAGGTAATCCGGGACCGCGGGACTGTAGCCCCTCTCCTATCTTGTCCCACGGGAGGGTGTTGAACACGTTGGCTATGTCCAAGGATACAGCCAACGCCACCCCCCCGCGCTGGACTATCTGTTCCGAGTGGGCCCGCAGACAGTCGATTGCGTCGATCGTCGACCGGCCCGCCCGGAACCCAAATCGGCGCTCATTGAACCCTGCCACTCGCTGCAGGTGCTCATTGAGACGCCCCACCAGCACGCGCTCTATCAGCTTACCGACCTCGTCTAACAGACAGAGAGGTCGGTAAGCCGATGGGTCATCGGGGTTCCTCCCTCCCTTCGGGAGGAGGACTAATCTTGCCTCCTTCCAGAGGGAGGGGAAGACTCCCTCCCTGAGGCACCTCGTGAAGAGGTACCTCAGGGACCCACCAGCTTCACCCATGACCAGGGCCCAGATCTTGCCCGGGATGCCGTCCGGACCGGGAGCCTTATTCGGCTTCATCCTCCGGACGGCCTCCCTCATCTCCTCCGCTGTCACCTCCCAGCCCTCCCTCCACTCGGACATACGGCCCGAGAGGGGGAAGGGCACCGCACCCCCATCTCCCCCGGGGAAGAGGGTCTCGACCACCTCCCTGAGGAAGCCGGGGGCGAGAGACTCCGTGGTCGGAGGCGCCCGTGGCCTCAACTTCTTGAGGACCATTCTATACGGGCGCCCCCACGGGTCCTCATTCAGGGAGGCGATCAGCTCCTCCCAGGCCCTGGTCTTAGACCTCCCGATGGCAGCGCAAAGGGAGTGCCGAGCCTCGCGATACTCCCCCCGCGCCTGCTCTATGCACGCCTCACTGCTACCCTTCCTTCGCAGGGTCCGTTGGAGCCGGCGCCTGGCTCGGACCGAGGCATCGCGAAGATTCGCGATTTCCTCGGTCCACCAGTACGCCGACCTCTTCCCGCATCCCTTTCTTACCCTTGGCATCGAGGCATCGCAAGCTCTCCAAAGAGCCTCGCGAAGCCTCGACGCCAATTCCTCTACTTCCATTCCTTCCCTGACGATCCTCCCCCCACACCCATAGCGAGGCATGCATCGAGGCCATCAGGAGGTCCGGGTTCAACCTGGTGAGGGACCACCTGCGCTCCTCCATCACGTCCGCCCCGGTGGGGGGCCGAGGGGCAGCCAAACCGAGCTCGATGTACCTGTGATCCGACAGGATCTCAAGCTCGGCCGCCACCCTCCAGCCCCCCACCCTGCGCAGGGCCGCAGGGGATACCCACGTCAGGTCGACGATGGACTCCCCCCGCGGCCTCACGCACGTGGGCACGGACCCCTCGTTGAGCAGGGTCAACCCCAGTGACCCTGCCCAGTCCCGCAGCACCTCTCCGCGCCGGTCCCCGTACCGGCAGCCCCAACTCCTCGATTTGGAGTTGAAGTCACCCATCACGAGGACCGGCCCGGGAAGGCCGCTCCTCACTGCCTCCTCCACCTCGCCGAGCTCGTCCTCAAACTGAGCCAGGCTCAGCGAGGGAGGAAGGTATACTCCAATGACGCAGATAGTCCCCCACCTCACCATCACAAAATGCCGGCCCCTGGCCCCCATCCCGCAGGGAGGCGACCTTTCGTCACCCCCCCGCACGATGGCCACCAGGGGTACGGCCCTCCCCAGGCACCCGCCCGGAAACCAGGACGGGTGCCCGGGGGGACTCGCATACGGCTCCGACGCTACACCCAACCCACAACCACGCTCCGCCATTGTGTGCAAGAAAAGATCCTGCGCACGGCGGGCGTGGTTGAGGTTGGCCTGCAAAATAGTTAGAGGAGCGGACTTGCACCTAGCCATCTGCTTCCTCCGCGCCCATCTTCTCTGAGTCCCTCCTTACAGTCCTCTCCCTCGGGGGCCTCTGCTCCTTGGGCAGAGGTTTCGGTCGCGGCTGCTGCGGCGCCTCCCGTAATTGCTGCTGTTGCCCCTGCTGATGTTTTTGCTGCCGCTGTCTCTGCCGCTGTTGGGGGGCAGACGAGATGGGTGGGGCTCGCCCCAGAAACCGTTCACAGCCAGCTCCTCCCACCCGATGGTCCGCCCTCTTCCCCGCCTCCGCGCACGGTAAGCAGCGAGGGGCCGCTCGGCACGAGGAGGCCGTGTGTCCCGCCGTTCCGCACCTATAGCAGGTGCGGGACCTGTCCTCGGCGTTGCTGCATCTGGCTGCGACATGCCCCTCCCCCCAGCACTTGAAACAGTGGGAGGGACGCGCCACAGCCAACTCCACTCTGGCCGACATCCACCCTATCCTTAGACGGACAGCCGTGACCAAATCGTCCGCCGCCCTAACAGGACAACGGACCAAAGCCACGCCCATTCCATTAGCTGGCCTACTAATGGAAACCTTGATCTCCTCGTGTTTGGCAACGCCCCTATCTGCGATTGCCGCCACGACCTCCTCCGCTGTCACCGCTTCGTCTATCTCCCGGACACGAATCGCCGCCGATGGCCTATCTATTTGGACAGAGGGGTCCTCGGCGAAAACCCCCCGCATTTCCGCGGCAAGGGCCTCCGCCTTGGACTCCCTGTCCTCCCTCGTGAGGCCTGGGATCTCGAGGACATACGAGCCCGTCAGTCCACGACGGGCCCGCATGTCCTTGATGCCCAAGCTTCTCAATTTGTCCGTACCTACGGCTCGTCTCGCTCTGCTCAGGACCTCCGCGTATGTACCATCGGGGGCCGTGATGATGACCGCGGTCGTGGACCGGGTCCTCCCCCCCCTTAGTGGGGGAGGAGGGTCTCCCCCACCGCCGCCGCGACTCACCACAAGATCTCCGGCCGAGCCCGTTGGCGACCGAGGGCGGGGGAGGGCCTATTCTGACCCCCCCTCCTCCCGGCCACCATAGCCCATGTAGGTGCCTCGGGCTTCGGTTCCTCCACCTCCTTCCTTGGCTCCTCCCGGTGCTGCTCCTGTCCGCCCTCCGGTCGTCCAAAATACTCAAGGACAGGAGCCGCCGACCCCTTCTTCTTCTTCTTCTTTTTCTTCTTCCTCTTCTCAAGCTCCCTCACGACGCCCGACGGCCCCGGTTTAGGGGTCTCCGGCGCCGGAAGGTGATCGAACTCCACGAAGGGGTCTGCGGCCGGGGTCTGCGGGACAATCAACGATCCCCACGAATCCCGGACGCCGAGCCTCTCCATAACCTGCTCCACGATTCTGTTCACCACCCCCTCCATCTGTTGGAGAAGGCGGAGACTCGAATCAAACTCCCCCGTACCTCCACCAACGCGGGGGGAGGCGCGGGGCGGCCCCCGCTTTCGGCAGGGAACCCCCGCACCCCCCTCCCCGACAGGGGAAGACAGACGTATGTGGGGAGGGGGTGAGCGGGCCGGGGCGGGCGACTCCCTGTCACCCACCTCCGCCCGCCAACCACCCCCATCCATCCCATCGACGAGCCTCTCCTTCACGTCCCTGAGCTCCTCCTCCATTCTTCCCATCTTCCGCTTCAGCTCCTCATTCTCTCTCACTATCTTTTCCGCCTCCTTCCTGTGGTGTGAGGCCTGTTCCACCTCCTTCTCCATCCTACACTTCTCCAGCTGTAGCCCCCTGATTTTCTTCCTAAGGCTAGCCACCTCCTCCCCCTCTCCATCTCGCTCCTGCTGTATTCTGTATGCGAGTATGTTAAGACCCGCATGGATCTTAAGGGCAGCCATCCTCAACAACCTGACGTATTTCCCTGTCAAGTTTTTCGAAGTCGTAGCCACCTTCTCGATCGTCCGCACCACCTGCATCAGCTCGGATGTGACGTCGGGAGTCGGTTGATTCTCCAGCTCCCCCATCACGTCCTCCAAGCCGGGCAGGTTGGCGGCCGGCGGGATGACAAGGTTCGGGTCCGCCATCCTTCTTTCCTCCCACTCTTCCCTCTCTCTCTTCCTCGCCTCCTCCCTCTCTCTCTCTTTCGCTCTAACCACGTCTATTATATTGGTGGTGCGTGGTCTCTCTCTCTTCCTCCTCTGTCTCAAGCCGGCACTCGTGGTGGAGCCCTCGTCCTCAGTCATTGAGGTCGAGCGCTCCGACCCGGACGACTCGGGGCCTCTGCTCCTCTTGACCGGCTTGGAGGGGGCCAAGGCGGACGAGGAAGCCTCATCCATCTCACCCCCCTCCCCGGTCAAGGTGGGCTCATCAACAAAAATAATAGAACCCGCCCTAGAGGTCATACCTTCATATGGCGTGGACGCCCGCCCTGTCCTATCCAGAGTCGCCGCTTCCATCCTCTCGATGTTCATCACCGGCAGCAATCCTCCAATATTCGGAAGATCACCGGCGTTGAGGATGTTCGGCGACACTTCCGGGCCCTCCCTCCCGGCAGTTCCAGATCCGGTGTTAGGGAGGGAGCGCATTACCTTGCTGCTCCTCCTGAAAGGGTCCTCCTCCACCCCACCGCGTACTGCCTCCACGACCTCGGTCACCACCGCCTGTGGGATGTTCTCCGTCGCCGACGACCTCCCCATACACGGAGTATCCACGTACGTGGTGGCCCTCGGGTCACGAAGCCTCCCGTCAGGCGCTCCCTTGATTGGTGGCGATGCCACCACCTCCTTCCCCAATCCAAAGATGATGCAATAGTCTTCCATATTATACCTACAAAAAGATAACGACAGTTCGCTCATCATGGGAGCCCTACCGCAGTAGGGCTACTTCCCTGCCGAGTTAATAACCCTAATGGAAGTGAGCAACAACCGAGAAGCGGCTTTCGGGTGGCTAACCCTAGTCGCCCACAGTGACTCTACTGAAAAAAGATTCCTGGAGAGGGCCAGGTCCACAAAATGATGCTATAGGTTTAACGTCACCCCTATCGAGTGAGCCCCGTGGCTCCGAGCCACGAGTAACCCATACCTCGGGCTAGACGGTGCCGGGACTTACCCCGCCCGGCTCGGCTATGAGGAAATACTGGTCAGGTAATCCTCCACACACACGCCCAGTTACCCAACTTCAACCCCGGCATAGGCTCCACCAGCGGAGAGGGAGCGGTCTTTCCACGTTAAACATAGACTTTCAGCCCGACTTTGCCTGAACAAGTCCGGGACTTACGTTCCGACGTCTTCCAGACCAGAGGTCAGGTACCGACGTCACCTCTCCACCGCCGTCGGGGGACTACTACTCCCCCCTTGATTAGTCTGCCGGGAATATCCACCGGGGCCGACCGCGTCCCATACGCACACACATGCTCACACCGACTCACACGTGCAATGGTGCGCACTTAGACCCCTCCCCCAACGAGAAGGGGAGCCCCTCCACCACGACAAGGTGGCACACCACGGAGGAGATGCGAACACATACATTCTCTGTCTGTCTGTCTCTTTCTCTCTCTCTCTCTCTCTCTCTCTCTCTCCCCCCCCCCTCTGTCGCTCATTCGCTCACTCACCTATTTTTTTTTTTTTTTTTTTTTTTACGAGAGAGGGGAAAATGCATTTTATGCATACCCACCGGTCGATCCAGTGAGTTATGTGGGACTCGAGTACCAAGTCGAATTACCAACTCGGTACTCCCTACCCACTAAAAACCCCTCTCTTTTCACGAATTTCCTTTGACACACTGTCCCTCTGACTTCCCGAGATCTGTTTTCACATAACGTCAAAAAATAGTTATCATTACCTTGTTCGATGACTTTTGATGTATTGCTGTAATTGCTTCAAGGAGAAATGAATTTTCCGATAGATCGTACGTTCTCAAATTTAACGTAGATATCACGTTGCAAAAGACAAGAAATCCACACTAAATTATTAACTGAAAGTTTTTCTTCTTTCATGAACTGTATTCTTTTATAAACTTTAACGTAATCACATTTATTTACTCACTCGATGAGACGAGAAATTTACTAATGACTCTATCACTAATCACTATTAATCACTGTCGAATAATAACTGTTGGCGATTAAAAATCACTCGATGAAAGAAACACGCGCGGACACGTTACTACACGACGCGACGACGCGACAATGCGACGATAATTATTCGGCGACTGCAAGCAGTTTTTTGTCATGGTAGGTTGCGGTAGGTTAATGTACTACTGGCGCTATCGAACGCGATCATGTGTTCGATTGAAGAATGCGGTAAACATAATAAACATTTAACATATTAATATTATTATTATCATGAATGTGTGATATCTATACATCGTATGATATCTATTTAAAAATTAATTAGATTAAATAAGTGTTTTTAAAATATTTATTACTTTTACTATTATCATATAAAATATTAATATTAAATATTTATTTAAGATAATAGTAAAAATAATAAATATTTTAAAAACACTTATTTAATCTAATTAATTTTTAAATAGATATCATACGATGTATGGATATCACACACATTCATGATAATAATAATATTAATATGTTAAATGTTTATTATGTTTACCGCATTCTTCAATCGAACACATGATCGCGTTCGATTGCGCCAGTAGTACCTTAACCTACCGCAACCTACCATGACAAAAAACTGCTTGCAGTCGCCAAGTAATTATCGTCGCATTGTCGCGTCGTCGCGTCGTGTAGTAACGTGTCCGCGCGTGTTTCTTTCATCGAGTGATTTTTAATCGCCAACAGTTATTATTCGACAGTGATTAATAGTGATCAGTGAGAGTCATTAGTAAATTTCTCGTCTCATCGAGTGAGTAAATAAATGTGATTACGTTAAAGTTTATAAAAGAATACAGTTCATGAAAGAAGAAAAACTTTCAGTTAATAATTTAGTGTGGATTTCTTGTCTTTTGCAACGTGATATCTACGTTAAATTTGAGAACGTACGATCTATCGGAAAATTCATTTCTCCTTGAAGCAATTACAGCAATACATCAAAAGTCATCGAACAAGGTAATGATAACTATTTTTTGACGTTATGTGAAAACAGATCTCGGGAAGTCAGAGGGACAGTGTGTCAAAGGAAATTCGTAAAAAGAGAGGGGTTTTTAGTAGGTAGGGAGTACCGAGTTGGTAATTCGACTTGGTACTCGAGTCCCACATAACTCACTGGATCGACCGGTGGGTATGCATAAAATGCATTTTCCCCTCTCTCGTAAAAAGAAAAAAAAAAACAGGTGAGTGAGCGAATGAGCGAGAGGGGGGGGGAGAGAGAGAGAGAGAGAGAGAGACAGACAGACAGACAGACAGAGAGAGAATATATGTGTTCGCCTGTGTGTATGTATGTGTATAGCGACCAGCTGATCGCAGCAGGCGCCCCGCGTAAGCACCCGCGTCTGACGGTGAATCGCGTCACCCTTGCCTGCCTCTTGTATTCGACCCGTCATACGTTAACTACTTCCTTTAATAATTCAAAAACTAAGCTTCGGACGAAATTTTGCCAAAGGAAAAATCGTCTTAGAATTCGGTCAAGATTATGTTTTTGCAAAAGCATAAAGTTATTTAGAATCACCCTGTATATAATAAATAGGATAAGGTAAATAAACATTATTATCATCATTATCATCGCATCATCGTCGTCTACATCATTATCATCATCATTATCATAATTATCATTATTTATAAGATAATATGATTTATCATAAATATTATTATCGTAAACTATCTATTATTATCATAAATTAAAGATAAAAAAATGTCGCAACCTTAACCCAGTGAGAAATGATTTGTCGAATCGATGTCGAATCGATGTAGATTCGACCAATATTTCTCACTGGGAATGTCCACGATTATACATAATTGTTAAAATTTTGGATATGGATAACGTACGCATATAGGTACATGAGTTATAAAAATTGCATTAAGATAGCGAAATGTGATACATTAATAATTTCTAAATTTAATAATTATAAAGTCGATACTCGTATTCATTGTTGCCGCTATTCACGATGTTGATTGTCTGCATTCACATTATGTGATATGTTCGTACAATCGAACGGATATTATCACTAAGGTTATAATAATTTAACAGTTGTTAAGGAATTATGATAATATTATATTGTATTATATCTATATATATTAGTTTAATTTGGTCTATTTTGGTAAGTATATAATATACAGGGTGTCCCATTTTAAAGGATCCACTCAAATATCTCAGAAACACTGCGTTAAATCGAAAAATGTTTCAAACAAAAGTTGTGTGCCTTCAAGGGGGCCATAAGATGGTGACAATGATTTGACCTTGGAAAATCATTTGAAGGTCATGTGAAGGTCAACTTTAAAATCTTAAACGGAAACCCCCATTTTTTGTTTAGTATTCTTGTAGCTGACATCGAGAGCTTTCCAAAACACTATAATTAAGTATTTTTTCATTAAGTACTTTTCGAGTTATGAGGCTTGAAATAATTTCTTAATTGTACATAAACCATAAAATATCTAGTAAAATATTCATTTTTCGATTATCTGACCTTAATACTTTTATGCACAGAACAATGTGAGGAATCAATTGGTATAAAGAAAACACATAATAGTTTCTTAAAAAAATATGTAATTTGCAATTAACAATTACATATTTTTTCTCAAAAACAACTATGTTTTTTATTTACACTAATTGATTCCTCACATTGTTCTGTGCACAAAAGTATTAAGGTAAGATAATCGAAAAATGAATATTTTACTAGATATTTTACGGTTTATGTAAAATTAAGAAATTATTTCAAGCCTCATAACTCAAAAAGTACTTAACGAAAAGGTACTTAATTATAGTGTTTTGGAAAGCTCTCGAGATAAGCTACAATAATATGCAAAAATATATAGGGTGTTCCATTTAAGAAATTCAAAGTGACCTTCATGTGACCTTCAAATGACTCTTCAAGGTCAAACCAATGATACCATCTTATGTCCCCCTTCGAACCAAACAACTTTTGTTTGAAACATTTTTCGATTTAACGCAGTGTTTCTGAGATATTTGAGTGGGTCCTTTAAAATGGGACACCCTGTATATCTTAATAAAGAAATTATTTTTTTTCTTATTTAGATATGATATAAAATTTTGGTTTGATTTATATTAAATATTTAAATTAATTGTTTATAATAAAATATTTGTAACAGTTATTTTATAAATCTTTTATTAATTTTTTAATCCATAGGTCAAGGAATGTCAATAATCCTTATAGACTCAGACCTGTAGTCAAATTATTATTAAATGCAGCTTTTGCATCTCTTATATGTATGCAGTACACAATCTCTACATCCAGAAGCGTTAGAAGTACATATTATCTATATTTTATTGAATATATTTATACCGATTATTTCAATAATTTGTAATTTTTCTCTTTTTGTCATACGAATAAAGGTTATGCAGAATTTCATTTAAAATTACTATCGGATAAGTCAGAAGATATCCATAAATTACGGGAAATTTTATCTTATTACATGAAGCCTATTATAAGATAAATTATTAATGTTAAGCAAAAAAAAATTACACAGTGTACGTTAAGGTTAGTAGCGCAATACAAATATAGAATATAAAAATATATTATACATTTATTATGCGCTAAATACCAGAAATAAGCTAATATACTGAGATATATTATAGATTTAAAGTAAACAACTGAGATTCCTTTGGTGACTATCAATATAGAGATCGAAAGTGGAGTTCTTCATTGGAGTTGGAATTCCAAAAATATTAACTGTAGTTGCTTACTGTTGCTACTGTTGTACTTAAGTGTAGGTAGTTCGTTTTATTTTTTTATTCGTTAATCTTTATTTTATCCTTAGTTTTAATTTTTATTATTTATTTGTGTTATTTATTCAATTATTCATTCAATTTTTGCTATATAATAATCTTATAATATATTCTAATTTTTTAATATTGAATGTTATCTTGAAAGTTATTATTAGATAAATTAATAAAATAACATTGTTTAAAAATATATAAATTGAAATTTCAATTAACTTAGCTGTAAGTAGTTCATTTTATTTTTATTCGTTCAATTTTTCAATTATTTTCAATTATTTATGATGATGATGATGATGACGATGATGACGATGATGACGATGACGACGATGATGACGATGATGACAATGATGATAATGATTATTATTATATTTAATTTTACTGAGAATAATCCAAACTAAAACTGAAATGTAAAATAAATCAAAGAAGAAACAGTTTGCGTATTATTTATTGCGCTTGACTTCCAATTTGCTTACATATATAAACCTATCTTATATAATTATCTTATATATAAAAATATTGTTTGATTATTTTAATTTAATATATAATATTTTTTATTTCTTAATACTATTGTAATTATCTTATAATTATTTAACAATTATTTAAACTTAAAATACTATATACATTTATACTTTAATAAAATTTCGATACAAAAAGTAAAACAATTATTAATTATTCTATATATACAATATAGAAAGATTATTTAATTTTCTTTAACTTTAAAATATAACTTCTTCTATTTCTAATTATTAATACAATTATCTTATAATTATTTAATACTTTTTTAAACTTTATAAATACTTTAATAAGATGCCGACACGTAAAATAAAACGTAGTTTAGAAAAAAAAGAGGAGATATTATGACTTCGCCGTGAAAGAAAAACAGAAAGTCAACATCAACGTCGACAGGATGCAAAAACGAAGGTTAATAATATTTTATCAAAAACAGATAATCAGAGAAATCATATTATTTGTATTGCAAGTTCATCGCGTTATAATCCTATAACAGAACATATTACACTATTATATCAAAATTGTGCAGAATATATTCTTGTTATAGATCACAAAAGAAAGGACAAGCAAGTTTAAATATTTGTAATGAATCATTAATTAATGATGTAGTTGAATATTATATTGGTCCTATGGACGTTTTTTGTGTTCATTGAAATGCAAGGCATTTTGTAGCTGAAAGAATTTCCAATAAAGGAAATTCGTTTAATGATTGTTGTAATCATGGCGCGGTATATCTTGAACCATTACCTGAGATACCTTTATATCTTCGTTCTTTATTTGACGGAAGTAATAAGAAATCCATCAATTTTTTTAAACATATTCGTAGTTACAATAGTTCATTTTCATTTGCATCATTTAATGCTAATTTAAATAATTTTCAAGAAAGACGACCTGGTCCATATTGTTTTAAAATACAAAGACAGATTTATTATCAAATTAATACAGCATTGTATGCTACACAAAATGAAAATCCAACTTATGGCCAACTTTTTATTGTAGATTCAAACGAAGCGATAGATCATCGTCTTAATGAAAATTTGAATCTGGATTTCGAAATCGTTCAAAATCTTGAACATATAATGCGAGAATATAATATTTTTGCTAAATCATATACAGGGTGAGCCATTTTAATTAACGCACGCAATTATTTCGGAAACAAAGCATTTTAGAGAAAAATGTTTCAGACAAAAGTTGTTTGGTTTCGAGGGGGCCATAAGATGGCATCATTGGTTTGACCTTGAAGAGTTATTTGAAGGTCACATGAAGGTCACCTTCAATTTCTTAAATGGAACCTACTATTTGTCATTGCATATTCTTGTAGCTTTTCTCGATAGCTTTCCAAAACACTATAATTAAGTATCTTTTCGTTAAGTACTTTTTGAGTTATGAGGCTTGAAATAATTTCTTAATTTTACATAAACCGTAAAATATCTTGTAAAATATTCATTTTTCGATTATCTTACCTTAATACTTTTACGTACAAAATAATGAGAGGAATCAACTGGTGTAAAAAAAACACATAGTTGTTTTGAAGAAAAAATATGTAATTTGCAATTAACAATTCCATATTTTTTCTTAAAAACAACTATGTGTTTTCTTTACACCAATTGATTCCTCTCATTATTTTGTACATAAAAGTATTAAGGTAAGATAATCGAAAAATGAATATTTTACAAGATATTTTACGGTTTATGTAAAATTAAGAAATTATTTCAAGCCTCATAACTCAAAAAGTACTTAACAAAAAAGTACTTAATTATAGTGTTTTGGAAAGCTCTCGAGATAAGCTACAAGAATATGCAATGACAAATAGTAGGTTCCATTTAAGAAATTGAAGGTGACCTTCATGTGACCTTCAAATAACTCTTCAAGGTCAAACCAATGATACCATCTAATGGCCCCCTCGAAACCATAAAACTTTTGTCTGAAACATTTTTCTCTAAAATGCTTTGTTTCCGAAATAATTGCGTGCGTTAATTAAAATGGCTCACCCTGTATAATGATGGGTGAAGAATTAGAAAAACAACGACAATTAGTATCTAATGAATCATTACCGGAATTACAATTACTATTCACCTTAAAACCAGGAATGGATCAACGTAGATATAATTTTCAAAGAACTAATGAAGTTGCTGCCGTATTTTCTACAACTGCTGATGGAGAAAATTCAGAATCATATGTTATAATACATAATAAGAATACAAAAACTTTGCAAAAAGTAAGTACTATGGATCCAAATGTTGAACCATGGATATATCCATTATTTTATCCATATGGCACACAAGGATGGCATCGTCATTTAAAGAAATTAAATAGTGATAAACGAATAACTAGAGAACAATACATTAAATATCGAATGGCTATTCGTGATAACTTCAATGTTTTCTTTTTAGGACGACGCTTATTCCAACAATGGCTTGTTGATAATTATGTAAAAATTGAAAAAGATAGAATAGATTATTGTAAGACCCATCAGAAAGAATTACGCTCTGAAACATATCAAGGTTTAATAGATTATATTATATACAAAATATGGCAAATAACTCAAATGGACGTGTTGGAAAAATGGTTATACTTCCTTCTACTTTCATCGGATCACCACGTAATATGTTACAAAATTATCAAGATGCAATGGCAATTGTTGCTAAATTTGGTAAACCAGATCTTTTTATCACAATGACCTGTAATCCAAAATGGCGTGAAATCGAAGAAAATCTTTTGCCTGGTCAACAAGCTTCCGATAGACCTGATATTTGCGCTCGAGTTTTTAATATTTAAAAATACTATTTAATAGATTTGATTATTAAACAAAAATTTTTTGGTGAAGTTGCTGCATATGTGTATGTTATTGAATTTCAGAAACGTGGTTTACCACGTATTCATATGTTGATCACTTTAAAACGCAACTTTAAAATAACAACTCCAGAAATTATCGATAAGTATATATCTGCAGAAATTCCTGATCCAAGTGAGAATCGTAATTTGCATGATATAGTCATGAGACATATGATTCACGGGCCTTGTGGCGATTGGTGTTTAATAGATGGACATTGTTCAAAACATTATCCAAAACCTTTTCTCGAAGAAACTAGAATGGATGAAAATGCTTATCCTTACTATCGTCGACGAGATAATGGTCGAAATTTTGAACGTCCTGGTGGATATGTAGTTAATAATCGTTATGTTGTTCCATATTGCCCTATTTTATCGATTATATTTAATTCTCACATTAACGTTGAAGTAGTTTCAAGTATCAAATCAGTTAAATACCTATATAAATATATATAGGACACGATGTTGCTGCTATTACCATTGAACCAATAACAAAAAATGTAGTTATTGATCATGATGAAATACATAATTATATTGAAACTCGTTACGTTGGACCTGTAGAAGCCAGTTGGCGTATTCTTGGTAGAAAGTTACAAGATAAAAATCATGCTATAATACGTTTGCCAGTTCATCTTCCTAATGAACAAAATATTATAATCGAAAATGAAGATATTGACAACGTAATGACATCTGCTTTAAATCAAGCTACTATGTTAATAGATTATTTCTCATTAAATTTACGAGATGAAGAAGCAAGACAATATTTATATATAGAAATTCCCCAGTATTATACATTTAAAAAAGAAAAAATTAATGGTAGAAATGTATCGCGTTGGATTAAACGTAAAAGTCATTATAATTGTGTAGGACGAATATATTCCGTTAGTCCAACACAAACAGAATTATATCATTTACGATTATTATTACTTACAGTAAAGGGGGCTACAAGTTTTAATGATTTGAGAATTGTTAATGGAGAATTTTGTCAATCATTTTCAGCGGCATGTTTGACCTTAGGTTTAATCGAAGATGATGATGAATGAAAACGAGCTATGAATGAAGCTGTTGGATGGATGATGCCTCGACAAATTCGTAGATTATTTGTACGTATATTATTACATTGTCAACCATTACATTCTGAAGAGTTGTGGAAAAATTTTAAAGAAGCAATGTCTGAAGATTACGTTCGACATTTTGGTATGTTACAAGGACAAAATAAAATGCTCAAATTAATAGTATACTTCGTGCTGAAGGTAAAAGTTTTGCTGATTTCCCACAAATGGAACAATTAATAGAAAATAGCGGAGAAGAAGATTACATGATAATTGAAGAAGCTATGGAAATAGGCACCACGCAATATCAACAATTAGAAGCAAAAAGAGATAGTCGATCTTTTATTAAATATATTGGACAATAACAATAATCATAGTAATTGTTTTTATATTGATGGTCCGGGTGGATCAAGTAAAACATTTATATACACAACTATTTATCATTTAGCTAGAATTAGAAATAAACGCGTGTGCACAATGGCTTTTACGGGTATTGCAGCGACATTATTACCTACTGGAAAAACAGTTCATAAGACATTTAGATTACCGGTACCATTATTTGCTGATTCATCATCTACTATTAAAATACAAACTAAAGAAGCTCAATATTTGAAAGAAACTGATATTTATATTTGGGATGAAGCACCAATGGCACCACGATATGCTTTAGAGATTATGGATAGAACGTTGCGTGATATTATGAATAATGATTTTCCTTTTGGCGGAAAAAATTATTTTATTATGGTGATTTTAGACAGCTTTTGCCTATTAAAGTACATGCTACTCGAAGTGAAATTGTGAATCTTTCTATTAAATTTAGTTCTATTTGGAAACATTTCATAAAAATTTCTTTAACACAAAATATGCGAGTTCTACCAGATGAAATTGAATTTGCAAAGTTTTTATTAGATATGGGAGATGGTATATTAAACGATTTTAATGATAACATGCAGATTCCTGAATGTTGTGTGGCACCTATTAATGCTGATATTGTGGAAGATATATATGGTGAGTTAATACGAAAAAAGGAGTTTGCTAATGTGCAATACTTTCTGCAAGAAATGTAGACGAAATCAATAAGAAAGTTGTTGAATTATTAGATAAACCTAATGAACGAATTTATACAAGTGATAGCGCTGTAAATAATGACAATGGTGATATTAGTGAAGCTTTGTTAGAATATTTAAATAGTTTATCTCCATCATCTCTTCCTCCGTATGAATTATGTTTAAGACCAAATTGTATCATTATGTTGATTCGAAATCTTAGTATCAATGAAGGTCTTTGTAATGGTACTAGATTAATGGTTATAGAACTTGCAAATCATTTTTAAAGTGCAAAGTTTTAACAGGTGATAAAGCAGGAGATATAATTTTTTTAAATCGAATAACATTATATTGTGAAAATGTATATCCTTTTACTTTTTCCAGAAGACAATTTCCAATAAAATTAGCTTTTGCTATGACAATTAACAAATCACAAGGACAAACATTTGATAGAATTGGTTTAGATCTTCATAAACATGTTCTTAATCATGGTCATCTTTATGTTGCTTTTTCGCGAGTTCGTTCTTGGCAATCATTAAAAGTTTATCTTGGTAATCAACGAAATAACAGATACGTAAAAAATTATGTATATAAAGAAATATACATTTAACTTTTGTGTTTTTTGTATCTAATGATAAAAAAATGATTTACATTAAAATAATAATAACAATAAAAATAATAATTTAAATTGGGCTCTAAATGATTTTTAAATATATATGCCACTAAGAAACAATTCTAGATCACAATAAATCTAAATCCTACAACTTTAATTTGAAATATTTTTCTCTAGAAACAATATGTTTGGAAATAAAAATTCATAATGTATTTTGTCCAACTTTTGTGTATATAAGTATACATAAAATAAATGGCGCGCGCGTAGCGCGCGCTTTGTAATGATCTGGTAAATTTAAAACATTTATAATTATTATGTTTAATTTCAGAGTTTGCGAGAGTATATGAATGGCCGACGAGAGGATAAACAGATATGCGAATCCAAACTTGCGTAAAATTATAAATTGAGCGTATTGCTCAATATAAAGATGAGCCATGGATAATATTGTAAGTATCTTTCAATTTGTAATATATCAAAAAGTATCTTAAAATAAATTATTAAATAATTTAAAAATAATGAAATGTATTTCTGTTCCAGGAACGGCCTCTCCCTTATAGCCCAACGCACCGTCCGCATCGACACCTATATATTTTTAAAATTTTTATGATGTAACGATGCACCCCCGAATGCATCGTTTCCCGGCGAACACCGGCCGGAAGCTGCCGCCCGACGAACATCGGTCGGGCAATGGCAGAGGCGCAGTGCGCCCATTTTTTAACGTTTAGAGAACAACCGGGCAGGGACTCTCAACTATTGAGAGACTACCGTTGGGAGCCGTTACCGGCGGCTGAGAACCCACGTTCGGCACCCCGAACTCCCCCGGGCGGACCCAAACCGCTCCGATTTTTACCGCCGCTCGGTGGGGGTAATTACCGAATACGCCGGCGCGGGTAATTAGCCGAGTATAAAACGGGCTCTCGACGGCACAACCAGACAGATCCTTGCGATCCTCTCAAGCGCCAAGCTAGTCAGAAGGCAAGCAAAGCAGCTCAGAGAAATCCTTGCGAGAATAACAAGGCCAGAAGGTAGTGAGAACGCTGCCTCCGCCGATCGATATCGGCGCCTGTGAAATCGCCTCCGAACCAAGATCCTTATCAGGCATCGCGCCTTCACGAGGTGGAACGAGAGCTCGCTAGCGTCGCGACGCCTTCCAAAAACCCGCAATCCATCTGGGAATTATTAAGAGACGATCCGAATATCAAATAAGATTAAAGCCGACCGAATTAAAGCCGAACAGCTGAGCGCTACGAACCGTGCATAAAAACCGCGACAAAAACACGCCCGACGAGTCGCAAGAAAGCGATAACGCGCCGATACTGGGAAACGGGCGAGTGCATCGCGCCCGGAAATAATTGATACATTTATACACACACACACTCGACACATCTGTACATATACATTTATACACGCACATATATACGCGCATACACAACACATTTGTACATTCACACAGGAAACAATAAAGACTTATTGCACACACATTTCCGCGTTACCGAATTATTGATTCCGCCACCTGGATCCGACGGCTATCCATATAATTGCGTTTCCGCGGTACACAAAAAACCGCCCGTTACATTGGCGCCCGAACAGGGACCGTTTAAATAGAAAACCGTGCAGGTGTGTGTGTGCGTAGGGAGACGCGTGAGAATGAAGGGGTGGATTTACGCCCTGCCGAAGGCCCAGCTGGCGGCCATGCTACGATCATACGACCTCGATGACTCCGGACTGCTGGACGAGCTCCGTCGCCGAATGAGTACGTTTGTCGATGATAATCCGGACGAGTTCGAATGGGGGAGGCAAGCGCGGGGCCGGCTCCGTGCATTACGGTGACCACTCCCAACCAACATGAGCATGCCATGGAAGCTCCGGCCACGGACGCGAAGATAATCAATCAGATCCGGAAGTGGAGTTGCCATTTCGATGGTCGAGACCCTGCCGCGTTCCTAGAGCGACTCCGCGAACTCAGGGACGGATATGGGATCTCGGGGCCCCAGATGCTAAAGGGGTTGCCCGAGGTGTTAAAGGGCGATACGCTGTTGTGGTACCGGAACCACCGCGAGGATTGGCGGACGTGGAACGACTTTGAGCGCGCATTTCATCTGCAATTTTTTCCACGGCGATACGCGGCCTCGTTGCGCCGAGAAATCATGGGTCGCCATCAGACGAGCGGCGAGGAATTTACACGCTACTCCACGGTGATGATGACACTGATGCGTCGGGTCGGAGGGTTTTCGCGCGAAGAGCAGCTCGAATTAATATACGAGAATATGCATCCCGATTACAAGACGTATGTTCGCGTGGACGATATCCGGAGTATCGCCGAGTTGCAGGCCCTGGCAAAAGAATTCGAAGACATAGAGCGGGAGAAACGAGAGATGAAGAAGCGCGAGAAACCGACCCCGACCGTCGCCGCCGCGTATAACAAGCGCGAATGCTGCTGGCGCTGCAAGCAGCGGGGGCACACGCGGGCCCAGTGCCGGCGCCCGGCTTTAAAGTTCTGCTCCCAGTGCGGCAAGGACGGCGTGTTGACCTCCGAATGTCATCCGCGTCCGGGAAACGCATCAGGGGCGGGGGATCTTACGGTCGCGACCCCCGCCCAAAATTCCGCGTAAGGTTTCTTCCCCGACCGCATATATACGTGACCATCAAGGGACGGCGGTTCGACGCCCTGATCGACTCCGGGTCGGAAGTCTCCCTAATAAACCGCCACACCGTGGACGTACTCCGACGGGAAGGAGTAACCGAACAAACAGGGGAAGGGGGACAAGTCCTGCTGGTGGACGGGACGCCGGCGGACGCCCCCGGGACCATTCCCCTTTGCGTACGAGGCAAGAAGGTCACGCACACCTTCACGATTCTGCCCAAGATGGAGAGTGATCTCCTCCTCGGGATCGACGCTCAGGCCAAATTAAGGCTGAGGGTTCCGACACCGCCCCTTTTTTTTTTTTTTTTGACGCAGGGGAAATCTCCAAGGAGATACCCAATGCCCGCGGGGACGAAACATTGGGTTATGTGGGTTTTAGGGGCGCTTAAGACACGCCCCCGACCCACTAAAACCCCTGCGGTGACCTGGCCCGGGCCTGTCTGGGGCCCTCCGGGAACGAGCACCTGCAATACTTCCGGAGGGCCCCTGCCTAGCCTTGCCCGAGAGCCGCCATCTTTTTATTGGACGGCGGCCCTTGTCCCTCTCCCTTGTATATTTGGGAGAGGGGGCCTTCCCTTTGTTGCGGCACAGGAGGGTCACACTCCCATGCCGCTCCTCCGGGGGAGCAAATTTCTTCTCCCCGGGGAAGGACGAGGGCTTGGGTCTCCCGCTCAAGCCCCCGTCCTGTTTCGCCTTCCCCCCCTCTTTGTGTAGGAGGGGAGGCGAGAACTACCTATATGTATAGGTAGGGTGATCTGTTTCAGTGATCACCCCACCCCCGTACCGGTGGTGTTATTAGGGGGGGGAAAGACTGTAGTGTTTTCCCCCCAGGTTTATCATCCCCCGTCCTGTCGGACAGGGGAGAGATCACTGCCTCCAATGAGGCGGCGACGGGGGGGGGGTCTCCGGCGTGTTCGCCTTCTTCCTGTTCTTCTACCTCTTCCCCCGTCGCTTTCCGTATCCTCTTCTTCGCTGCTGATTGCGGCAGCAGCCCTTTCTCTCTCGCGCTCCGCGGCTTCCTTCTGTGTCATCGTTCTGACACAGAAGGTTGCCACAGCCCTCCATGCTTCTTCGCTCCCGACCATTTCTTTAACAACGGCCGGGAGCGATAAATCCTCCCCTATAATTTCGGAAAGGACACGGCGCTCCTCTACCCATGCTGGGCAAATCTCGAGTGTATGTTGCGCCGTGTCCCTTTCCGCCTCACAGTGGTGGCATTGTGTCGTGCCTTCCTTCCCAATCTTATGCAGGTACTCGCCGAAACAGCCGTGTCCGGCGAGTACCTGCGTCAGGTGGTATGACATACTGCCGTGGGGCCTCTCTGTCCATTCGTCTAGGACAGGCCCCACGGCCCCGACGACTCTGCTCCCTGAATCTGTTGGGGGAATGGAGGTTAAGTACTCCCCCCACTCCTCCATCATCTGTTGTCGGGTTTGGAGTTTGACGACGTCCCGAATCCTAGCGGTGATCGGTACTTCCAACCCACGGAGCTCCTTCAACCTCTCGTAGGCGCGGGATTGTGCTCGCGCCACAAGCTCCATGGGCGGGAGACCCGCCAGGACCGAGGCCGCCGCGTGCGACACCGTCCGATATCCTCGAACGAGGCGGATGGCCACCCTGCGCTGTATCCTGCGCAGGGTGTCCCTTATATGTTTCCTGCCAACCGCCTCGTCCGCCCACGCTGGTGCCCCATATAGGGCCACCGAATTGACGGTGTGCGCTTAAATGCGGCGCACCCGATCGTCTGGCCCCCCAAGGTTTGGTAGCAGCCTACTGAGTGCTGCTACCACCTTATTTACCTTCCCAGCCAGACGATTGAAGTGGTCGTCAAAGCTCCATCTTCCGTCCAGCTGTAGGCCTAAATATTTTAAGTTTTTCCCCAGCTGGACAGGGGTGTCATCCACCTGGATATGGGCCCCGGGCGGCCTCCCACGGAGACCATTGTGAAAAAAGATGGCCTCCGTTTTCTGGGGGGCCACCCTCAGACCCATATCTTTAATTGCACGTACGACACATGCCACCGCGAGGTTCGCCGTCCTAATCGCCTCCCCCCAGTCTATACCCCCGGCCAGCAGCAGTGTGTCATCGGCATAACACACCACTCTGCAGCCGGGGGGGAGGGCAGTACGTAACACGCGGTCATATGCGATGTCTCAGAGTAGGGGTCCTAGAACTGACCCCTGTGGAACACCGCAATGCATCGCCCTTCGGCATTGAGTACCGCTTTTGTTGCGGTACTCTAGGTCCCTGCTCCTGAAGTACGACTTGGCCACCTCCACGAGATATTGAGGGATACCGTGATGCAACAAGGCATCCCTCACCTTGCCCCAGGGCAGGGAGTTGAATGCGTTCTTAATGTCTAACGAAACCGCAACAACTACCCTGCCCTCCATTGTGTCAGACTCCACGAGGGAACGGACTCGGATTATTGCATCCGTTGTTGAGCGTCCCTCGCGGAATCCGAACTGATCCTCGTGGAGGTCCGGACCGTCGCTCCTCAGGTGCCGGACGAGTCGGTTTGAAATGATGCGCTCCAGCAACTTACCAACTTCGTCCAGCAAACAAATGGGCCTGTATGCCGAAAGGCAGCCCGCTGCTCTGCCCTCCTTTGGGATGAGGACCAATTTGGCCCTCTCCCAGACTGGGGGGAAGTATCCCTCCCGGAGGCATGAGCTGAAAAGCCTAGCCACTGTGCCGGACAGGTGGGCCAAGGCGTGGACCCAGACCCGGCCGGGTACACCATCAGGACCCGGGGCTTTATTACCTCGGGCCCGTAATCTCTTGATGGCCCTGGCCATCTCGTCGTCGGATACCTCGAAACCCTCGTCCCACTCCACCGGTTCCCGCTGGTGGATTTCGGGAATTCTTCCCGCCACCGGGAAGAGGGTAGAGAGGGTGTCTTCGAGGACCTCGGGTTCCATCGACTCCGTTACAGGGGGCGCCCAATGTCTTAGCTTATTCATAACGAGCCTATATGGACGCCCCCATGGGTCCGAATCTAGCGTGAACAATTGTTCGTCCCACGTCTTTGCCTTGGCCTTTCTGATGGCCGCACTGAGGGATTTTCTAGCTCCTCTGTATCCCTCAAGTGCTTCTTCCATACTCTCGGAGGGACCGCGCCTCCTTTCTCTGATGAAGCGGCGTCTGGCATTGACCGAGGTTCTGCGTAGATTCGCTATTTCCTCGGTCCACCAGTACGCCGCTCTGCGCGGTCTCGGCCTGGCCCGGGGCATGGCAAAGTCGCATGCTCTCGTTATAATTGCCCCGAGCCATTCCACCTGGTCTTCTGTACCTAGTGGAATTTCCACACCAGGCCAGGTCTCCGAGAGTATAATGGCCGTCAACCTGTCCGTATCCAGTTTTTTAAGGGCCCACCTTTTGGGTGTTGGGTCCTCTCTATCTCGGCGGCGATTCAGCACCCCTCGGCGCGTGACGTCGACCCTCATCCGAATATATAGATGATCGGATAGGGTCTCTTGCGGCATCACGCGCCAGTTGTCGATTCTGTCAGCCGCAGAGGGAGACGCCCATGTCAGATCGACTATGGATTCCCCCCGCGGTCTGACTAGGGTGCTGCTCGACCCTTGGTTCATCAGGACCAGGCCGAGTACCGCCGCCCAGTCCTCCATGACTCTGCCTTTGCGGTTTGTTTGCCGAGAACCCCATAGCCTATTTTTGGCATTGAAGTCCCCGGCCACCACAATTGGTTCGGGGAGTCTTCTCTGAATGATGAGTGAGATCTCATCGAGGACGTCCCCGAACTGAGCAGGGTCTCTTATGCTGGGGGGGGATATAACACCCAACTACCCACAATGGACCCCATTCAACAGCCACATGGCACCTCCCTGCTCCAATTTTGGAGCATGGGGGGGAGCCTAGCTCCTGCCTCCAGGTGATTGCGACCGAGCCGTTGTCGTCTGCCGCCCAACAAGGGTGGTTGGGTGGGACTTTATATGGCTCGGCCGCAATCCCAATCCCACATTTTTCTTCAGCCAAGGCATGGGTGAATAAGTCCTGCGCCCTGGCACAATGATTCAAATTGGTCTGGAGGAGGCCTATCTTAACCATTAGCAGTTTAAGTTTAGACCTCCTCCATGATCACCTCCTCCAGCTGTATCAGATCAGCGACCGGCACCTCATTGGTGCCCTTTTCCTTCTTTCCCCGGGGAGCTTCCTTACTCCTTGGCTTCCTTTGGGGTTTAGGGAGTTCCCCTTCCTTCCTATCTGAGGCGGTATCCGACCTCGATTTCGAGGGTGGGCCGTCTACCTCCTCTTCTGCCGCTGCCACCTTTTGGGAAGGGTTTGTGGATTTTCCCCCATTTTTGGGTTTCCCTTTCCTTTTCGGGTGGCAGTCGGTTCCCCCTACCCTGTGATTGGCTGGGAGACCAGCTTCAGCACAGAGGGGGCATCTGGTTTTAGCGGTGCACTCATTCGCCTTATGACCTGGCGCACCGCAGTTATAACAGGATCCCTTCCTATCAATGGCGCTTGTGCATTTCTCGCGCACGTGCCCCCTCTCCAGGCATTTGTAGCACTGCAAGGGTCTTGGCTTTAAGGCCTCCACCCTTGCAGTAACCCAACCTACCGTGATCCTCCCTGCAGTAGCGACTTTACTTGCCGCCTGCAGGGGGCATCGCACCCACAATGTCCCCATCATCTTGGGTAGGGTGCGTATCTCGCCAGTCTTTATCTCTGAGGCATAACAGCCCCCGATTCTAGCGACCTCCGCCACCACTTCTTCCTTCGTGGCTGACTCGTCCAACCCTCGAACTCTCAGTTCGCCCTTTTTGGATGGTCGAGCCACACGCACTCCCTTCTTTTCTTTCAGGACCTCCATGAGTTTGTTGGCAAAGAGGTCCGCCTTCTCCTTCTTCCCTTCGCCAGGGATCTCGTAGACGAGGGCCCCCGTAGCGGCTTTCCTCGCCCTCACGTTTGTAATGCCCAGCTCCGACAGGTTTATCTTCTGCCGGGCTAGACTGATGGTCTCCGCATATTGCCCTTCTGGGCGTGTGATTGTTTCCGACACCGCCCCTGTCCATTATCGGGGAGGGAGGTCAATGCTGGGCCGTCAAGGGGCTGGCCAGCCAGACACCAGAGGAGCACCGAGCGCTCCAGAAATTTTTAGAGGGGGAACTCCGGAAGTTCGGAGAGATCGGCGGACCCACCGGGAGAATCCAGCATAGAATCCGCTTGAAAGACGCGACACCCATCAAGCAGCGGTACCGGCCGCGGAATCCGGCCATGCAGGCCATAATCGACCGCGAAATGGAAGAAATGCTGGAGCAAGGCGTTATTGAACCCTCCGATAGTCCGTGGAGTTCACCGATAGTGGTGGTCCGGAAGAAAGACGGCAAATCCCGTTTTTGTATCGACTTCCGCCGCGTAAACGAGGTGACCCACCGCGACGCGTACCCGCTACCCCAGGTGACCGCCACCTTAGATAAGTTAAGGGGGGCCCGCTATCTGTCGACTCTCGACCTTAAGAACGGGTATTGGCAGGTACCACTCACGCCGGAGAGCCGACCAATTACCGCCTTTACGGTGCCCGGAAAAGGGCTTTTCCACTTCCGGGTCATGCCGTTCGGGCTGCACTCGGCGCCCGCCACTTTTCAACGGCTATTAGATACCGTCCTCGGACCTGACCTCGAACCGCACGTCTTCGTGTACTTGGACGACATAATCGTCGTTAGCCGCACGTTCTCGGAACATCTCGAGCTGCTCGACGAAAGGTTTCGGGAAGCGCGTCTTCGACTGAACCCGGAAAAGTGTAAATTCTGCGTCGAACAATTAAAATATCTGGGGCACGTAGTGGGACGAGACGGGATCAGGACGGACCCGGAGAAAGTTAGTGCCGTGGCCGGTTGGCCAGAGCCAACAACGATAAAACAAATCCGCCAATTTCTCGGGATGGCGTCATGGTACCGACGGTTTATCGAGAACTTCTCAACCATAGTCGCTCCGCTGACACAACTAACGCGTAAAAACGCCCGATGGAAATGGGGGGACGAGGAGGCAAACGCGTTCCGCGCTCTCAAGGAGCGATTAATTTCCGCGCCCGTTCTCGCTTGCCCGGATTTCACGCGACGTTTTTGTTTGCAAACGGATGCCAGCAGTACCGGACTCGGGGCCGTATTGACGCAGCGCTACGAAGAAGGCGACCGATATATTATTGCCTACGCGAGTCGCACACTCAACGCGGCCGAGAGAAATTATAGCGCAACAGAACTTGAGTGTCTCGCCGTCGTATGGGGCATCCGCCGGATGCGCAACTATCTGGAAGGATACGACTTCACGGTCGTAACAGACCACCAGGCCCTGAAGTGGCTGCGAAAAATCGACTCGCCCACGGGACGTCTCGGGCGATGGGCATTGGGACTGCAGCAATATAACATGGAAATCCAATACCGCCGCGGGACTCTGAATCGCGTCGCGGACGCACTATCGCGCCAACTCGAGAGCTGTGCCGCCCGCACTACACGCTGTCGCTGGTATCAGCGTATCCTCCAGGAGGTAAAAGACGATCCCGCCGCAAGACCGGAATACAGAATCGAGCAAGGGAGGCTCTACAAACATGTGCTGCACAGCCTCGATTTCAAGGAGACACCGGAGGCACAGCAGTGGAAGGTCTGCGTTCCACAACCGCTCCGGAAAAGGGTGTTCGAGAAGGCCCATGATGCCCCGACCGCCGGGCACTTGGGAATCGCCAAGACCATAGCCAGACTGGCCGAACATTACTACTGGCCGGGAATGTTCCGCGAGGCGGCAAATTATGTCAAGGCTTGCCAAAATTGTCAGAAACACAAGGCGAACCAACACCGACCAGCGGGGAAAATGCACGCGACCAACATCACGCGACCATGGGAACAAGTGACAGTCGACCTGGTAGGACCATTACCACGGTCTCGCAGAGGGCATACGTGGCTATTGTCCATGCAGGACAGATTTTCGAAGTGGGCCGAGTTCGTGCCTCTTCGTCGTGCCACCGCCGATGCCGTAACACAGGCGATCACCAACCACGTCATCCTGAAACACGGCCGTCCAGGATCGATTCTCACGGATAATGGCACGCAACTCCGCTCAAAACAATTGGAGGAACGCTTGGCGGAGAGCGGGATCAAACATGTAACCACCCCGGCGTACGCACCACATTGCAACCCGGTAGAACGCACGAATCGAACGATAAAAACAATGATCAGCCAGTACGTGGACAAGGACCACCGCACCTGGGACGAACATCTGCCAGAATTACAATTCGCGTACAATACGGCCGTGCATGACGCAACCGGGTACACGCCTGCATATTTAAATCACGGGAGAGAGCTCGCCTCGCCGGCCGAAACCGAGGAGCAAAATACGACGCAAGAAACACCAGACGCGATGCACCAGAAATTACAAGAGGCGTACGAGCTCGTGCGCATCAACCTGGCCCAGGCATTTCAAAGACAGCGGAAATATTACGACCTGCGGCGTCGGGCCTGGAAACCGCAGCTAGGGGAGTGGGTGTTAAAAAAAGAGCACCCCCTGTCAAAGAAAGCCGACGCTTTCAATGCTAAACTAGCGCCGAAATACGGTGGACCATTCGAGGTGAAGAAATACGTGTCCCCCGTAATTGTCGACCTGAGGAGCAAGCGGGGAAAATGGGTTCGACACGTACATATTCAAGACCTCAAGGCAACGACTCAAAACAAAAATAATCCGGGAGAAGACGACCTCATCCCCACCGACAGCGATGACGAGGCCGAATAATCGCTAAACAACCGAGATCATGCTCACAAAGCAACGAAATGTCGAGCGAATCGGACGACATCGTAGCCGCAATCGACGCCTACTTGGCCGAGGAAGAAACCGTACCAACGAAACCAACGGGGCAGCCCGCGGAGAAGCCCCGGCCGCCACGGGTCGGGACCGTGATCCAGCGGTCCGACCGAGAGAATGCCAGGAAGGCCGCTATCCTGGCGACACCGCTTGCGCCGCCGCCGAGACACCGTCAACCGAGGCCCTACGAGCGCCGACCGCCGCCACCGGCCCGAGAGAATCGGCCGGCAGCAACACCAGCAGAACCAGAGCCAGAGCTGCTGATGCCGATGGGCCCGATTCCCGCACCGCCGATTCGCGTCCAGATCGAACCGGGCCTGGTGTTCGAGGTCCCGCACTTCGCGGTCCACGTATCGCGTCGATACCGCCCACGCACCGCAGACGGGCAGTGGATCCTGCGGTTTAGCCGCGACGGCAAACTGCGCTACCACCGGCGCATTAGATAGGCCCCAAGATCCGGCTACGCCTCAAATTCAGGCGTTATTTAGCGGGGGGGGGGTGATGTAACGATGCACCCCCGAATGCATCGTTTCCCGGCGAACACCGGCCGGAAGCTGCCGCCCGACGAACATCGGTCGGGCAATGGCAGAGGCGCAGTGCGCCCATTTTTTAACGTTTAGAGAACAACCGGGCAGGGACTCTCAACTATTGAGAGACTACCGTCGGGAGCCGTTACCGGCGGCTGAGAACCCGCGTTCGGCACCCCGAACTCCCCCGGGCGGACCCGAACCGCTCCGATTTTTACCGCCGCTCGGTGGGTGTAATTACCGAATACGCCGGCGCGGGTAATTAGCCGAGTATAAAACGGACTCTCGACGGCACAACCAGACAGATCCTTGCGATCCTCTCAAGCGCCAAGCTAGACAGAAGGCAAGCAAAGCAGCTCAGAGAAATCCTTGCGAGAATAACAAGGCCAGAAGGTAGTGAGAACGCTGCCTCCGCCGATCGATATCGGCGCCTGTGAAATCGCCTCCGAACCAAGATCCTTATCAGGCGTCGCGCCTTCACGAGGTGGAACGAGAGCCGCCTCCGACGCTCGCTAGCGTCGCGACGCCTTCCAAAAACCCGCAAACCATCTGGGAATTATTAAGAGACGATCCGAATATCAAATAAGATTAAAGCCGACCGAATTAAAGCCGAACAGCTGAGCGCTACGAACCGTGCATAAATACCGCGACAAAAACACGCCCGACGAGTCGCAAGAAAGCGATA
This sequence comes from Camponotus vicinus, assembly GCF_025532165.1. NCBI lineage: Eukaryota > Metazoa > Arthropoda > Insecta > Hymenoptera > Formicidae > Camponotus > Camponotus vicinus. The sequence goes on along the minus strand of NW_028141980.1, from coordinate 5,362,679 downwards.
ACGCGCCGATACCGGGAAACGGGCGAGTGCATCGCGCCCGGAAATAATTGATACATTTATACACACACACACTCGACACATCTGTACATATACATTTATACACGCGCATACACATTCACACACACAACGCATCTGTACATATACATTTATACACGCACATATACACGCGCATACACAACACATTTGTACATTCACACAGGAAACAATAAAGACTTATTGCACACATATTTCCGCGTTACCGAATTATTGATTCTGCCACCTGGACCCGACGGCTATCCATATAATTGCGTTTCCGCGGTACACGAAAAACCGCCCGTTACAATATTTTATATTTTTATATTGACTTTTATATTTAAAAATTTTTTTAATTTTATATTTTATTATTATTAAGTATTTTATTATTATTTTATTAAACACACACACACACAAATGTGTTATAACACAGACACATTTTAATAAATTTTATGTATTTTAATTGAAAAAAGAAAAAATTGCAGTTATTTACACGCCTTTCCCTTGCGCTCCCATCTCTTGCGCTATCTCTCTCGCGCTAGTTATAAGTCTCGCGTTATCTTCGTTGCGCTCTCTCTCTCGCGTGTAACGATGCACCCCCTGCACGTTACTGTATTCCCGGCATGCGATCCGCCGGAAGCTGCCGCCCGGCAGAACACCCGCCGGGCAGAGGCAGGGGCGCGGTGCGCCCACATTTTTTAAACGTTCAACGTACCGCTTAAACGGCTTTAAGCCGTTCGGCTAAATTAGCCGTAAACGACCGAGCGTCACCGATGCGGCCCGAACCGCCGACCGGCGAAAGCCCGCGTTCGGCGAACTCCCGAACCCCTCCGAACGGGCCCGACCGTACCGTTTTTCCGAAACCCGTTCGGAAGGGGTAATACCGCCGCGCGCCGACGCGGGTAATTAGCCGGTATAAAAAGGCCGCATTCGGCAAATTAGCGACTTTAGCTATTTTTCCTATCCGCTCACGCAAGTGAAACGATCCGAAACCTAGACCGCTCCAAAGAATTAGCCAGCTATCAAGATCAGGAGGTAGAGAGCACTCTTCCTCCATCGAGCACTCTCGATTCTTGACACAGGCTCCTTCCATCTGAGCATTATCCGACCGAGCGAAACCGAATCAGAGTGCACTCCGGTTCGATCGAGAGATCTCGATATCGGTCTACCATCCGACCGCCTAAACGCCGGTGCATACACCTCGAGGTAGAGAGGAGAGCTACCTCGGACGAGGCATTCTCGTCGGCACGGCGCTCCCGGAATTTCCGAACTCCGTCAAGGAAATACTCGCGAATTTCCAAGAACCGTACGCTTATCACCGGCGTAAAAACGGGGCTAGACCGAAAGCTCAGACGCGCGACAAAAACGCGAGCCACCCTACGTCAAACGGTCGTTGACCTCGTCGTTTGTAAACACACGCGGTATACGCGCATTCCAGCGTATGAACCCGCGAAAGATAATAACGCACGGGTTACTTGTGCATCGCGACCGCATACCCGCTGCATCGTACCGTCGTACCGTACACACTCAACGTGAATAAAGTATCGCTTTTATTTCTGACGAAAATTCCGAGCGTAATCTTTAAGCTTGCCTAACCGACAACCGAATCCTGATCCCGGCTGCGGTTATCCACCGGCACGCGCGGAGATCGTCCGTGACATTGGCTCCCGAACAGAATTATTAGAGGCAAGACAGGGATTAGCGGAAATGAAAGCGTGGGTATATAAGTTAAGCAAGGAGCAACTTGTTGCAATGGCAAGGTCATTTCAATTAGACGACACGGGGTCGTTGGAGGAATTACGAAAGCGAATGAACCGATTCTCGGAAGACCATCCCGATGAGTTCGAAGCACGTACGGAACAGACAAACGCGGCACTGTATTTAACCGTCCCGTCACCCGGAAACACGGGATTCCACACGCCCACGGCACCCGGATTAAGTACTAACGAGGACAAAGCGATTAACCAGATTCGCAAGTGGGGGTGTCACTTCGATGGACGAGACCCCGCCGCATTTTTAGAGAGGGTGGGGGAACTACGGGAGGCGTATGGATTTACGCGGGGGCAACTGTTGCAAGGGCTCCCGGAATTGCTGAAAGGGGATACTCTCTTATGGTATAGGAATTACCGCGACTCGTGGGGATCGTGGGAGGAATTCGAGGCGGATTTCCGGCGGCAATATCTGCCGCGCCGATACGCGGCTACTCTTCGCCGAGAAATCATGGGCCGGCACCAAAAGTCAACGGAAAAATTTGCGCAATACGTCACGGTAATGATGACATTGATGCGCCGGGCCGGAGGGTACTCACGGGAAGAGCAACTCGACCTCATTTATGAGAATATGAATCCCGCGTACAAACACTACATCCGGATAGATGACATTAGAAATATTAGCGAATTACAGACACGAGCCGCGGAATACGAAGTCATAGAGCAGGAACAGAAAGAAGCGCTGAAAAGAGAAAAGACCGTCACGCCCGCCGTGGCGTCCGTATATAACAAAAGAGAGTGCTGCTGGCGCTGTAAACAGAGGGGGCACACGCGAGCACAATGCCGAAGACCGGCAAAGACATTCTGCTCGCAGTGTGGCCGCGATGGGGTGCTAACGAAGGACTGCCATCCGCGACAGGGAAACGCTTCCGGGGTCGAGGTAAACGCGGCCGCGAACAACACCTCGACCCCTGCGTAAGATTTACGCCGCGACCGCATATATTGATCCAGATTCATAACCAGAGATACGAGGCTTTATTAGACGGCGGATCGGAAGTATCACTCATAAATAGGGGCACGGCACAAAAACTGATCGAGGAAGGATTTAGAATCTACGAAAAAGGGGGGCAGGTGCAGCTAGCCGATGAGTCACAAGGGGAGACTTTAGGAGCAATGAGGTTGCCAGTACGCTTGCACGGTCAAACCATATCACATAACTTCATCATCCTCCCACACATGGAGGATGAAGTGATACTGGGCATAGATCTGCAGGCGAGACTGCAGTTAGGAATCCCGCCGCCACCACGACATATCATGCGAGGAGGGCCTAGATGCAGCGCGACCAAAGGACTAGCCGTTCAAACCCCGGGCGAAAAGCAAAAGCTGGGAGAGTTCCTACAAACAGAACTGCGTCAATTCGAAGACGTCCACAGACAAAACTCAGCATGAGATCCGTTTACGGGTGGCAACGCCAATAAAACAAAGGTACCGGCCTCGAAACCCGGCTATGCAGGCTATCATTAACGAGGAGGTGGAAAAAATGTTGGCAGACGACGTGATCGAGCCGTCTCACAGCCCGTGGAGCTCCCCGATTGTGTTGGTAAAGAAGAAGGACGGGAAGCATCGATTTTGTATCGATTTCCGGCGGGTCAACGAAGCGGCACACAAAGACGCATATCCGCTGCCTCAGATCACCGCAACACTAGATAAACTAAGGGGGGCACGATACTTGTCCACACTAGACTTAAAAAACGGGTATTAGCAAGTCCCGTTGACACCAGAAAGCAGGCCGATAACGGCGTTTACAGTTCCCGGGAAAGGCCTATTTCATTTCAAAGTGATGCCATTCGGGCTGCACTCGGCACCGGCCACATTCCAGCGGTTGCTGGATACTGTTCTCGGGGCGGATTTAGAGCCTCATGTCTTCGTGTATCTGGATAATATTATCGTTATTAGTAGAACCTTTAACCAACACCTCGAGTTGCTCACCGAAACCTTCCGCCGCCTTCGAAATGCGCACCTCCGACTGAACCCAGACAAGTGCAGATTTTGCGTCGACCAGTTACGGTATCTGGGGCATATTATCGACCGCGAAGGAATAAGAACCGACCCGGAAAAAATTAGCGCCGTAGCCGATTGGCCGGAACCGCGAACGGTCAAACAAATACGCCAATTCATCGGGATGGCTTCGTGGTACAGACGGTTCATCGCGAATTTCTCCACGATCACCGCCCCGCTCACGAACCTGACAAGAAAAAATGCGCGGTGGGTCTGGGGCCCCGATCAGAACGAAGCGTTCCTTACGATTAAGGAAAAATTGACTTCCGCACCGGTCTTGGCATGCCCGGATTTTGCGCGGCGATTCTACCTGCAGACCGATGCCAGCACGTCGGGACTCGGCGCAGTGCTGACTCAGCAGTACGACGACGGCGAGCGAGTCGTGGCTTATGCAAGCCGTACGCTGAATTCAGCCGAGAAAAACTATAGCGCGACGGAGCTCGAATGCCTGGCAGTCGTTTGGGGAATTCGGAGAATGAAGAATTACCTGGAGGGGTACGCGTTCACAGTGGTTACGGACCACCAAGCCTTGAAATGGCTACAAAAACTAGAGTCACCGACCGGACGACTGGGGCGCTGGGTGTTCGAGCTCCAGCAATACGACTTTGATATCAAGTACCGCCGGGGGGTTCTAAACAAGGTAGCCGATGCGCTCTCGCGCTGCCCGGAAGTCAGCGCCGCGAAAAAGATAAAGCGCTGCCGATGGTACGATCGCGTCCGGAAAGAAACACAGCGAGAACCAGAAAAACGACCGGAGTTCCGAATCAAGGAGGGGCGACTTTATAAGCACATACTTCACTCCCTGGACTTCAAGGAAAGGAGCAGCGAGGAGCAGTGGAAGTTGTGCGTCCCCGCACCGCTGCGCCAGCAGGTGATAAAAAGCTACCACGACGAGCCAACAGCAGGGCACTTAGGAATCGCGAAGACAATCGCACGAATAGCCGAAGGTTATTACTGGCCAGGCATGTTCCGGGACATTGCGAGATACGTACGGAACTGCGGGAACTGCCAAAGTTATAAGGCAGCACAACAGAGACCGGCAGGGAAGCTGCACGCCACAGATGTCAAACGTCCCTGGGAGCAAGTCAGCATTGACCTGATCGGGCCATTACCACGATCAAAAAAGGGCCACACTTGGCTACTGGTAATGCTGGACCGATTTTCGAAGTGGGTAGAGCTGGTGCCGCTACGAAAGGCAACCGCCGACGCGGTCACACAAGCAATGACAAACAACGTCATCCTCATGCACGGAAAGCCAGACAGTCTACTTTCCGATAACGGCACCCAGCTGAGATCAAAACAGCTGGAACAGAGATTAAGAGAGTGCGGAATAAAACACATGACGACACCGGCATACGCTCCGCATTGTAATCCGGTAGAGTGAGCAAACAGGACGATAAAAACAATGATCGCCCAATTCACCGGCAGGGATCAGAAGACATGGGACGAGAAACTAACATCTCTGCAATTCGCGTACAACACCGCAGCACATGACGCTACCGGATATACACCGGCCTATCTTAATTGCGGCCGCGAGCTTGTATCTCCGATGTCCGAGGGGCCATCAGACGAAGGAACACCTGCACCAGAAATCGTTAGAAAACAGCTTGAAGAAGCGTACGAGTTAGTCCGCATCCACCTCGCCAGAGCCTTCGGAAAGCAGAAGCTTTATTACGATCTAAGAAGACGAGCGTGGAAACCAAAAATCGGTGAATGGGTATGGAGGAAAGAACATCTCCTGTCGAAAAAGGCAGAAAGCTTTAACGCGAAATTGGCGCCAAAATACAGCGGGCCGTACGAGGTCCGTCGGCTAATTTCGCCGGTAATCGTGGATCTCCGAAATAACCGAGGAAAGTGGTTGCGACAGATACACATACAGGATTTAAAACCGGCGAAAACCGACAGTGAGGACGAGGACAAAAACAATAACAACGATGACGATAACGAAGATGAAAGCGAGTGACTCGAGCGTCACTTGGAATCAAGATGTCAAGCGAACAAGACATACTGAGAGCAATCGAGGAATACCTCGGCGAACCCGCCGACACAGAGGCGCAATCCGCGCCTCCGGCTCCGACACCTGAGCCGCAGCAGCCGCCGCAGGCGCGGCCGCCACGGGTCGGAACAATGATTCAACGTTCCGACCAGCAGAACGCCAGGAAGCGGGAGATCTTCCTGGCACAACCGCCGCCACCACCAGCCAGGCGGCCAACGAGGCCTTACGAGAGGCCACCGCCATCACCAGCGAAGGCGACAACCGGGCCGAGGGAGGAAATTCTACGACCTATGGGGACCTTAACAGCTCCTTCCGTTAAGGTCGAAATCGAGCCCGGCCTAATTGTTGAGGTACCGCACTTCGCGGTACACGTCAGCCGGCGGTACAAACCACGAACGCCGCAGGGACGGTGGATCCTCCGCTTCTCCTGGGACGGAAAACTCCGATACAAGCGGAAAATAAACTGAGATTCCGGCCGTCCTCTTGTCCGTCCGTCCGTCCACGGATCCATTCGTCCGACCGACCGACCGACCATCCGGTCACTCCGACCGCCGCTCCGAACATCGAGCCGATAGGTGTGCCTCAAATTCAGGCACATGATAAGGGGGGGGTGATGTAACGATGCACCCCCTGCACGTTACTGTATTCCCGGCATGTGATCCGTCGGAAGCTGCCGCCCGGCAGAACACCCGCCGGGCAGAGGCAGGGGCGCGGTGCGCCCACATTTTTTAAACGTTCAACGTACCGCTTAAACGGCTTTAAGCCGTTCGGCTAAATTAGCCGTAAACGACCGAGCGTCACCGATGCGGCCCGAACCGCCGACCGGCGAAAGCCCGCGTTCGGCGAACTCCCGAACCCCTCCGCACGGGCCCGACCGTACCGTTTTTCCGAAACCCGTTCGGAAGGGGTAATACCGCCGCGCGCCGACGCGGGTAATTAGCCGGTATAAAAAGGCCGCATTCGGCAAATTAGCGACCTATTTTTCCTATCCGCTCACGCAAGTGAAACGATCCGAAACCTAGACCGCTCCAAAGAATTAGCCAGCTATCAAGATCAGGAGGTAGAGAGCACTCTTCCTCCATCGAGCACTCTCGATTCTTGACACAGGCTCCTTCCATCTGAGCATTATCCGACCGAGCGAAACCGAATCAGAGTGCATTCCGGTTCGATCGAGAGATCTCGATATCGGTCTACCATCCGACCGCCTAAACGCCGGTGCATACACCTCGAGGTAGAGAGGAGAGCTACCTCGGACGAGGCATTCTCGTCGGCACGGCGCTCCCGGAATTTCCGAACTCCGTCAAGGAAATACTCGCGAATTTCCAAGAACCGTACGCTTATCACCGGCGTAAAAACGGGGCTAGTCCGAAAGCTCAGACGCGCGACAAAAACGCGAGCCACGCTACGTCAAACGGTCGTTGACCTCGTCGTTTGTAAACACACGCGGTATACGCGCATTCCAGCGTACGAACCCGCGAAAGATAATAACGCACGGGTTACTTGTGCATCGCGACCGCATACCCGCTGCATCGTACCGTCGTACCGTACACACTCAACGTGAATAAAGTATCGCTTTTATTTCTGACGAAAATTCCGAGCGTAATCTTTAAGCTTGCCTAACCGACAACCGAATCCTGATCCCGGCTGCGATTATCCACCGGCACGCACAGAGATCGTCCGTGACACGCGTATTAATTATAAGTCTCTCTATCTTCGGCACGCGTCACCTAGAAATTTTATAAAGACATACGGTGCACATAGTGCAAAAATTAAACATGAGACGCCAAATACAAAATAAATAAAATTGTTCTTTCGCGCTATCTCTTTCTCTCGCGTTAAGTATCGCGTATCAACATATGTAATTGTCCTCTCGCGCTTAAGAATAAGTATAGTAATCTCTCTCGCACACACAAATGTATAATACACTTTAATAAATTTTATATTTTTAATTGTAAAAAATTTCAGTTATTTACACGCCTTTCCCTTGCGCTCCCATCCTTTGCGCTATCTCTCGCGCTAGTTATAAGTCTTTATCATTGTCTCTCTCTCACACTCGTCATTATTCTCGCGATATTATCGTTCTCTCTCTCGCACGCGTTGTCTTGCGCTATTATCGTTCTCTCTCGCGCGCGTTGTTCTCGCGATATTATCGTTCTCTCGCGCACGCGTTGTCTCGCGCTATTATCGTTCTCTCTTTCGTACGCGGTACCTTCGCGCTATCGTTTTCTCTCTCGCACGCGTTATCTTGCGCTATCATTCTCTCTCGCACGCGCTATTATCATTCTCTCTTTCATATGCTCGTCGCTATCACTCACTCACTTAAGCTACAATTTCACGATGTCGTTTGTCGCAGCGATAAGTGGTCACGTGACCGAATTCTACCTCATTTTGTCCGTTTTCTTGTCGCCAGCGACACTGTGAAAAAGTTGGATTGAACCCAACATTTAGCGACGTCGCTCTTGTGCAATAAATGCGAAAAATAAATTTAAATATGGAACAAGATGTAAGTACAATAAATAAATTAATACAGGTTTCTTATATTTATTAGATTAAAATATCTGGATTAAAAAATCAAATAAATGATTAGTCGAATGGTCCAACTTCTCTAATTTTGAGGTTAACTGTGATCATGTACAGCAGAATAAAAATTGTTAAAATTGCGGTAATTTTATGAAATTTTCAGATAGCTGTTGTATATACTTGTGGAATATGTGAAATAATTATTGATGTAAAGAGTATTCCGACTCATGATTGTGTGGAAGCATGTAATCGATGTTTTATTGATAAAAATTATTACTTCTATCCTGTAACAGGTAATATACACATATATATATATTTTTTTTTGTTTTATTATTGAAAAGAATAGTATTCTACTGAAATTTATACTATTATTTGTAGACGATAATCGTATTATTCAACGAAGCCTTGTTAACAATGAAGAAATCGTCTTGCCGGTTCATGAAAATATTCTAGGTAAATAGTAGTCTGCATCTTCGAAGGTCTGTTCTTTTTAGATGAATTGGCTGAGGTTACCTTTTTTACTTCACATTGAAAGAAAAAAGGTAAACTGCAGCCAGTTCAGCTAAAAAGAACAAATCTTTAATATAATACATAAATTAATTTTAAAATGAAAATGCTTTCGGCATTCAACAAAGAAGCATCATCGGGGGAAAATGCAAGTAGATCTCTCAATAAAAGAGAAAAACGAAGAGCCATGAAATCTATTTTAAATTAGGACGATGAAGAACTCTTAATTTTAGCCGTTCAAGAAAGAAGAGCCCTCTGGGATTTTACGATTCCATTAGAGTAGCGATGTCAACGGTTAACGAAAAAACTGTGGGATAAAGTGTCTGAAACATTGGATGGTAAAAAAAGAACATTAAAAACATTTGTAGCTGAAATACTTAAAGGAAAATTTCACTTACAGGTAAACTTAGCGGGGAAGAAGCAAAAAAGAAATTCAAAAATTTACATGACGCTTATCGACGAATAATTCATTCAGAAAATCAGCCTAGTGGATCGGCTAGATCTACCCCTACAAAAAAATAGCACCATTATGATTCCATGGAGTTTCTGCGCGACCTGTGTCTTGTAAAAAAGTAAAAATTAAATTTTATTATGGGCGTTTTCCAGCAAGCGATATAAGTCGACACTGTAACACAAAGTATCATTCTATCTTCTTTCGATACCAGTGAACAACGAAAATCGATTGATACTTTGTGTTACACAGTGTCGGCTTGTGTCGCTTGCTAGAAAACGTCCTATGTACACTTTCGAACTGTTCTGTTTCTGACTTGTAATTTTTATTTTTCTTAGGACAAAAGCTTCTAATATTGACCTTGATGGTGATTCTTTTAATAATAATAGTGATACAATTGGCGATGACAACGATCAATCAGAATTAGAAACATCAGGTATTTGACTTATATTAATATCTGTCTTAAATGTTTGCCAAAGTAATCTCCGCAGAAACCAGGATTGCTTTCGCCACAGACTCAAAATGATCCGTGCATGTGATCAATTAAATCTGAAATTTTATTATGTATTTATTAATGAAATTTCATATTTGATCAATCACATGCGCGGATTATTTTAATCTGAATCATTTGATTCTGTCGCGAAAGCAGCTGAGAAATATAGGAGTAATATATGTTACCTTTAAGGAATAAGAAAAGCTCTTGACTATTATCATTCGATCAATAATCCAAATATAATAACAATTAAAAAAATAATAATAATAAGCAATAAATTGCAGGTACGCCAATTAAAAGAAAGAAGGGACAGCAATCCAAGGAAAGTGCATTGGAAAGAATAGCCGATTCGCTCCGTCAACCGCCAACTTCATTAGTAATACCGGTTCCACCCAAAACCTGATGAAATTGATTCGACTTTAGCAGTTGTTGGATGCAGACTGAGACAAATGAATCGAAAGAATCAGTTAGATATTATTCAGCACATAATGAATTTTACTTATGATATACTTAAAGGAGAAGATTAAGCTTTATTGATCATTCTATTTTTCCAGTCAAGTATGTTTTGTTTGTTCTATTGTTAAAATATATACAGGGCGATCCTGAAAAACGTTATGTCTTTAAAATGACGTATTCCTGACACCATTCTAAGACAATTTTTCCTTTACCAAAATTTGATTTGAAGCGTAGTTTTTGAATTATGAGCAAAAATAGTTAGTAAATCACGCGTCGGGTACAGAAGGCAGGCAGGAGCGGCGCGGCGTGCCGCGAGCGCGGGCGCAGCTGACCGCCCGACGGGTGATTATCACCGCATGAGTCGCTAACTATTTTATCTTATAACATAAAATTATGCTTTAAATAAAATTTTGGTAAAGAAGAAAATGTCTTAGAATTACGTCAGAAATACGTGTTCCTTAAAATAACGTTATTTTAATAATGAAAAGTTGTTCCGGATCGCCGGCCGTCCGACGTTGCAATCAGCTGATTGCTACACGCGATGTGTGTATGGCGGAGTGTGTGCGTAAGAGAGAGAGAGAAAGAGAGAGAGAGGGAGGGTAGGAGGGACAGACATTCATACACACGCACGCACTTTTTTTCTCGCTCTCTTTCTCTCTTTTACGCAACACTCATACACTCTCTCATTCAGTCTCTCACTCACACTCTCTCGGTCACTCACTCACTCACTCACCTGCTTACTCACTTGCTCACTCACCTTGTAGCAGCGTAGCGAATCTTCATGCTATGTATTGTTGTTATCTGCTGCACGGTTATGATTGCTAGAGATGCGCGACACATCGAAATTTTTACGATTATTAGTCTCACACTCGATTGACACAATACAGATTACACGATAACGAGTTTACTGTTTATTCACTCACTATTGATTTATCGATACCAAAAATTACTTTCAAAGAAACGCGAATGCAAACAGCACATGACTCGACGCGAAGCGACGGACCGCGGAGACTGCGCGACCACAAGAGTTATGTTGCCAGAAACGCGACACGCGACATCTAACAAACGACTTGCGCGTGGCGCGTGATTGACGCGAGATAAGACGAACGATCGGCTAAAACCTTCGCATTGCGAATGCGGTAGAAAACATGACATGTATAATGACATACTTAAAAAATTAATTATTTATTATAAATAATAACTATTTCTAATTATAATAAATAATTATTATTTTAAAAAGCATGTGTTGTACGTTATTACGTTTTCGAAATTATTGGATTCACGATGCGAAGATTTAAGTCAATCGCAAGAATTAAAATTACATTATACGTGTCATGTTTTCTACCGCATTCGCAATGCGAAGGTTTTAGCCGATCGTTCGTCTTATCTCGCGTCAATCACGCGCCACGCGCAAGTCGTTTGTTAGATGTCGCGTGTCGCGTTTCTGGCAACATAACTCTTGTGGTCGCGCAGTCTCCGCGGTCCGTCGCTTCGCGTCGAGTCATGTGCTGTTTGCATTCGCGTTTCTTTGAAAGTAATTTTTGGTATCGATAAATCAATAGTGAGTGAATAAACAGTAAACTCGTTATCGTGTAATCTGTATTGTGTCAATCGAGTGTGAGACTAATAATCGAAAAAATTTCGATGTGTCGCGCATCTCTAGCAATCATAACCGTGCAGCAGATAACAACAATACATAGCATGAAGATTCGCTATGCTGCTACAAGGTGAGTGAGCAAGTGAGTAAGCAGGTGAGTGAGTGAGTGAGTGACCGAGAGAGTGTGAGTGAGAGACTGAATGAGAGAGTGTATGAGTGTTGCGTAAAAGAGAGAAAGAGAGCGAGAAAAAAAGTGCGTGCGTGTGTATGAATGTCTGTCCCTCCTACCCTCCCTCTCTCTCTCTTTCTCTCTCTCTCTTACGCACACACTCCGCCATACACACATCGCGTGTAGCAATCAGCTGATTGCAACGTCGGACGGCCGGCGATCCGGAACAACTTTTCATTATTAAAATAACGTTATTTTAAGGAACACGTATTTCTGACGTAATTCTAAGACATTTTCTTCTTTACCAAAATTTTATTTAAAGCATAATTTTATATTATAAGATAAAATAGCGACTCATGCGGTGATAATCACCCGTCGGGCGGTCAGCTGCGCCCGCGCTCGCGGCACGCCGCGCCGCTCCTGCCTGCCTTCTGTACCCGACGCGTGATTTACTAACTATTTTTGCTCATAATTCAAAAACTACGCTTCAAATCAAATTTTGGTAAAGGAAAAATTGTCTTAGAATGGTGTCAGGAATACGTCATTTTAAAGACATAACGTTTTTCAGGATCGCCCTGTATATATATATATATATATATATATATATATATATATATATATGTCAATCGGCTATTTTGAAGACAATTTTTAGCACGCATTGGCTACTTTGACGACTTCTGGCTACTTTGACGACTGTCGTCAAAATTTTAGCGGTCAATTGTATAGTTTGACGACGTCGTCAAATTATTTATAATGGTGAAATGGATATTTTTACGACAGTGTATAGATTGACGACATATAGTACAGATTGGCCAGTTTGATGACATTAAACAATTTTATTAATAATTACACAATATCTGCTCGTCCTTAAGTATATCATGGTGAAATCTTACTTAAAAATCGTGAGACTTTACTTGAAAGAGAAGATTTATAGAAACAAGAGAAGATTTATAGAATAGATTGTACCAGAATTATTAATTGTTTACAGACGGCATATCATATATGTAAAATCAAAAGTATTAAAAAAATATTAAATATAAAAATAATAAAAATATTAAATATAAATATTAAAATAATAAAAATATTTAAAAATAATAAATATTAAATATCAAATATTAAATATAATAAAAATATTTAACAAAGCGTTTATCTATAACTTTAAGGGCACATTTTGGCAGAAAAACAGAAAGCAGAAAAGCGAAAAGCCAATCAAAATTCACGCTAATAATAAGTAGTATGTAAGCAATATGTACATCAAAAGCAAAAAGTAGAATTTGTGATAACCACCAAGATGTGAATGCACCCTAAGTTTTTCTAACATTTATCTGCTGCACATATGACATATATTCTAACCTCGCGTATCTTTATCTCATCCATCTTTTTATCTCATTAACATATTTGTAATGTTAAACATATATTTGTCAGATTTCCAAATTTTCAGTTTTTATGAAGGACATTGAATGAGAATTCGTTAAGTGAAAGTGTTTGAGTACTTTAACAATGTGGAGTAAATCCTTGGCTATATGTAATAAGACATAAGTATTATGATCATAGAAGTGAGTATTTTTGTTACATTTTCATAATTTTTAATAAGTACGCGCATAAATTTAAAAAATTAATCAAAACAATTTAATAAGTCAATTTATTAATCATTCTTTTTTATTTAGAATAAGATTTTTACACAGGAGTTAATGCATTTTTGTGTCTGCGCAATTCATATTAGTGGTAAGGAAACTGTATAACAACATCATAATGTTGTATAATATTTCCTTAAAAATTGTGTTCTCTTTTTTATTCAATAAAAAAAGAGTGAATTGTGTGACAATTACATTATTGTATTGTCTTAGTGTCATGCTGTCTGTTAATATATCATATTTATTTTATTTTTTGCAGGGGACAGTAATGGGATACTAATTTGCAAACCGTCCAAAACATTCACCCGAAAGTTTGCATCTAATGTCAAGAAGGAATCCATTACAAAACATGAGAATCTTTTAAGCGAGAGTTCAATATTACAGTCTCCGCTAATAGACTCTTGTGATCTGTAATGGAGTAATCAACACTCATTTACTTAACTTGCAGTGATTGTGGAAGCAATAATGATTTTATATTATAGATGCGTTAAAAAATTGAGAATATTTATACTGTTATTCAGTTTTTCATCACAGAAGATAATACTTTAGGATGTTATATCTAATAAGTAAGTATACAGCATATTATATTATATATGTATATGTATTATATATATATATATTATGTATATATATGTGCTTAGGAAGAAAAATCTTATATTTTGTTTCTTAACCGATGTATCAACTTGACAATTTCATTGTACTGTATATATGAGAATACATTATTTTTGGATGAAATAATTATGCATCAACGTAAAATTTATATTTATGATAATTACACTTGACGACTTACATTTATACACTGTCTTACATAATACATATGTATATATATATTCAAATATAATGTTAGAACATATTTATAAATTTGTACATTTGTATATCAATGTTTTTCCTATGCTCTCATATAATGCATATACATATATTGAAATATGGTAATCAAATAAGTATATTATTCTTAATTATTCATAAACAACATATCGTACAAAAAACACCGATATACAAATATATAAATATATTTATTTTACTACCATATTTCAATATATGTATATGCATTATATGAGAGCATAGGAAAAACAAATGTACAAATTGATATACAAATGTACAAATTTATAAATATGTTCTAACATTATATTTGTATACATGTATACATATGCATTATGTAAGACAGTGTATAAATGTAAGTCGTCAAGTGTAATTATCATAAATATAAATTTTACGTTGATGCATAATTATTTCATCCAAAAATAATGTATTCTCATATATACAGTACAATGAAATTGTCAAGTTGATACATCGGTTAAAAAACAAAATATAAGATTTTTCTTCCTAAGCACATATATATACATAATATATACATATAATACATATACATGTATAATATAATATGCTGTATACTTACTTATTAGATATAACATCCTAAAGTATTATCTTCTGTGATGAAAAACTGAATAACAGTATAAATATTCTCAATTTTTTAACGCATCTATAATATAAAATCATTATTGCTTCCACAATCACTGCAAGTTAAGTAAATGAGTGTTGATTACTCCATTACAGATCACAAGAGTCTATTAGCGGAGACTGTAATATTGAACTCTCGCTTAAAAGATTCTCATGCTTTGTAATGGATTCCTTCTTGACATTAGATGCAAGCTTTCAGTTGAATGTTTTGGACGGTTTGCAAATTAGTATCCATTACTGTCCCCTACAAAAAATGAAATAAATATGATACATTAACAGGCAGCATGACAAAAATATATTAACAGACACTAAGATAATACAATAATATAATTGTTATCATCACAATTCACTCTTTTTTTATTGAATAAGTAAGAACACAATTTTTAAAAAAACATACAACATTATGCTATAGTTATAGTTTTCCTAGCACTAATATGAGTCGCGCAGACACAAAAATGTATTAATTCCTTTGTAAAAATCTTACTCTAAATAAAAAAGAATGATTAATAAATTGACTTATTAAATTGTTTTGATTAGTTTTTTAAATTTATGTTGTATATGCGCGTACTTATTATAAATTATGAAAATATAACAAAATTACTCACTTTTGTGATCATAATATGTCTTATTACATATAGCCAAGCATTTTCCCCACATTCTTAAAGTACTCAAGCACTTTCACTTAAAAAATTCTCACTCAATGTCCTTCGCAAAAATTGAAAATTTGGAAATTTGACAAATATATGTTTTTATATTACAAATATGTTAATAATAAAGATAAATGAGATAAAGGTATGCGAGATTAGGATGTCATATGTGCAGTAGATAATGCAGAAAACGCTTTCATATGTAAGATTGGCGAAAAAGTACAGTGATTATTCAAATTATTTATCGACAGTGATTATTAAAATTATTTATCGACAGTAATCATATGCCATTAACTGATATTTGAGTTGCAAGATTGATAGATTGAAGAAATAAGACATGATCGGAAATTAAAAATATAATTTTAATAAGAAACATATGGGAAAACGCATCTGGACGTGTGTGGACGCGTTTGGACACGTCTGGACACGTTCGCTCAATGTCGCGTAACAACGGATCAATATACATATTGTAATATTATATATCTATATTGTGAAACATATACAAAACAACAAGGTGTTTTTCTACATTATCTACTGCAAGCACAATAAATATCCCATATACAGGGTGGACCATTTTAACCTTTAATGGAGAATAACTCGACCGGTAAGCGAAATAATAAAAAAAGTTTTATACAAAAGTTGTTGGGCAAGGAGGGGGACATAAAACGGTGTCATTGGTTTGATCTTGGATGGCATCGTTAAAGTCAGGTCAAGGACACCTTTAATTTCTTAAATGGAACCACCTATTTTTTATTGCATATTCTTGTAGCTTATCTCGAGAGCTTTCCAAAACACTATAATTAAGTACCTTTTTGTTAAGTACTTCTTGAGTTATGAGGCTTGAAATAATTTCTTAATTTTACATAAACCGTAAAATATCTTGTAAAATATTCATTTTTCGATTATCTTATCTTAATACTTTTACGTACAAAATAATGAGAGGAATCAATTGGTGTAAAGAAAACACATAGTTGTTTCGAAGAAAAAATATGTAATTTGCAATTAACAATTCCATATTTTTTCTTCGAAACAACTATGTGTTTTCTTTACACCAATTGATTCCTCTCATTATTTTGTACGTAAAAGTATTAAGGTAAGATAATCGAAAAATGAATATTTTACAAGATATTTTACGGTTTATGTAAAATTAAGAAATTATTTCAAGCCTCATAATTCAAAAAGTACTTAACGAAAAGGTACTTAATTATAGTGTTTTGGAAAGCTCTCGAGATAAGCTACAAGAATATGCAATAAAAAATAGGTGGTTCCATTTAAGAAATTAAAGGTGTCCTTGACCTGACCTTAACGATGCCATCCAAGGTCAAACCAATGACACCATCTTATGTCCCCCTCCTTGCCCAACAACTTTTGTATAAAACTTTTTTTATTATTTCGCTTACCGGTCGAGTTATTCTCCATTAAAGGTTAAAATGGTCCACCCTGTATATAGTACTCCTATATTGCTAGTTCTGTAGGAGGAATGAACGAAAACATTACGGTGCAGACGATAGCTTTCTCTCACACGGTTATCTGACGGTAGCACCTGGTAGCACTTTTGCACATGCGTCAAATATATATATGGCATATATATATATTTAACGCATGCGCAAAAGTGCTACCAGGTGCTACCGTCGGATAACCATGCGAGAGAGAAGCTATCGTCTGCACCGTAATGTTTTCGCTCATTCCTCCTACAGAACTGGCAATATAGGAGTACTATATATATGAAATATCCTAATTTTGCGTCTCTGACTCTGTGGTAAAATTTATGACATATATGAAGTTCAGTCTACAATGAGTTGTTAATCAGATGTCGTAATGAGTTGAAAGCAAGTTGTAAGTGTGTTGTAAAGCAATCGCAAGTTTGTAATCGGCGATCGTAGAGGGTCGTCTACAATGGCCGTAGCATAAGATTGTAAGATGTAAGACTCAAGAAATTGACCAATCACAGTTGAGTATTCTCTTAATACTTGACTGTAATTTGTTAATTTCTTGAGTTTTAAGTCCCTGGCACACGAAAAAACGTAAGCAGTGATACGTAGTCAGTAAGCAAATTGACCAATTACGATTGAACAGTAAGACAGCCATATTAAAACGTAAGAAAACGTAAGAATTCTGATTGGTCGATTTCCTTACTGATTACATTTCACTATTTACGTTTTTTCGTGTGCCAGGGCCCTTAAGGCTTTCGCACATGAATTGCCATAACCATAAACGTAAAACGTAAACATAAGCTGAAGAACCAATCAGAATATTGCTTTAGCTTTATGTATCCTAGAAATGATGATAAAGTTGGCCGTAAGCAGAAGTAACTAAGATTTCAACCAGTTAAAATCATAGTTACTTCTGCTTACGGCCAACTTTATCATCATTTCTATCGTTTTCTATCGTCTTCTAGGATACATAAAGCTAAAGCAATATTCTGATTGGTTCTTCAGCTTACATTTACGTTTTACGTTTATGGTTATGGCAATTCATGTGCGAAAGCCTTTACGCCTTATAACCTTATGCTACGGCTATTGTAAACATATATATAGTACTCCTATATTGCCAGTTCAGTAGGAGGAATGAGCGAAAACATTACGGTGCAGACGATACCTTTTCTCTCGCACAGTTAGTCTGTTTTAGCACTTTTGCGCATGCGTCAAATATATATATGCCATATATATGCCATAAAGTGCTAAAACAGACTAACTGTGCGAGAGAGAAGGTATCGTCTGTACCGTAATGTTTTCGCTCATTCCTCCTACTGAACTGGCAATATATATAGGAGTACTATATATATGATTGTAGACGACCCTTGACAGATGTAAGCGCTTACGTCTCGTTCTCAGCCTTAAAGGCCCTGGCACACAAAAATACGTAAGCAGTGAAACGTAGTCAGTAAGGAAATCGACCAATCGGAATTCTTACGTTTTCTTACGTTTTAATATGGCTGTCTTACTGTTCAATCGTGATTGGTCAATTTGCTTACTGACTACGTTTCACTGCTTACGTTTTTTCGTGTGCCAGGGCCCTAAAGGCTTTTGCACATGAATTGCCATAACCATAAACGTAAAACGTAAACGTAAGCTGAAAAACCAATCAGAATCCTAAGAAGTAACTAGGATTTCAACCAGTTAAAATCCTAGTTACTTCTACTTACGGCCAACTTTATCATCATTTCTATCGTCTTCTAGGATACATAAAGCTAAAGCAATATTCTGATTGGTTCTTCAGCTTAGCGTTTACGTTTTACGTTTATGGTTATGGCAATTCATGTGCGAAAGCCTTAAGGTGAAATCACATAAAATTGCATAGGCGCATAACCATAAGCATAAGGAAATTGATTGGTCCACAAATATATGCATAAGAAAATGAACCAATCAATTTTCTTATGCTTATGGTTATGTGTTCCTGCAATTTTATGTGCTTCCACCTTTAAAGGCTATAAAGCTTTCGCACATGAATTGCCATAACCATAAACGTAAAACGTAAACGTAAGCTGAAAAACCAATCAGAATATTGCTTTAGCTTTATGTATCCTAGAAGACGATAGAAATGATAAAGTTGGCCGTAAGCAGAAGTAACTAGGATTTCAATCAGTTAAAATCCTAGTTACTTCTGCTTACGGCCAACTTTATCATCATTTCTATCGTCTTTTAGGATACATAAAGCTAAAGCAATATTTTGATTGGTTCTTCAGCTTAGCGTTTATGTTT
Organism: Camponotus vicinus; assembly: GCF_025532165.1. Taxonomy (NCBI): domain Eukaryota; kingdom Metazoa; phylum Arthropoda; class Insecta; order Hymenoptera; family Formicidae; genus Camponotus; species Camponotus vicinus. The sequence goes on along the minus strand of NW_028141980.1, from coordinate 5,343,271 downwards.
TACGTTTATGGGTATGGCAATTCATGTGTGAAAGCCTATAGCACACGGATATCTAAAAATTTCAACCGGTTGAAATTTTTCTTATGCTTAAGTTTTTAGTAATTTTCTGTTTCCTTAGCATATAAAATCTAAAACGACTATCCGATTGGTTCTTGAGCTTATGTTTTGTATTATGGCTATGTTTTATAGATATCCGTGTGCTATAGCCTTAAGCAGGGAGCACAGACTTTTGCATAAGCGGATAACCATAAGCATAAGAAAATTGGTTCATTTTCTTATACATATACTTGGGGACCAATCAATTTCCTTATGCTTATAGTTATGCGCTTATGCAAAAGCCTGTGCTCCCAGCTTTATGGCCATCACACATAAAGCGTCGTCTACAATGAGATTTTAAGGAGACTTAAGGCGTAAAACTTAAAAAATTAACCAATCACAGTCAAGTATTAAGAGAATATTCGATCGTGATTGGTCAATTTCTTAAGTCTTACGCCTTAAAGGTGCAGTCCCATGGAGCAGCGTATGGCGTATCGGCGTACGGCGTAAAAGAGCTTGGCCAATCACAGCCTCTACGCTCGTTTCCGTTACGCCAGCACAAATTTTACGCAGATTTGTGCAGCGTTCCGGCGTTTACAAAGTTTGGTCCACCTAACCCTAATCAAATAAAAATGAAAAAGATGCTAGCCCCTTGTGCTAATCGTCTTTCGAGATTGAAAATTGGTCTCACCCAAAATCTTAGACGATTACGTTTAATTCGGGACTTCTTTTTTCTCTTCAGCTTTCATTTATAAATTATATATATTTGACCTAACTTTCATCGAATTGCTTCTTTGCATAGTGTATTTTTTAGACATTTGTAAATTTTCAAGTATTTTATTAAATTAATTAATGCAAATTCGGAGCCTGACATTCTAACAAAGTTATGCACACTTAAAAAAATTTTAACTTATTTGCTTTAATATATAAATATATGTTAAAATGTTGCGCTAAAAACTTTTATCGGCTGTCCCATGGAGCGTATTTACGCTAGCGTAATGATCAATAAACCAATCACAAGACCCTTTAAATGTCTATTTTAAAAATAAACTTTGTAAAAGACACTGTGATTGGTTTATTCATCATTACGCCAGCGTAAATATGCTCCATGGGACATCCGATGTTTTTGCTGGCGTAACGAAAACGAGCGTAAAGCCTGTGATTGGCCAAGCTCTTTTACGCCGTACGCTGCTCCATGGGACTGCACCTTAAGTCTCCTTAAAATCTCATTGTAAACGCCGCTTAAAGCGTCGTCTACAATGAGATTTTAAGGAGACTTAAGGCGTAAGACTTAAGAAATTGACCAATCACAGTCAAGTATTAAGAGAATATTCGATTGTGATTGGTCAATTTCTTAATGCGGCGTCTACAATGAGATTTTAAGGAGACTTAAGGCGTAATATTTAAGAAATTGACCAATCACAGTCGAGTATTCTCTTAATACTTGACTGTGATTGGTCAATTTCTTAAGTCTTACACTTTAAGTCTCCTTAAAATCTCATTGTAGACACCGCGTAAGTCTTACGCCTTAAAATCTCATTGTACAAGCCGCATTATGCGGCGTCTAGAATGAGATTTTAAGGAGACTTAAGGCGTAAGACTTAAGAAATTGACCAATCACAGTCAAGTATTAAGAGAATATTTGATTGTGATTAGTCAATTTCTTAAATCTTACGCCTTAAGTCTCCTTAAAATCTCATTGTAGACGCCGCATTAGATAAAACAACTTTGCAACTTTTGTAAAATTCGTGAATCTGATTGACGCATGCTCTTAATTTTAACTAACTCTAAAGGCCATTCTACAATGGCCGTAGCATAAGGTTGTAAGACGTAAGACTCAAGAAATTGACCAATCACAGTATTCTCGAGACAACAGAATACTCTCAATCGAGTATTCTCTTAATACTTAACTGTGATTGGTCAATTTCTTGAGTTTTACGCCTTACAACCTTATGCTACGGCCATTGTAGACCTGGCATAAGCGTCGTCTACAATGGCCATAGCATAAGGTTGTAAGGCCGTAGTCGTAAGAAATTGACCAATCCCAGTTGAAGTTCAGGAGAATAATCAACTGTGATTGGTCAATTTCTTACGACTACGGCCTTACAACCTTATGCTACGGCCATTGTAGACGACGCTTAAAAGTTCATGCTAATCAAATTCATACTGTACAATAATTGCAAAGCAGCTTTTTCTGCTGAACGCAGTCAATAAGATTTTAGCAATAGATACGAATAACATAAGTCTCAATGACGTATATAATTAGACCAAACATTCTCTCAAGGAAATCGAAAATTGAAGGAGAAGTTTAAAATAAAGTGAGAACATTAAACAATCTCTATGCTTTATCTTTCTATTTCATAGACTATCGAGAGCAAGCTGTCATATTGACAGCTCTAAGCTGATATTTTATGGGTAGTGGAATGTAGCAGCAGCGAGCAACTGTTTAATTTTGATTTCCGCGTTATTTACTATAATGTAATATACTATACGAGCCAATCAAAACTAACTGCTGCTGCATTTCACTTCCCATGAAATATCGGCCTCAAGACGGCTATTTCCTTCATGTATGTACGATAGAAAGAGAAAGCAAAATCCGTTCAACATTTTCACTCTGCGCTAAACTGCTAATTTAATTGTCGGCTTCACTCTTCTCTATACGCTATACGTCTATATGCTATATAATTATTTTTTATATAGATATATACCATGAACATATAGTATAAATAGACTCCGAATGCGCTTTGATTTGCCATCTAATTAAGTAAAGTCAACATCTAGAAAGAGAACAAGAATAGAGGGGCATAGACATAGTAAATATAGGCCGAGTATCCATTGTATATAAGCGTTAAGCATACGAAAAGAAAGACAAAAGATGTAAGATGAGTTTCTTTCTCTTTTCAATGCCGGAGAAGTGGGGAGCACTTCTTCTCATCTCCTCGCCCCTCCATGACGAACCGGCGCGAGGAGATGAGGAGAAGTGCTCCCTACTTCTCCGGCATTGAAAAGAGAAAGAAACGCATCTTACATCTTTTGTCTTTCTTTTCGTATGCTTAAAGGCCATCACACACAAAATTGCATAGCTGCATATGCATAGCATAAGACCATATGGACCAATGAGCATCGAGTATTAAGTCGCCATATTGACTTACATAACATAATATTCGATGCTCATTGGTCCATATAATCTTATGCTATGCATATGCAGCTATGCAATTTTATGTGTGATGGCCTTAACGCTTATACAATGGATGCTCGGTCTATACTTACTAGCGGGGCTTTTTCCTCTCTCTCTTTCTTTTGTTTTTTTACAATTCGTCTGCGTAGAGAGAAAGAGACAAAGAACAGAGTAGCTAGATTATCTGTCTCTTTCTATATGTTGGCTTCACTTTTTTTACCATATGCTGAATCCATGTATATATATTACGTATGATATATACATACATTATTTAATTTTTTATAACGATGTTCACCTTTTTACATGACGATGATTTCACCGCATATGCAGTGAAATATCTCAAATGAGCTTTACATTACATTATTAAATTACTTTATTCTTCCGATTGCTTCAATAATAATATATGTAATATATGCCCTTGTAAAATTTGTCGATCATGTTTCTCCTTTATTTGTAACTAAATCCCGCCGTATAAAAGTAAACTACAACAATGGATTTAGACATTCCGCATCTATTATAGCAAACAATGAGAAAAACAATGAGAAATTTGATGCACTAAAATATTTTATTTTTTCATTAAGCGTTACATGTAAACCCAAATAGCACAGAGAATTTAAAAAGAATTTACTTTTATGTCACAAGATCTGAGTTCACTTTCAGATGCAAAAAGAATTCTTTCTAAATTCTCTGTGCTATCTGAGAATCTTTATGTCCTTATTTCAATGCACACAAAATTGAATAAAACTGATTCTTTTTAGCAAAGTATATTTTACCTATATGCACAAAATATCACACACACACACACACACACACACGCACGCACGCACGCACGCACGCACGCACGCACGCACGCACGCGCGCGCACACACACACACACACACACACACACACACACATCCTTTTCTTAATTCAAATTATATTCATACTGAAATAACTTTCTAATAAGTACATACTTTTTAATTAAAAAAATAGTTAACACACAAACACAAATTCAAACATATGTTACGTTAAAACAACAACCATAAATATAAACACGGTCTCAATTTTATTTTAATTTATTTTGTGTTTTTTTAGGCGATAAAAATCTTTTAAAAACAATAGTTTTATATTTAAAAGTCTGAAAATATATTGTAACAATATATGTAACAATAAATTCTAGAAATAAGTTTAAAGCTGATATTAAGACTGAAGTTTATAAAATCTTTGAATCATATTGAAAAATCGTTGAATCTATACTATGTGATGAATATACTTACTTCTGAACACTTAAATATGAATTCCTACAAATTTCATGTAATTCTTATATATACACATGTAATTACATATAATGTATTATACTACTATAAGTTATATATCTAATTCTTTATTACAATTTGCTTAGCACATAGTAACAAATCGATTAGATACGGTTGGAAATAATGAGTCTAATGACTACAGAAAATATATTAACATTTGTATTTTATGATAAGTATATATGCATTTACTACAATTTATTGCAATGTTTATATAACTATCAATTATTATAGCCTTAAACATGAACAGCAATCTCTTGTATAATAATAGCAGCCTTCTATATTTTTAGATAATTCTGCTCATAACCTATAATAATATGAGTGCAACTAACAACGCGATTATTATTTCCATTGAAAGCCATGGTAATGAGAAAAGTATTGATAAGTCTTCATCTGTGATACAATTATATTTATTTATGCATTACATCCTGTTTTTATATATAATTTATATATATGTATGTAACAAATAAATATATAAATTTATTAAACATATACATACATAAATTTCATACTATTTTTATATTTTCAATATATATGAACAAAAACGAACGATAAACTTGGATGAATAAAAATTAAAAATTGTTATATTAGTGTGCTACAAATCTGTATCTCATTTTAGCAATCAATCTCTGAGGACTCGACATTAGTTTTAATGTTTGTGGCACTTTTTTCATCCTTTTTTCATGCTTTTGCAGAAAATAAAAAATATCTATTTGTATATTTATAACATAAAAATGAATTATGAAGAGTTAATTTTAGATTATTGCGACATAATCAACACACAATCTTATACATTATAATTTTCGCTGTTTCTTTTGTTGATTATGTAACCATGTTTTAATTTGCGGTGAAGAGCGTCGAGCAAGAGAATTATATTTTTTTTTTACTTCTTGAATTTCTTTCAGAGACGGTAATGTCTGATTTTCTACATGTTGCGCAAACGCTTTAAGTACTGCTTGCTTCTCGTTTTCTGTCCATCTTACTCTTTTTGTATTTCCATACGGAGACGCTAAAAAAGAATAAGAATAAAATATTATAAACAACATATAAAACATAATACAATTTGTACCATGTTTATGCGTGAAAAGTCCGAATAAAAGAAGTCACAGAAGATGAACTTCAAAATAAAGAAAATAAAATCTCGTCTGATTCTGTTTCACTATTGTGTAATATTCTTTCAAATTATTATTCTGGTTCATTATTTTTTAAGTAATCAGCGAACTATTACAATGTTTTACCTTACATCCGAAAGAAAAAAATGCAATACTAAAAGAAAACTAGAGAAGTCATTCCCCTCCGAGCACGAGTCAATGATGGACAGTAAAGTACATAAATATTTTTATATAATTAATATATATATATTTTATATAATTAATATATATATATATACATATATATAAATATTAGTACCTATATGTAAATATAATATAAAGTATGTATATAAAATTTATATATGTATATAAGGAATTTTTTGTTTTCCTGATCTGAGAGTTACACATTGTCGTGTATATTTTTATCGATAGTAGATTGTTGAAATTATACTTTGATGTATTACTTTCTTAAAAATCTTAATTCACTATCTACACTAAATATATATATGTCACAAAAATATTTATGTACTTTACTGTTCATCATTAACTCGTGCTCGGAGGGGAATGACTTCTCCAGTTTTCTTTTAGTATTGCATTTTTTTCTTTCGGATGTAAGGTAAAACATTGTAATAGTTCGCTGATTACTTAAAAAATAATAAAGCAGAATAACTGAAGGAATATTACACAATGGTGGAACAGAATCAGACGAGATTTCATTTTTTTCATTTTGAAGTTCATCTTCTGTGACTTCTTTTACTCGGGCTTTTCACGCATGATTCAATAACGCGCAATGTGCTAAGTGAAAAAAAAGAAACGAATAATATAGGAGAATTATATGCATATTTATCATAAAGAAAATATTTTACTAAAAAGTAATAGTTTTTTTAAAAATGATAGTCGAAAATGTTTAACGTAGAATAAAAGGAGAGAACATTTATAATATTTATAAATATCTTATACGGATATAACATTTATAAATATCTTATACGGATTAAAAATAAATAAAAAATTACTCACTGCTACGTTTCCGTTTGCTAGCTTGTTTTTCCATTTGCTTGTCACATCTTTCTAAATCACTTGAAATATTATTCTGTGCCTCTATAATAAATAATATGTACCATAAATAAAACAAATGAATAGTGAACAAATGAATAGTGATATATGTCGTATATACAACGAGCTTAATATTAAGTAACATTACCTATTTCATCAGTAATATTAAGAATATCTGAAGTATTTTCTGTCTCTAAGTCGCTATCTGCTTCATTCTCCGAATCTTGTTCGTTGCCTTGTACAGCTTCTAAATATCGAGAAATTTGAAGTATATCTCTACTTGCTTGTGGTTGTCTGTAGTGTTCCTTATGTATTTTATCTGCATGACCCATAAATGTCGCAAGATCTGAAACTTCGGTATCATTCAGATTGAACTGAATGCAATGTGTTGCTATGTGTTTCCTCAATGTTGTACCACGCAAAGTTGTTGATTCACTTGCGTTACATTCACGTGCAAATTTACGCATTAAAATACAAGCTCTCAGATATCGATATCTGTTTTTGTCAAAACCAGGTAATCCAAAAATAAAAGGATTGTTTTTCGGTACATTTGCTTTTGTACGATATTTTAAAAGTAATGTAATGCAGTCAAACATGTCGTTTGACAATAAAACGGGTACTGTTCGTCCTAATTTTCCTCTGATGCAAAATCGCACATATTTCTCAGCAATTTTTCTATCTTCTACAGATAAAGATTTATAAATGTCACCGAACATATTTTTATTAACTTTTACATAATGTTCAAAATCTTTTATCTCTGCTCGTTCCATTTCTCCTGCTCGACGCCTATTAAAAACATGTATCGAAGTTAATGTGACCTCAGCTAATGCAAGCCATTTGTCAGATGAAAAAGACTCTTTTAGTGCTGCATATATTGTAGTTCTTTGATTGTCCAAATATGTATATAACTTTTTAATATCACTTAGTGATGGAAGATTTATCTTTTTATGTCTTTTATGAGCAGATTGCGTTTCTATAACAGTTTTATTGACACTTGTTCCAATATCCACAACGAGTAGTTTTATAAAATCTTTGGCTAATTTTTTTTTATCTTCATCTTCTCTTTTGATACATTCAGTAATTAAAATATTTCCTACATATTTAAGGAGAGTTGACAAGGTAGATGCTACTGCAGGAGTTTTATAAAGTTGTGTAGTATTATCATATCCTGCAATCGTATTAATTGCTGAAATACAGTCGTCATATAGTCGAGGATGGTACAGCGACTGAAAATCTTGTACATTTTTATTTATATCCTTTAATGCTAGAAGAAATCGACCAAGAAGACGTAATCTTGATCGAATCATGTCATGTTGATGTTGTGCTTTGTATTTTACACACATTTTATTAGCATATGTAATCAATAATTCATCGTATCTCACGATACGTGTTACATCATCTTCTCGCATAACGGGAAAAACAGTTTTTCTGAAGATTTCACTTGCTATTGGATGAAGTCTTCCGGTAATTTTTCTGCCCATAATCATAATATTTCTATTTTTTCGAAAATTTTTATTGAAACAAACTCGAGAATGGTGCCGTATTGTGCTTTTTGCAAAAAATCCTTTACATTTGGCACAGGCTATAAAATCAGTAGCAGTTTTATTATAGTTTTTATTTGGACGTCTACTTACAATTAATTGTCCTGTATTAAATTCGGCTTGTGTATTAAATTGAAAGTTTCCATTCTTCCGAATAACTTCTATTATCTTTAATCTTTCTGGATGTTTTTTAGGTAACATGGCAAATTTCTTGACTTCTGATTCGTCACGGTGAACTGTTTCCAAATGACGTGCAAGTTGGGATTGCAACTTTTTACAAAAAATGCAATAGTTTTGTTTCGTTGATTTTGTATTAGATGTGTCAACGTACATGAGCTCATCGTTAATTATTGTTGCGCCAACAATGTTCGTATTTGAAATGTCTAAATCTGAAGTTGAAGATGTAGTCTTGTTTATACTTTGCACATGGTCTTGTATAGATTCATTATTTGAAGAATTTTGTTCTGAAGGTACATATTCCTCATCCGCATCGGTATCATTAGCTAGTGAAATAGAAATAAATGAATTAAATAAGTAATGTAAATAATAATAAAATATGTAAATAAAATATGTAAATAAAATATGTAAATAAAATATGTAAATAAAATATGTAAATAAAAGAATACTAAACATAATTGTTACTATAATGTATGTGTGAAATATGCATAGGATAATACTTATTTGTATATCAACTAAATAATTATATACATATAATTAAATACATAACAATAACACAAGAGAAATACGCCATAAAGAAATAATGAAATTTATTTCTCCTATTTTAACAAATATATTATCAGATGAATAGAAAAAACAACAAAAATACGAGGTAGATTAGACCTATATATATTAGATTTAGTAAATATTAGTTTTCTAACATTTTACAACAAGGTAACGTTGGTATGGTAACTATTACACATTGTCATAGAATATATCACTTTCTCTTTAAATTGTATTTCAATTAAAAAAACGCACTTGAAAAATTATTTAGAAGAACATGTGTGAAAATCATTCGTACCATGGGATAATGAAGCATCTATAGTAGTCTGTGAATTATCTTGTTGATTAGTACAGAGTGCGTTTTCTTCATCTGCTGACACTTCTTCTAAATAAAATTAAACTTTATTATACAATATACAGGACAACAACAGTAAGACAAATATAAATTAATATTATAAATTAATATTATAAATGAAATTTGAAAAATATGAAAAAAGCAAGAGTCGGTTGTTTGTAAAGAAAAAATAAAAGAAAGAATTAAAAAATATTTTATACTAATAGACAAATTAATATTTTATATCAAGGAAATAGTATTTTATTTTATATTAAGAAAAATTTATATTAGAAAATATAAATATTTTATGCTAATTAAAAATATTAAAAGTACTCGAGAATGAAATACTCAATTTTATGTTTTACATCATATTTTGAAATAAACTATGTAAAAAGGTATAATTGAAACACATTATTTTGATACAATTATAATATATATAATATATATTATATATTATATGCAGGGTGAGCCATTTTAATTAACGCACGCAATTATTTCGGAAACAAAGCATTTTAGAGAAAAATGTTTCAGACAAAAGTTTTATGGTTTCGAGGGGGCCATAAGATGGTATCATTGGTTTGACACTGAAGAGTCATTTGAAGGTCACGTGAAGGTCACTTCAATTTTTTTAAATGGAACATCCAATATATTTTTGGACACTCTTGTAGCTTATCTCTAGTGCTTTCCAAAACACTATAATTAAGTACCTTTTCGTTAAGTACTTTCTGAGTTATAAAGCTTGAAATAATTTCTTAATTTTACATAAACCGTAAAATATCTTGTAAAATATTCATTTTTCGATTATTTTACCTTAATACTTTTACGTACAAAATAATGAGAGGAATCAATTGGTGTAAAGAAAACACATAGTTGTTTTTAAGAAAAAATATGGAATTGTTAATTGCAAATTACATATTTTTTCTTCAATTGATTCCTCTCATTATTTTGTACGTAAAAGTATTAAGGTAAGATAATCGAAAAATGAATATTTTACAAGATATTTTACGGTTTATGTAAAATTAAGAAATTATTTCAAGCCTCATAACTCAAAAAGTGCTTAACGAAAAGGTACTTAATTATAGTGTTTTGGAAAGCTCTCGAGATAAGCTACAAGAGTGTGCAAAAATATATAGGGTATTCCATTTAAAAAAATTGAAGTGACCTTCACGTGACCTTCAAATGACTCTTCAGTGTCAAACTAATGATACCATCTTATGGCCCCCTCGAAACCATAAAACTTTTGTCTGAAACATTTTTCTCTAAAATGCTTTGTTTCCGAAATAATTGCGTGCGTTAATTAAAATGGCTCACCCTGTATATTATTATAATAAGAATGTGATAAATAAGAGTATATGAATTTAATTATATCTCTATTTGTTAAAATTTGTATGAAATGAAAAAAAGAAAAGTCAGTTTTAGTAAAAGTAAACAATGACATTTTTAATATTATAATATATATAATATATAATATTATATTATATAATATATATTATATATAATATATTATATATATTATAATATTAAAAATGTCATTGTTTACTTTTACTAAAACTGACTTTTCTTTTTTTCACATTTCATACAAATTTTAACAAATAGAGATATAATTAAATTCATATACTCTTATTTATCACATTCTTTATATATACATACCAGTAGTCGTGTTAAATGTCAATCGCTTAACACATTTCTCCATATTACTAAACTCACACCCATTATATACTATAGCTATAAAAATACAAAAAAAATATATGCACCAGAAACCCACATTTAAAGAAAAAAAGTATATGTTGTTTTATTTATTAGTTTTATTTATTAGGAAAATCACACATATTTTCAAGTAAAAGCATATAATGGACTCCATTACTTTATAGAATATTGACTAATTTATTTCCCTCTAGCATGCAAAGAAATGTAAGAAAGTGGTACATGATATATAAATATATATATATATACCATACATATATAGAATGTCTAGTAATAATCTAAGATTGTATCAAATTAAAAAGTCTTTTATCATTTTACGAGTTTCATAAGTAAGGATTTGCGAATAAGAATACGCCTGCATGAAGACAACATTTCGCATGCTTACAATTGTTAGACACAGGAATGAAGTTTGATTTTTAATCAAAATAAATAATTAACCAATAATTAATTTTTTAAGTTTAATTTTCAATAAAGTAATTAAGATAATTAAGCAAAATAATAAGATAATTAAGCAAAAGTGTATATTTTAAAATAAAAATTATTAATATTCATTATAGTTCATTGAGCATTTTTCCCATACTGTCTAATAATTGTAAGCGAAAATGGCTCTTTCTTCAAGCGAATATTTATTCGCGGATCTTTATAAATTAATAATTCATTAATTATTGCCGCAAATTCGCAAAATGATAAAGAACTATTCGATCAATAAACTCGCTCTATCTATTCACGAGAGATGATACGGTTATTACTTGACACCATATATAAACATATATATAATACATACATTACATGAAAAGTTTAAAACAACATAACTGCATTCCAATATTCACTGCCAATACTAAAAATCTATAGTGACTCTAAATTTGTAATACTGTCAGTGAATATTAATATATATCGATAAAAATTGAATATACTTACAAGTAGATGAAAGTTTCATGTGTTTATCTTCTGTATTAATATTTTCTTTAGTTTTATTATTTGTATTAATATTTTCTTGAGTTTTATCATTTGTATTATATAAGTTTGTCACTGTATTCAAATCTAAGGCAAAAAAGATATAGTTACATTTTAACAGAAAGATACAATTAAATTTTTATGAACTATTCTTATGGTAGATAATATTTACTGAAGTACTTATCATTATATACTTACCACATGGTACTGAAGTATCATAATAGTCAAGCAAATTGCAATCTTCAATATAAACAAAAGTTTCATTGTTTTCGCTTTCTTCATTGAAATGTATCGTATTAATATCTATTATACATAAAAAAAAAAGAAAATCAACATATAATATTTATAACAGTTATTAGAATTTTTAAGACTATACTTCTAAATAATACTATATAATAATACTCACTATCACAAGCAAATGTAGTAATTTTTAATGAATTCTGATTATAATCGTAGCTATTTGTCTCATTGGTAGTCTCATTTTTATCACCATAGTATATCATTGTGTTATTTGCTAAAAATATTAAAATAGATTACTATTATAACATTCATTAAATTTAATTGAGAAGTTTGGTAAATAAATATACTCTTACTAGTAGATGGAAGAACAAGCATTTTATTTTGGCAATCAATCTCTGAGGACTCGATATTAGTTTCAATGTTTGTAGCGCTTTCTTTATCCGAGATTATTGTTTTGTTCATATATACTGAAAAGATAAACAAATAGCATGAAATATGTACATTAAAAATGTATCCTGTTATATATACGTATATATTGAAATGCATATAACAAATATAGCCGTAAAAGATGAAGATTTTCACTCATAATCATAGCTTTCATTGTAAATAGCAGTCGTACTGTTAGTTGCAATTGTATCATCACAAGTTATCGTTGCATGAATATTATTTCAAAATATAATAAAAGATTGCTGGTTAGATTATAATAATTTACAATTATAGACATATTTGTAATAAATGCATACTTACTATAAGGTTCAGCTATATCAATATGTTCCTCAGAGTTATATTGTCCCTTATTATAATTCTTATTACAATTCTCAGTCTCTTCATTAGCACTTGCATCACAGTTATCACAGTTATTCGTTTCACTATTATTTCCTGAAAAATATAGTAAATTTTATTATAATATTTATTAAATTTTACAATTAGGAAGTTTTTTTGTAAATAAATATGTTCTTACTAGTAGTTTCAATGTTTGTTTCAATCGTATCATCATAAGTCATCGTTGCGTGAGTATTATTTAAAAATATAACAAGAGATTGCTGGATTCATGTTTATATTATAATATCTAGTTAGAGAATATATAAATACTTACCACAAGATACCGCTATATCAATATGTTTCTCAGAATTATATTGTTCCTTATTGTTATAATTTTCAGTCTCTTTATTAGCACTTATATTATCACAGTTATTCGTTTCACTATTATTTCCTGAAAAATATAGTAAATTTTATTATAATATTTATTAAATTTTACAATTAGGAAGTTTTTTTGTAAATAAATATGTTCTTACTAGTAGTTTCAATGTTTGTTTCAATCGTATCATCATAAGTCATCGTTGCGTGAGTATTATCTAAAAATATAACAAGAGATTGCTGGATTCATGTTTATATTATAATATATAGTTAGAGAATATATAAATACTTACCACAAGATACCGCTATATCAATATGTTTCTCAGAATTATATTGTTCCTTATTGTTATAATTTTCAGTCTCTTTATTAGCACTTATATTATCACAGTTATTCGTTTCACTATTATTTCCTGAAAAATATAGTAAATTTTATTATAATATTTATTAAATTTTACAATTAGGAAGTTTTTTTGTAAATAAATATGTTCTTACTAGTAGTTTCAATGTTTGTTTCAATCGTATCATCATAAGTCATCGTTGCGTGAGTATTATCTAAAAATATAACAAGAGATTGCTGGATTCATGTTTATATTATAATATATAGTTAGAGAATATATAAATACTTACCACAAGATACCGCTATATCAATATGTTTCTCAGAATTATATTGTTCCTTATTGTTATAATTTTCAGTCTCTTTATTAGCACTTATATTATCACAGTTATTCGTTTCACTATTATTTCCTGAAAAATATAGTAAATTTTATTATAACATTTATTAAATTTTACAATTAGGAAGTTTTTTTATAAATAAATATGTTCTCACTAGTAGATGTAACAACAAGCATTTCATTTTGGCAATCAATCTCTGAGGACTCGACATTAGATTCAATGTTTGTATGTTCTCTTCTTTCATCTGAGTTTGTTTTGTTTATATGTACTAAAAAATGAACAAATACCATAATAACATAATATTATAAATAACATTAAATATGTATATTTAATTGTTACATACATATATATTGGAATGCGTATCATAAATGTACCCTTACCACAAGATAAAAATTTATCAACGTTTCTTGTATGGTCATGGCTTTCAGTGGAGATAGTAGTCGTATTGTTAGTTATAAGCATATCATCACAGGTTATCGTCGCATTAGTATTACCTGAAAATATAATAAAACATTGCTATTCATATATGTATGTAAATTATAATAATTAATTTATAATAATTTAGATGTAGAAATATTTGTAATAAATGTATTCCCACCATAAGATGTAACTATATTAACATTCTTGGAGTTAATAATCCCATTAGCTAGGTGATTCAAATATTTTGTAGTGTCTCCAATCTTGATATCATTCTTATATTTCTTTCCAGTATTTATTCTTACATAAGGTTTATTAGTATCAATATTTGTAGCTATTGTTTGTAATAGATTTTTATCATCTAGAAAATAAAAGAACTTTAAAATAAAATTATAACTATGTTTATATTTTGTGATCGTTATTTTAACATAATATATGAGTGTGTGTTAAATGTTTTGACCTTGAATTGAAAAATATGTATTGTTATGATAGGTTATTTCAATAAGAATATAATTTGTATTAGAAAAAAAAAATATGTAACATGTTGTTGCATATAGCTTGAATATAATTTGCTAAGGAATTTTTCCTCCTTACTGTATGCATTAATATAATATATATAACATATAATATATTTATATATAACGAGTAAGAGAAACGAAAATATTTTAGTAAATAAAATATTTTTCTTACCGTTTTTTGCTATGATAGTTGCGGAATATCTAAATCCATCGCTGTACTTTACTTTTATACCGCGAGTTTTGGTAATATAAATAGAATTTGAGGAGCACACATAATGTATGTTATCGATAAATTTTACAAGGGCGTAAATATTATATTATTATGACGGCAACCAGAAGAAAGCAATTTAATAACGTAACGTAACGGTCACTTCAAATACTTTATTGCGCATGCAAGATAAAAAACTATCGGCATATAAAAAGGCTGAACATCGTTAGGCCAGGAACACAGGTTTTTACATAAGCGCATAACCATAAGCATAAAGAAATTGATTGATCCATAACTTTTGCATAAACGCATAATCATATGTATAAGAAAATAGATCAATCAAATTTTTTATGCATATGATTATGCGTTTAGCAAGTTTCTTCTTCTTCTTCCTTAAATTTTTATGGCCACTTCTGATTAGGTGCATATGTATAACATAAGACCATATGGACCAATGAGCATCGAGTATTAAATCGCCATATTGCCTTACATAACATAATACTCGATGCTCATTAGTCCATATGGTCTTATGTTATGCATATGCACCTATGCAAGTTTGTCTGGATAGGCCCTAAAGGCCATCACACACAAAATTGCATAGCTGCATATGCATAACATAAGATCATATGGACCAATGAGTATCGAGTATTATGTCATATAAGTCAATATGGCGATTTAATACTAGATGCTCATTGGTCCATATAATCTTATGCTATGCATATGCAGCTATGCAATTTTGTGTGTGAGGGTGCCGTCACATGCGGCATAACTTGCGTAAGCGTAACTTGCGTAAGCGTAACTTGCGTATTCTAGTAATTTTTAATTGAAGTTACGTCAATTTGAAAGTCGACTTTCACATGGGGCATATTGTGCGGAATGCGTAACAAATACAACCAATTGTAGATTAGATTTTCCGTTGTACACTCTAATGGAAATGCTAAGAAGATTTGTGATTGATCTTCGTAACCTACGCGTCTCGAAAAGTACGCATCATGGGAAACCGATGCTCTGCATACAAGTATGTGTCAAATGGAATGTATGTAATATTTATAAAGTTAAAAAAATTGAAGTATATATTTACTTCAATCTTTTTAACTTTAAAACAGTACATGTATTCTTGAGACCACGTTAAGGACGATCGGTGATACCAGTAGGATCACTATTCAAAAAAATATTAATTAAATTTATTATTAATTTAGTATTAATTCTAATTATGTTATAATAATTTAGTTAAAATTAAAATTTAAAGTTAAAATTTGAAGATTAATATTTACATATTTAGAAAGTAATTCAGAGATTTTAATCCACAGAATAGTATAATAATAATGGATCCTAACTTAATATTAATAATTATTTGGAAACGATGGCAAAAGTGGAAGAAGATTCGATCGTTATTCATATTTTATTAAAACTTTTTGACAATGCCTCTTCAAACCTACACTATCCTATGTCTTGAACAATACTAAACGACACGCTTACTAATACACATACATCAGCGTTTCTTCCGCCAAAAATTTGATTCGGCGTAACGATAATAGCGTAAAGAGCGTAAAATAACTAGGCGGAAGCTGATACTTAAATGAAACGATGTGATTGGTCGGCGCAAGTTACGCTTACGCAAGTTAAGCCGCATGTGACGGCACCCTGATGGCCTTAAGGGTCTATCCAGACAAACTTGCTAAACGCATAACCATATGCATAAGAAATTTGATTGGTCCATAAGTAAATGCATAAGGGCCTCCGCACAAGGTGTTCCGTATCGCATTACGTTACGTTAAGTATAGATCGTAAATTTAACTCCGTACGTAAACTTAAACTTCAGTCAACGCACAGAAAAAATCGTACCGTAAAGATATGTCTTTACGTTACGATTTTTTCTGTGCATTGACTGGGGTGGCACCCGATTGACCACGTCGCCAATTGGCCAATTCAAAATAGGACTCTCTGATTGGTTAATCGTTGCTAGTTACCCTAGGCACAGCTCGATATGATTGGCTGTGGTCAATCGCAACGTGGTCAAACGGGACGCTTCTATTGACTGAAGTTTAAGTTTATGTACGGAGTTAAATTTACGATCTATACTTAACGTAACGTAATGCGATACGGAACACCTTGTGCGGAGGCCTTAAAGCCGGATCTAAAATAGGTAATTTAAGCCTTAAGCCTTAAAAGATTGACCAATCACAGTAAAATATGAAGAGAATACTCTACTTAAAGGTCATTCTATAATGGTCGTAGCATAAGGTTGTAAGGCGTAAAACTCAAGAAATTGTCCAATCACAGTCAAGTATTAAGAGAATACTCGACTGTGATTGGTCAATTTTTTGAGTCTTACGCCTTAAACCTTATTGTAGAATGGCCTTAAGGCTATAGCACACACTTTCCATAAGACATAACAGTAAGGTTTTGACCAATCGCGTTGCTCAATTTGGTTACGGACGGCCAAATTGAGCAACGCGATTGGTCGAAACCTTACTGTTATGTCTTATGGAAAGTGTGTGCTATAGCCTTCAAGCATACCTATGGCCTTGTTTACACCGACATACTTTGATACGCGTACTAAATACTACTGGCCAATCGTAGCTATTCCATTCTTTAGAAGACTGGTCATGATTGGCTAGTATAGTACTTAGTACGCGTATCAAGTGCTCGGTGTAAACCAGGTCTATGTCGCTATACTTCATCCCATAGACTTATATAATAGACTGGGCCCTACCGTAAGAGGCAGCGTTGAAAGATCTAAAGGACAGAGAGATGATTCCGGGTATCTCTGTCCTTCTCTTTTGTCTCGTGGTGGGGACACTGATGGGATGAGTGAAAACGAAGCGAGCATGCACATTGCTTTCCCCTCAACTCCTACAGTGTCCCCACCACGAGACAAAAGAGAAGGACAGAGATACCCGGAATCATCTCTCTGTCCTTTAGATCTTTCAACGCTGCCTCTTACGGTAGGGGCCAGTCTATTATACAGGGTGTCAGTGAAATTTTAGCCCATACGAAGTAAGGAGGTAGATTGGCTCAAATTAAGAAGGAAGGACTTGTACTGTTTTGTGATATTCGTAATAATTAACGAAAAATTAAATAAAGAATATCGGCCAATCTGCGTGAGTAGAAGCGCGCGGCGACGAGAGTCGTCCCATTGTAATCTTATACTAGGCGCGCGGCGAAGCGATGAGCGGATCGCTCTCCGAGACATGATGGTGGCGTGCGATATATCGCAATACCGCGCCGAAAAATGACCCGTCCTTTTAGTGGCGAGAAAATGATGCGCTATCATTTCCACACCACCTTGCGGTAGATAGCATGGTGCGCTTTTTTTATAGTGGTTTCCCCCATAGGCCTATTCCACTCTCAATTTAAATATTTGTGAAAATTTGTTCAAAATGCCGTTACTGTACGCTGAATGTATCGTAAATGTAAAAAATTGATTATGACAGTACCTTCACAAAAATTGATCCGTGGTTGAAAATCCCTCGATAAAATGTATTGCACACGTTGATAATGATACGGGCGTAATGCGTTACACGTAAAGCGTGATGTACCGCGTATCGCGAAAAACCAAATTCATGTGCCACAGGACGCACGCTAGTTCCAGGATTTTCATAAAATGCTTCGAGAATCCTTTCTTCATCTCGTACACGAACACACACTGCTGGACCGGTTATCCCGATATTATGCACGATACCCAGTTTCACATAATTATTGCACAACACGTAAAACTGTACGTCCACTTGGTTTTCGTGCACGCCCGGAAAATCATTCCACGTAAATTACGGCCGCGCGATAAGTATTTTCTCCCGCTAGCCCGTATGCCACAATCATATCCGTATATTCCTGCAGAGTACACTTCATTTTCACTGTTAATTTACTGCGCGAACACAAGATTTTTATTAAAAGCGTCTTAGCTCTCGCAGGCTGTTGCCAGAGTGCATTCGCTAGCAGCACGCAACTACAGCTGAGCGGACATGTGAGTATAATCATAATGCGCAGGCGCCGAGCTCACACGTACGCTTACACTCTGCAGGAATATACGGATATGATTGTGGCATACGGGCTAGCGGGAGAAAATACTTATCGCGCGGCCGTAATTTACGTGGAATGATTTTCCGGGCGTGCACGAAAACCAAGTGGACGTACAGTTTTACGTGTTGTGCAATAATTATGTGAAACTGGGTATCGTGCATAATATCGGGATAACCGGTCCAGCAGTGTGTGTTCGTGTACGAGATGAAGAAAGGATTCTCGAAGCATTTTATGAAAATCCTGGAACTAGCGTGCGTCCTGTGGCACATGAATTTGGTTTTTCGCGATACGCGGTACATCACGCTTTACGTGTAACGCATTACGCCCGTATCATTACCAACGTGTGCAATACATTTTATCGAGGGATTTTCAACCACGGATCAATTTTTGTGAAGGTACTGTCATAATCAATTTTTTACATTTACGATACATTCAGCGTACAGTAACGGCATTTTGAACAAATTTTCACAAATATTTAAATTGAGAGTGGAATAGGCCTATGGGGGAAACCACTATAAAAAAAGCGCACCATGCTATCTACCGCAAGGTGGTGTGGAAATGATAGCGCATCATTTTCTCGCCACTAAAAGAACGGGTCATTTTTCGGCGCGGTATTGCGATATATCGCACGCCACCATCATGTCTCGGAGAGCGATCCGCCCATCGCTTCGCCGCGCGCCTAGTATAAGATTACAGTGGGACGACTCTCGTCGCCGCGCGCTTCTACTCACGCAGATTGGCCGATATTCTCTATTTAATTTTTCGTTAATTATTACGAATATCACAAAACAGTACAAGTCCTTCCTTCTTAATTTGAGCCAATCTACCTCCTTACTTCGTATGGGCTAAAATTTCACTGACACCCTGTATAAAGCCTACGGCACACGGTACAATTTTTCGTACTGGATTTGATAAGATTTAGTAAAATATTAGAAATGCTGCATTCTGATTGGTGCATTTTTAGTATTTTACTAAATCTTATCAAATCCAGTACGAAAAATCGTACCGTGTGCCGTCGGCTTAAGTCTATGATAATAATGAATATCATATACACCATGTCAACTCAAAAATCTGATCTCGCTACATACATTTTTACACTGTAACATAATATGAAAAAATGTTATGATAATACATGCATTTCTAAGTATACTATTAGTCCCACGAAGTGATCAAACACTTAATTATTCAATAAAACAAACATTTATATGTATTGATAATCATACTTGGGTAATTGTTCACTATCACTATCTCACCTTGAAAATCGATGAACCTAGGCTCATTCGACGCGTTTTTACTCGAAATAAAATAATCTGGCAGATAAAATCGTCGCTCTGCCCCGCGAAGTGAGATATTCATCGTTAAATTTAACGAATTTTGAGGTTAGAATATCTGTCATACGGACGAAGCATAGACTTATATAACTTCGTCCGTATGACAGATATTCTAACCTCAAAAATCGTTAAATTTAACGATGAATATCTCACTTCGCGGGGCAGAGCGACGATTTTATCTGCCAGATCATTTTATTTCGAGTAAAAACGCGTCGAATGAGCCTAGTTTCATCGATTTTCAAGGTGAGATAGTGATACTGAACAATTACCCAAGTATGATTATCAATACATATAAATGTTTGTTTTATTGAATAATTAAGTGTTTGATCACTTAGTGGGACTAATAGTATACTTAGAAATGCATGTATTATCATAACATTTTTTCATATTATGTTACAGTGTAGAAATGTATGTAGCGAGATCAGATTTTTGAGTTGACATGGTGTATATGATATTCATTATTATTGTTAATTGTATGATTATGTGTATAAATCTTGTTAAATTTAGTTGAGAGAAATGTCAATTAGTGGGCAATTATTATTTAAAATTAATTATAACGTCTGATTTAAGCTTTTATAAGTATGTGTGTATGTCAGATTTTGGATGCATAAATGTATAAATGTGGTATTAACTGTTATAGTTGACTGAATATTTATATATTATGTAAATTATTAATATTTTTGTTTTGTTATAGGTAATATTCTGGCTGAAATGCTTGTTTAATGTCTACCTGTCAGATTTTAATTATTATAACAACTAGCTGTTGCTTCGACTCAGGTGTCAGATTTGTGAGACTCGATACGTTCTTACTAATGGGACTGACAGTGATTAGATGAATATATGACCATGATGAAGAAAAAACCTTAGTTGAAGGACAGTGACAGGTATTAAACGGAGTTAAATGTGACAATATTGTTATTATAAACGACATATGTTTTATGGAAATCTACCGATACTGCAAGAAAGATACATTTATAATATAAGATGGTACTGAATTTTATTATTTCCTCTTTTTTTAAATTAAATAGGATATTTTTATACTGGATTCTAATATTTATAAACCAAAATTACTTTGTGTATGAAACTTATTATGTATTATTATTTATTAAAATTACCAGTTCTATTTCAGATTAAAAAATGCTGACAGCAACAGCCTGTATATCGACAATAATGTGGAGAGCCAGACTGTCATCATCGGAAGAGTATCCACTAATAAGGCACGGAAGATTCTTTTAAGCAAGAGTTTATTATTAATATCTCTGCTATTAGAATCCTGTGAAATATTATGGAAATATCAACGTTTATCCATTTATCTTTTGGACATTAATATAATGTAGGTTAAAAGTTGTTTAAAATTCAATCGACCATACTAGCCAAGTTAAAGATATTTATTTCTCTTTATAAATAAATATCTTTAACTTGGCTATTATGGTCGATTGAATTTTAAACAACCTTTAACCTTTGTTTATTTCACTAGCGATTGTAATAACTTTATCTATTATTCATATAATGTATATAATGTAATGACTTAATATAATGTTCTAGTTTATATAAAATGATTATTTTAACAAAATTTATATATGTATCTTCTTAATTAATAATGTTCAAGATATGTTATTTTAATATGTTTTATATACGTATATATACTTGCGTGTACTTTAGTACTGTGGAACATATAAATTTGCAAACTATTTTAAGATGTTCCATATCTCGATTTAAGAAACTTTCAGGAAAAACTACTTAATAGACTACACTCACATTTCGCCATTTAAAAAGAGTCTTAAAACTTCTTAAAACAATTTTAAGTTTAAAATAATTTTGAGATGTTTCACATTGTATGGGCCTATTGATCATAATAATGTTCCTACACAAAATTTTTATTTTATTTTAATATTACGAGAAGGTTTAATGTATTCAATATTACATAGCATAAGATCTCTACAGAACATGTGTTCTAATTTGAATGAAATGATCTCATTTTGACTTCGAATCTAGATTAAAAAATTATCTATAAGATTATTTAAAGATGTATAAGAATACTTTTTTCGAGAATTGTACTCCCCATATCATATATCCTTCACTTTTTCTCATACTTTTATGCGTTTTCCTTCTTTCTAATATACAAAAATTTCGACAATGTGTATATTATTTAGCACCTACAAGAAATATTAAAAGCTACAGTACATATATATATACATATATATCTATATTGCTTGTAAATTTTTCATATATTTCTTATTATGTATATATATTTTAGATCATATTTTGTATATTATACGATAATAAAAATACATATATACAAATGTCGTCAAAATAATCGTTTTATATAAAATGACCATGTCGCCATAGTATACAATTTACATATATTATTGTACATAACTTTATACTGTCGTCAAAATAGTCCATCTATAATTAATTATTTATACATATTTATTAACATGTAAAATCTAAAAAATAATGGTAATGTATACGTCAAACAGTCAATGTACTTTAATGTATGCAATAATATATATGATTTTTATGATATTACGCGGTGTCGTTAAAATAGCCGATCCATAATTAATTGCCTATACATATTTATTAGCATGTCAAATCTAAAATATAATGGTAATGTATATGTCATACAGTCAATGTACTCTAATGTATGCAATAATATATGGTAATTTTCGATGTCGTCAAAATAGCCGATTGACATATATATATATGTATATATGTATATATTAATAAAATAATAAATATGTAATAATAAATATATATATACATATAATAAAATATATATGTGTTCGAAACGCATCGAACATTAAAAAAAATTAATTATGACTCTCGTAATTGTGCTCGACTAAAAAGGAAAGTCGAGGGTCCGACCGTTCGTTCAGCGTCCCTGGCAGCCGATAGCGAGATATCTCTTTGTCCGCGCAAATCCAAAAACAGCGCTCGTCCTTCTCGAAAGATCTAATAACAACAAAGCATGTTAGATCGATTTAAATTTTAAACGTTATCTCAGTAACCGTCGAGTGCTTGAAAAATCTGGATCTTTCGAGAAGGGCTTGAGTATAAATTGACGCGATCAGAGAGCGCTGCGCCTTTTGTCGAAAAGTCTCCGACGCGCTCATTTCGTTCTCGAATATTAAAAACGCTCTTTCCGTTGCTCGCGGAATATAGTGATTCTCGCCGTTGCTTGCAGACTCTATAAAATTCAGCTTGACTTTTACGTATTGAAATTATACTTTTCTTTAGTCGATCGTTATTCTCTTGTCCGCTAATTAAAAGAATGTGAATGTATTAAGACTTTATATTTGTGTGAAAATAGAATAAACTCTGTACATAGATATATACATATATATCGGGACTTATCCTTCTCTTTCTTTCGCGCCCACTCCCCGGTCTATTCTCGCGCTCTCGCAGACATTTGCTGGTCCTTCGAGCCGGATCGCTTGTCCGGTGCCGTGCAGTGGAGTGAGTGACCGTGCCTTTCCAATGACCTTCTGTGCTGCTTCTGATAGTGTCACCTGGAAGAAGAGCCATGCCTAAGGAAGGTGAAGGTCTTTTGCGTACTCAGTACGAACTTCACGGGCGAATAGCCCGAGCTTACGACAACCTGCGGAAGTCGGGCGCCGCTAACATGACCATCGGACTGGTGGAGGCGCGCTTACAAGCCCTCGAGACCAATTGGTCGAAATTCGAGGCCAATAATGAGAGGCTGATGATGGATTACTGGGCGGCCATCGAGAAGCACGAATATTTCCGAGAGGACTTCTTAGCAACCGTGGAGGAGACTTACCTCGACCAGAAGGGGGTATTCTTGGAGGAGTTGCGCAAGGCCAAAGCGGCCGTTCCCGAGGTCGCTCCTGCTGCCGCTCCCTTGGATGCGTCTCTGTCATCGTTCACCCACCGAACGACGTTGCCGCGGATACAATTACCTCCGTTTTTCGGGCTCTATCAGGACTGGCCTTCCTTCCGGGACCTCTTCAGCTCCATCATCGGCCAGGACACCGCTATCTCCCAGGTAGACAAGCTGCACTACCTGAGGACGTGCCTGAAGGGAGAAGCAGCTTTATTGGTAGAAGATCTACCAGTCACCGGCGAGAACTTCACCCGAGCCTGGACAGAGCTAACTCGTCATTACGAGAATAAACGCCTCCTGGTTCGTTCGTATCTCTCTCGCTTCTCGTCGCTTCCGGTACTGAAGGGTGAGTCCGCTTCTGAATTGCGCAAATTATTGCACGGCGTTATCAATACGGTCAGCTCACTCGAGAGCATTGGTCGACCGATTACAAGCAGCGAGGACTATTTCGTCTACTCGGTAACTGAAAAACTCGATCCCCGATCGCGGCGTGAATGGGAGCATTCGGTCAAAGGTACGACGGAGCCGCCGTCATACTCCACGTTGAGATCGTTTCTTGAAGAAAGATTGCAAACTCTCGAGGACCTTCAGTCCTCGAAGGCTACGCCGGAGCCCGCTTCTTCCAAATCGAGCGCTTGTTCCAATCGATCCGCGCGCGTACAACACGCGCGAAAATCAGAATATAAGCGTGGTCGTTGTTCCGCCTGCCAGCAAGATCACTACATAATGTTCTGCGACGGGTATAGGTCGAAAACCGCGGCCGAGAAGAAACAGCTGGTGGAAACTGCCAACTTGTGCTTGAACTGTCTTGGCAAGCACAAAGTCAGCGAATGTGCATCGAAGAAGGCTTGCTCAGCTTGTGGCGAAAGGCACCACACCACACTGCACGACGCGTGCACCGCATCCGCGATCTTAAAGACATCGCACACTACGCGTAATCCGCCGAACGTTCCCGTCGCCGTCTTGCTTGCGACCGCACGCGTTCGCGTAACGGATCGGTACGGAGTTACGCACGTCGCTCGCGCACTAGTGGACCAGAGCTCAGAGTCCTCGCTCATCTCCGAGGCATTGGTGCAGCGCCTGAGACTCGCGCAAACACCCACATCCGTCGCAGCGTTCGGAGTAGGCGGAAAGCAAACGGGGTGTGCCCGCGGCCGAGTAGCCCTCAATCTATCGTCTTTAGGAGATGGACCAACGGTGAGGGTCTCGGCATTAGTATTTCCTCGGCTAACAGTGTATGACGGTGGGATCAAGGCCGACTCAAATGCTTGGAAATATCTTGACGGACTGGACTTGGCGGATCCAAACTTCCTAACGGCAGATCCGGTGGACATTCTGTTGGGCGCGGACGTTTATGCAGCCATTCTTCAGGAAGGCGTTCGCAAGGATGAACCTCATCAACCTGTGGCGCAGGAAACCTCATTGGGATGGATTCTCTCCGGCTGCGTCAGCTCTCCGACGGCATCGCGCCGCGCTATCGCTAACGCGTGCACCACCGAGGAAGATCTGTCGGCTCTCGTCCATCAGTTCTGGCAGCAGGAGGAGCTTCCCGTCCAGGATTCGTCTCATAGCCTTGAGGATCGAAAGTGCGAAGAATTCTTTCGCCGAACATACAGGGCGATCCTGAAAAACGATCCGTCTATAAAATGACGTATTCCTGACACCATTCTAAGACAATTTTTCCTTTACCAAAATTTGATTTGAAGCGTAGTTTTTGAATTATTAAAGGAAGTTAACGTATGACGGGTCGAATACAAGAGGCAGGCAAGGGTGGCGCGATTCACCGTCAGACGCGGGTGCTTACGCGGGGCGCCTGCTGCGATCAGCTGGTCGCTATATACATACAGACACACATGCGAACACATACATTCTCTCTCTGTCTGTCTGTCTGTCTGTCTCTCTCTCTCTCTCTCTCTCTCATTCGCTCACTCACCTGTAATTTTTTTTTCAATGATTTTCGATCATTGATAATAAATAGTTAAAAATAAATAGGTGAAATAGATAAATAAATAAATAAATAAATAAATAGATAAAATAGTTAAATAAATATTTAATATTAATATTTTATATGATAATAGTAAAAGTAATAAATATTTTAAAAACACTTATTTAATCTAATTAATTTTTAAATAGATATCATACGATGTATGGATATCACACATTCATGATAATAATAATATTAATATGTTAAATGTTTATTATGTTTACCGCATTCTTCAATCACACATGATCGCGTTCATAGCGCCAGTAGTACATTAACCTACCGCAACCTACCATGACAAAAAACTGCTTGCAGTCGCCAAATAATTATCGTCGCATTGTCGCGTCGTCGCGTCGTGTAGTAACGTGTCCGCGCGTGTTTCTTTCATCGAGTGATTTTTAATCGCCAACAGTTATTATTCGACAGTGATTAATAGTGATTAGTGATAGAGTCATTAGTAAATTTCTCGTCTCATCGAGTGAGTAAATAAATGTGATTACGTTAAAGTTTATAAAAGAATACAGTTCATGAAAGAAGAAAAACTTTCAGTTAATAATTTAGTGTGGATTTCTTGTCTTTTGCAACGTGATATCTACGTTAAATTTGAGAACGTACGATCTATCGGAAAATTCATTTCTCCTTGAAGCAATTACAGCAATACATCAAAAGTCATCGAACAAGGTAATGATAACTATTTTTTGACGTTATGTGAAAACAGATCTCGGGAAGTCAGAGGGACAGTGTGTCAAAGGAAATTCGTGAAAAGAGAGGGGTTTTTAGTGGGTAGGGAGTACCGAGTTGGTAATTCGATTTGGTACTCGAGTCCCACATAACTCACTGGATCGACCGGTGGGTATGCATAAAATGCATTTTCCCCTCTCTCGTTAAAAAAAAAAAAATTACAGGTGAGTGAGCGAATGAGAGAGAGAGAGAGAGAGAGAGAGAGAGAGAGAGAGAGAGAGAGAGAGAGAGACAGACAGACAGACAGACAGACAGACAGACAGACAGACAGAGAGAGAATGTATGTGTTCGCATACTGCTCCTCCGTGGTGTGCCACCTTGCGTGGTGGAGGAGCTCCCCTTATCGTTGGGGGAGGAGTCTAAGAGCGCACCATTGCACGTGTGAGTCGGTGTGAGCATGTGTGTGCGTATGGGACGCGGTCGGCCCCGGTGGATATTCCCGGCAGACTAATCAAGGGAGAGTAGTAGCCCCCCGACCGCGGTGGAGAGGTGACGTCGGTACCTGACCTCTGGTCTGGAAGACGTCGGAACGTAAGTCCCGGACTTGTCCAGGCAAAGTCGGCCTGAAGGGCTATGTTTAACGTGGAAAGACCGCTCCCTCTCCGCTGGCGGAGCCTATGCCGGGGTTGAAGTTGGGTAACTGGGCGTGTGTGTGGAGGATTACCTGGCCAGTATTTCCTCATACCCGAGCCGGGCGGGGTAAGTCCCGGCACCGTCTAGCCCGAGGTATAAGTTACTCGTGGCTCGGAGCCACGGGGCTCACTCGATAGGGGTGACGTTAAACCTATAGCATCATTTTGTGGACCTGGCCCTCTCCAGGAACCTTTTTCCAGTAGAGTCACTGTGGGCGACTAGGGTTGGCCACCCGAAAGCCGCTTCTCGGTTGTTGCTCACTTCCATTAGGGTTATTAACTCGGCAGAGAAGTAGCCCTACTGCGGTAGGCCTCCCATGATGGGCGAACTGTCGTTATCTTTTTGTAGGTATAATATGGAAGACTATTGCATCATCTTTGGATTGGGGAAGGAGGTGGTGGCATCGCCACCGATCAAGGGAGCGCCTGACGGGAGGCTTCGTGACCCGAGGGCCACCACGTACGTGGATACTCCGTGTATGGGGAGGTCGTCGGCGACGGAGAACATCCCACAGGCGGTGGTGACCGAGGTCGTGGAGGCAGTACGCGGTGGGGTGGAGGAGGACCCTTTCAGGAGGAGCAGCAAGGTAATGCGCTCCCCCCCTAACACCGGATCTGGAACTGCCGGGAGGGAGGGCCCGGAAGTGTCGCCGAACATCCTCAACGCCGGTGATCTTCCGAATATTGGAGGATTGCTGCCGGTGATGAACATCGAGAGGATGGAAGCGGCGACTCTGGATAGGACAGGGCGGGCGTCCACGCCATATGAAGGTATGCCTCTGGGGCGGGTTCTATTATTTTTGTTGATGAGCCCACCTTGACCGGGGAGGGGGGTGAGATGGATGAGGCTTCCTCGTCCGCCTTGGCCCCCTCCAAGGCGGTCAAGAGGAGCAGAGGCCCCGAATCGTCCGGGTCGGAGCGCTCGACCTCAATGACTGAGGACGAGGGCTCCACCACGAGTGCCGGCTCGAGACAGAGGAGGAAGAAAGGGAGACCACGCACCACCAATATAATAGACGTGGTTAGAGCGAAAGAGAGAGAGAGAGGGAGGAGGAGAGGAAGAGAGAGAGGGAAGAGTGGGAAGAAAGAAGGATGGCGGACCCGAACCTTGTCATCCCGCCGGCCGCCAACCTGCCCGGCTTGGAGGACGTGATGGGGGAGCTGGAGAATCAACCGACTCGCGACGTCACATCCGAGCTGATGCAGGTGGTGCGGACGATCGAGAAGGTGGCTACGACTTCGAAAAACTTGACAGGGAAATACGTCAGGTTGTTGAGGATGGCTGCCCTTAAGATCCATGCGGGTCTTAACATACTCGCATACAGAATACAGCAGGAGCGAGATGGAGAGGGGGAGGAGGTGGCTAGCCTTAGGAAGAAAATCAGGGGGCTACAGCTGGAGAAGTGTAGGATGGAGAAGGAGGTGGAGCAGGCCTCACACCACAGGAAGGAGGCGGAAAAGATAGTGAGAGAGAATGAGGAGCTGAAGCGGAAGATGGGAAGAATGGAGGAGGAGCTCAGGGACGTGAAGGAGAGGCTCGTCGATGGGATGGATGGGGGTGGTTGGCGGGCGGAGGTGGGTGACAGGATGTCGCGGCCCGGAGGATGCGTCGAGGGAGGAGAAGGCGACCCGTGCCTGGGCCCCAGGCCCCAGCGCGGGACTGATTGAGTGGGGGGGGCTATTGGGGGCCCGCTCTCCCCTCACTGCAGGCTAGGTGGACAGATGGGGGGCTAGAGGGAGGTTCTGGGACCTGATGGCCTACCTGGTGCTCCCCCCTCCCTCCCCCCATCCGGCATAAGAAGAGGCCCCGTTCAGGGGCCGCGGCGAGGGGGGCCCCGGTGTGGAGCGGGGAGATCTCCCACCGGGACAGAACCCCATTGGACGGAGCCGGGAGGCGGACGAGTGTCCTCCCTCCCGGCTACAACGAGGGATTGCGGTGGGGGAGTCGCGGAAGAATGCCTGTGGCGTACCCGTGGATCTCCCGTGACACCGCGGTGGAGGACACCCGCAGGGGTTTTAGCCGGTAGGAGTCCGGCATAACCCTCTCTCCCTCCCCGGGGAGGGGGGGTATCCAGGAGGATTTCCCCTGCGTATCAAAAAAAAGAAAAAATGTATGTGTTCGCATGTGTGTCTGTATGTGTATAGCGACCAGCTGATCGCAGCAGGCGCCCCGCGTAAGCACCCGCGTCTGACGGTGAATCGCGCCACCCTTGCCTGCCTCTTGTATTCGACCCGTCATACGTTAACTACTTCCTTTAATAATTCAAAAACTACGCTTCAAATCAAATTTTGGTAAAGGAAAAATTGTCTTAGAATGGTTTCAGGAATACGTCATTTTATAGACGGATCGTTTTTCGGGATCGCCCTGTATACTCGTACTCCGGAAGGTCGATACATGGTTCGCCTTCCGGTACTCGAGCCACTGCCGGATCTCGCAGCCACGCGCCAATCCGCTCAGCGAGTCTTGGCGAGCATGGAAAAGAGGTTCGTTCGAGAGCCTCATCTGCAAGACTTGTACAAAGATTTCATGAAGCAGTACGAGGATTTCGGACACATGAGCCCGGCTGACCCTCCGACGTCAAATCGAATCGGCTACTTGCCGCATCACGGCGTCATGCGCGAAGCTAGCTCCACAACCAAGCTGCGCGTCGTATTTAATGGCTCCTCAACCGTATCGTCCGGAACTTCTTTAAATCAACCTCCTGATGGGGCCAAACTTGCTGCCGCAGCTCGCCGACATTCTAGCAAAGCGGCGACGTCATCGCTACGTCTTGGCAACGGATGTGGAAAAAATGTATCGTCAGATACTAATCCACCCTGAAGACCGCGACCTGCAAAGGATTCTATGGCGTTACAAGGAGGTCGACAAAGTTCGTGAGTATCAACTTAATACAGTTACTTACGGACTCCCGTGTGCTCTATTTTTGCCATGCGCACTCTCCGCCAACTCGCGGCTGATCAAGAGGAACGATATCCCCGCGGCGCCGCTATCATCCGCCATGACGTCTACATAGACGACGTTCTCACGGGCGCAGACACCAAGGAAGAAGCGTTGGCATTGCAACGGCAGCTAATTGATCTCTGCATGGCGGGCGGTTTCCCGCTACGGAAATGGTCAACGAACGATCCCACGCTCTTGGCTGACATCTCCATCGAACATCGCATGAGGCAAGAAATTCGCGCGTGGCGGCCACATGAAACCCACGCGACGCTCGGACTCCAGTGGCATCCAGCCACTGATTGCTTCTCGTTTGCGACGAGGCACATATCCGTGACGTGGATAACGAAGCGCTCCGCTCTCTCTCTAACGTCACGCCTCTTCGACCCGCTCGGATGGCTGGCTCCTGCGGTCGTGAGAGCAAAAATTGCTCTTCAACAGATCTGGCTCCAGGACCTTGGATGGGACAACCCTCTCGACGACATCTTGGCCAGGACGTGGCACAACTATCAGACGGAACTCCCGCTGTTAGAGCAAATACGAATTCCCCGGTGGATGGGTTATCACACGGCGAACACCGAGATCGAGGTGCATGGATTTGCTGACGCCTTCTAGAGCACCTACGTCGCTGCAGTCTACCTACGAATAAAGAGCGAGAAGTCTTGGGATACGGCCTTGCTCGCTGCAAAAACAAAGGTTGCCCCAGTCAAACAGGTATCATTACCTCGCCTCGAGCTCTGTGCAGCGGCACTCATGGTCAGGCTAGTCTCTCGCCTGCGAACTGTGCTCGAACTTCCACAGGCCCCCGTGCATCTCTGGTCGGATTCCACAGTGGCTCTTGGATGGATAAGGGGCCATCCTGCTAGATGGAAGACATACGTAGCCAACAGGGTAGCCGAAATCCAGATTACTTGTCCAAACGCGCGATGGCACCATGTTCCCGGCCGGGAGAATCCTGCGGACTGCGCTTCCCGCGGTCTGTCACCAAGTCACTTTGTCGACCACCAGCTCTGGTGGCAAGGCCCTTCGTGGCTCAAGGCGGATGCTCACTCTTGGCCAAAGGCCGCCGTTACGAATACCGAGGAGGCTCTACCAGAAGCACGAGTCAAGGTCCACGCAAGCGAAGTAACTGAGCCGCCCGTGAAAAAACCTGAGGAACTGCTGCGATTCTTCTCTCTTAACAGGCTGCTGCGCGTGACAGCCTGGTGTCGACGTTGGCTTCCCCGACGTAAAATCGAGAGCCAGTCAGCCGCCGATCTTAATGGTGCCTATGGAGCAGCTCTATCCAGGACCGAGCTCGATGCAACTCGACTGTTATGGATCCGGTTGGCGCAAGCCGGAAAATTTAAGCTGGAATTAACAGCTCTACGACAGAGTCGAAGCCTGCCAAAATCCAGTCCACTTATTCGCTTTACTCCTTTTGTAGATTCTGAAGGTCTACTCCGTGTGGGTGGACGCCTGAAGCATGCGCTGCTAGCCTATGACGAGCGACACCCCATCATCCTGCTTAGCGACTCTCACCTTACACGACTCGTCATCGACGCTTGCCATCTCCGCTCACTTCACGGTGGAGTTCAGTTGACCTTGGGTCTGTTGCGGCAACGTTATTGGATTCTTCGAGGCCGCGCCATCGTCAAACAGCGAATCCACCAGTGCGTGACGTGCACGCGATGGCGGGCGGCGACTCCCCAACAGATCATGGGCAACTTTCCTCGAGAGCGGGTAACACCGGCGAGACCATTTTTTCATGCCGGGGTAGATTATGCCGGACCCATTCTTTTGCGGACAACCAAGGGGCGAGGTCATAGGACTAACAAGGCCTTTATCACCATCTATGTCTGTCTGGCTACGAGAGCCGTGCATCTGGAGGCCGTCTCAGACTACACCGCGGACGTCTTCCTAGCAGCGCTACGCCGATTCATCTCCCAGCGTGGCGTGTGCAGCACCATCCGCAGCGACTGCGGCACAAACTTCGTCGGGGCCGACGCTCAGAGCCCTCTTCACGGCGAGTAATCCGGAGCGACGTGCAATTGAGCAGCGGCTTGCGGCAGAGAGCATCCAGTGGAAGTTCAATCCACCATCAACACCCCACTTTGGCGGCATATGGAAAGCCGCCGTCAAATCGGTCAAACACCATCTGCGCCGGGTGTTGGGGGACGCGAAGCTAACATACGAGGAGATGAGTACTCTCCTCGCTCAGATTGAAGCATGTCTTAATTCCCGGCCATTACAGGCTCTCTCAGATGATCCCGACGACCTCGCAGCCTTAACGCCAGGGCACTTCTTGTGGGATCGGCGCTGACAGCTATCCCGGAGCCGTCTCTGGTGGATCAATCTTTCAATCGGCTAACCCGCTGGCGTCTCCTTCAGCAGATGCGAGACCATTTCTGGGATCAATGGGCAAAGGAATATCTGCATGGACTTATCCATCGTCCTAAGTGGTGGAAAAGGAGCGAGGACTACAAAATCGGACGACTGTGTCTCATCCGCAATGAGATTACTCCGCCGACGCGGTGGCCTTTGGCGCGCATCGTGCGAGTCCACCCAGGCGAGAATGGACAAACTCGCGTCGTAACCGTCGCTACCTCGGAGCTCACTCGACCGATTGCGAAGCTAGTCCTACTACCTCAACGCGACAACGACCTTGTAGAAGGGTCGTCGTCTCAATAGCGACCACATCATTCTTAATTTTTTTCTTTTTTTTCTCTTCTCTTTCTTTTGTTAATTTTTTTGTTAATCACTGTAAACAATCATCTGTCCTTGTCTGGCTTCGATTTATTAGCAACCGTCACCATAACTAACGGCATACGTCTCCGCCTCGATTCTCGACCGCCAGCAGGAGCATACCGCGCATCCATCGCTCAAGTCGCCTAATTTCACCAAACGCTTTCGGCGAGGTGGGCGGGATGTTCGAAACGCATCGAACATTTAAAAAAATTAATTAAGACTCTCGTGATTGTGCTCGACTAAAAAGGAGAGTCGAGGGCCCGACCGTTCGTTCGGCGCCACTGGCAGCCGATAGCGAGATATCTCTTTGTCCGCGCAAATTCAAAAACAGCGCTCGTCCTTCTCGAAAGATCTAATAACAACAAAGCATGTTAGATCGTTAAATTTTAAACGTTATCTCAGCAACCGTCGAATGCTTGAAAAATCTGGATCTTTCGAGAAGGGCTTGAGTATAAATTGACGCGATCAGAGAGCGCTGCGCCTTTTGTCGAAAAGTCTCCGACGCGCTCATTTCGTTCTCGAATATTAAAAACGCTCTTTCCGTTGCTTGCGGAATATAGTGATTCTCGCCGTTGCTTGCGGACTCTATAAAATTCAACTTGATTTTTACGTATTGAAATTATACTTTTCTTTAGTCGATCGTTATTCTCTTGTCCGCTAATTAAAAGACTGTGAATGTATTAAGACTTTATATTTGTGTGAAAATAGAATAAACTCTGTACATAGATATATACATATATATCGGGACTTATCCTTCTCTTTCTTTCGCGCCGCGCTCACTCCCCGGTCTATTCTCGCGCTCTCGCAGACAATATGTTATATATATATTATATATATATATATATATATATGAGCTAATTTAAACTTTATTTATTATATAAACATATATAAGCTTTATACAGGGTGTCCTAGACCACCCGTACACCCCTTTTCTTTCAAAAACTAAGCATTTTAGAGAAAAACGTTTTCGACAAAAATTGTATGGTTTTGAGGGGAACATAAGATGATATCATTGGTTTGACCTTGGATGGCATCGTTAAGGTGAGGTCAAGGATACCTTTAATTTCTTAAATGGAACCACCTATTTTTTATTGCATATTCTTATAGCTTATGTCGACAGCTTTCCAAACCACTATAATAAAGTATTTTTTCATCAAGTACTTTTCGAGTTATAAGGCTTGAAATAATTTCTTAATTTTACATAAACCATAAAATATCTAGTAAAATTTTCATTTTTCAATTATCTTACCTTAATACTTTTATGTACAAAATAATGAGAGGAATCGATTGGTGTAAAGAAAACACATAATTGTTTCGAAAAAAAAATGTAATTGTTAATTGCAAATTACATTTTTTTTTTGGTGACTTTTATTGAATTGCTGGAGCGATAATAAACAGATATCACCCTCCCATCCATATGGAAGGGGCCAATGCGCAACTAGCGAGAGAAATGTTAGAGAAATCCCAAACTGTTAATATTGTGCAAGCGCGAGTAGAAGCGGACAATCTTCGTAATAGAAATGGACGATGGAAAAAACTTAACCAACATCAGGTGCCTAACTTTCCTCGCCTTACCTTAGAACATCTGCGAGACCTAACGGTAGGTGTATATCAAGTTCACTTGGCACCTTCTTACATACAGGATAAGATTCAACGAGACGAACAAGAAGAGTTTCAGTTAGATGAACTCATTGACGAATCGGGTTTTATAAGAGTCAGACTATACTCTAGATTTCGCAATGCTGCAAAATATCAGTTATGGATAGCATACGACAGCATTGAAGAGAATGAACACGATAATGATATTCATGACATTATTCATGGATACTACTGTATCTGTAAAACAGGTATTAGGAGTATTGGCTCGTGTGCTCACGTTGCCAGTGTATTATGGTTTCTTGGATACGCACGTTATGAACCAAATGTTTTATATCCTGCTACGTCTCTACTACATAACATTTTGGATGCATCTAATAGAGCGCAGCCAATCAATCCAAATGATGCTATAGAACTAGGTGAATAGATGAGCAGTGAGAGGCAAGGGGACTCACGTACAAAAAGCACCCCAAAGGAGTCTAAAATCGCACTGCAACCTTCACGTGGTAGACTCCGGTAACTATAATATAGGCTAATCGCAGGTGTAATAAAAACACTCAATATCATTGTTTCTGTTTAACATGTAACTGTTTACTTGCTTTTTCATAACTAAGGGTCAGGCTACTGGAATAGGTTTCACAATCAGCCATTTGTTTATTGCTTATTTTAAAACAAATAATGCGTTAGGAAAACGCTATCCGTTATGATTTTTCCCACTTTAAATCAGCAATCAGTTCTTGTAAACAATGACATTTTAAAATTGTTTAAACAATACTGTCATAAACAAATTATTCTTTAACTATTTTGTTCACTAAAAATTCATATTGTTCCCTTATAATGATAACCGCATTGATCCGAAAGTGATATCTTTGCTGGTCTGACCTCAGGCTTTTGAAGGGTTGAAACGACGAAACTGTCCATTTTTTGACATTTTGCCTGAGGAAACATTTGTTCAGTGACCCAAAAGGTACAACATATTTCAAATTCAGCCATTTTCGCCGGGGCCCATTTTCACGTGGTTTAGTGCGGGGTCCTTTTCTCGACATTTTAAAATTTTATACTTAACGACAATTTGCACTGCACACTTTCCGCTTGAGCTCGACAACGTGAAGAAGAAAGCGATTTCATGCACGATCGTTTTTTGTTTGCAGTCTACATGCGTTGACTTGTTGAAACCAAAGGTCTCTATCGCGTCGTCTCTTTTTCCGCGAATCAAAACAAGCATTAACTGGCGCAGTAACACGCGTTGACACACGTATAGTGTCGTTGCGCATTTCATTGAATTATACTGTTTAAGATGTTATTTGCTTCTAATAACAATTTAATTGAAATTTTGCAATTAGGTAAAACTGCATTCAAGTCGTAAATGAACTACTTTACTTTTGAAATCATATCTGATTTCATGTATTTTAAAACAAGAATGTAAAAAAATTTTTTTCCCAAAAAATCGTAGAGCAATTACAATAAAAAAAGTTATTTTTGAATGATGCTCAGGTGAGGCCCTCTAGTAAGCGAGGCCCGGGGCTATAGCTCCCCCTAGCCCCCCTTAATCCAGGCCTGGCCCTCCCTTTTCTCCTTCTCAATGTGCGGACACGGGTCCCCTAATTGCAAAATTTCAATTAAATTGTTATTAGAAGCAAATAACATCTTAAACAGTATAATTCAATGAAATGCGCAACGACACTATACGTGTGTCAACGCGTGTCACTGCGCCAGTTAATGCTTGTTTTGATTCACGGAAAAAGAGACGACGCGATAGAGACCTTTGGTTTCACTCGCTGGCTGGACCCCGAGAAGACGAGACTCTCCTATTCGGAGGTTGTTAAGAGCGCCCGAAGGAACGATATAGTTTTTCGGACGTCAGGAGTAGGCGATATTAGGGTTCCTCCCCAGCGGAGATTTTGTTATAATGATTCCCGGCGCTGGTGAGGGACCGCTCACGAGGAAAGTTTTGGGTCTGGCGAGACCCAATTTGCGGAGGAGGGAGGAGTTTCCCAGTTGGAACAGTAGAAGTGAAACAACGTGTGGGTAGGCTAGCGGCGATACCTCTAACTGCCCTGCCTCCACGGTGTTATAAGTGCCTGGAAATCGGGCACATATCTAGGTGATGCTCGGGCTCCAATAGAAGTCAGCGGTGCTATAAATGTGGCGCCAATTACCATAAGATCCGGCTTTGTCGAGCCGGACATCCCAATTGCTCGCTCTGCGCGGATTTGAGCCACCCGGCTGGACATGTTTTTTTGGGGGGGGAGGATGTATTACAACTCCCCCCCGAGAAGAGGAAGACGGGCCGCCATAAAGCCAGACGGCGCAATAGCGCCCTGATGAAGTGTTGCTCTGCTTTCCCCCTCCTGTAAGAGGGGGGTAAGTGGAGTCTTTAAGGGAAGTGATTGTCTCTCCACCCCTCATAGTCCGAGAGGGAGGGAGAGTAGACACAGCGGAGTTCGGAATCGCAAACCGCGGACACTGGGACGCCTCGTGGAGGAGACGGAGGAAGGATCAGAAATGACCTCTCCTTTCCCCCTCCCTCTAGGGGTCACGGGGTTCTGTGTGAGGACACAGGACCCCAACATGTGACCCCTGTGGTGGGGCGGCAGAGTGATGTGACTCACTCTACCGCCAATTAGAGATGGTAGTCGGGATGATTCACCCTGACAGGATAGGGGTCCTTTTCCCATAAAAGGGAGAAGCGTCAGACGCGCGTTAGGAGGGGGCCGCGGAAGAATTTTGCTAGTGACCCTGTAGCCCCCTCCACTAGCGCAGGTTAGGCGGCCACCGTTGGGTTTTAGCGGGTAGTCGGGAGGATTAATTCTCCCGGAGTCCCACATAACCCCCTCCACCCATCCCAAAGAGTGAAGGGAGTATGCATAAACGCACTTCTTTACGTAAAAGAAAAAAATAAAATCAAATATAAAGATGCGGAGAAGTATGCTGCGTGTATCGGAAGTACAGAGACGTATGCTGTGTGCCGGAGCCGCGGGTACATTCTGAGTGTTCCGGAGGATTGGGGACATATCCTGAGTGCGGGCGAGTACAATGTTTGTAAGAAAATAATTGTTCCTAATAAAAAATATGTAATTGTTAATTGCAAATTACATATTTTTTCTTAAAAATAACTATGTTTTTTCTTTACACCAATTGATTCCTCACATTATTTTGTGCATAAAAATATTAAGGTAAGAAAAAATCAAAAAATGAATATTTTACCAGATATTTTATAGTTTATGTAAAATTAAGAAATTATTTCAAACCTCATAACTTGAAAAGTACTCAATGAAAAAATACTTATTATAATATTTTGGAAAGCTCTCAAGATAAGCTATAAAAATAAGCAATAAAAAATAGGGGGTTCCGTTTAAAAAATTAAGTGACCTTCATGTGACCTTCAAATTATCCAAAGTCAAACCAATGGTATTATCTTATGTCCCCCTTCGAGTCAAACAACTTTTGTCTGAAACATTTGTTTCTACAATCAAAAATAAGAAAGTTAATGAGGTGGGTAATTTAAAATGACACCCTGTATATTAAAATATATTTATGTACATATATATGTATATACAGGGTGAGGCATTTATAGTGACGCGGGCGTATTTCTCGGAAACGAAGCGAGATATTAAAAAATGTTTCAGACAAAAGTTGTAGGGTTCCAAGGGGGACATAACACCGTGACCTTGGATTATTCTCGGAATGCGATTTTGAAGGTCATTTCGATGTCTACTTGATTTTTTTAAATGGGAGGGTGTACTTTTTCTTTCGGAAATGAAAAGAGCGTTCAATTTTGAGTCTAAAAGTACTAGTACACTTATGACCTAAAATTGATAGTTGATGAGATATTTCAAAAATAAGACAACAGATATCCGTTCTCTACATTACCTGGGATCAACGACATAAACAACAATGAAAACAATCTGATGTAAGCAAACGTAGGCTTATTATTCAAAACTTAAATAATTTTATTCCAGTAAATGTTCGAAATGATGGCCATTAACTTCGATACATTTTCGAAAACGGTTTTCAAAAGAATGCTGAACTTTTATTAAAGTATCTTCATCGATACTTCAACCTGTATATACATATATATGTACATAAATATATTTTAATATACAGGGTGTCATTTTAAATTACCCACCTCATTAACTTTCTTATTTTTGATTGTAGAAACAAATGTTTCAGACAAAAGTTGTTTGACTCGAAGGGGGACATAAGATAATACCATTGGTTTGACTTTGGATAATTTGAAGGTCACATGAAGGTCACTTAATTTTTTAAACGGAACCCCCTATTTTTTATTGCTTATTTTTATAGCTTATCTTGAGAGCTTTCCAAAATATTATAATAAGTATTTTTTCATTGAGTACTTTTCAAGTTATGAGGTTTGAAATAATTTCTTAATTTTACATAAACTATAAAATATCTAGTAAAATATTCATTTTTTGATTTTTTCTTACCTTAATATTTTTATGCACAAAATAATGTGAGGAATCAATTGGTGTAAAGAAAAAACATAGTTATTTTTAAGAAAAAATATGTAATTTGCAATTAACAATTACATATTTTTTATTAGGAACAATTATTTTCTTACAAACATTGTACTCGCCCGCACTCAGGATATGTCCCCAATCCTCCGGAACACTCAGAATGTACCCGCGGCTCCGGCACACAGCATACGTCTCTGTACTTCCGATACACGCAGCATACTTCTCCGCATCTTTATATTTGATTTTATTTTTTTCTTTTACGTAAAGAAGTGCGTTTATGCATACTCCCTTCACTCTTTGGGACGGGTGGAGGGGGTTATGTGGGACTCCGGGAGAATTAATCCTCCCGACTACCCGCTAAAACCCAACGGTGGCCGCCTAACCTGCGCTAGTGGAGGGGGCTACAGGGTCACTAGCAAAATTCTTCCGCGGCCCCCTCCTAACGCGCGTCTGACGCTTCTCCCTTTTATGGGAAAAGGACCCCTATCCTGTCAGGGTGAATCATCCCGACTACCATCTCTAATTGGCGGTAGAGTGAGTCACATCACTCTGCCGCCCCACCACAGGGGTCACATGTTGGGGTCCTGTGTCCTCACACAGAACCCCGTGACCCCTAGAGGGAGGGGGAAAGGAGAGGTCATGTCTGATCCTTCCTCCGTCTCCTCCACGAGGCGTCCCAGTGTCCGCGGTTTGCGATTCCGAACTCCGCTGTGTCTACTCTCCCTCCCTCTCGGACTATGAGGGGTGGAGAGACAATCACTTCCCTTAAAGACTCCACTTACCCCCCTCTTACAGGAGGGGGAAAGCAGAGCAACACTTCATCAGGGCGCTATTGCGCCGTCTGGCTTTATGGCGGCCCGTCTTCCTCTTCTCGGGGGGGAGTTGTAATACATCCTCCCCCCCCAAAAAAACATGTCCAGCCGGGTGGCTCAAATCCGCGCAGAGCGAGCAATTGGGATGTCCGGCTCGACAAAGCCGGGTCTTATGGTAGTTGGCGCCACATTTATAGCACCGCTGACTTCTATTGGAGCCCGAGCATCACCTAGATATGTGCCCGATTTCCAGGCACTTATAACACCGTGGAGGCAGGGCAGTTAGAGGAATCGCCGCTAGCCTACCCACACGGTGTTTCACTTCTACTGTTCCAACTGGGAAACTCCTCCCTCCTCCGCAAATTGGGTCTCGCCAGACCCAAAACTTTCCTCGTGAGCGGTCCCTCACCAGCGCCGGGAATCATTATAACAAAATCTCCGCTGGGGAGGAACCCTAATATCGCCTACTCCTGACGTCCGAAAAACTATATCGTTCCTTCGGGCGCTCTTAACAACCTCCGAATAGGAGAGTCTCGTCTTCTCGGGGTCCAGCCAGCGAGTGAAACCAAAGGTCTCTATCGCGTCGTCTCTTTTTCCGTAAATCAAAACAAGCATTAACTGGCGCAGTGACACGCGTTGACACACGTATAGTGTCGTTGCGCATTTCATTGAATTATACTGTTTAAGATGTTATTTGCTTCTAATAACAATTTAATTGAAATTTTGCAATTAGGGGACCCGTGTCCGCACATTGAGAAGGAGAAAAGGGAGGGCCAGGCCTGGATTAAGGGGGGCTAGGGGGAGCTATAGCCCCGGGCCTCGCTTACTAGAGGGCCTCACCTGAGCATCATTCAAAAATAACTTTTTTTATTGTAATTGCTCTACGATTTTTTGGGAAAAAAATTTTTTTACATTCTTGTTTTAAAATACATGAAATCAGATATGATTTCAAAAGTAAAGTAGTTCATTTACGACTTGAATGCAGTTTTACCTAATTGCAAAATTTCAATTAAATTGTTATTAGAAGCAAATAACATCTTAAACAGTATAATTCAATGAAATGCGCAACGACACTATACGTGTGTCAACGCGTGTTACTGCGCCAGTTAATGCTTGTTTTGATTCGCGGAAAAAGAGACGACGCGATAGAGACCTTTGGTTTCAACAAGTCAACGCATGTAGACTGCAAACAAAAAACGATCGTGCATGAAATCGCTTTCTTCTTCACGTTGTCGAGCTCAAGCGGAAAGTGTGCAGTGCAAATTGTCGTTAAGTATAAAATTTTAAAATGTCGAGAAAAGGACCCCGCACTAAACCACGTGAAAATGGGCCCCGGCGAAAATGGCTGAATTTGAAATATGTTGTACCTTTTGGGTCACTGAACAAATGTTTCCTCAGGCAAAATGTCAAAAAATGGACAGTTTCGTCGTTTCAACCCTTCAAAAGCCTGAGGTCAGACCAGCAAAGATATCACTTTCGGATCAATGCGGTTATCATTATAAGGGAACAATATGAATTTTTAGTGAACAAAATAGTTAAAGAATAATTTGTTTATGACAGTATTGTTTAAACAATTTTAAAATGTCATTGTTTACAAGAACTGAT
Organism: Camponotus vicinus; assembly: GCF_025532165.1. Lineage (NCBI taxonomy): Eukaryota > Metazoa > Arthropoda > Insecta > Hymenoptera > Formicidae > Camponotus > Camponotus vicinus. The sequence continues at coordinate 5,301,468 of NW_028141980.1, read as the reverse complement.
TGCTGATTTAAAGTGGGAAAAATCATAACGGATAGCGTTTTCCTAACGCATTATTTGTTTTAAAATAAGCAATAAACAAATGGCTGATTGTGAAACCTATTCCAGTAGCCTGACCCTTAGTTATGAAAAAGCAAGTAAACAGTTACATGTTAAACAGAATACAATGATATTGAGTGTTTTTATTACACCTGCGATTAGCCTATATTATAGTTACCGGAGTCTACCACGTGAAGGTTGCAGTGCGATTTTAGACTCCTTTGGGGTGCTTTTTGTACGTGAGTCCCCTTGCCTCTCACTGCTCATCTATTCACCTAGTTCTATAGCATCATTTGGATTGATTGGCTGCGCTCTATTAGATGCATCCAAAATGTTATGTAGTAGAGACGTAGCAGGATATAAAACATTTGGTTCATAACGTGCGTATCCAAGAAACCATAATACACTGGCAACGTGAGCACACGAGCCAATACTCCTAATACCTGTTTTACAGATACAGTAGTATCCATGAATAATGTCATGAATATCATTATCGTGTTCATTCTCTTCAATGCTGTCGTATGCTATCCATAACTGATATTTTGCAGCATTGCGAAATCTAGAGTATAGTCTGACTCTTATAAAACCCGATTCGTCAATGAGTTCATCTAACTGAAACTCTTCTTGTTCGTCTCGTTGAATCTTATCCTGTATGTAAGAAGGTGCCAAGTGAACTTGATATACCTACCGTTAGGTCTCGCAGATGTTCTAAGGTAAGGCGAGGAAAGTTAGGCACCTGATGTTGGTTAAGTTTTTTCCATCGTCCATTTCTATTACGAAGATTGTCCGCTTCTACTCGCGCTTGCACAATATTAACAGTTTGGGATTTCTCTAACATTTCTCTCGCTAGTTGCGCATTGGCCCCTTCTATATGGATGGGAAGGTGATATCTGTTTATTATCGCTCCAGCAATTCAATAAAAGTCACCAAGATTATGTATATGCGGTACATTAATTATTTGAGAGAAGAATTTAAACATAGACTTTATGTGACCGTTTCTTGCTTCAACTAACCATCTTGTTTTTGTGATTAAACGCAATTCATTTGCTTGCGTTGGTAGTTGACTCTGCTCCCGTTGAAGAAGAGCTGGCATTTTAACCTGAATGCCTATGCGTTCAAGCCATGGCGTAGCATCGCGATATCCTCGATCTACTATAAAAATATCACTATCTTGAAACCATTCTCTGATAGAATCAACATCCCTTTCGTACTCATTGCGCAGCATTGCAGCATCATTATTTCGGGAATCCGAAAAGTAGGGACCTTGAATCACAAGAATATATCCGTCTGGAGCAACAACCAAAGCAGGTTTTACTAAGTGTCGGCCTTTGTGAACACAATAAGATTGCCGCAAAACTCGAAAGTTACTACTCTTAGAGATATACGAGTAAGTACCATCAATGTAAGCGATAGCTCTAGGCACATTCGGCTCTGGATTATACAGTGCGTTAGCAAATTCCGTAACGTGCCTAGCTATGTAGCCTTCTCTCGTAATAGCCTGAAATCCAATATTGCTAGGTACAAATCGTTGCATTAAAGATTTTCTGACCGTACCTATGGCCAGACTTACAGCCTGTCTACTCGAATAATTGAATATTACCTTCAGAAATTCATCTGATAGCCCTTGTCGTAACTTACCAAAAAAAGTCAGCAAATCATTTTTAGTTATATATCTGTAGCCTCCAGTTTGAGGTACTCGATCGCAAAATGTAAACAGCTCGCAAAATTGTTCCTTTGTTATAGGAGTAATGGATTGAAATTTGTTGTCTGAAAAACAATTCTCATCCTCATACCTTTCTTGATTAATAGCCATGTTTCTTAGTTGCTGCAAATATTTTTGCAACTTTTTTCCTCGTATAACATAAGGTCTATTAATTGACTGTAAGCCAGAGAGTAAAACTTGCAAGAAAAATCCATTTTCATCCAAGTGGTGCGGGCAAGATCTTACGTTAGAAGGTACATAAATGTCCATAAGAGCAAAGACTTTAACTCTACATTCGACAGACAGTCTATGTGTATTATGGTCGACGTGACATATAACACGAGAATGATTTGCTACTTATTTCAAAACGTTCAACCTTAAGCAAGCAGGATCGCGTTGGATAGCTGCTATTTCATCAAGAACTGAACGATTACAATTTATACAGATTCTAGTGACATTTGTAACAGCAAGTGATGGATGATCATTTTCGTCACGTCTACGAATAGCAATGTCTCGTTTGTTTGCATTACCGTCACCATCTATTCGCGCCATTTGCGCTGGACCAAATGCTACGTTACATATGTAACACGGCATTCGATTTCTGAAAGCCATAATGATAAAATATAATAGGAGTATACGATAAATTATTTTTTTACAAGCTCGTTCGATCACAATTCCAGCTTTGGCATATATATATATATATAATATATACAGGGTGGCTCATTTTAATCCATCCAGTCGAATATCTCGAAAACCAAGCCCGGGAGAGAAAAATGTTTCAGACAAAAGTTGTTTGGTTTCGAGGGGGCCATGAGGTGGTACCATTGGTTTGACCTTGAAGAGTCATTTGAAGGTCACGTGAAGGTCACTTCAATTTTTTTAAATGGAACACCCTATATATTTTTGCACATTCTTGTAGTTTATCTCGAGAGTTTTCCAAAACATTATAATTAAGTACCTTTTTGTTAAGTACTTTCCGAATTATGAGGCTTGAAATCATTTCTTAATTTTACATAAACCGTAAAATATCTTGTAAAATATTCATTTTTCGATTATCTTACCTTAATACTTTTACGTACAAAATAATGAGAGGAATCAATTGGTGTAAAGAAAACACATAGTTGTTTTGAAGAAAAAAAATGTAATTTGCAATTAACAATTCCATATTTTTTCTTAAAAACAACTATGTGTTTTCTTTACACCAATTGATTCCTCTCATTATTTTGTACATAAAAGTATTAAGGTAAGATAATTGAAAAATGAATATTTTACAAGATATTTTACGGTTTATGTAAAATTAAGAAATTATTTCAAGCCTCATAACTCAAAAAGTACATAACGAAAAGGTACTTAATTATAGTGTTTTGGAAAGCTCTCAAGATAAGCTACAAGAATGTGCAAAAATATATAGGGTGTTCCATTTAAAAAAATTAAAGTGACCTTCAAATGACTCTTCAAGGTCAAACCAATGGTACCCTCTTATGGCCACCTCGAAACCAAACAACTTTTGTCTGAAACATTTTTCTCTCCCGGGCTTGGTTTTCGAGATATTCGACTGGATGGATTAAAATGGGCCACCCTGTATATAAGCAATTAAAATATACAGCATATACAGAGACCAGATTGCGGTGCAGTTTTTCCCATTCCAAGCGCGCGCTGCCAGGGAGCGGCGTGAGAAGCAGTATCGTTTACGCCGCGACGGTCTAGCGGTGTAACGCAGCAAAGGAGGCACTGTCGCGTAGAGTACAATATAAAATAGTGTTACGTCCCTGATGTCCGTGATCATCCGGTCGGCTCCGATTAACAAGAACATCTGGTTGTCAAGAGTTGTTTACAAGGAAGAATGACAGTCGAGTCGTATCCTAGCTGTCGAGCTGCGCGGACGCGTCTTGATTTCCCGAGCTAATATTATTGCTTAACCCGTTGCATTCTGGTGTTATTAAAGTTCCTGTGTTCTCTTTCAAATACGAGTTCTTATTTACGAGTGCGCGAGCGTGTGCGCGAGCGAGTACGCGGGTGCCGATCTTTGTGTCGCGCGCGATCGATAGATATCGTTCCGCGGACGCAACATTTTGAGGGCTCGTCCGGGATACTGAGGATTCCAAGGATGAAATCTTGTGACTGTGTAGTGGCTATGGCTTCCGACTCGCAGGCAACGGGAGTTTCCTCTACAAGAAAGAGAGCTCGAGCGATGACTCCGGAGCAAGCGCCAACTCCGGAACCGTCGATGGAGGCGGTTACATTGCAGGCAGCGATGCGGGAAATCCGTGAGCTGCGGGAGGAGCGACTACGGATGCGAGCTGATTTTGAGGCGCAGCTGCACGAGCGAGATAGCAAGTTCCGTCGCTTGGAAGAAAGGAGGCGGCAGGAACAACATTTCCTCCAGCTAAGTCCTTCTAATAATAGTGACGAAATACCGCGAGAAAGAAATGAGCTCGGTTATAAATTAAAGCCTGATAATTATAACGGGAGTGTTCCCTTGCGTGAATTTATCATGCAATTTAATTTCGTAGCGCGAGCGAATGCGTGGGCCGATTCCGCGAAGACCATAGCTTTGGCGACTCGTTTGAGGGGAAAAGCGCGTTCGGTTTTGGACGGGATTTTTGAAATAGAGAATCTCTGTTTTGAGGAGCTTATATCTAAATTAGAACTACGTTTCGGGGAGGGGCATTTGGCTCAGACGTATTATGCGCAATTTACAAATAGGAGGCAGAAATTTTCGGAGGATCTGGCGACATTGGGTGCGGGTTTAGAGAAATTATCTTGTTTAGCATATCCGGAGTGTTCCCACGAAGTAAGAGACAAAATTGCTGCCTGTGCGCAATTCGTCGCCGGGCTGACGGACGGATTCATTAAACGTACGTTACAACTTGAGGGATTTCATCCTTAAAATCGGCCGTTGAAAGAGCTATGGCAGTAAAAATTATACAAGAAAATAGTTTCGCGAAAAACAAATTCACTCGTCAAGAGAATAAATTTAGTAAATTTAATTTCAAACAGAAAATGGCTTCAGAGGGGAAAGAAAAGGAAGGAGAGGAAAATGATAAAAAGAAAGTCTGGAAGAGCAATAAATTTAATTTTCAGAAAAATCGTTTCGCGGCCAATGAAGAGTGTTGGCAGTGTGGTGCTCAGGCAACACTTCCGGTTGGAATGCCCTTTGATATAGGAAAACAAAAATTAGTCGAGCTAATCGGGGCAGGTTCGATTGTAAAAATAAATGCCCCGAGAAATGTCGATTTGAATGAAAAATATGTTTTAGTAAATAGAGTTAAGGAAGATTTGTTTTGTTACGGAGGGATGGTTGATAATAATAATTGTACATTTAAAATAGATACGGGCTCCGACGTTTCAATTTTAAAGAGAAGTCTGGTTAAAGAGCCGAAACGGCAGTTCGAAGTTAATGGAACTTACATAAAATATCCAACGGGGGAAGTTGTTCCAGTTCAATTTAAGGTCATAGTTAAAGCAGAATTTGGAAGTATTCTTGGAATTGGGGAAGTATTCTTTGAGTGTCCCGATGCTAGTCGCGGACATTTCCGATGATTGTATATTGGGAGCTGATTTCTTAAAGATGATTAATGAGGAAAAAGTTTTTGATCCTATTTTCGGGAATAAAGTTGAGTTTTCTTGCAGCCGAATGGTTTCAGAAGTTCCTTGTTCTTTAAAAACATTATTCGAAGAAAATTCCAAACATTTAGATTCTTCTCAGAAAGGTATTTTTGCAGGATTTCTGAGATGTGTTTTCAGAGGATTCGATTTCAGGAAATTGCGGAATCCTTAAACATGTTATTAACATAAAAGATTCTAATCCTATCAAACAGGCTCCTCGCAGGATTCCTTTACATCTTAAGGAGGAAGTGAATCGAATTATTGAGGAAATGAAGTCTCAGGGAGTCATTGAAGAATCTCAAAGTCCGTGGGCATCCCCTGTAGTATTAGTGAAGAAGAAAGATGGGTCGTTGAGATTCTGTGTGGATTATAGGAAATTAAATACTGTCACAATCAAGGATTCTTATCCATTGCCACGTATTGAAGATATTTTGGACCAATTATCAAGAAATTCATGGTTCTCCACTCTAGACCTGAAAAGTGGATATTGGCAGGTAAAAGTTCGTTTAGAAGATAGGGAAAAACAGCGTTTTCGGTGGGAAATGGATTATGGCAATTTACAGTAATGCCATTCGGATTATGTAATGCTCCAGCTACTTTCGAGCGTTTAATGAAAAAAGTTCTACAGGACATTTTATTTAAAATTTGTTTGGTATATTTGGATGATGTTATTGTTTTCAGCAAGTCTTTTGAAGAAATGATATCCAATTTAAGAAAGGTTTTTCTTCGTTTCCGAGCAGCGGACTTAAAAATTAATCCCAAAGTGTTCTCTCTTTGGAAAGGAGGTGAAGTATTTGGGTCATATAGTATCCGAACGAGGTATTACCACAGACCTTGAGAAAATTACAGCTGTGGAGAATTGGCCTACCCCTCGGAATAGAAAGCAGATTCGAAGTTTTCTAGGATTTTGTTCCTACTATAGGAAATTTGTAAAAGGCTTTTCTATAATAGCAAAACCTCTGTTTTTGCTTACCGAAAATCAGATTAGATTTGAATAGTCTCAGACTTGTCAGGAAGCATTTGAAAAACTGAAACAGAAATTAATCTCTTCACCAGTCCTTTCTTTTCCTACAGGGCATGGGGAATTTATTCTAGATACTGATGCTTCAAATCATGGTATTGGAGCAGTCTTATCACAAATTCAAGATGGTACTGAAAGGGTGATTGCATATTATAGCCGAGTTCTTAGTAAAGCTGAGAAGAATTATTGTGTGACTCGACGAGAATTATTGGCTATTGTAGAGTCGCTGAAATCCTTTCATTATTTATACGGAAGGATGTTCCTAATTCGGACAGATCACATTTCTCTTCGTTGGTTGATGTCGTTTAAAGATTTAGAGGGTCAATTAGCCCGATGGTTAGAGAGGTTACAACAATATGAATTTCAAATAATTCATCGGAAAGGACAGCTTCATAAAAATGCTGATGGGTTATCAAGACGGCCTTGTGCGGAAATAGGTTGTGCGTATTGTGCTAAGGCGGAATTAAAAGAAAATTCGATTGCTCGAATAGTTTTAGGGGAGAATAATTTAGAGGAATGGCGGAGGAAACAATTAGAGGATCCTGTTATTTCGTTGTTTTTACGAGGAAAGGAGTTAGGAAGACGTCCGCTTCACGAAGAGATTGCTATGCAAGATATTTCGGCAAGGATTTATTGATCATATTGGGATTCATTAGTTTTAAAAGATGGTGTCCTTTTTAAAAGGTGGGAGTCTCCGAATTTGAAATCTATTGTTTTTCAGATTATCGTTCTCAAGAAATGCATCAGTCAAATATTGGAAGTAGCCCACGATTCTGCATCAGGTGGATATTTTGGAATAAACAAGACTTTGGATAAAATTCGAAAACGTTTCTTTTGGGCGACATATAAACATGATGTGAAGGATTGGTGCCGCTCTTGTAGGGTTTGTGTAGCAAAGAAGGGTCCTTCAGAAAAGGGAAAGTCTCCAATGCAAATCTACAATGTAGGAATTCCGTTTGAGAGAGTCCAAATGGATATACTCGGTCCTCTCCCTACTACTTCAAGTGGAAATCGATATCTATTAGTTGCAATCGATTGTTTCACGAAATGGGTTGAAGCTCTTCCATTGAAAAATATTCGAGCCAATACGGTGGCGGAGGCTTTTGTAAATCAAATAATTTCTCGTCATGGAGTTCCTTTAGAAGTGCACACAGATCAAGGGAAAAATTTTGAATCAAGAATTTTTCAAGAAATGATACGCTTGTTGGGAATTCGGAAAACTAGAACTACTGCTTTGCATCCTCAGTCAGATGGGCAGGTAGAGCGTCACCATCAAACAATTTTAAGTTATTTAGCTAAATTTGCTGCAAAGAATCAGAAAAATTGGGATAGTTGGATCCCTATGTATTTGTTAGCTTATCGAACCTCTAAACATGAAGCCACAGGTAGCTCACCTGCTAAATTGTACTTTGCTCGTGATTTAAAATTACCGTTAGATTTGTTGCGAGGGAGACCCCCTGAGGAAGAGAGGGAGAATTTGATTGGTAGCTATATTCGGAGGTTCAAAAGAAAATTGCAAAACGTTCATGAGAGTGCTAGAGAACGTTTAAATTTACAATCAGAGAAATCCAAGAATCGTTATGATCGTAGAGCTAGACAAATTCATTTCGAAGCAGATGAAGAAGTTTGGTTTTTCAATCCTCGAAGAATAAAAGGAAGAACTCCCAAATTACAAAGTAATTGGGAGGGTCCTTACAAAATAATAAGAAAACTTAGCGATGTAGTTTTCGAAATTCAGAAGTCGAGCAGACATAGGAAAAAAGTAGTTCATGCTGATAGGTTAGCTCCATTTCATCGAAGACAGAAATTGACTTAGGGGAATTTCAGAGCCCGGCTTTTGTAAATAGTTATAACTAAACCCATGTAAATAAATACTGTTGTTTTCATTGTTTTTTCATTTCTAGACGAAAGAAGTTTGGCAAAGTTCTTAAGAAGTGTAAATGACAACTACGAGAAAGAAAAGTTATTTGAACAAAGACTGCCTCGCCCGCGGTTTTTGAGCCGTGGTTTTCCCGTGGGACAGAGGGCAAATGCCGAGGCAGGGACTTGATAAGTCCTTTGAGGATGTTGGGTCCACGCTAGAAACCCCTTCTCTTGTCCGAAGATCGCACATCGGGATATATATTTCCGGAGCCAATGAAATCGAAAGAACCCAGGAAAATGTATAGTCCGGTAACCTGTGGCAGCAGCGCAGGGTAGGACAAGAAAATGCATCGGAAATTCTGTATTCGACAAAGAAAACATTGGAAATACCGATACTGAAAAAGTCGATTGAGTCCAAGAAAATGTGTCGTCCGGTAATCTGCAGCAGCAGCTCAGAGTAGGACAAGAGGACACATCGGAGCTCTACATTCGACGAGATTCAGTGGAAATTTTGGAAAGTCCTTCTGCCTTTAATTGTCGGGACGACAATTCATTAAGGAGGGGACAAGTGTTACGTCCCTGATGTCCGTGATCATCGGGTCGGCTCCGATTAACAAGAACATCTGGTTGTCAAGAGTTGTTTACAAGGAAGAATGACAGTCGAGTCGTATCCTAACTGTCGAGCTGCGCGGACGCGTCTTGATTTCCCGAGCTAATATTATTGTTTATCCCGTTGCATTCTGGTGTTATTAAAGTTCCTGTGTTCTCTTTCAAATACGAATTCTTATTTACGAGTGAGCGAGCATGTGCGCGAGCGAGTACGCGGGTGCCGATCTTTGTGTCGCGCGCGATCGATAGATATCGTTCCGTGGACGCAACAATATAATAAAATGTACAATATAAAATATTGTTGTATTCTATGCGACTCAACTATCAACAGAAGGAGCAAATGAATCGCGTTTAATCACAAAAACAAGTCTATGTTTAAATTCTTCTCTCAAATAATTAATGTACCGCATATACATAATCTTGGTGACTTTTATCGAATTGCTGAAGCGATAATAAACAGATATCACCATCCCATCCATATGGAAGGGATCAATGCGCAACTAGCGAGAGAAATGTTAGAGAAATCCCAAACTGTTTTATCTTATTTTAAAACAAATAATGCGTTAGGAAAACGCTATCCGTTGTGATTTTCCCCACTTTAAATCAGCAATCAGTTCTTGTAAACAATGACATTTTCAAATTGTTTAAACAATACTGTCATAAACAAATTATCCTTTAACTATTTTGTTCACTAAAAATTCATATTGTTCCCTTATAATGATAACCGCATTGATCCAAAAGTGATATCTTTGCTGGTCTGACCTCAGGCTTTTGAAGGGTTGAAACGACGAAACTGTCCATTTTTTGACATTTTGCCTGAGGAAACATTTTTTTAGTGACCCAAAAGGTACAACATATTTCAAATTCAGCCATTTTCGCCGAGGCCCATTTTCACGTGCGGGGTCCTTTGATAGTGGAGCTCAAAAAAGGATGCTGAAAAAAGAGAGAACAATTTCAAAATAAACTTCCAAAATTGAGAGAATATTTTTCGTCAAATCAATCAAACTCACAATTAAAAGAGCAGTATACCCAAAATGTAGACTATAGAAACGAGAACATCGAAAACTATCCTACTTGCAATGAAAATAAGACTGGAAATGAAAATATCGCAAATGAAAAAAATCTTAATGTTCAATTGCATACTGAAGATACTTGTCAAAAAAGTAATGAAGTCATCTATGATCGTAATGATGTTGAAAATAATGTTTGTGTTAGCGAAGAAGAAGTTTCAACTGAAGCCAGTCATACAAATGAAATTGAAGGTTCTTGAGTCATCGCGAGCGCCATAGGATAACAGACGGGACGGCGAGGAGGTGGGAAGGGGAATTGTTCCCCTTCCCCCTCCTCACGGTGTCAGGAGCTCGGCACCGGGAGAGGTGAGGGAGCTGTGAAGCTCACCTCAGGCCCAAAAAAGGGCGGAGCTGAAACAAGGGGGGGATCCTAATCCCCCCCCCCTCAGGAATGCACGGGATCGTCCGAGGACGGCCCACAGTGCGATTCCCTCTGGACCCGGTCACCGCGGGCGGGGGCCCAAGGCGACCAAGCAGGTCCACGAGGAAGGTGGGCGGACGGTGTGGCCCCGTCCGCCCACAGTAAGGAAGGGGAGGGCAGCCAAATAGCCCCCCTTGGGAAGGAGACCCGGTGATAAGAACCCAAAACTGCCGGGTCCTAAGCGCGGAGGAGACGAATAGTCGGGCATGCCGATGAAGTGCACCCGCGAGTTCCGGGTCCCCCGCCTGCCCCTCCATTGCGCGGAAGGCCACCTCAGAGGTTTTAGCGGGTAAACCGGCATGGTCACCACTTGGCACAGCCGGGAGTCCCGCATAACCCTCGACTCTCCCCCGGGAGCGATGGTATGCATAAAGCATTTCCTCTGTTACCAAAAAAAAGAAAAAAAAAAGTTCTTCAGTCATAACGACAGAAACGAATGCAAGTATATATTTTCAGAATTAATTAATTATTTCTAGGATAATAGACACAACAAAATTATATATTTTTATATTTAAAAAAAAGTTAATTTTTTTAAATATAATCTGTAAGTATATATTTTATTATATATAAGTAGTAAGACTGAGGTTTCTAACTCAGGGATCTCAGGGGGGGGTGAGGGGCGAGGGGAACCGGGGGGTGACGTCACGCGGGGGGGGTGACGTGCGGGGGTGACGTCACGTGCGGGGGAGGGGGAATCCGCGGCGCGAGCGATGGACGAGGGGGTCCGCGCGGGGAAGGGGGATCCGCGGCGTGAGTGATGGACGAGGGGCTCCGCGCGGGTAGGGGGGATCCGCGGAAAGAAGACGGTGCGAAGGTGTGAGAAGGATAGCGCTACGTGTGGGAAAAGGATAGCGCTAAGTGTGTGAAGAGAGATAGTGCGACAAGGATGACATCAACGTGTGACAAGGATGACATCAACGTATGACAAGGATGGCGTCAACGTGGGACAAGGATGACACGTTGTAAGATGCTGCATAGGTGGGAGAAGGACGACGCAAAGGTAAGTGAGGGAGTGATAGCGACGAGCATATGAAAGAGAGAGAACGATAATATCGCGAGACAACGTGTACGAAAGAGAACGATATTGCAAGAGCAACGTGTGCGAGAGAGAACGATAGCGCGAAGAGAACGCATACGAAAGAGAACTATAATATCGCGAGACTTAGAATGATAATAGCGCGAGAACAACGCGTGCGAGAGAGAGCGATAATAGCGCGAGAACAACGCGTGCGAGAGAGAGCAAAGATATCGCGAGACTTACAACTAACGCGCGAGAGAGAACGCAACGAAGATATCGCTATACTTACAACTAGCGCAAGAGAGATAGAGACGCAAGGGATGGGAGCGCAAGGAGAAGCGCGTAAATAAATACATTTTTTTTTTAATTAAAATATAAAATTTATTATAATGTGTAAATACATTTGTGTGTGTGTGTGTATGCGTGTGCATGTACTTAATATATAATAATAATAATATAATAATAATAAAATAAAAAAGATATATAAAAAAGATATATAAGGGGGGGGGGTGATGCGCCGGGCTAAGGGGGAAGCCGCTCCTGCAACAGAAAAAAGATGCTGCGTTAATAGAAGTATATTACGATAAGATTTATAAAAAGAAAAAAAACACTTACATCTATCTATCCATTCATGTTCCTCCACTCCTCTTTCCTCCTCCTTCTCCTGCTCCTCATTCTCCTCTTCTCTTTCCCCATCCTCCTCTTCCTCTTCCTCCTCCTGCTCCTCTTCCTCCTCTTCTCTTTCCTCTTCCTCCTCCTGCTCCTCTTCCTCTATTGCCCAATCTTCTTGCACCCATTCCTCTTCCATTTCATCGTAGGGCTCTTCCCCGAAGAGCCGCCGCAGATCAAAAATATCCTCAATCTGGCGACTCTCCGGGGTGTCGCCCCACATATAGGAGAAATGGCTTCTCCTAGCCCGGCGCACCACCCGCACCCACTGACGGTGCTCAATATTTACAAAACCTGGTATTTTAACCTCATCCTGGAACTACACAAAAATATTTATTATTACACAATACACAAAAATATTACACAAAAATATTTATTATTACACAATATTCCACAAATTTTCATTTTTTTTTCTTTTCGTAAAAACGATACTTACATTCCACAGGAAGGTTAGTTTTAAGAACACTATGCACAATAAGTTAAAAAATTTCCTTTTCCAATCTGGATAAATATTTGTGCAATCCATTTGTTCTTTTTTTAATTTGGCACACGTACTTTTCGACTTGCACTGCTAAACTCTTTCTGATGAGACAACGAGGTCTCGGCACGAGATTTTATAGTAGAGATGTGGCATTATCACCATATCAAAAACGCGTCGTAAGACAAAAGTATGCGCGGTCCCATGAAACTCAGCATGGTATATAATATAATATTAATATTATCATATCGCGACTTTGTGAGGAGACAGTCGTCTCGGCATGAAACTTTAGAATAGGGACATATCATTATCGCTTTACCAAAAACGCGTCGTAAGACAAAAGTATGCATATTCCCATGCAAATTAGCATGATATAATATAACATAATATAATGCGTCAACCCTGCTCGAACGGTAATTAAACGGTCATCGAACGACTGTCGAACGCCCGTCGAACGGAAACGAACGCTCGTCGAACGGAAACGAACGACCGTCGAACGGCTATCGAACGGTAATTGAACGGTTGTTGAACGCCCGTCGAATGGAAACGAACGCACGTCGAACGCAAACGAACGACCGTCGAACGGTCAGCGAACGGAAACGAACGCTCGTCGAACGGGAATGAACGCTCATCGAACGGCAATTGAACGGCAATTGAACGATCATCGAACGGTAATTGAACGCCCGTCGAACGGAAATGAACGGCTGTCGAACGGAAACGGACGCTCGTCGAACGGTCATCGAATGTAAAACTATATTCAATTATCAAATATTTAAATGTTTTATCATGTACCACAATGTAGTATCGAAATACAATATCTGCGGCAGCTGTGTCACGTACGGAAACACGATACTGCACACGTACATAGATAGAGATGAGGAAAGAAAGGAGAGAATAAGAAAGACGATAAAAGTATATTGCATCATCAATTTATTATAAATATGGATTCGATGAATCATTATCATGATGTTTCAACCACCAATTATAAATCTTAAATACATTTTGTAAAGCACAATTTTTTACATGATTTTCACAACGTACAGTATTCTTAATATCTAACTTATTTAAAGAAGTTACATCATCATAGTCTGCATCCAAAATTTCGATAATCACATCGTTTCTCGCATCATTGTCCAATATATCGGTTAACCATTGCCGTTTTTCGTGTCCTTTAACGTACACGAGAGGTGACACATCATCATCCTCCCCCGTTGCACCCATCACCGCCGTCGTAATTAAACGTTTCGATTTCCAATATGAAACGTGTCCATCATTCCACGATAATCCATGGTGATTTTTCATCAGCCATAAAACCTGACATCTCTCAGATTTTGTGAGCATGTGCCATGGTACGGGACATGTAAAAATGTAATGAGAAAGTATGAATCCCTTTCTCAGAACCGCAGCTTCCTTCACGACAAAATTTTTGCCAACGATAAATCCTTGTAGATCCACAAACGTTGGCGGAGCCATGATGACAAGATCCGATTGCAGACTGATGTTGATCGTCAAACATCTCAATCTTTTATATTTTTCTTCATATGCAATGGAGGGGATATTTGCTGACTTATGTAATTTTGCGGACTACATTGGTCAATGGATTATATTCGACAACCCGATCGTGCAAGATGAGACAATAGGCGGTAGTATTCGCCGGTATATTTTCCCTGCATTCAAACTCTATTCTCACGTCCACGGTAGCAGTTTTGACAGACTCGTTTTGTCGCGAGCAATCAATGACCGCGAGAGGACCGCAATGTAGAAACTTTGAAATGGTTAATAGCGTTGCATCATCATCGCATCCGTAATAAGATTTGCGAAAACGAGAGTACATGTTGAATAGGACTAAATCTATTTTTTTCAAAATCTAAATTTAAATCATCATAGGGATAAAATTCCGAGTTTAAATAGAGTTTAACGTTGGTCAATTTGCAGTCATCGAATAATGTAACATCTTGTGACACTGAATTCTTTTTACCAGTTTGCAGTGCAAAGATCACGTATCGTGGTTTTTCTAGCTGGGAGGCAGCTTTCACGGTCCACGAATGCTTAGTCGTGCTATGTAGCAGAGGAAATTCGTATAGATCCCAAGATCGGAAACTCATGTTCAAGTATCGTCCGCTTTCCAACATTCGCAACATCGACAACTTATTAATCTCATTCAATATTACATGAGGCATACGCCACTGTATCTTGAGTAATTCAATCTCAGCTTCCGACGATGGATGTCCGAATAGACAATTATTATCGTTGCGCGAACGTATCAAAATCAATTCGTGACGAGCGTTAATCACAACGCGTTTATAATCTTCGCAAAATCCCAGCAACATGTTGAGCGGTACGCAATAGTTGAAATAATTTTTGTCACCGTTGTACGTCAAATCCCACGCAGCGTTCTTCAAGTTTATACTTTTCTGGTGCGTTAGAGAGACATAATTTTTGAGCGTCGAAGTTATTCCAACATTTCTGTTGCGATCAATCTCTACTCCGTCGAGTTCGTATCGAAGCTCATCAAACATGAATGCGGCGCAATTGTTTCCCAATACAACCTTCATTTCGTCATTCGCTTTACGCACATTAAACCTTCCCTCGATGTAAAGAAAGCTTTCGCACGGTAACGTGTACAAATCCTGATGTTGTATAGGTATTCGTATCTCATCGCTGTATCCAAGCGTCGTATTGGCGTACGGATTGTACGTATGAGTCTCAATCTTGACGATGCGATCGTCAAAGACTGGCTCACCTCCGATATTCAAAATATCAATCATTCTTTTCGTACGATGAATCTCAATGATTTTAAAAATTCACGATTCAACGCGCTCAGCTTCTTCTTAACGGCTATCTTATTATTGTCACCCGATACAGCAATAGTATTGTCCCTCGTAAAAGTATTGTCTCTCGCGTGCTCTGTGTCGTTCAGCACGAGCATACTATGTTTGTCGCCGCCGTATATGCAATCTTATGGTAATTTCCTCTCCTCGAAAATCGAGCAATCGACCTTTTTGATCCACAATACGTATCGTTAAATCTGTAATGCTCCGTACGATGATCGGCAGATAAATGATCTGTGCCGGCGTTTCCGATATCTTATATCCTGGCGGTATGCTCGGTGAAAATTCATGTATCGTGTGTACGCGCATGCCATTGCTGTACGCACCAGTAGTCACGTTACATTCTATACGAATAATATTTACGTTTATAATATTAACCGGTTCGTCCGATTCGTACCACTTGCGAGGTTGCAATATACGATTCGATGAGAATCCAAGCAAGGATCCCACATTGTCGGGTTTGGTAAAGTTTATTTTGTAGGCGCATTTGATTTCGCTCTTTAGCGTGCTATGATTGGCGCGGAGCGCTATTGGATATTCCTCATCGTAATCGTTTTCAACATCTCTGGAAAGGTGTTCATCTTGCAAAATTGCGCGTTTGAGATAGTCATTTATAGCGTGCAATTCGTACGATTCTTCGGGAATAGTAATTTCTTTGTCGTCGTTGCCAAAGTAAAATTTATTATTCGAAAAATTTACGTTCGGAATCGTATGATAAGTTTCGAAATCCGTTAATCCGAGCTCGTAATCGGCATCGGTCAAATCTATAGCGGAAAAATAGCTTACAGCGAGAACGCTGCTACTACCAGTCAACGTAAGTGTCAGTGACATGTCGAACGAATACTGAGTCGTGACGATGGATTGTTAGGCTTTAAATTGATCGTCGACTGTTTGAAGAAATTTTAAACACAACTGATTTTAAACTCCACAGATGCTCTGATTCTAACTTTGATAAGATGCGTAATTGTATTCAATTTTCACTCGTCCGAAATATCGCACAAGTTCCTTGGGTGGTCGAAGATTTCCAAAACTGTCGAAATATACGACACGATCTCCCCTCTTTGCGTACGCTACCCAATGAGTACCGGGACCATCAACGTCATCCAAATTGACGATATCGCTCTCGTTTCGTCGTACACCGCTTATCGGTAAATTATTGCGCATGAAAACACCTCTAAAGAAAGATATGTGCATACGTTTTGCCAATTATTCCAATTGCACGTTAGTTGTCGCACCCGTCGACATTTTTAATGTTTTTCCGACGTTTTTTTTTTCTCTTAGACTTTGTTGAGAATCCCTGTCCACGCTTGTACAGAGCGAGATAAAGTCCGCGACCTTCCATAGCGCGATTATGACGCTGCAACTCTTCCAGCTGACGTTGCGCCGCCTTGCTATCGTTTACCGCCTTTGCGATTCCCGCCGCACCGCCGGCCAAAGAACCGACAACTCCCAACAACGGTAAAAGTGGTAAAATACCACCGCGTTTCGCTACTGGAAGTATTCGTTTTTTCCTCCTCTTTGTCGTCGATGGCTTTTTCATCCCCATGCCGAGTTTTGTCTTTGCCTTCATTGCCGCCCAAACAGTCGTAGCGGCTGCTCTTTCGCCAAGAATCGAATCCCTCGCGGTAATGCGTTCTCGCGCTCTTGCAGCTAGTATGCGATCCGCGACGTGTCGTTGACCGAGGTCGTTGCTTCGCGAGTAAGCAATGTCGTGCTCGCGACAAGCGGCGTCCAATGGATTGATGCCTTGATCGCCTCTAGCCAATCGTTTCTCTAATCGAGTTCCCGGGCCGCAAAACTGATAACCGGGAATATGTAATTCGATGGGAAGCGCGTTTATCGCACGATTTAAGAGACCGCTACCTCTTACGATTCTCGCTGACATTCGTAGCAATCTTTTATTAACGGTGGTGGACCGTCGATGTGCGTTCGCTGCCACGGCTGATTGTAATGTCGCATGCACGAACGATATTGTCGAACCTCCGAATCAGCCTTTATATATTTTGGAAGCTTGTCCCACAATCGTTCCACGTAATCACCAAAATTTTGCAGTAAAACAATCTTTGGGATATACTGCAGTTGTTCGGCGGTAAGCCGAAAAATGTCTCTTTCATCCGACAGAAGGAGAAACATTTTTGATACTGAGCCGTTTCGAGTTGAGACACCTCTATAAATAGGTCTCCCCCCCTCGTGATCATTCGCAAAATTGATTCGAAAGAGAAAACATGCGGTTCGTGCGACAAGCGCGGATAATCAAAGTATCAAATTTCGACGATAGACTAATATCGGAGAAAAAAGTACGCAAGCATGGAAACATGCTACCGACTACTATACGCGGTATCGTTTGCGGCCCTTCAAACTGCGGTAAGACAAACGTGTTGATTAGTTTGATAGAAAGTCCGTACGGTGTACGTTTCGAGAACGTGTACGTATACTCGAAATCGCTTCAACAACCGAAATATAGATACTTGGAAAATTTATTAGCACCTATAGACGAAATTGGTTATTTTACATTCTCTAATAACAGCGATGTCATTCCACCGAGCGAGGCGCTTCCGAATTCCATCTTTATCTTTGATGACGTGGCATGTGACA
The DNA here is from genome assembly GCF_025532165.1 of Camponotus vicinus. Classification (NCBI taxonomy): domain Eukaryota; kingdom Metazoa; phylum Arthropoda; class Insecta; order Hymenoptera; family Formicidae; genus Camponotus; species Camponotus vicinus. The sequence goes on along the minus strand of NW_028141980.1, from coordinate 5,283,546 downwards.
AGCAAGATACGATAAGAGAGTACTTTGCAATGTGTCGACACTCGAGCGTGGACTGTTTCTATCTTTGTCAAACGTACGCCAAGATACCTAAGCATCTCATACGCGACAATGCGAATCTTTTGATTTTATTTAAACAAGACGGCACAAACTTGAAACATGTGTACAACGATCATGTAAATACCGACATGTCTTACGACAATTTCCGCGCATTGTGTCAGAAATGTTGGCAACGCAAATATGGCTTCGTAGTCATTGATAAAGACAGCATGTTGATCAATGGACGATATAGAAGAGGATTTAATGATTTCGCGATACCGTAAAGCGATCAGTCGTCATCGACACATCGATCGAGCATCATGAACGGCGATCGTGAAAAGATTGCGAGAGAGATTGCAAAAACGAGTGAATCAATTCGCAAAAAATATTGCGCTTTGAAAACTGGTAAAATGGAGGAAGACGTTGCATTGGAAAGACAATTTAAACCAATTACCGAACCTTTAAAACAGCTTATCGAAAATACTGTGGAATCTGATGCGCCGAAAATCGAACCATTGAGTTTGACGTTTGGAGAGAAGCACGAGGAAAAAATAAAAGAATCAAAGCAAGGAATAAAGCGAGCACGGATAAATATGCCGATAAACGATTCACCGATATATTCGACACCGAATCGATCAAAACGAAGGAAACAATTTTCTAATATGGCTACTGTTTCTACTCCGATATAAGTACAACCGCGTCAAACAATGCCATCCCCGTCCGTCGAAGAAATTTACGAGACCACGCCCGATTCGTTTGTAACATCGGTCCGACATGAATTAGAAACGTCCGAAGGTCAGAAAACGTTCCGAGATCATTTTGGTCCACTAGCGCAAAAATATATAGGAGCTATCATGAGTGTTGATAAAAATAAGAGTATGGATTACGTCTACGGTGTTAAATTTACCAGCGAAGGAATGATGCTCGGTGATAAACGTTTCGATGTGGACATGGAAGATAATATAATTATCGATGGAATAAAATATACGGGAACCGAAGGTATCTACGATTTGATTTTTAAAAATATTCCCAATCATAAAAAATACACTCAAGACGATTTGTATAAATATCAAAGTATATTAAAAGCAACAAATGCGTATAAACGTGACAACAAAGTTAATAATCCTATTAAAAGTAATAAAGGATACAAGTACAAATATATAATTGCACCATTATTACCCGATAGAAAGGTGGGAAGAGGTATAGACGCGCCGCGCACCATGACGCTAAGCGACAACATGATCGATTACGTGCATTGGAACGATCCCAACGAATTGGTAGATCGTTTGCGATTGCTGGACGCCTCGCGTCGATCCGGCAACAATGCTCATGATAATGAAATCTTGTCAATTATCGAAAAACTTCGCGAGGCCGGCATTATTATAAATTAAACTATACGTCGACGATACGTGTCATTCGGTCAATGTTCTCGGTACCGAAATGTCGATTAATAAATTTGGATTATCGCTCGGAACGTCGAATAATTTGTACTATCAGTGGAATGGATTATTGAGAAATTACGTTCGCGATAACGCTCTCTGCCAGACTACTACCGGCTTTGATGCAAGGTCGCGCAAGATTCAACGTGTAGCGCAACCAGAAACTGCTACTGACGCCGTCAACAAACGATACGTTGATAAACTTTTGAGAGATCGACAGGGAGAAATTGAGCAAAAAATTATCGCGCTCGAAACAAACGTGCAGGCGCTACGAATAATGATGGACGAGATAAAGAATATGCTGAGATATGCAACATCTGACTCGACACAGTAAACGAGACATACTAATATCGCAATATTAATTATGCCTCGATCAAACGTGCGAAAGAAGAAAAACACCTTCGAAAAGCGACAACTAGTCGAGGAATTACATGCTCCGGCGAGAAGAAATTTTCCACGAAGACGCGTCATTGTACGCGGATACGACGATCTGTGGCAAGCGGACGTGGTCGAGATGCGTTCGTACTCTCGACTCAACAAGAGTCATAAATATATACTCACAGTTATCGATGTGTTGAGCAAATATGCGTGGGCCGTACCGCTCAAGAGTAAGAGCGGAAACGAAATGTCCGAAACGATCGCAAAGATTATTGGAGATGATAAAAGGTGTCCGAAAAATTTTCAAACCGACAGAGGAAAAGAATTTTACAACGCGAGTGTGCAGAAACTCATGAAGAAACACAACATTAATCATTATTCGACATATTCCGTTATGAAAGCGTCGGTCGTGGAACGATTCAATCGTACTTTGAAAAACAATATGTGGAAAATGTTTACGCTCAACGGAAATTACAAATGGATCGACGAGCTATCTCGACTCGTTGCAAAGTACAATATGCGAAAACATCGCACCATCGGTATGAGACCTGCCGACGTCACTCCAGCGATCGCCGAAAAACTTTTAAATACGGTGTATAGCAACGTAAAAATTGCGGCTCCGACAAAATTTAAAGTAGGCGATTCGGTACGCGTGAGCAAATACAAGACCATCTTTGAAAAAGGTTTCACACCTAATTGGACGACCGAAGTTTTTAAGATTGTCGAGGTGCAGAAAACTAATCCCGCGACATTCATACTCGAAGATTCGCGTGGAGATCCCGTCGCTGGAGGATTCTACGAATACGAACTACAACGCGTCGCTAATCCCGACGTATATCTCGTGGAAAAAATTTTGCGGGAAAAGGGTGATGACGTATACGTGAAATGGTTGGGAATGGATAAATCATACAACTCTTGGATACATAAAAATAATGTATTATAAATATTTATTAAAATATATAAAATATGTGTATAAAAAATATAAAATTTATTAAAATATAAAAATATATAAAATGTATAAAATATAAAAATATATACATGGTTATGTACAAAAAATATACAATTAATAATAAATAAAATGTACATTTATTTACAATGGTATTCCGTAATGTCCCCACGGTAACGTATCGGTGGTTTCGGGTACGATATACCGCTTATCGTCGTACGGACTCAGAGCAATTTTCGTCTCACAGATCGTGTATACTTGATGTAATTTAGATCGTATACACGACTGCTGACGCGTCATTTCAATTTCTTCGTTTAAACACCGCGTGTAATCGTCAAACGTTATCGTTCTCGCGACAACGTTACTCTTGACACCTTTAACATTCTTCGTGTCCTTTTTCCCATTCACTCGTAACGCGTACATCTTTGCTCTGAGTCCGACGAATTCGGTCATTATGACACCGTTGTTTTCGTCCTTCATCAGGCCCGGTACCTTTTTATTTACAAGCGGTATACCGTACGCATTATCCACCGCATAATCGCTCGTGTCGAATCTGATGATATCACACTTCATATTCTCATACACATCCGCGCACTCAATGTGATATATGAGACTGTCGGTATCGGTGTACATTACCCGGCATTTGTCGCGATACATTGGCGTCATATACTCGTGATGAAACTCGTACAAACATGTCTTGGATATGTCGAGTATGCACATACCCACGTAAATCGGTTTGTAGAATTTCACTTCGAGTTTACGCAATTCCACAGCGATTAAGTTTTCTGAAAAAACGCTTCTGCTGTGGAAATTTGGTTTCGCGATCATCGCCTCTGCGCCGTACCGACCATCCCACTTTGTTAATAATTTAACATCGACACGATTCCGCACATTTTCCATCGTTTTACCAAACACCGCATTGTTCATTAATTTATATAAATTTTTTTCGAAATCATTTTTAGCCAATGTTCTGAAATGTGTATTTAGTTCTATGTAATTTCGAAGCCATGGAGATTGAGAAAACTGTAAAATTCGATGTATTTTTGTAACGCGAAGACCGTGACGCGTACACTGCTGCAGGTTGCGGTAGTGTATCACGTAACGCTTCTTATCATATAGCGTTGCAAGCAGTTTGAATTCCCGCTTGCCAGGTGGTTTGTCGCGTGTCGGGCAAAACGGTAGGTCAGTGTGCGCATCATGAAGATGTTGCGGATACTCGAGGTCCACTTCGAGGACATAGCCTGTAGGCGAATCTAGCGCGATGGATGATACGTTAAAATTGGTCACGTCATCGACCCATTGAAAATCGGCATAGGGCAACGGTTGACACATTGCCCATCCGTACAAATTATTTACATCAAAGTACATCAGGTACGATGATGGTTTCGATGGATCGTACGATTCCATGTATTTGTTATTAGCACGAGCGTATCTACCCGAACATTGACTCAGACCGCCGCGTATACCACGTTCGATGAACATAACCATGTCGATGTCAGTAAGCAACTCGAACGTAATTTTCGTATGCTTCAACATGGCGTCCCACGTGTATCCGGGGAGAGTATAGTAATACGCGGTGTCGAGTCCGTAACTTTCGATACATTTATCTCGAAAGTTTTCGAAAATATCGGCTAATAACAAGACATCAATTTTGAGGTACATGTCGCTATATTCGTCTAGCGTCCGAATGGAGATTTGCGTCCAGATGTTCTCGGCGTGCGCGTATTCGCTCTCGGATACAGTGTTACCGGTCAAGGAACTGTAAAACGATTCGCGCGGTGGTAAACATGTATCATGCAACCTATCTGCAGAGTCGATGTATTCGTACGGAAATACACCTTTCCGTGTTAACAAATTGAAATTTTCTGTTGATAAATTTTGAAATTCTGATTTTAAAATTTTAAGTTTGTCTTTGTCCAAAAATGATGACAATTTATCGAGACTCGATGCGAGAAATTTGAATGAATCGATGAAACGTAATTTTACATGATTTTTTGATTCTTCATCCATACAAACATTTTTAGTAAACGAAATATATTTCTCTTTTGTTATCGGTAATAAATCGATTTTCCCTTCGAACGATGTGGCTATTTCCTCGATAATGAAGTGTGAATCGTAACCGGATAAATTGTGAAAAACTATTGGAATACAAAAAGATTCTTTATAATTTAAATTACAATTTGAGTGTGCTGGACCTCTGTACCGTCCGGTCAGATGGCAATGATCGCGTACGCGTGTATCGTCTTGCACGAACGGTTTTTCGCATATATGACATTGAGTGGCGCTATGGAATTTTTCCCACTCTTCGGACGTCAAATTTACCATGGGGACATTTGTTTTTAAAATACTTTTTACATGTAACGCTAAATTTTTGAGGTCTTCGGCGAACCATGCTATACAATCGGCGCTACGACGCGAATGATATGCCGATAAAGATTCATCGTACGAACAATGTACATAGTAAGCTATATACTTGGTGATGTTGACGCAAATTTCGCTGTTCTTCATCCATCTTGGCCAGAACGCATTCCAAATCGGCGTAGACCACAAATGGAAGCCGCTCCTTCCGATTAAAGTTGTTGAACGATAACCACTTGTCCTTATCGCTCGGCAATCGGACAGCGCAATCGTTCATCTTTCCGCAGTCGACCGTATGCGACTGCAACTTGGCGTCCGAATTAAAATAATGCAGGCATCTGTAAAAGAAAAAATTTTTAAAGATTTATATAACAAAGTGTATAACCTATGATTATTCAAATAATATAAATTAAACTTACCGATCGCAGATATATTTTGGATTCTTGTGTTTGCTCAATTGCGAGCTCACTAGCCGGGATAAATTCTTAATCCATGCAAAATGTCCGACGCTGTTGTCGTCTTCAATGTACAGCAAGTTGATATGCTTATCCCGCTTCTGCTGCGAAAGACGCATCGGGACAATACTGTTCTTGTCTTCGATGTTGTACACATTTATAGAAATGTCATTAACAAGTTCAAAATTTTTTATTTGATTCACAGTCACTGGAAACTCAATGTCCCGGAGATTCAGCACTGTCGTGTAATGCGGATACGAGGATTCTCGTTCTGCGTTCCTTTCGACGGGGTATAGTGCGGCGACCACTGCCCACGCGAAACATGCATTGTCCTTTGATTGCACATTAATCACCGCTCTTTTCATCATAATCTCCCGCGGTAATTTGATGTAACGTCCCGCACACATAGGATTATACTTATTTATATTTACAGTTAAATTTAGTATTCGCGACAAAGCCCACCCGCTATCGCGTTCCTGAAACTCTTCCAGCGATGCTAGGGTGGGTTCGATAACGCGCCGTTCGTACCACTCGCGTAAATCGGATGTGCGAAAGAGTTCATAGTTTCTCATATTGATACTTTTGTTGGCGCGTTTATCTCCAGCCACGAATTCACCGTTAAATATAGTGTTCACTTTCACATTATAATGTTTTTTCATAACGTCCTGCACATGTTCTATCACAATGTCTTTGGCGTCATCGAGAAATTGGCGAGGTTCGATGTGATTATAGTTTATCATTGCACCAGTCGATACGCGACTCTCGAACGCCGTATCAATCTCACGCCACACAAGTCCATTTTGACGCACGCTACATCCGGCATCCGCGTATACGAAACGTCCACGTACCGAATTTTTCAACCCTTCGAGGCGCGCGATCCGAGCAATCAGCGATTGTCGATTTCCGATCGATAATCGCGGTCGCTTGATGCGACTTTGCTCTTCCAACGACTCGATGTATTGGTCGCATCGTTGCTCCCATACAATGTAATCTTCCAGCGAATCAATCAATGTGGATTACTCTCGCAAATTTTGTTCCTCCATATTGTATCAGACTTGCGAAAAGCGCTTCCCAATGATAGTTCCGGATGTACTTTAGCGAAAATACTGGCAGGGTGTGCCTCTTTATCATGATTTATATACTGTCTCCTGCATATCATCGAACATTCTAGAATGATTTCATCTTAAAAAATTCCCCGGAATAGCGTGTGCAATTTAACCTTGATAATTTCGCGTTTTGTCACGTACATTTGAAAAATCTGACGTGATTGCATCAGGAGCAGCCGTACATTGGCGTTCGATTTTAGCACATTCAGCTAAATCTTTGTTCCGATGTGCAATTTAACCTTGAAAATTTTACGTTTTGTCACGTACATTTGAAAAATCTAACGTGATTGCATCAGGAGCAGCCATACATCGGCGCTCGATTTTAGCGAATTCAGCTAATTCTTTGTTCTGGGGATGATGTCATCGCAGCCGTACATCGGCGCGATAAAATTTTAGAGGAAATTAAAATGTCATGTCAGCAATAATCCCCTCTACATTGCAATTTGCGATACTATTTAAATTGATATTAATTATAATACGATCAGTATTACATCAATCACGCGTGTGAAAGGTTCACTGAAGAAATCAACATGAATTTTTACGTTCCGATTCGAAACGGTGAAACTCCACCGTGTAAGAAGCAAAAATGTGACACGTAAGTTTCGATCGTTTAAAAATTTTATTTATTAATTTTTTTAAATATTGATCTAATTATTTATATTTTTATAGCATTCAGCCTCATCGTGCGACTCGCATACTTGGAAGAAGATACGCTCTAACCCCAACGTCGTACAAGTATTTGGACATTGGAATAAGCGTTGGAGCTGTATCGTACGTGGAACTGATTCTCGGCGATAATCGAGGCAATCAAATAGTGTTACCTTTTTCATCGTGGAATTTGTTGATGCAGAAGCAAGCAGACATTGAACAATTTCTACAATCGACTGCTCTCCCATTAAGGATTGGAGATTTATCGATCGAAATGTATCAATCGAAAATTGTAAAACTTGTATTATGTGACAATTCTTTGTACATGAAACCACAAACATTATTACATTTATTTAATTTTGAAAATTGCATCGATCATATGCATAATTGGTTATGCGAGAATACGTATCTCGTGAATGAAAAATTTAAACAATTTGAAACTGTTTTACGACGTAACAATATTACTACTGTATGCGATGCTGTAAAAACGATACGCGAGAGTGATGTCTTTAATAGCGAATCATTAATCGATTGCGAATTATTAACATGCGCTGTAAATGATATTTTTTACAATGCTTGCAATAAATCATTATTTTTATTCCATCTATGATTTTAATTCTTTCCTTCCATATGAATAAGAATAGTTATACTTTTCTACACACGCTCCGCTAAAGATGTAGAGAAATGCTGAGGTAGATGAGACGTGATGCTCTAGTTGGAATGAAACAAAAGATATTAAAAGATATATAATGAAGAGGAGTCTGCGACATTAGAATATTATTTCTTTCGTTGTTCTGTGCTTGTCACAAAGTTGTGGAGAGTGTGCGAGGAAGAAAAGTGAGCTTTGAGTTTATTACACTTTCTTTTACTCTATTCCATATATTTTATGAAAGAATTATATTGACAGTACATTTATTTACAATAATTAGGAAAAGAAGAGACAAAATTATGTGTATTCCTAAACCATACAAACCGAGATCCGATCCTCGCTTTCACTCCGATCTCCCGAGAATACATATTACAAAATGTTTCTGGACCGAGTCCTACCTACGTCGAAACCGACACTACTGCAAGGATTGTCGGTATGGATTGGAAATTATGCTGTTACGTCCGGTGGACTCCACGATTCTTTTCTTTCCTCGAAACGATTTCGTGGAAGAAGGAAATCAAGGATCGACTTGCATTCGGAATGCAAAGCGATTCTTCTTAGAAATAAAGATAGCACTTAGAAGAACGCAACCTCACCCGCGGGTATCGTCATTAAACTTTAACAAATCTAATACTGAGAATGGCCAGTCGAGATAGCGTCAACGAAACTCTAAATAAATTTACGAGTTATATGATGAAAAGTTGTTATGAGAAATTCTAACTGTCCCGTATCTATTGGTACGGCTTTATGTTCCAAGCCTCTCTATCCAAAGAATTTTCAAAATAAAGATCTGGTCCTCGGAAGAGTGACAAATAATAAACGTAAGACAAAACCTTTCGAAATTGATAGTGCACGTGCGCTCGTTCGACAGGCCACCCTCAAGCGTTCTCCGAATCGCTAAATCATCAAACGATAAGATAATCAGCTCACTCCCACTCTCTACTGGATGGAGCTAAGTCTCGAGCCAAAGGGCTTAACCAATTAAAATCTTAAGAGACCCCTCTCCTTTTAAAAAATCAAGCTCCTTGACCTTAGGAAGGGAGTAATAGAAATCATTTCATTCGCCTAAAAAGATTCCCCACCATCCAGAAGGGAGGAGGAGTAAAATCCTTAAAACTCGCGAGCCGAAGACGCGGACACTTCAGTTCACAGTTCATAGAACACAGTTCATTTTAAAGAAATTACGACACCTCTTTCGTGCAGCACAGAGTATCTGTTTAAATTCAATCATTGTCAATAAGTAAGTGAAGTGAGTGAGGTGAACTTTGGATCAACTGAGCATTCCACTCATCTTCAACCAACAGCCACCCACCTGCGCTTTCAGCTCCGGTCGGATTAAATTTCTTTTTCAACACCTTGCAACGTTCACAATAAGTAGTAAGTTTAAATTTCTCTCTCAGTTCCTATTTCTCTTTCCCATTCGACTGGCGATATCAAAAACGATCTTTAAGTAATTAAAGAGTTTGAACTATAGATCCTTAAAATAATAAAAATTTAATCAATAATACTCTCGATCAGTTAGAATTTCATAATAACCATCAATAGTAATTTATCGTTAACAATTCAATTCCCTTTCAATATTACTCCTATCTATTCGTTGCGGATTTCAGAATTGGAATTCACGAATATTCCTCCTATCTATTCGTTGCGGATTTCAGAATTGGAATTCACGAATACTTCCCCACTCTCCAAAGATTCTTTACAGCAATCTATCCCATTAGTTCCCTTTAATTTTCTTCTCGATATAAATATATATATATATATATATATATATTTGCTTCTTCAAATTGTGATCGGATATATTTCAAATGAAAGGATTGAACGATAAATAAACCTTGAAGATCGTTTCTTGATAGAGACCTAATATACCTGATCGATCATCTATCTTCATCAATAATTACCGTATTTAAATCGCGTATCTTAAATTTTACTAGTGTCGCCTCATAATTCGCGGTCAAACAATAGGCGTTGGCGGAATCGCCGGAACAAACGGTTAAGAGAAGGGCTGGCTCAGGTTATCGGCGGTCCAGTAAATCGTTCGACCACTAGTATAGATAGTAATAAACTCGACACTAACACACACCCTCCTAACCCCTCTTCCTCATCCCTTATCCCGAATTATTCTCCAATCTCGTCCCCAGGGCATTCCTCGACCTCCCCCGGTACACCTGTTCGGCCCCCGCGCCTTCGCCTGGTTCACCCCCCAGATCTCGTACCCCGCTCCCACCAGAACTTTCTCCTTCCCCGTCTACCCTTGTATTTGAACCCTCTCCTTTGCCTTCTTCCGAACTCCCTCGTCCCCCCTCACCTCCTGTCCGGGAGCGTACTCCTCCCATACCTGTTATCACCCTCGACTCAGATCCTCCTTCCCCTTCCACCTCCTCAGAATTTTCTGAATTCGGCGAGGCTCTGGGAGATTTTGCGAGAGATCTTCCCGACCTCGAAGAGGATTCCAACCCCTTCGACTTCCCTCCCGATTCCCCGTCGGAACATCCCGACACCCCTGAAACTCCCGAACCTCTCCCTCCTCACCCTCTAAGTTATTTCCTATCACAGTTTCCCCTCATCGACTTCCCCATTCCCGAAGGAACTTTCCGTGTGGGCTCCGGTCCTGTTGATCACGAGGAGTTCCTTCACTACCTTACCACTGCCCCTCCCGATGCTATAATTGCTTGGCATCTCCCTGGCTCCCACCTTCCATTAGGAGTTCCTATACAAGCCCTGTGGAAGAAATTCCCTCCGTCCACTATCCAATTTGAAAATCCTTGATCTTTTGTGCTCCCCCCCCCTTTTTTTTCTTCCCCACCTATAATATACCTGTTTAGATAGCAAATTTTAAATTAAAAGTAACAAAATTGTAATAATCTCCAGCCAGGGTTAATACTTAAGATTAGATTTACCACTTTTATTCCTGGCTGATGTCCTCCGAACCAATGTAACACCCGCGGAAATTCCCTCACACATACAAACAACACACATATAAAATTTTCAACTATATTTTGTATTTTTAGAAAAGATCTTTATGTAAACATTTCATATCGCTCAAACGACTAATTATTGAATAAATGATAATTTATAATAAAGTCTTCATTTAATTTTGCTACCCGTTCTCATTCCTTGAAATCCGAAATCGCACAGGGTCCCGTCCCGAGTAAAAGAGATTCGATTCTCTTACCGAAAAGGGACCGACGAGCGTAACGGCCTAGGACACTCACAGAGTTAAAGGGACCATTCTGGTCACTGACCTGTGCCAGGCCCCTGACAGTGCGCTCGACCCAATCTATACACACGCCAGAAAAGTGTGTCACCGGGTAAGTAGGTTGCGTCCTTCCAGACGGCCCGATCTTTTAAGGGTCTGGACGTAACAATGCATTACAGCATAATTATTTCCACGGGTTCTTCGAGGGACGGTTTACACCGTTTAGGTGCTGTCACTGCGGTACGGAGGTAACGGTGATAAGACCTGTCCTAGACTGTAAGGATTGTTACCAGGAATACTGTCATACGTTCCGTACCCTCAAGAAGCAAGGATATGATGTTGATAATATGTCCGTCATAGTATATAATACTGACCGTATGGAAATATGGAAAATATATTTTTTACCGTCTGAACCTCCTAGTATAGAAGAGCAACGAGAGGAGTTGCTGGAACCTTATTATATGCTACCTACTCAGAGCGAGAAGTCGGCGACGCGTAACGAACTCTTCTTTCAAGAAACATAAATCGTAAGTAACTTTCAATTTATATTACATGAAAAGTATCTTACAATAAATTATTAAAAACTAATGAAATGTCTCTTTTTCTGTTGCAGGAGCGGCTTCCCCTTAGCCCGGCGCATCACCCCCCCCCCTTATATATCTTCTTTATATATCTTTTTTATTTTATTATTATTATATTATTATTATTATATATTAAGTACATGCACACGCATAACACACACACACACACACAAATGTATTTACACATTATAATAAATTTTATATTATAATTAAAAAAAAAATGTATTTATTTACGCGCCTCTTCTTGCGCTCCCATCCTTTGCGTCTCTCTTGCGCTAGTTGTAAGTATAGCGATATCTTCGTTTCTCGCGCGTTAGTTGTAAGTCTCGCGATATCTTCGCTCTCTCTCGCACGCGTTGTTCTCGTGCTATTATCGCTCTCTCTCGCACGCGTTGTTCTCGCGCTATTATCATTCTAAGTCTCGCGATATTATAGTTCTCTTTCGTATGCGTTCTCTTCGCGCTATCGTTCTCTCTCGCACACGTTGCTGTTGCATTATCGTTCTCTTTCGTACACGTTGTCTCGCGATATTATCGTTCTCTCTCTTTTATATGCTCGTCGCCATCACTCACTCATTTACCTTTGCGTCGTCCTTCTCCCACCTATGCAGCATCTTACAATGTGTCATCCTTGTCCCACGTTGATGCCATCCTTGTCATACGTTGATGTCATCCTTGTCACACGTTGATGCCATCCTTGTCGCACTATCCTCTTCACACACTTAGCGCTATCCTTTTCCCACACGTAGCGCTATCCTTCTCACACCTTCGCACCGTCTTCTTTCCGCGGATCCCCCCTACCCGCGCGGACCCCCTCGTCCATCGCTCGCGCCGCGGATTCCCCCTCCTCCGCACGTGACGTCACCCCCGCACTTGACGTCACCCCCGCATGTGACGTCACCCCCGCACGTGACGTCATCATCCCCCGCACGTGACGTCATCATCCCCCGCACGTGACGTCACCCCCCCGCGTGACGTCACCCCCGCACGTGACGTCATCATCCCCCGCACGTGACGTCACCCCCCCCCGCGTGACGTCACCCTCCCGGTTCCCCTCGCCCCTCACCCCCCCTGAGATCCCTGAGTTAGAAACCTCATAGTCTTACTACTTATATAATTCATCACCTGTTATCTGTTATCATTAGTAATCATCGTGGATTAATAGGTTTATTGTCTTGCTTGTAAAATGGATATCATGCTTCTAAACAATCAATGTCACAATTACATATTTAGTCTGCGGGAAAAATCGTTTAACTAATGAAAATAGTTGAAAATGGGACAATACATTTTTTTAATCTACGGATTTATTAATTTATTTTTAGATGCCTTACAAACAGATCCTGCATTATGGCCACTAAAATTAGACAAAAATCAGCTTGAAAAATATATAAATGCAGAACTCGATATTCCAGAATAAGAACTCTACTTTTAAATCTTCAAAACGAAACTACTTAAAACAAAATAGATATTTTTCTCCTAAGTATTTTCAAAGAGGATTGGAAAATGGCGAACGATGTGAACGAAAATGATTGATGGTTTCTGAATCCACTGGAAGCGTATTTTGCTATATTTGTAAGTTGTTTTCAAAGGATCATGACAACGTGTTTATAAAAAATGGATTCTCTAATTGGAAAAAAAACGACAAAACGATTTTTAATCATGAAAATAGTAAAGAACATAATCGATGTACGGTGGATTGGATTATTTTATGCAAAAAAATGCACACGTCGATAAAGATATGATTAATGAAATGCAATCCGAAATTAAATATTGGACAGAAGTATTAAAAAGAATCCTTACCGCTATCTGATTTTTATCCAAAAGAGGTCTTCCATTTCATGATACTAATGAAGTGATTGGAGCATCAGATAATGGAAATTACTTAGGCATATTAGAATTGATTGCCGAATTTGATCCTTTTTTGAAACAGCATATAAATATGTATGCAAATAAAGGTCGGGGGAATGTTTCTTACTTATCAAAAACTATTTGTGAAGAATTTATTGAATTTTTGTCTAGAAAGATTCTAACGCAGATTAAAAACGAAATTGAAGAATCTAAGTATTGGGGACTCATTGTCGATTCTACTCCAGACATTTCGCACGTAGATCAACTATCTGTGATATTTCGATATTATTTCAATAATCATGTTCATGAACGATTTTTTGTTTTCTACAAATTACAAGCCATAAAGACAAATCATTGAATACCGAAATATTACAATTACTTGAAGAACATGATATCAATATAGCCGATTGTCGTACGCAAACGTATGATAATGCCAGTAATATGTCTAGCAAATACTCCGGTCTGCAAGCATGTTTAAAAGAACAAAATAAATTGGCATTGTACGTTCCTTGTGTTGCTTATTCTTTAAATTTGGTCTGAAAATGTAGCGTTGATGAATGCATTTGTTCCAGGGTCTATAAACTCCTTTGTTAAAATTTGGACAAGCGTTAGTAACGCCATCTGGAAGTGTTGATCAAATGCTGGTCGATCAAAATACGATAGATCAAATGTGGATCAAATACGCTTGAAGACACGTGTTGCAATATATTGTTGTCGTTGTAGTATTAAACAAAGTACTAATTGTAGTATTAAACAGTGTTAATTTTATTATCAACCATTCTCAGTTGCATATATGTATAATTATTTTTTATCAAATACATACTTGAACTGTAATGCAACTGAGAATGTGTTGATAATAAAATTAACACTGTTTAACACTACAATTGACGACAATATATTGCAACACGTGTCTTCAAGCGTATTTGAATCACATTTGATCTATCATATTTTGATCGACCATATTGATTTCTCGGAAGATAGTTCATATTATCCGAAGGCACAGATGGCGTTACTAACGCTGGTGCACATTTTAACAAAGGAGTTTGCAAACCCTGATTTGTTCTAAAAATTATTTTGGTCTTTTGCAACGATTGTATTCGTTTTTTGGCGCATCAACACATAGATGGAATGTGTTAAAAAATCAAAATAATTCAAAACTGACAAATTTATCAGCTACTTGATGGTCGTGTAGAACTGATGCTTCCAAAGATTTAATTGAGAATTTCGACGGAATTTATGAAGCTTTATCTTTCATAGCGGAAGATAAAGACCAAAAATCGGACACTCGGCACGAAGCTTCATCTTTATTAAACAATATGATCAAACTTGAAAATATGTTTATGGCTGTATTTTGGATCAAACTTGAAAATATATTTATGGCTGTACATCGTATTCTTAACCGGTTTAATATCGTTAGCAAGTTTCTTCAACAAGTTGAAGTAGATTTAAATACAGCTAGTAACATGCTTTTTTCGTTGATTGAATTTGTGAAAAATTTGCAAGACGAGTTTTCAAAACTAGAAAGCGAATCGAAAGAACTTAGTCAATATGTCGAAATTGTTAAACAGGAATATTCTGATAAAAGAAAGAAAACAAAAAAGCTGTGCGACGGTGGGAAAGAAATGGAAGCATTAGAAAAATCTGATAAATTCCGAATCGAAAAGTTTTACACGATCATCGATAAACTTATAGTTGAATTACAGAAACGGAACGAACCTTATAGCCAAATAACAAAGTTATTTGGTTTTCTTACAAAATTATTAAATATTAGCCGCGATGAAATGCGAGGGGTGACCTCCTTTTGGACACGTAACTATTCGACACCGCTCGATTGGACACGCATTATTGGACACGTTTTATTGGACACCGCTCGATTGGACACTGCACGATTGGACACGCACATTGCACGATTGGACACGGCAGCATTGGACACTGCACGATTGGACACGTACATTGCACGATTGGACACGGCAGCATTGGACACCGCACGATTGGACACCGCACGATTCGACACCGCACGATTCGACACCGCACGATTCGACACCGCACGGTTGGACACCGAACAATTGGACACCGCACGATTGGACACCGCACGATTGGACACCGCACGGTTGGACACCGCACGGTTGGACACCGCACGGTTGGACACCTCACGGTTGGACACCGCACGATTGGACACCGCACGATTGGACACCGCACGATTCGACACGCACGATTCGACACCGCACGATTCGACACCGCACGATTCGAAACCGCACGATTGGACACCGCACGGTTGGACACCGCACGGTTGGACACCTCACGGTTGGACACCGCACGATTGGACACCGCACGATTGGACACCGCACGATTCGACACGCACGATTCGACACCGCACGATTCGACACCGCACGATTCGACACGCACAATTCGACACCGCACGATTCGACACCGCACGATTCGACACCGCACAAAGAGCATGGAGCAGACACACACACACACACAGGGGGGTGCAAGGGGGGCCTTCGGCCCCCCTCCCGCACCCACCCCGTCCCCCTCGCTTCGCGTGAAAAGTTGCAAAGTGGAACCTCGCTTCGCGTGGAAAGTTGCACCCTATCGTAGGCACCCCTACCGGCGGGGTGCATACATGTCCAAATGTGCAGTGTCGAATCGTGCGGTGTCGAATCGTGCGGTGTCGAATCGTGCGTGTCGAATGGTGCGGTGTCGAATCGTGTGGTGTCGAATCGTGCGGTGTCGAATCGTGCGTGTCGAATCGTGCGGTGTCCAATCGTGCGGTGTCCAATCGTGCGGTGTCCAATCGTGCGGTGTCCAATCGTGCGGTGTCCAATCGTGCGGTTTCGAATCGTGCGGTGTTGAATCTTGCGTGTCGAATCGTGCGGTGTCCAATCGTGCGGTGTCCAACCGTGCGGTGTCCAATTGTTCGATGTCCAATCATGCGGTGTCCAACCGTGCGGTGTCCAACCGTGCGGTGTCCAATCGTGCGGTGTCCAATCGTGCGGTGTCCAATTGTTCGGTGTCCAATCATGCGGTGTCCAACCGTGCGGTGTCGAATCGTGCGGTGTCGAATCGTGCTGTGTCCAATCGTGCGGTGTCGAATCGTGCGGTGTCCAATCGAGCGGTGTCCAATAAAACGTGTCCAATAATGCGTGTCCAATCGAGCGGTGTCGAATCGTTACGTGTCCAATCGGGATACGCCCAATGCGAGTAAGCGCTAAAAATCTTATAGAGGCTTACTCTCAAGACTTGGAAGAGCAGTTTATTTATGAATTGGAACAATTCACACCACTGCTAAAATTACAACCTGAAGGTTTTTTTTCAAATCAAAACGGGAAAAATATCGATCTATTAAATCCCTTAAAAGTTTTAAATTGGATAATCAATTGTGGTATGATCGATATTTTTCCAAACGTTTGCATCGCGTATCGGTTATTTTTAACTATTCTTGTTGCAAATTGTGAGGCCGAAAGATCGTTTTCAATTTTGAAAAGGACAAAAAATTTGTACAGATCGTCAATGCTTGATAGCCGTCTATCATCCTTGACGAGATTAGCTATCAAAACCGAGTTACTGAGAACTCTGGATTTCGACGATGTTATTAGAGAGTTTGCGGGAAAAAAATGTCGGAAGAAACATTTATAAATAAAACAAAACAAATGTAATCAAAATTATGTTAGACTTTATTTTATTCCTAATATTTATTTTTTTTATGAAAGCTGTACAAAAAATATTGATTTGTACATCTTTTATATTAAGGGAGAAAAGTGTATAAAATTTGCCCCCCCCCCATTTATTCAGCAGAAGGCCTCCATGGAGTTAATAGCCCCGGGCCTCCAAAGACCTTAATCTGGCCCTGGGGGGGGGGCAACCGCCCGCCCCCGAGAAGGAAGCTCGGCGACAACCAAAGTTGCCGAGCTGTTAGCGCGGAGGGGAACCACAGGTAGGGACACCGAATGCAACAGCAAGTTCCGGGTCCCTGTCTGCCCCTTCAGCATCGGGAAGGCCACTGCAGGAGTTTTAGTGGGTAAACCGGCTGTCAATTGGCCAGGAGTCCCACATAATTATGCATACCTTTGCCCCATATTCCCCAAGGGCGAGGATATGCATAAAGCATTTCCCCTGCATTACCAAAAAAAAAGGAAGGTCTCATCTCTTCTCCGATTGTAGGCCACCTTGACGCGGTCGAGAAGCTTAACTCTTTCGTACCTCCGGCTTTTCCAGAAAAAATGCGTTTCATATGAAGACGGTTTTATAGGTTTTTGGAGGTGCTGATTCCAAATTTACCATCAAAATTTAAATTCAAAATGGCAGATTCAAGATGGCGACCATAAAAAGCTTAAATATCGATATATTTAAAATATGAGCTTGGATTTTTTAAAAATATATATTATGGTTTTCCTGAATGTACACACACACATGTTCGACTTGTGGCGTTGTTATACACTTTTTTTGCAAGCCGCGCATCTGTCGCGAGACTCGAGTGCCCACGCGTCGTCTTGCTTCGCGCACACATATTTTTTGACTACACATATAAACTATTATATTCATCATAATAAAGTTGTAATCACATTTAAATAAAATGTTTATTATTAACGCATAAATTCTATGATTTTAATATATGATTATTCTTCACCCTCTAAAAGTTTGATTTTTTGTAAAGTTTAGATAATTATATTTTATTGTAAACATTAGATTTCAAAGTGCGCGATTTTTTTACATATAGCTTGAACCTTCTTTTTTAAAACAAGCCGAGGTAGAAGTCGATAATATTATTTGTTTAAAAACGTTTTATACGGAAGGCCAGTCGGAAGCCAGCATGTACGCGAATACCTCCACCGACACTTATTTGGTCAGCGAGCGACCTTTTCAAGGATCCTCCATGGCAATCCGCATTGCATCCATCGAGCAAGATACCAACATCGCTCTGGAGTCGCATATCACTGTGTTAAAAAACAGCATTAGGTGTGAGGTCTGGATAGCTCAGTGGTCTAGAGCAGTTGCCCGGAAAGCGAAAGACTCGGGTTCGATTCCCGATCCAGCCACTTGCGCCTCACATATTTTTCTAGTCTGCGAATATTGTTTTCTAGCAATTATTCGTTAGGCTGAAAAATGTGTGAATGCTCTCTCCACAGGATATGCGTCAATGCCGTTGCCACGGATGAATTCTGTCGCTCGTTGATCAAATGGGCGTATAGACACGTCTGACCTCCTCCCACATACATCCCTATCTTTTCTGGACTCAGGGCCCGGGACTCGCAATTGCAATACTTCGGCACCCCCGTCTGTTACTTCCCTCCTCGCTTGCGACCCGGCGGCGGCGGGCGCAAAAATGCGCCGGGTCTCCATCTCGGGGAAGGCTCGATTGGCCCTCCCTTCTTCCGCGCGCGATTTGATTCGCGGTTGTGAGTGGGCGGGGCCACACCGCCCACTCACGCCCCCTCTGGTGTTATAGGGGACGGGGTCCAAACCCCCTCGAGCGGGAGACTCGAGCCCCGGCCCCCCTAGCCCTCGGGTTGGGGCTCCCTCCACTCCCCGTAGGGGTACGGATTCGGCCGTTAACCCGGGGACCCGCCTTGAGGTTCGGGCGGATGACCGAAGTCATCCACCCTTATCCCTACCCTTCTCGGGGGAGGGGTCGTCGGGGAAGGGGACCTTCGCCCGTAGGCGGTCAGTTTCCCCGGCGATCCCCCTGTGGGCTAAGGCTTCCGCTATACAGCGAGTGCTCTCGCCCTTCCCCTTAGACTGACCTCCCTCCAGGTCACCATAATCAGCGACCCAGAGGGAGAATCGGCCACACAGGGCCCGGGCGCTCGCCCCCCAGGGGGGTCTGGAGGGGCTCCGGATCCGGCCCTTTCGCCCTCTCCCTCCTTCTTTGGATGGGGGGAGTCCGCTCCCGGGCTCAACGTGACTCCCTCACATCCCTGTCCTGTTCCGGGGGCGGGGGTTTACACCTCTCCGCCCCAAAAATATGCGCCGCAGGGTGTCCGAGGTCCGCACAAAGCGGACACCTCGGACTCCCATCGCAGCACTTCGCTATTTTGTGCGAGTGCGCGCCGCATTGGTAACACCGCACGTTTCGCTCGGCACCTCGCACGGTGCACTTCCGTGCGAGGTGCCCCGCCTTAAGACAGGTGTAGCACCTGGGCGGCCACTCCCTCGGCAATACCGCCGAGGGGCGGCCGGCCAGGCGGCACGCCCGTTTCCGCCCCGACGAACTGGGGGGGCCGCGGCGACGAGTCCTCATCCGAGGAGGAAACCAGACCTTCTTCGGTCTCACACTCCTCAACGGGGAGGGGGTCACCGCTAAACCCCCCAAGATGGCACCGGGGACTTCTACGACATGGTCCCCGGTGGCATCCCACCCTACCCTGATCTCCCCGATTCCGGGTGCCCCCACAACAAGTCTAGGCATCCGGGGTCTCGAGGCTCTCGCCACGTCCGCAAAAGAGGGCCGGCCCGGATCAGGCCCCCTGACCGTAGTCCTGGGATCCCCGTCAGACACGGTCCTCTGCCGCTCACGCTTTGGGGAACTAGCTGCGGTGCTTAAAGCTGGGCTAGTCCCCCCACCTTTTGCTCGGGAAGGGCTGCAAGGCCCCTCCTTATCCGCCATCGTCGAAGTTTGCGTACATCGACCGAGGTCGATGGACGCGTCCACACGGGGGGGGAGCAGGAACTCGGGACCGGGTCTCACCCCCACCCCAACGCCCTTCCTCTTCAGAGGGGACGTGCCCCGATCCGACATTTTCGAGCCGAGACACGCTCCCACCGCCACACTTTTTTTCGCAAGAGATGGTGAGCATTTAGCGCACAACCTCCCATGCAGCTCCTCCCTCTCACGCCCCATGGCATCCACCAGGCGATTGAAATGCGCGAGCATGTCCTCCGCCCTGTGCCTCCACGCCACGAAGTCCTTGGACACGTACAGGAACCATTCGTAAAGCTCCTATACAGACTGAGGCTCCATGGAGAAACCAGGAGACCCCGGCTCACCCTCAAACTTGAGCCGATCCCGAAGCCTCCCGGCTCAACCTTCCCAATCCCCTGTGCCGTCGATGAAATCGGAGATGTCTTGATCCAGGGGCCCCAACATCTAAAACGTCTTCCAGGGGTCCACTTCAAAATTGGGGGTGGTCGTCCCTGCCTCTCCAGTGCCCGCCAGGAACACTGGGGATAGCCCGTCGTCGGATGACGGCGGGGGAGGGGCCGGGACAATACCCCCCCTCACCCGCCGGGCCCTGGGGCTCCGAGCACCCCTCCGGTAAGCTTTTCACTTTTTTCTTCCCCATTTCATAATTGAAATTTGGTTTTTTATCGAGGTTTTCCTTCCTCTAGGCTATTGTATAGCAGAGAGCCACCCCGAAGAAAAGAGAGGGGGAAAGTTTCAGGAAAACAACACAAGGGAGGGAATAAAGGAACGGAAGAGAAGGTGGGAAGAAAGAATGGATTGGGCGTTTTCCCGCCCGTAACGGCTCTATTGTACCGGGTTTTTTAGGGGTTGTCAGGGTTTTCCTTCCCCTATCCGCATTAGGCCAAAGTGCCCGGAGGGAGCGGAATCCCCCTTTCCCATTCCCCATCCGCCGAGGTACAAGGTAAATTTTGTCCCCACCGGGAGAGGAATGAGGAAGTGCAATGGACGCTCTTAGTTCAGTGCCCCGCCCGCCCAAGCCGCCAAGAGAGGAGGATGTCCTCTTAAGACGCCCCGGATGACCGAGACACCTTAAGCTCCCTTACCACGTCAAGGTGGCGTCCACGGGAGAGAAACTTCTACTAACTAAATAGGTTTGGGTTAGGTTGTGATCGGACGACTTATATACGGGTAAAATTATCCGAGGATGTAGTTCTCTTACCTTTATTTATTACGGTCGCCAGCTTGTTTATCCACCAACAAGCAAGGATTTATGGGTGTTGTAATTCCATTGCTAGAGCTGAGGTCCCTGGAATATCCCCTGGCCTCGCCTTACTGCGTCGCGCCACCGTATCAGGTTACACAATGGCCGCCGACTACGTCTCAATGCTGCGTCACGCCACCGTATCAGATTACAAGATGGCCGCCGACTGCGCATCAACGAGAGAAATTTGCGACGTTTTCTCGTCGTGCTTCTTCTCTCTAATACTTTTTCTTCTGTTTCAGGTCGCCGCTGGACGATGGACTTCGCCGTTGGACAACGCTGGAATGATGACGTCACCGATGTGGATTCCTCCTCAGATAAGTCACCGTAGTTGTTTGAAATATTCGTTTGACAAATATTTCTTTTTTAGATCACTCCCGGATGTACGAGACACTACCGGTATCTAGGATCTTGAACTTTATCACCTGGATAAAATAATAACCGTCAACGTTCAAATTTATATTAAATTAATATATTTAATAAAATAAAATATAATGAACTCGGATTATTACAGTCAGTTTCGCTTTAATAAAAACGGATTATTTTCACACAATATCGCCGTGCACGCGGAACGGTATTTCTCGTCGTTTCGATATTTTATCGCATCGAACGCGTCCGGGAAAGAAGCTCTCGACTGAGCTCTGCAGCCCTTTATACAGGGTGACCCATTTTAACTTAGGCAGCCAAATAACTCGAAAAATAAGCAAGATAGAGAAAAATGTTTTAGACAAAAGTTGTATGGTTTCGAGGGGGCCATAAGATGGTATCATTGGTTTGACCTTGAAGAGTCATTTGAAGGTCACGTGAAGGTCACTTCAATTTTTTTAAATGGAACATCCTATATATTTTTGTACATTCTTGTAGCTCACCTCGAGAGCTTTCCAAAACACTATAATTAAGTACATTTTCGTTAAGTACTTTTTGAGTTATGAGGCTTGAAATAATTTCTTAATTTTACATAAACCGTAAAATATCTTGTAAAATATTCATTTTTCGATTACCTTACCTTAATAGTTTTATGTACAAAATAATGAGAGGAATCAATTGGTGTAAAGAAAACACATAGTTGTTTCGAAGAAAAAATATGTAATTTGCAATTAACAATTCCATATTTTTTCTTAAAAACAACTATGTGTTTTCTTTACACCAATTGATTCCTCTCATTATTTTGTACATAAAAGTATTAAGGTAAGATAATCGAAAAATGAATATTTTACAAGATATTTTACGGTTTATGTAAAATTAAGAAATTATTTCAAGCATCATAACTCAAAAAGTACTTAACGGAAAGGTACTTAATTATAGTGTTTTGGAAAGCTCTCGAAATAAGCTACAAGAATGTACAAAAATATATAGGGTATTCCATTTAAAAAAATTGAAGTGACCTTCACGTGACCTTCAAATGACTCTTCAAGGTCAAACCAATGATACCATCTTATGGCCCCCTCGAAACCATACAACTTTTGTCTAAAACATTTTTCTCTATCTTGCTTATTTTTCGAGTTATTTGGCTGCCTAAGTTAAAATGGGTCACCCTGTATATCGGTCTCTCCACTTTTCGTTCTCCCCACCAACAGCGCTACTGGGCGTTCCCGTGTGTTCGCTGACGCAACGCGCTGTTAATCGGGTCGTTTTCCCATTGGTTTACGCGATTTTGCTGTACGCAGACGCATTGCGCATGCGCATTTCGGGTTTTTTTCTGCGCAGACGCTTCGCGCTTGCGCAGTCGCTTTTTTGCACTTAGTTTCCATGCGCATTTGTACTTTTCATGCGCAAACTACATTTTCACATGCGCGGTACCATAATTCATGCGCAGTTACTTCTTTACAGTATATTTTCTTATTCTTAGTGTATATTATACGTTTATTTACTATTTTAAACATATTTAAGTATATTTTAATATATATATCTATTTTAATTATATGTAATATACTGAAGTGCACTTTCGGTGTACACTTTCTACACCTTTCGCTTTATTGGGCTATTTTCTTTAGAGTGCTTCCCAATTTGCACTGTTTACTTAAATTTATAGGTTAGAATAATTTTTACGGTTTACAGATAACTATATTTATTTCTTATCTTTACAGAATATATTTGTACTTTGGCGTGTCTCGAGAGTCTTTTCCCTTTGTCATCTCTTCGCTCTCTTTTTCCAGGATCACCCTTGGAATAAATTTGCCGTCTGGTCCCAGTATCATCGCCTTCTCAGCAGCTCGGTATTTTTCCACCGATTTCTCCCTGGCTGGTTCTTTCTGTGTGGTCCCCGATGTTCCTGGCGATGGTTCAGCTGTTCCGGCATCCTGGGGAGTTGGGGTGTTCTCTGTGGTCGGTTTCGAGGTTAGGTTATATCCCTCTTTTCTGGAGGCTTGTCCCGCCCCTATTTTAGGGTCCATCCGCCACTGCTATTTGGTACAGTGGGGATTTTAGTATATACTAGAGGGATCTTGTGGGATGTGGTCATTCTATGGCGTTGTGCTCGTCGATGCTGTTTCATACGGAAGGCCAGTCGGAAGCCAGCATGCACGCGAATATCTCCACCGGCATTTATTTGGTCAGCGAGCTATCTTTCAGGGATCCTCCATGGCAATCGGCATTGCATCCATCGAGTGAGATACCAACATCGCTCTGGAGTCGCATGGGCAGTGGGTTCCATCCCCAGGGGGGCATCACTTCCAGAAGTGAGGCCTCCCTGGGGCGGAACCCACTTTATCCATGCATGTACTTTGTAAAATAAAGGAAAATTCATTTTACATCTTACTTCTTGCTGAGAGTGTAATTTATGCAGATTTATCCAAAATAAGTTCACGGGAACATTTACCTTATTTTATAAATAACTTTGTAATAAACAACGAGCAACGGGGGGCTAAAACTTTTTACAAATTAATCAGGGATATGTCCTTGACAACTTGTCAAATATGTCAAGGTCATCGAAATTGGTGAGGTCGTCCCTAATATACAGTTATACCGTAAGTTTTTTAAATAAAATTTTTATATATTATTTTATATATTATTTTCACCTTTATTCTCCTCTATTTATTCCTTTATTTTTGTACATATTATTTTCGCCTTTATTCTTCCCTATTTATTCCTTTATTGTTGTCTGTGTGTTATTCTTCTTTATTATTTATTTTTATCTTCTTTTCGGTAACTTTGTTTTCTGGATTTTAAATGGCGTTCAAAATTGTACTTCAGGAATGTTCCGTATGGAAAAAATTTACAAAAAAATTTATAAAATTTTCCTGTTCTATATCTTTTTTGTTCTCTGGATGTTGATGCTCCGTTCATTGATACGTCGTTTATCGGATTTTCGTTTTTTGTTGGATTTAATCTTGGACTACGACGTAGTTCCAATCCGGTGGCTAAAAAATCAAAATCTACTCTTCTCCATGGCATTTTAATCTTTTTTGTTCTACAATACTTTCTTGTACTTTCACTGCCACGCAAACAAATGGGTCCATTGTAGTCTCCAATAAATATGTAGAGATGTATGTGGGAGGAGATCAGACGTGTCTATACACCCATTCGGTCAAGCGACAGAATCCATCCGTGGCAACGGCATCTTATGAAGAGAGCATTCATACACTTTTCAGCCCAATGATTGCTAGAAAACAGTATTTATGGATTAGAAAAGTATGTGAGGTGCAAGTAGCTGGATCGGGAATCGAATCCGAGTCTTTTGCTTTCCGGGCAACTGCTCTAGACCACTAAGCTATCCAGACCTCACACCTAATGCCGCTTTTTAACACAGTAATATGCGACTCCATAGCAATGACATCTCGTTCGATCTAAGCAATGTCAGTTGCCACGTAGAACCCCTGATCGCTCACTGACCAAATAAGTGCCGATGGAGGTATTCGCGTACACTGCATGCTAGCTTTCGACTGGCCTTCCGTAAGAAACAGTACCGACGAGCACAACGCCATAGAGTGACCACATCCTTCAAGATCCCTCTAGTAAATAACAATATCCTCACTGTGCCAATAACAGACGAATGGACCCTAAATACCCGTAGACAAATAAACTTCGACAAAGTAAACGTATATTTACAGAGAATTCTGCTACAAGTTCTACTGATCAAAAAAATAAATCATGTAACGAGAGTAAGCATTTAAGTACTTCTTTATTTTTTATTTCTATTTTATTTCCTTAATTTTTATCATTATATAATTCCATTTTTAGTTACAAATGAGACATTGAAAACATGTATTAAATGATTGGAAAATAATCAAGGACCATGGGATAAGGTGCTAAGTCATTGGAAAGCTACAGTTTCCATTCGTTTGAATAATATTCGAAAAAACAGTAGCCTGTCAATTTCTGAAATATTTAAAAAATGGCCCATTTTATGCCATTCAATGGGCTGGTTATTGATACGTAAAGATTTTATATATTTGGAAGTGTGTACAATAGATAATGCCATTAGCCAGTGATCCCAGTTTTTCCGAAATTTGCGAGCAATTTGTCCTTTTGAGAAAAAGAAAAGTCTACAGAGCACAAGAATTGTTAAAAATATTGGAGAGTGATCAAAGCAATGGTATGATGCAATATTATTTCACAAAATTAATATTATATGTTAATAATTTCTCGCTAATAATTTGTATTATGTTGAAAATAGAATCCAAAGCCATTGCGCAATTGTGCTCATTATCTTATGATTCCTCCAAGGGGACGGATTAGAATAAAAAAAGGACCTTGGAAACTTTCAACGATTGAATGTGAAAATAGTTTTGTTGTACATGTTAAAATATGATTTTAAATTGTCGTTTAGTATAAAGAATAAATATTTGCAGCTTACTGATAGGCTCACTTTAGGCTCAGTGGTCTAGAGCAGTTGCTCGAAAAGCGAAAGACTCGGGTTCGATGCCTGATCCAGCCACTTGCACCTCACATATTTTTCTAGTCCACGAATGTTGTTTTCTAACAATTATTCATTGGGCTGAAAGGTGGGGCTGAATTGTGTGAATGCTCTCTCCACAGAATATGCGTCGATGCCGTTGCCACGGATGGATTCTGTCGCTCGTTGACTGAATGGGCGTATAAATACGTCTGACCTCCTCCCACATACATCCCTATTTTTTCTGGATTTGCAGATTACAGATATTATTATGATTTCATAACGCTGGAGATATAAGTAACATCCAACAAAAATTAATACAATGTTTGAAATGAATTTAACGTTTCAACCATACATACATACTTCTTGTTCTATCTTGGACAAAATATTATCGCTTTTTGTGTCAGTAGATAAAATTTTATATAAAGTATCATCGGCATTTGAAGTAATTGACACTTGTTTCAAAATTTTCCATGTATTAAATGCTACATATCCTGTAGCAAGTGATCATATATGGCTATTGATTTAACGTGAGTTATATCAATTTAAGACAAAAAGGGATAAGTGTCCATCATATATTATAGAGATATTAACTGCATTGAAAAACAAAACTTTAAAATAAATTTATACAAAGCAATCTTTAGAGATCTATATTTTAATACGTATAATAAATAATCTATAACATATAAATCGCGATTGCAATTACGATTACATAATTTAATTTAATTTTTTTTAAATATTAATTTCACATTTTTATATTTACATTTAAAAATTTAATTACTTGTGAAATATTAACTTTTATCCAAGATGTTTTTTACCCATTTTGTTCTGAATCGTGTGTTTGTATTAAAAGTTTGAAGGCTCATTGCAAATTGAAAAAAACACATTGTACAAAACTATTCTTCTTTTAAATGTCAACAGAAGTCACGTCCTCGTACTTTCGGTAATATTCATACTTTCTTTAAACATTTATTTAAAAATCATTTAGAAGAATATAGAACAGAAAGCCATACAAACAAAAAAACGGTACAAAAAACCAGTACAGAAGAAAACAATATTACATTTGATACATTGTTTACAAACCGTAATATTGAAATAAACGAAAATATTGAAGAAGCAATGTATGTAATGCAATCCAGAAAAGATAGGGATGTGGGAGGAGGTCGGACGTGTCTATACGCCCATTTGATCAACAAGCGACAGAATCCATCCGTGGCAACGGCGCATCGACGCATATCCTGTGGAGAGAGCATTCACACATTTTTCAGCCCAACGAATAATTGCTAGAAAACAATATTCGCGGACTAGAAAAATATGTGAGGCGCAAGTGGCTGGATCGGAAACAAGTGGCTGGATCGGGAAAATCACATTGCTTACATACATAATTCATCTTTAGTCAATTCAAATGTCATCAATTTCTTGTGCCATTAATAGTTGCGATAATATGTTAAATATCACAATTGAACAATTTGCAGATAAGATCGCAAAGACTTCGACTTTATTTGTAGCAAACTTATATTCTAGACCATACTGCGTGCATTTTGTTAGGAAATAATTAATTCAATGAAAATTCTTCTTGGTTATGTAAAAATTATAGAAAATAAGTATAAGTCTCTCTCTCTATTGAATTGAATTCTTATTCCGATTTGAATTCTATGTTTCATATTTTATATAATGCATTTAGTTCAGATTAGATTATTCCTCAGAATACAAAACAATACTTGATAATTATGCATAAAAAGGGCCCACCTTCGCACAAATGTGTCATTGACATATGTTGTCAAGGTCATATATCTAATTAATATTCTGAAAGTTTTAGCCGGCGGTCGTTCTTTATTCAGAAGTTATTAAAGTAATTATGCATAAAAGGGGCCTTCTCTCCGATTTGCTTTATTTTTAAATATATTATAGGGGAGATCTTTCCGAGTAATTTCGTATATATATATATATATATATATATATATATAAGGGTCGGACTCAAATAGCTTTGGAGATACAGGCTGAAAGAAGATAAAAATAATAAATACAAAAATAAAGTAAACCTTCGGAAAACCCACCTATATGAAATAATGGGTAAGAATACTCATTTTCTACGTATTTTTACCTCCTGTACGAATATGAAACTTAAAAATGGCGGTCGAACTGGCAAGTTGAAGAGAAATGCAATGAGTGATTTTTAATCGCCAACAGTTATTATTCGACAGTGATTAATAGTGATTAGTGATAGTCATTAGTAAATTTCTCGTCTCATCGAGTGAGTAAATAAATGTGATTACGTTAAAGTTTATAAAAGAATACAGTTCATGAAAGAAGAAAAACTTTCAGTTAATAATTTAGTGTGGATTTCTTGTCTTTTGCAACGTGATATCTACGTTAAATTTGAGAACGTACGATCTATTGGAAAATTCATTTCTCCTTCAAGCAATTACAGCAATACATCAAAAGTCATCGAACAAGGTAATGATAACTATTTTTTGACGTTATGTGAAAACAGATCTCGGGAAGTCAGAGGGACAGTGTGTCAAAGGAAATTCGTGAAAAGAGAGGGGTTTTTAGTGGGTAGGGAGTACCGAGTTGGTAATTAGACTTGGTATTCGAGTCCCACATAACTCACTGGACCGACCGGTGAGTATGCATAAAATGCATTTTCCCCTCGTAAAAAAAAAAAAAAAAAACACGGGTAAGTGAGCGAATGAGAGAGAGATAGAGAGAGAGAGAGAGAGAGAGAAGAGAGAAAGAGAATGTATGTATTCGCATGTATGTCCGTGCATAGTATAGCGACCAGCTGATCGCAGCAGGCGCCCCGCGTAAGCACCCGTGTCTGACGGTGAATCGTGCCACCCTTGCCTGCCTCTTGTATTCGACCCGTCATACGTTAACTACTTCCTTTAATAATTCTTTCAAAAACTATGCTTTGCACGAAATTTTGCCAAAGGAAAAATTGTCTTAGAATGGTGTCAGGAATACGTCATTTTACAGACAGAACGTTTTTCGGGATCGCCCTGTATATACGAAATTACTCGAGAAGATCTCCCCTATAACATATTTAAAAATAAAGCAAATCGGTGAACAAATAAAGTAGAATTTTTATGTCAATATTTCTCACATTTATTTGTTAATAACTTTTGAATAAAGAACGATCGCCGGCTAAAACCTTGAGAATGTTAATCAGGGATAACATCTTCACAACATATGTCAATAACACATTTGTGCGAAGGTGGGCCCTTTTTATGCATAATTACCCAATACTTTATTTCAAAATATTAAATTATTTAATAGAACTACAAGAAATATCTACTGGCGCATGTATGTATATCGATTCTAAACTTATAAAAACCGATAGACAAGTTGTCGTAAGAAATAAAAAGATATGTATTTTACTTCTTAAAAAAATACTAAAGAAGTTCCTAAAATTATCAAATGTATATAAT
Source organism: Camponotus vicinus (assembly GCF_025532165.1). Taxonomy (NCBI): domain Eukaryota; kingdom Metazoa; phylum Arthropoda; class Insecta; order Hymenoptera; family Formicidae; genus Camponotus; species Camponotus vicinus. The sequence goes on along the minus strand of NW_028141980.1, from coordinate 5,253,753 downwards.
AAAATAACATCAATATAAAGAAATTTAACAGAATAAAATAATAACAAGTGTACTGTAAAGTAAATTCTGGTGTTCTATTGAACAACAGTTGACAACAATGTATTACCTTTGATTCTTTATTTTGATGAACTCGAAATAAATAATCCAGTAGTCATGGAGGCTTATATAAAATCGGAGTAGTACTGCACCCCCTCCGACGATACGCCACCTTGATGCGGTGGGGAGAGGTGCGTATATCACCCAGTTCTCGCGTATATCACCCAGTTCTATACTTTGGTGCGCTCTTAGACTCCCATTCCTTCGGGAGTGGGTGATATACGCGAGAAACGTACCGGCCCAAGGGTTTCGGATCCCCAGGGTGTGGGGGGAGTGTCGTCCTGGCCTCCTCCCCGTCGTTATCATACGATGGGCTATCCTCGGTGTTTCGGGGAGGCATCTGTTATCACCCAGGATGAGGCCACCGCTGTGATTTTAGTCGGTATACGGATCTGTAGTCTGGAGTCTGACATAACTCTCTTCTCTCCCCCGAGAGCGAGGGTATCCATAAAGGATTTTCATAGCGATACCAAAAAAAAAAGGATCGAGGAGTTCGCGAATTTTCTCATCGCGCTCCTTGACTCTGTCCTTAACTATCCCCCCACGAAGAGGAACGTGGAGGACCGGAAGAGAGGAGCCAAATGGCTGCCGGCGGAGTTTGGAGAGGCGGGATATGTGATCCATTATCCGGCCTCCTCTACTTTCTCAGAAGAACAATCGGATGAGGACGAGGCGACCTCATCAAGGTTCGCACAAGTCCCCTCATGGAGAGAGATTGGGGTGAGTCCCGGGATACCCACCCCCTCTTGTAGGGGACAAAGAGTGGACCGGAGCACGTCCCCGTTTAAGTTGAAGTGCGGGGAGGTTTGTTCCTCCGGAGCTCCGAAAATAGGAGCCTCGGGAGACAAATAACTTACCCCGATAAAGGGAAAGGAAGATAAGGGGGGGTCTTTCGCAACAGGCGTCTTCCCCCCTATTGGCTCGTCGAAAGGCGAAACCAGGGGCTACAAAACCCAGCATTGGGGGCGCAGCGGGACCGGATAAATCGGTCGGGTCGTCCGCGAACTCAGCCACGGTCGGACCGGCCCTCATACGCGAGTATAGTTAGTGAGGGGAGGGGGGGTCGCTCCAGCCCCGAGCAGAGAGTGCGACGGATCAGTTAATCCAGTCAGGTCGTTTGCGGGCTCAGCCGCAGGATCCCGATCGGGCTGACCCGCCGATGAGCCCGCCTTCCGAGGATCCGTCGGCGCCGGACTCGTGGTCTATGCGCCGGGGATCGGGATGATGCGGCTGCGCAAACTCGGCACCGGGGATCTGCTAATCGAGATTCCCGATGCCGACAGAATGATGGGGGGGAAGGGGGACAGTGGGGCTGTATCGACAGCCTCCAATAAGTCCTCAACGAATGGTGCGACTAATGTTGTTCAGAAAGATGGAAAGCGCCGCGTGGGCCGTCCCTTGATAATTTTACCTGGAGGAGGGCCTGCGCGGTGCTACAAGTGTTTTTCCGCGGGCCATATTGCGGATGATTGCGGAGAGGCCGGATCGGAGGGGACGTTGTTACAAATGCGGCGCCCCCTTCCACAGGATGAGAGGCTGACGGGCGGTTAAATTCAATTGCCCGCTATGTGCGGTCTTGGATCGGCGGACCATAGCCCACGTCCCGATAGCACACAAGGTTCCACATGGGTTTGCAACGGGGTGGATGGCGGGGGGGGGGGCGCGGGGGGCGAGGGTGCAGTCTGTGCGTGTACTTTCTCATTGGTGTGCTATCGGGATTGTGCGCGATTTACTTTGTGTGCTATCGGGACGTGGGCTATCGGGAATTGTGTTCAATTTTTCGTGTGCTATCGGGTTCGTGCGCTATCGCACCGTGCGCTATCGCACCGTGCGCTAACGGGACCCTCCCGCTCGCCTGTTGGACACCCCCTTAAGGCTGTGTTCCGATTCTCCACCTTTTTTTTTTGCGCAAGGAGGGGAAATGCTGTTACGCACGCCCCGTTCCCCGTAGGGCGGGGTTGTGCGGGATTCGGCCTATTTAGCGGCCCCTACCCGCTAAAACCCCTCCTTGATGGCTTCCTACCTTCCGAGTATGACCCCCGGGCGGTACCCGCTTGCGCATTACCCGCCCGGGGGCCCTCACGGTTGGGTCTAAGACCCTCATCCTATCAGGTACTTCCGTGGTCCTAGTGTGCGTGTTAGATGTGTAGTTGCTGTGCGTGTGTTTGTGTATGTATGTTCATGCGTGTGTGTGTGTGTGCGTGTGTGTGTACGTGTTTCTATAGTGTATATGTGCGTGTGTGTATATACGGATATGTCTGAACAATGCGTGTGTAGGTTATGTGCGTGTGATGAGATGAGATTAATGATACCCTATCCCCCCGTTATACCCCGTTACCCCCCTTCCCCCCACTCTTCTTCTTTTCCAGCCCATCCTCCCTTCCAATTCCCCCCCAATGTCGATGAATATGTCCCTGTAGTTCGTGTAAGTGTATAACTATGTTACAGTGATAATGGTGATGAGTGATTAAAATAAAAGAAAATAAAGAAAGAAATAAACCCCAACCCAATGACCCCAAGTAAATCATGTGTTGTGTAATGAGATGTTTCGGACCTCCATTCATGATCTGATCAATTTTATGCTTCCAGTTGGATTCCTCATCAAGATGGATTCTAGTCTTTTTCCTAGTCCTACATCAGTCAAGTTTTAGTCAGGATAGTTTCCAAATTCTAGTCAAGATCATATCATATCTTGTCTTGCCTTTTCTAGTCAATTAAGTCTAGTCCAGTTAATTTCCTAGACTAGTTTAACCTAGTCTAGTCTAGTCATCACTGTCATTAATAAAACGTTCTTTTTCTCTCTCATCTTCTTCTTTTCTTATCATCACTTCTTCTGCAAAATTGCAGAACGCCTGCCATCCATCTTCTGACTCGCACATTTTTTCAATAATCTTATCTAACGACAAGTCTTCACCTATCTCCGATGTGAGCAGATCTCTTTCTGCATTCCATTCCGGGCATTTTTGGATTGTATGCTCTGCCGAGTCCTCTTCTATATCACAAAAAGGGCAAATCGGAGTATTTGCCTTACCAATACGATACAAATATGTATATAGACAACCATGTCCGGTCAGTAATTGAGTCGTATGGAAGGACAACTCTCCATGGGTTGTCTCCATCCACTGTCCTATGTGGGGGAGGATTGCGTTAATCGTTCTCACCCCCGCCACTCCTTGTCTACGAAGAAACAACTCCCATTGTCTATTTAGGAGAGTTTTCTCTTCCATTTTTATATCCTTTTCCTCAAGTTTATTGTACTCACCGCGTCTCTTTAGTTCGTGTATTCGAATAAATACGCGTTTATAGTATGCCGCTTGCAAAGGGGCTGGAGCTATTCTTGCCAATAAAAGCGCAGCATCCGCCGAGACGGTCCTGTACCCAGCTATTACACGAATAGCTATCGCTCTTTAAACTCGTCTTAGTCCGTCATTAATTTTCTTCCTATATGTGGAGTCAGCCCAAATGGGTGCCCCATACATAATAATGGAATTCATCATTGCCGCATAGAGCCTTCTCTTTTTTTGCTGTCCTCTTAAATTGGGTAACAGGCCGTACAAGGCTCGCGATACTTTTGAAACCTTTTCTTCAATATACTTTATATGTTCGACAAAGCTCCAATCTTCATCGATTAACAGTCCTAAGTATTTTATGTATTTACATGCCTGTACTTCTAAATTGTTAATTCTAATTGTATATACATTATCCTTAGATTTAAGCTTAGATCCATATCTGTTATTATCTATGATTACGACGCCTGTTTTATTTTCAGCAATTTCCAATTCAAGATGTCGAATCCTCCGCATGGTTCTGCTTAGCTGTAAGTTACTCCGAACAATTGCTTCTTCTGTAGTTGTTGCAGTAGATATGATAAAAGTATCGTCTGCATAACCGATTATAATGCAGCCTTCTTCGAATGGAGTGCGCAAAACGTAATCATATGTAATGTTCCGCAGGGTCCTTGGACCGACCCTGTGGAACACTCGCCGTTATTTTCCTTAATACTGTATTTCCTTCAATCGTAGGATACTCTATAAATCTATCCTTAAGGTAATCTCCTATGATCTTCCGGAGATATGAGGGGAATCCTTTGTTCTTCAAGGCTAATCTAATCTTAGGCCACTTTAGTAAGTTAAACGCATTGGTTACGTCCAAACTCACACAAACAACCGATTCTCGTTTAACTTTGGCTTCCTCTATTATCTCCTTGACAATCAGGAGCGCGTCACACGTAGAAGTATTCCTTTTAAATCCAAACTGGTTTACTGCTAGCCTGGATGATGGGTTATTTTCCATCCAGTCCTTAATGCGTCCGTCTATAATTCGCTCCATTATTTTGCCCAGCTCATTTAACAGGCAGATCGGCCGGACTTTTGGCGCGATAGGATCTAGCTCCCCTTTGGGTATTAGGGTAAGTATCGCTCTTTTCCATAGCTTGGGAAATATACCCATCTTGATGTACATATTGTATATAGCAGTTAGCTTAAGGATTAGTATTTTAGGAGTTTTCTTCAGAAAAGTCATTTTTATTCCATCCATGCCTGGTGCCTTGTTCGCACTTGATCCTCTTTTTAGGATACTGCACAATTCTGCGATGGACACTTCATATTCCTCTTTCCAGACATCTCGTTCGATATCGTTTTCCACATAACTGTTCCATAAGGGATCTTCAGGGAATAACTTACTAATAACTTGATCCAAGATTTTCACCTCCAGCGTCTCCGTAATGCTAGGGGTAGCTCTTTTTAGCTTTTTTAGTGCGATCTTATAAGGGAGACCCCAAGGATCGTTATCTAATGTACGGATAAGTTCATTCCAAGCATTCTTTTTTGCATTTTTTATCTCATTATTAAGATTTTTCTTGCAACTTCTGTACTCATCCTCGAGTTGTGTATTATGATATTAACCTCTTTCTTTCTTTTGGCTTTTTGCCATTTTTTGCGTGCAGACTGGCATTTTTTCCTTAGATCCTCAAACTTAGGATCCCACCAGTACACGCTATTTTTTTGAAATGTACGAGCCCTGGGCATTGAATAATCACAGGCTTCGCTGATTGTATCCTGTATCCATTTAGCCAGTAGTTCCGTATCGTCCTCTTGTATATATGTATCTAGCGACACACCTATACAACTCCATTCTATAGCTTCTCTAAATCGATCCTCCTCGAGCTTTTTATGAGACCATCTCACATATTTCTTTTTCTTTTGTCTATATTTCTCTTTATTATAGTTGATATCAAAGTATATATACACATGGTCTGATAGAGTCTCCTCTTCAAGCACCGACCAATTTTCTATACACGGCTTCAAGGTAGAACTACACCATGTAAAATCTATTATTGATGTTCCTTGGTGACGTATACATGTGGGTTTATTTCCCACATTACAAAGTATCATGTCTCTACTTGATATCCAGCGTAAGAGATGATCTCCACGAGGACAGTTGTACTTACAACCCCATAATATCGCTTTGGAGTTAAAGTCCCCACATATCAAGACGTCTTCCGTCGCATCTTGTATATAGGTATCCAGCTCGTCTAGGAATTCCTCGTAAGTTTCAATGCTCTCATTAGGCGATATATAAGCCGATATGATGATTAATTTCTTCCACAAATATGAGACGGAAAAACGACCTCTTCTTTTCGTTACACCGAATATAAGCATGTTGTTTGTTATATGTATAGCAGCACGGCCATCTAAACTGCTCATCCAACTATTTCCATCGGGAACGTTATATGGTTCCGCAATTATAGAGATTCCGATAGATTTCTCTATCTCTGTTTGAGCTAGCAGATCTTGTGCCGCCTTACAATGATTTAGGTTAGTCTGTATTATACGAATCATGTAAGTATGTTTATATAGCCTGTAACATGTAAATATCCACATACGTAGACATGTACATTGTTGCTACTCATCCATTATAAGAATATCGTCAGTCCTCCGATCTGGCGATTTACTTCCGGATGCCTCGCGTATATCACTCGGGTATTGATCACCCGAGGGATTAATCCTTTGTGTTTCACAGTCCGCGTTGGGTTTATTTGTTGTTATGTCCTGTGAATTCGCAGGTATCTTAATAGCTGTACAAATCTGGGAGCCCATACGATGGTCTCCTTTGAGGCCCAAATCCGTGCAAATTTTACATTTGACCTTATTCGTACATGTTGGAGCAGTATGCCCTTCCACGCCGCATCTGAAGCAGCAACCTTTATAATTTTTATCCGACTTACATTTCTCTTTGACATGGCCTGTTCTCCAGCATTTGTGGCACTGCAACGGACGTGCCTTTATCAATTCTATCCGGACCATAGACCAGTCAATTGAGATTCTCTTTTTCTCAGCAAGTAAAATTGCTGCGTTTTTCGGGCACCGAACCCATACTACGCTATTACCAGATCTTGTGCGTCCAATTCTTCCAACTCTTATTTCTTCATACTTGCACTCTCCTTCTATTGCAACGGTCTCTTGGATTTCATCCGATGTAACTGATTCTTCCATTCCGAAGATCCGAATTTCGCCTTTAACGCTAGGCCTTGTAATTACTGCCTCACCAGATAGCAGCTTATTTATCTCAGTAGCTAACTTGTCTGCTTTATCGGTATTATCTGTACCAGATATTTCAATGATTGTGGCACCATTCATGCCTTTCCTTATTTTTGGAGTCTGGATCTCCAGATCTTGTAGGGAGATTCCAGTACGTACCTTTTTCAAGGCTTCTGTATAAGAGAAAGAATTGTTCTTTCTCTTGATACTGATTGCTGCTGTTTTCGGTAATTTCCTTCTTTCCTTTCTAATATCTGTCTTCTGTTGTCTCCCTCCTTTGTTTATTTCCTGTTGATTTCCTTCTTTTTCTTTGTTTGTATTTCGCTGATTTTCTCCCTTTCCTTTCTTTATTCTACCATTTTTTCCAATTTCTATCCATTCCTCTCCTGGACGTACTGTTTTAGTCTCCACCTTCGGTGGGACTAACTGTATGTTTTCCTTAACTTTAATTCCTTTTACATGGCGGGTTCTACCAAAAGGTAAATCCGATTTCACTTGTCATGGGTAGTATAGGCGTTGATTCCCTCTGAAACAGAGGTTCCAGAGTATCCATAGTTTCTAATTTCCTTTTCTTTTTATTTCTAGGTTCCTCATACGATGATTCACCGTAAGGCAGTCTGGGCCAGGGATCCCCAAAAGTTGGCCAGGATACTTCTTCTTTCTCCGCCGATCTTGCTTGGGAGAGTCTTGCCTGCAGATTCCAGCGAAATTCTTTGTCAGCTTGGCGTTCTGGAGGTGACCATCTTTTGTGGGACGCATCATCGAAGGATTTCCTATTAGGTAAGTTATGTACATTAGGTAAGTTTCTAGTCTTAGATTGTACATTAGGCAAGTTTCTAGTCTTAGTCTGTAAGTTAGTCTGTAAATTATCACTTAAGCTTTCCTTATTTCTATATTCATTATCTCTTTCCATACTTTTCTTTATTCTTCGCATTTCTTCTCGTATGCTTTTATTTTCATTTTTAAGCTCACTTATTATTTCTTGCATCTCACTAATTTCTTTTTTTCTTCTCTCCTCTTCTCTTTTGTTATACTTCCTTTCTTTTTCTAGTTCTGTACTTAGTGTATTTATTTTTGCTCTTCAGAACTTGGGGTCTCCACTTGAATCCGCTTTATTTTGGAGCGCTCTTACCAGATCTTGTAGGCACATTAATCTACTTTTTAATTTACCGCTCAAGCCTCCCTGCATGCGGCCACATTTTGTTCTAATTGTCTCTATATCCGAGATGTAGTCCAGAGCCTGTGCGCTTAAATCAGAAGCGGTCATAATATATAATACTTCTTTCTCCATGCCCTCCGGTGCCTGTCCGATTTTATTTTGGATCTCATTCTCTGCGACTATGGGGTCCATGGCCCGAACCTTTCTCTTAGGTCTTCCGACCTTCTTCTTCTGAACCTCTTCTCCATCCGTAGTCTGTGTCGCTTCCGTATTTGAGCCATCAGGATCTTTACCTTCATCTCTCTGTTCGATGTGTTTTCGGTGACATTACAAGATGTCTTCGCCATAGTCCTGGGTCTTAGCTTTTCGAGAAATTTGGCTTCCCGAATTTTAGGATCCGGAGCCTTTGTTTCATCAGAGTCGCTATCAGTGATGCGGTTCGCCTTTCTTTTAGTAGAGGTTGAGATAACTTCTCCTTTCTCAATCTCCATTGGGAGTGCTAGAGCTTGCATCTGCCCTTTTTCTTCCTCTTCAACCAGGTTAACCCAGCTCTCATTATTTGCGTTCACAGGTGTAGTCGCTATTTGTGAGCCTGGGTTTTCCTGGGAAATATCTACGTCGACACCGCCGAGCTCCTTATTTGCTGGGGGAGGGATTACCTCAGCAATCGACAAAACTACCTCCTCTGCGCCTTCAATATTAGCGGTAGCCCTTCTCGGGGCAGCGCCCGCCGCCAACGCTGCACCTTGCCCTTCTTCTGATGCCGACGTAACCGAGACAGGGACGATATCTCGGCCATACGCCGTCCCCTGGGGCATCCGACTCCCCTGGGGCGGTAAAGTTTTTTTCTCTTCGTTGTCCATTCATAGAGGTTATTGTGTTTTTTGGCCAGGGTATCACCTCCCTGGTGGGGTTTTATGGATAACCCCCAACCATCACACACCCATTCACACGCACTCATTCACACACCAGGAATTAGATAGGAACAAGGGTAGGGTTGAAGGGATCAAAAAAGAGAAAAGAATAGAAAGAGAGAGAGAGAGAGAAATGAGTCGGGGCGTTCTCCCGCCCCTAACAGCATTCGGTGGGCCGGGCATTTGAAGTCAGGGTTTGCCATCCCCTATCCGCATCAGGCCAAGGCGCCCGAAGGGAGCGGAACCCCTCTTCCGTCTCCTTCCGGAGACGGGAAGTGCAATGCTCATTCCCACCCCGGGGCCCCGCCCCCCCGGGCCGCAGAGGCCGGCAATGCCGTGCCAATGCGCCCCAGGGGACCGGAGCCCCGAAATCGGGCGGAGAAGAGCGTGGGAGCCGCTTAGTTCGGGATCCCGCCCGCCGAGAGCCCCGGATCGAGAGCCACTGAGGCCTCTCTCCAGGGTCCGCAAACAGCGGACATAGTCTCTCAGCGGCCAAGATCCCTTAAGCCTCCCCACCACGACAAGGTGGACTCCCACGGGGAGGTCCGATTCTCCACCTGGTGGGTAACAGACGGGTGAGTGGGTGATGGACGGAGCCTAACAAAAAGTGTCCAAGAGGATTATGGAATCAGAACGCACTTGCCATAATTTTCCGGCGGGAATTGAAAATTAAACACCAAATTGTTGCAAACATGGATGAAATAATTTGGCTTGCTATATCATTCAAACATTTAATGACTTTCATGAAATTCTTGTTCAATGAACTCTTAGCAAGATCGAACTTTTCCCCTACAGAACTGAAATCAATCATTCATACTAATTAAATCATTGTCAAGAGCACCGGCGAGCTGTTACACTTACTGCGATTGCTCTTAGTAACGATTTTCTTCATTGTCACGTATTTTTTGATGCAGATAATGAAACCAGTGATGATTCAGACTTAAATGAAGGAGATATAAGAAGAAGAGTTCAGTTACGTGGAGTTCAACGAAAGCCTTCAAGAATTGAAGGTTATGTCGAAATAATCATTCCAAGAATGAACACACAACAGTTTAGAAGGCATTTTCGCATGATCCCAACAACATATGAAAATCTGGAAGCAAAACCTGGTCCTGTGCTCTCATTTTCTGAAGAAAAAACTGTAATTCCAGTGAGAAAACAATTACTAGGATCGTTATGGTTATTAGCAACACCTGATTCTTTTCAGTAAGTTTCTGATAAACATTTGCTCTTGTACAATGATTTAATTAGTATGAATGATTGATTTCAGTTCTGTAGGGGAAAAGTTCGATCTTGCTAAGAGTTCATTGAACAAGAATTTCATGAAAGTCATTAAATGTTTGAATGATATAGCAAGCCAAATTATTTCATGGCCAAGAGGCGAAGAACTTAATAGAGTGAAAGCAGATTTCAATAAGAATGCACCATTGCAAAATATAATTGGTGCAATTGATGGCACGCATATTCTTATAAAAGCTCCTAAAGTATGTAATTATATTATTGATATCCATTGTAACTGTAATGTAAGTAATTAGAATTAAAGAAAAAAAAATAGTATTATCATGCATTTCTTTCTTTTTCAGATTGACTCCCAATATTACAGAACCTATAAGAAAACACATGCCATAATTTTGCAAGCAGTCTGTGATTCTCGTATGAAATTCATTGACTGTTTTGCAGGATTTGCAGGTTCAGTTGGAGATTTAAGAGTTTTCAAAAACTCAGACTTATGGAAAGAAGTTCAAAGAGATAAACATTTCTATTTCCCAAATGATGAATACATTATTGATGATAAAGCATATCCTGTTTTAACATGGTGTATTCCCCCATATATTGATCGTGGCCAACTTACAGTTGTAAGATGATTACATATCTCGTATTTTATTACATATCTTATATATTTTCTTGTAGTAAGAAAATTTGTTCAAATATATATATATTTTATCTTTTCAGGCTCAGAAAAAATTTAATACCGCTCTTTTCGACGATCAAAACGATCAGTGATTGAACGTGCATTTGCACTACTAAAAGGTAGATTCCGTAGATTGAAGTTTCTTGATATGAACGTAGATGAAATGATCCCCTATATCATAATTACTTGTACAGTATTATATAATATATGCCTGGATGGTATTAACGAAAATGATATAGAAGATTTCATACAAGAAGGTGTGAAAGTGGAAAATGATGAGATTTATATTAGAAATATATTTAATGAAGAGGCAGGAGAAATAAAACGTGAATACTTGTGTGCACTCGTCGCTGAAGCTTAATACTGACACAATTTGATCATTCTTTTTATAAGAATTCATTTAAACAAAAAAAATATAACTGTTCTAATATTTAGCAGAGTTCATCGAAACGTACTTTTATAATGTAAAAAAGATGTAATCATATTGTAAGAGAGACACGATAAAATTTAGGAATAATAAAGAAAATATATTATATTTAATTATATTTATTTTTATTTATTAAACTAAAACTTACGTTCTAAGATTACATTGTTGCATAAGAACAAAAATTATATATATGAAAAATGATATAATGATAAAATAAACTTTCTAATACTTTTCAATGTAAAAACAATATCTTTTAGCTATTCTAAATATAAATTTAAATTTATACTATAATTAAATGGTACAACTTATTCTTAATATGAAAATTTAATATGAATTTAATATTTAATATGAACTTTTTCTGTTTATCTTCTTGAGAGTAACGAAAAATTAACTAAAGAGAATCTTAATAAAACTTCTTCAATCTTACCTTATATATTACATAGAAAAACAAATGATTCCTGACTAGAAAAATGGAAACATTTTTGAACTAAACATTATAAATGAACAGTCTTTGTATTTAAGTATCACATTTATCTTTGTAATTATGTATCACATACAATGAGCGATTACTAACGAAAAAAAACAAGTAAACAAAATTGTTTAAATCACTATTCAAAAGTAAATACATAAAATATGAAAAAAATAAAGAAACAAAATATTTTATGAAAACAAAATCAATTGTATGAAACTACAGTATAAGAAAATTCATGTCTTAAAACATTTTGAAAGATAAAAGTATTTTTATGAAACTGTATCATAAAGAAATCTAAGTTAACAAGAAATAAGAAAGAAGCAAATTTTTTAAACATTACATGTTAGAGCTTTTCAAGTAATTTTTTCATTCGCTCTTTATAAATTATTATAGCTTTATCTTATCTTTCCATTTTTTCCTTATGCCGCTACATTCTTGCTTGTTCCCGTTCCTTTGCTTCTATTCTTTGTTGTGCACTCCATTCATCCAATTCTTTCGCTACTCTGCTTTTTTTTCTACTTGGCATTTGTGATACATTTTCTTTTTCATCACAGCTATCAGAACTCCATGATGATATTGAATTTGGACATATTCTATTTTTCAGCGTTGATGATACTGAAATTGGTTTCACTATTGGTTTTTCATCTAAAGCATCCTCCATTTCATCATAAAATTTACATGTTTTAATTTCTGCTCCACTTTGATTGTTATGATCCTTTACTTTGATATATGATTTTCTAACATCCTTAAACTTGTTCTCACATTGCGTACTAGTGAAGTTCCACAGGGGATTTTCTTTTTCCAAATCGTCTGCTATCATTTGCCACTCCTTATTATTTTTAATAAGTGTGTTTTTAAAATCATTTTCGTGATTCTTCCATTTCGAAATAAGTGCTCTAACAGCATTAGCATCTGTCCACTTGGTCACACAACTGGTACAGAATCCGATAGAAGGAGATTTATATTACAACTTTCTAAAATAAAATGGTTATCAACAGAAGAAAAACATGATAAAACTAAAGTTTTATTTATTTAAAGTTATACCTGAATTGTTATTGTATCTGTCTAGAATGAACTCATCAGTATTACTTGTATCAATTTTAGCAGTATTTGATGAAACTAGAGAAACCATATCAATAATATCAACAATTGCACTAATAGAAAAGAAACATAAAAAGAAAATTAATAATCTATTTATTCAAAAATGTACTCACTTGAATTGTTCTACTGTATTAATCTACCGTACTAATCTACTGTATTAAGATTAAAAAACTGCCTTGTTTCTAATGTATCAGGGAACGTCATAAGAGCATTAGCTGCAATAAATCATAATTTATTAGATTATAAATAAATATATACATATATATTTGTTATTGAGTGATTAATAACTGCAGTCTTATTTTAACTTTAACAATCACATATTTTTTTAATCACATTGTTCTCGCGTGCACACGCTCTCTCGCCATCTTGCTATCTATCTCTCTCCTTCATCTACGTTCCCTATTCCCGTGCGCTCTGCCCTCCATCTAGCGCTACAATCCTTAATATGCCGCCTCCCTCGAAAGGATTATCTTTCAACAAAATTATTGCTTTCAATTAATTCCATTCATATCGCACGAGATACTTGCACTCTAAACTTAACCTACATAAGTACTATTACAAAATTAAGAAACGTAAAGAAACACTAAAATTGCGAGAAGTCTTCGCTTCTGCGAAAATAAATCATTGAATTCTTTAATTTTTTTTTTACGAAATAAACTTAAATAATAATTGCCTCTTAGCTTTACGAGAAACATAAATAAAATAATAAATTCTCTGAACTATACGATAATAAACAAACAATAAGTTCTTTGAACTTTCTCGTAATCTCTTGCTTTAGTCTATTAATGAATCGTCGGTAGGAATGGGACACAGCCCTTTCACCGCTCTCTTAAAGTCTCCACTTTTCGTTTTGACCGTGACCACACGTACGACTCCGTCCAGTCCTGGATGTAGATCGGATACTCTGCCTAGTACCCACTGAAGAGGAGGTATCGTCTTTGAGCAGAACCAAGGCGTTCAACTCGATATTTTTGCTACAGGTTGCCCACTTATTGCGTCTTTGAAGTTCTTGCAGATACTTCGCCTGCCAACGTTTCCAAAATCGTTGGCGTAACTTATATATATGTTGCCAACGTGACAATCGATTATCTGGAGTTTCCAGATAATTATTCTCGATAGGTAGGGTCAGTGAGCCGCCAATAAGGAAGTGGGCTGGAGTTAATGCATCAAAATCGTTAGGATCATTGGATAGAGGTGTGAGAGGTCGCGAATTTAAAATCGCTTCGATTTCCGTTAGCAGGGTAGCGTATTCTTCAAATGTCATCAGTCTACCCTGCGTCACCGTATAAAGATGTCTTTTAGTTATCTTTACCGCCGCCTCCCATATACCCCCAAAATGAGGGGCACGAGGAGGAATAAAATTCCATACGATACGCTGTTGAGCGAGATTTGTCTCTATTTGACGAGCTTCCTTCTCAAGAAAGCGGTATATCTCTTTCAATTCATGCGAAACCCCGACAAAGTTCGTGCCATTATCGGAAAATATCTGAGAGCATATACCTCGTCGGGCAGTAAAACGACTCATGGCTGCTAAAAATGCTTCCGTAGTTAAATCCGACACGAGTTCTAAGTGAACGGCCTTTGTGCTAAGACACGTAAACACGGCTACGTATCCCTTCGAAACATGAATACGTCCACGACATCGACTTTCTCGTACTTCCAGAGGTCCCGCGTAGTCGATTCCGGTGCAAGTAAACGGTCTAATAAATCCGCTTATTCGTTGTTTGGGCAAATCTCCCATCTTTGCTTCCTGTACTGTTGGCCTAAATCGAAAACAAGCCAGACAGCGTTTAACAACCTTTCGTACTTCTCGTCTACCACATACTGGCCAATAACGATTCCGGACTACGCTGAGAAGTTGCTCCGGAGGGCAATGATGATGTCTGACATGCTCACTGCGTATAATCAAACCGGTTACAAAATGTTTGGCCGGTAAAATTATTTGATGTTTTTGTGTCCAGAGTAGATTTGAATTTCGGAGTCTCCCTCCTACTCGAATCAGTCTGTATCCAGGAAGGAATCTAATCCTCTTAATTGACTTTTGCGAGAGATTTCTCGTTGCTCCTTCAAATCTCGAATCTCTTGACGAAATGTTTCTCGTTGTACCAATTTTACTATTGCCTTTTCAGCCTCATCGCATTCTTCGACCGTCAACGGACCGCCATTTTTCTTCTTGAGAGCGTTATTTTTGAATCGCATGCAATACGCAATAACCCGCTTGAGCTTGTCGAAAGAGGAATACCTCATTAATATATCGTAATCCTCCGTTATCTTCATTGTAATCGCTGTTGATTTCATTTCTGATAGATTCATTTCCGGCTCTTCTTCCTGTTCTGGTCGACAATAATCGGACTTTAACCAGTGGGGACCGTTCCACCAGAGGCCGTTATTCAATAGCGTGTCCACGCTGACTCCCCTCGTGATTAAGTCAGCAGGATTTTCCTTAGAATACACATCATGCCAGGCGATATTCTCCGTCATATTTTGAATTTTTGAAACGCGATTCGCTACAAACGTCTTTAGTGAACTGGGCAGACTTTTTATCCAACCGAAAACTATCGTGCTGTCACTCCAGAGAGTAACTTCATCGATTCTTGAACCATACGAATTTCGCGCTATTGTGTATAATCGCGAAAGTAAAAGCGCGGCTTCAAGTTCTAATCTGGGTAATGAGATTGTCTTCAAAGGTGATAATTTCGATTTCGAACAAATAAGATGAGAATTGACGTTACCATTACTGTCGGTACTCACTGCGTACAAACATGCTCCGTACGCCTTTTCTGATGCATCGCCGAATCCAACGACATTGAATTTTTCCGAATTTCGCGCTGGAGTTACATTTCTCGGAATTCGTAATTCATTGACTCTTGGCAAGGAGAGATAGTAATTTTCCCACGTTGCACGGATATTTTCGGGTACACTTTCGCCCCATTCGATGCTATGCGACCATAATTGCTGCAGAATTATCTTACCGTTGACCAACAAAGGAGCTAGAAGCCCGAGTGGGTCAAAAACTTGTGCTATTTTTGACAACATTCGTTTAGTCACCGTTTGTGAATTTGATATCTCGATGCTATACTGTAGACAATCTGATGCCGAGTTCCACAGTAAGCCCAACGTTTTTAAGGTCCCATTGTCGTCGATGCGTAACAAGGTATCGGTTCTAATCTTCTCTGAAAGGTGCCGAAGTACTCGTGGGTCGTTTGACCTCCATTTACGAAGAGAAAATTGTCCGTTCATGAAAATCTGAGAGATATTTTGCAACTTAATCGCATCTTCGAGTTTTCTCGATCCTGTTAAAATATCATCCATATAACAATCGTCCTTAATGGCATGCGCTGCTTCTGGCAAATCGACAAGGTGCTCCCTCGCCAACTGTTGAAGACAACGCATCGCTAAATATGGAGCGCATGCTGTTCCGTATGTTACCGTGTTCAGCTCAAAAACTTGTACCGGTTGACTCGAATCTTTTCTCCAGTGTATTCGCTGTAACACTCGATCTCGCTTGTCCACGAGAATCTGCCTGAACATAGCCGCCACATCTGCGGTTAAAACGTATTCGTGCATCCTAAAACGGAGTATAATGTTTAATAATTCCTTCTGTAGATTTGGGCCTGCCATTAATTTATCGTTTAGCGAATTCCCCGTACTCGTTTTGGCTGATGCGTCGAATACAACTCGGAGCTTAGTTGTCACACTATCAGGTCGCACTACAGCTTGATGCGGCAAATAATATGATTCCGATTCGAGTGCGTTTTCCTCCGTCACCGCCAACATATGTCCTTGCTGCTCGTAGTCTTACATGAAATCCACGTAGCTCGCCCTTAACGTTGGATCTTTACTCAACCGTCGTTCTAGCGCAATAAATCGCCGATATGCCGAATCTTTCGAATCGCCTAATTTCACGCTCATGCGTACTGGTAGATGAACAATAAATCTTCCTGTCTCGTCTCGTTCTGTAGTTTCAATAAACTTCGTCTCGCATTCAACGTCTTCTTTCGTGAATTGACAGGCTTCGGGAACCGTTTCCTGCTTCCAAAACCGCTCGACTTGTTCGCTCAACGTTTGATTCGACACGAGCAGACATGACGACGAAAATTAGCTTCATCGTCGTTTAGGGAACCTCCTACTATCCAGCCAAACTTTGTATTTTGCAGCGCAGGTTGTCCGTTTATGCGATTTCGCGGTGCGCCTAGAAGTATTTTCCAATATAATTCTGCGCCAATCAATAGATCAATCGATCCCGGTTCCTGGAAAATAGGGTCTGCCAGCGAAATATCCTTCGGTAACGTAATGCCTTTCATTTCGATCCTTTTTTGCGGTAAATCTTCTGTTATCGATGGTAAGACGAGACACTCGAGTATTGTCGCGAAATCATTATGCATTGACGCAAGTCTTACTTGCGCGGCTTTTCGTATTTTTGTTCTCGACTGACTGACACCGCAGATATCTCGATCTTCTGATCGACATGAACTTAAGTTTTCGTATTATTTTTTCCGTGATTAAATTTGATTGCGATCCAGGATCAAGTAATGCCCTGCAAATCTGCTGGTTGCCATCTTCATCTTGTACATAGACTCGAGCTGTTGACAGTACCACACGGGACGCTGGTCTTTGAGCGTATTATACTCCTGCCGAGGTCTCCTCATCTCTCGAAACCTTTGTCATCGGTATGGCTTTCGTGGATAAATTCTCTGAGCAAATTATCACTACTGATGTATCCGTTTTTTCGTTCTCTCGCGACGATGTTTCCGTTTCTCTGTGTAGCATAGTGTTGTGCTTGCCTTGACATTTTTTACACGAGGATGCCTTGCAATTATTTGCATAATGCCCTGGGTTGAGACAATTTACGCAGAGTTGCTTTTCTCGAACCAATTGAAATCTTTCCGATGTTGCCGTTTTGAGCAACTCATCGCATTTGTATGCTGGATGATCTCCGTTGCAAATCTTACAACTCGATGATGTCGAAGCAAGAGAAACCTTTTTCTCGATCCTCTTCTGCTGCTGAGGCTTTTGCACTGTAGGCTTTTCCTTTGAGTTGTTCAAGACTCTGAGCATGTGACAACGTTCCGTCAAAAATTTGATAAATTCATCCAGTCGTGGCATATTGTGAGGTGTCTTACCTTCAACAATGTTCTGCCAATCGCGCTGCTCCGTGAAATCGAGTTTTTTTTTTGCCAGATGTATTATGATTGTCTCCAATTCAAATACGGGCTGTTGCAACACTTCGAGCGATTTGAAGTGTGTCTGAATATGCCAAATAAATTGTCGGATTGATTCAGCTTTATTTTCCTTCGTGATATTCGAAAATTGTAACAATTCGTCGAGATGTGTCTCGATTATGATCATCTCATTGTCATAAGTGTCCTTGAGCAGTTTCCATGCACTCTCATTGTTCGCGAGCGAATCCGACAGTGGACAGTAAGAGCGGAAGGTCTTTCAGTAAAAAAAGTGCGCCACGTTTGACAAAACGAAAAGTGACATTTATTAAAGTCAAACTTAAAAGACAAGTGTTTAGTGCAGCGATTGAGTGATTCGCGGAACAGCGGTCTTCGCGAGCGGAATCGCGAGCGATGCAGCGATATAAAAGCGTTTTCCGAATTCGTAAGCGGTCGTATAATGCGGTTAATCAGCGGTTTTATCTAAGAGATTGCGGAAAGTCCAAGAGAGTAAGCGATCGTTATAAGCGGTTTTTACTATGCGGAGCGGTTGTAACTAAGCGGTTTGACAAAAAGTGCGAGACTTCGGCTTGCTCGCGTGCGGTGCCCGTTATAAGGCGAGCGGAATTTTGGGCCCGTTGCGACGTGGCCCAATAAATTTGATTGTTTAGCGGTGACCTCATGGCGCCGCGCGTAATTGGCCGCCGATGAGGCCTGACGTCGGCTTTTTCGCGGTTGCCATGCGCGCAGTCTTTTTAGAACAGCTGATTGGCAATCAGCTGTTCGTGACGTATGGGCGCGCATGCCCGTGCGTCGCGCTGATTTTGTCGACGGTTGACGTTGTTATTGTCACTGTTTATGACACGCGTTTCTTATGCTCCAAAAAAAATTGGAGATAATACGAACGATCGAGTTTTTCTGAAAAATAGACATCTCGAGAAGTTTCTCGACGCCCGTTAAATTCGAATTTGCGAATTTACAACATATTGAAAAATGCGGATTTTACTTGCGAATAATTTTTAAGCGAAATGATATTTCGGTTTTCGAACATCCCGCCCGCCTCGTCAGTACGTGACGAAATTTGCGAATGTGTTCGGGCGCGGGCAGGTGTCGCGAACGGTCCGATTGATGAGTTGGTGATAGTGATCATGAATGGAATGCGTGACGTAGTACAAAGACACGTGTCGTTCAGTTTATTCGTGTCTTTCGCGAGAATAGTATCGTGTGAAGTAAAGAGATTTATACAGTGATGAATGATGAGAAAATGTACAGTGAATTTGTGAATAATCTCGCGAGTGCAGTGAAATGTTAACGTGAACGTGAAATTGTGGTGCAAGAGAGAGAACAGAGAAATCAGAGAAAAAAAAAGAGACTGATGACACGGCTCGCGGATCTCGCATAATATCGAATGTGCTTTAATATAATTACATGTGATTAAGCGCGTACGATTCCCGGAATTATGATACCGTGAAACATAATGTGAGTGAATATTGTACAATGTGGATGAGACATGAAAGAAAGTTCGGGTTTCGTGAGAGCTCACGAATCCGAGTGCGTTGGAGATGCTGCGGTGTCAGTTCCTGGCAAGAGGATGATCTTCGCGAGTGGCCGAACGAACTCCGAGGATGCTGTGCGCACGGTGACCACGCGTGTCACGCCGTCGTCTCCCGGGTGCAGTGCCGTGATTCGGGCGAGTGGCCACCTGGTTGGAGGTGTTGTCTCCGCCCGCAGGAGGCACAGGTCGCCGACGCTTGGGCCGGTCTCGCTCCTCTGCCATTTCGGTCTGCCAGCCAGCGTCTGAAGATATTCGCGCGACCACCGTTCCCAAAAGTGATCGCGCATTTTTTGAAGAAGCTGCCATCGTGACAGCGTGTTCTCTCTCTCGGTGGCAAGCGACGGCTCGGGGACGGCCAGAAGGGGAGCTCCGATCAGGAAATGACCGGGTGTGAGTGCCGCCAAGTCGTCCGGATCGTCGGTCAGTGGTTGAAGCGGGCGCGAATTGAGGCACGCCTCCACCTGTGTGAGAAGAGTCGTCATCTCCTCAAAGGTGAGCGTTGCCTCGCCGATGACCCTTCGAAGGTGATGTTTCGTAGACTTGACGGCTGCCTCCCAAAGTCCGCCAAAGTGAGGAGCTGCGGGCGGATTAAACCGCCACTTTATGCCGTCTGAAGCTGCTGCCTGTGCGATGCGACGGCCGTCGGCAGTTGAGGCGCGAAACATTTCTCGGAGTTCTCGGCTTGCTCCGATGAAGTTAGTGCCGCAGTCCGAGAACACCTCGTGGCAGAGTCCCCGTCTGGAAACGAAGCGACGGAAGGCAGCCAGGAACGCCTCAGCTGTGTAGTCGGAGACCACTTCTAGATGAACTGCCTTGGAGCTAAGGCAGACAAAAACAGAAATAAAACCTTTGTTTGCTCGATGGCCTCGTCCCTTGCTGGTCCGGATGAGGATCGGACCGGCGTAGTCGACTCCGGTACGCAAAAATGGACGCGCCGGAGTCACTCGCTCCTGGGGGAGGTTGCCCATCAGTGGCTGCGGTGCGGTGGCTCGCCATCGGGTGCACGTGACGCATTGATGGATGGACTTCTTGACGATGGCTCGACCTCGCGGGATCCAAAACCGTTGGCGCAGTAGCCCGAGGGTGAGCTGCACTCCTCCATGTAGAGTCCTACGATGGCAGGAGTCCACCAGGAGCCCAGCCATCCAGGAGTCCGGCGGAATGATGATTGGGTGCCGTTCATCGTGAGACAGGATGGCGTGTTTGAGACGGCCTCCGACTCGCATTGTGCCGCTGTCGTCCAGATAGGGGCTCAGCTTGGTGAGCGGACTCCGTGGTGGCAAAGCACGTCCTCTGCTCAGTGATGAGACCTCGGTTGTGTAGTGCAGTGCCTGCGAAGTTCGAGCCCATCGTAAAAGTGCGTCTTCGATTTCGCGTGGCTCCAGAGTTTGTGCGACGTCTGTGGCGTTGTGCATTTTCCGTGCGATTTTGCGCCAACGAAGACACCAGGCCGTCACCCTGAGTAGCCGGTGCAAGGACGAGAAACGGAGAATGAGTTCTGGCTCGGTGATGGCCTTGACGGAGGTATTGAGCGAGCCGGCGGCTCGTTGCTCCGGCACCTCCAAGTTTGGCAAGACGCAGTCGTCGCTCGGCCAAAGTGCCTTGTCACTCCGCAGCCAGGATGGTCCGGTCCACCAGAGCGGATGGCCGATCAAGTCACCCGGTTGGGTTCCTCGGGAGGCGCAGTCGGCCGGATTGTCCTTTCCCGGCACATGCCGCCATCGAGCGTCGGGCAGTTGGACCTGGATCTGTGACACCCTGTTGGCCACGTAGGTCTTCCAGCGGGAGGCATGCCCCTGGATCCAGCTCAGCGCTACCCTGGAGTCAGATCACAGGAAGACTGGCGCTGTGGGCAAACCCAGGAGAGTGTGCGTGTGAGCAGTGAGATTCGTTAGTAGGGTGGCCGCGCACAACTCGAGTCGCGGAAATGACACTGGCTTCACCGGAGCGACCTTGCCCTTGGCAGCCAGCAAGTGAAGTGCGGTGTCATCTTCAGTGGTGGAGCGGAGGTACACCACCGCGGCGTATCCTCGCTCCGAGGCGTCGGCGAACCCGTGGAGTTCGATCTGTGCGTGTGGTCCGTCGCTGCCCAACCAGCGAGAGACCCTGATCTCGTTCAGCCGCGGAAGGTCAGAGAGGAGGTTCTTCCAGGACAGGGCGTCTGCCGACGGAAGAGGAGCGTCCCAGTCCAGCTTCTTCAGCCAGGCGGACTGGATCAAAATTTTAGCTCGCATTGTGACCGGAGTGAGCCACCCTAGAGGATCAAACAGCCGTGCGGTCTCGGACAGAACGCGTCTTTTTGTGAACTCGGTGAAGTGACGTGCTTGCACCGAGAAAGTGAAGTGATCACTGGCCGGGTGCCAGTGGAGGCCCAGTGTAGCGTGGCTTTCGTGGGACCACGAGTGCGGTGAGCTGGTGATCCAGTGTTCTGGTGGGACTCCAGACAGGATACCGAGGTTGTTGGCCCCCCACTTCCTGAGCGGAAACCCGCCCGCCGTGCAAAGACCGCGTAGTTCCCGCTGCAACGTGGTGGCCTCCGAGATGGTGCTTGCTCCGGTGACGACGTCGTCCACGTAAGTATCGCGGCGTAGTGCTACCGCTCCGCGCGGAAATTGCGAACCCTCGTCGTCAGCGAGCTGGTGTAGGGTCCGTATGGCGAGAAATGGCGCGCACGCCAAGCCATACGTGACCGTTCGTAGGCGGTACTCGCGGACGTCGTCGGTGACTCGGTGCCGCCAGAGTATCCGCTGGTGGTCGCGGTCCTCCTGATGGATGAGGATTTGGCGGTACATCTTTTCGATGTCCGTCACAAAGACATAGCGGTGCCAACGCCAACGAAGGAGCACGTCGGCGAGGACTGGCAGGAGGTTGGCGCCCGTCAATAAGTTGACGTTGAGGGACGCGCCCGAGATCGAGAGCTGCGAGCCGTTGAAGACGACCCTGAGCTTCGTTGATGTGCTCGTTTCCCGCAGCACTCCGTGATGCGGTAAGTAGCACTTAGCGGTGTTTTCTTGTTCGGATGAGGTGTTTACGACTTCCATATGTTGCAGGTCTTCATACTCCTGCATGAAGCTGCGGTAAAGATCGCCGAATCGAGCGTCCTTGGAGCAGCGGCGCTCCATGGCGTTGAGCAGACGTTCGGCCGGCTTGCGGGTCTCGGTGAGAGAGGGCGGTGCTCCAGCGAACGGCAGTCTCACTACGTACCGTCCGGTGCTGGTGCGTGCGTGCTCGCGGGTGAAGAGGTCTTCGCACCTCTTCTCTTCGGCGGTGAGAGCGACGGGAGCGGCAGGCTCTCTTTCCTGCTCCCAAAATAGCTGCACCAGGTCGTTTAGGTGGTGATCGACCGAACATTGGTGGGTATTTTGGTTGCCTTGGGTCGTAGCCCTGTTACCTCCTGACAGGATCCAGCCGAGTGAGGTTTGCTGCGCGATGGGCTCGTCCCTGCGCCCCTTGCGAAGACCGTCTTGGAGAATGGCGGAGTACACGTCCGCGCCGAGCAGTAACTCGATGGGATCTCGGTCGAGGTACTGCGGGTCCGCCAGAGAAAGACCGCGAATGTGTGGCCAGGTGATGGTACTTCTCACGATGGGACCCTGGTATGTCGATAGGCGCGGAAGGACGTACGCCATGACTGGAAGCGTGGCCCCTGTCACTCCAGAGGCGAGGCTTAGAGATAGCCTTCCGCGAGTAGCTCCGGATGCTCCTCCAACCCCGGCGATGATCATCGAGGATCGGATCCGCGGCAGACGCAAGCGTTGCGCCAAGGTCTCGGAGACCAGAGAGACTTCCGATCCCTGGTCGATCAGCGCGCGAACGTCCTGAGGCCTCCCCAGGTGATCCGTAACAGTGACGCGTGCGGTGGCGAGGAGGATCGCCTTGCGGTCTGACGCGACTCGTTTGGCCGACAATGAGCTTGCTCCGTCGGCTGGTGCGTATGCGTCGTGGAGTAGCGTATGGTGTCGTGACTTGCACGTGAAGCAAGTCTTCACCGACTGACACTTGGCGAGGAAGTGATTGCCAAGGCAGTTGAAGCACAGTCTGTTTGCTTCTACGAAGTTCTTTCTGTCGCTCGCGGTTTTCGACTTGAATTCCGTGCATTGCATAAGGGAGTGCTTGCCCTTGCATGCTGCGCACGTCGAGGAGTCGGATGTGCGCTTCACGAAATGCGATTTCGCGGATTTCGATGGTCCTCCGGATTTCGCAACGGAGTTCGGATGCACGGCGTTGAGTGTGAGGATCTGATCGGACATGAAACCCAACAGGACGGCATTACTCGGCGGATCGACGGAACCGCGTATGGAGGACTCCCATTCCATCCGAGTTTGCGGATCGAATCGATCGACGAGCAGGTGATTGAAAAGGTCCATCCCGTGCGTGGCAATGGGCCTATCGATGCTCTCCTGAGCGTTGATGGCAGTCGTGGCGGCGTTATAGAGGCGACTTAGCTCGTCGGCGGTTGCGGCTTTCATTTTTGGCACGGCGGTACAAGCGGCGAAGTTAGCGCGAATGAGTTCCCGTTTGTTCTCGTAATGCGAGCTCAGAATCGTCCACGCCCGCTCATAATTGCCCCCGACAATCGGTAATGACCGGATTAATTTTTCCGCAGGACCTTGTAAGCTGGTACGGAGGTAGTGGAGCATTTCCACGTCAGAGATAGACGGATTGTCTCCTATAATGGACAGGAAGATGTCGCGAAACGCTGGCCAGTCTCCGTACGCGCCAGAGAACGTCTGGAGCTTTATCCGCGGCAACGATGTCTTGAGCGCGTGCTCCTGGTAAGCCTCGGTCTTCGGCACGCTGGGCGGCTCGCTTTTGAGTTTGTTCGCGTACCCGACTAACGTGCTCCGCTGTGTCACGTAAGTTGATTCCGCAATGTCAATAAAATCAGCTTTTGCGTACTCACTGTCGAGATATTTCTCTTTCAGCGCAGTCCTGATGAGTTCATGCTGAGCCTCGAACTTGTTCCACAGCGTCTCGAGGAGGTGGAGGCGAGCTTGGATGGCTTCGGCGGTGATGTTTGAGACGCCCATCTTGCGCAGATTGTCCACGGAGCGAGACATTCGCCCGTGGACATCATTCTGCGCCTCCAGCAACGCCTTCAAATCGGCACTCATCTTCACTAATTGTCTTTCTGTTCAGGTTCGCGCACTGGACGACACACGTGAATTTCACCCACGAACTGCGGAAGCGGATGTTAATCCGGCTCGAAGGACCAGAAATGTTCGCGAGCGAATCCGACAGTGGACAGTAAGAGCGGAAGGTCTTTCAGTAAAAAAAGTGCGCCACGTTTGACAAAACGAAAAGTGACATTTATTAAAGTCAAACTTAAAAGACAAGTGTTTAGTGCAGCGATTGAGTGATTCGCGGAACAGCGGTCTTCGCGAGCGGAATCGCGAGCGATGCAGCGATATAAAAGCGTTTTCCGAATTCGTAAGCGGTCGTATAATGCGGTTAATCAGCGGTTTTATCTAAGAGATTGCGGAAAGTCCAAGAGAGTAAGCGATCGTTATAAGCGGTTTTTACTATGCGGAGCGGTTGTAACTAAGCGGTTTGACAAAAAGTGCGAGACTTCGGCTTGCTCGCGTGCGGTGCCCGTTATAAGGCGAGCGGAATTTTGGGCCCGTTGCGACGTGGCCCAATAAATTTGATTGTTTAGCGGTGACCTCATGGCGCCGCGCGTAATTGGCCGCCGATGAGGCCTGACGTCGGCTTTTTCGCGGTTGCCATGCGCGCAGTCTTTTTAGAACAGCTGATTGGCAATCAGCTGTTCGTGACGTATGGGCGCGCATGCCCGTGCGTCGCGCTGATTTTGTCGACGGTTGACGTTGTTATTGTCACTGTTTATGACACGCGTTTCTTATGCTCCAAAAAAAATTGGAGATAATACGAACGATCGAGTTTTTCTGAAAAATAGACATCTCGAGAAGTTTCTCGACGCCCGTTAAATTCGAATTTGCGAATTTACAACATATTGAAAAATGCGGATTTTACTTGCGAATAATTTTTAAGCGAAATGATATTTCGGTTTTCGAACACTCATAGTTTTCATCTGAAATTTTAAAACCTTGAAATACTTGTCGAGCTTCACCTTAAAGCACCCCCACCAGGTATTGATGGTTTTGCACCGGCGAGAGATCCTCATCATTATGAATTGTCGATTCGAAACTATTCTTGAAAAACATCCATTTTGTGTATTCTCCGCGAAATTCAGGGAGTTTTATTTCCGGTAGCTTGGGCTTGGCTCTTCTTACATAATTTTTTTCGTCCTGACGATTGTTACCTTGATTCAATTCTAATGTTCAGTGTTCTCGTGCCCTATTGGCTCTGTCTATTATACCGTGAGCCTTCGCCGCCACGTCGTAGTACATTGCTTCAAACACTGCACGTTCAGCCTCGCTGTTGCTTTGAGCTTCCCGCAACTCCTCCTCGGTTAAGTTTTCCTGCATGCTCTCGAGAGAACCTTGAAGTTCTTCAAATTTATCCCATAATTCTTGTAATTTCTCTAATCGTACTCGTGCTTCAGCTACTGTTGACTCAGCTGTTGTACTGAAAAATGTCTGAATACGAGTAAGTTGCGCTTTCACTTGACCGCGTTTCATTCTCAACTGCTTAGGTTCCATTTTTCTTTATTTATTTGGATAAGAGAAGGATGAGAGAATGAGCGAAGGAGAAGATGAGCGACTCACTTACCTAATATTTGCCGTTATCTCGTTACGTATCGTCGAGGTTATGCCGTGTGTTTACGCGCCGTCCAATGCCGCGTCGATTCTCGTGTTGTTGAGGTTATGCCTTGAATGTGCGTGTCGTCCCACGCCAATGCCTAATTCTCGTCTTTGAGGTTATGTCTCGACTGCGCGTCGTCCACCGCCACGCCGTATCCTTGTGTATGTGAGACTCTGTCTCTTTCGATGTGTGAGTATTCAATATACTCGTTCCTCTGTGCGAATATCACCGAGGTGATATGTACATGTGCACTACACCCGTTACGATACTTGTTACCGAACGATTGTAATACGTTCACTATATTATTGTTTGTACGTCGTGAAACGTTTTCGTGTCTTTCACCGTAGCCGCAACGCTCGCCACGCGCTCGACTCTTCGATGTATTGTTCTTTTCCACCAAATTTCGACACAAACTCTTTTTCTCAGATTTGGTTCGTTGCTTCTAGTTGGGCGCCAATTTTGTTATTGAGTGATTAATAACTGCTGTCTTATTTTAACTTTGTCTTTATTTAACAATCACATATTTTTTTAATCACATTGTTCTCGCGTGCACACGCTCTCTCGCCATCTTGCTATCTATCTCTCTCCTTCATCTACGTTCCCTATTCCCGTGCGCTCTGCCCTCCATTTAGCGCTACAATCCTTAACAATATTTATATGAGCATTATTAAAAGAAATTTGGTAAAGAAAATATGATTTTTTGAAATATACTAGTTGATTGCATGGAATATACATTGTTTCTTATTACAAATGTAATATATTAACACTTATCAAAAATGTAATATAATAACAATTCGAATTATTTTTGTTTTTACGGATATTTTACGATAGATAAAACTGTAAACACTTCAATAACATAAGAAATAATTACAGAAAATTAAGAAATTTCTAACCTTTTGTGTTGTGTGAGTTTATGTCACATAAATACTTACTGATTTTATCATATACAATTAATGAGCCGTCAAAACTGGTGATTTTATTGTCTTTCGATTTGCACAATTGATGCCTTTTAGCATCTAAAATTAATTTCTTTTCCGAGAACATTTTTGTACGTAAAATATTCATGTATTTTAGATTAGATTATATTTTAGATTATTTGTTCACTGATGCTGAAAAAATTTCCTGCTGAACACAGCCTATGCTTGTGTCGATTTGTATCGCTAGTAATCTTTATACGTCATCACCACCCAAATCACCCGACTCCATTGTTTCACTCTCCCGGGTGGATAGAGTGGTAATCTGAACGCTTCACTTGAGAGTCCAGCAAAAGTACTTAGGAGGAATCTGAACGCTCTCTAGATGTACCCGGGTGGGAAATCGGAACACAGCCTAAGAGGGCCCAAGGAGTATGACTCCGGGTCCTGAAAGTGAGGGCGCGCGGGCGTGAGTCGTCGTCGTCAGCGCGCGGCCCGCTGATTCTCAGGAAGTAATAGCGCGGATCCCTGGTGGTCGACACACGGGCGAGATGTAGAAGACGCAAGAGATTTTTTAATGTATTTGCCTAGATCGCAACATGGCGACCAGCAGAGCCTCACAATACCTTGCTGGTCCCTGCCAGCGAGGTGTGCATAAAGTGCACTTTCCCTCTTATAAAAAAAATGTATATTGTACCATCGGTGGTATCGATGAAGAGCAAATGTTATTGAAAATATATTTTTGGTGCAATTACATAATATTGTAGATTACAAAGAATTTGGAAATAAAAGTATTTTTTCAACTCTAATTAATCAGATTAATGAACTTCAAACTAATGGTATAAATATTAGCTAAACTAAAATAACTAATGGCTAAATATTTTAAATTTGGAGAAAAATTTTGTGTTATTGCATATTCTTGAGGACAATTTAGGACTTCATACCATATTCGGATTAAGTACAAGTTTCAATTCCAATTATTTTTACAGAATTTGCCTAATGTATACGACAAAAACAAGAAGAAGCAAAATTACTTCGAAATATAGAAAATTAGATGTCATTGATCAAAAACATGGTATTGTCGAGGAATGTGTCTTTCATTCAATAGCAAATTTTTACATAACCAAAAATATCAATCATGTTGATGCATGATTTATTTGAAGGAATTTGTCACTACGATTTAGGTCAACTTTTATATACATTAATAAAGAAAGAACAATTATTTTCTCTTAAAATATTAAATAATAGAATGCGCTTTTCTGGTTATGGAACCATTCTATAAATATAGCCTTTAATTAATGCAGATGCTATAAAAAACATATTTCTGATTTAAAATTAAAATTTGGTTTAAATCAGAATAGAGTTAGGGTATTTCTGAAGTGGAGCCCCACCGTAGGGGAGGCAGAACCCATTGTAGCCATGCATGTACTTTGCAAGATAAAACGAAATTCACATGGGTTTGCAACTTTTCACGCAAAGCAAGATTCACCCTAAACCAAATTTTCGTTTTAAATCAGAAATAGGTTTAGATTAGAGTTAGGTTGTGGTCGGACGACTTAATATTGGGTAAAAATATCCGAGGATGTAGTTCTCTTACCTTTAGTAAGTACGGTCGCCAGCTTATTTATCCACCAATAAGCAAGGATTTTGGGCTGGGATAAGCCCAACGCCAGAATCAAGATCCCTGGAATATTCCACTGGCCTCGCCTAGCTGCGTCACGCCACCGTATCGGGTTACAAGATGGCCGCTGACTGCGTCTCAACGATGGAAATTTCCGACGTATTCCCGTCGTAATTCCACTCGTTCTAATATTTCTTTTTCTGTTTCAGGTCGCCGCTGGACGATGGACTTCGCCGCTGAACAACACTGACAGGATGACGTCACCGCTATGGATTCCTCCTCAGGTAAGTCACCTTTTAATTTCGAAATATTTGTTTCACAAATATTTCTTTTCAGATCACTCCCGGATGGATTAATCACTACCGGATTTAAGGATCTTGGAATTTATCGCTTGGATAAATGATAACTGCTACCGTTCAAATTATATATACAGGGTGACCCATTTTAACTTAGGCAGCCAAATAACTCGAAAAATAAGCAAGATAGAGAAAAATGTTTTAGACAAAAGTTGTATGGTTTCGAGGGGGCCATAAGATGGTATCATTGGTTTGACCTTGAAGAGTCATTTGAAGGTCACGTGAAGGTCACTTCAATTTTTTTAAATGGAATACCCTATATATTTTTGTACATTCTTGTAGCTTATTTCGAGAGCTTTCCAAAACACTATAATTAAGTACCTTTCCGTTAAGTACTTTTTGAGTTATGATGCTTGAAATAATTTCTTAATTTTACATAAACCGTAAAATATCTTGTAAAATATTCATTTTTCGATTATCTTACCTTAATACTTTTATGTACAAAATAATGAGAGGAATCAATTGGTGTAAAGAAAACACATAGTTGTTTTTAAGAAAAAATATGGAATTGTTAATTGCAAATTACATATTTTTTCTTCGAAACAACTATGTGTTTTCTTTACACCAATTGATTCCTCTCATTATTTTGTACATAAAACTATTAAGGTAAGGTAATCGAAAAATGAATATTTTACAAGATATTTTACGGTTTATGTAAAAGTAAGAAATTATTTCAAGCCTCATAACTCAAAAAGTACTTAACGAAAATGTACTTAATTATAGTGTTTTGGAAAGCTCTCGAGATGAGCTACAAGAATGTACAAAAATATATAGGATGTTCCATTTAAAAAAATTGAAGTGACCTTCACGTGACCTTCAAATGACTCTTCAAGGTCAAACCAATGATACCATCTTATGGTCCCCTCGAAACCATACAACTTT
This sequence comes from Camponotus vicinus, assembly GCF_025532165.1. Taxonomy (NCBI): domain Eukaryota; kingdom Metazoa; phylum Arthropoda; class Insecta; order Hymenoptera; family Formicidae; genus Camponotus; species Camponotus vicinus. The sequence goes on along the minus strand of NW_028141980.1, from coordinate 5,223,923 downwards.
TGTCTAAAACATTTTTCTCTATCTTGCTTATTTTTCGAGTTATTTGGCTGCCTAAGTTAAAATGGGTCACCCTGTATATATATATATATTTATATATTTAAAATAAAATAAAATATAAATGAACTTTGGATTCTACAGTTATTTCACACTTGGACATGCAAGTCCTCGTAAACACAATATCGCCGTGTACGCGGAACAATATTCACGTTACTTCGTTATTTCTATGGAAAATTCCGATAAACTTGCTACACGCTTGCTACCGAAATATCGCAACAAAGGCATCCGGGAAAAAGCTCTCGGATTTATTTACAATATATCGCCGTGTACGCGGAACAATATTCACGTTACTTCGATTATTTCTATGGAAAATTCCGTTTGACTCACTACAAGCTCGCGAACGAAATATCGCAACGAAGACATCCGGGAAAAAGCTTTCGGATTTATTTACACTATATCGCCGTGTACGCGGAACAATATTCGCGTCGTTTCGTTTCTATTTATGGAAAATTCCGACAAACTCACTATACGTTCGCTATCGAAATATCGCAACGAAGACATCCGGGAAAAAGCTGTCGAGTGAGCTCTGCAGCCCCTTATATAGGCCACCCCACTCTTCGCTATCCCCACCACTAACGCTTTCTCGGCGGCTCGGTCTGTTTTTAATCGCTACGCGCTATTGGTCGGATCGTTTTCGCTTGCGTATTCGCCTTTCTGGTGTGCGCAGTCGCACTGCGCATGCGCACTTCGTCCTTTCACATGCGCAGACGCTTAGCACCTGTGCAGTCACCCTTATTCATCTTTTTCGTATGCGCAGTCGCACTGCGCATGCGCAATTCGTCTTTTCATATGCGCAGTCACTCAATACCTGCGCAGTCAGTATTATACAGTCTCTTTTTCTTAATAATACTTAATATTAGTATAATATGTCTTAATCTATACTCTTAACATATTATTATTATTATTTTAACATTTTAACTCTATTTTATTACTCTATTACGCTTAAGTGCACTTTCGACGTACACTTTTTGCACTTTTTGGGCTATTATCTTTAAAGTGCTTCCCATTTCACACTTTTTCTTATTTTATAGGTTAGGATACTAATTTACATGACTTTATACATATAATAATCATATATGTATTTAAATCTTATTACTATAAAATATATTTTGTATTTTGGAGGGTCAGAATTATTTTTGTCCTCCTTCCTGTCCTCGTCATTCTTGGTCATCCTGTCCAAGGTCCTGAACGGTATTAATTTTCCTTTTGGGCTCATAATCATTGCCTTGTCCGTAGATTTATACTTATCTACGGTTTCTTTCGTCTGGGTTGCCCCTGATGTTCCAGGTGTTGGTTCTATCATTCCTGAGTCCTGGGGAGCCGAGGTGTTCTGCAACTCCGGTTGCATATCCCCCGCCACCGTCTTGCCGCGACTTCGAGGTGAGACGTCTTCTTCTTATCTTTATTTTCTGTAGAATTCGGGCTTCTTTGTCGTTTTGACGATTGCAATTCTCTGGCTCTTTGTATTATTTTAATCTCTTTGATTTTAGGTTTATTCGCTTTTATTTTCTTAGCCAATTTTTCCATCGAAATATTTTCTTGGTCGTTTAATGGATTCTTCATTGTTATATCTTCCAAAACTCGTCCTTTTTCCGACGATTTGCGCTCGATGGATTCTGTTGCACCTTTTTCTTTGTCTCCGTATTCATGGATTATTTTCCATTCTTTGCCCTTCATTTCGAACGTACCTTTAATTTTTCTTGTATCGTCCGCTTGTTTTGTCAGTTTTTCCGTCATTACTTTAGTTGTGATTCGGTAATGCGGTTCACCAACTTCATTTTTCAGAATTGATGTATCCTTGTAGGTATTTGTCGCGTTCATCATTCTGAAGTTATCGTAGATCGATGACAAGATCATTGTCGTTCTATCTGTTTCTTCTTGCCATTCCTTGTCTAGTTGTTCAACGTCGAGTTTCTTGTCCTCTACGTCGTCGTCTGATGAGATTACACATTCTTTCAATAAAGCTATCCTTTGTAGTCTTAATTGTTCGATGGCTTTTTCGTTCGCTTTAATAGTAGCCTTTTCCAATGATCTATCCTCTTCTTCTTTGAGGACATCCTTCTTACCGGAATCATTGTTGTTGTTATCCATTGTCTCTTCTGCGTCGCAATCGATATACGTGTTTCTTCCTGTACGCTCGTCAGTAGACTGGTTTCCACTTGACACTCGTGGCGCTGTCTTCTTGAAGGTTAGGTCGGTTTGTTCGTTATTCGGACGCGTATTGACATTGGCGATTCTTTCTAGTAATTTCCTTTCTAATTGGCTAATTACTATTTCTTTATATTTTCTAATTGAATTAAGTAAATCTTGTTTTAGATCTACTTCTTTTTTAATCACATACGTTTTATTCGCATTATCGCTTATTGGTGTGCTCGTGATTAGATTTAATTTATTTAATAAATTAATTTTAGGTATTAAATTAGAATCTGTATTTTCGCAGATAGAATATGGCTCGCATTCTGATTTTTCTATTTGATCGCTCGCACTTAATTCTAACGCATCTTTATTTAACTTAATGTTCTTAAATTGTTCATCTGCACTTTCTTGCACTTTAATGTCTTTCGACTGTTCGTTATTATTCTTATAACTATTTCGCACGCAAGTTTTCTTACTTTCTACGCACGCATCGTTCTTAATTTGTCCTTTTGTCATATTTTGAATTTTTCTTTCGCAATTTAACGCTACTTTAATTTTATCGCGCACTGACTCTATTTCGGTTCTAGCATGACTTATTTCATCATTTTTCGCGTTCTCTATTGCTTTTTTGTTAATATCATCGCTCGAAATTGACTTTTCGCGAACTGCACTTTCTACACTTTTTTCAGTGATATCTGCACTTTCGGGTTCTTCTTTGATTACGATGATTTCTACGTCCTTCCCTTCGGATTTCGGCTCGTTCGGATGTCGTTCTTCCTTCTCGGGCTCGTTCGACGTTCTCTTTCCTCCGGATCGCCGCTCCTTGGATTCCGTTTGTTTTTCTTGGTTTCTCAGACATTCCGCAACTTTGTCATCTGGGTTGTACTGCGTTTTTTATTCCATCTTGTTAATTGAAAATCATTGTCTGATTTATCTTGGGCTATATTCTTTAGTCCAAGTTTTTTACATACATGACGTCCCATAATTATGTATGTTTTATCATGTTGTATTACTACGGCTTCTTCGTAGGTTTTTTCGAATTTTACTTCGATTTTAATTCCGACTGCTTTGAATCTAATCTTCTTTTCGTTTCGAGGATACGAAGGTATGCTTTTCGTATCGTAGATTCTTTTGAGTCTTCCGTTTTTCTTTTCAATGAGTTCTAACGCTTTTCTCGTGATCACGTTAAACTCACCTCTGAAATCTGGTAATATTTTCAACGGTATTTCGTTAACTAACCCGTCGATTCTTATTTCCTTTTCTTTTTCGAAAATAAATCGTGATATGCGTATTATGTGCCGCATTCCCTTTTCGCTGATTTGTCCTGATCATTTTCTTTTCAGGCTCCTTTCCACGCTGGTTTCCAGGATGTCATCATTGGCTTCGTCGTCCTCCGCTGCTTCTGGTTGCTGCACCTGCTGCACTTCGGACTCCTGCTCTTCAGACTCGTTTCCGGATTTTTTGGTAAGTATATTTGATTTTTTACTCACTCTATCTAATTCTGTTTTCCTTTTCAGGTTTCTACAGAAATTTTCGATTTCCTGTCTTTGAGGTTCGTTTATTTCTCATTTGACTGAAATCATATTTCTTCTGGCCACCGGTTCTAATTTTGCTTCCCGATGTGGTCTTAATAATCGCGAATTGAATATTCCGATTGTACTTCCTTCTTCATCCTCCACGGCATAGGCATTTGGTCTTATCTGGGCTCTGATTTGATATGGTCCATCATAGACGAGATGTATCTTTTTCGTAAGCCTCCGGCTCGCATCGCTTCGTCGATGGATTTTCACCCACACTTTCTGCCCTTGAGTGTAGACTTCCGCCTCACCATGTTTATCGGTTTGCTTCTTTCTCTGTCCAGCTCGTTTTTTGAGAAAGCTGGCTGCACTTTCAATTTTTCTTTCCAGTAGTAGGTCCTCGTCCTCCTTCTGGTCTTCTTCTGGATATAATATAGGATCCATAGGTAAGTATCCCTCTTGTTCTGGGTGTAGTTCCAATGGTACACACTCCGTACTTCGATGTTTCGTCGAATTTATCGTTTTCTCCGTTCTGGGAATTATCTTGCCCCGGATGTGTGTCTATCATGTGCGTAAACTCGAATTATTCGTCCAAGCTCGCGCATCACCCTCTCGACTGGATTGCTCTGCGGGTTATATGGTGTGGTTCTTCTTATGGCGAATCCCATGTTCTCCGCGAACTCTCTCCATCGGTTGGTTATGAACTGACCTCCATTGTCGGATAGAATTTCCTCCGGCATTCCCAGTTGTGGAAAATGTTCCAACTGCAACGCGTCCATGATTGCGTCGAGTTTTTGGCTTCTCATTAGATGCAGTTTAGTTAGTTTCGAAAACTGATCCATTCGTCCAAAACGTTTGTGAGAAAGCCGCTTCTTAAATAAAAGCCAAAAACCATATCTGATAATTTCTGGAGAAATGACGAGAAGTTAGCTTCCCCGTTTTTAATTTCAATTCTATTTAAGTTCTGCAGAGGATGAATCAACGCGAAATCGTTTGTGAGTTACGAATATACTAATTAAAACGTTTGTGAGATCGTTGTTTCTTAAATAAAAGCTAATAACGTACAAGCTGGCCTAAAGGATTACATTCGAAAAACTCCTTAGCATAGAATAGACTGACCAATCAGAACAATGAAATTTATATTTCTTTTGACCTAATTGGTCAGTCGAAAACACTATTCTATTCCAAGGAGTAAGTTTTCGAACGCAACCAAGGGTGAAAGTTAATCTAAGAAGAGAACAAATTTTATTTTTGATGCTACTACTATTGCGTCAGGTGTGTTGTCATCCAGCATTGATTCATGCAATGTTGGATCAGAATGATATGAAACACTGGGATAATACGAAAAATGTGGATCCTGATTTATTGTCACAAGTGAGTAACATATCACTTAATTTTTAATTTGGTTTCGATGATTGTTTTGTAAATTCTATGATAATCAAAATACAATCAATTAAAATGTTATTATTTTAGAAAAATAAGTTTGTTGCGGTATTTAAATTTAGCAATTTTTTGTGTACACAAATACATTTTTTATTTCGAAATGGATCACGCAAAATAACTGCAAAATATTAATTTTTCTTTCGTAATTTTGGTACAACATTGATGTTTTTTATATGAATTGTATATATTTTCATATTTTTTGACTCATATTTTCTTATTCTATAAAACTTTTATTCTTATTTTTTCCAAATAGCAACAAAACTTTCGAAAATGTACAGAAACGTTAAGAGTATTTATAAAATAAGTGTAAATCCAATAATAATAATAAGTTCATGGTACTTATTATCTGTTCCTTTTTTTCTATTTCCAGATATAGAAACAATTTTCAAATTCTTAAAAATTACTGATGACGCGTGCCGATGTAAAAAGGCTTGAGATTTTAGTGCTTTTATTTTTGATGCTACTACTATTGCGTCAGGTGTGTTATCATCCAGCATTGATTCATGCAATGTTGGATCAGAATGATGTGAAACACTGGGATAATACGAGAAATGTGGATCCTGATTTATTGTCACAAGTAAGTAACATATCACTTAATTTTTAATTTGGTTTCGATGATTTTTTTGTAAATTCTATGATAATCAAAATACAATCAATTAAAATGTTATTATTTTAGAAAAATAAGTTTGTTGCGGTATTTAAATTTAGCAATTTTTTGTGTACACAAATACATTTTTTGTTTCGAAATGGATCACGCAAAATAACTGCAAAATATTAATTTTTCTTTCGTAATTTTGGTATAACTACATTGATGTTTTTTATATGAATTGTATACAGGGTTTGTCAAAAGTGTGGAAACCCCTAAATATCTCACAAACGGTGCATTTTAGAAAAAAATGTTTCAGGCAAAAGTTGTTTGGTTTCAAAGGGGCCATAAGACGGTACCATTGGTTTGACCTTGAAGAGTCATTTGAAGGTCACGTGAAGGTCACTTCAATTTTTTTAAATGGAACACCCTATATATTTTTGCACACTCTTGTAGCTTATCTCAAGAGCTTTCCAAAACACTATAATTAAATTCCTTTTCATTAAGTACTTTTTGAGTTATGAGGCTTGAAATAATTTCTTAATTTTACATAAACCGTAAAATATCTTGTAAAATATTTATTTTTCGATTATCTTACCTTAATAATTTTACGTACAAAATAATGAGAGGAATCAATTGGTGTAAAGAAAACACATAGTTGTTTTGAAGAAAAAATATGTAATTTGCAATTAACAATTCCATATTTTTTCTTAAAAACAACTATGTGTTTTCTTTACACCCCAAAAACCCCACAACCCTATAACCCCTTAAAACCTCATAACCCTATAACCTCACAATGCAGCATCAAAAGGACTTACAGATAAAACTTTAATCTTCGATCTAAAAGATAAAAAAACTACATCTTCTTTACAATCTTGAAACTCTCAAATGCAACTACAAATCAATGCCCTGGACGAAATTCTCGTTAAAAGTAACACAAGTGACCTTATCGGGTATTCTTATCGGGTTCTTTTGATGCTGCATTGTGAGGTTATAGAGTTATGAGGTTTTAAGGTTATAGATTTAAAGTTGATGGACTTATAAAGATGTTAGTTTATGGAGTTTGAACTCTGTAACATTCAGAATCAAAATCTTACGTATAAATTTTTCCGAAGTTGCGTTTCAGGCTCGTAGGGTTATGGGGTTATAGGGTTGTGGGGTTTTAAGGTTAATATTATCCAAGATTTAGGTTGGAATCTCACATGTCTGCTGTTTCATGCGTTTATTGGGTTATTGGGGTTTGAGAATTAGGGTTTTGAGGTTATGGACTTTTAGGTTATGAGATTTAGGGTTATTAGTTATCGTTTTTACAGTTAAAGGGTTACAAGGGTATAAAGTTATAAGGTTAAATGAGGTTTCATGGTTGATAAGGTTGGATTTTACCATGTTTAGCTATTTTTTGAGGTTAGGAAAAGTGCTGACGTGATAGAGAAAAATAGGTTGCAGATTCGGTTTCAGCGACCCCAAAAACATATTATGCACTAGGTCTGGTCCATGGAACCTTCCATCGATTTTATTTTGTGGTCCTGTGTAATTATATGAATTTTTGACGAAAAGCACCATTAATTAGCCCTTACGAAATAGAACGACGCAAGGGTTTAAGGGCCTGGGCATATAAAAAAACGTAAATAGTAAACAAATTAACAATCTTGTTACATTACTGTTAGGTTATTTTGTTACACTCCATTAATATTATCAGAATATCACAAAGTTATATTAACATTGATACAAGCATATTATGTAACAATTACACAATTTTTGTTACATAACTGTAATGCCAAAACGATATATAACAGTTATATTACCTGCATGTAGCAAATTTTACATTACATGTAACTTTCATGTTATATTGCCGTTATAAAACGTGTTCACTGGGTACTAATAATAATAGTCTTAAAGTGCGTAAAAATGTCGAAAAGAAAAGATTTTTGTGATTTATCAGCTCGCCAACAGCGTAGACGTATTGTTAACCTAACAAATGAAGAGGTTAACCTCACAATATTCAGTGAATTAAATGCATCGACAAATAGTATTGTTAATAATGATGCTGCTTTTATACCGAATCTTAATAATGATGGTATTGAATCTAAAAGTGATTACAGTAATTTTGAATCGTTAAGTGATATCGAAAGCGACGAAAATTTTACCGTAAAAATGCAAGATGATTCGACACATGATATTATATATGATATACGTTTTTGGATTTTAAAATATAATATAAGTCATGCAGCAGCAAATGATCTTCTAAAAATTTTGAAATAGTACGAACATCATAAAAGTTTGCCAAAAGATGTCAGATCTTTAATGAAAACACCACGAAATGTACAGTCGAATATCACACATATTTTCGAAGAGGGCAAATATATACATTTTGGTTTAGAAAAAGGCATCAGAGCTTCTATATACAAACATTATGTTAATTTACCGCAAGAAATATGTTTAAATTTTAATATAGATGGATTATCTGTATCCAAAAGTTCTTCTGGGCAATTTTGGCCTATTTTAGCTGCTGTAGTGGATAATGCCTTGTATACTGAGCCATTCACAGTTGGAATTTATTATGGTACCAAAAAACCAGAAAATGTAAATATTTTCTTACAGCCATTAGTTTTAGATATGTTGCTTATAAAGAATCAATGTGGTATATTTATAGATAAAAAACTTATTCCTGTAAAAATAAATGCTTTTGTGTGCGATGCACCAGCAAGAGCTTTTATCGCTGGAATAAAAAATCATACAGGATATTTTGGCTGTACAAAATGTATATGCAAAGGTGACTTTATTGAAAATAGGGTTGTTTTTCTAGAGTACAAATGCCCTCTTCGAACAGATATGCCATTTAAAAACAGAATGCAACCTGAGCATCATCGTATATCATCTATTCTTGAAAATACAGGCATCGGTTTGGTATCGCAATTACCCTTGGATTACATGCATTTAGTATGCTTAGGAATTATGAAAAGATTATTGCAATTCTGGGTACGAGGCAAAATGCATGTTCGAATAAAATCACACTTACTACAAAGTACTTCAGATACATACAAAAATATGAAAAAATTTATACCTTTAGAATTCGCTAGATACCCTCGGAGCTTATTTGAAATCGATAGATGGAAAGCTACGGAGTTCCGTTTGTTTATACTTTATACAGGACCAGTATTATTAAAAGATGTTTTGTCAAAACGTGTTTATGAACATTTTCTATGCTTAAGTGTATCAATTAGAATACTTTGTCATACACATATGTGTATTAGTCACCGATCATATGCACAGGAATTATTAATTTATTTTGTAAAAAATTATGGTGAATTATATGGTGTGCAACACATTTCTTATAATGTACACAATCTTATACATCTTTCAAATGATGTGGCCTTGTTTGGTCCATTGGATTCATTTAGTGCATTTAAATTTGAAAATTATTTATATAAATTAAAGAGTAAAATACATATAGGAAAAAATTACTTAGAACAAGTATTCAACAGATTACATGAAACAGCACAAATAGTAAAAAAAAATGAAATAAAAGTATATCCCATTATTCATTTTAAACATGCACAAAATGACATGATCGAGAAAATAGAATTTGCAGGATTTAGTTTATCTACGAAAGAATTTGACAATTGTTGTTTTCTACATGATGGATCAGTAATCTTTGTGGAAAAAATTTTATATCAAAATCATATTTCCTTCTCTGGTAAATGTGTTACAAAATGCAAATCTTTCTTTAATACGCCTTGTAACTCTATCGACTTATCTATTCTTCTGATATCTAAAACTGACATGTTTGCTATCAATTCAGTAAATATAAATCAAGTGCGTGAAAAGAATGTCGTTATTGAAACAGAATCTGGAGATCTTGTAATATTGCCTTTTATACATAATTATTATTAATATATAATACACTTATTAATATAATATACTTATTATCATTATTCACACTAAAATATGCACACTAATATAGAAATTTTGGAATTTATGTTTGTGGTATGCTATAGAAAATATAAGAAGAAATATGGTTTCCTATGCTGTAGTGCATTTTATAAAAAGCAATGATTACTCAGAGATACCATCATCATGGCTCACTGAAGAAAAATATAAATGCTGGTGGCCCAAAGTTAAAAATGTATCACAATATATTAATCACAGCGTAACACCTGATCCAACAACATGGGAAATTTATGACGTAGAGGTTGAAGGATTTTATGGTATATATTTTACTGTTATGAATAATTGTGCAAACTATTATAGTAAATTTTCCTATGCTTAACTGAAATTATTCTTTATTGAAATAGAAATAGAAATTATAAATTCTCTTGTAAAATAAATTATTATATTCAATAGGAACTGTGCAACTGGCAAGAAAAAAAGCCGAAGACAGCAACTGCACTTCTACTGAAGAGAATGTTTTTCGTAGGAAAGGTCAGCGAAAAAAAAAAAGAAAGCTTTTGACCAGCGACGACAGTGAAAGTTCTGAAGATTTAGAATCAAAATGTAACAAGAAAAGAAATTATGTTTGTTCCATTTAAAAATAGTAATAACAAAATTATTAAATTTTAGTCATAATGAAATTTCATTTTATAGCATACTTTTTCAAATAATAAAAATAAATACAATTTTACAACACAATAGAGAAGTGAAAGTTATATAATACATAATACTAAAATAATTATCTTCTAAATATTAATATTTTATTACAGGTTATAAGCCTCCTCCACAATTAAATAAGAAAAGCAATGTGATTAAGCAAAATTACAAAATTTCAACACTTAATGTATCACATGACAAGCTACCGGACTCTATTCTGTCTTCTTCAACAACAAATATTTGCGATGGAGAATTTTCTTGTACAGATGTACTAGTTAATGAAAACAATCAGAATAGCAATGTCATAACATTGAACGAGATTCCTGTTGTAATAGCGTCTAATTCAACATATACATCACCAGCTTTTGAAATAGAAGGTATGTTTTATTTCTTATACATATATATATATATATATATATAAGAAAAAAAATATATGTGTGTGTGTGTGTGTGTGTGTGTGTATTTACTCATATATATATATATATATATATATATATATATATATATATTTGCATGGTGTATGTATATATGTTATTTATATGTTATTATGTATTATATATTTATTTATATATTATTATGTTTGCATGTGTGTGTGTGATTTAGAACCAATTCGTCCAAATAGAGAAGTTACCTCTGGTATTCAAAAACCAGTCACGGATGCCAGGCTGGCATTGCCAGCTCAAATACCTACAGTAAGAAAAAACTTCCAAATATTTACATTAATATTTACATTTTTATATATTATTATATATTTGCATGTTTTTATATATATTGCAGACAAAGTACAAAGAATTCTACAAGAATGTACGTTAATAAAAATGTACGTAAAAAGTATTGATATCCGACTGAAATGTCTCGAGAATGGAAAGAAAAAAAATGATTCCGATGGAGAGAAAATACAAATAATACAAGATCAATTGCCTATAAAAACAATTGATCAATTGATTCATTTTGATCAATCTATGGAAAACGAGAATGTTAAAAAAGCATTTGTATGTTATTTGGATATATTAGCTGCTTTTGCGACAGAATCAAAATGATCCAGAATAAAATGAGCCTGCGTTGTGATTGGTCAAATCTGAAATTTCATTGAATTTTCAATTTATTCTGGATCAATTTGATTCTGTCGCGAAAGCAGTTATTGTATATTACAAATGCTTTAGTAGTTAAAATTAATAAATATTTTCAGATAATGTATGTCAAACGTATTGGTGGTGCAAACGGAACAGACAACGTAAAAGCAATATTCAAAAGGATTTTTACAAATCTTGGTACAAAGTGCAGTTGGTTAGGCCAACGAAACAATTTCAAGATTTGTGATCTTTCACTAATAACAGTAATTCAAAGTAAGTACTTACATTTGCTTATTCAATCGATTTCAAATATATTTTATTTATGCGAATATTATTTTTTTGCTTATACAAATATTTTAAGATGCAGTATTGTCAACGCATTACAATTTTCAAGAAATACATTTTCAAAAGGCAGCGAGTGAATGGTTCCGTCTCAGCAAATTAAGGCTTTCAAGAGAACAAAAATATAGACATGAAGCAGGCGCAGGTGATAACAAAGAAAATTAAAATAAATAATGAAAATTGATTTTCAAATACTTTTCTTAATATAATTATATTATAAGTAACAATATGAGTTCAAATGCTGTGAAAAATGTGCAATGTAAAAAAAAGTGCAGTGTGTACAAATGTAGTACAAAACAAATCAAATCTTACATATACATATCACACACGTACACATCACTTACACATGCATATATGACTAGTAACTTGAGTAATTTTTGCCATTGCTATAGAATTTATAAAAACTATTACTTTATTTTATTTATATATATTATACACACACACATATATATATTTATATTTATATTTATATACAAGAGTGCATATTTTTTTTAAATTTTATAGTACTTAAATAATAAATTTTGTTTTTTAGCAAATGCTGAAATATATATATGATGTAAGTTAAATTTCACGACATTCCAGACTATATTTTGATATTCAGCATGACATTGTAAAATTATTATTTATCTTTGAAATTTTATTTTATCCTTTTTTTCTCAAGTGTATGTATGTTAAATATTTATAAAAAATAAATATATACTTGTGATATATAATTACTATACATTAATATAAGATTTTAATACATTTTTTAATTATTTATGTAATTTCTGTTATATAATATTTGACAAAAATATAAAAAATAACTTAAGAATAAAATAACATTACAATATGGCTAATCCTCTAAATGTTACCTATTAATTCCTAATAAACACGCAATGTGGATATACATTAAGTAACATAAACATTTCAAATGCATATATATAACAATGTGTAAATGTGTAACAACATACATTTTGCTCATATGTAAGGCGCACAATAGAGAAAATATAATGAGTAAGAATTATATTTTAAAATAATAAAATCGAAAAAATTTTTCTGATATAAAAATATAAATTCGGGTATAAAGGACTATAGTAAGGGCTAATAAACTAGTAAGAGCCTTTTATATTCGAATTTGTATTTGTATATCACATTTTTTCGAATTTACCCAGGCAGCAACGTCACGTGATTTTCACGTTAATTTTTGGTCAGTCGTAACGTCAGTTATCCTTTTATAAATACGTAATAATAACGTAAAAATGACGGGAATAAGTCACAGTCCACAGACGTCATAATGAGACGTGAAAATGACGTGTTATAATAACCTTTTTTTACTCTATTCTGACGTAAGAAAGACGTCATTTTAATATTTTGGACAAAATAAAAAATGTATAGTACATATTTATTTCACATGTATTTATTGCTGATATGTAACTTGGCATATACATCTGATGGATATTTTGTAACGAAACATATATTATATATATATATATATATATATATATATATATATAATCTTAAATTTAAACAGGCCATAAGAGCTAAACGCGGTTGATAGTGCGTAAGTTCAACGAGAAAATAAGTTTTTCGTTGAAACTTATTTGTGTGCACAGGGCACAAATTTTCTTGGTACGATACCAAGCAAATTTAAATAATTCTCAATTCGAGAATTTATTTAATTATTATCCCTCTTTCCCCCCTGTAATGTTGTAGGCGAGAAAAATATCGGGCCGAAAGTCGCTGAATCGGGAATCGAACCTGAGTCTTTCGCTTGCCGGGCGACTGCTCTTACCACTGAGCTATTCAGACCCTCGAGGGTCTGAATAGCTCAGTGGTAAGAGCAGTCGCCCGGCAAGCGAAAGACTCAGGTTCGATTCCCGATTCAGCGACTTTCGGCCCGATATTTTTCTCGCCTACAACATTACAGGGGGGAAAGAGGGATAATAATTAAATAAATTCTCGAATTGAGAATTATTTAAATTTGCTTGGTATCGTACCAAGAAAATTTGTGCCCTGTGCACACAAATAAGTTTCAACGAAAAACTTATTTTCTCGTTGAACTTACGCACTATCATCCGCGTTTAGCTCTTATGGCCTATTTAAATTTAAGTTTATGTTTTAATACACAGAGCCTAATTTCTTATAGTTATTTATATATATAATGTTATATATATATTATAACAAACATATATACATTTATATCTTATTATAAAAAAAACAATTAAAATTATGAATTATAATGTTGTATATATTATAACAAACATATACATTAATCTTTTTATAAAAAAATTATGTTGTATATATATTTTATAACAAACATATATACATTTATATCTTATTATAAAATAAACAATTAAAATTATGAATTATAATGTAAAGTTATTAAAAAATTAATTATACAAGAATGTTTTCAAGTAAAAAACATAATAATTATTAAACTGATAATGAATGTATTAAAGGCATAGATAACAAAACTTTATCCATTGGTAAAAGTATACATTTCGCAATAATATCTTTGTAGGACCTCGTATGATTCTGTATTGATAAATTTTTTACTTCAAAAATATATAAATCTTTCGATTCAATAGGGTATGAATAAAAAGACTTATAAGAAAGAAAATATTTACCAATTATTAAAATTTCATCTTCTGTTCCAACTATAATATTAAAGATTTGCAGTACCAAATTGTCATTTGTGAGGCAATAACAATCAGAAGAGGAATGACGGTTAATAGTTAAAGTGAAAGATTCTAAACGCAATTTTTTAAATTGTTTATAATGACAACCAGCTGTTGGTAAAGGTCCAGAAGTATGTTCTAGTTCATACATTATTAAACTTTTAGTTGTAAGATATTTATTAGCAGAGGAAATAGAAAGTTCTTTTAACCGACGGTATATTTGTTTAAGTGGCTTGTGAGGAGATTTAATATTTTGTTTAAGCTGCCCTAAATAATTTTCAAATGCAAAAGCAGAGAATTCATCTAAAGGGCCAAATATTTGTGCATCATCACTCAAATGAGATAGCATATGAATATTATATACGTAAAATTGTAATCCGTATATTTTTTCGCAATGATTAACAAAGATTTTTAATAGCTCACCAGCAAAATCACAAGTAAATTTAGAAATATGCTTTTTAGAAATTAATATTGTAACTGCAGAATGCAATAATAAAAAATGCTGGTAAATGGCTTTATCAACCACATTTTTGAGAACTAAAGGACCTGTATATAATAACAATGTTCTAAACTCAGTTGCCTTCCATCTTTGCAACTCTGACAGTGATCTAGGCTTTCTATTAATTTCTGCAGGAATACAATGCTTTAGTGATATTAATCGTTCTGATATTATATTTGTAGATCTACTACAAAGTTTTACTTGTAATGGTTGTCCATCGATCCAAGAATGTATAAGTTTCCTCACAACACCTAGGCATACACAATGCATATAGTCAATTGGAAAAGATGTGACTAAACCTATTTCAAGTTTTAACAAAGGTGATTTACCAATATGATGTTCTTTATCCAACTGTAATTTAAAAGAATCGTCTGTCCGTTTTGAGGCCGAAATATTTCTCATAATAACTTTTCGTTGAACATAATTACCTGATTCAGTACATTTATCACATGAGGAATAGCCACAATGTGACTTAATCATTTTCAAATATGCTTTGGCCGGAGCATCGCATACAAAGCTGTGAATTTCCAAACGATATCTTTTATTACAAAATTCAATACCTTCTTTTAATAGATAAACTAATTCATTTATAAAATCATCTAAAAATTTCTCTAACGGTATTGGTTTTGACGTGCCACAGAAAATTCCAATAAGAAATGGTTTATTTTGTGTGGTATTTTTAACTGTTCCTAAAATTGGCCAAAACTGAATGTTTGAACTACGAAATAAAGGTAAACCACCAACATTAAATCCAATTTTAAGCACCTCAGCTGAGAACATAGTATTTTGTGCCAAAAAATTCTTTAATTCATTTGCTAAGCCAATGTGACAATATTCTCCATTTTCCAATTGTTTACTTTGCATATGTATAGGTGTTTGAAGCAATGTTCTAGAATGAAGAGGCAATTCTGCGAAATGAGGTGAAAGAATATGTAAAAGACTAGTAAGTGCAGAATGGGAAATTTTATAATTTGTTGCCCAGTCTTGTAGCTTTGTAGATACATCATTTTGCAAAGGTGAATGATTATCTCGTGATAATAAAACTGGATTTGTAACTATACTATTACTATCGGAATCATATAAATCTGTATCGGAAATAATATTTTCAATAACATCTAAGTTACATGAAGTAACATTTTGTGTATATGTAAAGCTTTCTTCTTCAGAGAAATTATTACAATTAGAACATTCATTATTAATATAATTGGAACGTTCATCATTATTAATATTATAATTGGAACATTCATCATTATTAATATTTGAAATATTACCATTATTAACACTAATATTATTAGCTTCAATCTGCACTACTTCATCTAAAATAGTACTTACAGCTTTTGAGACTCTCCTATATAACTGTCGAACGCCTACATTATGTTTTAATTTTGTTTTTTTATGTTTGATTTTTTTATTTGAAAACATTCTTGTATAAAAATAAATTAATACTTATCTGATATCTAAAAAAGCAAAGCTAAATATATTTTAATGAATATATTTCAAGAAATAGTAATAAATTTAACGCAAATATAAAAATTAAAATAGAACAGTAAAATAAATGTTTCTGTAGACAAAAACTTAAAATATAAGTACCGAATAAAACAAATAAATTCTAAGAAACTTGAAACAAAAAACTCTATCTCAAAACGGATCACAACCTAATCTTTATGAAAACCAATTTATTCTTTTTAATTATTATGTTCAGGAGCTTTATTTTTATTACGATTTTTTATACGCTGAGGTGCGTGTTTAAGCCATACCTTAATCACATCTTCAATATCTTTTTCTGTCTGAGATGATGTTGATTTTACCGATTCTATAAAAACAAAAGTTTAATACATGAAATGAGCAATACAGAGTATTTTTTGAGACCAAAATTCAAAGAAAATTTCATAATATACTGTCATAATTGATATTAGCTAAAGATCTATTACTGTGTCAATGTTTTTAATTGTTATTAATGTTATTAATAAACATGTAGTTGTTTTATTTAGTTATCTATATATTTAACAGCTCAGAATTGTAATATAAATGTAAATGATAAGCGACTAATGCAACTGCATATTTATAGTTTTAATATCATTAGAACAACCTTATTGGATATGTTTTAGCTAACATTGCCCATAATAAAATTTATATGGATAGTGAACGTATAATAACAATTGTATAATAAATTTTTTTAAATTTGATAAAAAGAAATACTTACTAACTACAGCACTGCAGCAAGTTAAAGAAGAAAAGGGACTTTTGTTCATTCGTTTACCGTAAAAACTGTAATTAGAAGCTACCTCATCTCTTAAAAGATACTTTAAAATCCTGTTAGTTTTGGATGTAAAATCTCTTCCACCCAATGTGACTAAATATGAACACTGTAATATTAAAACTTGTATTAACAGAAATCACATAGTAACAGAAAAAGTTATTGATTTAATAACAAATATTTACCATGGAAGATAAATTATTTTGATTATTTTTTAAATAATTTTTAAAACTATCCAACTCCGCTTGAGTCGATACAGGTAAATTTACTGGCAAATCTTCTAATGTAAATTGAGCTGAAGTATTTGGAGCGATTTGTTTATCATTAAATAATGCTAATATTTTGTTATTTTGTTCCTTAATATGAATAAGGAAGGAAAATATTTTTTTGTAACTGAAAAAAATATATAAGACAATAATATAATAATATAATTATTAAATTTCAAAATTTTTAACAAATTTAAGTTTTACCTGTACCGTGATTGTGGATACTATCTTGAAAGCTATTTTCAATTACAGTTGAAGTAGTTGGAGTATTATTCGAAAATGATCTAAATATATTTGTTGAATGAGATGGACTACTGTACGATGTTTGAGGATCACCATTAAAAGAATTCAGTGTATCAGATGTTGCACTTTGTTCATTCGAAGATGATCTAAATGTATTTGTTGAATGAGATGGACTGTACGATGTTTGAGGATCACCATTAATAGAATTCAGTGTATCAGATGTTGCATTTTGTTGGATACTTTTTGACATTTCTAAAAAATATATGTAAAATATGTTAATATTTGTTTTTAAATGATATAGAGTTCATTTATTGTTTATTTATCTACTCTGAGTAACTTGTAAAATATTACTGTTTCTGTCTTTACTTGAGCTCGATTTTTATCTTTTTCATTTAGTGTTAAAACTATAAATAAACAAAGGAATAGATCTGTATATTTCGTAATGTTGAAATCAAGGAAAGCAATTCTATAATTATAAATCTTTATCTATTTCTATAGTTAACCAAAATGTTAATATTATTATATTGATATATAATGACCATAACTAATTGATATATCACTTACGTGATGATGAAGATGATGCTTCATCATTATTTGCCTTGTTATTTAATCTGACAATCTTTGGTGGTGGTGGAAGTTTATGCTTCTCAGATAAAACCTCGTCCTCATCATCACTGCTGCTGTATATTAATTTTTTCGGTTTATGGATTGTTCTCTTTAATGGCAAAACCTCCTCAACTTCACTTTGACAATCAGACGTTACCTGTGCTTGTTTGATTTGCCTTTGTGCTTTGCTATAATCATCTACAATACAATTATACATACATAAAGATAAATATTTTATAGAAAATTTTGTAATTTACACATTACCAGTTTCAAAAAAACAGCGTTTAATTTTAAAAATTTTCCAAGAACCATCTTCCTCTGGGACTACGCCTTTTTTAATAGCCTTATTATATTGAGATTGAAATTTATAAGGCGGCCAAAACACCTCCTGTTTACGTGGTGTTAACCACTGTTTGCTTACAAGTGCAAGGCCGCCACCACTATCATCTGTAAATTCAATTCCAATGAATGACATTTTCTAGAAAAAGTAAAAATGTCGTTAAACCTACAAATTTTAATATAAATCAATCAATATAAAAAGTTTGATATTTAAAAAATATTTTTTTAATAATAATAAATAATATATTCTTAAAAATATTAATTACTTTGAATTTATTTTGGATTATTGAAATTATTGAAATTAAAACATAAATTTGAGAACAAGTATATACGTTAAAAATTAAAGTAAATGTAGCTATTATTTTGCATTTCAGAGTTACATATTCCAAAACGTCCTCTTCGAGGAAAATTCTACTGAAAATCTATAATACACATAACGTGCACTAATTTTTTAAGTAAAATTTTCTTGGAAGAGGATATGTTTTGGAACGTAACCCAGATAGTAAACAGAAGTTATGTGAATTAAGTATTTTATAAAATAACACTATTACAAATATTTCTAATTATGAAATACTAAATGTGCATCGCATTATAGATAATAGTAGTAAAATTTTCCTCGAAGAGGATGTTTTGGAACATAACCCAAATATAGCAAACAGAGAGGTTATGTGAATAAAGTATACTTTACAAAATAACACTATTACAAATATTTCTAATTATTAAATATTTCAACATTTGTGTTCAAGTACGAGAGAAAAATATGTCAATATAAAGATAATAAACTTGTATTAGATACTTACCAACAAACAAACCGTAAATTGTATTACGCAAAGCACAGAATAAAAACGTTCTCGAGAAACAATAGCAGTTGCCGGTTGCCGGTTGCCGCCAATGAGCAGCATCGAGCGGGGGGAATATGCACGAAGTACTTGACATAAAGAAAAGGCGCGTACATGAGCGCTGCCTAATATTCATGCATTAAATTATTGTGTGCGTATTGTCACATATCTATTTTTTTAACGCCTAGAAAACATCTTAAAAAAGATAAGATGTCTTTCAGATATCTTTATTTATAATGTCTTTCAAATATTTTATAGAAATTTCTATTGAAGTAGCAAACTGACGTCATTAAATGTCTACTTGACGTCATCTTGCCGTTTAATAACGTCAGAGAGAAACCTGAGAGCGGCCACCTCGCTTTAACGAGCACATTGTCCTAATGCGCCGCCTGACAAAGTGGACGTCAACTACGTCCGTTACGCTCGATAATGATACATGGTTCGTGTCCGAGCTATGGTTCATGTTCGAGCTATGGTTCATGTTCGAACTATTCACATGAGATGGACATGAGAGTTAGACAAGAGCCGATAATCTATCGTTCTGCTTTTGTCTCACCAACGATGGCAGACCACGCGGCGATAGGCATGAGGCGAGCTAGCGGTGATTTTATATCGCAAAGCTCATGTCTCCTTCCATCCCTCGTCGGCCCCGTTTCATCTTTCACGCTCTACATTTTACATAATTCGGATAGGATTTCGAGACGACTTCGGGCCCAATACATAGAGACAAATTTATTTATTTATTATAAAGACATTTATTAAAAATGTTTTTTAATAAAACCTTTTCTTTTTATTTAAAATAATTATATCTGTATTTCATAAATGCTTGCAACTCTCATATTATTAATATTTTATTTTATATATATTTTAAACAATTAATTCGAAAAATATACATGTCGATGCGAATGATATCTTACTTTGATGCATTTGCGTGTTAGTGTTAGACATGAAAAACATAATGTAATACAACATCTAGCGTATCGTATGCTGTGAAAAGTTTTCTGGTAAAAAAATAAAATTTCAATAAGATTACTCACACGTATACGGCACAATACAGCATCCAATGCGCTAGATGTTGTATTACATTATGTTTTTCATGTTTTTATGATAAATATCATCCTGGCTCATGTCTTGATGAGATCGATAATTCGGATGATTAATTTTATGTAATCATTTTTTATGTAATCATGTTTAATTTTGAAAATAATAACAAAAAGATAGATAAACCAGTTTGTGAAACTATAATTCTTTGTATGATGACATACAAAATAACTTTACATTAACAATAAACAGATTCTTTAATCTTTTATTAATAAAATTACGAATTACGTTTCAAAGTGTCGTGATTTCGCGGCTATTTGATGCTATGAAACAAGTAATGCGCGACAACACGCTGATAATAATCAGTCAGCGTAGCGAGCTTTACAAGTGACGTTCGATTCTGCGGTGCTTCATTATCTGTGCATAACAGATCTCTTCTATTGTTTTAAATTTATATTTTTTTAACGATCTGTAAGATTTGTGTATTTTGCAACACGTGTTATCGTTTCTTTTATAGAACACGACACATTATCTGTAAATATTTTGGCGTGTACACGTACGTGCGTGTATGCTTTTATTGTGTCCGTTGTGTAATTTCTTTATTTTTTTATCACGTGTTGTATTTCTCTTTAATTTCTACTTTTAAGTTTTTTAAATTTTATTTTTATATTTTTTTGTTTTGCATTACAATAAACAATCACTATGTCGAGTCAGTGCCCTGTAGATAGTTATTATGATAAGTACGTGTACAAAGAATGTAAGAATGGGAGATTTTCGCATTGGAAACGGCTATTCCGATTTCCAATGCAGAAGGATACAAGATGCAATACATGGATACGCAATACAGGTATGTTTTTGTGCAATAATTGTCATTATTTTATTAATTTTTTGCCTTTTCTGCTCCCAAATTAAATACATATTATTTGCTATTTTATTATTATAAAATAAAAATAAAAAAAAGACGACAGCAGTGAAATTCGAACTCGGGTCAGCGCCGTGACAAGCAGACTTTTTTTTTTTTTTAATTGTTTATTAAAGACCAATAAATAGATACAAATTTTAATACTAGTAGGTATACAAGGAGAGTTCTAACCCAGGTCCTCTCAGGGGGGGTGAGGCGCGAGGGGATCTCAGCGGCGCGGGGGAATGACGTCACGCAGGATGGAGGGGGTTTTCGGTGGCGCGGGGGAATGACGTCACGCGGGACGGAGGGGATTTCGTAAGCGCGGGGGCTGCGGGGCGGGGCGGGGGACGCTTGTGTTGGATGTTTTATGACAAGTATAAACAATCATAAACCGATGTCCGGTTGATAAACAACGGTATTTGAAGAGGATTGGATATTGAATTATTTTCCATATTTTTTCTAGGAAGAATTGCAACGTATCAGCACCGATGTTCGGCTGCTTTGCCCTTGCCGCGCGTGTGAGAGAGAATGATAATATCGCGTGCGAAAAGAACGCGTACGAGAGAGAACGATAGCGAGACTTATAATTAATGCGAGAGCACGCAAAGGATTGGAGCGCAAGGGAAAGGCGTGTAAATAATCGCAATTTTTTTGAAATATAAATTTATTTAAAAATGTGTATAAGTATTACAAATTGTGTGTGTGTGTGTGTGTGTGTGTACTTAATAGTAAAATTATGTAAAATTTAAGAAATTAATAAAATATAGAAATAAAAAAAAAGAAAAAAAAGAAAAAAAATGAATATAAAATAATGCGGACGGTGCGCCGGGCTGTAAGGGGAGGCAGCTCCTGAAACAGGAAAAACGCTACATTAATTTTATCTTAATTAAAAATAAAAAACTAATTTTATCTTAATAATTAATAACAAAAATTTTAAAAAGAAATATGTACCTTAGCCCCCTGGAACTGCAGAGCCGTGCCAGTATTCCTGTAACCATCTTCTTCTTTTCTCTTCCATTCTTCTTTGCCATTGTCGTATTCTCTCCTCTTCGATTATTCTGTTCTCTTCATATTTTATAACAGATAGTTCGCAGATTTCGTCAGATAGGGACTCCATCCCGAAGAGCAGCCGCAGATTAAAAATGTCGAGATATTTCCATGATCCATTTACATCATTATCATGGCGACTCTCCGGGGTGTCGCCCCATTCCTCCGCGAGATCGCGCGTTCCAGCGCTCCGCCCGCACATTGCGTCGATGCTGTATGTTGATGAACCCGGCAATTATTGAATATGTCATATTGAAGTGTATGCTAATATCATATTCAAAAAATTACATAATTATAAAAAATATATAATAATGAATAATAAAATAATATGTAATAAATCTTTTATTAAAAATAATTTATAGGCAAAGAAATTTAATTAAAATCATAAAATGCCGGAAAAATTATTACGCTATCCGAATCGTTATGTGGAATATGTAGTTTAGGCAAATATGCTTATTGTTTGACAGAATAGAATGTTAGAATGCGCAGCAATTTCTTTCTAATTAGTTTTAACTTCTTGCGTTTTACAAAAAAAGTATCTTATATATGTGCATTTATATATTACTTCAATTTTCTCTCTTGTTTGATATATTTATTCAAATCTTATCTTCTTATCTTCTTAACAATACAAAACAATCACATCTTCTCTCTTAAGCATATAATAAAAGTAGAGGTAATATATTTCTACTGTATGGTACAGTAACTTTATGGAATAATATCTTCCAGTATGTTGATAATAGGACATCGTCAGTATTCACTATAGTGGTTATTACATAATATTGTACCAGTGAGTATAATTTTTAGCATATTAAGTGTATTTATTCGTTACAAAAACTTTCTACAAGCAGTATACGACTAATTAAAAAAAAAAAAAAAGTAAAACAAGTCAACATTGTTGTCGACGTGTAAATAGGAACGAGTGATATTTGGTTTTCTCAAGATGCCTCGATTACTAAGGAATTATTCAAAACTCTTTGTTTTGGAGAAACTGAAATAAGGAATGAAATAAGGAATCGTGTTAAGAATGGAATGAAATATACAGCTCAGACTTGATAAACGGTTTTTTAATTTTAATTTAGACGCACGCTTCTATTTAGAACCTATGCAATTTAAATATAATATATTTTTGAATGTTATTAAAGATCGTAAACTTACATTGTATATTTAATATCTTAACAATAAAATATGCATTTTTTAAATTTGTATGATTATGTACAACTATTTTAAAAATTATGAATTTTAATTTGTTAGTTTTATAATTTTATTAAAAAAATTATTATCATAATATGAAATATGCGACAGTGTCTCAACACTATACTTTCTATGCACTAATTTTAAAATCGTAAAAATGCTTCAAATTATGTTTTTTACCAATTATATCCCAATCACTCTTGATTTAATTTTAAGCTAAGCAATACTCACTTAAAAGAAGATTCTTTTTATTTTAATGAAAATGTATATTATATCCACTTCACTAATTTAATTTTCGTTTAATTAATTGAGACGACCAAAATAAAATTTATTTAGTGCAATTATTTAGGGTGCAGTGCTATTAATTAATCGCTAAATCAATTTTTAATTGAATTCAATGTTTCATACCTAGGATCTAAAATTCAAATATTTCCGGCGAAATGGATGATTCAAAGATAAATGCAAAAACAAATATAATCTTATATAATCTCATATAATATTTAAATAACAAACTACTGTCAATATGAAGTGAGATATGCACAGAGCATTAAAGATATGAAATGCAAATTTACTAGGTTTGTAAAAATTTTGTAATTAATTAAAAAAATAAACATCTATTATTTTTAGAATTTTACTGTGGAAAATAATGTTTATGGCTGTCGAACGGCTATCGAACGGCTATCGAACGGGTCAGGAACGGCTACGAACGGCTAAGGAACGGCAACGAACGGCTATCGAACGGGTCAGGAACGGCTACGAACGGTTATGTAACAGCTATCGAAACAACGATGGATTGACGATCGAGAATAACAGAGATAGCGAGGAAGAAGAAGAACGGCAACGAACGGGTCAGAAACGATTGCCAACGAGGCTGCGAACGAGTCAGAAACGACTGTAAACGAGGCTACGGACTACTTAGAAGCGACTACCAACAGGGCCAATTATGGCAACAAACGGCTGCGAACAGCTATCGAACGGCAACGAACGGGGCAGGAACAGCTATCGAACGGCAACGAACGGGGCAGGAACGGCTATCGAACGGCAACTAACAGCTATCGAACGGGGCAGGAACGGCTATCGAACGGCAACTAACAGCTATCGAACCGCAACAAACGGGGCAGCAACGGCTATTGAACGGGGCAGGAACGGCAACTAACAGCTATCGAACGGGGTAGGAACGGTAACGAACGGCTATCGAACGGGTCAGAAACGGCTATCGAACGGGGCAGGAACGGCTCAGAAACGGCTATCGAACAGTAACGAATGATAAAACGCACGGTGATACTCGGGGCACACATGTTGATCGACGAATCGAAACAACGATGGATCGGCGATCGGGAATAACCGAGGAAGCGAAGAAACAACATAGTTTAGAGAAACGGCAGTTGGTGAACGAATTGCACGCGCCGACGAGAAAAAATTTTCCCCGAAGACATGTCATAGTGCGGGGGATACGATGACCTGTGGCAAGCTGACATTGTCGAGATGCGTCCGTACTCTCGTTTCAACAGAGGTTACCACTACATACTCACAGTCATCGATGCGTTGAGCAAGCACGCGTGGGCCGCACCACTCAAGAGTAAAGGCGGAAGCGAGACAGCTGATGCTATCGCTGAGATAATTCGAAATAGCAAAAGATGTCCGAAAAACTTATAGACTGATATGGGGAAGGAATTTTATAACGCTGACGTGCAACGGCTCATGCGGAAACATGACATCAATCACTATTCTACATATTCAGTATTGAAGGCATCGATCGTTGAACGATTCAATCGCACACTGAAAAACGACATGTGGAAGATGTTTACGCTGAACGGATCTTACAAGTGGATCAGCGCGTTGCCGCGACTCGTATCGGATTACAATGCGCGCAAGCATCGAACGATCGGTATGCGACCCGTCGACGTTACCCCTGCGATCGCTGAAAGACTCGTGGCTACTGTGTACAACCGTGTAAATATCGCGGGTCCGGCGAAATTCAAAGTAGGTGACTCGGTACGCGTTAGCAAGTACAAGACAATTTTAAACACTTCGGTTGTCCAATTTGGCGTGTAACCTTTCTCAAAAATTAAATATTATATGAGATTATATAAGATTATATTTGTTTTTGCATTTATCTTTGAATCATCCATTTCGCCGGAAATATTTGAATTTTAGATCCTAGGTATGAAACATTGAATTCAATTAAAAATTGATTTAGCGATTAATTAATAGCACTGCACCCTAAATAATTGCACTAAATAAATTTTATTTTGGTCGTCTCAATTAATTAAACGAAAATTAAATTAGTGAAGTGGATATAATATACATTTTCATTAAAATAAAAAGAATCTTCTTTTAAGTGAGTATTGCTTAGCTTAAAATTAAATCAAGAGTGATTGGGATATAATTGGTAAAAAACATAATTTGAAGCATTTTTACGATTTTAAAATTAGTGCATAGAAAGTATAGTGTTGAGACACTGTCGCATATTTCATATTATGATAATAATTTTTTTAATAAAATTATAAAACTAACAAATTAAAATTCATAATTTTTAAAATAGTTGTACATAATCATACAAATTTAAAAAATGCATATTTTATTGTTAAGATATTAAATATACAATGTAAGTTTACGATCTTTAATAACATTCAAAAATATATTATATTTAAATTGCATAGGTTCTAAATAGAAGCGTGCGTCTAAATTAAAATTAAAAAACCGTTTATCAAGTCTGAGCTGTATATTTCATTCCATTCTTAACACGATTCCTTATTTCATTCCTTATTTCAGTTTCTCCAAAACAAAGAGTTTTGAATAATTCCTTAGTAATCGAGGCATCTTGAGAAAACCAAATATCACTCGTTCCTATTTACACGTCGACAACAATGTTGACTTGTTTTACTTTTTTTTTTTTTTTAATTAGTCGTATACTGCTTGTAGAAAGTTTTTGTAACGAATAAATACACTTAATATGCTAAAAATTATACTCACTGGTACAATATTATGTAATAACCACTATAGTGAATACTGACGATGTCCTATTATCAACATACTGGAAGATATTATTCCATAAAGTTACTGTACCATACAGTAGAAATATATTACCTCTACTTTTATTATATGCTTAAGAGAGAAGATGTGATTGTTTTGTATTGTTAAGAAGATAAGAAGATAAGATTTGAATAAATATATCAAACAAGAGAGAAAATTGAAGTAATATATAAATGCACATATATAAGATACTTTTTTTGTAAAACGCAAGAAGTTAAAACTAATTAGAAAGAAATTGCTGCGCATTCTAACATTCTATTCTGTCAAACAATAAGCATATTTGCCTAAACTACATATTCCACATAACGATTCGGATAGCGTAATAATTTTTCCGGCATTTTATGATTTTAATTAAATTTCTTTGCCTATAAATTATTTTTAATAAAAGATTTATTACATATTATTTTATTATTCATTATTATATATTTTTTATAATTATGTAATTTTTTGAATATGATATTAGCATACACTTCAATATGACATATTCAATAATTGCCGGGTTCATCAACATACAGCATCGACGCAATGTGCGGGCGGAGCGCTGGAACGCGCGATCTCGCGGAGGAATGGGGCGACACCCCGGAGAGTCGCCATGATAATGATGTAAATGGATCATGGAAATATCTCGACATTTTTAATCTGCGGCTGCTCTTCGGGATGGAGTCCCTATCTGACGAAATCTGCGAACTATCTGTTATAAAATATGAAGAGAACAGAATAATCGAAGAGGAGAGAATACGACAATGGCAAAGAAGAATGGAAGAGAAAAGAAGAAGATGGTTACAGGAATACTGGCACGGCTCTGCAGTTCCAGGGGGCTAAGGTACATATTTCTTTTTAAAATTTTTGTTATTAATTATTAAGATAAAATTAGTTTTTTATTTTTAATTAAGATAAAATTAATGTAGCGTTTTTCCTGTTTCAGGAGCTGCCTCCCCTTACAGCCCGGCGCACCGTCCGCATTATTTTATATTCATTTTTTTTCTTTTTTTTCTTTTTTTTTATTTCTATATTTTATTAATTTCTTAAATTTTACATAATTTTACTATTAAGTACACACACACACACACACACACACAATTTGTAATACTTATACACATTTTTAAATAAATTTATATTTCAAAAAAATTGCGATTATTTACACGCCTTTCCCTTGCGCTCCAATCCTTTGCGTGCTCTCGCATTAATTATAAGTCTCGCTATCGTTCTCTCTCGTACGCGTTCTTTTCGCACGCGATATTATCATTCTCTCTCACACGCGCGGCAAGGGCAAAGCAGCCGAACATCGGTGCTGATACGTTGCAATTCTTCCTAGAAAAAATATGGAAAATAATTCAATATCCAATCCTCTTCAAATACCGTTGTTTATCAACCGGACATCGGTTTATGATTGTTTATACTTGTCATAAAACATCCAACACAAGCGTCCCCCGCCCCGCCCCGCAGCCCCCGCGCTTACGAAATCCCCTCCGTCCCGCGTGACGTCATTCCCCCGCGCCACCGAAAACCCCCTCCATCCTGCGTGACGTCATTCCCCCGCGCCGCTGAGATCCCCTCGCGCCTCACCCCCCCTGAGAGGACCTGGGTTAGAACTCTCCTTGTATACCTACTAATACTACATAAACAAAAGCAAATATATTAACATAAATCTTTTTAACAAGACTAATCGGCTACGCAGAGCTCTCGCTGTCATGTACAATAATTTATTGAAAATAAGTATGTGTAACTTATGGGTTAATGTTAGTATCGAGTAATATAGTCTACTCATTAAATCTATATAATGTTAGAATTACCAGTAAAAAATCAGGTCTAGTAATTATCGTTTACATCCTTGTCAGATAAGGCCAAACTATATTGGAGATATACAGGGTGTCCCATTTTAAATAATACGCTCAAATATCGCCGAAACGGTGCGTTAAATAAAAAAATGTTTCAAACAATAGTTATATGGCTTGAAGGGGGCCATCAGATGGTGGCAATGATTTGACCTTGGAGAGTCGTTTGAAGGTCACGTGAAGGTCACCTTCAATTTTTTAAACAGAACCCCTTATTTTTTATTACTTATTATTATAGCTTACCTCGAGAGCTTTCCAAAACACTATAATGAAGTATTTTTTCATTCAGTACTTTTCGAGTTATGAGGCTTGAAATAATTTCTTAATTTTACATAAACCATATAATATCTAGTAAAATATTTATTTTTCGATTATCTTACCTTAATACTTTTATGTACAAAATAATGAGAAGAATCAATTGGTGTAAAGAAAAAACATAGTTGTTTAAAAAAAAATATGTGAATTGCAAATTACTTATTTTTTCTTCGAAACAACTATGTTTTTTCTTTACACCAATTGATTCCAATCATTATTTTGTACATAAAAGTATTAAGGTAAGATAATCGAAAAATGAATATTTTACTAGATATTTTATAGTTTATGTAAAATTAAGAAATTATTTCAAGCCTCATAACTCGAAAAGTACTGAATGAAGAAATACTTTATTATAGTGTTTTGGAAAGCTCTCGAGATAAGCTACAAGAATATGCAATAAAAAATAGGGAGTTCCGTTTAAGAAATTGACCGTGACCTTCACGTGACCTTCACGTGACCTTCAAATGACTCTCCAAGGTCAAATCATTGCCACCATCTGATGGCCCCTTTCAAGCCATACAATTTTTGTTTGAAACTTTTTATTTAACACACCGTTTCGGAGATATTTGAGCGTATTATTTAAAATGGGACACCCTGTATATTTGAATTATTGCTGTTTATATTAGGAGGATATGTGATAGTGTTTTGGTTCTTTCGAGCAGACATCTTACGTTCACTGCCACGCGCTATTACGAAGTAGCGCTTTATCGAATTGGTTATAACCGACACGCCCGACATAGAAAATTTTTTTTTACCAAACACTCGGTATACCAATTGCTATGTCAGCTTGAAGTAAACATGTAATCGTAATTTTCATAATGTTTTGTATTTTTGTTACAGGAAATACAAATTTGGAAAAATTGTCTGCCAATACCCTTAGAAAATTAGGATTGTGTGAAGATCATTTCTTTATTACATCATTTACAAACGCAACAAAAGGACGATTAAGAAAGGATGCTGTACCAATTGCGTATGAAAACGCTGGCTCAAATTCTGCAAACGAAAATGTTGAAGTAGGTGAAATGCAAAGAGATATTACAGAAGCACTTTCACCCAACGATGAAAATCTAATAATGAAAGAAAAACAAATATCTGAAGAATGCGCTCTACGGACATACAGGCCTGCAGCTTTAAATTTCGAAATATCTGCGGAAGAGGAAAACGTAATGGAATGGGTACATTTGGAGCCACTACATCAAGATATTGAATGTAAAAGCAGTGAAAGAAATGTTGAATGCGAAGATGATAGCATTCCAAGAAATAATAAAGAAAAAAGTGATCTAAAAGCAAAAAACAAAGCATTGAAAATTGAGAATTTGAATTTGCGGCAAAAAATTAAGCGCTTAGAATTTCGAATTCAAAGGATGACACAAACATGTAAATGTAAAAATTCAAATAAAAAGGAAGAAAAGAAAAAAATGCTAAAAAATTTAATAAATGCACAAGAACTGCATCCTGTAGCAAAGACCATGATACATTTACAACTGCATACACCACGTACACGATATACTGAGGAAGAGAAAATACTTTCAAAACAATTATATTATTATTCAGCGTCAGCATTTTGCCGTTTAAAGAAAGCAGGTTGCAATTTCCCTGGACAAAGAACAATTAGAAGATGGGTAGAAGAATATAATATAAAACCAGGATTTTGTGATATTATATTTCAAAAATTGAAAGAAAAAATTGCACAAATTCCTGAGGAAGAAAGAGTGTGTGCCTTGAAATGGGACGAGATGTCTATTAAAAGCTATGAAGAATATTCCTCAAAATTAGACGAAATAGAAGGTCTTGTTGATCTAGGACCTTTGGGCAGACAAACAGAAAGAACGAAGTGCGTTTTTGTCTTTTGCCTTGATAGCTTAAATGCACGTCATCCATGGCGACAACCATTGGCATATTTTCTTCCAGGTAAATGTATGAAATCACATGAAATAATTCACTTAGTTGAGATGTGTCTAGATAAATTGAATGACACGGGTGCGAATGTGAAACTTTTGACATGTGATCAAGGTACAAATAATCAAGCCACTTATAATCAACTAGGCGTTGATGTAGAAAATCCATATTTTATATATAATAATAAAAAATATTATACTTTATACGATTTTCCGCATTTAGTAAAAAGATTAGCGAGTTTTCTTAGAACACATGGCAATATATATTGCAAAGGAGAAATAATTGCATCATATTCTGATTTTGTGAAAACCTGGAGCATTGATAATGCGACAAAAGGTGGCTCTAATTTATTGTCCCATATTTCAAGGGCACACATTCATCCAAATTGTTTTGAAGCAATGAATGTAAAAAGAGCGTTTCAATTATTTAGCCATACATTCGCATGTGCAATTAAAATAGCCGGTGACTCAAAAGAATTAAATTCAAATACATGGGAAGCGACAGCTGATTTTGCAGAGTATATGAACAGCGTAATTGATGCTTGCAACTCTTACAGTTTTAATGTCACATTCGGCGGAAAACGATCATTATCAAGGAAAAATCCAGATATTGAAGATCTATTGTCAAACTTTGTGCAGTGGTGTTCAGGATGGTCAAAATTTTCGGACAGAATACATCAAGTTCCTTGTTTCAAAGGTTTTATCATTACGACACAAGCAATTCTTGCTCTGTATAAAGAACTTGCAAGTAAAAATGAAGAATTTGAACTTGCAACAGGTTTATGCAACCAGGATTCAGTGGAACATTTATTTTCAAAACTTCGGCAACGAGGAGGATTTAATCCAAATCCAACTGCAAGAATGGTCCGACTATCAATTAGACATATATTATCCACTGGTTACATTCAGACAAGCGATAAAGGCAATGTGCAATGCTCTGAAAGTGAAGCTCTCATTAATAAACCGAATCAAGTTATTAAGACGGTTGAAAATTGTATGAGTGCAAATAATGTTGTTGCTGTTGATGATGTTGAAGACGATGTTGATGATGCCGATTTAGTAACAGAATTACTTGATAAACATTCAGACATTCTCGAGGAATATGATGTGGACATAAATAATGTAAGTATACTTAATAATTATAATGATAATGCAATAACATATTTTGCAGGTATGTCGCACGACGATGTATTGAGAAAAATAATTGTGAGAATTGTCGTACAACAATGTTAAAAACGCCAATGGAGGACGCAACGCCAAATGAAAGATACATTGAATACCGTGAATATCCCAACGCAGACGAGAATGCTCCAACAGTTACAAAATTAACTCGACCAACAAGCCTCTTTATAAATATAATTAAAACACAGTTGATGAGCTTCAACCGTACGTGGCAACATCATTGGGCATCCACACAGATTCTTGAGAAGATTGCGAATGAAGGTATGTAAGCAACGAATAAAATGCATGCCGGATGGTTTGATATAAATGATAAGTGTTACAATCACCGCATGCAAGCGTTAAAATTTTTAATGACAGTTAAAATATATTCCCGTACGCGATACAATAATCACGCTGCAAAGGCAGTGAATACATTTAAAAGAAAAATAAAAAACTTGTCAAATAAGTAAAGTTTTATAAAAAGATTAAAATATTATAAAATAAAGAAAATAAGTAACATAGAACGTATTTTAAATTTATATTGTAACTTACATAAAAGTACGAAAATATTTCCTTCATTTTTTATATTATTAGTATCTTAAAAATCGTTACATATATCTTAAAGATTGTTGTACTAATTAATTTAAAACTGATTTTTAATTTACTGACATTTTCTGTTCAATAACGGGAAAAAGAAATATGCAATTCCCAATGTCATGGAAGATCGCAATCACAGTTAAAATTATTGCATAAATGTCTGAGACTAGCAAATCTATCACGAAAAGACAAAAAAATAAAACAAAAAGTTATAATGCGAGCATGCCATGAAATTGGGAAATCATATTTAAATGTCTTACTATTAATGATATCCTAAGATACGAATAATATAAATATTTTAAGGAAATGCATTTATGTTTGTCTCATTACTCGTTGGCACACGATATTCATACATGAATATTCATATATAATTAAAGGGAAAGATGTAAATGAATATCGTGCAGATATAACAAATATGTAACAAATCACATAAAAATATATAACAGTGATTTTGAACAAATCACAATCAAAAGAGACGTCTATAAAAATACAATTAGTATAAACATATAATTACAGAAAAAGAGACGTAACATACACACTCATACACTTCAAGGAAATCTACATATAGATTTCCCCGTGATAAGATTTGCTAGTCTTTCATTTATGCAATTTTTTTAACTGTGAGTGCAATCTTAACGTCATGCTTAATAATGTCACGAGAAAAAAATTTTTTTTTCTAAACTTTGAATTTAAATACACGTTCTATGTTACATACAATAAGAAATATGGATAAAATTATTAAATAATCATGGAGACTAAAATTAGTACACAGAAGAGACAGCTTACTATAAGAGATTAGAATCTCAAACTTAGAGTGATATTGCAAAAAAAGTCACTTACATGTGTTATGTACATATATGTTTAATTACAATTAAAAATTAAAATTTTTATGTATAAAAGTCTAAATAAAAAACGTTATACATGTTATTTGAAATGAAGCTACTACCTGGTTTCGCGAATAACATCTATATGTATACTTCTATTTATTTGTCAATTTGTTTTTCATTTTGGTCGAATTATATTAATATATAATTACTTATTGGCGAAGCCAGATATTAGTATTATTTATTTACAACCTAATCTGTCCTTATTCCAAATATTGGTTCTATATTTTCCTTATTCCCATAATACATATTTTATCTTAATCGACACATATTAAATTACCACAAATCTTTTCTCAGTTTAAACATCATATATCTTTTCTCAGTTTAAACATCATATATCTTTTCTCAGTTTAAACATCATATATGGCACATTAATATTTTTAACATGGATGTATCACATATATGACTGTCTTCGTATCTCAATGAGATAATTATAATATATTAAAATATTTGTGAAACATTAGTTTTCGTTAAACAATATAATTTATGTTCTACAAGTAATAGAAAAATTAAAAAATTTATTAATGTTCGAAAACCGAAATATCATTTCGCTTAAAAATTATTCGCAAGTAAAATCCGCATTTTTCAATATGTTATAAATTCGCAAATTCGAATTTAACGGGCGTCGAGAAACTTCTCGAGATATCTATTTTTCAGAAAAACTCGATCGTTCGTATTATCTCCAATTTTTTTGGGGCATAAGAAACGCGTGTCATAAACAGTGACAACAACAACGTCAACCGTCGACAAAATCAGCGCGACGCACGGGCATGCGCGCCCATACGTCACGAACAGCTGATTGCCAATCAGCTGTTCTAAAAAGACTGCGCGCATGGCAACCGCGAAAAAGCCGACGTCAGACCTCATCGGCGGCCAATTACGCGCGGCGCCATGAGGTCACCGCTAAACAATTAAATTTATTGGGCCACGTCGCAACGGGCCCAAAATTCCGCTCGCCTTATAACGGGCACCGCACGCGAGCAAGCCGAAGTCTCGCACTTTTTGTCAAACCGCTTAGTTAAAACCGCTCCGCATAGTAAAAACCGCTTATAACGACCGCTTATTCTCTTGGACTTTCGCAATCTTTGTATCAAACCGCTGATTAACCGCATTACACGACCGCTTACGACTTTGGACAACGCATTTTTCTCGCTCTTGTTTCTCGACACCGCTCGCGATACCGCTCGCGAAAACCGCGCTCACTTTGTTACATCGCTGTTTCGCTAATTGAAATCACTGCACTAAACACTTGTCTTTTAATTTTGACTCCAATAAACGTCAGTCTTTTGTGTGAACGAGGCGCACTTTTTTCGCTTTACGACCTTCCGGTCCCATCATCGCACTGTCGGATTCGCTCGCGAACAATTAAATAAAGAAAAAGAAAAAATTAACACACTCTTTATATAATAAAGTAGACTGTTGTTAAAAAAACGAGATATACTACATGCTCCTTACATTTAATATACATATAATACATTTATAACTGTGCACACAAATATGAGTTGGAAGACTGTCTCACTCGTTGCAAGACTCACGCAAGATGTAAGTAGAATTGTTTCTTTATATATACTAAAATCTTGTATACTTAAAATATATATATATACAGGGTGACCCATTTTAACTTAGGCAGCCAAATAACTCGAAAAATAAGCAAGATAGAGAAAAATGTTTTAGACAAAAGTTGTATGGTTTCGAGGGGGCCATAAGATGGTATCATTGGTTTGACCTTGAAGAGTCATTTGAAGGTCACGTGAAGGTCACTTCAATTTTTTTAAATGGAATACCCTATATATTTTTGTACATTCTTGTAGCTTATTTCGAGAGCTTTCCAAAACACTATAATTAAGTACATTTCCGTTAAGTACTTTTTGAGTTATGATGCTTGAAATAATTTCTTAATTTTACATAAACCGTAAAATATCTTGTAAAATATTCATTTTTCGATTATCGTACCTTAATACTTTTATGTACAAAATAATGAGAGGAATCAATTGGTGTAAAGAAAACACATAGTTGTTTTTAAGAAAAAATATGGAATTGTTAATTGCAAATTACATATTTTTTCTTCGAAACAACTATGTGTTTTCTTTACACCAATTGATTCCTCTCATTATTTTGTACATAAAACTATTAAGGTAAGGTAATCGAAAAATGAATATTTTACAAGATATTTTACGGTTTATGTAAAATTAAGAAATTATTTCAAGCCTCATAACTCAAAAAGTACTTAACGAAAATGTACTTAATTATAGTGTTTTGGAAAGCTCTCGAGATGAGCTACAAGAATGTACAAAAATATATAGGATGTTCCATTTAAAAAAATTGAAGTGACCTTCACGTGACCTTCAAATGACTCTTCAAGGTCAAACCAATGATACCATCTTATGGCCCCCTTGAAACCATACAACTTTTGTCTAAAACATTTTTCTCTATCTTGCTTATTTTTCGAGTTATTTGGCTGCCTAAGTTAAAATGGGTCACCCTGTATATATTAAAATATAAAATATATATATATATCTAATGGTCCACCCTATATATATATATACAGGGTGAGCCATTTTAATTAACGCACGCAATTATTTCGGAAACAAAGCATTTTAGAGAAAAATGTTTCAGACAAAAGTTTTATGGTTTCGAGGGGGCCATAAGATGGTATCATTGGTTTGACCTCGAAGAGTTATTTGAAGGTCACATGAAGGTCACCTTCAATTTCTTAAATGGAACCTACTATTTGTCATTGCATATTCTTGTAGCTTATCTCGAGAGCTTTCCAAAACACTATAATTAAGTACCTTTTCGTTAAGTACTTTTTGAGTTATGAGGCTTGAAATAGTTTCTTAATTTTACATGAACCGTAAAATATTTTGTAAAATATTCATTTTTCGATTATCTTACCTTAATACTTTTATGTACAAAATAATGAGAGGAATCAATTGGTGTAAAGAAAACACATAGTTGTTTTTAAGAAAAAATATGGAATTGTTAATTGCAAATTACATATTTTTTCTTCGAAACAACTATGTGTTTTCTTTACACCAATTGATTCCTCTCATTATTTTGTACATAAAACTATTAAGGTAAGGTAATCGAAAAATGAATATTTTACAAGATATTTTACGGTTTATGTAAAATTAAGAAATTATTTCAAGCCTCATAACTCAAAAAGTACTTAACGAAAATGTACTTAATTATAGTGTTTTGGAAAGCTCTCGAGATGAGCTACAAGAATGTACAAAAATATATAGGATGTTCCATTTAAAAAAATTGAAGTGACCTTCACGTGACCTTCAAATGACTCTTCAAGGTTAAACCAATGATACCATCTTATGGCCCCCTCGAAACCATACAACTTTTGTCTAAAACATTTTTCTCTCCCGGGCTTGGTTTTCGAGATATTCGACTGGATGGATTAAAATGGGCCACCCTGTATATATATATACATTTGTTTATAAGAATTATGTCATTTAACTTTTCACATGAAAAAATATATCGATATTTTCTTACAACTGATAAATGTATAATATATTTATCAGTTAAAAAATATGTGTGTAATATAAAAAGCTATAAGGGAAAAACATTTAACGCTGTCGCATGCATTGAGATATCGAGAAGCGAGCAGCGTCGCGCGTTGCCCATCTTTCGTTGCCAGCTTGGTAGGAAGGGGACAGAAGACTGTATTCTGTCCTCTTCTACTATCCGAAGCTAGCCGAAGCGCCGAGCTCACACGTACGCTTACGCTCACATCCTCATTACCCCCTCCACGCCGTGTTGCATGTTGCTTGCGGCGGAGATCTGGCAGCTTTGTCCCGAGCGGCTCTTTCTTTGTAAGCGTCTCGAATCTGGCATCACTATCGCCTGGAAGTACAGGAGGAAGAACAAGGAAGGACGGCGCTGAGTTTAGTGAGTATCATACATATAATTACTCATTATGCATGTCATTTTAAATGCATAAATGCTTATGTACTTTATTAATATTGAATTGTTGCAGCATACGTATAAATACAATGACGACGATGACGACGACGGCCCCGACGGCTACGGCGGATACGATGGCGGCGACGACGACGACGGCCCCGACGGCCCCGACGGCCCCGACGGCCCCGACGGCCCCGACGGCCCCGACGGCCCCGACGGCCCCGACAGCCACGGCGAACACGGTAGCGACGGCCATGGCGAACACGGTGGCGACGGCCCCGACGGCCACGGCGAACACGGTGGCGACGGCCCCAACGGCCACAACGGAGCCGATTGTATTAACCGTAAGTAAAGATTAATACATTTTATATTATAAATATTAATATTTTGACGGCCGCACATATATCACATGTGTAACAGCGGTCAACAGTGTTAATAAAAGAAATCGCGAAATGTTTTTCTTTGTCTCGCTTTCATGTATATTTACGAAAGCATGTTGTTTTTAGATATATATACATATATACATATATATGTATATATATATATATATATATATATATATTTATTTATTTATTATATTTGACGCCTTGCACGAGGCTGTTTCAGAGTTCGCTTTTCGAGGGTAATATAATATTTATTTCTTATTGCAGCAAGAACAATTACAATCAGTAATACAAGCAGCTGTTGCTGCTGCGCAGAGAGGATGGAGGGGAAGAGGAGGATGGAGAGGTAGAAGAGGAAGAGGAAGAGGAAGAGGAAGAGGTAGAGGCCGGGGTAGAGGTGGAGGCGGAGAAAAAGGGATTCAAATTTATTATTATTAAAAGTTAAAAATGATGTATCAATAAATAAATAAAAAAATAACTAAAATATATTTTTATAAATGTATTTATTTAATGTTAACTGTGCCCGAATTTTTTTAACATTTTCTGTCCTCAATTACGTTAACCAGTAAAAGAACGTAAAAGCGCGACAAGAGGAAGGGGAAGGGAAAAGAGATAAAATCGTAAGCTCGTCGCGTGGCAGTCGCGTGGTCTGTCATTGGTGAGACAAAGGCAGAACGATGGATTATCGGCTCTTATCTGACTGTCCATCTCATCTGAATAGTTCGGACATGAACCATATCATAGACACAAACCATGTTTCGTTACCGAGCGTAATGGACATAGTTCACGTCCACTTTGTCAGACGGCGCGTCAAGCGTCGAGAAATGTGCCCGTCGAGGCTGGTGGCCGCTCTCAGGTTTCTCTCTGATAACGTCATTCGACGTCAAAATGACAGATTTGCTACGTAGGAAAAATTTATACGCGCACACACAATTATTAATGACATTTATAATAAAAATTATAATTAATATTTTAATATTTAGTAGATTTTTATATTTTCCATTGACGAATTATAAAAGAATAAAGTTAATTTATATAAAAAAATAATTATTTAAATTTAAAGATGACTTGTTTTAAACGTATTATAAACGTCTTAAAATTTACGTTATTATTACGTTAGAATATTCACGTATCTTAAACGTTAGTTATTGAGTATATGACGTCGCTAATCACTACTTATCGACGTGAAAATCACGTGACGTTGCTGCCTGGGTATTATTTTAAAATAATTCTTACTTCTAATATTTAATTAATATTAATTCCTAGTATTTTCTCTATTGTGCGCCTTACATATGAGTAAACTATACGTAACACATTTATACATTGTTATGCATTTGAAATGTATATGTTACCTAATGTTCCGTGACTGAAATATATTTGTTATGTGATATAGTGGTATGATTATATAACATAAATATAATATTTAAAGTTCAGTGATATATATCTCTGATATATCAGAGAAGTACTTTTGTTGCTGACATTTAGCAGTACGTGTAACATACATGTATTTTACTTATTATGTAACTATGTTACTTGTGATATATAATGTTATAACTCTGAGAGATATATATTACATCTCTGTGTTTGCTGGGGTATTTTGTAAATTATAATTTATTATTATTTTGTGAATATTATTTTTGTGCGGATATATTATTGGAAACACTGTCACAATACTAATAAGAAAGTCGCTATTTTTCCAATTACAATATTGCCGGATCCCTACTTTCTCTATTGTCTTGATGTTATATGCAATAAGAACAAATAACATAGCGATCTAGTTATTGATATAAATGTAATAACAATTATATAATTAAATATTGCTATAACCACAGATATAATATTAATCTATTATAAAAGTCTGTGGTTATAGCAATATTTAATTATATAATTGTTATTACATTTATATCAATAAAACGTTTGTAACAATTATTGTAATTATCATATTAACGCTTCATATTAATACGAAAAATCTCATTTTGTTGTTTTGTAATTTTGCACGAGATCTACAAAATACTTTTTTTTGGATAAAATTGATAATCGGAATAAGTAACGAATTAAACAGAACTATACTTTTTCCGTCAAAATAACTGAAATCTACGTCGCTCACGTTATTTATTTAAAACGAATTAGAGTCGAAACGTTATTATAAATACATTCGACAACTCTACGCATAAAAAAGAATAATATATTTTAGTTTAAAGAATATATTTATTAATGTATTTAATACATAATATTTATTAAATAATATTTTTGGAGACAGTATTGCACGTAAAATTAAAATTATGAGATAACATTGTAAGACACATTCGGCAGCTCTAATTACGCAAGAAAGGACGTAAAAAAAGAATATAAAAATAAAAATAAAAATGAAATCTTCCATTACATAAACATTATTGTTATATGTCTTAAATGTTATTTTCTATACATTATATATATGAATAAGTATCACGCTCAAAAATGCACAGCCATTGGATATACATTTATCCGTATTATTTATGCTCATTCCTGCAGGTCCTTCGGTTTTTGCTATTTCCGCTTTGTTGAACTGTCTTTTCTTTGTCAATGTTGGATATATGTAAAAATTTCTTTTGTAACCACAGTTTCTTTTTGTGTTATGAGGTTGGTCACAATGTCTGGCTGGCGCTGCCGCCACGCTTACCGCGCGTCCCTTTTGCTTTTGTCTCCTTCCGTGCGTCGACGTGTGCAGACGCGTGCTTGTCGCTTACATATTAAAAGTTTAACATAAAGAACCAAAGAGTTACCAAAAAGACTAAAGTTTATATATAGTATTAATTATAAGCTCAAATAAGTTTAATAATAAAGTTCTGCATTTCTCAGAGGAGTGTGTTAAACTTAATTTTATATTTCACGTCAACCAAAACCACGTGCTCTAACAGGTTATGGGCCCAGACCTCATGTAAAAAGAAAGATGGCAGATTCTCGCTTTTCGATTGTAAAGCTGAATAACGGAAACTATCAGATATGGAAATATAAAGTCGAGTTACTGCTAATAAAGGACGAGTTATGGCATACGGTAAGCGAAATAAAACCAGATAATCCTGATGAGAAGTGGTTGAAGGCGGATAGACAAGCAAAAGCTACAATAGGCTTATTGGTGGAGGACGACCAGTTGCGGCATATAAGGGACGCCGTATCCGCGCGGGAAGCATGGCACGCGTTAAAGTCTTATCATCAGAAGGCATCACTCACGAATCAAGTATATTTATTGAAGAGGTTATGCAATATGAGACTTGAGGAAAGCGGTGACATGGAGGCGCACATAAATCGAACATTGAATATGGTGGACGAGTTAGCTGCATTAGGAGAGGTATTAAAAGAAAAATTAATAATCGCTATGCTTTTAGCCAGTCTCCCCGAATCGTATAGTACGCTCGTCACAGCACCAGAGCGGAGGATGAACTAACCTTGCAATTGGTAAAAGGAAAACTCATAGATGAGGATAGAAGGCGCAAGGACATGAGGGGTTATGAGAATAAAAGTGAGGATACAGCTCTTAAAATATCTCACAAACATGCTACGCAGCAGAAGCAGGTACAGAAATCTAAAGAATTTAGCTGTTTCTTTTGCAAGAAACAAGGTCATATGAAGAAGGATTGTACAAAGTATAAATGATGGAAGGAAAATAAGGAGAAAGCAAATACAGTCTCAAATAAAAATCAAGGACCAGATTTCTGTTTCGGTGTAACTGATGACAATAAAGTGACGAACTATCAAGGATGATATGTAGATTCCGGTGCCACCAGTCATATGACAAATAATAAAGGCTTCTTCAAAGATATTTATAGCTGTGATACTGACGAAGTAAAAGTAGCAGATGGTAGATATCTCAAGGTTCATGGTATTGGTGGAGGAAGCATTACTTGTCAAAATGACAAAGGAAAACACACCAGCGTTAACGTCAAAGATGTATTGTTTGTACCAGATCTAAGAGAAAGTTTATTATCAGTTAAGAAGTTAACCGAAAAAGGATTGAAAGTCATTTTTGAAGATACAACATGCAACATTATGTATGAAGGCCAAAGTGTTGCAGTAGGTGATATTTACGAAAATTTGTACAAGCTAAAGAATGACAATAAGGTTCTCTCCGTTGCGCAAGTACATAATAAAAATTGTCAGCATCAATGGCACAGAAGACTAGGACACAGAGATTCCAAAACAATTAAGGACATGATAAATAAAGGAGAGATTAAAGGTGTGCATATAAAGGATTGCGGTATCAGAGAAGTATGTGAAACATGCCTCAAAGGAAAAATGACCAGGAACTCTTTTCCCAAGTCTTCACAGCATCGATCAGAAGAAATTTTAGATATCGTTCATACAGATGTTTGTGGTCCTATGCAAACAATGACACCAGGTAAGAAACGATACATATTAACTATGATTGATGATTACAATCGATACACGATGGTATACATTGGACATAAATCGGAGGTGCCGGATAAAATTCGAGAGTATATAAAGGCAGTTAAAACGAAGTTCAAGGCCGTACCAAAAGTCATTCACTCAGATAGAGGAAAGGAGTATGTTAATCAAAGACTCCAAGAGTTGTTCAAGGAAGAAGGTATCAAAGCACAGTATACAGTAACCTATGCTCCAGAACAAAATGGAGTCGCAGAAAGGAAAAACAGGTCACTGGTTGAAATGGCGAGACGTTTACTCATCGAAGCAAAATTACCCAATAAGTACTGGGGTGAGGCTATCAATACAGCAAATTATCTACAGAATCGTATTATAACTAAGGCAACAGGTACTACTCCATTAAAAAGATGGTGCAATGAGACACCGAATTTAGAGGACATGATTGTATTTGGATCGAAAGTATATGTACACGTCCCAAAGGAATTAAGAAAGAAATGGGACAATAAAGCTAAAGAATTAAGATTTATGTGTATTGCCGATGACGCAAAAGGTTTTCGTCTATTGGATCCAAATACGGACAAGATAAGTATAAGTAGAGATGTAAAGTTCTTGGAAAAGTCTTATTATGATAATTACAAAATTTTAGAACGTAGAGATTCTCAGGAAAGTCAGTCGGAATGCATAGTACCATTTGAAATTAAAGAGATGCCAAAGCAATACGACGTAAATAACTCAGAAATCATGATAGAAGAGGACTGTGACCATGAAGAGGATGATGAATCCATAGACTACCAAGAAGATATTTCTTTAAGAAGAGGTCCAGGCCGACCAAGGATCGTCAGAACAGGAATAAGAGGACGACCAAAGAAGAGTTATAATATGATTGTACCCGAGGAATCAGGAATGCTTGCAGAAGTCTCTATAAAGGAAGCAATAAAAGGACCGGACGTCGATGAATGGTATTCCGCCATGGCAACAGAGTTAAGGTCTATTATAGAAAATGCCTGGGGACTAGTTGACAGACCAAAAGACAAAAACATTGTTGGAAGTCGTATGGTTTTAACCAACAAATGTCAACCGGATGGACACATAGAAAGGCGTAAAGCAAGAATCGTTGCACGTGGATTTAGTCAAAAGCCCGAGATGGACTTTAATGAAACCTTTGCACCTGTCGCAAGACTAAGTTCTGTAAGGTTTTTAGTAGCCGTTGCAGCGCATTATAAAATGCATATTCATCAGTGTGATGTTACAACAGCATTCTTAAACAGCCCCATCACGGAAGATATATATATGGAGGTCCCAGAGCGATTAGATAATGTCTTACAAAAGTTAATCGACAACGAAGAAAAAGAAAGTCACATCAAGAGGAAGGCTCTTAATATGCTAAAAGAATTAAAGTCAGGAGATAAGGTATGTAAACTCCGAAAAGCCTTATATGGTTTAAAGCAAGCCGATCGTGAATGGCATACAAAATTTGATAAGGAGCTAAGAAAATATGGAGCACTATCATCAAGTGCGGACCCCTGTGTATATTATAAAGGTCAAGGGAAAGACATTATTTTAATACTTACATATGTCGATGATATAATAGTAGCATCAAAGGATTTGAGTAAAATACAAGACTTCAAGGATTATCTAAGTCAAGTACTTAAAATCAAAGATTTAGGAGAAATAAAGTATTGTCTAGGAATTGAATTTTCTAGGAAGAATAACAGTATTGTTCTAAACCAAAAAGGATATATTAAAGACTTAATTATTAGATTTAACATGAAGGATGCAAACCCAGCAAAAACTCCGATGGAGGCGAGTTTGAAGTTATACAAACAAGAAAATCATCCAGAGGCTTTGGATATTCCTTATCGTGAGTTAATTGGATGTTTAATGTATTTGGCAGTGAGCACACGGCCAGATATCGCCTATGCAGTAGTAAGTTACTTAAGTAGTAAGTTACTTAAGTCAGTTCAACAGTTATTATGGACCAGAACATTGGACTGCAGCAAAGAGGGTCTTACGATACCTCAAAGGAACATTGGAGATGTCATTGATTTACAGGCCAAATCAAGAAAGCCTTAAGGGCTATGTGGATTCTGATTGGGGTAACTGTATAAATGATCGACGTTCATATACAGGATTTGTTTTCTTTCTCAGTCATGCTCCAATTACATGGGAGTCGAGAAAACAGCGGACTGTTGCACTCTCTTCCACTGAAGCAGAGTATATGGGTCTAACAGAAGCTACCAAGGAGGCCATCTACCTACAGAGATTTTTGACAGAGATTGGATTAAAGAAGCTCTCTACGCTGACAATCTACAATGATAGTGCTAGCGCACAAGAGCTAGCAAAGAATCCAGTTTATCATGGAAGGACGAAACATATTGATGTCAGGCATCATTT
The DNA here is from genome assembly GCF_025532165.1 of Camponotus vicinus. Taxonomy (NCBI): domain Eukaryota; kingdom Metazoa; phylum Arthropoda; class Insecta; order Hymenoptera; family Formicidae; genus Camponotus; species Camponotus vicinus. Next base: position 5,179,495 of record NW_028141980.1, on the reverse strand, counting down.
TGTGCGTGAGGCCTTAAGGAATCATCTAATAAAATTGGACTATTTGTGTAGCGCAGAGATGATTGCTGACATATTTACTAAGGCACTACCCTTAAATAAGCATTATAAATGCATAGAATTATTAGGTTCATTTTCATAAATTTGTGTCTCGTTTGCCTTTTATTTTTTTTTTAATTTTTAAGGGGAAGTGTTGGATATATGTAAAAATTTCTTTTGTAACCACAGTTTCTTTTTGTGTTATGAGGTTGGTCACAATGTCTGGCTGGCGCTGCCGCCACGCTTACCGCGCGTCCCTTTTGCTTTTGTCTCCTTCCGTGCGTCGACGTGTGCAGACGCGTGCACACGTCGCTTACATATTAAAAGTTTAACATAAAGAACCAAAGAGTTACCAAAGACTAAAGTTTATATATAGTATTAATTATAAGCTCAAATAAGTTTAATAATAAAGTTCTGCATTTCTCAGAGGAGTGTGTTAAACTTAATTTTATATTTCACGCCAACCAAAACCACGTGCTCTAACAGTCAAAAAGTGTTTTTTTTTTACTGACATAATTATGAACTCTATTATATAGATGTTTCTGAAATAACAAAAATATTATCACACACACATTATCAATTATTATTAAAATAATATATTAAAATACAGAAAAAGTTACATAAACTATTATACAGGATATTGCCTCTAACTTGAAAGTTACATAATATTATAGGGTTTCTTCTACCTTAAATACCTCGCAAACTGTTTTTAATAAGAATAATTCAGACAGAGATGTAAAAATGGAGGATATTAAATAGTTTGATCTTTGATAATCTTTTGAAAATCAAGTTAAGGTAAAGTTAAATTTAAAAAAAAGAACTATTTTTTTATTGTATAAATTGATTCATTACTCTATAAAAGTATTGAGGCATGATTTTTGTAAAGTGTATTTGTGAAATATTTCATATTTTATTCTAATATTTTTTAGCATAAATGTGAATTATTTATTTTTCGATAATTTGTTTTTAATACTTTTACGCGTAAAATTTTCGAATCAATTGATAATACTAATATTTGCATATAATTAGATCAATGTAATTGCAAAATGCAGTGGAATTGTTATATATCTTTACATTTTCAAAGTTTAATACTAATATTATTATTACATTTCCTCTTCGAAACTAAAAAGTTTTGCCGGAAGATTCTTTTCGATATTGTTTAGTTTTCGAAATATTCTACTGTTGCATTTAAAGTGGGACATCTTGTATACAAGATATTTCAAGATAAGTGCAGTTTGAAATAAATGTTGATATGCAAATTGCTTAATTAGAGTTGGAATTCGGATAATCTAATTAGTAGTATTCGTTTTAAATTATACGTACATAAACCTTATGTTTTTTACTTACCTTTCTTTAAGATAAAATTGTTTTTATAGAGTTATTGTAAGGTAAATTGCACATTGGACATCTTTTGTGTATTAAATTATTATTACAGTTATAACACACACATAAATGTCCGCATGGTACGAAAACATATAATGCTTTTTCACTTAAGCATATAACGCAGCAACCTGCTGGTCGTAGCTCTTTATTGTCCTCAATAATTTTTTGTACATCATCTATTTTATGAAATGTTTTCTCAGGTGATGTAAGACTTTCATCCAAAAAAGAATAATCATCCTCTGGTATTCTATATATTTCTTCATCGTCTGCAGGAAAATATCAAAATATTTATGAAAAAGTAAACAAAATAAGTTATTTATATGTTACAAGTAAGTATTATTTATAATTATATATATTTAATAATAAAGTATATTATTTTGCAATATAGAGATATTTATATGTAATTTATATGTCAATAGAGTTGTATTATAATTCTATATATTCATATAAAATATTTTATAAAGCATTACAATGTAAGAGCAATTAGTAGAAAAATGTAAAAATATACAAAAATTGAGACAAAATTTTAGTAGTTATATTAATTATTAAGAGTATCTCATTTTTTACAAAATAGATAAATATTGTAATATTAATTCTTGATATTATATCATTTAGTTGTAGTAATATATTATTACTTTCTGCTGTAACAAAATTTTAATTGATATGATTATATTTATATGATATTTAACAAAGTTAATTGTTCTATTTTTATATTTAAAATTTAAAAAAATAAAATAAATTCTTAATATCTTTATATTACTATAGGTTTTTTGAATTTAATGATGTTTTTTAATTAAATGTTAAAAAATCATTAATAAATTCGAACATTAAAATATGAATATTTTATCCAACTATTTCAAAAATAAATACTTATATGTTGAAAAATTAAGTCAATTTAATAAGTTAAACATAAAGTTAGATTACATATTTTTAAAAATAATGTTAAAACAGACATTAATAACAATACTGAAAACTATCCAACATGAATTAAAATTGTTGAAAAAACAAATGCAATTATATTTTCCTATTAATAGAAATATACATAAGGTTTACTATTTATAGCTACATTATTACTACACTGAAACTATTCCTCTCTTCAACTAAGATTCAAACATATATCTGTCTCATTTTTAGTGTAGAATGTTGTGACCTAGTATAGTTACAAAGAATAAATCTATAATATATATTAATATTAATTATATTAAGTAAACAAAACTTAAAATTCTATATTACAAAGTGTAATCTGAGTATCAAAGGCGCACAATTGCATTTAAATTTTTTTAGTTTTTACATACAGGGTAATTGGCGCCCATTACTTACATAACGTTATTCTTTATTTAAAAATAAGGTAAAAACTGTATATGAATATTTTTTTCAAAAACACATAATGAAGGAATAATTTAGAGCCCAACCAATAAAAACTATTATTTAGACAAATATATGTCTATAAGAAGAGCGCTTAATAGTGTGCACAAAGTTATGTGCAGTTTATTTTTCTGGCGTAGCGGTTCACAAACTTATGCCCATCTAAAAAGCGGCTCTGATTGATTGGATTTTATTAAATAATTGCTCGTAAAGCTTTTTTGTAGAAAAAAATGATTCGGAACTTTCAACCTTGATTTTTAACAAGAAATAATGCTATGTAAATAATGGGCGCAAATTATGTTGCACCCTGTATATTAAGAAATAAAAAAATATTAAATTCTCCAAATAACACATAACAAAATATTTTATATATAAAATTATATTGAAAAAAGTCTATACTACTTTATATTTATATTCCGTACATATGACTAAAGAGATTTTGAATTTTTTAACCATTAAATTAAAAGGGGGGTTTCCATATTTTAAATATATGAAATTCTTTAAATGAGAAACTTGTAATATGATTTTCTCTGTTTCAAAGTGTGTTTTCAAAATTAATAAGTAATTAATTTATGATATTTGCAACATGTCTTATATTTCATTATTAATGAATCCATATTGCAATTAATCTAATATTTAAAGTAATCAGTATTATAAAAATATATATAAATTTATAATAAACATACGTAAATGTATATAAAAATATATTAGAATATACTCATATGAAGTAATTTGATCATATGGAATAATTTAATAAATGGAGTAATTTAATAAATTTCTCTGGAATTCTAAACATAATGCATGTAATTTCTTGAGATATTATTTTATTGCTCTATGAATTCTCGAGGAATTACAGAGAAATTGTCAAGGAAAAAAAAAATATTTTAGGAATAGTGAGAATAGAATTCACACTTTACTATCTGCGATTATATCAGATATATAGATTTTCTTTTTATAAAGCTTTAATTATCCAATTATATAATTGGATTTTTTTATATAATATCTATTCTTTCATTTATTAGAAATATTTATTATTAAATAATAAATTTTAATATAAAAATATTACCACTTGTTATATTTTCAATCATTTGCTCATTACTGTTTTATTCTTCTGCAGAATTTTGATTAATATTCAAATGTTGCTCCTCTGCTGGAATATCTATAAATATAAAAAACTTTAAGCAATTATTTTACTTTATAATGATTAAAACAATTTAAGAATAATTTCATAAGTGTATATTTTAATATAAAGAAAAAAATAAACTACGATACAAATTAACCAACATGTATTATATATACACATATTTTCATGTATATGTGTATAATTAATGATAACAAAAATATTAGAGAAACACTCTCTCTCCCTCCTATTTTCCACTTTTATTTCAATAAAATAATGTGTGTATGTATGTATGCATACAAATACATTTATTCCACTAATATAGTAATTATACTATATTAATTATACTATAATTATTAAATTATAGTAATGTGATAATCGTGGCAAGAAAACAATTTAACCATTTAAGAATATAGCCAAATAAACATAGAATTAATTTGATATTATTTTATGTTTTAAAAATTAAAAAAAGGAAAATACATAAATGAAAAAATTTTATTATTAAATAAAGTAATTATAATTATATAAATTATATAAATTTTATTATTAAATAAAGTAATTTTATTAAAAATTTATTATCATTATTAAAAACTTATTGCACATTATACATACACACACACACACACATTTTCAGATTCTTATCTTTATATTTTATAAAAATGAGAATCTAAAAATGTGTATTTTATATAATATTTTATACATAGAATTTTTACATAGAATGACGGGAAGAATCAATTATTGCAAAAGAAGATGTAGAAATATTTTTAAAAATTCAATTATATTTTGTACAATTACATTGATCGAATTATATGCAAAAATTAGTATCATCAATCGATTCTTTCCATTTTCTATATTAAAATTATCAGAAAGTGATCATCATGATATCAAAAAATATCAGAATAAAATGTGAAATATCTCATAAAGTATTTACTTCCAATAATCTTATCGATAATACTTTTATATGCAGAATAATAAATGAAAAAATTTGTAAAGTAAAGAATAAGAGTTTCTATTTAAAAAATCAAAATTAAGCTTAATCTGATCTTAGTGCAAAATGCAACCTAAGATCTAAATTTTAATACGACTAAATACATCACTTTGTATCATGCAACTTTTGGCTGAAATTTTTTTTCTAAAATGTTATAAAAAAGATATTTTGCTATATCATTACAAATTGGATACCTATTGCATTGCTAGTATAAGACCACTGTAACTAAGAGAATTTCTTAATTACAAAAATATAAAAGTTTCCTATGTTCCAAGAAATAATTGAGATAGCTGAAATGTAACTTTAATAACTATTTTTTACTGTTAAAATATTTATAAATCTATTTCACTTGAATTAAAATGCAAAATAAGGTAATATCCAGCGTCAAAAAATGTTTTAATATTTATTTTATAAAATATTTCGTGGAAAGGTTTTACTTATATTTATAATTTACTTTAATAGTTTAATAATTTAATCTTCCAAATTTTCATTTATTTATTCTGCTTAAAAAATTAAATTATGACAAAAATGTGTTATGTAAATAAAAAGGAATTTTACCTGAAGATTCAATGGATGGAGAAACTCCTTCTTGTCTTGGTAAACTATTGCCAGAACGATATCGTCTTTGATTAAAATTTTGAGTATCTGTAGTTTCAGCTAAACATGGAATAAATAAGAAAAAAAAAATAATTTATTATTCAAGCTACACCATTATACTAAGCTAAATAGTTCATATTCACCTGATTCTGGACTTCTATCTGAAAGTAAACTAGCATCTATTTCGTCATGATCATTGACTGTAATCAATAAAGTATTATATATAATTAAAGTCTTTTTAAATAATTATAGAAAGATATTAGAAAAGATATTTTAAAATCTATTTATTATGAAAACACATTTTAATAAAAAAAATTGTTATGTTAATATTTACCTTCAGGCAATAATTCTGGTTGCTGATAATGCCGATTAAAGCGTAAAAACATACATAAAAAATGTTCTAAAGAAATATCACCATTCATAAGAGCACTTTGTCCTTCTTTAATTTGAATATTTCTTTCTTTATTAAATCGTGTGTGTGCTCGTTTAACACGTACATTATTTCGCAAGCGAGAATAATCAATTTCTTGGTTTGTTATAATTTCCGACAAGTGTTCTATAAAAAAAATTGTTAATGTATGTACAATATATATTACATAAAAATATAAAAAAATGCTATGTAAGCAAAATGTGAAAATATATATGTATGGTAGGAGGAAATTTAAAACATATATAATACTATATACATATATACATATATATATATATATATATATATATATATATACCTAAAAATATCCATAGATTTGGATTAATTGTACCAATTTTTTTATTCGCAATGTGGTGGAAACTTTCCACTAAGTTATTTGTACGAACAGGACAATTATATACAGATACTTTGGATGCTATAGGTAGCCAAGTGCTACGCAAATAAGCCATGAATAATAATACATTTGGATAAATTACAGAAACGCGATCTGCAATATTTTGCATAATATTTAATGAATCCAAAAATAAAGAACTAGGTGCTAATGCCATAGACATGGCCATGGATAACAATTCATGAGGTGCATTATTTAATTGTAGGCGTTTAATTGTAGACATTTTCTACGAAGCGCCTAGAAGACATTTTCTACGAAGCGCCTAGAAGAAAACATTTATTATTAACATAATACATTAAACATTTTATTAACTTTTTTAAATTATACTAAATATACCTGAGTAATGAAACCAACAACCATGAATAGAAGCACCTGGAAATTGCTGCTTCATTACTGTTATAGCTGCTTTCTCATAATCCGACATAATAAATTTTAAATTTTCACTTAGACCAGATGCAAGTGAAACAATTTTCTCCCACATTGCCTTATACAAAGAAGCAGAACGTACCTCACATAGAACAAAAACTACTGCTATGCCCTATATCAATAAAATGATTATTATAAAATATATATGTTCATAAGTAGAATTCAAATGAAATTGCTAACACAGCTGACTATTTGACTGTTTGCATTGAGTGCTGAATAAAAAGGAAGTAATAAAAAAAGAATAAAACAGTTAAAGTAAAAGGTACTAATTCCTGAACACTTTATTCCTATGTTAGGTACTTTGTAGTTTTAATCTTTAAGGGTCGGCTGGAGAGACGGTGGAGACCTTCTGCGGAGAGTCGGGAACTATCAATTCGCAAAAGCGTTATTTTAGCCAAAATACAGAGAGAATTGTATTAAAATTATGATATTTGTAATCAGTAGGACCTCAAGCAGGTCGCTACAGAGCGATTTTTTGGATAAAAAGTCAAAATAAAATTGCTAATAAATGGCAGATGCGCGCCTAGTAGCGGGTCAGGTAGGTACGAGAGTTCGCGTATTTTATTTATTATAAATTTTTAAGAGCCAAAATGCAAAATCTGGCTCTGTAGCGCCCGACTTCATTCTATAAGGAATATATTGAAAAAAAATTCAAGGAAAAATATAACTTTTTCAAGGAGAAATAACGCTTTAGCGGATATTACTAGATTTATATCTAACGCACATATGGGGAAATTTCCGTGGTAACATACTGGCGGCTTGACAAGGAGAAATTATTGCTCTGTCTTTGTCTCTCTTGCATTTCATATATATGTAATGTCTGTGTTGGTACAAATACCAATATATTGTGTACACAGATGACTATTGAAAGATAATGGCAGATAAGAATTGACAAGAATCGGCTATTATCCTTGTTCCTACTAGTAACCATAATCATAGTTTTATAAACCAATAATGATATTTTTTCAATTATATCGATATATAAACATATAAATATATATATACTGATACATAAATATTAGTAATATAAAATATAAATATTAGTAAATGAGTAACATGTAATGGCGTAAAGCGAAGTGTTCAGTCTATCACCCTGTAAACTCAAGTTCGAGTCCGTGCACGTTAGCAATTTTTAATTATATATTTTATTTAAAAAAATATATTTTTTTTTATAAATCTAAGAATAATTTGGAAAAACATTGAAAATATTTTTACTTATTTATAATTACATATATGTATAAGATATAAATAATAGTTATATAATTATAAATAACAGTTTAATCAGTTAAAGCATATAATTATTTTTCATAATAATACATTTGAATATATGAAATATATAAAAAAATATGTAAAATATATTAAAAGGTATTCTCTCTGGAAAAACCATAAATTTAAAAAGAATATTTATAATATTAATATTTTTCTTTTTTACAATTGCTATTAATTTATTACCTTAAAAAGATACATTTTAATATAATTCAAAAAATAAAAAGTTATATATATATAAGTAAAAATACTTTCGATGTTTGAAAAATTATTCTTAAATTTACAAAAAATGTAATATTTTTTAAATGAAACATTACACAAAAAAACTGCTAACATGCATGGATTCGAACTTGAGTCTACAGGATGATAGACTGAACATCTTGCACCTCACCATTATACGTGTTACTCACTTGCGATTTTATATTACTAATATTTTTATGTACCAGTATATATGTTTATATATCGATATAATTGAAAAAATATCATTATTGATTTATAAAACTATGGTTACGGTTGCTAAAAAATAATATCAAATAAAGATTGACATCACGCTACCTTGTAACGCGGTCGCCTTTCTCGACGCTCCGGATCGGCTCGTCGGTTAGCCAGGATTCGAGAGAAGGGGAGAATCAAGCTTGTGCGAACAATGCGGGGAAACACTCTTTATTATTATTATGAATATTTACAATATGTACAAGTGGTATGTTTGTGTGCGTGGTGTGTATGTGTGTGTGTGTTGGTGCGGTTGAACGTGTTCGTATCGTAGTGTGTCTGGAATTCGAGTCGCGATTATATCTAAGCGGTGAACTATGTACAAGGCAGCATGCAAGCGTGCGCGGAATATCGCAACGGTCGGCGGCGCAACTTAAACTACTGTACAAAGCGGAAGAGCTGAGTGTCACGTCAGCCCTGGAATCCGGAGACACCCGGTCGAATCGGGAGACACCTCGATAGCGGATCCGAGAAACACCTCGGTCAGGAATCCGGAGACACCCGACTGGATCGAGAGACACCTCGATAGCGGATCCGAGAAACACCTCGGTCAGGAATCCGGAGACACCCGGCTGGATCGAGAGACCCCTCGAGTTAATGATCTGGTCGGAGCGTTCGATGGGATCGCAGGACGGGATCTGGTCTCGATGATCCGGCTCGGCCGGCTTTTATACCCGGTCGGCTGCATTCCGAGGTTCTCCTTCCAGGTGGGCCGTTCGATTAAGGCGAATGCATAAGACCGAGACAGCAACCGAGTGTATGCGTGCAAGCGAGACAGCGAGCGAGTGTATGCGTGCAAGCGAGACAGCGAGCGAGTATATGCGTGCAAGCGAGATAGCGAGCGAGTGCGCGCGTGCAAGCGAGACAGCGAGCGTCGAACGGACGAGTGAGCGAGAAAGCAAACACCAGGTAGTACGAGTGAGCGAGAGAACGAGTGTATGAATGAGACAGCGAGCGTATGAGTATGCGAGCGAGTGAGAGAGCGGTGAGGAGTGAGAGAAAAGGCGACAAGCATTAGAAATAATTATAATTATTTATTCGGCGTAGTAACGGTGCCTCACTGCACCGTTACAACCTCTCTATACCATTAGCATGATGTACGAAGTATCGATAATATGAGAAAGCAATGAATTGCGAAGTCTAATAGACACCCGTATCTTACATATTATATATTTGTTCACCCTATTATCTATAATTCTACTGTTATTATTCATCAACATATAATATCTAATCGCATATATAATTTTAACTATAATTTAAACATATATATACACATATGTATATATGCAAATATAAAATTTACAAAAAGTGGCAGAGTTGCCAGGTGGGTCAGGTTTTTCGCGCATGCGCGACAATAATGGCGGCTAACCAGCGCTGTATCACTGGTATCTGGTATCGAGTATCACATGGAAGATTTGGCGGGCTGAAGGAAAGTTACTGGGTGCACAGACATAGTGAACAGTTTATTAAAAGTTTAGTGATATTTAATATCGTTTATCTGAACAGTAGTAAGTGTTAATAGTGAGTGTTAATAATAGTGAGTTTATTTATACCTTTAGTGCAATAAAAATAAAGAACGATTTGGCGGGATTAAACGATCAGGTCTGGTTAGGAGAGTTTTGGGTAAGTTAATAAATATTATTAATATTTAAAAAAGATGGAATTTAATAAAGGAACTATTAAAAAACGTAGAATTAGGGAATTTCAAATTTCTTGGCTAGATGAAAGTAGTTTTAAAGGATGGTTAGCTCCTCATCCTTCAGAAAATAAAGCGCTTTGCACAGCATGTAATAAAACTATCAGTTGTCGGAAAACAAATTTAATTGAACATTCACATACGGTCAAACATATTGAGAAAATAAGAATGTTGAATTATAAAGCCGATAATAATAATAATAATATATTATCACATAAAGATAGAGTCAAACGCGCGGAAATAAAATTAGCTGCTTTTTTCGCGGAGCATAATGTTGCTTTTTCCATCGTAGATCATTTAATTCCATTATTAAAAGACATTTGTATAGATTTTGAAATTGCACAAGATCTTTCACTTGCTCGAACAAAGTGTTCAAGTATTGTCACAAATATTATTGCAAAACACGAATCAGAAAAAATCGTTGAATATTTAAAAACGCGTAGATTTTCGATTTTAGTTGACGATAGCACAGATATATCAGATAATAAATTAATGTGCATTTTAGTTCGGTATGTTTCTCCTTTAAATAAAAAAGTTTCTACTCGATTATTAGAATTATTAAGTTTAAATGCGACAGATTGTTCAGCAAATAAAATTTTCGAAACATTTAAAAATTTTTTGGAAGAAAAAGAAATTCCCATTAAAAATATTATTGGATTAGCGTGTGACAATGCATCTGTTATAGTAGGATGCAATAATTCTTTTATGAGTCATTTAAAATCAGAAATACCGGAATTAATAACATTAAATTGTATTTGTCATTCGTCTGCACTCGTAGCTAGTAAAGCTTGTGAAAAATTACCTTCATCTTGCGAAAATTTAATTAAAGGAATTGCCACTTACATTTCGGGCAGTGCAAAGAGATGTGCAATTTTGGTTGAATTTCAAAATTTTTTTGATATAGAGCGACATAAAATATTAAAACTTTCCAATACTAGATGGCTTAGTTTACATAAATGTGTTTTCAGATTTTTGGAAAATTGGGAAGTGTTAAAAAATTATTTTATTTTAGCAGTAGTTGAAGATAAATTAAAATCGGCAGAGATTATTTTAGAAAGTTTGAATAATAACTCAATTAAAGCATATTTATTATTTTTGAAATATTCTTTAAATTTTTTAAATAATTTTAACGCTTTGTTTCAATCGCGTAATATTTTAATACATAAATTATATGAAAGCAGTAAACAATTAGTATTTCAATTTGCGCAAAATTTTGTAAATCTTGACGTATTAAATGATATTTTTATTTTAAATTTAAATGATCGAAAGAATATAAAACATATAGATAATGTATATGTAGGATCGGAATGTGAAAGTTTTTAGAAACTTTATCTTTAGAATGCGCGCAACAAATTAAATTTAAATGTTTAGATTTTTATATTATTGCAGTTCAAGAAATGTTAAAACGTTTACCGTGTAATGATTTCTTTTTTCAGCAATTAACGTTTTTAGATCCGAAAATAGCTTTATATAATGAAGGTAGAAATAAAATTAAAGATTTGACTTATATTGCTACGCGAATTAGACACAATAATATCACTCAATTAGCTTTTGAATGGAGGATTTTACCTTCAACCTTTAATGAAGAAAAGAAACTAGAATTAGCTTCTCTTGAAATAGATGAGATGTGGAAAAATATATTAAACTCTAAAAATTTAGATGGAACAAAAATATTTCCAAATTTAGAATTGTTAGTTGAAATAATCCTTTCTCTTCCACACTCAAATGCTGAGGGCGAAAGAATTTTTTCTATTGTAACTGATGTTAGAAATAAAAAACGAAATCGATTATCTAATGATACAGTTTCCGCGATTTGTATAATTCGGTCCAGCTTTCAAGACGCGGAAAAAAATTGTATTAATTTTGACGTGAACGCAAGGCATTTAGAACTGCATAATACGCTAAATTTATATGGAGACATAGCGCAAATCTGATGGTTTTATAAAAATAATAAAATTTTTTTTTAATTTTTGTTTTTTTGTACTATTTTGCATGAAAGCTTTTGCATTCTATTAGCTTTACTTATCTAGCCATGACACTATTTTCTTTATGCACGCTGCATGTATATTATTTTTTTAATTTATTAGTTTATTTTTGAGTTTTTACTTCAGAGTTTATTTTTCAAAGTTTATTATTTTAGAGTTTATTGTTATATTTATTTTTACTTAACAATAAGAATTTATTTTTATATATTATATAGTTTGCTGTGCAATTTCATGTGCAATATTTTATTTTTTAATTTTTATTAATTATTTATTTTTGGAGAAGGGGTTTTTAGTGGGTGAAAGTCCCACACTACCTCGCTTGACCGGCTAGCGAGGTGTGCATAATGCATTTTCCCCTTTCGTCGATCGAAAAAAAAAAAAAACGGTCAATAATATTATTTTTAAAAAATTAATTATAAATATTTTTTATTTATTACAAAATAAATTTATTTTATTGTTTTTATATATTAATACTATTTTTAATATACATATAAGATTGTTTTTTATATTTATATGTAAAAAAGATGCTTATTTTTTAGTTTTATTAATATGTTTATTTATTTTGTGTATGTATAATTTATGTATTTTAATAACCAATGTTTTATAAGTAATTTTATGTACTTTATATTGTGTATATTTTATGTATTTTATATTATGTGTGTGTGTAAACACATACGCATATATACGCAGATAAAAATGTGTGCCGTTGATTACTCGGAATAATTTTCTAAGAGAACATTTTTTCGGGCGATCAGCGGCACACCTTTTTATCTGTATTAGATACTTCATTGAGGCCACGTTCGCTGCGCATGCGCGAAAAACCTGACCCGCCTGGCATCACTGAAAAATGGGCGCCCGTTAGTCTTGTTACATTACTGCTTTCTGCCACGAAAGGTCAGAAAGCATTTTCAGGCCATATCTCGGCTGTAAAACGATATGCTAGAGGAATATGATAGCATGATTGTCGATCCTTTTCTCTCTTTCTTCTCTGCGGTGCGTCCGCGCGAGCAATGCAATGGTGTTTGTACGTATACGGACATACACCTCTACATAGAGACCGAGAATTTATTTCTCAGATTGGTAACCCTGAAACCAGAGTTTCGCTTTGTCACCGCGTGAGATCTCCAATATCAATTCGGAGTTTGCCCGTCACTCCAGCCGACCCTTAAATAATAATAAAATAATATTAAATTAATAATATATATAGATAATATTTTTTTGCATCTTAAAATTTTAGTTATAATTGTAACCTTATTACACTTATTTAAGTATTAAAACTACAAAAGTATCTAAAAATAGAGATATGTTCAAGAATTGGTATTTTTCTTTATATTATTCTATTTTCTTTCGGTCAGTGACAATGATGCTCAGCAAAAATGTTCAGATTATGTTAATGATAGTAAATTATGTTAATGATAGTAAATTATGTTAATGACTTTATCTAGATTCATGTATATTTCATATATGTTATAATATATATTACAAGAAAATTTATTAATATAGTAATACATACCGTATTAGCATAGCGAACATGTACACTATATAATTGAGTAATGTTTGGTCTTTTTGGCACAATCTATAAATATATAATATTTGTATATAATATTTGTAGATATTATAAGATGATAAAGTGTATATAATAATTTATACTGTATAATGTATGTTAATTAAGATATATATTTTATTATATGTATATATATATATATATATATATATTTTTTTTTTTTTTTTATATATGTACAATATATTTTATATATGTATAAAATACTTACGGAAAATGTTCCATCTACAAAAATTTCACTTGCTTCAGATAGTAACTTTAATAATGTATTATTACTAAAAATGAGTGCTACTTTGTTATCAATTGATATCGCACAATCTTTATAGATGCTACATGTAGGTTCATATATCTGTAATTGTTGATGCAGAGAATGTAAATCATTCGGAATCTTTGGACGTAATTTTGCTCTTTCACGGCTGAAAATAGATTTCATACTACTGTATGAAATGTATGTAGCAGCTACCAATTAAGTGCGGCAAACAGTATCAAATATTATTTTGAAAGGTTTTGTTGTTTCTCTGCATAATTTAATCATTTCTTTTTTCATATTACTAATTTCCATAATATATAACTCTTCCGGATGATTGTGCGATACATCTAAAAAATAAGATTCTCCTTCTTTCCGTAATACTGCAGAACATTTTTCAGTTCTGAGCACCGATAAATATTATCAAATCTATTGTCTCTACTATAAGTATAATTGTTATAAACATGCAATAGAGATCCATTATGTTTTCCTTCTATTATCTCCATCTGAAAATATAATACATAAAAATATGAATACATTTTTTTATTAAACTCGACAGAAATCAGAGAGTGTCTAGTAATTGATTAATAATTAATCCTTATATTTACATTCAGCAAAAATTTAGAGATTAGAGGGGGATTAATTAAATTAATAAGACACTAAAGCTGTGTTCCGATATTCACTGCCAGAAAATTTATAGTTTACGTCACGTATACTATAGATTTTCAGTACTGGCAGTTTATATCGGAAATAAGTACTTACTCTAAGCATCAATTTCTGTTCAATTCAATTCAATCATTATTTACTAAACAAGGGGAACACCAGGTAATGTTGATTTATGTTAAGTCTTATGTATATTATAGTTTCATTCTGCCACTAACTCAAACTAAAATAATACAACTCACCTTCCAAGCATTCGCGAAAAAGACGTATTTAAAAATTTACGTGCTCGCTATGGCTGCGTTCCACTTAATGATCGCGGCACTCGTAAACATGATGTGTCTTTGTTTAACTTATGGCGAACAACAAGAATAAGATGATTCTGCGAGCGTTGCGATCGTTAAGTGGAAGGATTAATTTGTTCTTTCCACTTGGTGCATAGCGAGCACGTAAATTTTTAAACACGTTTTTTTCTTCACAAATGCTTAAGAGGTCGTATTATTTTAGGATGAGTTAGTGGCAGAATGGAACTATCATATATACTAGGTGCGCAACTAAGTTTCCGGGTTTCACACATGGGTGGCGCTAACGACACATGTAGTCGACATACATGTCTGAAGTTGTGTTTTTTTTATAGCTTGGACATCTGTTAACAATAACCAGTCGTAATACCAACACATATCGCAACGCAAAAATATTTTTTCTAACAACGAAGATGTCGAGTTTTGTGCCAAATAAACAGCTTTGCTTTTCTGCTTTAACTTGAAAAAAAATGCAGCTGAAGCACGTCGTTTGCTTGAGGAGGCCTACGGCGAACATGCACCATCGAAAACTACCTGTGAAGATTGGTTTAAACGCTTCAGAAGTGGCGATTTCGACACTGAGGACAAGGAGCGCTCCGAAAGACCAAAAACAATTGAGGACGCCGATCTGCAAGCGTTATTGGATGAAGATGATACGAAAACACAAGATCAACTTGCGGAGGCATTAAACATGACTCGCCAAGGTATTTCCAAACATTTACATGCCATGGGAAAAATTCAAAAAGAAGGAAAATGGGTGCCGCATGAGTTGACTGAGAGACAGATGGAAAATCGAAGAGCCACTTCCGAAATTTTGCTTTTGCGGCATGAAAGAAAGAGTTTCCTGCATCGAATTGTTACTGGCGATGAGAAGTGGATATATTTCGAGAATCCCAAACGCAAAAAATCGTGGCTTTCACCTGGCGAAGCATCAACATCGACGGCACGGCCAAATCGCTTCGGAAAGAAGACAATGCTCTGCGTTTGGTGGGACCAGAAAGGAATCGTGTACTATGAGCTGCTGAAACCGGGCGAAACTGTCAATGGGCATCGCTACCGACAACAACTGATCAGTGTTCGATTAGGGATTCCATGCGCGCGCATGTGCGGTTCTGCGCATGTGCAATCGTGACGTCACAGTTGACTACAGTAACGTAATATAAGCATATGTGATGTCCTATTTATGCTTTTCCTCTTTCCTTTTATCCTTTATAATAATTAATATGTATAAAATAATTAAATTATATATATATATATATATATATATACAGGGTGATTCTAAATAACTTTATGCTTTTGCAAAAACATAATCTTGACCGAATTCTAAGACGATTTTTCCTTTGGCAAAATTTAATCCGAAGCTTAGTTTTTGAATTATTAAAGGAAGTAGTTAACGTATGACGGGTCGAATACAAGAGGCAGGCAAGGGTGACGCGATTCACCGTCAGACGCGGGTGCTTACGCGGGGCGCCTGCTGCGATCAGCTGGTCGCTATACACATACAGACACACATGCGAACACATACATTCTCTCTCTGTCTGTCTGTCTGTCTGTCTCTTTCTCTCTCTCTCTCTCTCTCCCCCCCCTCTCTCGCTCATTCGCTCACTCACCTGTTTTTTTTTTTTTTTTTTTTACGAGAGAGGGGAAAATGCATTTTATGCATACTCACCGGTCGATCCAGTGAGTTATGTGGGACTCGAGTACCAAGTCGAATTACCAACTCGGTACTCCCTACCCACTAAAAACCCCTCTCTTTTCACGAATTTCCTTTGACACACTGTCCCTCTGACTTCCCGAGATCTGTTTTCACATAATGTCAAAAAATAGTTATTATTACCTTGTTCGATGACTTTTGATGTATTGCTGTAATTGCTTGAAGGAGAAATGAAGTTTCCGATAGATCGTACGTTCTCAAATTTAACGTAGATATCACGTTGCAAAAGACAAGAAATCCACACTAAATTATTAACTGAAAGTTTTTCTCCTTTCATGAACTGTATTCTTTTATCAACTTTAACGTAATCACATTTATTTACTCACTCGATGAGACGAGAAATTTACTAATGACTATCACTAATCACTATTAATCACTGTCGAATAATAACTGTTGGCGATTAAAAATCACTCGATGAAAGAAACACGCGCGGACACGTTACTACACGACGCGACGACGCGACAATGCGGCGATAATTACTCGGCGACTGCAAGCAGTTTTTTGTCATGGTAGGTTGCGGTAGGTTAAGGTACTACTGGCGCAATCGAACGCGATCATGTGTTCGATTGAAGAATGCGGTAAACATAATAAACATTTAACATATTAATATTATTATTATCATGAATGTGTGTGATATCCATACATCGTATGATATCTATTTAAAAATTAATTAGATTAAATAAGTGTTTTTAAAATATTTATTACTTTTACTATTATCATACAAAATATTAATATTAAATATTTATTTAAGATAATAGTAAAAGTAATAAATATTTTAAAAACACTTATTTAATCTAATTAATTTTTAAATAGATATCATACGATGTATGGATATCACACACATTCATGATAATAATAATATTAATATGTTAAATGTTTATTATGTTTACCGCATTCTTCAATGGAACACATGATCGCGTTCGATTGCGCCAGTAGTACCTTAACCTACCGCAACCTACCATGACAAAAAACTGCTTGCAGTCGCCGAGTAATTATCGTCGCATTGTCGCGTCATGTAGTAACGTGTCCGCGCGTGTTTCTTTCATCGAGTGATTTTTAATCGCCAACAGTTATTATTCGACAGTGATTAATAGTGATTAGTAATAGAGTCATTAGTAAATTTCTCGTCTCATCGAGTGAGTAAATAAATGTGATTACGTTAAAGTTTATAAAAGAATACAGTTCATGAAAGGAGAAAAACTTTCAGTTAATAATTTAGTGTGGATTTCTTGTATTTTGCAACGTGATATCTACGTTAAATTTGAAAACGTACGATCTATCGGAAAATTCATTTCTCCTTCAAGCAATTACAGCAATACATCAAAAGTCATCGAACAAGGTAACAATAACTAATTTTTTGACGTTATGTGAAAACAGATCTCGGGAAGTCAGAGGGACAGTGTGTCAAAGGAAATTCGTGAAAAGAGAGGGGTTTTTAGTGGGTAGGGAGTACCGAGTGGGTAATTCGACTTGGTACTCGAGTCCCACATAACTCACTGGATCGACCGGTGAGTATGCATAAAATGCATTTCCCCTCTCTCGTAAAAAAAAAAAAAAAAAAAAAAAAACAGGTGAGTGAGCGAATGAGCGAGAGAGGGGGGGGGAGAGAGAGAGAGAGAGAGAGAGAGAGAGAGAGAGAAAGAGACAGACAGACAGACAGACAGAGAGAGAATGTATGTGTTCGCATGTGTGTCTGTATGTGTATAGCGACCAGCTGATCGCAGCAGGCGCCCCGCGTAAGCACCCGCGTCTGACGGTGAATCGCGTCACCCTTGCCTGCCTCTTGTATTCGATCCGTCATACGTTAACTACTTCCTTTAATAATTCAAAAACTAAGCTTCGGATGATATTTTGCCAAAGGAAAAATCGTCTTAGAATTCGGTCAAGATTATGTTTTTGCAAAAGCATAAAGTTATTTAGAATCACCCTGTATATATATATATATATATATATATATATATATATATATATATAACGTGTCTTTATACACACATACATATTTTTATCTATAATTTTTTCATACGTTTTTATATAGCTGGGTAACGGTGCCCTTTTTTATTAGTATAAGGTACTTCACTAACAGCGTATTGCCGCACATGCGCGTAGAGGGAGTCCCTAATCGGAACACTGCAACTGATCAATTTGAACCACGCATTGCTCGAAAAACGGCCAGAACGGGACACGAGACCAAGGCTACCAGATTGCACACGCTGCGTCCAGCGGCGGCACGATTTGTATCCCCACCACTTTCGCGCACTAAGGCATAAACTCTCATCCGTGTACGCTCGACGTTCGGTCATCTTCGGTTTACAGAGGAAGACGGATAGATTAGCTTTTGTCCCCTTCTCTCCTGAGAGGTCTATTGTATCTTATCTATCTCTCTGAATACAATAGCTATGTGATCCTCGAAATCTCGAGCTGGCGATGCAAGTTGCATCGTTGCAAGTATCGCAGCGATACTTATCACACATAATATTTTCCTATTGATTTTTTTTTATAAAAGTTTATATGTTGTTTAAAAAAGAGAATATAACATATACAAAAACAAATTTTACATATTTTTATCTCAATTTTTATCTAAATTTCTCCACTCTTGGCCAATATATACGCTTTTTTATTAAAAAAAAATTTCTTTAAAAAAATAATTGGAATAAAATAATATTTAAATTTATTTTAATAGAGTTGTATTTTGTTATTATTATTTTGTATTAATATATGACGTACATCTTGTTGCTCAACGGAAACCGCGAGAAGGTGGTGGTCTCTCCCAAAAGTTAAAAAGGAAATGTAAAAAATTTAACAAATGAACAATAATAAAAATAAAATTAAAATAAAATAATAAAATAATGATAAATAATAAATAAAAATAAAAAATAAAATTATAATAAAATAATAAAATATAATCAATTTTCTAATTGATAAAAGGTCAAAAGATTATTTCACATTTCCTTACATACATACATACATACATACATATATATATATATGTATATATATATATGTGTGTGTGTGTGTGTGTGTGTGTGTGTGTGTGTGTATGTGTGTGTATGTGTGTGTGTGTATATATCTTTACACACTTATTTTTTAAGTGTATATAAAAATTTATTTTAAAATTATTTATCGCAGGAAGGGCCTGCTACGTCAGCATCCGCATGGACATTTAAATTGTTTTTATTAGCGGCATATAATTTATCCGCCGACATAAGAGATAAATGCTCTTCATTAATGAGCATATTTAAAGCTGTTTCTCCTCTAGTTTTTAATGCAGACTTAAACACACAAAGACACAAAAGCTTAAACACACAAAGACACAAAAGCATTAACGGAAACCGTTGAAAAGCTATTACGTGTTTTCGTTTTTAAATTATTCAAAAGAGAAAACATTCTCTCAGGATCGGCATTAGAATTCGGAAGCGTTCGAATAGTATTTATAATATTCGTTAAATTGGAATATTTAGGAACATTATTCGTGTGCCGACGTTGTAAAATTGCTTTCCACATATTGTCAAAATTTAATTTAGAAAAATTTTGTTTTTCTTCCACTGTAAGGTCTGATGCTAATGCAATCCATTCTTTTTTTAAAGCATCTTCATCAAAACCGCCGAGAGTTTTAGCTACGAGAGAAACATCATCAAATGATGTTTGTCTATTATTATCGAATAAACTTACAGATGGTTGAAAAACTTGTAACTTTAATAAAAATTCATTATTTATAGGTAACCTTTTACAAATTTTTTCTGCAGCACTCACATAAAATGTTAAACAGTTCTCTCGAACAATTTTAACTATGTTTATGTGATCTTTCAACGTTAATTCGTTCAGATATTCCTCACAATCTGATCCCAAAATAATTTCATTAATAGGTTTTTGATTTTCTTTTAATGAGAATATAATATTTGAAGAAAATGGTTTTAAATATTCTTCTTTTATAAAATTTCCACAGATTTGGAAAAGAAAGTTTTTAGATTTTGGCTGCAATAAATGGATTCTCGTTTCTGACGCTTGAAAGAATGCATTAAATGCGTTAAAAAAATTTAAAACATATTTTAAAAAAAGAAAATAAGCTTTTATCTCTATGTTGTTCATCATAGATAATAAATATTTTCCAGAATTTGTTTTTTCACTCGCAACCATTTCAGTAAGAAAATATTTAATTGTATCCCAAGATTCAAGAAGTCGTTCGATGCATAAATAATGAGAAAGCCAGCGTGTGTCACATAATTTTAATTTATTTTGTGATTTGTTTCTTGGAAACATTCACAAAATTCGCGAAAAATAGCTGTTCGTTTTGGACTGCTATTTAAATATTTTGCAATTTTTTTTAAAAATTCATCGCAATATGCAGGCATTTCGGAACAAGCAGCATGCGCTGCTAATGCGGAGGAATGGCACGCGCATGACAATGTTAAAACATGTGGGCATATTTCTTCCAATTTTTTTTTAAACGATAAATGTTTCCCTGTCATGACGGAAGCATTGTCGCATGATAGGGCAACAATATTTAAAAATGGTATCTGTAATTTCCAAATTTCACTTTTAAATGCATTGAACAACTTTTCTGTGCTTGAATCTTTGGCATCAATATTTATTAATTTAACTAATTGCGAGCGAACATCTAATGTCTCCGGATCAACGTATCGGACAAAAAAAGTCATCCATTTATTATTAGTGAGATCAGATGTTTCATCGATAAATATCGAAAATTTTGTGTTTTGAATAATATTGACAACACAATTAGTCTCAACCGGGCATACAACGTTTGTAATAATATTTGTACATTTTGTTCGGCCCATACTCATACTATTCAACACATTAGGATCTTTTCGTATATGTTGGAAAAAATTAAGAATTTCTTTTGCCGTTTGATAAGGAATATTTTTCTCGGCAATTAATGCGGCATATCTGATTTCCGCTGATTTCTTACGCTCATCAAAAGATAAAAGTGATTCATTAATTTGTATATTTGAATACTCATTCGAAACTCTTGTTTCAATATAATTTTTTTCTTTATTTATATGAACATTAGATTCTGACGATAGATTTGCCATAAACCGCCAGCGATAGATTTATCACAAATCGAACAAAAAAATAAGCTTGCATCATGTGGCACTTCACGTAACCAACATTTAAATTGCTGAATTTCTAACCATTTTTGTTGAAATTTTGATTTACGCAATTTTTTTATTGGCGAATCAACATTATTATTATTATCAGTTAGCGTATTTACCTTAATATTATTTTTGTGACACGCAGAATCCGCATGTCTTGATAGTGTTGAATTGCACGAATAATTATTATTGCATATACTACAATAATAAAGACTATCGTCGGATGGTACTTTGCGTATCCAAGATTTATATCGATCATCACTAAGCCAAGCTTCTAAAAAATTTCGCTTACGTTTTTTGGTTAATTGATCACACATTTTGATTATCTATTCTTAACTTAATTTATTTTCTCGTCGGCACAATATCACCAATCTTTTGTCGATTGCTTTGAACTATCTTTTGACTGGGTCACGAACGTATTCGCAAGACAAGCACAGTCAACAGTCAACAATCAACAATTAGTCGATAACAGTCGACATGAGTCGAGAAAAAAACAATGTCAAACACATATAATATTTTAAATATATATTTGGATATCCAGAGTGTCCCAGATCACCCGTACATCCCTTTTAAAATGAAAATAAATGGCTTTTATCAAAAATCGCGAACAATTTTTAAGTAAATCGGGTACGCTCTATCAAATGGTGATATTTTCAACTTCTAATTCCGACCGGAAATACGCCATCCGCATCGGAAGTCGAATTTTTTTAGAGGTACATGGTACTTTTTATTACAGATTCGAATTGTACATGAAAAAATAAGAAACTTTTGTATCAAACGTTTTTTCTGAAACGTATTTTTTTTTTTAAATACGTTTTAAATTTTAACGCATTTAATGCATTCTTTCAAGCGTCAGAAACGAGAATCCATTTATTGCAGCCAAAATCTAAAAACTTTCTTTTCCAAATCTGTGGAAATTTTATAAAAGAAGAATATTTAAAACCATTTTCTTCAAATATTATATTCTCATTAAAAGAAAATCAAAAACCTATTAATGAAATTATTTTGGGATCAGAATGTGAGGAATATCTGAACGAATTAACATTGAAAGATCACATAAACATAGTTAAAATTGTTCGAGAGAACTGTTTAACATTTTATGTGACTGCTGCAGAAGAAATTTGTAAAAGGTTACCTATAAATAATGAATTTTTATTAAAGTTACAAGTTTTTCAACCATCTGTAAGTTTATTCGATAATAATAGACAAACATCATTTGATGATGTTTCTTTCGTAGCTAAAACTCTCGGCGGTTTTGATGAAGATGCTTTAAAAAAAGAATGGATTGCATTAGCATCAGACAGTGGAAGAAAAACAAAATTTTTCTAAATTAAATTTTGACAATATGTGGAAAGCAATTTTACAACGTCGGCACACGAATAATGTTTCTAAATATTCCAATTTAACGAATATTATAAATACTATTCGGACGCTTCCGAATTCTAATGCCGATCCTGAGAGAATGTTTTCTCTTTTGAACAATTTAAAAACGAAAACACGTAATAGCTTTACAACGGTTTCCGTTAATGCTATTTGTGTGTTTAAGTCCGCATTAAAAACTAGAGGAGAAACAGCTTTAAATATGCTCATTAATGAAGAGCGTTTATCTCTTATGTCGGCGGATAAATTATATGCCGCTAATAAAAACAATTTAAAAGTCCATGCGAATGCTGACGTAGCAGGCCCTTCCTGCGATAAATAATTTTAAAATAAATTTTTATATACAGGGTGGGCCATTTTAATCTATGCACCCAAATTTCTTTGTACCTAAGACAGATACGGAAAAATGATTCAGACAAAAGTTGTTCAAGATAATGGGGGTCACCTATCTGTGTAACTAGCTTTGACCTTGAGACTACTTTTCAAGGTTATTTGAAGGTCACAGTGGTTTTTTAAAATGGGCACCCCTATTTCTGACACCGGATTCGAAAAGAGCGGAAAATTTTACGTCCGAAATGATATTTTGAAGTTTTTTTCGTGACCTTGAGAAGGTCAATTTAAGGTCAAATGCTAAATAACTGCCTGGTAGCTGTTTATTTAAATTTTCTGGCGGAATAAACGTTGTGAAGGTACCTTTATAAGAAAGATCGAACTGGAATGTGACAACAACCTTAACAATGTTGACCTTGACGTTATTTTTCAAGGTCATTTAAAGAACAGAGTGGTTTTATTAACAAGAAACTTTATTTTTGATACCGAATCAAGAAAAAATGAAAAATTTAACGTTTTAAGGTTTTTCATAACATAAAAAGGCCATTTAGTGTTTCTTATTCCACAAGCTCTTAGTAGCTGTTGCTTTACATGAGTTAACTTTACTTTTAGCGTTACCCGGAAACAACGACGTGGACGTAGCAAGTTCTGTTTCCTTTGGGGTGCTTGATTAAAGTGAGTCCCCTTGCCTCTCACTATTCGGGGTGCTTGATTAAAGTGAGTCCCCTTGCCTCTCACTATTCGGGGTGCTTGATTAAAGTGAGTCCCCTTGCCTCTCACTATCGTTACGATTATAACTTTAACCACGAAGCAAATGTTCGAAGTTGCCTCCATTTGCTTCAAGGCACAAAGTTAAACGCCTTTGAAAATGGCGTACGGTGTTTTTCAAAGTCAGCCTTGGAATTGCTGCGCATGCTTGACGAATGCGGTTTTGCATGTCAGCTCTAGTTGTGGGTCGTTGTTGAAAAATAACATTCTTTAAATAGCCCCATAAATAAAAATCTGGAGATGTGAGATCAGGTGAGCAAGGAGGCCAATTAACTGGACCTCCTCGTCCGATCCATCTCTCATTATAATTTTCATTTAAAAAGTCCTGTACGATTCGTGCGAAATGTGGTGCTGCACCATCGTGCTGAAACCACATTCTTCGTCTTGTTTCTAAATCAACATTTTCCAATAATTCTGGCAACCGATCTCTTATCAACTCCAAGTAGCTTTCTCTATCAACATTTCGCTCAAAAAAGTAAGGACCAATTAAATATCCATTTACAATCCCACACCATACCATAAGGCTCCAACGATTCTGATGGTCTACAGATCGATGCCAGTGAGGATTCTCGTCTAACCAATAATGGCAATTGTGCCTATTCAGTTGTCACTATAAAATGTAGCCTCATCTAAAAAAAGCACAAACCTGAAAAAATCTGTATTATTTTCTATCATCTGCAAAGCCCATTGGCAAAATTCAATACGCAGTTGAATATGACGTTGCTTTAATTCTTGCACTAACGTTATGTGATAAGCATGATATCTAAGGACTTTTACGATTTTTAAAAATGTTTTTCTTGGTATACCAATTTCTTTTTCAACTTGGCGACTACTGATATGAGGGTCAAGATAAACAGCTGCAAGAATAGTTACAACACGAGGATCATTTTCGTTGTACTCGTGGCGCCTACGTTGGCGAGTAAGATGTCCATCACGAGCTCTTCCAGTTAAACTGCGTATTGTCATATCACTAGGGTGTCTTCTATCTGGAAAGCGTTCAGCATAACGCCTTGCTGCAGCACGATAATTGTTATTACATTCTCCTAAAACCATTATCATATCAACAATTTGATTGGGAGTATAGTCAGTCATTTTTAGGACTTTATTAAATTTCCATACGACTGAGATAATGAAATGTTAATCGAAATTAAACAGACTTACAAAAAATGAGAAATATCGAATAATTACCGACACGTATTTTGAATGTACACACTGATAGAAAAAGTTCGGTATTCCAGCGAATAATTCGGTAGCGCAGCGAAATTTCGATACTAGTTTTGGGTCAGCGAAAGTTGCCGCTTCTGCAGCACAAAGCACAAAGTTAAACGCCTTTGAAAATGCATATTGTAGCATATTGTAGCCATTGGCCAATTCAATTGGCTGCAGAAATATTTAATTGGTCCTTACTTTTTTGAGCGAAATGTTGATAGAGAAAGCTACTTGGAGTTGATAAGAGATCGGTTGCCAGAATTATTGGAAAATGTTGATTTAGAAACAAGACGAAGAATGTGGTTTCAGCACGATGGTGCAGCACCACATTTCGCACGAATCGTACAGGACTTTTTAAATGAAAATTATAATGAGAGATGGATCGGACGAGGAGATCCAGTTAATTGGTCTCCTTGCTCACCTGATCTCACATCTCCAGATTTTTATTTATGGGGCTATTTAAAGAATGTTATTTTTCAACAACGACCCACAACTAGAGCTGACATGCAAAACCGCATTCGTCAAGCATGCGCAGCAATTCCAAGGCTGACTTTGAAAAACACCGTACGCCATTTTCAAAGGCGTTTAACTTTGTGCCTTGAAGCAAATGGAGGCAACTTCGAACATTTGCTTCGTGGTTAAAGTTATAATCGTAACGATAGTGAGAGGCAAGGGGACTCACTTTAATCAAGCACCCCGAATAGTGAGAGGCAAGGGGACTCACTTTAATCAAGCACCCCGAATAGTGAGAGGCAAGGGGACTCACTTTAATCAAGCACCTCAAAGGAAACAGAACTTGCTACGTCCACGTCGTTGTTTCCGGGTAACGCTAAAAGTAAAGTTAACTCATGTAAAGCAACAGCTACTAAGAGCTTGTGGAATAAGAAACACTAAATGGCCTTTTTATGTTATGAAGAACCTTAAAACGTTAAATTTTTCATTTTTTCTTGATTCGGTATCAAAAATAAAGTTTCTTGTTAATAAAACCACTCTGTTCTTTAAATGACCTTGAAAAATAACGTCAAGGTCAACATTGTTGAGGTTGTTGTCACATTCCAGTTCGATCTTTTTTATAAAGGTACCTTCACAACGTTTATTCCGCCAGAAAATTTAAATAAACAGCTACCAGGCAGTTATTTAGCATTTGACCTTAAATTGACCTTCTCAAGGTCACGAAAAAAACTTCAAAATATCATTTCGGACGTAAAATTTTCCGCTCTTTTCGAATCCGGTGTCAGAAATAGGGGTTCCCATTTTAAAAAACCACTCTGACCTTCAAATAACCTTGAAAAGTAGTCTCAAGGTCAAAGCTAGTTACACAGATAGGTGACCCCCATTATCTTGAACAACTTTTGTCTGAATCATTTTTCCGTATCTGTCTTAGGTACAAAGAAATTTGGGTGCATAGATTAAAATGGCCCACCCTGTATATCACTTAAAAAATAAGTGTGTAAAGATATATATATATACACATATATATGTATGTATGTAAGGAAATGTGAAATAATATTTTGACCTTTTATCAATTAGAAAATTGATTATATTTTATTATTTTATTATAATTTTATTTTTTATTTTTATTTATTATTTATCATTATTTTATTATTTTATTTTAATTTTGTTTTTATTATTATTCATTTATTAAATTTTTTACACTTCCTTTTTAACGGAAGAGACCATCACCTTCTCGCGGTTTCCGTTGAGCAACAAGATGTACGTCATACATTAATACAAAATAATAATAAAAAATACAATTCTATTAAAATAAATTTAAATATTTTATTACAATTATTTTTTTAAAGAAATTTTTTTTAATAAAAAAGCGTACATATTGGCCGAGTGGAAAAATTTAGATAAAAATTGAGATAAAAATATGTTAGATAAAAATTTAGATAAAAATATGTAAAATTTGTTTTTGTATATGTTATATTCTCTTTTTTAAACAACATATAAACTTTTATAAAAAAGAAATCAATAGGAAAATATTATGTGTGATAATAAGTATCGCTGCGATACTTGCAACGATGCAACTTGCATCGCCAACTCGCCAGCTCAAGATTTCGAGGATCACATAGCTATTGTATTCAGAGAGATAGGTAAGATACACTAGACCTCTCAGGAGAGAAGGGGATAGAAGCTAATCTATCCGTCTTCCTCTGTAAACCGAAGATGACCGAATGTCGAGCGTACACGGATGAGAGCTTATGCCTTAGTGTGCGAAAGTGGTGGGGATACAAATCGTGCCGCCGCTGGACGCAGCGTGTGCAATCTGGTAGTCTTGCACGAGACACGAACGAGTGATATTGCAGCACGACAACGCTCCGTGCCATCGCACTTCCATCGTCCAGGACACCATCAAAACGCTGAAATGGGATCTGCTACCGCACCCGCCGTATTCGCCAGACTTGACCCCTTCTGATTATCACTTGTTCCGGTCGATGGCGCATGGCTTGGCTGAGCTATACTTGGCCAATTTCGAACAAGTGCAAAATTGGTTGGATGAATGGTTTTGGTCCAAAGACGCGTCGTTTTATCGTCGCGGTATTCATGTATTGCCAGACAGATGGCAAAAATGTGTAGCTAGCGAGGGACGATACTTTGAATAAACCATTTTTTGTATTTCTCTTGAAATTTTCCATTTTTCGTTGATCAAAAAAACCCGGAAACTTAGTTGCGCACCTAGTATATGAGACTTAACGAAATCGGTAACAATATTGCCTGGTATTCCCTTGTAATGCTCCATTCCATTATTTTAATAAAATTCAACATTGCAACAACTAGCACTATTTCCGCATATATACTACTTTGCTATTTTACAATATTATATATGACTTTTGCATACAGAAAATAACATTTACCTTATGATTTTACGAAGAGACTTGTTTTTTTAGCTGCATTTATAGATAACACTTTTTTGTTGAAAAATTAAATTTTTTATGTTACGTATTAAGGCGGTTCTACAATGGACGAACGCATAATGGCTCCTGCAGACCAGCGCGATGACACGATGCGCGATATCCAATGAGCGTACAGCTTTTCCGCACATCATATCCATCGCACTGTAGAGTAGTGCGGGAGCGTCCCGTTTGACCACGTTGCGATTAACCACAGCCAATTATATCGACGTGTGCCTAGGGTAACCAGCAACGATTAACCAATCAGAGAGTCCTATTTTGAATTAGCCAATTGGCGACGTGGTCAATCGGATCCCACCTCATAGAGTATCATTCTATCTTTGTTGTTTACTGGTATTGAAAGAAGATAGAATGATACGCCCTGTCGGGAGTGTCCCGTTTGACCACGTCGCGATTGACCATAGCCAATCATATTGACCCGTGCCTAGGGTAACCAGCAACTATTGACCAATCAGAGAGTTCTATTTTGAATTGACCAATTGGCGACGTGGTCAATCGGGTGCCACCCTACGTTGTCGCTCTGTGTCGTTACTGGAAAGCACCCTGTGCTTCCCGCTTTATGGCTCCTGAACACAGGACGCGGCAACGCGTTACGCGTGGCGGAAGGCGACACGATAGCCAATCAGCAGATACATAACATCCACCGCGTGTCGAAGTTGAACTCAATCCAACTTTTGTATTGGCTTACCGCGTCGTCTTCCGCCGCACGTAACGCGTTGCCGTGTCCTGTGTGCAGGAGACCGGCAAGTAAAACGGTAGTCACCAATTAAGAACGAGATATAAGCGCTTACGTCTCGTTCTCTGCCATCAGCCTTAGAGCCTGAGCAGAAAGATGGCCGTGGAGTCATAGTCGTAGTAGTAGTGATCTAAGACAGTCGTAATTGTAGACGTAAGTAACGCACAAGCTTTGGCTTAACGTATAGAAATACTACACCACGGTGACCACGGTGCTACGATATGTTATGTCTTATGGAAAGTGTGTGCGACCAGCTTAAGGCCGTAAGAAAATTGGCAAATCATAGTCAATTAAGCGTCGTCTACAATGGCAGTAGGATTAATGGATTAAAGCTGTAACTCAAGAAATTGACCAATAACAGTCGAGTATTCTCTTAATGCTTGACTGTGATTGGTCAATTCCTTAAGTTACAGCTTTAATTCATTAAAATTATAAAATGTCCTAATCGCTAGTCTAATAATGAACGGATCAATTAAAATAAAGTATTCGACCAAACTAGCCAGAAATTTTTTGTTTATTAATACAACGTTTCGACCATATGGTTGTGGTCCTTATCAAGTATATACTGAAATAAAGATTTATAATTAATTAATTAACGGTTAGAATACACAGTAAGCTCACGAATTAAGGTGAACAATTCTCATACCGATCAGGAGACAGGCATAGACGATAATTCTGTGAACTGCACAAGTCACATTTGCAAAAAACGTTAACTAGATTTGAACTTTAGAGACAAATTGATGTGTCCATGTGGGACTTCGTCAAGAAACTAAATACATCGGGAGGAACAACGAAACTAAATGACCTTTATTATTTTGTCGTAAATGTTGTTTAAACTCTCAGTGTCTTTCTGTAGGTTTATTAAGTTATTAAGTTTCTTGATATAGAACATCTCAGCAATTTCTCTCTTTCGAACATATTTTTCATTATGCAAAATATTAGGATTCAACCAGTCAAAATCATGTCCGGCTTCCAATCTATGTTTGCTTATAACCGAGTGATTGGTTTCATGTAACTTTATATTATTACAATGTTCTTTTACTCGTGTACGTAAATGTCTTTTTGATTGCCCAATATATGATAAATTACAATTCTTACAGTTTAATTTGTATACAACACTTGTCTTATCATTATTATGTAAGCTGTCTTTCCCGCGTCTTATTAAATTATTTAGTTTTTTGGTCATTTTGTAGACGACATTAAAGCCACTATTTCACAATAGACGGTACAGGTCGTGACTCTTATTATCTACGTATGATATTGTAACAAAATGAGTCTTATCTAAACGAGTGGGATTCACGTCAACCGTATCATTATGGTCGCGATTTTAAAAAAAATTGATTCTTTTTTGAATGTGTCTGTGTATGATATGTTCTGGAAAGCAATTATTAATTAAGGTGTCATGTACTAGCTTGATATTATCTTGCTTGAAGCAGTCGTTAGATAATAAAATTGCATGGTCAACTAAATTGTAGATAGTGTTGATTTTATATTTTAACGGGTGGTTCGAGTAATAGTTGATGTATCTCCCAGACCATGTGGGTTTCCTAAACCAATTGGTAATGAGTCTGTTATCCGACCGAATGATCTTAACATTTAGAAAACTAATCAACTTCCATCTCATAAGTAAATCTCAAGCGTTCGTGGTAATTATTAAACGTCGTTAGAATTTCGTCCATTCCTGTGCGTGGTACTATTGCAAAAACGTCGTCTACATATCTATAGTAAATAGGAACGGTAAAACTCAGTGAATTTAAGCACTGTGTCTCCAGATCGTCCATCACCATATCTGCTAGGATAGGTGATAGCGGAGAACCCATGGGTGTGCCGAAGATTTGCTCATAAAAACGTCCGTCAAACGAAAAGAAAGTTGAATCCAAAATCGCTTCTATTGCATATATAAATTGAGATAAATTAAATTTCGTGTTTTTTGCGATATCGTCCCAACGCTTCTTTATGGCATTTACAACCAATTCCTTGGGAACATTTGTAAATAACGAGGTTACATTCAACGAGATCATAATGTTGTCTTCATTGATATCTGTATTCTTAATATTTTCAACAAAGGACCAACCGTCTTTAATATATGAATTCGGTTTCTTTAACGATTTGTACAGAATATTGTGGATGTAACCTGAGATATTGTATACCGGGCTTCCAAGAGCGGATACTATAATTCTTAACGGAAAACCGTCCTTATGGATCTTCGGCAGACCGTAACAACACGGTAAATTACCATTCGTGCAATTTAAATGTTTATATGTCATTTTATTTATCAAATTATTCTTGCGCCAAGATTTGACTAACTCATTAATCTTGTTAGTTAGTCTTTTCAGAGGATCCTTCTTCAACTCTTTGTATGTGGCTTGGTCACCCAACAGTAAATCCATCTTGTCAAAATAGTCTTTCTTATCCATAAAAACAGTAGTCTGACCCTTGTCGGCCCTCGTGACCATAATGTCATTTTTATTTTCGCGTAGATACCTTCTAGAGATAGCGAACGAGTTAAGGATGTATCTGTCAAAATAGTTAATATGTTTTTTGGTGCAAAGGAATCTTTGAAGGATATTAGCCACAGAAATTCTAGTTTTTTCAATGGCATCAGTGGGCAGAATATTGCTATTCACTTCAAAATTTTTGACCACATCTAAAACAAAATTTGTGCGGTTATTTTTTTGTTCTTGTAGATAATGCAAAATTGTCACCCAAGCTCAACAGATCAGAAACCGTGTCAGGTATGTCTTTACTGCTGATGTTTACAAAGCACATAGATTTATCAATATTTGAAAAAGGATGTAAACAAGTGTTGTGTTTTTGTTTCAAATTGTTAAACTTCTTAATTGAGTTGTTTTTTATACTGTAATCAAATGATGTAAGTCTATGTCTATTTAATTAAAAAAAAAAGTAGTCACTAAATCTTGTGGTAAGCATTCAAAAAGTCGTTCCTCGATGCCTTTAATTTTTTTGTATAGATAATTTAAATTAATATTTTGATCTTCAATCTCAAAGTTCAACAATCTGTATTGATTCGCTTTCTTAAACCTATCGAACTTGCGTTTGATGCTGTTACTATGAAACGCGACGCTAATTATTAATTTATTAATATGTGTAGGAATCAAGTCGTGTCTCCTGCAACGAATCAGAAAAGTCAATTGTTGTTTCGAAGTATAGATCTTCTTTTTGCACTTTATCCATGATTTTAAAAGCGTTGTGCAGTTGTCATCAAACCGTTGAGAGACATGTTGGAAGAAGTCATCAGTACGAATTTGCTCCATAATTAGGTCGAGGAGCGGATTTAAAATTATAAAATGTCCTAATCGCTAGTCTAATAATGAACGGATCAATTAAAATAAAGTATTCGACCAAACTAGCCAGAAATTTTTAGTTTATTAATACAACGTTTCGACCATATGGTTGTGGTCCTTATCAAGTATATACTGAAATAAAGATTTATAATTAATTAATTAACGGTTAGAATACACACTAAGCTCACGAATTAAGGTGAACAATTCTCATTCCGATCAGGAGACAGGCATAGACGATAATTCTGTGAACTGCACAAGTCACATTTGCAAAAAACGTTAACTAGATTTGAACTTTAGAGACAAATTGATGTGTCCATGTGGGACTTCGTCAAGAAATTAAATACATCGGGAGGAACAACGAAACTAAGTCCCACATGGACACATCAATTTGTCTCTAAAGTTCAAATCTAGTTAACGTTTTTTGCAAATGTGACTTGTGCAGTTCACAGAATTATCGTCTATGCCTGTCTCCTGATCGGTATGAGAATTGTTCACACCTTAATTCGTGAGCTTACTGTGTATTCTAACCGTTAATTAATTAATTATAAATCTTTATTTCAGTATATACTTGATAAGGACCACATATGGTCGAAACGTTGTATTAATAAACAAAAAATTTCTGGCTAGTTTGGTCGAATACTTTATTAATTGATCCGTTTAATTCATTAATCCTACTGCCATTGTAGACGACGCTTTATTCTTTCTGCTGTAGAAGAATAATTAACTGTGATTGGCCAGTGTTTTTACAGATTTACGACTAAAAATTTATTACGTGCAAAGGTCTTTACAAGAAAAACGGCGGCTTCCCCTGGTCGGATGTCGGTCGGACGTCGGACTTGACCCTTTTCACTTAGATTTTTCTCTGATACAAAACAAGCATACCAGTATACAAATATAAAGTTGTATAAGAAGAATAAATATTGCATTTTGTATAAAACATTCATTATATAGGAGATTAAAACTTGTAAGACATATATTCAATAAGAAGTGAAAATTTTTTATTAATGAACATTTATTATAATTATAAATTTTATACGCTTTATTCTTTGCAATAATTTCTATTCTTTGAATGATCATACGATTATATTTTGTTTGATGCAATTTTCTTTAAAATATAAAGTAAATTGTGAAATGTGTTGTTTTGTGTATCGACTTAAAATATATATTTCTTAATCTTACATTACATTTTTGGTATATCTCTTACTTATTATTTTTTACAATTTAACAAAAATTTTCTTTTTTTTTTTGGAAGATGTTGGTTTGAGGATGTAGGTTATATTAAAGAAAATAATCATTTTTTTTTAAATAATGATTGGATTATATAAGCAGAAATCAATGCTTAGTAAGCACTCATCTAATTAATTCTTAACTTTAAAATTCTTGCTCAATCTAAATATAATTACTAATATATAAGTAATCTATTATTAGGCAATGATTTTTGCTGAACATAATCACAATACTTATATTTTTTTTATTGTTTCCCCAGATGGAGATAATAGAAGGAAAACAAAATGGATCACAATTGTATGTTTATAACAATTATACCTATTGTATGGATAAAAGATATAATATATATCGCTGTTCGAAACGCAAGATTGAGAAATGTTCTGCAGTAATAGAAAGAGAAGGAGAGCATTATAGGTTAAAACATGAACATAATCATCCTGAAGAACGCTACATTGTTGAAATTCATAAAATGAAAAAAGAAATGATTCGATTGTGAAAGAAACAACAAAATCTCCTAAGCATATTTTTGATACAGTTTCTTGCGATAATTTGAGAGTCGCACCATATATTTCATGCAACAATATGAAATCCATTCTTAGTCGTCACAGGGCCAAATCACGTCCAGATATTCCTACTGATTTACATTCTTTGTACAAACAACTAGAAAAGTATATACCTACAAGCAATATTTATAAAGATTATGCAATATCATCTGATAACAAGATAGCACTTATTTTTAGTAATAATGTACTATTAAATGTATTATCTGAAGCATGTGAAATTTTTGTGGATGGAACATTTTCGGTAATTCTTTTTACATATTTTACATGTCTATTACTTTTATTTTTTAAATTTTTATTTAAAAATATCAAATAAATATTTGTATTTCCAGATTGTACCAAAGAAACCTAGCATTTCCCAGTTATATACTATACATATTCGCTACATAGATACGGTATGTAATGCATATTTGTTTATTATTAAAGAATTATTTTAATATATTATAATAGGTATTATATAAACATAGTAGATGTATATATGCACTAAATATACAGTGTCACAAAGTACGTCATATTGTTACTATGTATTCTGCTCGAAAAAATAAGTCAATTTTGTTTTTCAATCTGACACTTTCAATTTGACACTTTCTTAAAGAGTTTACTTGTTCTGATCGCCACGATTCCTATTCGATTTAGAAAGCAACAATTCG
This sequence comes from Camponotus vicinus, assembly GCF_025532165.1. Classification (NCBI taxonomy): domain Eukaryota; kingdom Metazoa; phylum Arthropoda; class Insecta; order Hymenoptera; family Formicidae; genus Camponotus; species Camponotus vicinus. The sequence continues at coordinate 5,144,648 of NW_028141980.1, read as the reverse complement.
GATCCTAACAGTTAAATGCCAAGCGTTATATTTAATATTCTGCAAAATTTTTGAAACAATCCTTACGAATCCTTTTACAGTTGCTGTCTAAATGTGTTAACTTTTTAACTTTTTTTTTGGCTTTTTAATACCTTTTTCTATCAAACTTGTGTCAATTTTTTTAAATGTTTCCATACTTATCCCTCTTTCCTTATCTATTATTACAGCATAAAAGCAATTTATTCAGAATTATTTCAAACTTGGCTATTTAATATCAATATGTTTTATTTGTTGTTAATTAATATTCTTAAATAATATTATTTGATTTATTATTATTAGTTTCTTATTTAAATTCTTATTTTCAATCTTATTTAAATTAGGGACGCATGACAAAATATTTGGTTTTCAGCGCTATTGTCATATAAATTATTGCTCTTTACTAAATCAGATAGGAACTTGATCAGAATAAGTAAGTTGACTCTTTAAGAAAATGTCGGAGCGAAAAACTGTTAACCAAAGTAATATTATTTTTTCGAGTAGAACATCTAATAGAAATATAGCATACTTATTTTGTAACATTCTATATAATATCTGTATTATAAGTTCGAATGAGGTGGCTCATATACTTAATGAATGAACTCATATACTTAATCATTTATGCTGAGCATCATTAATCAATAAGAGAATGGATAATAGATACCTAGTAAACACAAGCTAACAGCAACATAATTAATGTTAGTAATTTCCCACTCAATAATGTAACTGCAATGTAACATGCCTACATAACATGCCTCAACAGTTGCATTATTGAGTGGGAAATTATAACATGTTACGTTGCTGTTAATTTGTATTCATTGGATAATTATTTTATTCTTTTTTTATTACTATTTCTTGCTTAAGGCTCAACAGACCTGTACAGAGGCAATTACTATTTTAACATTGAATATTTCAGAAAATACATATAACAAAAAATTTTAGACAGAAATTGTAAGATTTCAAGGGAGACAAGATTTTATTGGTTTAAACATAGATAATTTTTTGAAAATCATGTTGGGAGAATCACACTACGGTTAATTTAAATTTTTTAAATGGGAATTCCTATTTTTATTGCGTAGAATGATTCGATTCGTTATTCTGTGTACAAAAGTGTCAGCACTTTATATTAATACTTTTTGGCATAAAATTTGAAATATGTTGTAAAGTATTCATTTTTCGAAGATGTCATTTCAATATTTTTAATGTAAAATAACGATTGATGCAAAAAACATACAGATATATCTATGTTTTTCTTGTTTATCTTTGACACTTTTACACAAAATAACGAGTAGAATCTGTACAATAAAAGATAGAAGTTCTTATTTAAAACATTCAAGTTGATCTTGATGTGATTTTCAAAAACAATTTATATTTAAACCATCTAAACCTTATGTCACCTTCGAAAGCTTATAATAATTTATGTAAGATATTTTTTGCTCTGATATATTTTCTGAAATATTCAAGGTTATCTAGGCTGCGTTCCACATAACGATCGCAACGCTCGCAGAATCATCTTATCTTTATTGTTCACTAAAAGTTAAACAAAGACACATCATGTTTACGAGTGCCGCGATCATTAAGTGGAACGCAGCCCTAGTAAGCAAAATACGTTAATATGCCAGCAGATTGGCAATAGATTTACTCAGAAATTACTAGCTAATTGGCATCCGTTATGTCGCCGTATTAAACTTATGATCTGCCAGTAGAAACCGATCAAGAATTGCAAATGGCAGATTTTGCTCGATTTCTGTCGTCAATCTGTTGTTAAATTTTATGAGTAGGTTGATAAATACTGATAAATACTGATAAATACTGACCGTAAATACTGATAAATAAATACTGATAAATACTGACCGTATTGATAATAACAACTTTTGTATCAAATTTGTTGCTAGCAGACACTTGGCATGATCTGCTTTCGACGAATTTGGCTCTCTTTCTCTATCTGGGTATTGTCTCATCTTATGTATGTAATACTTTATTAAAACACATCACACAATTTATAGGGAATAGCAACAGTTTTTGTACTATGTGAAGCACGTTCTGCCTCTCTCTATAAAGCAATGTGGGAGAAAATTGTTTTACTTGCACCTGGTCTAAATAAAAATCTAAAATTTATCATGGCGGATTATGAGAAAGCAGCGATATCAGCAATGAGTAAACAATTTCCAACAGTTGTTATCCATGGTTGTTGGTTTCATTATTCACAGGTTTGTTGAATAACAATAATTAATTAGATTTAAATAATTTTTTTATATTTTTGAGATTTTTGTGATTTAAATTTGTTATCACATATTGCTATTGTAATCACATTTATCAGTCTTTAGCGGCTAATGTTTTACAAGCATAGCTCTTTGTTTTAGAGATTTTAAATATCAATATCTATTATTAGTAAACAAATTATTAACAATAATTAATTGGAAGCAAAAAATTCCATCAGAATTTAGTCATAAAATTGATGTCATCTGTATTCTTATTAAGTTTACTTTTTTTACCAATAAAATCTATCGATACAAAAATTGAGCAAAAATTGAGCAATCTGCTTATATTCAAAATGCATTCACTTAAAAGGTTATAGAATGTCACGGCAGATTTTGCTCAATTTTTAGTCAATTTGCTATCATATTCTGTTAGCAGATTCTGTTAATTTCTGTTGGTATTTTTCCAAAATTTGTATTAGATATTTGGAGAAATTTATTTCGACATTTTATTTGGCTCTCTGGAATTGTAATTTTTATAAAGTAAAGTGAAATATTTATGAAAGTAGTAAAAAATTGATAAATGTAATAACAATCGAAAAGTAGTCACTGCTAATAAATATTTATTTCTCTTTGTATTTGAAGAATTATAGATAATTTTTTATGTTACTGTTTCATTATAATATATATTTTAATATAATTGAATAAGCAAATTTAGGAAAATTTATTTACTTTAGTATTTTGAAATAGTTTATATAGATATTTTAAAAATATGAAACTTTTGTGATTGTAAATAAGGATCAGAGATATTTATCATCATAGAGATTATCATTATATCATAATACATATCAATTTGATCCTCTTAGTTGATTTTTTATTATAAGTCATTAATTCGTATATCATTTATGTAGTACTAGCATATAAATAATCAAAAATTCAAATTTTTCTTTCTTTAATATTCTTTCTTTTCTGTAAAATAATGTAAAACAATGTATCATTTTGAAGTTAGCAAGTGTATCTTTTTGATATTAACATGTTATTTTATCATATTTATAAGTTCCTATATTTATATCATTTTTGTTTATAGCTGCGAGTCAAAATTAGTGAAATCGGACACTAAAAATGGACCTATTGAATCCCAATCAGTTTAGTGCACACTTACGTTGCTATATGTGTAGAGAATACTCAGAAAAATTTTTGTCAAAAAATTCGCATTTTTGGCGATGTTATAAACAAATTAATTTATAAACGACTTTTTTTTCAAATTGATATATCTCCGGAAGTACTCGATGAAATTTGATGAAATTTTGAGGGTAGATTCGTGAAAAATAATTTAAAAGAAATAAAAAATAAAATTTATGAAAATTTAAAATTTGTTTTTAAATAATTAATTTTTAAATAAACAATTAAAAAATTAATCTACTTCTCGTAGGTTTAGAAAAAAAAGCTTTGAAGCATAATATTCCTTATGCTTTAAGCTATATTTACGCGAAAGAAAATTACTGTATTTCCAAATAGAATAAGAGTTATGAATATTTTAATGTGAAATGTACGAACGAGATATCTGTCACAGAAGACTCGCATCGGGTTATCTACCTTACAGACTCGCTTTCTATCATTGCAACTTTTGAAATTATTAATCTTATTTAACTGTGACTTGAAAAATGTTTATTATTTAACATTAGTATTCAAATAAATAACAAATACGTGTGCGTTTTATACATCATATATATACATAAGTACATGTTTATATTTATATATTCACTTTTACGCTTTCGGTATGTTTTGAAAAAATTTTACATTCCATAGTAGTTGAATTAACTATTTTATAACAGTGAAATTGTCGCGTTCCTGGGATACTTTTTGCTGTGGAGAAACGCGCTTCCAATTTTTTCTTATGTTTCTCGTATTCTATCAAAGAAGTAAAATCAAAAAATATTTTTTTAAAAAAGTTTTTTGCCCATTCGCACAATTTTTTTGTCGTTGTTATTTGCTTGTCGTTTTTATTTTGTAAGCTTGCACGATATGCATTTCTTTTAATGCACCCACCAATGCTGTCACAAGCCCCTTTACCGTGCGCGGTTGCAAAAAAGTGCCATTCGGCTTCAATTTTAAAATCCTTCTCGTGATTCAATAAATTTATAAAATTATATTTAAATAACTATAAGAAATTAGGCTCTGTGTATTAAAACATAAACTTAAATTTAAAGGCCATAAGAGCTAAACGCGGATGATAGTGCGTAAGTTCAACGAGAAAATAAGTTTTTCGTTGAAACTTATTTGTGTGCACAGGGCACAAATTTTCTTGGTACGATACCAAGCAAATTTTAAATAATTCTCAATTCGAGAATTTATTTAATTATTATCCCTCTTTCCCCCCTGTAATGTTGTAGGCGAGAAAAATATCGGGCCGAAAGTCGCTGAATCGGGAATCGAACCCGAGTCTTTCGCTTGCCGGGCGACTGCTCTTACCACTGAGCTATTCAGACCCTTCAACTCGATACTTCTCGGTCGCCTACAATTATATATTAAATTGAAGAATAACGCCATCTTCCGCCGGCGTGAATTATATTTGTTTTTATATTGAGAGCCTGCTCCATCGGAGAAATAAATAATTTTCTTGATGTTCTTCGCGCCAAATTTTTTTTTTAAAAAACTTATCATTCTAGAATTGTACAAATGTACACCAGCAGCATCGTGATTTATATATTCAGAGAAGACTACGAAGTTAACATGTTGTTTTACACCATTTTTTTTGTAATATATTACATATACATGTAATGTGGCTTGGTCTTTTGACCAGTGCTGCGATTGTATCGCATCTTGGACATGGAAAGAATAATTTTCTGAAAAATCTAAAGTAACTATGAATTCACCGTCACCTATCGAGTCTTTCAATTCTTGTAAATATTTTCCTTGAGATTTCGCAATAAAATCATGTTTTAAAAGAATCGATAAATCTGTACTGAGATTTTTCAAAAAAATATTTTGATTTTCTGTTTGACTAAGAAGCTGACATCTAGAAACAAAATTTTGATTGTAAACAAAACATAAAAATTTCGATATACTGAAAAAACGAAATGAATACGATTACCTATCAGTCGTGAGCCACTGATTATACGTTATTTCTGAAATAGCATATTTTTTAAAAATCGACTGTAGTTCTTTCATAATTCTATCAAAACCAGGGCAGTTTTTACAATTTCCCAGAAACAATTTGCATTTGAGACTGAACAAATAATATCGTTAAAGTACTGCTTATAGTCTGTCCCAAAAGTGATTTTTTTCCTATCGAATTCGTGTTGAAGACCTCTTAATTTTAGTCTAATATTTCCGTGTGTTTTGCAGACGCAGAAGTTGTGCGTATTTTTGGGACCAGCTAGTATACATTGAGGTGGCCTCAATGTTCTGAATACTGACAAAGAAATTTTTAAATCAGGACAATTGTTTAAAAAATCAGCATGCAACTCTGATAGATTTCCCAACAACAAACGTTTCTGAAAACAATTTTGAAATTTAATTTAAAAACGTAAATTTACAATCAAAATCAAAATTAATGTTTTTATAATAATATTGAATAATTGATAAATTTGTTGATAATATTTTCTATTTTAAATTACCGTTTCATGACGACGTTTCCCGTTAACAATAACAGATTTATAATCTTTCATCCCTGGCATAACTCGACTCACATTATCGGAAAGAAAAAAATCTCGCACTTTATTTATTATGTCTATATTCATAGAGTTGCCTTTCTTTTTATCGGGATAAGTACCGTAACCATTTTCTTTCTTCAATTTTCGAGCCATTATCACCACGTGTTTGCTCACTGAAAATTCTTTCGCGGTTCTCCGAATAGACCATTCGACCGGCATGGTTGTAAGTAAAAAAATTTTCTCTTTTCGATTAGCTGCTTGTAATAATGCTGATTTTAAATCCGCGATCCAGTTATCATGATTTTCTTCATTATTTAAACTTGAATTCGGACTAATAATTGATTTACGAATAAACTCTTCATTATTTTCTAACAAATTAAAATCTAATTTGCCGTCAGGTGATTCCATGACAGCTTTTTCTAAAACGGAAACTAATTTTATTCGTTTTATTTCTTTATCTATTTTTTGACACTTATAATCTGGATCCTTGGACGATACATCAATATCCATATCTTCTTCTTTCTCTTGCGTATCTACTTCTTCTGTAGTCTTATCCATTCGTTTTTCCGCGACATTACTTACTGTTATTAAATGATCTTTTTTCTTATATAGCTGCGTTCTACATGATTGGCAAATGTACTGACCTTGCCAATTGCGAAATTTTTCGTCACATGCACTTGTCAAAAACACTAAATTTATCCGGTAGCACTTGTGACCTTTCTTTTGGAAAGGATTGCAGCATTTTGGCGGAGGTGTCATTACAACTTAGACAATAGACTTACTGAACGACAATGCGTCTGCTCGAAAAAAAAAAAAAACAAAACAAAACACAACACGCCGTGTCGATTGTTGCTTGTTTTTCAATCAATGATATCGATACAGTAGATTGCGATCTGTTTTTTTTTTTTTATAGTAATATACCAACGAACGTATTTGTTATTTATTTGAATACTAATGTTAAATAATAAACATTTTTCAAGTCACAGTTAAATAAGATTAATAATTTCAAAAGTTGCAATGATAGAAAGCGAGTCTGTAAGGTAGATAACCCGATGCGAGTCTTCTGTGACAGATATCTCGTTCGTACATTTCACATTAAAATATTCATAACTCTTATTCTATTTGGAAATACAGTAATTTTCTTTCGCGTAAATATAGCTTAAAGCATAAGGAATATTATGCTTCAAAGCTTTTTTTTCTAAACCTACGAGAAGTAGATTAATTTTTTAATTGTTTATTTAAAAATTAATTATTTAAAAACAAATTTTAAATTTTCATAAATTTTATTTTTTATTTCTTTTAAATTATTTTTCACGAATCTACCCTCAAAATTTCATCAAATTTCATCGAGTACTTCCGGAGATATATCAATTTGAAAAAAAAGTCGTTTATAAATTAATTTGTTTATAACATCGCCAAAAATGCGAATTTTTTGACAAAAATTTTTCTGAGTATTCTCTACACATATAGCAACGTAAGTGTGCACTAAACTGATTGGGATTCAATAGGTCCATTTTTAGTGTCCGATTTCACTAATTTTGACTCTGCATTACTTTCTTCGCAATGCGATTAAAAAAAATTAAATAAGCATGTTCCATAAATGGAATAACTTTATTAACTGCTATATATTGTTACAACCCATACAACAGGTATGTCTCAAAGAGATGCCTTTAAAAAAATAATCTTAAGTGTCTTTAAAATATCTGAGAGACGTGCGTTGTATGGAATGTCAATATTCAAAATATGAGTAAATGAAAATATGAGTAATTATGAGTAAAGTACACAATAAAAGTATTAGCATATAAAAAACGTCTATTTGCATTTCAATTATTTATTCTTGTATTTTTTCAATATTATTATTTCCATTACTTTCAGTGGGTTGATTGAGGCCATCAATTGTGCACAGTTTAATTGAACATCATAAGTAAGACCAATTAGATTAGCTCTAACAGCTAAAATAAATTTAACTATGTAATCTGATTAGTTTGCACTTATGATACACAAATGTTACAGTGTGCAAATGAACCTCTTCCTTCCGTTCATAGTATGCAATTTCTTAGATCTCGATCTTCACACATTTGACAAAAATATGACAAAATCATATTTCAAATGACACAATTTCGAAATAATTTTACAAAAACTGATATTTTTTGATAGCGAGAAGTATTTTGCATATGTATTATTGTTAGTATATATCTTTAGCAAGTATCACACATTTTTCATTTTTTACATACTTTTAACTAAGAATTATAACTCAAAATAAAATATTACACAGTTCCTCTACTATTTAGGAAATAATTTATATATTTTATATATTTTCTTCTATAGAAAAAGAAGAGAAAAGCAGAAAATTTTTAATATAAATTTTGTAATAAAAAATTTTTAAATGCATTTACATCAAGTAACAGTTATATAACTATTACTTGGTGTTTGCTGGGAGCATTTTCATAATTTCTTAATAACAAGCTATTTTTCGATATTACAGGCTCTTGTTAGAAAATGGCGACGATTAGGATTGAGTAATGCACCTAGTGAATTATTATCTATGGCAAAAACAATGGCTTTAGCGCCGAGTAATTTGTTTGAAGAGTTATTTAATGTTATGCAAATATTTTCTAGTAATTTAACAAATGAATATCCAGCAATTGCCGATTTCATGCAGTATATTAAAAATACATGGTTACCAATTGCATCTAAAGTATCAGTATATGGATGTCCTAACCGCACAAACAATTTGGTTGAAAGTTTTTATGGAAGTATTACTAAAAAGCTAGCCACTTCTCCAAATTTGTGGAAATTTTTAGGTTTGTTAATTGCAAATTACATTTTATTTTTTCGAAACAATTTTGTGTTTTCTTTACACCAATTGATTCCTCTCATTATTTTGTACATAAAAGTATTAAGGTAAGATAATCGAAAAATGAATATTTTACTAGATATTTTATGGTTTATGTAAAATTAAGAAATTATTTCAAGCCTTATAACTCGAAAAGTACTTGATGAAAAAATACTTTATTATAGTGTTTTGGAAAGCCTCGACATAAGCTATAAGAATATGCAATAAAAAATAGGTGGTTCCATTTAAGAAATTAAAGGTGTCCTTGACCTCACCTTAACGATGCCATCCAAGGTCAAACCAATGACACCATCTTATGTTCCCCTCAAAACCATACAATTTTTGTCGAAAACGTTTTTCTCTAAAATGCTTAGTTTTTGAAAGAAAAGGGGTGTACGGGTGGTCTAGGACACCCTATATATATATATATATATATATATATATATATATATACAGGGTGGCCCATTTTAATCCATCCAGTCGAATATCTCGAAAACCAAGCCCGGGAGAGAAAAATGTTTCAGACAAAAGTTGTTTGGTTTCGAGGGTGCCATAAGATGGTACCATTGGTTTGACCTTGAAGAGTCATTTAAAGGTCACGTGAAGGTCACCTTCAATTTCTTAAACGGAACCTACTATTTTTCATTGCATATGCTTGTAGCTTACCTCGAGAGCTTTCCAAAACACTGTAATAAATTATTTTTCCCTCAAGTATTCTTCGAGTTATAAGGCTTGAAATGATTTCTTAATTTTACATAAACCGTAAAATATCTTGTAAAATATTCATTTTTCGATTATCTTACCTTAATACTTTTATGTGCAATATAATGAGAGGAATCAATTGGTGTAAAGAAAACATACAGTTGTTTTTAAGAAAAATATGGAATTGTTAATTGCAAATTACATATTTTTTCTTAGAAACAACTATGTGTTTTCTTTACACTAATTGATTCCTCTCATTATTTTGTACATAAAAGTATTAAGGTAAGATAATTGAAAAATGAATATTTTACAAGATATTTTATGGTTTATGTAAAATTAAGAAATGATTTTAAGCCTCATAACTCGAAAAGTACTTCATGGAAAAATAATTTATTATAGTGTTTTGGAAAACTCTCGAGGTCAGCTACAAGAATATGTAACAAAAAATAGGGGGTGCTATTTAAAAAAATTGAGGTAACCTTCACGTGACCTTCAAATGATCATCCAAGGTCAAACCAATGGCACCATCTTATAGCCCCTTCGAAACCATGCAACACATGTCTGAACCATTTTTCGATATTTCGCTTAGTTTACGAGAAAATTGACCGTATTGTTTAAAATGGGCCACCCTGTATATATATATGTATGTATATACAGGGTGTTATGGCTATCTTAGAACAAAGTAATGTCATAAGTAGATCTTGTTAAACTGAACTAAAAAATTCTTACTACTTTGCAAGAAACCACTAAAGTTTCGAGATATTAATTTAAAAAGATCGACCTATGCGCGTAACTAGAAGCGCGCGCCGCCATCATGTCTCGACAAGTCCGTCCACCTCTCCCTTCCCACTCACCGCTTCGTCGCGCACCTGCACACTTATCGCTCCTCCCCTCTCCAATTATCGCTTCGCCGCGCGCCGCCATTTTATTACAGTGAGACCGCCTTTGCCGCCGCGCGCTTCTAGTCACGCGCATTGGCCGATCTTTTTTAATTAATATCTCAAAACTTTACGTGGTTTCTTGCAAAGTAGTAAGGATTCCCAGGTAGCAAGATGACGTCTTCAGACGTCTTAATGACGTACAATGACGTCATTAAAACGTTATTAAGATGTCATTTGACGTCACTCTGCTACCTGGATTTTTTAGTTCAGTTTAACGAGATCTTATGGCATTACTTTGTTCTAAGATAGCTATAACACCCTGTATATATATATATTGTGACGTTGCCGTCCCGACGCGCGTCCATCCGCCCCGGAAATCTTCACGGGGCGCGAGCCGAGCGGCCGCGCCAGAAAAAGATTGCGAGAGCCGTGTCGAAATCTCCGGAGAGACGAGCCATTATCCTTTTTCGCGCTAGTATTAATTATTTTTTTGTATCATTTTTGTACGTCGGGCAACCCGCCGAAGGGAAATCAGAAGAGGCCCAAGAGGAATCATTACGACAGCCGATACGACAACGCCGGAGGAACAGAGTCGCGGGTGGATTTCGCCCCCTTCAAATAACGGAGGGAAGACAGCCAAGAAACAGCTGTCTTGAGCCGGAATAACCGGACCGGAACGGCGCCACCCTCCAAGGACGGAGGACGAAGGACCAGCATCCGGAAGACCGCGGATAACAGGGTCACCGAGATTCGGAATTTTAAATTATCGGGGCCGTTACGGCCCCCGATACGGCGTGGTCGCGGGGCGCAGTAATACCTCGCGTGTCGCGGCGCTATTGGCCGCTAATCCGCGCACCCCTGCGCGCAGAATTGACGCCGCTATCGACCCTGGATCGCGAGATCACTCTGGTGCGGTCGCTCTTATCGTATAGTCGCTCTGTTCCAAGTGTGTCGTTATCGTATTGTCGTTGTCGCCGAGGAGATCGAGCTGAGAGGACGAGACCGAGGATCATCCCCTGTCTACGGGAGCAATTATCGGTGAGGTTGCCCATCGGTAATTGTAAGCCACGTACGCGATTCTGTCCGCGGACCGGCCGTTCTGTCGCCGTCGCCATTTTCGTGTCTCGTTATCGCTCGGGCATTGTACCGAGCTCGCGATTTTCGTGTATTTCGGGCGACCGGAGACAAGCGACCGAGGCATCAAGGACGATCGTAACGTCGGCCGTAGCTGATAAGGAACCGTTCGTCTCTCTCCGGGATTCGGGGTGTCGTAAAACGCGTAGTGACCGGCTCTCGTATATCGACCACGTGCGCGGTAAATCGCGGGGAATGCGTCCGCTATCCATGCTGTCGAAAAGAGTTGTCGAAACCGCGTAAGACATTCCCGCAATCGATCTCCGGGCAATTTTCGTCTGTAATTAGCGTGTATGTGAGCGTGTGACCGTGTGCGTGTGACGACGTGGCAAATGTCGTGCTGTCCTTGACGCTCTTGATACTTATACGAATTGCGTTTATTGCGTGGTATTTGCGTGGTATTTGTCGTACGTTGGAGTGCGTCGCGGTGCATAATAGATTAAGAAAGTGTCGAAATCCGAGGGTTTCGCGTAGATAGAAAGCGTTACGCCGAAAAGAGGCGAAGCGGCGTCCGACGGCTATCGAATTCCGAGTGAATCGATCTTGCTCGTAGCAAGCGAGATTTTTCGTCTTCGCAAATCGCTTGATTACTAATCGCTCAATTATTAAGTCTCATTTCCACCATAGTGCTGTCGATTAAAAGAGCGAGTAACAAAGGGAATAGATCTGTTAAATGCGTCCTCGAGGAGATTGTCGAAATTTCCGTTACGCTCTCGAAACGCCGTTCGGTCTCGCACAGTCCGGCCATAAAAACGGGCCTGGAGGACGATAAATATCACCGCTTCCTTATGATCTCGATTTCGTATTATTGTTATCACCGCTGTCGAAGAAGTATCTGTTGTACGTTATTTCAAATTTTTGAATTTATGTTAAACTCAGTTATATTTCGTTAATTCCGTCTCGCTAATTTATGTCATTATTACTATTTCTTTCTAGAACTTGTTATTTCTTTCACTTTATATTCTTTTCTATTATATTTCATTTATTTAAATAAATTTGTTACATTCTCTTTTATATTAAATTCGCGTAATTTATTTGAGTGTTCGTTTCTCGTGTGTGTTAAATCCCGTTGTGTTCGTCAATTTTCGTAATCACCGACAGCTTCGCATAAAATAATTCAAGAACCTTTTCAACGGACCCCGCCCCTCTACCGTTAGGTGAGCTAGTCGGCCCGTGGCGAAACAGGCTAACGTTTTTCGCGTTATTCTGACGATTTTGCGAATTGATACGTGAAAGACCGTATCTGGCGCCCAACTTCGAGATCTCGAGACGGCCTTCGCTTCGCCGCGGCTCGCGCGAGAACACCCTCCATTTAACTTCCTCCGAGCGCGAGTATCTCTATCCACCTTGTGTCTTTTTTTTTGACGGCGTTTTCGCTCCCCATTAACATCCTCCTCTCCAACACCCGAGGAGGATCGAAAAATTAAAAATAAAAAGACGTCGCAAAAATTTGGCGCCCAACGTGGGGCACGAGCGTTGAGAAGGAAAAGTTCGGGGAGCTAATGCGAATTAAATTATTTAGTCGAGTGATTGCTTTTGCCGTGTATTCGTTTCGTTTGTCGTTAACGCTTTCGTTTGAAATTCTTTTCTTTCGCCGACCTTTACGTGTTTGTTGTCGACCTTCGATCGTTTGGACAATAACGGCTTTGTCTGGTGTTATTGAGTTATCGACGTTTATGATCACGGTGATCTTGCCACGTCTTGCTGAGTTCGAGCTTATTTATTTTGTTTCGAGTTTTTCTTTCGTTATCGCATGAGTCAAGTCGACCCAGAGGACGACTGAATTTTCGTGTTAAATCGCGAACAATTACTTGAGGAATTACAGCGGCGTAGACTTCCAACGGAAGGAAGTTATTCGATTCAGACCGCGCGTTTGCTGCGTCGCGTACGCAAAGACCGAAAATTTAATACGGTTAAGATGTCGGACGAGGAGCTTTTAGAAGTTCCTACGGATGTGATGGTTCGACCTGATAGCCCGATGGATCAGGCGAGATCTCGCGCGCCTTCCGGCTCCCGCGATACTCCGCGCTCGATAGGACGAGATTTCTCGCGCGAGAACACGGGAAATTCCGCGATGACGGCGTACAACGTCATGCGGAAATGGAATTTGAAATTCTAGGGTGCGAGAGGGGAAGACGCGGAAACATTTTTACTTAGAATTTAGGAAGGTCGCGAGTTAATTCCCGTACCCGACGAAGACATTTTGCGTTGCTTACCGTTCTTTCTAACGGGCATAGCACTTCATTGGTTCCGTAGTAAACGCGATCGGCTGTCGAATTGGACCGTTTTTAAAAATGCGTGGAGAACGCGATTCGGGGACCCGGATTTTCAATTTGCTCTTCGCGAAGAAATTATGAGAAGGACTCAAGGGGAACATGAGTCTGTCGCTGATTTTTTGACGTGTCTTCGAGCCATATTCGATCGGTTGTCGCCACCGTGGACTGAATCAGAGCAAGTAAGCAGCGCGTTTCGAAATTTATTACCGCGCATACAGCAGTCCATCCGTCGAAATGAGGTAGAAGACTTAGACGCTTTAGAAGATTTGGCGACTCGCGTGGAGGCTAGTTATCAGCTGTCGCAACGCTATCGGGCTCCCCCGACTCCGGAGAAATCTCTGTTTCCGGATCTCGCGTACCACGCACCGCGTAATGCGAAACAGTCCACCCGAGGCCGGGAAACTCTTGCCGCGTTGAGTACGCCTAATGCGGAATCAGAAACGAGATCCGCCTCTCGCAGGGAGAGGAAAAACAAAAATCGCGCCACTCGAGCCGCGACCGGAACGGAGGCCGCTCAGACAAGTTTGTCGTCTTCAGGGGCAACGGCCGCAGAATCAAATGCTTCGCGAAATTCCGCATTAAAATGTTGGAATTGTGAGGGTGTAGGTCATCTTTCGAGAAATTGTTCAGCCGCTCCGCGACTACATTGCTATCGTTGCGGTCGAGTGGAAGTAACGTTACGAACGTGTCCCGACTGTTCGGGAAAAGAATAAAGGAGTCGAATAATAGGGCGACTCCTATTCAAACCCAACCCCCTTTTCGTGTCGTTAATTGTTCTCGTGAATTTTCTTTTAGTGCTTTTGGTTGTCGTGACATTTCGTCGATGTTATTTATTCGTGTTAAATTATTAGGAAACGAGATTAGCGCTCTAGTGGATTGTGGTTCGACTCGAACTTTCGTAGGTTCTAGCGTTGTTGAATTAGTGAACAGACTGAAATTAAAATTTCGAAAGTCAGATGGCCGACGAGTGGTTACGGCGACCGGCCAAACGACACGCGTTAGGGGGGAGGTGGATATTCCGTTTACATTGTGTAATAGGACGCTTTCTGTGAGAGCGTATGCCTTGCCGTCATTAGCAATATCATGCATACTTGGGCTTGATTTTTTGGGGCTATTTGGTATGGTGGTCAATTTTCCACGCCAAGAATGGTACTTTGAGGATGAACCCGCCATTGTGTATCGTTTCGAGAACCAGCCAGTGGACCCCATTTTTCACTTAAATTTGATCGAGAATTCGGCTAGTCGTGAATCAAGTAATTATTTCGTGTCCGAAATCGCGAAATTAGCAGACCGAAAGTCGGATGACGACCCGCGAGAAATTAGTCTTCCCGCGGAAATGACCCGTGTTCACAAAACACAACGGGCTCGGCTGTCGAAATCTGATCCGCTTATTTGCTGCGGTTTGAGTGAGTTGTCGTCGCGCGAAAGCCAGCGATTAGAAAAATTCTTAGAGGGTCATATCGTAGGCGATCCGAATAAACCGGGAGCGACTAGTTTGACGGAGCACAAAATTGATGTCGGCGGACATGCTCCGATTAAACAGAGGTATTATCCCGTTTCGCCAAAAATTCAGGAAGCGATTTACGCGGAAGTAGATAAAATGTTAGCGGCGGGGATTATAGAACCATCTAAAAGCGAATGGTCTAGTCCGATCGTAATGATTAAGAAATCTAATGGAAGCTATCGATTTTGTCTGGATTTTCGAAAATTAAACAGCGTTTCGAAAAAGGATGCGTATCCATTATCGTATATGAACGCAATTCTCGATAAGTTACGATCGGCTAGTTATATTTCGACTATCGATCTAAGTCAGGCCTATTTTCAGATTCCGCTCGAGAGAAATAGTCGCGAGTTAACGGCGTTTACGGTACCGGGGAAGGGGTTGTTTCATTTTACTCGAATGCCGTATGGTCTCACCGGTGCCCCCGCGACATTTCAGCGTTTACTTGATCGGCTTATAGGTCCTGAAATGGAACCGCATGCTTTCGCTTATTTAGATGATATCGTTGTCGTAACCCGTACTTTTGAAGAACATTTGAGTTGGTTGAAACGCGTACTAGATCGGATAAGAGAGGCAGGCCTTACAATAAATCCTGAGAAGAGTAAATTCTGTCGGTCACAAGTGAAATATCTTGGGTTCCTGATACAACAGGAGGGGCTCAAGGTTGACCCTGATAAAACCGCGCCGATTGTCGAATATCCGCCACCGAAAAACTTAAAGCAATTGCGACGATTTAGGGATGGCGTCTTGGTATCGCCGATTTATACCGCAGTGTGCGACGCGCTTAGAACCGCTAACTCGTCTCCTCCGGAAGGGTTTCTCTTGGGAGTGGGGGATGAGCAAAAAGCTGCGTTTGATTCTATTAAATCGTGCATCACGTCACCGCCTACGCTGTCGTGTCCGAATTTTGAATTGCCGTTTGTTTTACAAACGGATGCGAGTTCGGTCGGTTTGGGAGCGGTATTGACCCAAGAAACGGAAGGCGTAGAACACGTCATCGCGTTCGCGAGTAGAGCGCTGTCGGAGGCCGAAAAGAAATACTCTACGACCGAGCAGGAATGTTTGGCTATCGTTTGGTCGATTAAAAAGTTTAGACCGTATCTCGAGGGGTATACTTTTAAAGTCATCACGGACCATAGCAGCTTACGCTGGTTACATAATTTAAAGAACCCCACAGGTCGATTAGCGCGATGGGCTCTCGAATTGTTGGAATATGACTACGCGATCGAGCACCGGAAAGGAGCGTTACATCATGTTCCAGACGCGTTGTCGCGCATGTATGAGACTACCGACGAATTATGTGCTGTTGCGATTACCAGAGACACTTGGTATGATGCACGCGTTCGAGACGTGGAAACTAATCCGCGTAAGAATTCGGGTTGGAAAATCGAAAACGATCAGCTGTATTTTCGAAAGCCGAACGCTGTCGTTTCTCAAGTTGTCGATCTCGAGCAATGGAAACTAGTACTTCCTAAAGAAGCGCGCGCGAACGTTATTAGGGAGGCTCACGATGTTCCACAATCAGGTCACTTAGGAGTCGAGAAAACATATCAGCGAGTAGCGACTCGGTATTTCTGGCCGCGTATGTTTCGTGGGGTAGCGGATTATGTCAGACATTGTGACGTTTGTCAGAGGACAAAGGTGGAACAGAATGTGCCGATGGGTTTAATGGGACGCCGAGCTGTCGAAACTCCGTGGACGGTAGTAGCGGCGGATATTATGGGTCCTTTTCCTCCGAGCAAAAACGGTAACGCGTATATTCTGGTAATCCAAGACCTGTTTACCAAATGGATTGAATGTAGCCCGCTCCGGAAAGCGACGGGCAAAAAGATTCGCGAGCTCTTAAATGAATTAATCGTTAACCGTTGGGGCGCGCCGCGGATACTGTTGACGGACAACGGCACTGAATTCATCAACCGCGAATTACAGGCGTTTGCGGAAGAGTATAGCATCGTTCACTCGACCGTACCTCCGTATCATCCTCAGGCAAATCCGGTAGAACGCGTCAATAGGATACTCAAAACTATGATTACGGCGTTTCTCGAAAATCATCGCGAATGGGATATTCACTTGGCTAAGTTCAGATTCGCATACAACACGGCGTACCATACCTCCTTACAGGCTACTCCGGCGTTCTTAAATTTCGGTAGGGAACCCCATCCCGAGACTTGGAAAGAGCGCATGGAAAGAATTCAGGCTTTGCGAGATTGGGTGGTAGAGAACTTAGAGGCCGCGCATAATAAGCAGGCGCATTATTATAATTTGCGAAGACGAGATCATCGTTTTGCGATTGGCGAGCAAGTCCTGAAGCGGCAGCATGTGTTGTCGTCAGCCGCACAGAATATTTCGGCTAAATTAGCGACTAAATATCACGGTCCGTTTACTATCGCGAGAGTGTTGTCGCCGGTAGTATACGAATTAAAAGATAGCTCGAATAGAATACTAGGCAAGGTACACATTAAAGATCTCAAACCATATAATGTTCCACCTAACCCCCCAGGCATTTAACCCACTAAGAATGTCGCGAGAATTTCGCGAAAGATATCGCGACGTACTAGATGCTGTCGACGAGCTGCGCCCCGAGTTTTGGACGGCGATGGCCGATGAGCTGCGCAGGATGATGGAGGGGCACGTTATGACCCGAGGCGCCGTGGTGCGCGAATTCCCGGCGCAAAGAGAGGCCGGGGTTCAAGTGGTCGCCGATACCCGGGATGAGGCCACCGAGACAGCTGTCGGGGCCGCGTGTGAAGCCGCGGTTCAGACCGGGCCGGAGGACCCGGAACTGAACTCTACGTCCACCGACGACCAGGAGGCTCCCATCATGGAGTCGCCCTGGGACAGCCCTCAGGCACGACGGTCTTCCCCAGCTCCCTGGGAATGGCCGAGACATCCCGATGGACCGCCTTCACCGGACGACCCGAACCCACCAGACGGTTGCTGGAACTGTGGGTCCAGGACCCATGTTGCCCGGGAGTGCCCCCGCGCGATAACGGGGGCCTACTGTTTCCGGTGCGGCACCAGGGGATACACCGTCCGGACCTGCCCACATTGTCGCCAAGGGTGGCTGGCACAGGGCCCTAATCGGAGAGGCAGAGGCCACCAGGGGCCAGACCCCCCGCGAGGTCGCCGTGCCAGGAGCAGCACCCGCCCGGTGCCCTATTGACCGTTATCGCGGTCCTCCCCGGACTGGGTACGGGCTTTGCTGGAGGGACTCCTTTTTTTTTTTGTTGTTATTCCGTGCTGTCGCTCCGGTTTGAGGCCCCGCTGTGTAGGTACCTGCTCAAATAAATAAGTTGCGGTAACTTTCTTTTCTCATTCTTGTGATTTACTTCCTTACATTCGAACCACCTTATTCCCCCTTTAGTGAAACAGCTCGCGAATGTCGAACGGGAGGGTCCAGCCGCAAAACGGGACCGCGGGCCCCGTGAGAGACGACAGCGCGAGCGACAGTTAGTGAGAGACGGCATCCTATAGCTTCTCGTTTCGGAAAGTTTATTGTTTTGTTTGTTTCGTTCCGTTGTGGATTTGTGTTTGTGTCTGCCTCGGCTCCGGAGACTTTGGTCGCCCGAACATGTGCGAAAGGACGAACGGAAAGTCCGATTTTGTGGCCATGATGGGTGGCTGGAGCCGATACGGCCTCTCTTGGCAGGGGGGGGTGTGACGTTGCCGTCCCGACGCGCGTCCATCCGCCCCGGAAATCTTCACGGGGCGCGAGCCGAGCGGCCGCGCCAGAAAAAGATTGCGAGAGCCGTGTCGAAATCTCCGGAGAGACGAGCCATTATCCTTTTTCGCGCTAATATTAATTATTTTTTTGTATCATTTTTGTACGTCGGGCAACCCGCCGAAGGGAAATCAGAAGAGGCCCAAGAGGAATCATTACGACAGCCGATACGACAACGCCGGAGGAACAGAGTCGCGGGTGGATTTCGCCCCCTTCAAATAACGGAGGGAAGACAGCCAAGAAACAGCTGTCTTGAGCCGGAATAACCGGACCGGAGCGGCGCCACCCTCCAAGGACGGAGGACGAAGGACCAGCATCCGGAAGACCGCGGATAACAGGGTCACCGAGATTCGGAATTTTAAATTATCGGGGCCGTTACGGCCCCCGATACGGCGTGGTCGCGGGGCGCAGTAATACCTCGCGTGTCGCGGCGCTATTGGCCGCTAATCCGCGCACCCCTGCGCGCAGAATTGACGCCGCTATCGACCCTGGATCGCGAGATTCAGGGAATCACTCTGGTGCGGTCGCTCTTATCGTATAGTCGCTCTGTTCCAAGTGTGTCGTTATCGTATTGTCGTTGTCGCCGAGGAGATCGAGCTGAGAGGACGAGACCGAGGATCATCCCCTGTCTACGGGAGCAATTATCGGTGAGGTTGCCCATCGGTAATTGTAAGCCACGTACGCGATTCTGTCCGCGGACCGGCCGTTCTGTCGCCGTCGCCATTTTCGTGTCTCGTTGTCGCTCGGGCATTGTACCGAGCTCGCGATTTTCGTGTATTTCGGGCGACCGGAGACAAGCGACCGAGGCATCAAGGACGATCGTAACGTCGGCCGTAGCTGATAAGGAACCGTTCGTCTCTCTCCGGGATTCGGGGTGTCGTAAAACGCGTAGTGACCGGCTCTCGTATATCGACCACGTGCGCGGTAAATCGCGGGGAATGCGTCCGCTATCCGTGCTGTCGAAAAGAGTTGTCGAAACCGCGTAAGACATCCCCGCAATCGATCTCCGGGCAATTTTCGTCTGTAATTAGCGTGTATGTGAGCGTGTGAACGTGTGCGTGTGACGACGTGGCAAATGTCGTGCTGTCCTTGTCGCTCTTGATACTTGTACGAATTGCGTTTATTGCGTGGTATTTGCGTGGTATTTGTCGTACGTTGGAGTGCGTCGCGGTGCATAATAGATTAAGAAAGTGTCGAAATCCGAGGGTTTCGCGTAGATAGAAAGCGTTACGCCGAAAAGAGGCGAAGCGGCGTCCGACGGCTATCGAATTCCGAGTGAATCGATCTTGCTCGTAGCAAGCGAGATTTTTCGTCTTCGCAAATCGCTTGATTACTAATCGCTCAATTATTAAGTCTCATTTCCACCATAGTGCTGTCGATTAAAAGAGCGAGTAACAAAGGGAATAGATCTGTTAAATGCGTCCTCGAGGAGATTGTCGAAATTTCCGTTACGCTCTCGAAACGCCGTTCGGTCTCGCACAGTCCGGCCATAAAAACGGGCCTGGAGGACGATAAATATCACCGCTTCCTTATGATCTCGATTTCGTATTATTGTTATCACCGCTGTCGAAGAAGTATCTGTTGTACGTTATTTCAAATTTTTGAATTTATGTTAAACTCAGTTATATTTCGTTAATTCCGTCTCGCTAATTTATGTCATTATTACTATTTCTTTCTAGAACTTGTTATTTCTTTCACTTTATATTCTTTTCTATTATATTTCATTTATTTAAATAAATTTGTTACATTCTCTTTTATATTAAATTCGCGTAATTTATTTGAGTGTTCGTTTCTCGTGTGTGTTAAATCCCGTTGTGTTCGTCAATTTTCGTAATCACCGACAGCTTCGCATAAAATAATTCAAGAACCTTTTCAACGGACCCCGCCCCTCTACCGTTAGGTGAGCTAGTCGGCCCGTGGCGAAACAGGCTAACGTTTTTCGCGTTATTCTGACGATTTTGCGAATTGATACGTGAAAGACCGTATCTGGCGCCCAACTTCGAGATCTCGAGACGGCCTTCGCTTCGCCGCGGCTCGCGCGAGAACACCCTCCATTTAACTTCCTCCGAGCGCGAGTATCTCTATCCACCTTGTGTCTTTTTTTTTGACGGCGTTTTCGCTCCCCATTAACATCCTCCTCTCCAACACCCGAGGAGGATCGAAAAATTAAAAATAAAAAGACGTCGCAATATATATATATATATACAGGGTGTCCTAGACCACCCGTACACCTCTTTTCTTTCAAAAACTAAGCATTTTAGAGAAAAACGTTTTTGACAAAAATTGTATGGTTTTGAGGGCAACATAAGATGGTGTCATTGGTTTGACCTTAGATGGCATCGTTAAGGTGAGGTCAAGGACACCTTTAATTTCTTAAATGGAACCACCTATTTTTTATTGCATATTCTTATAGCTTATGTCGAGAGCTTTCCAAAACACTATAATAAAGTATTTTTTCATCAAGTACTTTTTGAGTTATAAGGCTTGAAATAATTTCTTAATTTTACATAAACCATAAAATATCTAGTAAAATATTCATTTTTCGATTATCTTACCTTAATACTTTTATGTACAAAATAATGAGAGGAATCAATTGGTGTAAAGAGAACACAAAATTGTTTCAAAAAAAAAAATGTAATTTGCAATTAACACATTTTTTTTTTTCGAAACAATTATGTGTTTTCTTTACACCAATCGATTCCTCTCATTATTTTGTACATAAAGGTATTAAGGTAAGATAATCGAAAAATGAATATTTTACTAGATATTTTATGGTTTTTGTAAAATTAAGAAATTATTTCAAGCCTTATAACTCGAAAAGTACTTGATGAAAAATTATTTTATTATAGTGTTTTGGAAAGCTCTCGACATAAGCTATAAGAATATGCAATAAAAAATAGGTGGTTCCATTTAAGAAATTAAAGGTGTCCTTGACCTCACCTTAACGATCCCATCCAAGGTCAAACCAATGACATACACCATCTTATGTTCCCCTCAAAACCATACAATTTTTGTCGAAAACGTTTTTCTCTAAAATGCTTAGTTTTTGAAAGAAAAGGGGTCTAGGACACCCTGTATATAGGGTGTCAGGTATAGCACGGCCCATCGTGACAGACATTGCCTACCGGCGCGCGGCGAGGGGAGGGACAGCGCGCCGCTACCCGTGGTTACCGCTGCATCGCGTCAAGGCTCCTCTCGCCGCGCGCCGGCAGGCAATGTCTGACACGGTGGGCCGTGCTATAGCTCGAGCGATCGAGCGCTTCTCTCATTCGTCCGATTTTAATAATTAATATTTCTATTATTATTGCGGAAATCGTTAAACCGTATATTGATTGATTGATTGTTTATTGCTGCCCCTCAGGGATTACAAGGCGCTTTTACAAGGAGCGTTCCCGAACCTTTCACAATCCAAAAAATTTACATCCCCCCGACCTGGCCCTTGTGCGACCACTACATTCTAATTTCTCACACCCTCCCTGCGTACCCTCCCCTTCCTTTCTTTCCATCCCTCACCCCCCTTTCCACTCTTCTGACCCTTCTCCTCCCAATCTATGCTTCCTCTCATGCCAGCACCGCTTTCCATCTTCCTCTTCCTCCTCTCCTTTTCTCCTGCGTTTTGTTTTCCCTATCCTGCCTTTCTTCCTTTCCTGTCTCCGTTTCCTTCTGCTCTAATCCTTCCTTTCCATTCTCCTCTCCTTTCCTTTTCCTTCCTGCACCGGACATGCCTGTACAAACTAGACAGAACAAAATTAGTCCGAAAAACAGCGGATATCAACTCCTCCTCTCTACACCCTCCCCTTCCACCCTTTCCCTTCAGCCATCTCTCCTATTTGTCCCCTTCCTCCCTTCTGTTGTATTTCCCTTTCCTACCTTTAACTCCTCCGCCTTCCTATCCTCCCCCCGTCCCTTCATTTTTCCGTCTATCTCCTTCATCCACTTCTTCTCCCCCCGCTTCCTTTCTTTCCCTTCTCCATCCCCTGCCTTCTCCTTTTCTTCCTCCTCATCTACTCCTCTTCTGCCTTCCTCCCCCTTACTCCACTTGCTCTTCCTCTCTCCGCCCTCCGCCCTTTCTCCTTCCGCCTTCCTCTCTCTCGTCTCCTTCCTCCCCACTATTGCATTCCCCTTCCTTGACTTTAACTCCTCCACCTTCCAACCTTCTTCTCTTCCACCCCTATCCTCCTTTTCTCTCCTTTCAACCTCTTCTTTGCCCTCCTCTCCTGCGCCTTCCCTCTCCGTCCTAACCTCGGCTCCTTCACTTTCCCTATCGACCTCCCCTCTCCCGTTAAACCGTATATGATTTCTTTATTTAATTTACTGCGCTCTACCTCCTTACAAGTACGCAAAAGGGTGTTCAGGGACACCCTGTATATACATATATAGTATAAGTAATATAATAATATACTATATATATTCAGTAATATAAAATCACAAAAATTATATTATTTATATTGTTTATATTTATATTTGTATTTATATTGATATTATTTATATTTATTTAGATGGAATCAGCGATCTTATAGTTAATCAGACGCTAAATTATGAACGTCTTCAGCTTGGCCATTCCTTAAAACGATCACAAACAAAATTTGATTTTTATTAAAACAGAAAAATCGAGCAAGCACAAATAAACTTAGTTACTGGAAGAATATCGTTGCTGCAATTTTTACAGATATTTGTACGAACTGAATGTGAAGAACAAATATCTGAAAGTACGTTTATAAGTTTTTATATATAATAATACTATATATACTTATGTAATGACTCTTTTATAATAAAATATATATTTTTATCAATAAATTCCTCCTTTTAGAATATGGAGAAGAAGATTGCTCTTATTTCAATGACGCAGAGAGAATCAGAGGTATATCATTTTATTTTTTTTTATACATATGTATATATAAATTATAATAGAAATGTAATGTTGAAATATTTCAGCAAACACCACAAGTAACAGTTATATTACTGTTAATTATAATTTCCTACTTATCAATGTAAATGCAATATAACATGTATTATGTAACAGTATTGTATTGTTGAGTGGGAAATTATATAATAATTAACAATTATATACGGTTACTTAGTGTTTGCTGGGATAATAATCATTTCTAATGATCTATCTATAATTGTATTTTCCTTAGAATATGCAAAAGATGACTGCACACATGACAACAATATAGTAGTAACAATGAGAAATGAAGGTACAGTAGTTTATACATATACACATATATTCATGCATATATTGAATTTTTCATTCAATGACATAAGTAAGTTAATATAAGCATCATTCCATCTTTGTTTCAATGATCAACAAAGATGAAATAAGATTTGTCTTGCTTTGTGTCATTAAGTGATATGTCCTTAATAGTTGTGTCATTAACTATTTATAATATACATATTAAAAATTTGATTAAATAATTTTTCCCGATTGAAATTTCCAATTAAAATTTTATTTTCAAGAAAAATGATTTTGAAATCTTATCGAATTACGGGTGCACTTGACTGAGACTCGAATTTCGCTATACAGAATGAAACAATAACTTTGTTCACCTGGAACATCTCCGCTATTTTTAGAAATATGAAAAAATTGCAAATACGAAAATTGTACGATATCAAAAGAGCCACACACAATGATAATATTTTTTTCATAAATGGAGCTGCTTCGGAGATTTCAAGGTTTTATTCTGTTCTATTTTTTTTTAATATTATAATTATTTTATATAGATCGATTTTTATATAAATTGCTCACAATATTTAACATAAAAAGTTATAAAAGCAGGATGGCCAAAAAGTAATTAGTTTGCGAAATATTTTGTGTTTTAATATGACAATCTTATATAAACTATAAAACAACTCATTAAATATTCATTTTTCGATGATCTTACCTCAATACTTTTATGACAAAATAATGAGATGAATTAATTGGTGTTAAGAAAATACATAATTGTTTTTAAGAAAAATATGTAATTTGTAACTAATAGCTATATTTTCTATCAATATCAGATTGGATCAAGATCATGAGATTGTTCATGTAATTTTTGCACATCGTATTCTAAAACTTATTGAGAAAACGTATTAATTTTTCTTCTGCTGCTTGTACATTATGATATAAATATTGAAATTATTAAATTATTGTTTTAATAATAATATAATTTATTCTTGATAATGTATTCTTTCAGATATTATCACATGCATAATATACAAGCAATATTCTACAAAAATATAGTATATGATACGAACAGATACTTTATAAAATTTTAAATATTATATTATACGAATTTCAGGAGAGGAAGAAGTTAATAACAATTACAACTCTATTAAAAATATGAAAGAAATAAAAATTCCTCTTTCAAGGATTGATATACTTCAAAAGAGGAGAACCATTCCTTTAAGGGATAAGACGTATGTATCTAATTTGTGAATAGAAATAGAATTATTTCTTATATTATAAAATAAGACAAGAATGATTGCGAATAGGTAAAAATTAATTTTTAAAAGTTATGCAATTCAAAAACTGCTTTTTAATTATCATTTTTATTTTATATAATACTCTATTAAATTGTTCTGATTATTTTAATTTTATTTATTCTATAAAATTAAAATAGAATCATTGAGTTATGTTTATATACTGTTACATATTTGTTAATCAAGTTTAATAAAATTTATTGTATTAAACTTGATTAACAAAGTTATATAAACATAACTCAATGATTCTATTTTAATTTTATAGACTAATCAAAATTTTACTTCTATTCTTTATTTTAACGTTTAAATGCAAGGCTACTTTGATACTTAATTTACACACCATTTCTAGTACAGATATATGTATTAAAAAAGATAGATCTGACTGTTCAGATATCAGAAAGAAGTCTGAAAGCAGTCATGATGTATTTTCTTAATGATGGTTAATATTTACTTTTTAATATTGCTAAAATTGTATATTTAAAAGATGATATCTATAATATCATTAACGTAATACTATACTGATTCTTCATACGGAAGAAGAAATAATATACTTTTCTTATAGAAATATCAACAGCTCATTAACAACTTCAGACAATAGTTCAGAAACAACTACAAATGAAACTTCTTTTCTTGCAAAGAAAATAGTGGTTAGACAAAGCCAAGGTGGTCAAAACCGAAGAAGCTGCAGGAATAAGCGTAAATAATATAAATAAATATATATTCGATATGGCTGTGCATTTCTGAGCGTGATACTTATCCATATATATAATGTATGGAAAATAACAGTTACGACATAACAATAATGTTTATGTAATGGAAGGTTTCATTTTTATTTTTATTTTTATATTCTTTTTTTACGTTCTTGCGTAATTAGAGCTGCCGAATGTGTCTTATAATGTTATCTCATAATTTTAATTTTACGTATAATACTGTCTCCAAAAATATTATTTAATAAATATTATGTATTAAATACTTTAATAAATATATTCTTTAAACTACAATATATTATTCTTTTTTATGCGTAGAGTTGTCGAATGTATTTATAATAACGTTTCGACTCTAATTCGTTTTAAATAAATAACGTGAGCGACGTAGATTTCAGTTATTTTGACGGAAAAAGTATAGTTCTGTTTAATTCGTTACTTATTCTGGTTATCAATTTTATCCAAAAAAAAGTATTTTGTAGATCTCATAGGTGCAAAATTACAAAACAATAAAATGAGATTTTTCGTACTAATATGAAGCGTTAATATGAAAATTACAATAATTGTTACAAACGTTTTATTGATATAAATGTAATAACAATTATATAATTATGTAATAACAATTATATAATTAAATATTGCTATAACCACAGACTTTTATAATAGATTAATATTATATCTGTGGTTATAGCAATATTTAATTATATAATTGTTATTACATTTATGTCAATAACTAAATCGCTATGCTATTTGTTCTTATTACATATAACATCAAGACAGTAAAGAAAGTGGGGATCCAGCAATATTGTAATTGGAAAAATAGCGACTTTCTTATTAGTATTGTGACAGTGTTTCCAATAATATAACACAAAAATAATATTCACAAAATAATAATAAATTATAATTCACAAAATACGTATATAAATACGTGTAGGAAAACCTATCACATCAATATTACGAAAATTGTCATTTTTCCAACTACAATATGACTACTATTATCTTTATTTTGCAGTCGTTGCTTAGCGATTTAGTACAAAAGTCTGTGGCTATGACACATTTCTTAACCTGCCAAGACCTACACTTCCTTATAAGTGATCAAGATTTGAAGTTTACTGTTTACGTCCATCTATCCATTGCTTGATATAAAATATACAAATATAATAATATATAAATTAATGGCAGTGATAAAAAGATCGCATTCTATATGATTAGCGAGGTGCATTATTTAACCGTAAGCGTCACCATTTTCTATCAAGCGCCTAGAAGAAAACATTTATTATTAACATAATACAACATTAAACATTATTCATTTTTAAATTATACTAAATATACCTGTGAGTAATGAAACTAATGAATAGAAGCAGCTGGAAATTGCTGCTTCGTTACTGTTATAGCTGCTTTTTTATAATCCGACATAATAAATTTTAAATTTTCACTTAGACCAGATGCAAATAAAATAATTTTCTCCCACATTGCCTTATACAAGGAAGCAGAACGTATCTCACATAGCACAAAACCTACTGCTATGTCCTGTATCAATAAAATAATTATTATAAAATGTATATCTTCATAAACAGAATTCAGATGAAGTTGCTGACTATTTGACCATTTGCATTGAGTGCTGAATAAAAAGGGAGTAATAAAAAAAGAATTAAACAGTTGAAGTAAAAGGTACTAATTTCTGAACACATTTATTCCTATGTTAGATACTTTGTAGTTTTAGGTCCATTCTGAATCCTCTTTTATCGATAAAAGTGCCTCTAAAAGTGGTTTATAAGCCTTCTGATTGGCTATAAGCCACTTTTAGAGGCACTTTTATCAGTAAAAGAGGATTCAGAATATGGACCATAATCTTTAAATAATAATAAGATAATATAAAATTAATATATACAGGGTTTGTCAAAAGTGTGGAAACCCCTAAATATCTCACAAACGGTGCATTTTAGAAAAAAATGTTTCAGGCAAAAGTTGTTTGGTTTCAAAGGGGCCATAAGATGGTACCATTGGTTTGACCTTAAAGAGTCATTTGAAGGTCACGTGAAGGTCACTTCAATTTTTTTAAACGGAACACCCTATATATTTTTGCACACTCTTGTAGCTTATCTCGAGAGCTTTCCAAAACACTATAATTAAGTACCTTTTTGTTAAGTACTTATTGAGTTATGAGGCTTGAAATAATTTCTTAATTTTACATAAACCGTAAAATATCTTGTAAAATATTCATTTTTCGACTATCTTACCTTAATACTTTTATGTACAAAATAATGAGAGGAATCAATTGGTGTAAAGAAAACACATAGTTGTTTTTAAGAAAAAATATGGAATTGTTAATTGCAAATTACATATTTTTTCTTCAAAACAACTATGTGTTTTCTTTACACCAATTGATTCCTCTCATTATTTTGTACGTAAAAGTATTAAGGTAAGATAATCAAAAAATGAATATTTTACAAGATATTTTATGGTTTATGTAAAATTAAGAAATTATTTCAAGCCTCATAACTCAAAAAATACTTAACGAAAAGGTACTTAATTATAGTGTTTTGGAAAGCTCTCGAGATAAGCTACAAGAGTGTGCAAAAATATATAGGGTGTTCCATTTTAAAAAATTGAAGTTACCTTCACGTGACCTTCAAATGACTCTTCAAGGTCAAACCAATGGTACCGTCTTATAGCCCCTTTGAAACCAAACAACTTTTGCCTGAAACATTTTTTTCTAAAATGCACCGTTTGTGAGATATTTAGGGGTTTCCACACTTTTGACAAACCCTGTATAGATAATATTTTTTTGCATCTTAAAATTTTAATTATAATTGTAACCTTATTACACTTATTTAAGTATTAAAACTACAAAAGTATCTAAAAATAGAGATATGTTAAAGAATTGGTACTTTTACCTTATATTATTCTATTTTCTTTCGATCAGTGACAATGATGCTCATCAAAAATGTTCAGATTATGTTAATGATAGTAAATTATGTTAATGACTTAGACTTTTCATATATATATTTCATACATGTTATAATATATATTACAAGAAAATTTATTAATATAGTAATACATACTGTATTAGCATAACGAACGTGTACACTGTATAATTGAGTAATATTTGGTCTTTTTGCCACAATCTATAAATATATAATATTTGTATATAATAATTGTAGATATTATAAGATGATAAAGTCATAGAAGAGATATACAATAATGTATAATGTATATTAATTGAGATATAATGTTTTATTATATATATATATATATATATATATATATATATATAACATTTACGGAAAATGTTCCATCTGCTTCAGATAATAACTTTAATAATGTATTATTATTAAAAATGAATGCTATTTTATTATCAATTGACATCACACAGTCTTTATAGATGCTACGTGTAAGTTCATATATCTGTAATTGTTGATGCAAAGAATGTAAATCATTTGGAATCTTTGGACGTGACTTTGCTCTGTCACAGCTGAAAATAAATTTCATACTACTGTATGAAATATATGTAGCAGCTACCAAATTAGTACGGCAAACAGTATCAAATATTATTTTGAAAGGTTTTGTTGTTTCTCTGCATAATTGAATCATTTCTTTTTTCATATTACTAATTTCTATAATATATAGCTCTTCTGGGTAATTGTGCAATACATCTAAAGAATAAGATTCTCCTTCTTTTCATAATACTGCAGAACATTTCTCAGTTCTACGTTTTGAGCAACGATAAACATCATTATATCTATTATCTTTACAATAAGTATAATTGTTATAAACATGCAAGAGATCCATTTTGTTTTCCTTTTAATATCTTTATCTGGAAATATAATACATAAAAATATGAATACTTTTTTTTATTAAACTCGACAGAAATTGGAGAGTGTCTAGTAATTGATAATAATTGATAATAATTAATCCTTATATTTACATTCTGCAAAAATTTAAAGGTTAGGGGGATCAATTACATTAATAAAATATTAAATACTTACTAACCATCGATTTCTATTCAATTCAATCATTATTTACTAAACAAGAGGAACATCAGGCAGTGTTGATTTTGTTAAGTCTCATGTATATTATAGTTTCATCCTGCTACTAACTCAACCTAAAATAATACGATCCATCCTCCAAGCACTCGCGAAAAAGACGAAAAAGTTTTTAAAAATTTACATGCTCACTATTTAACGAGTGGAAGGATTAATCCGTTCTTTACACTAGGTACATAGCGACCATGTAAATTTTTAAACACGTTTTTTTCGCGAATGCTTGAGAGGTGAAACTATAATATATGTATATAAGGCCGGTATTCATAGTCCGGTCTTATATTTAAAATCATCTTAAGAACTCATTCAACCAATCAAATAGCTACAATGCAGCCATTGATTGGTGGAATGAGTTCTTAAGATGATCTTAAATGTAAGACCGGACTATGAATACCGGCCTAAGACTTAATGAAATCGGTAGCAATATTGCCTGGCGTTCCCTTGTAAAGCTCCATTTCATTATTTTAATAACATTCGACATTATAACCACTAGCTCTTTGCTATTTTACAATATTATGACTTTTGCATACAGAATATAACAAACACTTACCTTATGGTTTTACAAAGAGAATTGTTTTTTTAGCTGTACTTAGATTACACTTTTTTGTTGATTTACAATTTAACAAAATTAAATTTATTAAATTTATTAAGACTCGATTGCACCAATGTTGCCTAGAGCCTCCGTTACAATGACTCTCAGTTGGATGGGATTCGATTGACCACGTCGCCAATTGGCCAATTCAAAATAGGACTCTCTGATTGGTTAATCATTGCTGGTTACCCTAGGCACAAGTCGATATAATTGGCTGTGGTCAATCGGGACGTGATCAAAAGGGATGCTCCTCTCTCAGTTGTATCAAAAATTCAGTTGTACAATTGTATCGATGATCGCTTTTGAGATGATTATTTTCACAGTATTTTCGGTCGTAAAGCAGTCGCTCTCGAATAGGAATTGAACCCATTCGAGCAACTGCGACTACGACTGTTTTGCCACTGAAAATAATGCGAAAATAACCATTTCAAGTGACCATCAGCACAACTGTACGACACTACGGTCGGGGAGATGCTCTGGGTGCTTTGAAGCGTTTGATTAACCAATCAGGTTAAAGAAATTTTTACTCCTTTTGTCCTGATTGGTCAATCAAACGCTTCAAAGCATCCAAAGTATCACCCTGGTCAATATCACCGTGGCCAATATCAACGTGGTCAATATCAACGTGATCAATATCAACGTGGCCAATATCACCGTGGCCAATATCAACGTGGTCAATATACGTGGTCAATCGGAACTGTGATCAATCGCAACGTGGTCAATATCAATGTGACCAATATCACCGTGGCCAATATCAACGTGGTCAATACCAACGTGGTCAATATCAACGTGACCAATATCACCGTGGCCAATATCACCGTGGTCAATATCAACCGTGGTCAATATCAACCATGGTCAATATCAACCGTGGTCAATCGGGATTGTAGTCAATCGCAACGTGGTCAATATTAACGTGGTCAATATCAACGTGGTCAATATCAACGTGGTCAATATCAACGTGGCCAATATCAACGTGGCCGATATCAACGTGATTAATATCAACCGTGGTCAATATCAACCGTGGTCAATCGGAACTCTGGTCAATCGCAACGTGGTCAATCGCAACGTGGTCAATATCAACATGGTCAATCTCAACGTGGCCAATATCAACGTGGCCAATATCAACCATGGTCAATATCAACTGTGGTCAATATCAACCGTGGTCAATCGGGACCGTGGCCAATTGCAACGTGGTCAATATCAACCATGGTCAATCGGGACCGTGGTCAATCGCAACGTAGTCAATGTCATCGTGGTCAATATTAACGTGGTCAAACGGGTGCCACTCAATTGCGAGATTGCAATATACGATTCGACGAGAATCCAAGCAAGGATCCTACATTGTCGGGTTTGGTAAAGTTTATTCTGTAGGCGCATTTGATTTCACTCTTTAGCGTGCTATGATTGGCGCGGAGCGCTATTGGATATTCCTCATCATAATCGTTTTCAACATCTCTGGAAACGTGTTCGTCTTGCAAAATTGCGCGTTTGAGATAGTCATTTATAGCGTGCAATTCGTACGATTCTTCGGGAATAGTAATTTCTTTGTCGTCGTTGCCAAAGTAAAATTTATTATTCGAAAAATTCGTTCGGAATCGTATGATAAGTTTCAAAATCCGTTAATCCGAGCTCGTAATCGGCATCGGTCAAATCTATAGCGGGAAAATAGCTTACAGCGAGAACGCTGCTTCTGCCAGTCAACGTAAGTGTTAGTGACATGTCGAACGAATACTGAGTCGTGACGATGGATTGTCAGGCTTTAAATTGATCGTCGACTATTTGAAGAAATTTTAAACACAACTGTCCACAGATACTCTGATTGTAACTTTAATAAGATGTATAATTGTATTCAATTTTCACTCGTCCGAAATATCGCACAAGTTCCTTGGGTGATCGAATATTTCCAAAACTGTCGAAATATACGACACGATCTCCCCTCTTTGCGTACGCTACCCAATGAGTACCGGGACCATTAACGTCATCCAAATTGACGATACTGCTCTCGTTTCGTCGTACACCGCTTATCGGTAAATTATTGCGCATGAAAACACTTCTAAAAAAAGGTATGCGCATACGTTTCGCCAATTGTTCCAATTGCACGTTAGTTGTCGCACCCGTAGGCATTTTTAATGTTTTTTCGACATTTTTTTTCTCTTAGACTTTGTTGAGAATCCCTGTCCACGCTTGTACGAAGCGAGATAAAGTCCGCGACCTTCCATAGTGCGATTGTGACGCTGCATCTCTTCCAGCTGACGTTGCGCCGCTTTGCCATCGTTTGCCGCCTTTGCGATTCCCGCCGCATCGCCGGCCAAAGAACCGACAACTCCCAACAACGATAAAAGTGGTAAAATACTACCGCGTTTCGCTACTGGAAGTATTCGTTTTTTCCTCCTCTTTGTCGTCGACGGCTTTTTCATCCCCATGCCGAGTTTTGTCTTTGCCTTCATTGCCGCCCAAACAGTCGTAGCGACTGCTCTTTCACCAAGAGTCGAATCCCTCGCGGTAATGCGTTCTCGCGCTCTTGCAGCTAGTATGCGATCCGCGACGTATCGTTGACCGATGTCGTTGCTTCGCGAGTAAGCAATGTCGTGCTCGCGAAAGGAGGCGTCCAATGGATTGATGCCTCGATCGCCTCTAGCCAATCGTTTCTCTAATCGAGTTCCCGGGCCGCAAAACTGATAACCGTGAATATGTAATTCGATGGGAAGCGCGTTTATCGCACGATTTAAGAGACCGCTACCTCTTACAATTCTCGCTGACATTCGTAACAATCTTTTATTAACGGTGGCGGACCGTCGATGTGTGTTCGCTGCCACGGCTGATTGTAATGTCGCATGCACGAACGATATTGTCGAACCTCCGAATCAGCCTTTATATATTCTGGAAGCTTGTCCCACAATCGTTCCACGTAATCACAAAAATTTTGCAGTAAAACAATCTTTGGGATATATTGCAGTTGTTCGGCGGTAAGCCGGAGAATGTCTCTTTTATCCGACAGAAGGAGAAACATTTTTGATACTGAGCGGTTTCGAGTCGAGACCTCGACACCTCTATAAATAGGTCTCCCCCTCGTGATCATTCGCAAAATTGATTCGAAAGAGAAAACATGCGGTTCGTGCGACAAGCGCGGATAATCAAAGTATCAAATTTCGACGATAAACTAATATCGGAGAAAAAAGTACGCAAGCATGGAAACATGCTACCGACTACTATTCGCGGTATCGTTTGCAGCCCTTCAAACTGCGGTAAGACAAACGTGTTGATTAGTTTGATAGAAAGTCCGTACGGTGTACGTTTCGAGAACGTGTACGTATACTCGAAATTGCTTCAACAACCGAAATATAGATACTTGGAAAATTTACTAGCACCTATAGACGAAATCGGCTACTTTACATTCTCTAATAAAAGCGATGTCATTCCACCGAGCGAGGCGCTTCTGAATTCCATCTTTATCTTTGATGACGTGGCATGCGTGACAAGCAAGATATGATAAGAGAGTACTTTGCAATGGGTCGACACTCGAGCGTTGACTGTTTCTATCTTTGTCAAACGTACGCCAAGATACCTAAGCATCTTATACGCGACAACGCGAATCTTTTGATTTTATTTAAATAAGACGGCACAAACTTGAAACATGTGTACAACGATCATGTAAATACCAACATGTCTTACGACGATTTCCGCGCATTGTGTCAGAAATGTTGGCAACGCAAATATGGCTTCGTAGTCATTGATAAAGACAGCACGTTGATCAATGGACGATATAGAAGAGGATTTAATGATTTCGCGATACCGTAAAGCGATCAGTCGTCATCGATCGAGTATCATGAACGGCGATCGTGAAAGGATTGCGAGAGAGATTGCAAAAACGAGCGAATCAATTCGCAAAAAATATCGCGTTTTGAAAACTGGTAAAATGGAGGAAGACGTTGCATTGGAAAGACAATTTAAGCCAATTACCGAACCTTTAAAACAGCTTGTCGAAAATACTGTGGAATCTGATGCGCCGAAAATCGAGCCATTGAGTTTGACATTCGGAGAGAAGCATGAGGAAAAAATAAAAGAGTCAAAGCAAGGAATAAAGCGAGCACGGATAAATATGCCGATAAACGATTCGCCGATATATTCGACACCGAATCGATCAAAACGAAGGAAACAATTTTCTAATATGGCTACTGTTTCTACTCCGATAAAAGTACAACCGCGTCAAACAATACCATCACCGTCCGTTGAAGAAATTTACGAGACCACGCCCGATTCGTTTGTAACATCGGTCCGACACGAATTAGAAACGTCCGAAGGTCAGAAAACACTCCGAGATCATTTTGGTCCACTAGCGCAAAAATATATAGGAGCTATCATGAGTATTGATAAAAGTAAGAGTATGGATTACGTCTACACGGTGTTAAATTTACCAGCGAAGGAATGATGCTCGGTAATAAACGTTTCGATGTGGACATGGAAGATAATATAATTATCGATGGAATAAAATATACGGGAACCGAAGGTATCTACGATTTGACTTTTAGAAATATTCCCAATCATAAAAAATACACTCAAGACGATTTGTATAAATATCAAATTATATTAAAAGCAACAAATGCGCATAAACATGACAACAAAGTTAATAATCCTATTAAAAGTAATAAAGGATACAAGTATAAATATATAATTGCACCATTATTCCCCGATAGAAAGGTGGGAGAGGTATAGACGCGCCGCGCACCATGACGCTAAGCGACAACATGATCGATTACGTTTTCGTTGGAACGATCCCAACGAATTGGTAGATCGTTTGCGATTGCTGGGCGCCTCGCGTCGAGCCGGCAACAATGCTCACGACAATAAAATCTTGTCAATTATCGAAGAACTTCGCGAGGCCGGCATTATTATAAATTAAACTATGCGTCGACGATACGTGTCATTCGGTCAAAGTTCTCGGTACCGAAATGTCGATTAATAAATTTGGATTATCGCTCAGAACGTCGAATAATTTGTACTATCAATGGAATGGATTATTGAGAAATTACGTTCGCGATAACGCTCTCTGCCAGACTACTACCGGCTTTGACGCAAGGTCGCGCAAGATTCAACGCGTAGCGCAACCGGAAGCTGATACTGACGCCGTCAACAAACGATACGTGGATAAACTTTTGAGAGATCGACAGGGAGAAATTGAGCAAAAAATTATCGCGCTCGAAACAAACGTGCAGGCGCTACGAATAATGATGGACGAGATAAAGAATGTGCTGAGATATGCAACATCTGACTCGGCACAGTAAACGAGACATACTAATATCGCAATATTAATTATGCCTCGATCAAACATGCGAAAGAAGAAAAACACCTCCGAGAAGCGACAATTAGTGGAGGAATTACGTGCTCCGGCGAGAAGAAATTTTCCACGAAGACGCGTCATTGTACGCGGATACGACGATCTGTGGCAGGCGGACGTGATGCGTTCGTACTTTCGACTCAACAAGGGTCATAAATACATACAGTTATCGATGTGTTGAGCAAGTATGCGTGAGCCGTACCGCTCAAAAGTAAGAGCGGAAACGAAATGTCCGAAACGATCGCAAAGATTATTGAGGACGATAAAAGGTGTCCGAAAAATTTTCAAACCGACAGAGGAAAAGAATTTTACAACGCGAGTGTGCAGAAACTCATGAAGAAACACAACATTAATCATTACTCGACATATTCCGTTATGAAAGCCTCGGTCGTGGAACGATTCAATCGTACTTTGAAAAACAATATGTGGAAAATGTTTACGTTTAATGGAAATTACAAATGGATCGACGAGCTATCTCAACTCGTTGCAGAGTACAATACGCGAAAACATCGCGCCATCGGTATGAGACCTGTCGACTTCACTCCGACAATCGCCGAAAAACTTTTAAATACGGTGTATAGCAACGTAAAAATTGCGGCTCCGGCAAAATTTAAAGTAGGTGATTCGGTACGCGTGAGCAAATACAAGACCATTTTTGAAAAAGGTTTCACACCTAATTGGACGACCGAAGTTTTTAAGATTGTCGAGGTGCAGAAAACTAATCCCGCGACATTCATACTCGAAGATTCGGGTGGAAATCCCGTCGCTGGAGGATTTTACGAATACGAGTTACAACGCGTCGCTAATCCCGACGTATATCTCGTGGAAAAAATTTTGCGGGAAATGGGTGATGACGTATACGTGAAATGGTTGGGAATGGATAAATCACACAACTCTTGGATACATAAAAATAATGTAAATATTTATTAAAATATATAAAATATATGTATAAAAAATATAAAATTTATTAAAATATAAAAATATATAAAATGTATAAAATATAAAAATATATACATGGTTATGTACAAAATATACAATTAATAATAAACAAAATATACATTTATTTACAAAGGTATTCTATAATGTCCCCACGGTAACATATCGGTGGTTTCGGGTACGATATACCGCTTGTCGTCGTCGGACTCAGAGCAATTTTCGTCTCGCAGATCGTGTATACTTGGTGCAGTTTAGATCGTATACACGACTGCTGACGCGTCATTTCAATTTCTTCGTTTAAACTCCGCGTGTAATCGTCAAACGTTATCGTTCTCGCGACAACGTTACTCTTGACACCTTTAACTTTCTTCGTGTCCTTTTTCCCATTCACTCGTAACGCGTACATCTTTGCTCTGAGCCCGACGAATTCGATCATTATGGCGCCGTTGTTTTCGTCCTTCATTAGGCCCGGTACCTTTTTATTTACAAGCGGTATATCGTACGCATTATCCACCGCATAATTGCTCGTGTCGAATCTGACGATATCACACTTCATATTCTCATACACATCCGCGCACTCAATGTGATATATGAGACTATCCGTATCGGTGTACATTACCCGGCATTTGTCGCGATACATTGGCGTCATATACTCGTGATGAAATTCGTACAAACATGTCTTGGATATGTCGAGTATACACATACCCACGTAAATCGGTTGTAGAATTTCACCTCGAGTTTGCGCAATTCCACAGCTATTAAATTTTCTGAAAAGACGCTTCTGCTGTGGAAATTTGGCTTTGCGATCATTGCCTCTGCGCCGTACCGCCCGTCCCAGTGTATTAGTAATTTTACATCTACACGATTCCGTACATTTTCCATCGTTTTGCCAAATACCGCATTGTTCATCAATTTGTATAAATTTTTTTCAAAATCATTTTTAGCCAATGTTCTAAAATGTGTATTTAATTCTATGTAATTTCGAAGCCATGGAGATTGAGAAAACTGTAAAATTCGGTATATTTTTGTAACGCGAAGACTGTGACGCGTACACTGCTGCAGGTTGCGGTAGTGTATCACGTAACGCTTCTTATCGTATAGCGTTGCAAGCAGTTTGAGCTCTCGCTTGCCAGGTGGTTTGTCGCGTGTCGGGCAAAACGGTAGGTCAGTGTGCGCATCGTGAAGATGTTGCGGGTACTCGAGATCGACTTCGAGGACATAGCCTGTAGGCGAATCTAGCGTGATGGATGATATGTTAAAATTAGTCACGTCATCGACCCATCGAAAATCGGCGTAAGGCAACGGTTGACACATTGCCCATCCGTACAAGTTATTTACATCGAAATACATCAAGTATGACGATGGTTTCGATGGATCGTACGACTCCATGTACTTGTTATTAGCACGAGCGTATCTACCCGAACATTGACTCAGACCGCCGCGTATACCACGTTCGATGAACATAATCATGTCGATATCTGTAAGCAGCTCGAACGTAATTTTCGTATGCTTCAACATGGCATCCCACGTGTATCCGGGGAGAGTATAGTAATACGCGGGGTCGAGTCCGTAACTTTCGATACATTTATCTCGAAATTCAAAAATATCGGCTGATAACAAGACATCGATTTTGAGGTACAAGTCGCTATATTCGCCTAGCATCCGAATGGAGAATCGCGTCCAGATGTTCTCGGCGTGCGCGTAATCGCTCTCGGATACAGTGTCACCTGTCAAAGAACTGTAAAATGATTCGTGCGGTGGTAAACACGTATCTTGCAACTTGTCAACGCAATCGATGTATTCGTACGGAAAGACGCCTTTCCGTGTTAATAAATTGAAATTTTCGGTTGATAAATTTTGAAATTCCGATTTTAAAATTTCGAGTTTGTCTTTATCTAAAAATGATGCCAATTTGTCGAGACTCGATGCGAGAAATTTAAATGAATCGATAAAACGTAATTTTACTTGATTTTTTGATTTTTCTTCCTTAACATCAACATTTTTGGTAAACGAAATATATTTCTCTTTTGTTATCGGAAGTAACTCGATTTTCCCTTCGAACGCTGTGGCTATTTCCTCGATAATGAAGTGTGAATCGTAACCGGATAAATTGTGAAAAACTATCGGAATACAAAGATTCTTTATAATTTAAATTGCAATTTGAGTGTGCGGGACCTCTGTACCGCTCGGTCAGATGGCAATGATCGCGAACGCGTGTATCGTCTTCCGCGAACGGTTTTTCGCATATATGACATTGAGTGGCGCTATGGAATTTCTCCCACTCTTCGGACGTCAAATCTATCATAGGGACATTTGTTTTTAAAATATTTTTTACACGTAACGCTAAATTTTTAAGATCTTCAACGAACCATACTATACAATCGGCACTGCGACGCGAATGATACGCCGATAACGATTCATCGAACGAACAACGTACATAGTAAGCTATGCTAAATACTTGGTGATGCTGGCACAAATTTCGCTGTTCTTCCTCCGTCTTGGCCAGAATGCATTCCAAGTCAGCATAGACCACAAATGGAAGCCGCTCCTTCCGATTAAAATTGTTCAACGCTAACCACTTGTCCTTATCGCTCGGCAATCGGACAGCGCAATCGTTCATCTTTCCGCAGTCGACCGTATGCGACTGCAACTTGGCGTCCGAATTAAAATAATGTAAGCATCTGTAAAAGAAAAATTTTGATTAAGATTTATATAACAAAGTGTATAACCTATAATTATTCAAATAATATAAATTAAACTTACCGATCGCAGATATATTTTGGATTCTTGTGTTTGCTCAATTGCGAGCTCACTAGCCGGGATAAGTTCTTGATCCACGCGAAATGTCCGACGCTGTTGTCCTCTTCCACGTATAGCAGATTCACATGCTTGCCCCGCTTCTGCTGTGAAAGACGTATCGGGACAATGCTGTTCTTGCCTTCGATGCTGTACACATTTATAGAAATGTGATTGGCAAGTTCAAAATTTTTTATTTGGTTCACAGTCACTGGAATTGGAAGATTCAGCACTGTCGCGTAATGCGGATACGAGGATTCCCGTTCCGCCTTTCTTTCGGCGGGGTATAGTGCGGCGACCACTGCCCACGCGAAACACGCATTGTCCTTTGAGTGTACGTTAATCACCGCTCTTTTCATCATAATGTTCCGCGGCAATTTAATATGACATCCCGCGCGCATAGGATTATACTTATTTATATTTACAGTTAAATTTAGTATTCGCGACAAAGCCCACCCGCTATCGCGTTCCTGAAACTCTTCCAGCGATGCTAGGGTGGGCTCGATAACGCACCGTTCGTACCATTCGCGTAAATCAGACGTGCGAAAGAGTTTATAGTTCCTCGTATTGATACTTTTGTTGGCACGTTTATCTCCGGTCACGAATTCACCGTTAAATATAGTGTTCACTTTCACATTATAATTTCTTCATAATGTTCTTCACATGTTCTATCACAATGTCTTTGGCGTCCTCGAGAAATTGACAAGGTTCGATGTGATTATAGTTTATCACCGCACCAGTCGATACGCGACTCTCGAACGCCGTATCAATCTCGCGCCACACAAGTCCATTTTGACGCGCGCTACATCCGGCACCCGCGTGTACGAAACGTCTACGTACCGAATTTTTCAACCCTTCGAGGCGCGCGATCCGAGCAATCAGCGATTGTCGATTTCCGATCGATAATCGCGGTCGTTTGATTCGACTTTGTTCTTCCAACGACTCGATATACGTATCACATCGTTGTTCCCACACAATGTAATCTTCCAATGAATTCACCAAAGTAGATTGCTCTCGCAAATTTTGTTCCTCCATATTGTAACACATTTGCGAAATTTAGCGTTTCCAATGACTGTTCTGATGTACTTTAGCGAAAATAATGGCGGGGTGTGCCTCTTTATCATGATTTATATACCGTCTCATGCATTGTTTTATCATCGAACATTCTAGAATGACTTCATCTTACAAAAAATTCCCCGGAG
Source organism: Camponotus vicinus (assembly GCF_025532165.1). NCBI lineage: Eukaryota > Metazoa > Arthropoda > Insecta > Hymenoptera > Formicidae > Camponotus > Camponotus vicinus. Next base: position 5,103,658 of record NW_028141980.1, on the reverse strand, counting down.
TAGCGTGTGCAATTTAACCTTGATAATTTCATGTTTTGTCACGTACATTTGAAAAATCTAACGTGATTGCATCAGAAGCAGCCATACATCGGCGCTCGATTTTAACACATTCAGCTAAATCTTTGTTCCGATGCGCATCTTAACCTTGAAAATTTCGCGATTTGTCACGTATAATTGATCGCATCGGGAGCAGCCGTACATCGGCGCGACAAAATTTTAGAGGAAATTAAAATGTTGCGTCAGCAATAATCCCCTCTACATCGCAATTTGCGATACTATTTGAATTGATATTAATTTTAATACGATCAGTATTGCAGCAATCGCGCGTGTGAAAGGTTCACTGAAGAAATCAACATGAATTTTTACGTTCCGATTCGAAACGGTGAAACTAAGAAGCAAAAATATGACACGTAAGTTTCGATCGTTTAAAAATTTTATTTATTAATTTTTTTTAAATATTGATCTAATTATTTTATATTTTTATAGCATTCAGCCTCGTCGTGCGGCTCGCATACTTGGAAGAAGATACGCTCTAACCCCAACGTCGTACAAGTATTTGGACATTGGAATAAGCGTTGGAGCTGTATCGTACGTGGAGCTGATTCTCGGCGATAATCGAGGCAATCAAATAGTGTTGCCTTTTTCAACGTGGAATTTGTTGATGCAGAAACAAGCAGACATTGACTGTTTTTTACAATCGAGTGCTCCCCCATTAAGGATTGGAGATCTAATGCTCGAAATGCATCAATAAAAAATTGTAAAACTCGCATTATGCGAAAATTCTTTGTACATGAAACCACAAACATTATTACGTTTATTTAATTTTGAAAATTGTATCGATCATATGCACAATTGGTTATGCGAGAATACCTATCTCGTAAATGAAAAATTTAAACAATTTGAAACTGTATTACAACGTAACAATATTACTACTGTATGCGATGCTGTAAAAACGATACGCGATAGTGATGTCTTTAACAGCGAATCATTAATGGATTGCGAATTACTAACATGTGCTGTAAATGATATTCTTTACGATGCTTGCAATAAATAATTATTTTTATTCCATCTGTGATTTTAATTCTTTCCTTCCATACGAATAAGAATAGTTGACAATTTTTCTCAACACGCTCCACCAAAGATGTAGAGAAATGCTGAGGTAGATGAAACGTGATGCTCTAGTTGGAATGAGACAAAAGATATTAAAAGATATATAATGAAGAGGAGTCTGCAGTATTAGAATATTATTTCTTTCGTTGTTCTTTGCGTTTCGTTAGTCTTGTGTTACGTTAGTGCAATGGCTGAAGAAGAGATTATTATCATCGATGACGAAGATGTTATTATCGTCGACGAGGACATTGAAGAGGTTGTTATTGTCGAAGATGGCAACCAAATGGACGTTGATAATCTAGACGAATCAGACGAAGATGGCTCTAAGGAAGAATCCGAGGAGGAAATACCATCTTTAGTGGATTCAGATTATACTAGTGATAATGATGAAGAATTAAGACTGAAAAAGTATAGACATTTAAACGCGATGGAAATAAATAATCTGGATGTTATCAAAAAAATGTGTCGCATCAAATACTATTATTATGATGCGGAAGAAGGAACTAAGTATTGTTCAGACTGTTTTCTGAGATTGGCACCGTCGTTTCGAAACGTATACTCCGTCCGGAAACACAAAACGGATTATTGTGCTCTATTAATAGGCAGTTATTGCAAAGAGTGCAGGAAAAATTTGCACCAAATAATACCACGCAATATGTGTCCCATTTGCACAAATTAAAATATATCGATAACATTGTAAGTAACTTACAATTTGTAATACATCAAAAGTATTCTAAAATAAATTATTAAATCTAATGAAATGTGTGTCTTTTCTGTTCCAGGAGCGGCCTCCCCCTTAACCCGGCGCATCCCCCCCATATATTTTTTAATTATTATTATTATATTTTTTTAAATTTTATATTTTTTATTATTATTATTCTTAATTTTAAGCACACACACACACACACAAATTGTATAGTACACGCACACACATTTTAAAATAAATTTTATATATTTTAATTGGAAAAAAAAATGTAATTATTTATGCGCCTCTCCTTGTGTTCTCATCTCCTTTATGCGTTCTCCCCTTGCGTCTCTCTCTCTCTTGCGCTAGTTATAGGTATAGCGATATCGTTCTCTCTCGCACGCGTTAATCATAAGTCTCACTATCTTCGGCATGCGTCATTGTCTTTCGCGCTATCTCTTTCTCTCGCGCTTAGAATAAGTAATCTCGCTCGCGCTATGACACAAAAATGTATAACAGATTTTTAATAAATGTATATTTATAATTTAAAAAAAATGTGATTATTTACGCGCCTCTCCTTGCGTTCCCATCCCTTGCGTCTCTCTCTCTTGCGCTAGTTGTAAGTCTCGCGTTAATCATAAGTCTCTCTTTCGTATGCGTTCTTTTCGCGCTATCGTTCTCTCTCTTTCGCACGCGTTGTTCTCGCGCTATTATCGTTCTAAGTCTCGCGATATTATAGTTCTCTCTCACACGCGTTGTTCTCGCGCTATTGTCGTTCTCTCTCGCACGCGTTGTTCTCACGACATCGCTCTCTCTTTCATATGCTTGTCACTTACATTTGCGTCGTCCTTCTCCCACCTATGCAGCATCTTACAATGCGTCGTCCTTGTCCCACGTTGACGCCATCCTTGTCACACGTTGATGTCATCCTTGTCGCACTGTCCTCTTCACACACTTAGCGCTATCCTTTTTTCACACGTAGCGCCTTGATGTCATCCTTCTCACATCTTCGCACCGTCTTCTTTCCGCGGATCCCCCTTCTCCTCGCGGACCCCCTCGTCCATCGCTCGCGCCGCGGATCCCCCTTTTCCTCGCGGACCCCCTCGTCCATCGCTCGCGCCGCGGATCCCCCTTTTCCTCGCGGACCCCCTCGTCCATCGCTCGCGCCGCGGATCCCCCTTCCCCGCGCGTGACGTCACTCACTGAGCGTCGCAATTCCTCCTTCCCCGCGCGTGACGTCACTCCTCCGCCGCGGTTCCCCTCGCGCCTCACCTCCCTGAGAGGACCTGGGTTAGAATCCTCCTTGTATACCTACTCATCTATAACGTAATTTTATTAAGAAAACAAAAAAATTTGTAATTTTGCTCTAGGACAAAACCAAAAGGCTCTATCCTGCACGCTGGTTAGCAGCTTCAGAGCCGAAGCCATGGAGAACTAATTTTTATAGCTCGAAAAAAAAGCGTTTTTTCTTATTAAAAATATTTTTTGTACTTTGTAAATGTGTATTAAAACATAAAAAGTTTTGAAGAGATTCATCAAATTATTTATTTTAAAAAAATTCACGAAAATCATCTAATTTTCTACCTGTTACATGAATTGCCCCCCTTAAGTTATTAATCAAATTCGCCTATTTGTTGCTCCGATGGAATTCAAAAAATTTTTTTATAATTTTATATAGTTTGACATGTATAGCGTTCCTATTTTTTTATTTATATTTAATCTTTTGTAATTTATCGTAATGGAATGTCAGACGTTAGTGTTTTTTAATTACTGTATGTTTATGTTTATTGTTTACTGTAATTTACTGAAGAGTATAAATTGGAGGTCCGAAATGTCTAAATTTTTATTTGATTTTTGATAGATGTAACTTCTCGTTTCCGCGATAAGTTCGATCGTAATTGTAGACGGACAGCTCGTCGGAAATCAGGATTCGTACGGAATTGAGAGAGAGAAGAAAAAGAATCACGCTGAGTTCTGTTTGGTGTGTGAGTGTTTATTACATGTATCAAATACCATTGTTTGTGTGTGTGTGTGTGTGTGCGCGCGCGCGCGCGCGTATATGTGTATGGTGTATGCGAATGTGTAATTAGCGGTATTTAATCGCGTTTACAAAAATGTCTAGTCGGTTATATGCCGCGCGAGACTCGATCGCGAGACGATTTGCATTTTTGCTAGTGCCGGGGTTTTAATTTTCGCACGGATATCGAATTGTGTGTCGATTTGACAATATTGATTTTGCTTATCGTTGCGCACGATACAATTACAAACAACACAGGATGCTATTTCTCGAGAACTGTTTTGCGGCTATCGTTATAAATCTTCCCGTGTAGTTCGGTCCCTAATTAGTAGTTTACGCTCGCGGTGTCCGTGTGAGGATGTGGGTACGCGAGGGGGTAACTTGCGCGAGGATTCGAGAATCGATAAGAACACTCATTGGAGGCGGCTTTCTTTCCATCCCATATAGTTTAGATAGCTTGGATACTCGTTAGGTGGTCGGATGCGTAGTATTCCGTCTGGCCGAGAACGCTCGACGGAACCAAAGTGACCTTCTAGTCCAGATCAACGATTCGTGACTGGAGTACACTTGCAAGAATCGAGGACGTTCGAAGTAGGCAGAGGTTCCCTTCACCCGTTGTCTTCCATGTGGCTAAGGATCTGGTTCTTTCCGCGCTATATAAGCGGGGGATGGAACGGATCTGATCTCTACGAAAACCCGTATGAGATTCTTTCTCTCTTAGGCCACCATGGGCCTTTTATACCGAGGTTGATCGCCTGCGCCGGCGCAAGCGGTACACTCCTTCCGAGTGGCGATACGGGATGCTTGGCGGGGGTTCGGGATGCCGAATGCGGATCGTTTACCCGGCGTGTCGTTGGAGCCTTTCGGCGATCCTCGGCGACGTTCAGCCGAAGGAAAACGTTAATAGTTAAAGATTGTGGGCGCACCACGCTCCCGCCGGTGGTCGTGGGGCGGCAGCTTCCGGCTGGTGAAACGATAGGAAAATCGGAACGATGCATTTTCAAGGCGCATCGTTATATAAATGTTAAAAGTTAAAAAAAAACTGCTCTAATTACTGCGTTTTATTAAAGGTTCTTAATAGCCGTTTTCTAATTTTTTGTTGAAATAACATTTCCTTCTTTCTGATTAATTATATATTTCAAATTAAAATTTAATAATTAGAGATTTGGCTCAAATAATAAAAAAATTAAAAAAGAAAATGGCATAAGAACCAACGCGCGGTAGTTGGAGCGCAGAAAAGCAAGAACACTTCTTTCTTTTTTCAATATTAGTTTATTAAAAAAACTCCTATTACAACAACAAAAAGCGAACGTTTCGGATCATTTTTTTATCTTTCCTCAGCGCAATGTTAACAATATATATTACATCATATATATTACATTGTTAACATCGCGCTGAGGAAGGATCAAAAGATGATCCGAAACGTTCGCTTTTTGTTGTAATATGAGTTTATTAATAAACTAATATTGAAAAAAGAAAGAAGTGTTGTTGCTTCTCTGCGCTCCAACTACCGCGCGTTGGTTCTTATTCCATTTTCTGTTTTAATATATAGGGTGTTCCAGGTATCGTCCGTAAAAAAAAATTATAAGTAGAGCTCGCTAAACTGAATTAAAGTCCTGTACCATTTTGCACAAAACCACGTAAAATTTCGAGGTATTAATTAAAGAAAATCGGCCAATAATTGCGCGATCCACGTGGCTAGGCAGTCGGCCATTCCAGCGAGGACGGCCCACTGCCTGCCCGAAACATGCGACTGCTCGCGACGGTGAATATCGGGTGGCAGCGAAAAACGAAGTAAAAATGGTTCTTATAAACTTGTAAACACCGTATTTAAAAATCTAAGTTTTTTTTCGAATTCTTAACTCTTTTGAATAGTTTTAGAGTTCTATGTAAACATTTAAAATAATTTTGATGATTAAATAAAAAAAAAATCGAATCCGAAAATATGGTGCGTTAAAGTTCACGCATCGCACCAAATCATGTAAAATCAATTATTCTTTGGAGTTGTAGTTTATTTTACAATAGTTCTGCAGTTCTGTATCAAATATACCAATAGTTTTAGCAAATTAAAAGCAAAAAATCAATTTTTGATAACTCGAACTATAATTCGTATAAGAAAAATAAGATCGAATCGTATTTTTGCAATATTTCTATGCGATTTTATAAGAAATTTTAATCACTTCCTAGTCAAATAATTATTTTTCAAATAAAAACATTTTCAACATTTAAAAATCAATATTTATTTAAAATATTATAATTATTTTACAGGGAAAATGTTATAAGATTTGTAAAATTCAAGGAATACTGCGCAGAATTCTTATCAGATCGACTAGTTAGTAAAAAAAAAATTTTTTTTAAATCTAGTCAGTAAAAAAAATTTTTTTTTAAATAAATGTTGATTTTTATATGTTAAAAATGGTTTTCATTTAAAAAATAATTATTTGATTAGAAAGTAATTAAAATTTCTTATAGAATCGCGTGGAAACGTCGTAAAAATATGATCCCGGTCCATTACTTTTCTTATACGGACTATAGTTTGAGTTTCCAAAAATCGATTTTTTGCTTTTAATTTGCTAAAATTATTGGTATATTTAGCACAAAACTGCAGAACTATTGTAAAATAAATTACAATTTCGAAGAAATAATTGATTTTCATGATCTAGTGCGGTGCGTGAACTTTAACGCACCATATTTTTGGATTTGATTTTTTTTTGTATTTAATCATCAGAATTATTTAAAATGTTTACATAGAAATCTAGAACTACTGAAAAAAGGCAGAATTTTAGAAAAACTTAGATTTTTAGATACGGTGGCAAATATATAAGAACGTTAAAATGCGAGCAATGCGCAGATAATGATTTCTCGACGTTTCACAAGCGCGTAATGTACGCATTGCTGAACTAAATCGCGCATTTCTTTCTCTTGCTAAAAATTCTTTAAGAATGTTTGGTGCTATCTTTTCCACACCACCTAGCGGTAGATAGCAAGGCGCGTTTTTTTTAAAGTGGTTTCCCCAATAGGCCTAATCCACTCTCATTATTTATTATAGAAATTGTTCGAAGTGTCGTCCTTCCTCTCGTATACAAATTTCGGCTCTTCGAATATTGCGCGTCGCACGGTGCGCCATGTCCGGCGTGGTAGCATCGAAGGCCGCAACAATAGCTTCACGGACTTCTTGCTCTGTACCACCACGCCAGTGCTCTATTAGATTTTTTATATGATCCCATACAAAAAAATCTAATACATTTAGATCAGGCGACCGTGGCGGCCAGGTGATTGGGCCACCTCGACCTATCCACCTTTCTAGGAAATGCGCGTCTAAAATATTTCGCACTTGCCGCTGGAAATGCGCAGGAACTCCATCGTGCTGGAAGATCAATTCCGCCCGTTCATTAAGAGGAACATCTTCAAAAAGTAACGGAAGTTGATCCTCAATGAAGACTCCATATATTTGCCCGGTTATTCACGGCGGGAGAAAATAGGGACCAATCTGAAATCATTATCAGAAACGTTAGTAAATAACTGCGGGAGAAAAAAATTGCTTAAATAAAAGGAGTCTCACCACTCGGTTCCCAATACTTCGGTCCAAACATTAATCGCCCAACGATATTGGAACGCGCCTTGCCGAACAACGTGCGGGTTTTCTTCGTGCCATTGCACGAAATTGTGTGAATTAAACACGCCGTTCGGTGTGAAGGTGGCCTCGTCCGTCCACAGGATGCGATCGGGGAAAGAAATATTCCGCCGACACTGCGCGAGAAAACCTATATGTATTTCACAGATAATTAATATAAATACATGTAAAAATACTGAAAATGTTTAAAATAATAGAAATACCTTCACAAAAGAAGACGCGCTGTTATGCATCTCCGGGCAGAAGCTGCTGCACCCGTTGATAATGATACGGATGATGCAATCCATTTTCTTTTAATATACGATGTATTGCGGATCGTGATACGCCGAGTGCATCAGCTACACGACGAATACTATTTCCGGGGTTTCTCTCAAATTCCCTTAAAATTTCTTCTTCGTCACGGACGCGTCAGTGCAGTCCTCTGCCGGGTCGTGCGAACATTTTTGTTTCGACATTGATTGTATTTTGTCGCTGATTGTCAATTATTTCTATCTCTTTGTCTACGTTATGTATACCTTACGTGTACGATTTAGTATACGAAGAAGTTATCCAGTTGTTAAACTAAGGTCCAATTTACCGCAAGTGAATATGCTGATATGATTATCACATATGGAATAGCGGGCGAAAACGCAAGAGCCGCGGAACGTTTATACGCAGAAAGGAAAAATTGACTTGGCACACAATGATTTTAAAATTAAAAATATATTAAATTCGAAAAAGCAATCGAAAATAAAATTAGAACTAGTATGGATATAATATTATATGATATCAATATATATTTAATAATTTTAAAATTATTTATAATATTCTTTATGTTGCAGAAAAAAGAAAAAAAATTATTTTTTATGTAGAAAGTTACAAAAATAATAATATATTAATGATAAAATTGAAAAAAACAATATTTATATACAGGATGTTCGGAAATTCAACCGACAAATTTTCAGAGATTGGGAGCACCATAAGAATCATTTTTTGCAAATGAACCTGGAGTCGGAAACGTGTTATTACATCGCTACGGCATACCGAGTGTTCGAAAGAGTCGGGACCTCGAAATATCACAAAAAATAGAAGTTTTACAAAAAATTCTTTCAAACAAAAGTTGTAGCGTGTAAAAAAGTCTATTTACTGACGCCATGTGTTTGACCTTGGATGGCGTCGCCAAGGTCACGACAAGGCCACCTTGAATTTTTGAAATGGAAGCCTCCACTTTTTATTACATATTCTTGTAGCCCTTCTTCAGACCTTTTCAAAACACTATAATTAAGTTAGTTTTCATTAAGTACTTTCCGAATTATAATGCTTAAAATCATTTCTTAATTTTACATAAACCGTAAAATATCTTGTAAAATATTCATTTTTCGATTATTTTACCTTAATATTTTTATGTACAAAATAATGAGAGGAATCAATTGGTGTAAAGAAAAAACAGTTGTTTTTAAGAAAAAAGATGTAATTGTTAATTGCAAATTATTGCCTCTCATTATTTTGTATATTTATATTCCTCTCAAAATTTCTTATAATCATTAATTATTTCTTATAATAAAATATATTATAATTAAATAATTATTTCTTATAATTATTATATAAATTATATGGTGTGTGTGTGTGTGTGCGCGCGCGCGCGCGCGTGCGTGTGCGTGTGTGTGTGTGTGTGTGTGTACTGATCCATTTCTCGTTCTGCGACATCTTATCAAGCATTTTTACTTTCACGTAGTTTCTACGTTACCACGTATTACTACGCATGCTTGATCAGCTGCATTGCTGCTATATACTGTCGGTATGACAATTATTCTAACCCCGAAACTGTCATATTTTAACATTTTATAAGTTTTGTACTATTGCAAAACGATGATTTTAATTAGATTCGTGTTTTATGGGCCAAAATACACTATTTTGTTTCAAGAAAAACAGTAAGAGACTTTCCTTCAGTATTACTCTGTCTTTATACTTGATTTTCTCGAAAACTATTATTCGTATGGTGAAAATGTATAGAACCTAAAATATTTATCTCTGTAAGATCTAAAACTTTTGTCTAAAACATTTATCATGATTTTTTGTATTTACTGAGATAAACGTAAAAAAATATAATTTTTATGGTTTTCATAATGAAAATCAAGTAGTCGCCAATTTTCACTATGATATTCGTAATCAGCGCATCAAAATACGTAGGAATACTGAATTTCGAAAAAATTGGGGACGAGTATTTTTCGGAACTTTATCCGAGTGTGTAGCATATTTAAAAAAACAAGTTATAAAGATATTAAATAAAGATATTGTTTGATATTGATAATTTTGTGTGTGTGTGTAATTATTATCTACTATAATAAAATTCTCAGTCAATTAATCATTAATACATAATTCAAATTCCGAAATTTTATCGATATATGATCAAAAAATTCAAACATAAATTAAATAGTTAATAAACAATAAATAGTTTCTTTTTCTGTAACAAATATAAAAATAAAAATAACAAAATATCTCAGACATTGATTTTTTTAAACAATTATACCTCTATACATAATACTTTTATGCGTAAAATAATAAAGAGAGCCAATTTATCTAAGAAAAAATATATATTATTTAAAGAAAAGGAAATAGTGTTAAAATGTATAAATTATCATAAAAAAATAGGCTGTTTTTAAAAAATCTATTACAGGCATTATATCCCCCTAATTGAAATATGAAATTTTGGTTAAAAACATTTCTTGATAGTTATTTTCTGCATAACAAACCGATATACATAATTTATATAATTTATATTAATATAAAATTGGGTGCCACATCCTGTATATGTGCTTCCTGTATACAGGATGATTCAAAATAACCCTATTGTCCTTGAAATGATACATTCTTGAATCAATTCTAAGACGATTTTTCCTGTGGCAAAATTTCGTCCGAAGCTTAGTTTTTGAATTATTAAAGGAAGTAGTTAACTTATGACGAGTCGGATACAAGAGGCAGGCAAGGGTGGCGCGATTCACCGTCAGACGCGAGTGCTTACGCGGGGCGCCTGCTGCGATCAGCTGGTCGCTACATATGATATGCGAATACATATATTTTCATTCTCTTTGCCTCTCTCTCTCCATCCCTCTCTCTCTCTCTCTCTCTCTCTCTCATTTGCTCACTCACTTGTAGTCATTATTACTGTTACTTCAATTATTATTTACTTTTTATTATTATTTACACTTTTGCTTTAATTATTATTATTTTTTTAAATTGTACTGGATCTCTATCTCTTAGAACGTGATATCTACGTTAAATTTGAGTGAAAGTACGATCTATCGGAAAATTCATTTCTCAAGAAATTGCAGCAATACATCGAATAAGATAATAATAACTATTCTTTGGTGTTGTGTGAAAACAGATTTCGGGATGTCAAATAGACGGTGTTAGAGAAAATTCGCGAAAGAAAGGTTTTTAGTGGATAGGGAGTACCGAGTTGGTAATTCGACTTGGTATTCGAGTTCCACCTAACTCACCGGACCGACCGGTAAGTATGCATAAAATGCATTTTCCCCTCTCTCCTAAAAAAAAACAGTACAATTAAAAAAAATAATAATAATTAAAGCGAAAGTGTAAATAATAATAAAAAGTAAATAATAATTGAAATAACAGTAATAATGACTACAAGTGAGTGAGCAAATGAGAGAGAAAGAGAGAGAGAGAGAGAGAGAGTGAGGGAGGGAGAGAGAGAGGCAGAGAAAGAGAGAGAGAGAGAGAGAGAGAGAGAGAATGAGAATGTATGTATTCGCATGTGTGTATATCATATGTAACGACTAGGTGATCGCAGCAAGCGCCCCGCGTAAGCACCTGTGTCTGACAGTGAATCGCGTCACCTTTGCCTGCCTCTTGTATCCGACTCGTCATAAGTTAACTATTTCCTTTAATAATTCAAAAACTAAGCTTCGGACGAAATTTTGCCAAAGGAAAAATCGTCTTAGAATTGATTCAAGAATGTGTCACTTCAAGGACAATAGGGTTATTTTGAATCACCTTGTATATAATATATTAATGAAAACAAATATAATTTCATGGTATACGGTTTATCATGATATATTTAGCAATTTCTCGCAATCGATTTGTTTGACGCATTTGAATGCAATTTTATTAAAATATTACTATATAACTATTACTATTAATAAATTATTAATAAATAATTAATAAATAAATGAGATAAAAATTATTAATAAATAATAAAAGCTAAATTTCGAATTGTTATTGAATTTTATTAGAAATACGTAAAAGACTTGAAAGAAACGATGAGGAAGATATATTTCTCACTTGAATGTTAATTATTTTTTAAAATTTAATAATTTAATTTCTGAAAGATAATAAAGTATATTTGAAAAAAGAAATTAATAGTAAAAAATGTCGAATGAAAGGAATTTTAAGAAAATGATTTAAAATTATGTAATTTTAAAATTATTTTAAGACGTGAGGTTAACTTTACACTTTAATGTGTTATAAATAATTTTTCACGATCAAAAATTTTTAATTTAAAAATTCATGATTTGTATATTGACAATTTTATTAAAAAGTTATTTATACTTTTGAGATGTTTTTTAGATGTGCTTTATATCAAAAGTATTGTACATAATTAAAAATATAGAATTTTTAATATTCTAGCATATAATATAGTATATAAAATTTTTCCAAATTAGTTTTTTGATTCTCATGTAAATATAATTTAATTTATTTTATTCTTAATAAAACTAAATAAAAATTTGTTACAAATTATTCATGTTCTTGCCCTATTCATTTTACATTTCATTTTTATTATAACACTAATTATATTTTGGATTTTAAATTTAAAATTGTTAATTTTAAGTTAAAACTTTGGTGAACCTAACCTGCATAAAAGGGGACCCTATCACTTCGTATGAGCTTGACCTTGACATATGTTGTCAAGATCCTCCTGAGTGACATTTAAAAAATTTTAGCCGTCGGTCGTCGTTAATTAAAAAGTTATTAACAAAAGAATTTATACGAATTATATGCAATTTTTGGACACCATGTATGTTTTACAAAATGAATCTGTACCAAATTCATTCATTTATGTGTGGTAAAGTACGTGCGTGGACACAGTGGGTTCCGCCACTCCTACGGGGAGACTTCACTTCCTGTAGATATAACCTAACCAAACCTATTTTAGTTTGTAACGCAGTCGCCTTTCTCGACGCTCCGGATCGGCTCGTCGGTTCGTCAGGATTCGAGAGAAGGGGAGAATCAAGCTTGTGCGAACAATGCGGGTGTGTGGAAAAATAAATCTTTATTGTAGTAACTAAATAGAATACAAAATGAAAGCACTCTAGCCGGTATGAGTGGATGTCGTATAATCGCGGGCGAATATCGCGTGGTGTACGGTAGACTTATCTCTATGTGTGATGACATATACAAGCGGGTTCTATGCGTGATGATATATACCAGTGCTGTCAATTATTTGCAACTTTCAGACGGATTTTTTACTTCACGCCTACCGCTCTCCTCTCACCGCGCGGGCCTTAGCAACCGCGCCGCCGAACGCTCGTAACTAAGGAGCGCGGCGGTAACCTCAGGCACGTGCGCGTCACAAATGTAATGTAGCAATCTAATAACAAAAAATTATATAAAAATAATATATAAAAAATTATATAAATAAATTATATTATATTGTATTTTATGTAATTTTATTATTATTATTTATATAATTTATTTATGTAATTTTTTATATATTATTTTTGATATAATTTTATTATTATTATTTATATAATTTATTTATATAATTTTTTATATATTATTTTTTATATAATTTTATTATTATTATTTATATAATTTATTTATATAATTTTTTATACATTATTTTTTATATAATTTTTTGTTATTAGATTGCTACATTACATTTGTGACGCGCACGTGCCTGAGGTTACTGCCGCGCTCCTTAGTTACGAGCGTTCGGTGGCGCGGTTGCTAAGCCGCGCGTGGTGAGAGGAGAGCGGTAGGCGTGAACTAAGAAATCCGGCCGAAAGTTGCAAATAATTGACAGCACTGATATATACAATGCGTGATGATATATACAAGCAGGTTCTATAGCGCCGAGCAATGGCGAAGCGCGCGAGCGGTACGAAGCTTACTCTCACGACAACGGAGTTATTCGCACGTGTAAGTCATGTCACGTAGCTACTAGAAATGACCGCAACAACCCGTAGTTTGTCTCTGCGTTACCGTACAATCGACGGGGCTGTGTGTCGGATCAGCTTGAGAGCTGGAGACATCCCGTTGAGTCAAGAGAGAGAGACCTCGTCTCGGACTGGTATTGGTAACTGGAGACACCCGGTATATCGCGAAACACCTCGACCCGGGCTAGCCGCCGGAGACACCCGGTTGAATCGAGAGACACCTCGATCCGGACTGGAAGCCGGAGACACCCGGTTGAATTGAGAGACAACTCGATCTGGATTGGAAGCCGGAGACACCCGGTTGAATCGAGAGACATCTCGATCCGGACTGGTAACAGGCAACCGGAGACACCCGGTTGAGTCGAGAAACACCTCGACCCGGACTGGTAACAGGCAACCGGAGACACTCGGTTGAGTCGAGAAACACCTCGACCTGGAGAGGTAGCCGGAGACACCCGGTTGAATCGAGAAACACCTCGACCCGGACGGGAAGCCGGAGACACAAGGTTGAATCGAGAAACACCTCGACCCGGACGGGAAGCCGGAGACACCCGGTTGAATCGAGAAACACCTCGATCCGGACGGGAAGCGCTTTCGAGAGACACCTCGGTTGCGGAAGATCTGGTCGGAGCGTTCGGTAGGATCGCAGGACGGGATCTGGTCTTGATGTGCCGGCCGGGCCGGTTTATATACGGGCTTCCCCTTCCAAAAGCGTTGTTCGGCTAAGATATACGAGTGCGAAGAGGATAACAATAGTTGAGTGAATGAGCGAAAGAGACAGCATGCGCCAGGTAACGTGAACAAGCGAGAGAGTGAGTGTGCTAGCGAGAGAGAGCGAGTATGCGAGTGAGACAGCCAGCGAGTGTGTGAGCGGGATGAAGAGCGTGCATGGATGAAAGCAAATAGGCGGTTAGTTTTATGTATTTTATTTTACGGTTTAGGAACGGTGCATTAGTGCACCGTTACAAGTTTAAAATAAATATGTTTGAGTTAGGTTATATCTTCCAGACGTGGAGCCCCGCCGTAGAGGGAGCGGAATTTACTGCATTCACGCATGTACTTCGCAAGACGAAACGAAGTTCATTCTCAGCGAAGATTAAGGTTAGATATAGAATGAACTTTGCTTCGCCTTGCTAATAAGTACATGCGTGGACACAGTAAGTTCCGCCTCCCCCCCCCGCTCCCTTCGAAGAGGCTCCACTTTCGGAAGATATCATTTAACCCAAACCTATTTCTGATTAAAATTTTATCAAATATATACCTTTTTAAACGCACATGATATAAAATTAGGTTCTATTCTTTTTTTGTTCATAATTTTTTAATAAACGATGACCGACGGCTAAAACCTTTTGAATGTTACTCTGGAAGATGACCTTGATAACATATGTCAAAGTCAAGGTCATACGAGGTGGGTCCCCTTTTATGCAGGTTTACCAAAACTTTTTATGGAAAAAAATTATTTTTTACATGTATAATATTTTTATTCATAATGTTTCCATAGCTTGCAGTTCTTTCTTTTTTAAATTATAAATGCGCGTAAGTCATGAGGACTTCTTCGTCGGACCATATTTTCTTTCTTAAAATAAGTTCACATCCGAAAAATATTGCTTTGGTATAAAATATAAACACTCAATGTTTAGAGATGAGAAAATTGTAGCGAGTTTTCTGCAACAATTTTCTGATGGAATAACTCGCAATAAGTTGGTTTGATGTAGATGCTGCTTAAGATGCCGAAACGTTTTACTTTACGTTCTAAACATAGTTTAGAAGAAGAAAAAAGTTACGATTACGTTGTGAAAGAAGGGCAACGCTGATAGAATGCAAAAGCGATAGACTTACGTGAACCTGGAACTCAACTTTACGAAAATTGAAAACTAATAACATAGTTCGTTTGTATTTTGTTTTTAACTGCTTGTCCGCACTTTATTTCGTTTGTATCTCAAAGAGTAAAAGAAAACAGTGATTAAAAAATGGTCATAATGGTCGATATTAAGATGTTTTAATTTCGTTAATTTCGTTAGAGAATCATTTGTACCTCATTTCATTTCGTTTGTACTTCAAGGAGTTTAAAAATACAACGTTTTTGCATTTATAACATTAAAACGGTATTTTATATTTTTTTAAGATATCGCTATTTTTTTAAGATATCGCAAAACGACCAACGCCATTCGATACAGAATCATTTGTACCTTTTTTCATTTCGTTTTTATTTCAATCGGTCCGAAAATACATTTTAAAATTTTTAAACATAACGTTAAAACATTATATATGTTCAACTGTTATATTCATAAATTGGAAAATATCCTATTTCTGAACCGATTGAGATACAAACGAAATGAAATGAGAAACAAGCGGATACAAACGATTCTCTTTCGAACTTCATTGGCTGTTTTGCGATATTTTAAAAAGTAGTGGAGGTAGCGTTATGTGAAAAAATTGAAAAATACTGTATTTCCGAACTTTTTAAGATTCAAACGAAATGAAAAGAGGTACAAACGAGTACAAACGATTCTCTATCGAATGATACTAATTAAAACATCATAAAGTCGGATTCTGATTATTTCTTAATCACTGTTTTTTTTTCACTTTTTGAGATACAAACGAAAGTGCGGTACAAATAGTTACAAACAGAATATAAACAAACTGTTATTATTAAATTTCAATTTTCATAAAGTTGGGTTCCAGATTTGTATGAATAAGCGTAGGTTGATATATTGTATCAAAAACAGATAATCAGAGGAATCATATTAATTATATTGCAAGTACATCGCTTGATAATTATTTAATAAAGCATATTACATCATTATAAAATTATGCGGAATATCAGTTTTAACTTTTTGTAAAAATAATATTAAAAATTAAAAATGCATTTAAGAATTAAATACTGAAAATTATTATAAAATAAAAAATTTTAATTAAAGAAAACCCAGCATTGTCAATTTTATTAGGAATTTCTCTCAATTTTGTCAGCATTTTGTTAACTTTTTACAAAGTTAACAAATATTTTTAGTATTTTCAGTATTTAATTTTTGAATGCATTTTTAATTTTTAATATTATTTTTACGAAAAGTTAAAACTACTATTGTATATATGTTTTTGTGATTAAAATTGTTTCATAAGTTTTATTTATTTCAATTAACGCAATTTTTGGATTATTATAATTTTGTTACGTCCAGGCCGTTTAATGGATGGGCCATCTGGAAGAACGCAACCTACTTACCCCGTGACACTCGTTAGGGCGTGTGTATATATCAAGTCAAGCGGACTGCTTGGGGCCTGGCGACAGGTCAGCGACTGAAATGGTCTCTTTAACTCTGTGAAGTCTTAGGCCTATCCGCTCGGCGGTCCCTTTTTGGTAAGGGAATTTAATCCCTATTTTCAGGACGGGACCTTATGCGATCTTAGGATTCAGGGAAGAGAGCGGGTTAGAAAAAATGGTAAATGTTTACTTTACGTCCCACCTCTCGAAAAATTTTTATTTTCACATATGTTGTAGAGGATACATTCCTAAGTAATACACCGTTTGAATTTTGCGGCGCTCTCTCTTCGTTCCTGAGATATGCACTTTTGAAGTTTCACACTTTTATGTCATCTTTTCGTTATATCCTATTTGTTAAATATTGCGACCGGAGCAATGGACAGGACGACGGCAGAACACCCGGCAATAAAAATTAACAAGAGTCATGTAACGTCACAAAACACCTTTTCTTTATTCTTGTCGATCACAATAAAGCACATACACAAAAAAAACGGTATTGTCTTAAAAGCGACGAGTTTTCAAAAACACGACGAAACTCCGATCGGCCGTTAGCTGTCTACACACCAAGATCAAAAGAAAACGGCGACCGCGCGTGAAAGGTCTTTTAATTAATAAAGACAGAAAGATCGAAAAATTCGAGCTGAATTTTTGATTCCGCAAGCATCGGAGAGAATCGATATATTCCGCGAGCAACGGAAAGAACGTTTTAATACCCGATAACGAAATGAGCGCGTCGAAGACTTTTCGATAAAAGGCGCAGTGCTCATCGATCGCGTCAATTTATACTCAAGCCCTTCTCGAAAGATCCAGATTTTTCAAGAACTCGACGTTTACTGAGATAACGTTTAAATTTAACGATCTAATGTGCTGTTTGTTGTTATTAGATCTTTCGAGAAGGACGAGCGCTGTTTTTGGATTTTCGCTGACAAAGCGATATCTCGCTACCGGCTGCCAGGGGCGCCGAATGAACGGTTGGGCCCTCGACTCTTTTATTTAATCGAGGATAATTACTCGAGTCTTAATTTTTTAATGCTCGACGAGTTTCGAACACTATTTATATATTTACATTTTTTGTTTACATTTGTTGATCACGGTTTCATGTTATATTTTCCTTGTGTGTTTATATTTTTTTGTTTACGTTTGCTCGTTGTGACTTCCATGTCGCTAAGCTATAGAAATATCACAAATGTATGTGTACACACACACACGCGCGCGCGCGCGCGCGCGGGGGTGCAAGGGGGGCCTTCGGCCCCCCCTCCCGCAACCACCCCGCCGGTAGTCAAGGTGGACCTCGCTTTATAACTTACAGCATATATCCATTATGATTGAACTCTTCGCAATGCGTCCCCTACCGGCGGGGTGGTTGCGGGAGGGGGGCCGAAGGCCCCCCTTGCACCCCCCGCGCGCGCGTGTGTGTGTGTGTGCCTATATTTCTTCTTAGACATACATGATGTGGTAAAATTATATTCTATTCTTGAAACTTTCTTTGTTAATAACTATTCAATAAATAACAATAAGCGGCTAAAACCTTCTGAAAGTTATTTAGAGAGATGACCTCGGGAAATGTAAACAGAAAAATATAAACATATTTAGAAACTAACGAAAAGATAATACAAGTAAGTATAAAATTTCAAAATTGCACATCTCAGGAACGAAGAAAGAGCGCCACAAAATTCAAACTGTGTATTACTTAGAAATGTATCCTCTACATATGTGAAAATAAAAATTTTTCGAGAGGTGTGACGTAAAGTAAACATTTACCGAAAAAATAATAATTTAATCATAAAATTAAAATTTCATTCATAGTTTACTTGAAAACATATATTTTAAAAACAATACAATGGCAAAAATCGAGATTTGTGATATAACATATAATATCTTTAAAGTTTGAATGTGATTGAGTATGTGTTTTGGGTGTGTATGTGACATATTTCCGCAGGTGTTACATTGGTTCGAAGGTTATCAGTCAGAATATACAGGGAGGAATTTACGTTAAGAGTTAGGTTCTGTGACTGGTTATTACAATATACAGGGTGTCCGATTCGTGAGGGATCAAACGAAAAGTGATGATAGATTGGGTCAAACTAAGAAGAAAAGTCCTCTACCATTTTGCAAAATTCGCAATAATTATTAAGTAATAAGCGAAAATGAAGGTTACCTTTAATTTTTTAAATGGAACCCCCTATTTTTTATTATGTATTCTTATAGTTTATCTCGAGAGCTTTCCAAAACACTATAATAAAATATTTCTTCATTGAGTACTTTTCGAGTTATGAGGTTTGAAATAATTTCTTAATTTTACATAAACCATAAAATATCTAGTAAAATATTCATTTTTCGATTATCTTACCTTAATACTTTTATATGCAAAATAATGAGAGGAATCAATTGGTGTAAAAAAAAAACAGTTGTTTTTAAGAAAAAATATGTAATTGTTAATTGCAAATTACATATTTTTTTTAAAAACAACTATGTTTTTTCTTTACACCAATTGATTCCTCTCATTGTTTGTATATAAAAGTATTAAGGTAAGATAATCGAAAAATGAATATTTTACAAGATATTTTATGGTTTATGTAAAATTAAGAAATTATTTCAAGCCTCATAACTCGAAAAGTACTCAATGAAGAAATACTTTATTAGTGTTTTGGAAAGCTCTCGAGATAAGCTATAAGAATACATAATAAAAAATAGGGGGTTCCATTTAAAATATTAAAGGTAACCTTCATTTTTGCTTATTACTTAATAATTATTGCGAATTTTGCAAAATGGTAGAGGACTTTTCTTTTTAGTTTGACCCAATCTATCATTACTTTTCGTTTGGTCCCTCACGAATCGGACACCCTGTATATAATTAATAAAATATAAGGAAATAAAATAAAAATCAAATATGCAAGTGTAATAAAAGTATGAGTAAAGCTTAATCATTAAAGGAAGAATAAAAATTCGTCGATTGCGCATATGTGGTATAGTAGTAGTAGTAGTAGTAAGAGACGGGTGGGGCTAGATCAGTCCCTGATGTCACCTAGATCTAAAAATTCTTTTGTAACCCTATGGTTGTCTGAGGTTATAAGTGGCGATCCAACTTGGCCCTTGCAAGAAGGTTGTATAGATCGCCCACCCTCATGTTTTGTAATCCGCTGGGTTCAGCGAACATATGACCCTAGAGTGTATATCTCCTAAGAGCGGGACAGTAGCACAGAATGTGAATGCTGTCCTCTTTTTCTTCGCCGCATAAACGGCAGTCTTTCCGCTCGGCCAGGCCGAGATTGAATAAGTGAGCCCTCAAGACCACATGGCCCGTGAGTAGGCCAATGGAGACATTGAGCTTCTTTCTGCTCATGATTAGGAGTTCATCCGTCCTTTTAGAAAGGGATTGGTTCAGCAGAAGCTTGGCTTGGCGACAGCCCTGAACCTGGTCCCACGAAACCAGATGTTCCCGTTTTAAAGACTGATGAATTTTTTACCTATGGCAAAGGGGACGCCGACGACCTGTCTAGTCGGGACCTCGAGGGTGCCTAGCTTTGCCAGGCCGACCGCCACCTCATTGCCATGGATTCCCTGATGACCGGGAACCCAGGCTAAGGTGATCCTATTGGATTCGCCTAGTTTGTTGAGCGCTAGCATGCAGTCCCAAACCACCGAGGACTCAGTGGTGGTCTTGGCTAGAGCGTTGATAACTGCCCTATTATCGGAGCAGATGAGTATATTTCTGTTAATGGCTTCAACTAAAGTTAAAGTGTTTGCACACTCAAGGATTGCTAGAACCTCAGCTTGAAAAATTGTGGCCAGCTCCCCTAGGGAATAAGATTCCTTATAGTTAGTCCTTGAGCCGTAGACTCCAGCTCCAAATCGTCCTTCTGCCCCCGAACCATCCGTGTACCAGATGTCCCAGTTTGGCCGGCAGGTTCGTTCTAGTTTACTCCAATCTTCCCTAGAAGGTATCTGGGTTTTAAAGAATTTAAAGACCTGGGATTTCTTAGGTATTCTATCCTGCAACAGAGAGAATGGGTGTTCATGGACGAACGATAGCCTGGTATGACCAAGATGTTGACCTCTCCACTCACCCTGACACTTTAATCTGTAGGTGGAAAGTTTGGCTGTGCTGATGATAAAGCGATCCAAGGGTGGAAGACAGAGTGCAATCTCAAGCGCCTTCGTAGGGGTGGTTCTCATGGCCCCCATCACCGCCCTAAGGTAACAATCCTGAAGACTTTTGAGTAGTTCCTGGCCCTCACCTTTTCCACCCTGGGTCACCAGACCACCGCAGAATATGTGAGACGGGGCAGTAGAATAGCTTTGTAGATCCAGAGGGCAACTCTGGGTTTAATGCCCCACGTTTTACCTACAGCCCTTCTGCATGCCCACATGGAAGTGTAAAATTTTTTATGTTTAACTTCAAGATGAAGTTTCCAGCTTAATTTGGGGTCAAGATGGACCCAAGTATTTTACCGAAGAAGTGTATGGTAGCTCTTTGCCCTAGAGGCCGTATGAATTCGGGCTTGTATTTTCTGGTGAAACTCATAGCCTCAGTCTTAGACGGGTTGACCGTAAGACCTTTGGCTTGACACCAGTTTTGAATAATCTTAAGTGCTTTATCCATAAGCTCTTTAAGGGTTGAGACAAAGCTACCTCTCACAATTGCAGCCACGTCAGCCGCGTAGCCACAGACAAGGAGGCCCGCTTCTTGTAATTTTTAACCAAGAGTTCGTCCACCACAAGGCACCACAGGAGTGCAGAGAGAACGCCGCCCTGCGGGCAGCCTCTGGCCGGGAGACCACTCAAGGTTTTATCTCCGTAATCAACAGTTAAAGTTCTATCCGATAGCATGCTTTGTGTCCAATCGATCAGAGTTTCAAGCATGCCATGCCTGTGCATGGCCTCTTTGATCGCTGTATATGAGGTGTTATCAAATGCCCCCTCGATATCCAGAAATAGTCCTAGGGCATACCCTCCTGTCGCCAGCTGTGTCTCAATCTTGCTCACAAGGTGGTGAAGGGCAGTATCCGTAGATCTGTCCACCCTATAGGCGTATTGAGAAAAGGCCAGCAGTCGAGTAGTGAGGGGATGTGTCCTAATATGGCTGTCAATCAGTCTCCAGAACAAAGGAGGTAAGGCAGGTATGGGTCTGAAGTCTTTGGCCAAGATGTGACCATTCCTGCCTGGTATTAAAGTGACCTTTAGGTATAAAAGTGACTCTGGTGCCACTCCAGACAAGGGGCACGTGTCTAAGGGCTATGCTAGCCCTGAGCACTTTAACTAGGTGGCCTATCAAAAAACCCAGTCCTTGTAAACAGGCGGGATAGATTCCGTCTGGTCCGGATGATTTATAGGGTTTGAAGGTTTCGATGGCCCATTCGGCCATTTTGACGGCCCTTGGGATGGATTATCTTCGCCGCTAATGACCAATCCCTGGGTTTGAAGGCATACCTGGGTCTAGCACGAGCGGTAGAATGATTGTCGACAGTTCGAAAACCTGGGAAGTGAGTCTCCATGAGGTGCTCGATAGATTCACTGAGGTTGAGTGTATAGCCCATGTCGGGTCGTTTGTCATCCCAACTGGGTGTGATTGTCGGAACTGAGTATTCTGTTTAGCCTGGAGGCTTCTGGAGCACTCCCGACGCTTTCGCAGAACTCTCTCCAACTACTACGTTTACTTCTTACTATTTCCCTGCTATACCTGCGTTGGGCGTTCCTAAAAGCTTCCCAGTGCGAAGGCAGGCAAGAGTTTCTAGCCTTGTTAAAGAGGTCTCCTGGTCTCGGATCTGAGCTTTGACAGCTCTTCATTCTACCAGGGGACTTTGGTCTGAGACTGTATAAGTTTTAGGGGGCAATTCGCCTCAAAGGCATCCAAGATAGCGTTGCTTAAACAAGCCGCGGCAGTTTCCAGGTTATCCCTGGTATGGAATCTGGTCGGAACGGTAGTTAGTCTGTTTCTCAGATCTAACCTGAAGCCGTCCCAATTCGTTTTCCTAGGATTCCGCCTCCACGAATTCGTGGGTTGTTGGCGAAGGGTGAGACGTATCTGCCTGTGATCAGATCCTAAAGGTTCATCTAAGACCCTCCAGTCTCCTATCAATTCAGACACGCCCTTAGTAGAAATAGTAATATCGATTACCTCTTGTCTTCTGGCATCCATGAAGGTGGGCTCCGTACCTCTGTTGATAAGTTCCTTGTCCAAGTTGAAGTCGTGTAGGCTCTCCCCTCTCGGGTTGATGTTTGAGCTCCCCCAACCGATGTGGTGGGAGTTATCGTCACAGCCAAGGAGGAGTTCGAGTTCTGCCTCCTCAGGATGGGCAACCAGATTTTTAACATTGTCCTGGGGTGGAAGATCGCAGGAATCGTAGGGCATGTAGGCTGACCCTATGAGTAAGTCCATTGTCTTCCCTTCTTCCAGGTTGATGCTCGTCTGGACGACAGATCTTCGCTGCTAAGCTGAGGCAGAAAAGTGATATTAAGGCCTTTTGCTGCAATGCATGTCCTTAGTTTGCGGTTCGAGCAGGCTCTGAAAATAGTTCCACAGTCGCCCAAACCTTTGATGGCATTATTCAGGAGCCATGGCTTCTGGATAATGGCAAGGTGTGTGTGCATCGCAGCGGTACTCCTGGCAAGAATAGCCGAGGCGCCTTTACTGTGTTGTAAGTTAATTTGAGTGATGAGTACCGTGGAGACCAAAGATTTATCCCTAATCAGTCAGGCGAAGTGGATGCTCGTGGCATCCCTACTCACGCTTCCCCTGGTGACAATCCAATCTCCGGTCGTCAGTCCTGTGTTTTGTCTGCCGAGGAGCCTCAAGGCTTCCTCAGCAGACAAGTCTGGCTCCTCCACGTGTATCAGTACTCGATGGCGTCTAGGCAGCTCATCGACCAGCACTACACGTAGGGAGTTTTCCCCTACCTTCAGGTCGGAGGATAGGCTTTTAAGTCCCCCGACTGCTCGTCGTCGCACGCAAAAACATAAGCTCCATCTCTCTCCCAGGAGCCGGAGAATGTGGGGGCTTTTGTGCCCTCGGGTAACTCGAGGATATGCCCTCTGATCATCTTCCTGATCAATCCACATTCCGCGGCTCCTAGCTTCTTGTCAGGGAAGTCCTCCAAAATGAGGGCTAGTCTGACAAGCCCTTCGCTTGGGCATATGACCCTTGATCATTGATCTTGGGTCGTTTGCCCTGGCGAGTTTCGATGGGATTAACGGTGTTTGTCCCCGGTCGGGCGCGTTTAAGCGCCACAGTCGAGGCTCCATCGCTACTGGGCCCAGGACTAGAATCAGCTTCAGAGGGAGGGATTTGGGCTTTAGTAGCCTCTCTCTCCCTCTGAAGTTGTTTCTTATAGCGTCTCCTTGCTGCTCCGCTGTATCTAACTCGGGTTTTAGGGTGGTCTTCAAGCGAGACCGCCCCCGCGTTCCTCCGGTCGTTCGCTCCCTAAGGAAGCCACGCCCTGGAGGACTTTGTCTATAGTGGTGTTTTTGGTTGTTTTTGTATGTAAGTTCGTCGTATCCATTTTCGTTCCACGAGTACCGCGATATCATCTAACCAGAGCCACGCATGGCTGGGGCTTGGCTAAATACCCCGGAGGTCGCCCGGTATGCGTGGGAACCGTTCGAGACGCAGCACCCCCTGCGCCACGCAGTCACAGTATATCCAGTAGCGCAACTCTCTGTCGGCACCTTTGAAGTTAGTGTTGTCAAAAATGGAGTGCGCATGCGCGAAATAAGCGAGTTGCTCAGTAACGCCATCTAAACTTTTTTCTCACTTACTCTTTTTGTTGTCTGTTTGTTCTCTTTCTAATCATACTCATAATCATTACTCACACATCAGAATAATATCATTTAATAAAACTAATACAAAATAAGAATTATAAATTATTAAAATAATAGTTGTTACAATAATAAATTGTTATAAAATAAATAAAAATGTGTACAGCATATCATTAATAATGCTATATATAATATAAATGTAACGTTATAAATGTAATGTTACAATAGGCAAAAAAATATAAATTATTAATTATACATATTATTATAAAAAAATTAATTGTATTAATTATGTATTATTAATTATGTATTAAAATAATAAAATATTATATTATACAAAATATACATATATAAATAATAATTTAATTGCACGATAATAAAAATGACAAGGAAATTAATGCAATATTTTTATAAAATAAAATGAAATCATATTTATTAATATATTTTATGTAATAATGTTAATATAATGTGTAATAATGTTAATATAAGATATATGAATAAGGATTTAAAATTTGTGGAACAGTAAAAATATTACATATATAAAATATTTATTACAAATTTTATTAATAAAATTAAAAGTTGTACTTTTCCTAAAAATAACATGCTTATTTAATCTATAGATCTTCTAAAAATTACATTACATTATATATTTATGAACAAATATTAAAAAAGTTTTTTTTTATAAATATGTATATATATATTCCTAATATCTGTATTTTTTCTTCCAAATTCTTTACCTATCCATACCTCAGCTACTCGATCCACCTCGGTACGAGCAAGAAAGAACATCAGAAGAGCAAAAGAGACTTTTCATATAATAATTAATAATATTATAATACATAGTAGAAATACATATGTAAGAATCTATATATAAAATATTTTTTATAAAAAATATGAGATAAAATTAATTGTAATTACCGCTTTGTATACTTACTAATTATTCCAAATTGACATGAGAATTGTCGCAATCTATATGAAAAAATTAAAAAAAATTAATACTTATTTTATTAAAGTATAAACTATACGCACAGAAAAAATACATATATAATAAAAGTAAATGTATTGCAAATGTATTAATAAGAAAAGTTAGAAATTAGTAATAAAGATACACTCAACACACACAATATTAATAAGAAACTTAAACGCATAAGACATTAAAGAATTAGAAATGTAGAACACACGCAATAAAAAACAATACATATATTAGTAATAACACGCAATATATAAAAAAACGCAGAAACATCATGCATATAATATTTAAAACTATTAAAAAAAACATTTATAAATGTAAAATATTTAAAAGTTTTCTGTTCTTTCTTGAACTTTTTTTACATGCTTTATTATGTTGTGATAATGTATAATAAATACGCATGCGTAAAAACAATTTTATAAGAAACTCAAGCGGAAAATCTGGACATGGTGGTTCGAAAAATATTTCTTGTGCAAGTTGGTATAAATAAGCCCCAAAATTTTTTTTATAACAATTAATTTCAAAGTTCTTTACAAAGATTTCTTCCAATTTATGAATATATTCACAAAAATTATCACTCGGAATATTTAAATTTCCAAAAACATTTTCTTCATTTGAGTAAACACGAAAAGAACAATATAATGTTGTGTTATCTATAATTCCTTCTTTTTCCTTTATATAAGCTGTGCATGTTTCGCATGAGTGCATTTCTGTACATTTTTTAATCAAAAATCCGCATACATATTTAAATGCATTTTCCTCTGGCAGATCCATTGTGTAATAATCATGAGTGGGAATATTTAAAATAACTTTATCTACTGATGAAGAAAGTGATGTAGATTCATTACACGATGATTCATATAAATTTAACATTTCATCTGTATCCTGTTCACAATTTAATGAATCTGAATGTTCTAAAAATTTTAAAGCAAAAAGTTTTTTAAAAGCACGTACAAACTGTATTGGCGTAGGATTTAAACAATTACCGCCTTGCTACCGAATAGAACCGAAAAAATTTTCAATACAGTCTTGATTCAATCTACGTGTTCGAAGATACGAGAACTCATAACATTTTAATATTTCCCATAATTGTTGTACACTTTTAATCGTAATCTGCCAGCATTTCAAGCATTTAACGTTTACAGAAGAACCATTTTTATCAATAACTTTAATACTTTCTATAAAATATAACATATTTTTTAAAAATTGAATTTGTTTTTCGCTTCCGTCAAAAACTTTTCCATATTCTTTTGGATTAACTACAGACGATGAATTTAATATATCAAACAATTTATCAAAATGATCAATTACATCTATAGTTCCAATTGCTTCACTTGGAAGAAGACCGGAAGACATTTGCGTACACATACCCGCAGCTACATGATTGCTAAATACTTGGACTGCATATTTTACTTTCATTCTTGCAAAATTATTTGGTTCGATATGATAACTAGATAATTTAGGGGCCGCTTTTATCCATTGTCTATTATCTCTGTTATAAAACTGTACAATATGCGTCCATGAGAGCTATTTTATTGCTACCTACTTGAAAATTATGTTTCAATAAATTATTTCGTGTAGCTTTTATTAAATGCGGAGTATCAAATATATAAAATACTTTTTCATTTCCGACAAAAAATTTGGAATTATCCGAACTAATACCTAGCTCGCAAGATAATTGTATAAATTTTGACCCCATGTCAGTAACCAACGCATGCACTTTAATATTATTATTTGTTAATTTTATTATTATATTAAAAATAAGTTCTTTCAAAAACTTGCTTGAACATGCATTTTCTACAAAACAAAAGCAAACGGGGACTTTCCAATTACCTGCAATGCTACGTGCCATTATTACTAAAACACTTTTTGCAGGTATTGGTGATTTATAACTGCCTGTATCCTCAAAACCAATAATTTCATCTCGCGACACATTATAAAATAAATGAGATTTCAAACTCATTTCATCTGCACATAATATGCAGTGGCGTTTTATAAGCGGCAATGAATTTAATTTTATTGCTAAAGCATTAAATATTTTGTCATTAATTCCAGGCAAAATTTCCCACTTTTCTGTAAATGCATGTAAAGAACGAATTGAAGGCAACGTAACTGATTTTTTTAATTCCTTATAATTCCGCGGACTTAAAAAATATAATGACAACGCAAATCGTTTAAATTCGGGATCGTATCTTCTACCCCGTTTGCTTTTAATTTGAACGTCAATCTGTGCCGATAATAATTTAGTAAAATTTGCTGGTAATAACTTACGGCCTAATTCTCGCAAAGTTGTATGTTCGTTGCCCTCTTTTTCTATTGGTGTAGTTTTTCTCTTCTTCTTTTCTTCTTTTTGTTTTCTTAATCTTCTTATAGTTTCTCTTAATGTTTTATTTTGCGCTTGCAATTTTAGAATTTTTGCGCGCAACTTCCTTTTTCGTGGACTGTTGTCCGATGATATGTGGGATGTGTTAGATATATTACTGGATACTTTCCTGCAATATTTTAATGCAAATATAGAATATATTAGTATTATAATATTATAAATATATTACGTGTGTGTTATAATTTCTCATTCAATGTTGTAACTGTTACATACATTCTTGTTATATTGTAATTACATATATTGCTTACTGATAAATTATTACATTGATATTATATTACTTACGCTAATTGAAATTTTCCTGTTACAAATAATATTAAAATATTCTAATTAGCGTCAGCAATATAATCAACGATATAATTTTTAAGTAAACTACATATATAATTGCAATTTAACAGGAATATATGTGATAGTTTTAATATTGAATGAGAAATTATAACATTAATGTTATATATATATATATATATATATATATATATATATATATATATATACACACTTTATTATTAAGTACCTGTTATTGTTTCATTCTTGAATCGGTTGTTCTATTGTTTGTACAGATTTATTGTTATTTATCTGTACAACTGTGTCATCCGTATTTCTGTAACAAAATAATATATATGATTAAGCTATAATATAATAGTTATTTTTAAAATAAAGATTCCAGTAAAAATATAAAGTAACAGTAACTTATTAATATCAGATTAAAGTTTATTAAAAGTTTTCTTACTTATTTATTTCTTGTTGTTGTTGGTTGTCCATTTCAATTTCTTCTTCTTCTTCCTTTTTATTATTTGTATGGGCAATATATCTGTAAAAAAATTAATATATGTATAATTTTTGTATTATGATATTTATGTATATATTTTATTGTAATATTATATAAAGATTACTTACATATTATCTTCTGATTGAGATGCCGTTACTGTATTTCTGTAAAATAATTTTTTTTTAAATATATTATTAAGTGTCACAGTATTTCTATTAAAACCTGGATTACTTTAAGTACAGAATAATCTGAAATATTATATAAAAACATACCTTATATTAAAATCTGGTTCAAAAAATCTCGTGGGTACAGCATCTGGGTGCAGACGAGCTCTGACCTTATTAACATTATACCATCTCTCTTCAAAATGTAAATGGCACAAATAACAATTATTATATGCATATGCAGGTCCTTTTGACTGCAAATCAAGTCTTCCGCATGCTTGTATCCATTGTAACCACCTGTATATGTAGAAATTTATTAATATAAAAAGACGTAAAACATAATTTACAATTAAAAATGTTTTATTTAAAAATTAATGCGTATCAAACCTATCATGATCCTTTGGAAATCTAAAAAGATGTTTCTTCATATTATCAAATCTTTGAGTGCATTCTGGCACAGCGCACCATCTTTTTGCACTCATTTTCTCCATATTAATTTTAATTCCTTTTCGCTTCTATTCTAATGATATATCTGAAACAGAGCTAAGATCAAAATGTTTCTCAAAGAGAATTGGAAACCTCTATATTTATACAGGTTAACAATTCTCTAAGGATAAATCACTTCACTCAGATCACTTTCACTGTATATATAAAATTCAGTTTCAATTTTCAACTTCCACTTTATCACTCTCACACTGTCACTCTGTCGCACTGTAAATATTCACTGCACTAAGAACAATAAATAAATTGCGCTAAGATGCAATCTATTGCCGCCAATTTCTGCCATCAAATGTACACATGACATTTAAAGAGGCATTTAAATGTGTTGAGGCATTTAAATAGGTCTGAGAGAGACCGAAATAAGTAAGAGTGAGTGAGACAAAAGTTTAGATGGCGTTACTGGGCAACTCGTTTATTTCGCGCATGCGCACTCCATTTTTGACAACACAAAATCGAGAGAGTTGCGCTACTGGATATACTGTGACGCAGCCGTCGGCACGGTTTCATTAACACCTTGGCTTGGGGGGTCCCTCTTCGTTGGTCGCACCCGGCTCCATCCCTGAACGGGTGGGCTCGGATGCGATCGTAAGCCCCTCCACCACGCCAAGGTGGAGACCCATTCGGGGAACATATGTGGTATAATTAGAATTAAAAATTTTCTAAAATCGCTGAACACAGGTCTAAGTTAAAATATAAGGATAAAATTAGGATAAGTGATTCGCCAAATCTGAGCTCGAAAATCATTCATCTACTTTAACGGTTTCTCCAGAAAGTAGTGATAATATAAAGAAAAATAATATAAAGATGATGACGATGACGATGACGATGACGATGACGATGACGATGACGATGACGATGACGATGACGATGACGATGACGATGACGATGACGATGACGATGACGATGACGATGACGATGACGATGACGATGACGATGACGATGACGATGACGATGACGATGACGATGACGATGACGATGACGATGACGATGACGATGACGATGACGATGACGATGACGATGACGATGACGATGACGATGACGATGACGATGACGATGACGATGACGATGACGATGACGATGACGATGACGATGACGATGACGATGACGATGACGATGACGATGACGATGACGATGACGATGACGATGACGATGACGATGACGATGACGATGACGATGACGATGACGATGACGATGACGATGACGATGACGATGACGATGACGATGACGATGACGATGACGATGACGATGACGATGACGATGACGATGACGATGACGATGACGATGACGATGACGATGACGATGACGATGACGATGACGATGACGATGACGATGACGATGACGATGACGATGACGATGACGATGACGATGACGATGACGATGACGATGACGATGACGATGACGATGACGATGACGATGACGATGACGATGACGATGACGATGACGATGACGATGACGATGACGATGACGATGACGATGACGATGACGATGACGATGACGATGACGATGACGATGACGATGACGATGACGATGACGATGACGATGACGATGACGATGACGATGACGATGACGATGACGATGACGATGACGATGACGATGACGATGACGATGACGATGACGATGACGATGACGATGACGATGACGATGACGATGACGATGACGATGACGATGACGATGACGATGACGATGACGATGACGATGACGATGACGATGACGATGACGATGACGATGACGATGACGATGACGATGACGATGACGATGACGATGACGATGACGATGACGATGACGATGACGATGACGATGACGATGACGATGACGATGACGATGACGATGACGATGACGATGACGATGACGATGACGATGACGATGACGATGACGATGACGATGACGATGACGATGACGATGACGATGACGATGACGATGACGATGACGATGACGATGACGATGACGATGACGATGACGATGACGATGACGATGACGATGACGATGACGATGACGATGACGATGACGATGACGATGACGATGACGATGACGATGACGATGACGATGACGATGACGATGACGATGACGATGACGATGACGATGACGATGACGATGACGATGACGATGACGATGACGATGACGATGACGATGACGATGACGATGACGATGACGATGACGATGACGATGACGATGACGATGACGATGACGATGACGATGACGATGACGATGACGATGACGATGACGATGACGATGACGATGACGATGACGATGACGATGACGATGACGATGACGATGACGATGACGATGACGATGACGATGACGATGACGATGACGATGACGATGACGATGACGATGACGATGACGATGACGATGACGATGACGATGACGATGACGATGACGATGACGATGACGATGACGATGACGATGACGATGACGATGACGATGACGATGACGATGACGATGACGATGACGATGACGATGACGATGACGATGACGATGACGATGACGATGACGATGACGATGACGATGACGATGACGATGACGATGACGATGACGATGACGATGACGATGACGATGACGATGACGATGACGATGACGATGACGATGACGATGACGATGACGATGACGATGACGATGACGATGACGATGACGATGACGATGACGATGACGATGACGATGACGATGACGATGACGATGACGATGACGATGACGATGACGATGACGATGACGATGACGATGACGATGACGATGACGATGACGATGACGATGACGATGACGATGACGATGACGATGACGATGACGATGACGATGACGATGACGATGACGATGACGATGACGATGACGATGACGATGACGATGACGATGACGATGACGATGACGATGACGATGACGATGACGATGACGATGACGATGACGATGACGATGACGATGACGATGACGATGACGATGACGATGACGATGACGATGACGATGACGATGACGATGACGATGACGATGACGATGACGATGACGATGACGATGACGATGACGATGACGATGACGATGACGATGACGATGACGATGACGATGACGATGACGATGACGATGACGATGACGATGACGATGACGATGACGATGACGATGACGATGACGATGACGATGACGATGACGATGACGATGACGATGACGATGACGATGACGATGACGATGACGATGACGATGACGATGACGATGACGATGACGATGACGATGACGATGACGATGACGATGACGATGACGATGACGATGACGATGACGATGACGATGACGATGACGATGACGATGACGATGACGATGACGATGACGATGACGATGACGATGACGATGACGATGACGATGACGATGACGATGACGATGACGATGACGATGACGATGACGATGACGATGACGATGACGATGACGATGACGATGACGATGACGATGACGATGACGATGACGATGACGATGACGATGACGATGACGATGACGATGACGATGACGATGACGATGACGATGACGATGACGATGACGATGACGATGACGATGACGATGACGATGACGATGACGATGACGATGACGATGACGATGACGATGACGATGACGATGACGATGACGATGACGATGACGATGACGATGACGATGACGATGACGATGACGATGACGATGACGATGACGATGACGATGACGATGACGATGACGATGACGATGACGATGACGATGACGATGACGATGACGATGACGATGACGATGACGATGACGATGACGATGACGATGACGATGACGATGACGATGACGATGACGATGACGATGACGATGACGATGACGATGACGATGACGATGACGATGACGATGACGATGACGATGACGATGACGATGACGATGACGATGACGATGACGATGACGATGACGATGACGATGACGATGACGATGACGATGACGATGACGATGACGATGACGATGACGATGACGATGACGATGACGATGACGATGACGATGACGATGACGATGACGATGACGATGACGATGACGATGACGATGACGATGACGATGACGATGACGATGACGATGACGATGACGATGACGATGACGATGACGATGACGATGACGATGACGATGACGATGACGATGACGATGACGATGACGATGACGATGACGATGACGATGACGATGACGATGACGATGACGATGACGATGACGATGACGATGACGATGACGATGACGATGACGATGACGATGACGATGACGATGACGATGACGATGACGATGACGATGACGATGACGATGACGATGACGATGACGATGACGATGACGATGACGATGACGATGACGATGACGATGACGATGACGATGACGATGACGATGACGATGACGATGACGATGACGATGACGATGACGATGACGATGACGATGACGATGACGATGACGATGACGATGACGATGACGATGACGATGACGATGACGATGACGATGACGATGACGATGACGATGACGATGACGATGACGATGACGATGACGATGACGATGACGATGACGATGACGATGACGATGACGATGACGATGACGATGACGATGACGATGACGATGACGATGACGATGACGATGACGATGACGATGACGATGACGATGACGATGACGATGACGATGACGATGACGATGACGATGACGATGACGATGACGATGACGATGACGATGACGATGACGATGACGATGACGATGACGATGACGATGACGATGACGATGACGATGACGATGACGATGACGATGACGATGACGATGACGATGACGATGACGATGACGATGACGATGACGATGACGATGACGATGACGATGACGATGACGATGACGATGACGATGACGATGACGATGACGATGACGATGACGATGACGATGACGATGACGATGACGATGACGATGACGATGACGATGACGATGACGATGACGATGACGATGACGATGACGATGACGATGACGATGACGATGACGATGACGATGACGATGACGATGACGATGACGATGACGATGACGATGACGATGACGATGACGATGACGATGACGATGACGATGACGATGACGATGACGATGACGATGACGATGACGATGACGATGACGATGACGATGACGATGACGATGACGATGACGATGACGATGACGATGACGATGACGATGACGATGACGATGACGATGACGATGACGATGACGATGACGATGACGATGACGATGACGATGACGATGACGATGACGATGACGATGACGATGACGATGACGATGACGATGACGATGACGATGACGATGACGATGACGATGACGATGACGATGACGATGACGATGACGATGACGATGACGATGACGATGACGATGACGATGACGATGACGATGACGATGACGATGACGATGACGATGACGATGACGATGACGATGACGATGACGATGACGATGACGATGACGATGACGATGACGATGACGATGACGATGACGATGACGATGACGATGACGATGACGATGACGATGACGATGACGATGACGATGACGATGACGATGACGATGACGATGACGATGACGATGACGATGACGATGACGATGACGATGACGATGACGATGACGATGACGATGACGATGACGATGACGATGACGATGACGATGACGATGACGATGACGATGACGATGACGATGACGATGACGATGACGATGACGATGACGATGACGATGACGATGACGATGACGATGACGATGACGATGACGATGACGATGACGATGACGATGACGATGACGATGACGATGACGATGACGATGACGATGACGATGACGATGACGATGACGATGACGATGACGATGACGATGACGATGACGATGACGATGACGATGACGATGACGATGACGATGACGATGACGATGACGATGACGATGACGATGACGATGACGATGACGATGACGATGACGATGACGATGACGATGACGATGACGATGACGATGACGATGACGATGACGATGACGATGACGATGACGATGACGATGACGATGACGATGACGATGACGATGACGATGACGATGACGATGACGATGACGATGACGATGACGATGACGATGACGATGACGATGACGATGACGATGACGATGACGATGACGATGACGATGACGATGACGATGACGATGACGATGACGATGACGATGACGATGACGATGACGATGACGATGACGATGACGATGACGATGACGATGACGATGACGATGACGATGACGATGACGATGACGATGACGATGACGATGACGATGACGATGACGATGACGATGACGATGACGATGACGATGACGATGACGATGACGATGACGATGACGATGACGATGACGATGACGATGACGATGACGATGACGATGACGATGACGATGACGATGACGATGACGATGACGATGACGATGACGATGACGATGACGATGACGATGACGATGACGATGACGATGACGATGACGATGACGATGACGATGACGATGACGATGACGATGACGATGACGATGACGATGACGATGACGATGACGATGACGATGACGATGACGATGACGATGACGATGACGATGACGATGACGATGACGATGACGATGACGATGACGATGACGATGACGATGACGATGACGATGACGATGACGATGACGATGACGATGACGATGACGATGACGATGACGATGACGATGACGATGACGATGACGATGACGATGACGATGACGATGACGATGACGATGACGATGACGATGACGATGACGATGACGATGACGATGACGATGACGATGACGATGACGATGACGATGACGATGACGATGACGATGACGATGACGATGACGATGACGATGACGATGACGAT
Source organism: Camponotus vicinus (assembly GCF_025532165.1). NCBI lineage: Eukaryota > Metazoa > Arthropoda > Insecta > Hymenoptera > Formicidae > Camponotus > Camponotus vicinus. The sequence goes on along the minus strand of NW_028141980.1, from coordinate 5,067,435 downwards.
GACGATGACGATGACGATGACGATGACGATGACGATGACGATGACGATGACGATGACGATGACGATGACGATGACGATGACGATGACGATGACGATGACGATGACGATGACGATGACGATGACGATGACGATGACGATGACGATGACGATGACGATGACGATGACGATGACGATGACGATGACGATGACGATGACGATGACGATGACGATGACGATGACGATGACGATGACGATGACGATGACGATGACGATGACGATGACGATGACGATGACGATGACGATGACGATGACGATGACGATGACGATGACGATGACGATGACGATGACGATGACGATGACGATGACGATGACGATGACGATGACGATGACGATGACGATGACGATGACGATGACGATGACGATAATAATAATAATAATAATAATAATAAAATAAAGGAGATTAGAAATTAAAGGAGTGATAGGGAAAAATAGAAATATAGAGAGTTAAATATATATAGGGAAAGGCTGAAACGAGGTATAAAGTTGGAAAACTATACAAATTCGCTGAATAAATCAGAAAGAACAATTAAAGGGAAATAAGAATCAAGGAGTAATCGGGAACTATCTTTCAGAGAGAAAAGCAAGGAGTTAATAAATAAAAAGATGAAATGTTTGAATTTAAATGGTGAGATAATAAGATATATGAAAGGAAGAAAATAACAATTACTCAATTTTACTCACTACTCGTTGGCATCACAAGAATGAGTGCGTTGATAAAATTGCAATGGCTGAGGTCGGATCTTCGCCATTATAGCATGAAGAGTTGGCTAATGGAGATGTCCACCAGAAGATTTTTTAATAAATATCCACTTACACACAATGCACAATTAAATCTTAATAAGACATTTTCGCTAAGAAAGCGGATTAATAATTCAATTGCGTGACACAAGAAAGGATCCCCGAGGCTATATAATTTGAATCAGATTAAGATTAAATTCTCAAAATTCTGTATTTAAATGTAACTGAATCTCGACTGTGACTAAGAAAAAGAGTGCTAATGAATGAATGAATGAATGAATAAATGAATCCTTGCTGCAACTTGTGCTTGCGTATTTTAAAATCATTGCTCCTTTTCCTTACTGGATAGTAGGGATCTATTTGAACGAAAGAGACAATTTCAATTACTCCCTTCTTAGAGACAAGGAGGTTGATTTTTAGAAGGAGAGGGATTTCTTAAGATTTTTAATTGATTGAGCCCTTTGGCTCGACACTTAGCTCTATCCAGTAGAGTGGGAGTAGGATGACTAATTTACTGTTCATGAGAATTTGCTCATGAATCAGGTGACCTGTCAAACGTATGTGTCGTCTCAAAGATTGTTTAACTTTCTTTTTGATAATTGTTCCGAGATGCAGTATGCTTTTGTTTGAATTGTCAAGTGGAAGGATTTCATATGGATTTAATTATAAACATGCGAAGCACTTGGATTTTTACGTGACAGCTGTGTTACGTCCAGACCCTAGAATGGATGGGCCGTAAGGAAGGGCGCAACTTACTTACCCCGTAACACACTTTATTCGGGCGTGTGTATAGATCGGGTCGAGCGAATGTGAAGGGCCTGACACAGGTCAGCGACCGAAGGTCTCTTTAACGCTGCGTTTTTAAGGCTATTCGCTCGATGGTCCCTTTTTGATAAAGGAATTTAATCCTTGTTACGCGGGATGGGACTTAGTGCGATCTCAGGATTTAGGGAAGAGAACGGGCAAAAGAAATAATAATTAAATTATGCATTGAATTAAAAATACATATATTATAACAAAAAGGTAAAAGAAGGAAAATACATCTTAGTACTTATAACTATATGTGTGTGGGTGTCTGTGCGTATGTGCATATTCTCGCGGGTGTTACAATTATTCGGAGGTCATCAGTCGGAATATACAAGGGGATTGACTCTACAATTTAGTTCCGACTGGAGGATACAATTTTAGATAAGTAAATGTGGCATAATGAGTGAGCGTGTGTGGGTGTGTGTGTGTTACAGGAAATGGAGGAATTATATACAAATTTATTTGATGAGGGGGAGAGGTGAGGGGTCAGGAATCTTCAAATCTAACTGTGGAAGGGGGAAACCTCTTCCAGAGGGCTTGGATAGGAACACCTAAGGAACACCTAAGGAGAGCTGATAACCCGGGCGATACCAGGGGATGACGGAATTGGAAGGGGCGGTGGTTATGTGATTAAATAGTTCTTGGTGGTCAACTGGCCCTGGGCCCACGCAGAATGCTCTTTCAGGTATGGGGAGATCGAGGAAGGGGAACTGGTTAAGAAAGTAGTTTAGTGAGTTAGCCAGATAGTGATAGCCAGATTCAGGGGTTCCATTATGGCTAGGATGTTCGGAAGGGTCGATAGGGAACTCAGGATCGGAGGAATTTTCTAGTTCTGGAAGGTCTCTCGCGAAATCTTCGAGAGCTTCGCCAAACTCTGAGGATGCGGAAGGGTCACCGTTAGAAAGGGAAGGTGGGTCCGAGTCAAGGATGATAACAGGTATGGGGGAAGGGGAGGGAGATCTTAGCGAGGGTGTAAGGGAGGACGAAGGGGATGGTTCGTAAGGCAGGGTAGATGGGGAAGGAGAGGGAGGAGACGGCTCTAGAGAAGTCGGGGTAGGAGGTCGGGGGGGGGGTGAAGGAGGCAACTGGACGGCGCTAGGGGGAGGTATGAACTCCCCCATGTGACCCGCCTTGACGCGGCGGGGGAGCTGAAAGCGTCCCGGTCGGCTGGGGCGACTTGGGAAGACATGGTCCTCTCTTGTCGGCTCGGGCAGGCGGGGCGTCGAACTAGCGGTCACATTGCACTCCCTCACTCCTCCTCTCACGAGGGTGGACAAGTTGCACTTATCGAGGGGGTGAGTAGTGGGAAGAGGTTTTCCGTGGCCTCGGGCGTAGGGCCCATCACGGATAGAGGTCTGGCGGCCCTGACTGTATGCGCCCGGCTGCACGGAGCCGATAGGGGGGATTTCTATCCTCTCCACCGTACAAGGGGGTAAGGAGCTGCTGCTCCTTGTTGGGGGGATGGAGAGAAGGGGGACCTTGTGTCTGGAGACGACGCCCTTTTCAGGGCGTGCATCCTGGCATGGGGTCTCCCGGATCTCTAGTGGGGGGATGTGGTTGGCTGGGGGGGATGTTCCCGTTCCGGGGGGGGTGTCCTAGGACATCGACCCGGCGCGGTGCACCCTCTCAGCGTTCCACAGTGGACCACGGGGGGCCGGCTGGGCTTGCCCAGTCGGATGGGCCCGCGGCCCGGGGGGGATGTGGGTGCCGGTCCTCCCTATGTTTGGGTGGCGTCTATAGCTGAGCGTCCCCCGGCACGGGGTGGAAGCGGCGTCCTACAAGAGGGTGAGCCTCCACCGCCTGGCAAACGGCCTGGAACGTGGTTTTAGGATACGCGTCAGGTAGGAGAGGCGACGGGTCGGCAGTATACGCCCGGAGATATCCGGACAACCGGGCCTGCCCGGACTGCCGGCCTGGGTCGCACCGGGCCACTCGGACATTTCCGAGCCCGGGTCGGTGTGACGGAGGAAGCAGCGGCTGGGTGTCCATGGGGGGGGGTCTCTCCCCCGTTGGTCCCCCACTACTGCCAGCCGCCAGAGCCGCTTGGACGTATTTCGAGGTCGGGGTCTGGCGGCGAGAGTAGGTGTAACTGGTGGCTGTCGTGACCGTTTCCCCTTCCGAAACGGCAGTCACTGGGACGGCGCATGGCCCCAAATCTCAAGGATCTGGAGCGGGATTATAGCTGGTCGCCACGGCGGGCAAGGCGGTAGAGGAGCGGCTGCCCCGTCCCAACCGTCCGTGGTGCTCCCCGGGTGGCGCCGCCCTCAGCAGTGCCCACGAGTATGGAGGCGTGGGACCCCTGAAAACCCATGGAGTCGTCAAAACCCCTATAGGTGAGTAAGGGGCCGGAACCCAGTGCCGGTGCTGCCTCTGGCCACCGGCCCGTGGTGTATCTCGGCCCCCCGGGGGAACTCGGGGCCCCCCGTCGGGAGTGTTGCCGGTCATGTTTCGGGATACTCCTGGCGGGGGTGAGGGTACACCCGGCCGAGGGAGCTGCTGGGGGAAATATCATGAGGTTAAATATCATTTTGAGGGGCAACAGTTATCACTAATCTAGTATCTACTGTCACGTCTCAGTGACCAACTTTTCCTCTAGATGCCTCAGTTTCAGAGAAAAGTGCGCTCTCTTTGTTTTCAAGGCAACCTGCTTACACCGGCTATACCTTGGGGATGCCGAGAGCGAGGATCTGACTTATCGATTACGGAAAAATATAAGGAAGCCGCGAAACTCTATAATTGGATAATGTTAAATGAGTAGTGACTATTGAAATATATATATATTTGTATATGCAAAAGGTATCTATTAAAATGGGATTTCGATATTTTCTATCAAATCCATTAGCTGGTCGATATCGATATTACCTGCGATATATTGATCTATGAATTCCAAGAGTATATCGAGAATTCTCTCGAGTTTGCTCCTCATCTTTTAAGGCGAAAAAATCTTTATCGTTGCAAGAAGGCCTCATTGGAGAGTCTGTAAGTAACTCTCTATTTCACACTGATTCTCCGGAAGTTGGGATTTTAATTGAGTTATCAGATCTATTGAATTTAATGAAGGGTTTTCAATCGTATCTTTATTTTTTATAATTTCCAAATAATAATTATAGAAAGAGTCAAATTCTACGTTTGAGGTAATTCGAAGAAATTTCTGTGAAGTAAAATTTTCCGGTAAGTAAAAGAGGAATTTAGCCTTAGCCTTTAAAGCGGAGATAAAACTTTCTGGAAGGAAGACCCTTTTTTCCGATTTGACAAGGATATGCTTTGAGTTTAATTCTAATCTCTTGATCCGACGGAATCGAGAAGCGTCACGATATTCACGGGTTATTTTTCCTGCCCTATGCCTTTTTCTTTTAAATTCTGACGGCGGGTTTACCATTTAAAGAGGTAATATTATATATTTTTTTGGCAGGTAGAATATAATATTGGTTAAGGAAATTGGTGTTTTATTTATTCTTATTGTTGTTATTGACTGAATCAGCGTCAATGTACATTAGCTCGTAGTACATTTATTCTTGTAATTTTGTTTAGCTAAAACGTCAATGAAGGAATAATTCATAAGAATATGTGGATGTCTCCGGCATGACAGTGGATGCCCGGGGACGATGGAACTTGAGGGCAGAATAAAGTTATGATAGTGGAATTTGCGTATAAGGGTAGGGAACTCAGGATGCTTCCGGCATGACAGTGGATGCCCGGCAGCGACGGAAGAATGGGCGAATGGATAATAAAATCTGTGTACAGCACCGCGAAGATGCTATACCTATGTGTGTGGAAAGACGTTTTATCCTAATAGCAACGTTAGAAATTTATGCAAATCCAAATATCGTTGGTATATTCAATGAAGCGTCGATTAAGCGAATTGGTTTAGGATGTCGGATGCCTCCGGCATGACAGTGGATGCCCGGAGACGATGGAAATCTGGGTTTGGGTTAAAATGTGGTAATGAATTTTTAAGAATAAAAATTGGAGAGTGAGGAGTTCTCCGGCATAGCAGAGGATGCCTGGAGATGAAGGAATCTTCGGAGAAGGGAAGCTGCGACGCTCAATTAATGAGGGCGATTTTTGGAGTTCTAATTAATTTTTGCTTTGACGCTTATCAGAATAGAATAACAAGCTAAAACAATTTGTGCAGGAGTAAGAGGAAGGAATACTGCCAGCGACGTGCTAGTGCTTGACAGTATGCTTGTTTATTTAATCCTCGATGTTTTGTTTCAGGAAATGTTGTGAATGCAAGGAAGGTGAATATTATCACACGAATAGACAAGAATGAAGTGGGACAAAAAATCTGGTACTTACCACTCAGATGTCGATTTTGGTTGGTCTCGATCGCCTTCGTCTAAGCAAGGTCTGGGAATCTCCAAGGATTGACACAGTGAATTTGCACAAGTATAACTTCTTTATTTGAATTTTACTGAACGATATAGCAGATTGATACAAGGTATTAAATTTTAGTTATAATGAATGGTTAAAGAATAATAAAGAATAACGGCAAAGTGATTACGAAAATAACGACTAACAGCGAGTCTGCTATACTGGCTAATTATTAATGATAGAATGAATCGCTCGCCCCTAGAATCCGGGGTTTATATACTGGCGATTTCGTTGTTCCTTGCATGATCTTTAGCCGTAGGAATCCTCGAGTAAGGTGATCTTTACATCGGATCACGTCGTTCTCGGAAGCACTACTGAATTACTTATCAATTGTTTTGACATAGATATCCTTTTCATAGAAGCGCGGCGGTGATCAAAGAGTAGTACGCGACTTTCATCGGAAGTGTCGGTTGACATCTCCGAGAAATCAATGTTCGATATGTTTATGACTTCCTCTTAGACCACCTCACGCGTCAAAACTATGCGCTCTTAATTTAATATCTATCATTAGCGGTGTTAGGATTACGGAATCATTTTATATGTATAACTTCCTTTATATTTTAGAAAAGGTTCAGAAATTTACGGCTCAAGTTAGAATAGATTAATTTTAAGTTGTAGCGTATAGAGAAAGTTATTTACACTGGTTATGATTCCATAATGGATTTTAAATAAAGCATTTCAAAGTGTTTAAATATATTTGTATTTATTCATATTTAAGATCAATTCAATAGTTCCTTTGAAATACCTTACTTGTTATTGCTTAAATTATATATTTTCGGTCGCGTTTGTTAAAATCTAAATTCAAATTTTAGCGCGTATATAAAGTCCTCATTATACATTGATTGAGGGAGTACTTATTTAATTAGCAGGCTAAATAACCGTGTAGAATAAAACGGTAAGCAAATATTATAATTGATATTTTAAGCGTCAGAATTCGTATGCGCATATATTAGAATTAAAATTAATAGTAATATAATTGATAATAGTGAGTAAAATTGAATTACGAATAATAGAATTGAATATTCATTCTTATTCCATGGATATAGCAAAGAAATAAGGTGGGTAAGCGAATTGTAACTAAATCTAGTAATTTTAAGATGGCGGGACGTCACACTACAATTCCCTATATTGGAAATATTATTGTTCAATGAATTTGAGGGGGATTCTCCATTAATAATGCCACTTTAAATCGTTTTTACTCTTTACATTTCATTCTCCCCTTTTTAATCCTATTTTTAGTTATCATTCATTTATATTTCTTACATCAAACTGGATCTTCTAACCCCTTAGGTTTAAATAGTAATTTATTTAAAATTTACTTTCACCCCTACTTCACTATAAAAGAGATCAAAAAAGTAATGAACTCACGAAATCAAATACCTACAAACAAAAATAGAAACAAAAATAAAAACACGGATAGCGGGGAGGAGAAAATATTTGAGGGAAAGGGACTTGGGCAATAAGTTTGCCTCCCGGCGTGTCAAAGATCGACACGATCGGCCAGAAAGGTGGCCGCGACTAAGAGTCTCGGCAGGAGCAGTAGGGAGTTTCCCTACCCGAAGCCTGAGAAGCCCGTCGAGAAGCCCGTCAACGTCAAAGGGCCACTTGTCCGTCTCACCAAGATGGACGTGACGAATTATAGGGTGGAGAAACACGGCTCCGCCTTTAGCCTGATGACGGGCAAGGACGAGGGATGCCTTGGAAAAGGGGTGGTAGACCCCAGCCAGGGCCCAGTGGGCTGGGGAACCCCCACACCCCCGCTGAGGAATTGGAGGCCCGCAGCGTCGGTGCGAGCAGGGACGTGTCCTCGGCACCGACGATCACAATGACACCCCCGGGCTCCCAGGAGGTAGCCGCCAACACTGAAGGCGACCTCTCCGACAGCAGTGATGGCAAAATGGACGTTGACATCACGAGCGTCTTAGACGCTATCACTGGGGAGGTCCCGAGGAAAAGGCCGGGACGCCCCCCAACAACGGGGTTGTACGTCGGGAAGAGAGAGAAGGAGGCAGAGAAGGCCCGCGTGCGGAGAAAGTAGGAGAGAGAACGTAGGGCAAATGAGGCCCTCAGCTCCACCGCCCCTACCAGACGGAAGTGGGCATGGCTCCAGGGGGAGAAGGAAAAAATAGAGGCCGATTTGGCCAATGCCCCCACGGAGGACATCGCCTCCAGGCTGGTCGAGCAGTCGGCGATAATATTCAAGATTGCCGACTGCTCGAATAATATGAAGGGCAGCCTTGTGAGAGAGCTGCATGAGTCCGTGGCACTCGTAAGAGCGGCCACGAATTTGATGGCCACACGGGCAAGGGAGGCCCGCGGAGGCAGAGGTGGGAATACAGAGGGGCTCTTCAAAACAATTGAAAAGCTCCGAGCCGAGAACGCATGGCTCAGGAGAGAGATGGAGCTAATTAAAGCTCGCCTCCCCCCTCCGACCGATTCCTACCTCGCGCGGACTGATTACCAGCCCGCGCGGAGGATCTGCGGAAAGCGCTTCTCCAATAAGAGGAGGAGGATGGCAGAGTTCACGGACTCGGAGGAGGAGGGGAAAGATAAGCCCCCCTCCCTTCTCTGACGTGCGACATGGCCTTCCCATCTCTCCCACAGAGGAAGGGGAGGAACAGGGACGAGGAAAGAAGGGGAACCCCGATGGGAAGAGTCTCTTATTAAGACAGGTCTAACCTTGAGGGGGATTGAGAGGCGGATGGAAGCCTATCCGCCTGGCCTGGAGGAGAGGAATAGAGGGGAACATGATGTCCTGATAGCAGCCCTGACTCCCATTCTGGAGAGTATTAACCTCCAGAGCGACGAGAAGGGGCCAGAATACAGGGCGCTGTGGAGCCAGCTTAACTCCGTTAAGAGTAAGCTGTGCTCCCTAAGGGGGGAAAATACACTCCCCCTCTTTGCCCTCGGAGTCGGCCTCGTACAGCCTTGATCCGGGCTGTTCCTCTCCGGCCAAAATCGCTCCACTGACTCTGGAGCAATACATATTCCCCTCAGTCATTGACAAGGAGGCGAAGACCTCCAAATCTCAGAGGGGGAACGTACAGCTCCAAAGAGAGAGGGCCTCCGGTGCCTACCACCACGATTGCGGAAGCACCAAAAGGAGGGAAGAAGAGAAAGGGGAAGCCCCCTGTCCCGCCGGCTGGTCCGCAGAAGACCCGAAAGGGGAAAGGGGAGCCTCGGCCCCTTCAACCCCCTAAGGGCCAGCAAGGGCCCAACCAGGGAACAGACAAGGTCTTCCCCCATGAGGAGGACCAAAAGACCACCGCCAAGGCCGCTCCTCACCCTCCCACTAAGGGAGACGGTGAGTGGTCAACGGTGATGAGAAAGGGGGCCCGCAAAGATAGAGGCCAAGCCGGAGCGGTACGCGCCAAGGGCGCCCCCGCCCCGGCAAAGCCGAAAGAAGACGGGAGGAAACAAGTTCCCTCCAAGTCCCAACAGCGGGCACAACCCCCCCCCCTCCATCGAAGAAGGAAGGAAAGAAGGGGAAAAAGAGGAGGGTACCGCGCACTGCCGCGGTGATTGTGACCTGCCCCGAAGGGCAATATAAAGAGGTGCTCAGGCTGGCCATGACGATGACGATGACGATGACGATGACGATGACGATGACGATGACGATGACGATGACGATGACGATGACGATGACGATGACGATGACGATGACGATGACGATGACGATGACGATGACGATGACGATGACGATGACGATGACGATGACGATGACGATGACGATGACGATGACGATGACGATGACGATGACGATGACGATGACGATGACGATGACGATGACGATGACGATGACGATGACGATGACGATGACGATGACGATGACGATGACGATGACGATGACGATGACGATGACGATGACGATGACGATGACGATGACGATGACGATGACGATGACGATGACGATGACGATGACGATGACGATGACGATGACGATGACGATGACGATGACGATGACGATGACGATGACGATGACGATGACGATGACGATGACGATGACGATGACGATGACGATGACGATGACGATGACGATGACGATGACGATGACGATGACGATGACGATGACGATGACGATGACGATGACGATGACGATGACGATGACGATGACGATGACGATGACGATGACGATGACGATGACGATGACGATGACGATGACGATGACGATGACGATGACGATGACGATGACGATGACGATGACGATGACGATGACGATGACGATGACGATGACGATGACGATGACGATGACGATGACGATGACGATGACGATGACGATGACGATGACGATGACGATGACGATGACGATGACGATGACGATGACGATGACGATGACGATGACGATGACGATGACGATGACGATGACGATGACGATGACGATGACGATGACGATGACGATGACGATGACGATGACGATGACGATGACGATGACGATGACGATGACGATGACGATGACGATGACGATGACGATGACGATGACGATGACGATGACGATGACGATGACGATGACGATGACGATGACGATGACGATGACGATGACGATGACGATGACGATGACGATGACGATGACGATGACGATGACGATGACGATGACGATGACGATGACGATGACGATGACGATGACGATGACGATGACGATGACGATGACGATGACGATGACGATGACGATGACGATGACGATGACGATGACGATGACGATGACGATGACGATGACGATGACGATGACGATGACGATGACGATGACGATGACGATGACGATGACGATGACGATGACGATGACGATGACGATGACGATGACGATGACGATGACGATGACGATGACGATGACGATGACGATGACGATGACGATGACGATGACGATGACGATGACGATGACGATGACGATGACGATGACGATGACGATGACGATGACGATGACGATGACGATGACGATGACGATGACGATGACGATGACGATGACGATGACGATGACGATGACGATGACGATGACGATGACGATGACGATGACGATGACGATGACGATGACGATGACGATGACGATGACGATGACGATGACGATGACGATGACGATGACGATGACGATGACGATGACGATGACGATGACGATGACGATGACGATGACGATGACGATGACGATGACGATGACGATGACGATGACGATGACGATGACGATGACGATGACGATGACGATGACGATGACGATGACGATGACGATGACGATGACGATGACGATGACGATGACGATGACGATGACGATGACGATGACGATGACGATGACGATGACGATGACGATGACGATGACGATGACGATGACGATGACGATGACGATGACGATGACGATGACGATGACGATGACGATGACGATGACGATGACGATGACGATGACGATGACGATGACGATGACGATGACGATGACGATGACGATGACGATGACGATGACGATGACGATGACGATGACGATGACGATGACGATGACGATGACGATGACGATGACGATGACGATGACGATGACGATGACGATGACGATGACGATGACGATGACGATGACGATGACGATGACGATGACGATGACGATGACGATGACGATGACGATGACGATGACGATGACGATGACGATGACGATGACGATGACGATGACGATGACGATGACGATGACGATGACGATGACGATGACGATGACGATGACGATGACGATGACGATGACGATGACGATGACGATGACGATGACGATGACGATGACGATGACGATGACGATGACGATGACGATGACGATGACGATGACGATGACGATGACGATGACGATGACGATGACGATGACGATGACGATGACGATGACGATGACGATGACGATGACGATGACGATGACGATGACGATGACGATGACGATGACGATGACGATGACGATGACGATGACGATGACGATGACGATGACGATGACGATGACGATGACGATGACGATGACGATGACGATGACGATGACGATGACGATGACGATGACGATGACGATGACGATGACGATGACGATGACGATGACGATGACGATGACGATGACGATGACGATGACGATGACGATGACGATGACGATGACGATGACGATGACGATGACGATGACGATGACGATGACGATGACGATGACGATGACGATGACGATGACGATGACGATGACGATGACGATGACGATGACGATGACGATGACGATGACGATGACGATGACGATGACGATGACGATGACGATGACGATGACGATGACGATGACGATGACGATGACGATGACGATGACGATGACGATGACGATGACGATGACGATGACGATGACGATGACGATGACGATGACGATGACGATGACGATGACGATGACGATGACGATGACGATGACGATGACGATGACGATGACGATGACGATGACGATGACGATGACGATGACGATGACGATGACGATGACGATGACGATGACGATGACGATGACGATGACGATGACGATGACGATGACGATGACGATGACGATGACGATGACGATGACGATGACGATGACGATGACGATGACGATGACGATGACGATGACGATGACGATGACGATGACGATGACGATGACGATGACGATGACGATGACGATGACGATGACGATGACGATGACGATGACGATGACGATGACGATGACGATGACGATGACGATGACGATGACGATGACGATGACGATGACGATGACGATGACGATGACGATGACGATGACGATGACGATGACGATGACGATGACGATGACGATGACGATGACGATGACGATGACGATGACGATGACGATGACGATGACGATGACGATGACGATGACGATGACGATGACGATGACGATGACGATGACGATGACGATAATAATAATAATAATAATAATAATAATAATAATAAAATAAAGGAGATTAGAAATTAAAGGAGTGATAGGGAAAAATAGAAATATAGAGAGTTAAATATATATAGGGAAAGGCTGAAACGAGGTATAAAGTTGGAAAACTATACAAATTCGCTGAATAAATCAGAAAGAACAATTAAAGGGAAATAAGAATCAAGGAGTAATCGGGAACTATCTTTCAGAGAGAAAAGCAAGGAGTTAATAAATAAAAAGATGAAATGTTTGAATTTAAATGGTGAGATAATAAGATATATGAAAGGAAGAAAATAACAATTACTCAATTTTACTCACTACTCGTTGGCATCACAAGAATGAGTGCGTTGATAAAATTGCAATGGCTGAGGTCGGATCTTCGCCATTATAGCATGAAGAGTTGGCTAATGGAGATGTCCACCAGAAGATTTTTTAATAAATATCCACTTACACACAATGCACAATTAAATCTTAATAAGACATTTTCGCTAAGAAAGCGGATTAATAATTCAATTGCGTGACACAAGAAAGGATCCCCGAGGCTATATAATTTGAATCAGATTAAGATTAAATTCTCAAAATTCTGTATTTAAATGTAACTGAATCTCGACTGTGACTAAGAAAAAGAGTGCTAATGAATGAATGAATGAATGAATAAATGAATCCTTGCTGCAACTTGTGCTTGCGTATTTTAAAATCATTGCTCCTTTTCCTTACTGGATAGTAGGGATCTATTTGAACGAAAGAGACAATTTCAATTACTCCCTTCTTAGAGACAAGGAGGTTGATTTTTAGAAGGAGAGGGATTTCTTAAGATTTTTAATTGATTGAGCCCTTTGGCTCGACACTTAGCTCTATCCAGTAGAGTGGGAGTAGGATGACTAATTTACTGTTCATGAGAATTTGCTCATGAATCAGGTGACCTGTCAAACGTATGTGTCGTCTCAAAGATTGTTTAACTTTCTTTTTGATAATTGTTCCGAGATGCAGTATGCTTTTGTTTGAATTGTCAAGTGGAAGGATTTCATATGGATTTAATTATAAACATGCGAAGCACTTGGATTTTTACGTGACAGCTGTGTTACGTCCAGACCCTAGAATGGATGGGCCGTAAGGAAGGGCGCAACTTACTTACCCCGTAACACACTTTATTCGGGCGTGTGTATAGATCGGGTCGAGCGAATGTGAAGGGCCTGACACAGGTCAGCGACCGAAGGTCTCTTTAACGCTGCGTTTTTAAGGCTATTCGCTCGATGGTCCCTTTTTGATAAAGGAATTTAATCCTTGTTACGCGGGATGGGACTTAGTGCGATCTCAGGATTTAGGGAAGAGAACGGGCAAAAGAAATAATAATTAAATTATGCATTGAATTAAAAATACATATATTATAACAAAAAGGTAAAAGAAGGAAAATACATCTTAGTACTTATAACTATATGTGTGTGGGTGTCTGTGCGTATGTGCATATTCTCGCGGGTGTTACAATTATTCGGAGGTCATCAGTCGGAATATACAAGGGGATTGACTCTACAATTTAGTTCCGACTGGAGGATACAATTTTAGATAAGTAAATGTGGCATAATGAGTGAGCGTGTGTGGGTGTGTGTGTGTTACAGGAAATGGAGGAATTATATACAAATTTATTTGATGAGGGGGAGAGGTGAGGGGTCAGGAATCTTCAAATCTAACTGTGGAAGGGGGAAACCTCTTCCAGAGGGCTTGGATAGGAACACCTAAGGAACACCTAAGGAGAGCTGATAACCCGGGCGATACCAGGGGATGACGGAATTGGAAGGGGCGGTGGTTATGTGATTAAATAGTTCTTGGTGGTCAACTGGCCCTGGGCCCACGCAGAATGCTCTTTCAGGTATGGGGAGATCGAGGAAGGGGAACTGGTTAAGAAAGTAGTTTAGTGAGTTAGCCAGATAGTGATAGCCAGATTCAGGGGTTCCATTATGGCTAGGATGTTCGGAAGGGTCGATAGGGAACTCAGGATCGGAGGAATTTTCTAGTTCTGGAAGGTCTCTCGCGAAATCTTCGAGAGCTTCGCCAAACTCTGAGGATGCGGAAGGGTCACCGTTAGAAAGGGAAGGTGGGTCCGAGTCAAGGATGATAACAGGTATGGGGGAAGGGGAGGGAGATCTTAGCGAGGGTGTAAGGGAGGACGAAGGGGATGGTTCGTAAGGCAGGGTAGATGGGGAAGGAGAGGGAGGAGACGGCTCTAGAGAAGTCGGGGTAGGAGGTCGGGGGGGGGGGTGAAGGAGGCAACTGGACGGCGCTAGGGGGAGGTATGAACTCCCCCATGTGACCCGCCTTGACGCGGCGGGGGAGCTGAAAGCGTCCCGGTCGGCTGGGGCGACTTGGGAAGACATGGTCCTCTCTTGTCGGCTCGGGCAGGCGGGGCGTCGAACTAGCGGTCACATTGCACTCCCTCACTCCTCCTCTCACGAGGGTGGACAAGTTGCACTTATCGAGGGGGTGAGTAGTGGGAAGAGGTTTTCCGTGGCCTCGGGCGTAGGGCCCATCACGGATAGAGGTCTGGCGGCCCTGACTGTATGCGCCCGGCTGCACGGAGCCGATAGGGGGGATTTCTATCCTCTCCACCGTACAAGGGGGTAAGGAGCTGCTGCTCCTTGTTGGGGGGATGGAGAGAAGGGGGACCTTGTGTCTGGAGACGACGCCCTTTTCAGGGCGTGCATCCTGGCATGGGGTCTCCCGGATCTCTAGTGGGGGGATGTGGTTGGCTGGGGGGGATGTTCCCGTTCCGGGGGGGGTGTCCTAGGACATCGACCCGGCGCGGTGCACCCTCTCAGCGTTCCACAGTGGACCACGGGGGGCCGGCTGGGCTTGCCCAGTCGGATGGGCCCGCGGCCCGGGGGGGATGTGGGTGCCGGTCCTCCCTATGTTTGGGTGGCGTCTATAGCTGAGCGTCCCCCGGCACGGGGTGGAAGCGGCGTCCTACAAGAGGGTGAGCCTCCACCGCCTGGCAAACGGCCTGGAACGTGGTTTTAGGATACGCGTCAGGTAGGAGAGGCGACGGGTCGGCAGTATACGCCCGGAGATATCCGGACAACCGGGCCTGCCCGGACTGCCGGCCTGGGTCGCACCGGGCCACTCGGACATTTCCGAGCCCGGGTCGGTGTGACGGAGGAAGCAGCGGCTGGGTGTCCATGGGGGGGGGGTCTCTCCCCCGTTGGTCCCCCACTACTGCCAGCCGCCAGAGCCGCTTGGACGTATTTCGAGGTCGGGGTCTGGCGGCGAGAGTAGGTGTAACTGGTGGCTGTCGTGACCGTTTCCCCTTCCGAAACGGCAGTCACTGGGACGGCGCATGGCCCCAAATCTCAAGGATCTGGAGCGGGATTATAGCTGGTCGCCACGGCGGGCAAGGCGGTAGAGGAGCGGCTGCCCCGTCCCAACCGTCCGTGGTGCTCCCCGGGTGGCGCCGCCCTCAGCAGTGCCCACGAGTATGGAGGCGTGGGACCCCTGAAAACCCATGGAGTCGTCAAAACCCCTATAGGTGAGTAAGGGGCCGGAACCCAGTGCCGGTGCTGCCTCTGGCCACCGGCCCGTGGTGTATCTCGGCCCCCCGGGGGAACTCGGGGCCCCCCGTCGGGAGTGTTGCCGGTCATGTTTCGGGATACTCCTGGCGGGGGTGAGGGTACACCCGGCCGAGGGAGCTGCTGGGGGAAATATCATGAGGTTAAATATCATTTTGAGGGGCAACAGTTATCACTAATCTAGTATCTACTGTCACGTCTCAGTGACCAACTTTTCCTCTAGATGCCTCAGTTTCAGAGAAAAGTGCGCTCTCTTTGTTTTCAAGGCAACCTGCTTACACCGGCTATACCTTGGGGATGCCGAGAGCGAGGATCTGACTTATCGATTACGGAAAAATATAAGGAAGCCGCGAAACTCTATAATTGGATAATGTTAAATGAGTAGTGACTATTGAAATATATATATATTTGTATATGCAAAAGGTATCTATTAAAATGGGATTTCGATATTTTCTATCAAATCCATTAGCTGGTCGATATCGATATTACCTGCGATATATTGATCTATGAATTCCAAGAGTATATCGAGAATTCTCTCGAGTTTGCTCCTCATCTTTTAAGGCGAAAAAATCTTTATCGTTGCAAGAAGGCCTCATTGGAGAGTCTGTAAGTAACTCTCTATTTCACACTGATTCTCCGGAAGTTGGGATTTTAATTGAGTTATCAGATCTATTGAATTTAATGAAGGGTTTTCAATCGTATCTTTATTTTTTATAATTTCCAAATAATAATTATAGAAAGAGTCAAATTCTACGTTTGAGGTAATTCGAAGAAATTTCTGTGAAGTAAAATTTTCCGGTAAGTAAAAGAGGAATTTAGCCTTAGCCTTTAAAGCGGAGATAAAACTTTCTGGAAGGAAGACCCTTTTTTCCGATTTGACAAGGATATGCTTTGAGTTTAATTCTAATCTCTTGATCCGACGGAATCGAGAAGCGTCACGATATTCACGGGTTATTTTTCCTGCCCTATGCCTTTTTCTTTTAAATTCTGACGGCGGGTTTACCATTTAAAGAGGTAATATTATATATTTTTTTGGCAGGTAGAATATAATATTGGTTAAGGAAATTGGTGTTTTATTTATTCTTATTGTTGTTATTGACTGAATCAGCGTCAATGTACATTAGCTCGTAGTACATTTATTCTTGTAATTTTGTTTAGCTAAAACGTCAATGAAGGAATAATTCATAAGAATATGTGGATGTCTCCGGCATGACAGTGGATGCCCGGGGACGATGGAACTTGAGGGCAGAATAAAGTTATGATAGTGGAATTTGCGTATAAGGGTAGGGAACTCAGGATGCTTCCGGCATGACAGTGGATGCCCGGCAGCGACGGAAGAATGGGCGAATGGATAATAAAATCTGTGTACAGCACCGCGAAGATGCTATACCTATGTGTGTGGAAAGACGTTTTATCCTAATAGCAACGTTAGAAATTTATGCAAATCCAAATATCGTTGGTATATTCAATGAAGCGTCGATTAAGCGAATTGGTTTAGGATGTCGGATGCCTCCGGCATGACAGTGGATGCCCGGAGACGATGGAAATCTGGGTTTGGGTTAAAATGTGGTAATGAATTTTTAAGAATAAAAATTGGAGAGTGAGGAGTTCTCCGGCATAGCAGAGGATGCCTGGAGATGAAGGAATCTTCGGAGAAGGGAAGCTGCGACGCTCAATTAATGAGGGCGATTTTTGGAGTTCTAATTAATTTTTGCTTTGACGCTTATCAGAATAGAATAACAAGCTAAAACAATTTGTGCAGGAGTAAGAGGAAGGAATACTGCCAGCGACGTGCTAGTGCTTGACAGTATGCTTGTTTATTTAATCCTCGATGTTTTGTTTCAGGAAATGTTGTGAATGCAAGGAAGGTGAATATTATCACACGAATAGACAAGAATGAAGTGGGACAAAAAATCTGGTACTTACCACTCAGATGTCGATTTTGGTTGGTCTCGATCGCCTTCGTCTAAGCAAGGTCTGGGAATCTCCAAGGATTGACACAGTGAATTTGCACAAGTATAACTTCTTTATTTGAATTTTACTGAACGATATAGCAGATTGATACAAGGTATTAAATTTTAGTTATAATGAATGGTTAAAGAATAATAAAGAATAACGGCAAAGTGATTACGAAAATAACGACTAACAGCGAGTCTGCTATACTGGCTAATTATTAATGATAGAATGAATCGCTCGCCCCTAGAATCCGGGGTTTATATACTGGCGATTTCGTTGTTCCTTGCATGATCTTTAGCCGTAGGAATCCTCGAGTAAGGTGATCTTTACATCGGATCACGTCGTTCTCGGAAGCACTACTGAATTACTTATCAATTGTTTTGACATAGATATCCTTTTCATAGAAGCGCGGCGGTGATCAAAGAGTAGTACGCGACTTTCATCGGAAGTGTCGGTTGACATCTCCGAGAAATCAATGTTCGATATGTTTATGACTTCCTCTTAGACCACCTCACGCGTCAAAACTATGCGCTCTTAATTTAATATCTATCATTAGCGGTGTTAGGATTACGGAATCATTTTATATGTATAACTTCCTTTATATTTTAGAAAAGGTTCAGAAATTTACGGCTCAAGTTAGAATAGATTAATTTTAAGTTGTAGCGTATAGAGAAAGTTATTTACACTGGTTATGATTCCATAATGGATTTTAAATAAAGCATTTCAAAGTGTTTAAATATATTTGTATTTATTCATATTTAAGATCAATTCAATAGTTCCTTTGAAATACCTTACTTGTTATTGCTTAAATTATATATTTTCGGTCGCGTTTGTTAAAATCTAAATTCAAATTTTAGCGCGTATATAAAGTCCTCATTATACATTGATTGAGGGAGTACTTATTTAATTAGCAGGCTAAATAACCGTGTAGAATAAAACGGTAAGCAAATATTATAATTGATATTTTAAGCGTCAGAATTCGTATGCGCATATATTAGAATTAAAATTAATAGTAATATAATTGATAATAGTGAGTAAAATTGAATTACGAATAATAGAATTGAATATTCATTCTTATTCCATGGATATAGCAAAGAAATAAGGTGGGTAAGCGAATTGTAACTAAATCTAGTAATTTTAAGATGGCGGGACGTCACACTACAATTCCCTATATTGGAAATATTATTGTTCAATGAATTTGAGGGGGATTCTCCATTAATAATGCCACTTTAAATCGTTTTTACTCTTTACATTTCATTCTCCCCTTTTTAATCCTATTTTTAGTTATCATTCATTTATATTTCTTACATCAAACTGGATCTTCTAACCCCTTAGGTTTAAATAGTAATTTATTTAAAATTTACTTTCACCCCTACTTCACTATAAAAGAGATCAAAAAAGTAATGAACTCACGAAATCAAATACCTACAAACAAAAATAGAAACAAAAATAAAAACACGGATAGCGGGGAGGAGAAAATATTTGAGGGAAAGGGACTTGGGCAATAAGTTTGCCTCCCGGCGTGTCAAAGATCGACACGATCGGCCAGAAAGGTGGCCGCGACTAAGAGTCTCGGCAGGAGCAGTAGGGAGTTTCCCTACCCGAAGCCTGAGAAGCCCGTCGAGAAGCCCGTCAACGTCAAAGGGCCACTTGTCCGTCTCACCAAGATGGACGTGACGAATTATAGGGTGGAGAAACACGGCTCCGCCTTTAGCCTGATGACGGGCAAGGACGAGGGATGCCTTGGAAAAGGGGTGGTAGACCCCAGCCAGGGCCCAGTGGGCTGGGGAACCCCCACACCCCCGCTGAGGAATTGGAGGCCCGCAGCGTCGGTGCGAGCAGGGACGTGTCCTCGGCACCGACGATCACAATGACACCCCCGGGCTCCCAGGAGGTAGCCGCCAACACTGAAGGCGACCTCTCCGACAGCAGTGATGGCAAAATGGACGTTGACATCACGAGCGTCTTAGACGCTATCACTGGGGAGGTCCCGAGGAAAAGGCCGGGACGCCCCCCAACAACGGGGTTGTACGTCGGGAAGAGAGAGAAGGAGGCAGAGAAGGCCCGCGTGCGGAGAAAGTAGGAGAGAGAACGTAGGGCAAATGAGGCCCTCAGCTCCACCGCCCCTACCAGACGGAAGTGGGCATGGCTCCAGGGGGAGAAGGAAAAAATAGAGGCCGATTTGGCCAATGCCCCCACGGAGGACATCGCCTCCAGGCTGGTCGAGCAGTCGGCGATAATATTCAAGATTGCCGACTGCTCGAATAATATGAAGGGCAGCCTTGTGAGAGAGCTGCATGAGTCCGTGGCACTCGTAAGAGCGGCCACGAATTTGATGGCCACACGGGCAAGGGAGGCCCGCGGAGGCAGAGGTGGGAATACAGAGGGGCTCTTCAAAACAATTGAAAAGCTCCGAGCCGAGAACGCATGGCTCAGGAGAGAGATGGAGCTAATTAAAGCTCGCCTCCCCCCTCCGACCGATTCCTACCTCGCGCGGACTGATTACCAGCCCGCGCGGAGGATCTGCGGAAAGCGCTTCTCCAATAAGAGGAGGAGGATGGCAGAGTTCACGGACTCGGAGGAGGAGGGGAAAGATAAGCCCCCCTCCCTTCTCTGACGTGCGACATGGCCTTCCCATCTCTCCCACAGAGGAAGGGGAGGAACAGGGACGAGGAAAGAAGGGGAACCCCGATGGGAAGAGTCTCTTATTAAGACAGGTCTAACCTTGAGGGGGATTGAGAGGCGGATGGAAGCCTATCCGCCTGGCCTGGAGGAGAGGAATAGAGGGGAACATGATGTCCTGATAGCAGCCCTGACTCCCATTCTGGAGAGTATTAACCTCCAGAGCGACGAGAAGGGGCCAGAATACAGGGCGCTGTGGAGCCAGCTTAACTCCGTTAAGAGTAAGCTGTGCTCCCTAAGGGGGGAAAATACACTCCCCCTCTTTGCCCTCGGAGTCGGCCTCGTACAGCCTTGATCCGGGCTGTTCCTCTCCGGCCAAAATCGCTCCACTGACTCTGGAGCAATACATATTCCCCTCAGTCATTGACAAGGAGGCGAAGACCTCCAAATCTCAGAGGGGGAACGTACAGCTCCAAAGAGAGAGGGCCTCCGGTGCCTACCACCACGATTGCGGAAGCACCAAAAGGAGGGAAGAAGAGAAAGGGGAAGCCCCCTGTCCCGCCGGCTGGTCCGCAGAAGACCCGAAAGGGGAAAGGGGAGCCTCGGCCCCTTCAACCCCCTAAGGGCCAGCAAGGGCCCAACCAGGGAACAGACAAGGTCTTCCCCCATGAGGAGGACCAAAAGACCACCGCCAAGGCCGCTCCTCACCCTCCCACTAAGGGAGACGGTGAGTGGTCAACGGTGATGAGAAAGGGGGCCCGCAAAGATAGAGGCCAAGCCGGAGCGGTACGCGCCAAGGGCGCCCCCGCCCCGGCAAAGCCGAAAGAAGACGGGAGGAAACAAGTTCCCTCCAAGTCCCAACAGCGGGCACAACCCCCCCCCCTCCATCGAAGAAGGAAGGAAAGAAGGGGAAAAAGAGGAGGGTACCGCGCACTGCCGCGGTGATTGTGACCTGCCCCGAAGGGCAATATAAAGAGGTGCTCAGGCTGGCCATGGATCAAATAGACCCGGCCAGTCTGGGCATCGAAGGGATGACTGCGAGGAGGGCGGTCACGGGGGCCCAGGTCTTTGAGGTGGGTGGCCCCGATCATCACCTCAAGACGGATGCGCTCGCAGCGCGCAGGGAGGTAACGGTAGGAAAGGAGGGGGTTCGTGTTTCGAGGCCCTCTCCTAATGTCGAGTTGCGCATCCGCGATCTGTGCGATGCGGTGACGGAGGAGGACGTCATCAGGGCGGTGGCCTCTGTCGGTGGATGTGCCCCGGACCAAGTTAAGATCGGGCCGATAAGAACCACCGGCAGGGGTCTTGGTACCACGTGGATGAGGTGTCCCCTGGCAGGGACGAACCAACTCGTTGCTGCCAGGAGACTTAAGGTCGGCTGGACCGCGGCCCGGGTAGAGGCACTGGAGGCTAGACCCCTCCAGTGCTTCAAATGCCTGGGCAAAGGGCACGTCAAAGCCCAGTGTCCGAACGCCGCAGACAGAAGCACTCTGTGCTACAAATGCGGCCAATCCGGACACGTGGCCCGAGATTGTGCGCGGCCGATATATTGTCCGGTCTGCGCAGACTTGGGGCGCCCGACCGCGCACAGGGATCAAGAGCGTGTAACGCCCCCAAAAAGGCTAAAAAAGGGGTGGGTAAGGCTCAGGAGGGCAGGCCCACCACCTCCCGAAAAGGGGAGAGTCGTTGCTCTCACGCCCCCCGCGAAGGTCGCGGCTGAACCCCCCACTCCCTCCGTGATGGAGGAGGGAATGGAGGTGGAGCCTCTCCCACGACGGGAGATAGGAGAAGGTGCAGGCGAAGTGCCTGCGGACTGCTCCCCACCTATCGAAGTGGAGACCACCCCCATGGAGGTGGCAGTGGAGACCGTAATTAAACATGGTCATACGGATCCTCCAGGCCAATCTCAACCACGCCTGTCAGGCGCAGCACCTTATGATGCAAAACCTGGCAAAGCGTGGTGTGGGATTGGCGATTGTTGCCGAGCCGTACAGAATCCCCGAAAATCCAAACTGGATCGGGGACAAAAGCGGCACGGCGGCAATTGTGAGGGCGGCGGTAGACCTCTCTCCTCCCCTCTGAATTATCGAGAGAGGGGAGGAATACATAGCAGCCAAGTGGGGGCCATACCACGTAGTTTCCTGTTATGCCCCCCCAAGATGGGATTCCGGTGAATTTGATATGTTCCTGGAGCGCGTGGGGGTGATCGCAGACGATATTCGTCGCGACACCCCCGATGTCCTAATTATTATCGCCGAGGACTTCAACGCTAGGTCCCCGGCGTGGGGCGACCGTCACCGGAACCCCAGGGGGTTACCCCTGGAGGGGTGGATGGGCGGGCACGGCCTCATATTACTAAACGAAGGCCGTGCCAGCACATGCGTGCGGCCGCAGGGGGAGCCGTGGACATTACGATGGTCTCCCCTAGTGCCGCACGCGGTGGTAGTAGATGGTGCGTGGTCGATGATCTGAGGGGGGAAACCCTCTCAGACCACCGATACGTAGAGGTGGTCTTGGGGACCGCGTGCCAGTCGACGTCACGCTCATCCACTGGGGGTGGGCGAGAAACGTTGGGCCCTCACAAAGCTGGACGTAGAGAGGTTGGAGACCGCCTTAATGGCGACCACTTGGGGTCTCCGAGAGAAGGAGGGGGAATGGGACATTCAACAAGAGGTGGATTGGTTGCGGGACACCATGCATCGCATATGTGATGAGGTGATGCCCCGCGCCAAGTCCCACCCCCCTCGGCGGGCCACGTACTGATGGACTGACGAGTTAGCCGAACTTCGGCGCTCGTCGGTCCAGGCCCGCCGAGCCTTCTCTAGGTTCCCGTCAAATGGGGACCCCGAAGAGAGGGAGGAAGCCCTGGCCGCGCTTCGTAATGCCGGGTGCGCCCTAAGCTAAGCAATTCAGAGGTCTAGGGAAAACTGATGGGATGATGCTCTCGTCCCTTAACACGGACCCATAGGGGCGTCCATACAAGATCGTATTAAAAAGGCATAGAGCCTGGACGCCCCCCCGCTACGGAAACCCTGGAACCATAGCTCCTCGAAGATGTCGTGGACACCCTCTTCCCAAGTCGGGTGGTGGGGTCCACACTTGAGTGGGATCCAAACTTGGACGGGCCCCACGATTTAACCGAGGAGCAAATGGTATCCGGGGATGAGTTTCCCGGGCCGTCTGGAGGATCGGGTCGCGCAAGGCCCCCAGTCCGGACGGCATACCGGAAAAGATCTGGGTCCGTGCCCTAGACTTCCTGGGCGCACGTCTGAGGCACATCTTTGAGAAGTGCCTCAGACAAGGGCAGTTCCCCCAGCAATGGAAGAAGGCCAAATTGGTCCTTCTTCCTAAAGCAGGCAGAGATGCGGGTACTCCGTCGGCGTGCCGTCCGATATGTCTCTTGGATGAGGTGGGTAAAATTTCGAAAGAATTATAGCAACCCGCCTCATCCAACACTTGTCCCGGAACGGTGATCTCCATCGGAGGAACAGTATGGCTTTCGCGAGGGGAGATCTACAATTGACGCAGTTAAACGCGTCAGATCCCTCGCGGAGGCCGCAGTGGCGGAGGGCAGAGTGTGTATGGCGGTGTCACTTGACATCAAGTACGCCTTTAACACCCTGCCCTGGGATAGAGTGGGGGACGCTCTACGCGAGCGCGGAGTCCTCCACTACCTCATGGGAATCATCAGAGAATATTTCCGGGACAGAGATTTTGAGTATGTCGGCCAAGATGGGCGCAGACATACGAGGAGTATCCGCTGCGGGGTTCCGCAGAAATCCGTTCTGGGGCCCCTCCTGTGGGACCTTGCATACGACCGAGTATTCTGCCTGCCCCTCCCCCGTAGCTGCCACGCCATCTGCTATGCAGATGACACGCTCGTGGTGGCCGAGGGGGATGGCTGGGGGAACACAGCGACCAGGGCGGAAGTCGCGGTGGCACGCGTGGTGAGAGAAATCACCGATGTGAGTTTACAAGTAGCGGTGCAGAAGACGGAGGCGATGTTCTTCTACGGAAGAGCCTCCGGAGCACCGCCGCCGACTCATATTGGTGTTGGTGGAACCTCCATTCTGGTAGGGGACCGGTTTAAATATCTAGGTCTCCTATTGGACGGTAGATGGACTTTCGGGCATCACTTTGATGCCCTAGCCCCCAGGGTGGAGAGAGTCGCGGCGCCACTTGCCCGGCTCCTCCCGAACCTTGGGGGTCCGGATGGTCGGGTGCGCCGACTATACAGGGCGATCCCGAAAAACGTTCTGTCTGTAAAATGACGTATTCCTGACACCATTCTAAGACAATTTTTCCTTTGGCAAAATTTCGTGCAAAGCATAGTTTTTGAATTATTAAAGGAAGTAGTTAACGTATGACGGGTCGAATACAAGAAGCAGGCAAGGGTGACGCGATTCACCGCCAGACGCGGGTGCTTACGCGGGGCGCCTGCTGCGATCAGCTGGTCGCTATACTATGCACGGACATACATGCGAATACATACATTCTCTTTCTCTCTTCTCTCTCTTTCTCTTCTCTCTCTCATTCGCTCACTTACCCGTGTTTTTTTTTTTTTTTTTACGAGGGGAAAATGCATTTTATGCATACTCACCGGTTGGTCCGGTGAGTTATGTGGGACTCGAGCACCAAGTCTAATTACCAACTCGGTACTCCCTACCCACTAAAAACCCCTCTCTTTTCACGAATTTCCTTTGACACACTGTCCCTCTGACTTCCC
Source organism: Camponotus vicinus (assembly GCF_025532165.1). Taxonomy (NCBI): domain Eukaryota; kingdom Metazoa; phylum Arthropoda; class Insecta; order Hymenoptera; family Formicidae; genus Camponotus; species Camponotus vicinus. The sequence continues at coordinate 5,041,742 of NW_028141980.1, read as the reverse complement.
GAGATCTGTTTTCACATAACGTCAAAAAATAGTTATCATTACCTTGTTCGATGACTTTTGATGTATTGCTGTAATTGCTTGAAGAAATTAATTTTCCGATAGATCGTACGTTCTCAAATTTAACGTAGATATCACGTTGCAAAAGACAAGAAATCCACACTAAATTATTAACTGAAAGTTATTCTTCTTTCATGAACTATATTCTTTTATAAACTTTAACGTAATCACATTTATTTACTCACTCGATGAGACGAGAAATTTACTAATGACTCTATCACTAATCACTAATCACTATTAATCACTGTCGAATAATAACTGTTGGCGATTAAAAATCACTCGATGAAAGAAACACGCGCGGACACGTTACTACGCGACGACGCGACAATGCGACGATAATTATTCGGCGACTGCAAGCAGTTTTTTGTCACGGTAGGTTGCGGTAGATTAATGTACTACTGGCGCTATCGAACGCGATCATGTGTTCGATTGAAGAATGCGGTAAACATAATAAACATTTAATATATTAATATTATTATTATCATGAATGTGTGTGATACCCATACATCGTATGATATCTATTTAAAAATTAATTAGATTAAATAAGTGTTTTTAAAATATTTATTACTTTTACTATTATCATATAAAATATTAATATTAAATATTTATTTAACTATTTTATCTATTTATGTATTTATTTATCTATTTCACCTATTTATTTTTAACTATTTATTATCAATGATCGAAAATCGGTCATTGAGGTGGAATGCCCATCTCTCAAACCCGCGGACTGCGGGTCGGAGGATCGTCGGGGCCGTCCGGCCTTGTCTATCAGAGTGGATAGACAGGGCTCAGGGGGAGATTATGTTCCGGCTGACGCAGGTACTGACAGGGCATGGATGCTTTGGAAAGTACCTGCGTCAAATAGGCCGAGAGCCCACCACAGCGTGCCACCACTGTGACATTTTCAGTGACACGGCGCAGCACACCCTCGCAGACTGCGAGGCGTGGTGCGAACAGCGTCGTGCGCTGAGGGGTGACCTCCTTTTGGACACGTAACTATTCGACACCGCTCGATTGGACACGGCAGCATTGGACACTGCACGATTGGACACGTACATTGCACGATTGGACACGGCAGCATTGGACACCGCACGATTGGACACAGCACGATTCGACACCGCACGATTCGACACCGCACGGTTGGACACCTCATGATTGGACACCGAACAATTGGACACCGCACGGTTGGACACCGCACGATTGGACACCGCACGATTCGACACGCAAGATTCAACACCGCACGATTCGAAACCGCACGATTCGAAACCGCACGATTGGACACCGCACGATTGGACACCGCACGATTGGACACCGCACGGTTGGACACCGCACGGTTGGACACCGCACGGTTGGACACCGCACGATTGGACACCGCACGATTGGACACCGCACGATTCGACACCGCACGATTCGACACGCACGATTCGACACGCACGATTCGACACGCACGATTCGACACCGCACGATTCGACACCGCACAAAGAGCATGGAGCAGACACACACACACACACACGGGGGGAGGGTGCAAGGGGGGCCTTCGGCCCCCCTCCCGCACCCACCCCGTCCCCCTCGCTTCGCGTGAAAAGTTGCAAAGTGGAACCTCGCTTCGCGTGGAAAGTTGCACCCTATCGTAGGCACCCCTACCGGCGGGGTGCATACATGTCCAAATGTGCGGTGTCGAATCGTGCGGTGTCGAATCGTGCGGTGTCGAATCGTGCGGTGTCGAATCGTACGGTGTCGAATCGTGCGGTGTCGAATCGTGCGGTGTCGAATCGTGCGGTGTCGAATCGTGCGGTGTCGAATCGTGCGTGTCGAATCGTGCGGTGTCCAATCGTGCGGTGTCCAATCGTGCGGTGTCAAATCGTACGGTGTCCAACCGTGCGGTGTCCAATTGTGCGGTGTCCAATCGTGCGGTGTCCAATCGTGCGGTTTCGAATCGTGCGGTGTTGAATCTTGCGTGTCGAATCGTGCGGTGTCCAATCGTGCGGTGTCCAACCGTGCGGTGTCCAATTGTTCGGTGTCCAATCATGCGGTGTCCAACCGTGCGGTGTCGAATCGTGCGGTGTCGAATCGTGCTGTGTCCAATCGTGCGGTGTCCAATGCTGCCGTGTCCAATCGTGCAATGTGCGTGTCCAATCGTGCAGTGTCGAATCGTGCGGTGTCGAATCGTGCGGTGTCGAATCGTGCGGTGTCCAATCGAGCGGTGTCCAATAAAACGTGTCCAATAATGCGTGTCCAATCGAGCGGTGTCGAATCGTTACGTGTCCAATCGGGATATGCCCCCTTCTGCGAGGAGGTGATGCTGCAGAAAGAGATGGTGGAGAGGATCCGCCGTCAAGAGGCAGCACCACCAGCATCAGCAAGGGGGCTGCGGCGGCAGCCGCGTCAAGCGGCGACGAAGAGAAGGAGGGGTCAGAGGACGGTGGGGATGCACAGACACCCCCCTCCATCCCCTCCGGTCCCTCTTCGGAGGAGCCAAAGGGTAAGGGCGCTCGCGAGGAGGGGGGCTACATTCCCCCACACACAGGGGAGCTGACACCAGGGGGGAGGTACATCAATACCTCCTCCCCCATAGTCTCCCCCTAACACGCGAGCGCCATAGATTGACAAACGGGATGGCGAGGAGGTGGGAGGAGACATAGCCCCTCCCCCCTCTCAGTGTCAGAGTTCGGCACTGAAAGAAGCAGGGGAGCGATTAAGTTCTCCAGGCCCGGTTATGGGCGGAATCGGAGATAAAGGCAGGAAGGCCGAGACTCCCCCCGATTGGAATGCACGGAGGGTCGTCCAAGGACGGCCCTCTAGTGCGACTCCCTCTGGACCCGGTCGCCGAGGGCCGGGGCCCAAAGTGACCAAGTGGGTCGACGAGGAAGGTGGGCAGACGGTATGGCCCCGTCCGCCCACAGTAAGGAAGGATGGGGAGGGCAAAGCCCTCCCCCGGGAAGGAGACCCGGCGGTAAACCAAGACCGCCGGGTCCTATGCGTGGAGGGGAGCTATAACCGGGGATGCCGACGTAATGTCCATGAGTCCCGGGTCCCCGCTTGCCCCTCCAATGCGCGGAAGCCCATTCCAGAGGTTTTAGCGAGTAAACCGGACGGCCAGTGGCGCGTCCGGGAGTCGCGCATAACCCTCGTCTCTCCCCCGAGAGCGAGGGTATGCATAAAGCATTTCCTCTGGATCAAGAAAAGGGGGGGAGGTATGAAAGGGAATGAAAGAGGATGTCCTGGAGAGGGAGAGGAGATAGGGGAGTAACTAGGTACAGAGGCTGGGGGAGTGGGGTTAGTAGAGTGTGTATTAGTGTCCGGTTTGAAGTTATTAGCGGCTGAATCTACTGTATTATTTATGAGACCGCTATCGTTAGAGTTCGGTAATGCCTGAGTCAACTGTTTCCTCAACCGTCTGTTCCGACGATTCCGCCTGTGCTTAACGGCTAATCGCGACTTATAACGGGGCACTAATATAAAAATGAAATAATTATTCAGGGTTTAAAGGTGAGGATGGATTATTAGTTAATTCTATTCTCATTGTGCTGAGAGACGATCCTTGGAGTTTCTCTCTTAGGTTATCCGTCTTGTTAAAGCATTAATAGAGCATTTTACGCTATTTATTTTAGATATTTATATGTACGTTTTAGGATGAAAGGGAAGTTAGGGGGTGGGTTGGCCTCCCGGTTTCTCGGACTGAATGGGGAGGAATATTTGCGGATCCAATATAACAATCCAGAGCGAATAATATATTCACGGATCGCTGTAGAACAATCCAAAGCGAGTGATAGAAAAGATTTTGCGGATCCTCGTGTAACAATCCAGAGTGACTAATGTATTCACGGATCGCTGTAGAACAATCCAAAGCGAGTGATAGAAAACATTTTGCGGATCCTCGTATAACAATCCAGAGTGAATAATGTATTCACGGATCGTTATAGAACAATCCGAAGCGAGTGATAGAAAATATAGAGAGGAATGAACAATAGGAGAGGGGGGAGGTATTGGGGTATTACTATTGGTGGTGTGGAATGATTGTGAGGTTTTAGGATTTCGGTATTATTATTATTACTCTACATTAGAGATACATGAATTAATAATTTTCATAGCTGTAAGGGTCGTTTCACAGATGATTATCAACGGGAAAAGGAAGTAATAAAAAGAAAAAAAAAGTTAAGAGACTTACTACTTATAGAGAGCGTTGATATGAGAGAAGAAAAACGATTTAGCCAGGACGGATCTCGAATCACGGTCGGAGAGTTGGGTGGCCTCGATGCTGGAGAACAGGTGACTCAGTTGATTTAGAATGGTTGCACTTCGTTCACACTTCGCGTTTTTCGATCAGTTAATTTAACTCGAGAAGAGAAAATTTCCTCGTAGTCAGACGCACAGATTTTTCTTTTAATACTGCGGAGAAAGCTGAGTGTTGTCGGAAAAATTTGGATACGAAAAACTGCCTCGCGTCTTGCGTTCGAGTTTTTAAAGTTATTGCTCCTCCTCTTTTCTGGACAGTGGGAATCCTTTTTGGGCGAATGAGATAATTTCAGTTACTCCCTTCTTAAGGGCAAGGAGGCTGATTTTGGAGGGGGAGGCATTTCTAAGATTTTAATAGGCTGGCCCTTTTGGTTCAAGATTTGGCTCTATCCAGCAGAGAGTGGGAGCTTAGCGGACAGATTTATGACTCGCGAGAGTCTTTTCGCGTTTCGGCTAGCACTTAAGGGTGGCGAATTGTTTAGTTTCCCTTTTTTTTGATAGCCCGCCTAGGATACTGCAGGCCTGAAGTGTTTCTGATTTCATAGCTCCACGTGTGGAGCGCTATAAAAATTTTATTGCGGCTCTGGTTTCGATTTTTGTTTAGAATTTCTAAGTTCCAACGACTAGCCATCCTTAGCTCTAACTTCTCTTGTTTATTTATTGCTTCGAGTCTCCCGGTCTCAGATATCCGCTGCAAGGACTAGATATACATATGTTTATCGTTGGCGCGATTCTTAAGAAGGATCGCTTTGTTTCTGGAGTTCCAATGGTTCTAACGGACGTCCCAACTGTAAACATATGCGAGTTCGATTTTATTACAGCTCTTTATTTTAGTGGAATTTCTTATTTATAACGACAGACTATCCGCGTAGTCTAGGCTTATTTATTATTTTTCATTTCCTTGGTTCAGATATCGCCGAGAGTTACCCGCGCACGTGGTTATCGTATAGTTTTTCTATAGTTTCGAAGAAAAAAAGGAATCACGACGTCCATCGGACGTAACAGCTGTAATTACAATTTTTGTTTTAGAAATCTTAAGTTATAACTACTGGTCACCCTTAGTTTTACTTTTATTTTTTGGTTCTTACTCCAAGAGACAGAGTATCATATGCCTACTGTTGACGTGGTACTTGATAAGGATTGTTTGAGCGCAAATGGTTTTACATTTCACCGGACGTACCAACTATAAACATATGCGACTATTTGATTTTATAGTAAAAAATTTGAGAGACAGCGACTGGTCATCCGCGTAATATCAGATTCCATTTATTATTCTCTGTCTCAGATATCTACGAGTAAGAATTGGCCCTACCAATGTTTATTGTATAATTTCGAGGAAAGAAAAGAATCGTGGAGTCCGCCGGACGTAACACTTTTATAGAACTAAATCTTTTGCAACAATAAAAATGGATTTTATGACAAATACTATTTCAAATTACAAATTATCACAAATTAAATTGTTTCTAATCAGTGATGCCAGAAACTGATCCCGGTAGCATGCGATAGCATGATATAGAGGAGATATCGCATATAAGCATGTATATTTACACGTACACCTACACGATAGGTGCAAAAAGATATATGCTTTTATCTCATTGCTTTTTGTAAAAATTTATTTTTTATGTAATATATAAATTTGGAATTTTCATATCTCAGCATATTCTTTTTTGCCTTTGTAAGGTTTTTTTATTGAGATCTCATTGCTTTTTGTAAAAATTTAGATTTTGTGGTTATTTCTTAGAGGTTAATATTTTTTTCTTTTTATTACGTACACATACATATACACAAGTTTGAATTCTTCATGTTCCAGCATATTCTTTTTTTACCTTTGTAAAGTTTTTTTATTGAAATATATAAGGTGTCCCACAATTATTGACAAAGCTTGTGTGCAAATAGAGTGGGCTAAATTGAGTAGAAAAGTCCTCTACTATTTTGTAATTTTCGCAATAGTTAACGAGTTATTAATGATTAAAAATCGCCGTATTAGCCCGGCCTACCGCCAAATGCAAGCGCGCGGCGAGTTAGGACTGCCCAGCGATGGAGATTGCTAGGCGCGCGGAGAATTGTTTATTACAGTATGAGCTGTTTTAGCGACCGCTACGTGTAATAAATAACTCTTCGCGCGCCTAGCAACCTCCATCGCTGGGCAGTTCTATTTCGCCGCGCGTTTGCATTTGGCCGTAGGCCGGGCTAATCCGACGATTTTTAATCATTAATAACTCGTTAACTGGTGCGAAAATTACAAAATGGTAGAGGACTCTTCTACTTAGTTTAGTTCATTCTACCTGCACACAAGCGCTTTGTTAATAATTATGGGACACCCTGTATATTATATACATTTTATTATAATTATATGCATTTTAGGTTTATATACAGGGTGATTCAGAACAAACGTTTGTTTTAAAAAAATAAATTGTCGAGTCTATTCTAAGACGATTTTCCCTTTACCAAAATTGTCTACGAGGCTTAGTTTTTAAATTATTAAATAAAATAGTTTGCGAATTACGGAACGAGTACAAGAGGTAGACAGGGACGGCGCAACTCACCGTCCGATACAGGCGATCATGTGGGGCGCTCGACGCGATCAGCTGATTGCTGGACACGATGAGTGTAACAATCAGTGTGTGTGTGTGTGTGTGTGTGTGTGTGTGTGTGTGTGTGTGTGTGTGTGTGTGTGTGTGGTGTATTTATGCACGCGTATCCACACTTGCACCGTACTCTCTCTCTTTCTCTCTCTCTCTCCCTCTTTCTCTCTCACTCTCTCACTCACTCACTCACTCACTTATTCTTACCTTAATAATGAGATTCTTCATACTGCTGATAAATAGCAGTGCCCAGTGTGTTGCACGATAATAATCGTCGTCGACGAGACGTCGTTTCTTCAACACGCAGTCTGACACACCGTCAAATAAGCGAAGTTTTTTCATTCATCACTTTCGACACTTTTACAAATTTAATCGCGCACTTAATCACTCACGATTGATAAAAGGAGGAATTTACCAACGGTTACGGTACGAATTTAATAAACGGTTAACGCATTTAATTATTAATTACACACTCGATTAAAGAAACGCGTTAACGCGATACTCAATGCAAAGCGCGCGACGCGACGACCGACGATAAGCAGGTCAGGTTAGTACTAGCGCCTCTAGCGCTGCCAAACATAAACGTGTAGCATTACGCGCTAGTACTAACCTGACCTGCTTGTCGTCGGTCGTCGCGTTGCGCGCTTTGCATCGAGTATCGCGTTCTGTTAACGCGTTTCTTTAATCGAGTGTGTAATTAATAATTAAATGCGTTGCAACGCCTTTGTCCGCCTCGGGAACGCCGATCCGGAGGAGACGGCGTGCAAATTTGGCCGGTAGGGAAATTAGTTGATTTACAAAAAAAACGGTATCTCAGAATACGGTAGCGTACGGTATCTCGCAGCTCTCACAAGGAAAGCGGTATTGGGCGCCAGGCGCGGTCTCCCGCGCCACGATATCGCTACGGTAACGGAAGGGTTCGATAACCCAGAGCTCAGTGACAGAGGGGCAGGATTCTTTGTAGGTTAGAGAGAGAGCACTAAATAACTTCCGGGAGAGAGAAATGATCGATACTCCTTCGATTATTATTATAAATATATTTAACAATTATAGTATATGGACAAAGTTTATAACAAAGTATACGACAAAGACGATATAAATACAATAGAAAGGGTTAACGGTACGGGGAAAATAGCAAAGATTACATGTAGAAGATACGCAAGTAACGAAATCGGAAATATAAATTTCGAAAGAAAGAAACTTCAGTGTTATAAGAAAGATACGAAAGTCGATTATTATCTATACGGGAACGAAGACATATGATACGCGCGACTAACAGATAATTCCGAGATCGAATATAATTTCACGGACCGCGATGAGTAAAGTCCACAAGTAATTCGCAGAAAAATCGGTTGTAACGACGGTTCTAAGTAACGGTAATTCCACGTCAGCGGGCACAAATATTATCTCACAATGTTATCCGGTATCTTCCCGACCTTTCGCTCTCGGCGAAAACAAATTCGACCCTCACGCAATCTCAAACAACACGGACGGTAACGGACGTAAATTTTAAACAGAAATTTCGTGAATTATTCAATTCTTGCCGAGTGGATTTTGGATATACGGCAACTCGCACTCGCGAAGAACGATCTCACGCAAACCCCGCTATTCTTTACGCAATACGATAGTGTCGGAATCTCGTGACTCTATTAATATTCACAATTCGACGCTCCACGCAATGATATAACGAGATACGGAACGAAACGATACGATACGATACGATACGGTATGGCGCTAACGATACGGTATAATGACTGTCGGCGACGAACCCCCTGAGAGGGACAAATCCGCGATACCCGGGGTCCAGCTGGCGTCCGGCAACGAAACGCGAGAAAAGCACGCAGGCTTTCTACAACAATTCGGTAACGAGTTCACCGTCGCCTCGCGACGGTATCAAGAAACGGTATGACGCCAGCTGTATCCGGGAATATCTCTACGGCTACCTGAGCGATGTCTTACAGTTTATCTCCGGTATCCGGGTCCTCGCTGCTTAGGCTGTCGTCGTTCTTTCGGTATCGCAGGAGAATCGTCCTTTTGCTCTTGTAGCTCGTCGAACAGTGACTTCTGATAAGTGCTCCGCAAGGCCCTCGAGTCCCGCGCCGATTTTCCGCGCATCCTGTCGATTTTCGATGAAAAGGGGTCGATATTCTCTGCCCTCTCAAATTTCGTCCTGCTGTAGTGTGGGTTGCCCTTCGGTAGGAGCCAAAATCCAACGTTGACGGTATCTTTGACGATTGTATGTTCTCGTTGTAGCTCGGACGTGTTGGGCTGGCCAGGCCGTATCCTCGTCCGGCTCCGGATGCATCTCCTCTCCTCAGTCTGCAGCCTGGGAGAGTGTTGATCGTTCCTTCGTCCGGGCTTCCCCGTCGTTGTTTCTCTAAAAGTAGCGGATATTAATACAACGATTACCTATGAATAGCGGCGGAGCGGGATCTCGATACATGACCTTTCTTTGGAGTGGAGGCATCGGTCCGAGTCTCTCCTCTTCCTTTCTTCGGTAACTGCACCCTCCGGGATCTTGCTGTACATCACTTATTATCCGCTCGCTCAGATTGCCGCGCTCTGCTCGCTTAAAATTAATCTCAAACACAGAAATCTATACAAAAATATATCACGAGATCGGATAAGGGGCCCCTCTCAGGTGCGAAGAACGACCCTCCGTACGCTACCTCCCCTCGGCGGGGTCACTGTGACGGAGCGCAAAAGGCGTCACGTCACAACTCCCCCCTCCCAGATGGGTGCCGAGGGGCTCCAGGTCCCGGCACACCGGCGACCATCGCTCAGGCAGCTTCAGGGAACACTCTTTACTACGGAGTGGACTTACCTTCCCCCCGGGTTCTCCCCGGTATGTCGCCCCAACCGTTCATCACCGCCTCCCCGAGTCTCGCGACATCCGGCCCGACTCGGGCCGGACCGTCCCTCGCGATATCCTCGCACGCCCGGGAATCTCTGCTCTCGGCGAGCGGAAGGAGGTTCAAGGTTATGGAACGATAAGGGGCATGAAACGAACTCGGAGGTCCAGACCGCTCCTTTTTATTTGGGCCCCCCTGGGGCCCGTTTACATATTCTACATAATGCAAAACGGTAACAAACGAAAAAAAAAAACAAAAAAAAACAAACGAAAAAGAAACAAACAAAAAAAACAAAAAAAATCTTCTCAAGAGGGAGCGGGGCTGTCGTTTCACCCCTCTCCCACATCTCGTTCCCAGGGCCATCCACCCCTCAGGAGCGAGTCGTCGCGCGTCGGTGGTGGAGGTCGAGGCGCCCTAGGGCCCCGTCCCGCGGTGTAGAGCGTCGCGCGCCGGTATGCGCCGCCGCAACGCCCGCAGCCCCACAGCGTGACCCCCTGTTGCCCGCACCCGTAGCAAAAGCTGCCAGTATGGGGCAGGGGGCACTCCGCGTATGGATGTCGGGGGGAACCGCAGTTCCAACACCCGACACCGCACGGTCCACTTCGCGGGGGGTGCTCAGCGGTTGATTCGGGGCGAAGCCGGCGCGGCCCAGATCCGGCGTTGTCCCTGGGCGATGAGGTCCGTTCCCGCGGCGCGAGTCGCGTCGGGGACCTTCCGGTCGGCTCGGGGGGGCTCGTCTGAATGGCCCTGGTCACCCCCTCTTCGGGTGTCGCTTGGGCCGGGGCATCCCGCGTCGACGGCCGCTCCCGTACCACGGCTCCCTCGGTGGTCCAGCGGGCCTTCCGGACTTGTTCGGCCACGTCCTCGAGGTCCGGCCAGAATCCCTCATTGTGAAACTCGATGTGCTCCCAGACGGACCGGTGACGCAACCAAAACTCTCTCCAGAGCTTCCTCATCGCCCTTGGATCCATGACGTTTTTCGACATCTAATTGTCGGTATCAGGAAGGTGATATGGCTTTAGATCCTGGATATGGATTTTCCCGGCGGGCGACCCATCCAGCTGCTCTAACTCGTATATCACTGGAGAAATCACCCGCACTATCTTAAACGGGCCCTGAAATTTGTGTGCGAGCTTGGCGGCTATATTGTGAGCCGCCGACGATAAAATGTGTTGACGCTTTAGGACCAGATCTTCTACTTTAAAAGTACGGTTCCGTCTACGCAAATTATACCTCGAGGCCTGTCTCTCGTATGCCCTGTCCAAACGCTCGAAAACCCATTCCCGTAGAGCCTGCATCTTCTGCATTCGGGCCGCCCAGTTCACGGTATCCTCCGGTTCAATTTCGGTAACCCCCCGGCTGCGCCTACCCAATGAATGTACTGGCTCCAATTCGCGTCCGAGATTCAAAAAGGCGGGAGACGCTCCCAACGATGAGTGACAGGCGGTATTATACGCGAAACGAAAATCGGAGATGTGTTCGTCCCACTCCCGATGGTCCTTTTCGATAAATGCGATAATCATCGTCTTTAGAATTCGGTTTACGCATTCAACGGGGTTAGCCTGTGGGTGATATGGGGGTACGGTAGTGTGCGTAATCTGTCGGTTCTCGGCGAATGCTTTCACCACTTTATTGATGAACTCAGTCCCGTTGCCTGTCAACAGGAACCTCGGGGTGCCCCATCGGGATATCACCAGATCCTCTAACGCCTCGGTAATCTTTGGACCTGTCGCGGCTCTCAGGGCTTTGCATTCCACCCATTTTGTAAAAAGATCCTGGATGACCAGAAGGTACTGGAATCCAGCCTTGCTGCGCGGTAACGGGCCTATAATATCGGCCGCTATGGCAGTCCATGGTCCATCCGCGATGCGACGACCCATGAGACCCGCGGAACCCGCCTGCTCGACCTTAGTCCGCTGGCACAAATCGCATTGCCGGATATAATCGGTAACATCACGAAACAGATTCGGCCAGAAATAGGAAACGGCAACACGCTGATAGGTACCCAAATGGCCTGCTTGCGGCATATCATGCGATTCCCTCAAAACCTCCTTATGGTATTCCTGCGGTATCACCAACTTCCAACGGTCTAAATCTTCTACTATCTCCGAAACTACGCGTTTCGGTCTCAGAAAATATAGTCGCTCTTCTATCACCTTCCATTGCGTGTATTTCTCCGGAGTCGTTATTACGTCCTTATATCTCTTTCGGTACCACTTGTCGGTAGTGTTCGCCAAATCCACGGTATCTATAGCGGTAGTCATGTGCGCGGAATTTGTCGCGGCCAGGACGGTATCCTCGGTATTATCTGTTTCGAACATTCGGGAAAGCGCATCGGGGACATGGTGTAAGGCACCCTTCCGGTGAATCACCTCATAATCATACTCTAACAACTCTAACGCCCACCTCGCTAGTCTTCCTGTGGGGTTCTTCAAATTGTGTAGCCAACGTAAGCTACTATGATCGGTAATGACGGTAAAGCGGTATCCTTCTAAATATGGTCTAAATTTCTGTATTGCCCAGACAACTGCTAAACATTCTTGTTCGGTAACGGAATATCTTGTTTCGGTGTCTGATAAAGCTCGACTTGCAAAGGCTATTACTCTTTCCTCGTCCTCAACGGTCTGCGTCAATACCGCGCCTAACCCCACGGAACTGGCATCGGTATGCAGAACAAACGGTATCTCGAAATTCGGGCATGCCAATGTCGGTGCGGTAACTAAGTGGTCCCTTATTTATTCAAAGGCGCGACCCTGATCATCCCCCCACTCCCAGCGCTTGCCTTTCTTCAGAAGCCGCGTCAATGGCTCACTAAGGGTCGCGAATTGTGGGATAAATCTGCGGTACCATGAGGACATGCCTAAAAACCGCCGCAATTGTTTAATATTTCGCGGTGCAGGGTATTCCAAGATCGGCCGTGTCTTTTCGGGATCCACCGTTAGCCCTTCTTTCTGTACTATAAATCCCAAATATCGCACTTGAGAACGGCAAAATTCATACTTGTCCGGATTGACGGTAAGTCCGGCGGTAGTAATTTTATCCAGCACTTTATTGAGCCAAGCCATATGTTCTTCGAATGTCGGTGTAACTATCACGATATCGTCCAAATATGCGAACGCGTGTGGCTCCATTTCCGGCCCTATTAAGCGGTCTAACAACCTTTGAAAAGTTGCCGGTGCTCCCGTAAGCCCGTATGGCATTTGCGTAAAATGATATAGTCCCTTTCCGGGAACGCTAAACGCGGTAATCTCGCGACTCTCTTTGGCTAACGGTATCTGGAAGTAAGCTTGACTCAAGTCAATTGTCGAGATGTAACGAGCTGCACGCAATTTGTCGAGGATCCCGTTCATATTCGGTAGCGGGTATGCGTCTTTCTTCGATACGCCATTGACCTTTCGAAAATCCAAGCAAAAACAGTACTTTCCGTTTGGTTTCTTCACCATTACAATGGGATTCGACCACTCGCTAAACGACGGCTCTATTATTCCTGCTTGAAGCATTTTGTCGGTTTCCGCTCGTATAGCTTCCTGGACTTTAGGCGATACCAAGTAACAACGTTGCTTTATCGTGGGCTGGTACCTACGTCTATCTTATGTTCGGTAAGCTCGGTAACTCCGGGGTCCTCCGACGATTTCGGTAACGTCCGTAAAAAATTTTCCAATATTCTTTCTTGCGCGGGTGTTAATTCTGATAGCCCGCAACAAGAGGTCTCGCGTGTATCTTCCTCGGTAACAAGACGGTATCTCTTGTGTGGTGCTCTGGCAAAACACCATTCGCTGGCGTCCAAATCTAATATTATCCCGAATTTCGTCAAGAAATCCAATCCTAAAATACACGGCACCGCTAAATTTGGTAACAAGGCTACGGTAACTTCACGACACTGATCTTCTAATTCTATCGGTATCCTAGCTTCCTCCTTGATGTTGGCGATCTGTCCATTCGCGGTTCGTATCTGTCTCCCCCTGTCTCTCTCGGTGTTTATTCCCAACGCGCGGATAATTTTTATTCCTTCTCCGCCCAGTAAGGTTCGATTGGACCCCGAGTCCACGAGGGCCGCGAGAGTGTATTCTTGTATTTTGATTTTAACGAACCGCAGCGGCAGCAACTCCTCTCTTTCTAATGTAACATACGAGTGGAGTAATGTATCGTCCCCTACGGTATCTTGTACGGTAACCAGGGTCTCGCTTTCTGGGCTCGGAGTCGTAGGGACCCTGTCTACTGGCTCCGGTTTGCGTTTCCCGAACAGGTAGGGCAGGTCTGTACTGTAAAGTCGCACTTCCCACATCGGTAACAATATTTCCGTCGCGGTTCCGTGCATCCGCGGGCTCGATGTCCGGTCTTATCGCAATTCCAGCACTTTACGGTATCTGATGTACTAGCGGTAGGGATTACGGTAGCACTCGTTAAGGGTTCGGTAACGGTAGCGGCCGCGGTGTTCTTTTGCGTGGTATTCGCGGTTGGGGTTTTGGCCGGCTTCTTCTATTCCTTCTTTTTAGCGGTAGCGGTAGCAACGGTAGCGGTATTCTTGGCTTTTCCTTTCGGCGCGTGGTAGGCTAAATCCGGGAAGATCGACTGTTCTGGCGGTAACGGGGGTCGGTAATTCTTTTCGGCCAGGAGGCTTCTTTCTATGCGTGTAGCTAGGTACTCCAGAGTAGCGAAATCTCTGAACTCCTGGCGTCGGATTGCTATTTGCATGCGCGGTAACATGTTTCGATGCGCGAAATTTAATTGCTCTTCTAACGGCCAGGGAGGTGTCATCCGACTGAGTAGTGCCCGTAGGCAAGTCAAATAGTCTACCGCAGTTTCGTGCTCCCCCTGCATACGTCGAAATATTTCGTCGCGGAGCGCGTATTGATAATCCGGATCCCCGAATCGCGCTCTCCACGCTGTCTCGAAGTCATTCCAATTTCGCCAGTTTTCGCTCTCCAGTCGAACCCAGTATAACGCGACTTCCGACAAAAATAAGGGCAGACACTTAAAAAGATCGGCATCGGTGATCGGCATTATCGCGCGGGCTTCTTTGATCCGTAATAAAAAAGCTTCGGCATCACTACCCCGCTTTCCCGAGAAATGCAGATTCCATTTCCGCATTAAGTTGTAGGCTTCCGCGGTAGACGCTCGTCCCGGACGAGAATTAGTCGGTTGGGCGGCCGTATGTGCGCGCTGAGTTGGACGGTACTCGGTAGCTCTCCCCGCGACCTCATCCACTTTTATTTCTGGTCCCCCTAATAACAAGGGGCTTTTCGGGTCAGTCGCGGCGCCCTCCCCCAATAGGTCTCGTGCGCTCGCGTCTCCTTTCTCTTGTAGCGACATCGCATCCTCGTCTTCCTCACCTTCCCCGTTCACGCTTCTCTCGTATCGGAGGAGTCGCGCGCGCAAAACTGGCAATATTCCCTGGACACTCAACCCTCTATCCGCCAAATGTCGACGCGCTTGCCCAATATTCAAATTATGTACCCACTGATGAGGATCGCTATCCTTCCTCATATGAACGAGAGGCTCAGAAAAAAAATAATAATAAAGATAAATAAGATAAAAAAAATTGAAGTATATAATTAAATAAAAGAAAGAAAACGAAAGAAGTTAACAGCGAACGGAATTTTACACGAATAATCCGGTATCACCAATGCGAAACGCGTTAGAAGACAAAGGGGAATATAAGAAATCAAAACAGAACTCTCTCGTTATTATTATTCGCTAATAAAAGGCACGGTCGTACAGGTTCAGAGAACAACAGTGCTTTCCAAATATTATTTCAGAGATAATATTATTCTGCCCCCTAAGACTAAAAGTAAGAGCCACCAGCGGTACAGAAAAAACACCACACAAGACTGTCGAAGTAACGGAAACTAACGGAAAGTACGTAAATTTGAATTATAAATAACAGTCAGAACGGTAATCGAACGGTAGGTGACCCCCCTTCAAAACGGCAAAAGAAACGAAAATAAATATTATATGATCGCCTGTAATGAGAGAGAGCGAGAAAGAAAAAAAAACTCTCTGAGGGGACGATCCGGCAGCGTCAACACGGTATTCGGTAACCTTAATTTACGGAGCACACAAATTCCAGGGTCGTTATCAGGGCCTTAAATTATGATAAACGATAATTTTACGGAAACACACACTATGACAATAATTGAACGATACACAGTACTTTAACTTACCTACAACAATCACTGCAAAAAAAAAATTTTTATTTAACAGCACAAACACGGTAACAAAGACACAACACCGAAATGTCGATCACTAGAGAAAAGAAGGGTTCACTCCTTCTCTCTCTCTCTCTCTTTCTCTAAATACTTTCCGGTATTATATTCGGTACTTCCACACGGCGTCGGGCCCCACGTTGGGCGCCAAAAATTTGCAAACGCCTTTGTCCGCCTCGGGAACGCCGATCCGGAGGAGACGGCGTGCAAATTTGGCCGGTAGGGAAATTAGTTGATTTACAAAAAAAACGGTATCTCAGAATACGGTAGCGTACGGTATCTCGCAGCTCTCACAAGGAAAGCGGTATTGGGCGCCAGGCGCGGTCTCCCGCACCACGATATCGTTACGGTAACGGAAGGGTTCGATAACCCAGAGCTCAGTAAATGACAGAGGGGCAGGATTCTTTGTAGGTTAGAGAGAGAGCACTAAATAACTTCGGGGAGAGAGAAATGATCGACACTCCTTCGATTATTATTATAAATATATTTAACAATTATAGTATATGGACAAAGTTTATAACAAAGTATACGACAAAGACGATATAAATACAATAGAAAGGGTTAACGGTACGGGGAAAATAGCAAAGATTACATGTAGAAGATACGCAAGTAACGAAATCGGAAATATAAATTTCGAAAGAAAGAAACTTCAGTGTTATAAGAAAGATACGAAAGTCGATTATTATCTATACGGGAACGAAGACATATGATACGCGCGACTAACAGATAATTCCGAGATCGAATATAATTTCACGGACCGCGATGAGTAAAGTCCACAAGTAATTCGCAGAAAAATCGGATGTAACGACGGTTCTAAGTAACGGTAATTCCACGTCAGCGGGCACAAATATTATCTCGCAATGTTATCCGGTATCTTCCCGACCTTTCGCTCTCGGCGAAAATAAATTCGACCCTCACGCAATCTCAAACAACACGGACGGTAACGGACGTAAATTTTAAACAGAAATTTCGCGAATTATTCAATTCTTGCCGAGTGGATTTTGGATATACGGCAACTCGCACTCGCGAAGAACGATCTCACGCAAACCCCGCTATTCTTTACGCAATACGATAGTGTCGGAATCTCGTGACTCTATTAATATTCACAATTCGACGCTCCACGCAATGATATAACGAGATACGGAACGAAACGATACGATACGATACGATACGGTATGGCGCTAACGATACGGTATAATGACTGTCGGCGACGAACCCCCTGAGAGGGACAAATCCGCGATACCCGGGGCCCAGCTGGCGTCCGGCAACGAAACGCGAGAAAAGCACGCAGGCTTTCTACAACAATTCGGTAACGAGTTCACCGTCGCCTCGCGACGGTATCAAGAAACGGTATGACGCCAGCTGTATCCGGGAATATCTCTACGGCTACCTGAGCGACGGCTTACAGTTTATCTCCGGTATCCGGGTCCTCGCTGCTTAGGCTGTCGTCGTTCTTTCGGTATCGCAGGAGAATCGTCCTTTTGCTCTTGTAGCTCGTCGAACAGTGACTTCTGATAAATGCTCCGCAAGGCCCTCGAGTCCCGCGCCGATTTTCCGCGCATCCTGTCGATTTTCGATGAGAAGGGATCGATATTCTCCGCCCTCTCAAATTTCGTCCTGCTGTAGTGCGGGTTGCCCTTCGGTAGGAGCCAAAATCCAACGTTGACCGTATCTTTGACGATTGTATGTTCTCGGTAGCTCGGACGTGTTGGGCTGGCCAGGCCGTATCCTCGTCCGGCTCCGGATGCATCTCCTCTCCTCAGTATGCAGCCTGGGAGAGTGTTGATCGTTCCTTCGTCCGGGCTTCCCCGTCGTTGTTTCTCTAAAAGTAGCGGATATTAATACAACGATTACCTATGGATAGCGGCGGAGCGGGATCTCGATACGTGACCTTTCTTTGGAGTGGAGGCATCGGTCCGAGTCTCTCCTCTTCCTTTCTTCGGTAACTGCACCCTCCGGGATCTTGCTGTACATTACTTATTATCCGCTCGCTCAGATTGCCGCGCTCTGCTCGCTTAAAATTAATCTCAAACACAGAAATCTATACAAAGATATATCACGAGATCGGATAAGGGGCCCCCCTCAGGTGCGAAGAACGACCCTCCGTACGCTACCTCCCCCCGGCGGGGTCACTGTGACGGAGCGCAAAAGGCGTCACGTCACAGCGTTAACCGTTTATTAAATTCGTACCGTAACCGTTGGTAAATTCCTCCTTTTATCAATCGTGAGTGATTAAGTGCGCGAGTAAATTTGTAAAAGTGTCGAAAGTGATGAAAGAAAAAACTTCGCTTATTTGACGATGTGTCAGACTGCGTGTTGAAGAAATGACGTCTCGTCGACGACGATTATTATCGTGCAACACACTGGGCACTGCTATTTATCAGCAGTATGAAGAATCTCATTATTAAGGTAAGAATAAGTGAGTGAGTGAGTGAGTGAGAGAGTGAGAGAGAAAGAGGGAGAGAGAGAGAGAAAGAGAGAGAGTACGGTGCATGTGTGGATACGCGTGCATAAATACACCACACACACACACACACACACACACACACACACACACACACACACACACACACACACACACACACACACTGATTGTTACACTCATCGTGTGCAGCAATCAGCTGATCGCGTCGAGCGCCCCACATGATCGCCTGTATCGGACGGTGAGTTGCGCCGTCCCTGTCTATCTCTTGTACTCGTTCCGTAATTCGCAAACTATTTTATTTAATAATTTAAAAACTAAGCCTCGTAGACAATTTTGGTAAAGGGAAAATCGTCTTAGAATAGACTCGACAATTTATTTTTTTAAAGACAAGCGTTTGTTCTGAATCACCCTGTATACATAATTTTAGGACTTGTATACACATTCACATATACACATACAACTTACATGGTATTCAATTAATCGATAATGAATTAAAGGAATTATAATATATTTTTCGAAATTAGAATTCCCATTAAAATAAACCGAATAAAGGTAAAAAAAAGGATATGCTAAGTCATGAAAAATCCCAATTTGTATGTTGTGTGTGTGTGTGTGTGTGTGTATAATCAATAAGAAAAATGATTATCTCTAAAAAATAACTACAAAAATATAAATTTTTATAAGAAGCAATGAGATCCCACTGAAAAAACCTTACAAAGATAAAAAATAAAAAATTTTTACAAAAAACCATTGTATTGCTTTCGTATTGTTAGAAATGCTGGTATTTCTAGTATTATTATTTTATTTAGTATTGCAGGTTTTACTGCAATATTAAAAATATTTCTAATGTATTACTTTTTTTATATTGATAGTATTTATCTCTCATTGTCAGTATATTTTTCTAAAACATATTTATTAAAATTTATTTTGTTTATTTAGGCAATATACATTAATAGTATTAACAATTGAAAATAGTTTAATAAAAAATGTATCAATAAGATCAGTTAAAGAAACAAAATAACTTCATTACTTTTTCTATTTTATACATATAATAGATACAATACTCACACGCGCCAATTACAAATTAATTAATTATTTAATGAGATTTTTTTCAATTTTAAAGAAAATCATTAAACGTTATTAATTATTAAAAAATATATTTATAAAGATAAATATAAATATTTTGTTGGTAGACAAATTTTCTTAAAAAGAAATTATTCTGTTTATATTTTAAATCTTAATAATTTTGTAAAGTTTATAATGATATATATATAAATTAACAAAAAAGAAACAATATAAATTATCTACTCACACTTTTAAGATTTTTTTTGTATAACTTAGTAAGACTGATTCCAAATAGCACCGTACATCTTATGGACGTCCGTTTTACGTGCATTTTACTACCATACGTCCATGGACATAATAAGGTCATCCATGTACACGCACCGGCAGGAATGGTGTCCCGGTATGTATGCGTGGACTGTCGACGTCATACGCACACACGCGAAGCGCGCACGTACGCGAGCCAAGAATTTGTTCATTTTTTATCCTTTTATATAATTTAATTATTATTTAATTTAACAAAAATGAATGCCGATCTTTAGTGCACACGGTTAAGCCGCGCGGTATATAGCTGTCTCGCTCGCACTCTCTCGTTCGAGCGTCGGACACCTCTAACTCGGTATCACGTCTTATAGTGCTTTCTCTCTCGCTCTTGTGCCGTGCGCGAAGGACGCAACATCGGAATG
This sequence comes from Camponotus vicinus, assembly GCF_025532165.1. Lineage (NCBI taxonomy): Eukaryota > Metazoa > Arthropoda > Insecta > Hymenoptera > Formicidae > Camponotus > Camponotus vicinus. The sequence continues at coordinate 5,021,630 of NW_028141980.1, read as the reverse complement.
CCCCCCATTATTCTACCCCCACTTTCTTTCTCGCTGCCCGGCCCGCGTACATGCGCGCTTCTCTTGTGTGAGTGTGACGTCAGTGAGCGTCACACAAGCATACCGGGACACCATTCCTGCCGGTGCGTGTACATGGATTTATTTTGGACTTATTATTATTCATTTTTTGTAAAAAATTGTAAGGCATAGCGTTATTTTTCTGTCACATGAAAGGCATAGCCTTATTTTTCTGTTGTCGTGTTTATAAGATTATAATTGAGCTATCTCTTTTTTTATGGCGCAATACATATGCGTACGTAAATGCCACTATATACAGTCGGGCCATAGTATCACGTGCGCATGCGGCGCATGTATCACGCCATAAAGAAAAGACTGTTATGCACAAGTCTTGCGCGGATTGGTTGAGTGTGATCACGTGATCTGATTTGGCGGGCTCGTGCAGCGATGAACAGCGCGCACGAGCCTAAAAGTGAAAGCACATAAAATTGCATAGGCGCATAACCATAAGCATAAGGAAATTGATTGGTCCACAAATATATGCATAAGAAAATGAACCAATCAATTTTCTTATGCTTATGGTTATGCGCTCCTGCAATTTTATGTGCTTCCACCTTTATTCAGTCTTACTCTTGTACCGGCGGCTCTCCATATTGGAAACCTTACGTGGAAGACACGTGTTCTCTTTCTCGTTTGAGTGCTTTAATATTATAAAATCAGCCCATTTCTAGGTTATCCAAGTGATCTCAATCGTTGTACGGATACGAGAATTAAAAAATTTAAGTATACAGGGTGTAACTGAAAAAGAGCCCACGGAGCAAATAGCGTTATTCCTGATTAAAAATCGAATCGAAAAGTCCTATTTGTTCCGTGGGCGCTTTTTCAGTTACATCCTGTATATGTATAATTTGTATGTATTTAATAAATAATTTTAGCAAATATTTTCATAACCTAAAAAATTAGACCCTGCGCACACAATAGAAAAAAAATTAAGAATAGGAATAATTAAACATTAAGCATATTAAGTTTACTGCACAATACAAAAGTAGACAATAAATACGTACAGAAAATAAAAATATCCATATATCAACAGAAGCAAATATAGATATTAGAGGATAGCAATAAATATATTATGCTTCTATTGATAAATATTTTCTATTTTTTGTTCCTATTGCTTGTACTTTTGTATTGTACAGTAATTTTAATGCTTAATATTTATTCCTATGCCTAATATTTTTTCTATTGTACGCAGGGCCTTAGTATTTCATTTATATATGACACGATACATTATTTTTGTTATCAGGCAAGAATATAAACGTACAATATTTATTTATATTTACTTATCGCAATTATAATTTCTTTAAAAAATAAGATGTATCATTATTTTGTTATGAAATATGGTTCTATTTTGATATTGAGAATCTGCTTTAAAATAGTTAGCTGCGTATGTTCATAAAAGATATACTATGTTTGAAATTAATTTATATTTTTAGATGATATTTTTAATAAACTAACGAACGTACAATATTCCATGCATAAGACATATTTCAGATTTTTACATATTGTGTGTATACTATCTTAATCATATATTTGACTTAAGCGCATTGACTCAAAATATCTAAAATATGTATATTTAAAATGTATTATAAACTCATTCTTATTTTATACATTCCTTAGAATAATGCTTTTAAATCTATAAATTAAAACATTTTTTATTTTATACAGCTCTGGAAAACCACACTGTGATTAAAGGTTAAAGGTAACGCTGCTAGATAAAGGTCGCACGTAAGACTGCACTGGTACTCTAGGAACTGTAGCACTAGGAACTCTTGGAAAATAAGTGAGTATGCCTAAAATTACAAGCAAATATTACAGGCGAGCAAAAGCTAATACAGATTCTTTGATAAATTCAATTGAATCTGATCAAGCTTTTGCTCAATGTTTAAATAATGATTTGATAAGAAACGATAACGATATGAATATTAATGAACAATTAACTTACATTGATTTGGATCATAATAATTTAAATAATATTGAATTTGATAATAATATTTTAGAAAATTTAGACAATTCAGATAGTGATACATCTAATAATGATAGTGATACATCTAATAATGATTTTATTAATGAAAATACTTTAAATAATAAATCAATTAGTAGTTATCATCATAATCTTAATAATAAATGTTCATTACAATCACAACTTGCCACTTGGGCTTTGAAAAATAAAATTACTCATGTTGCGCTTAATGAATTATTAGCTATTTTAAAATCAAAACATGATGAACTACCTTCAGATGCTCGCGCATTAATGAAAACTCCTAGAAAAAATACATTAAAAATTATTGAACCAGGACATTATTATCATTTTGGTTTAAATAATTGTATTCAAAAATTATGTTCATTTGTATCTTTAAATAATTTACAACAAATAGAAGTTTACATAAATATTGACGATTTACCACTTTTTAAAAGTTCGAATCAGCAATTGTGGCCAATATTATGTAGTTTAGTTGAAAATCGTAATAAAGTAGGTATTGTAGGTATATATCACGGGAAAAAAAAGCCGGACGATGCAAATGTATTTTTAAGAGATTTTATCGCCGAAGTTATCGATTTATCATCGCACGATATCATAATAGATAGAGAGAATGAAAGATTTAATTATTCCTTTAAAATTAAAGGTTTTATTTGCGATACTCCTGCTAAAGCGTTTATTAAATTTACGAAGGGTTATAACAGTTATTATTCATGTACAAAATGTGTTATAGAAGGCGATTATATTAACAGTAGAGTTTGTTTCTCGAATTTAAATAAATTCCTCGATAGAACCGATTTCGATTTTAGATCTAAATCTCAAGAAGAACACCACATAAATTTAAAAACGTCAGATCTTGAATTACTAAAATATTTAGATATGATTAGTGATTTTCCTGTAGAGCCGATGCACTTAATTGATCTAGGCGTTACAAAAACTTTAGTGAATATGTGGTGTACTGGTAAACCATCAATAAAATTATCTTATGCACAAGTTTTACAATTTTCTCATTTGTTAATAAATCAAATTAAAAATATCCCGTTAGAATTTAATCGTAAACCAAGATCATTAGAAGAAAGTAAAACATGGAAAGCTACAGAATTCAGACAATTTTTATTATACACAGGTCCTATGGTTTTAAAATCTGTACTTAATCGTGATAAGTATCTTAATTTTATGTCTTTAAATGTAGCTGTCACTATTTTATCATCTCATCCTCATCATGTTAGATATTTAGATTACGCTAATTCTCTTTTTAATTATTTCATAAAAACTTATATAATTTTGTATGGCAAAGATAATTGTTCAATTAATATTCATAATTTATTACATTTATGTGATGATGTAAAAGAGTTTGGAATTTTACAAGAGTGCAGTGCCTATCCCTTCGAAAATGATATGTAAAAGATAAAAGGATACATTAGACAAAAAGATAAAGCAATACAACAAATAATTAATCGTATACACGAAGAAAATATTATGGAATTAAATGAAGAAAATAATTTGAATTTGAAACCTAAATTATTAAATAAACATGATAACGGACCTTTGGATCAATTTTTGTATACTAGTCAATAGCAAAAAATAGTGTTTTGTAATTTCACTTTAAAAATAAAAGAACCAGATAATTGTAGTTTAAATAATGGTGACATTGTTTTAATTAAAAATATTGCTAGTGACAATAAAAATATAGTAATAATTGGAAATAAATATAAATCAAAAACAGATTTTTATAATGAACCATGTAAGTCTTTTGATTTAGGTATATATTTAGTAGAAAACGTTGTTAGTGATCTTCAAAGTTGGAACATAAATGAAATATCGCATAAATGTATAAAATTACATTTCCAAGATAAATGTGTTATTTTTCCCTTGCTTCATTCGGTTTAATCAAATTTTATAGATTTTAATAATTTTATTTTTATATATTAATCATTTTTAATTTAGAATTTTTAATTTAGAATTTTTTAAATGTCGATTATATTTTACAATTAAAATAAAAATAAATCATTGTTTTCTTAAATCTTAAATTTATTGACTTCTTAGTATTTAAAACAATGATGAATAATGTTTACAAGAATATTATTATAATATAAAAGTATTATTCTGAGAATAAATATTTGAAAATTAAATAAATTTTATATATATCTTAAAATTAAATAAATTTTATAAAACAAAAAATCGAGTCCCCCTATGTTAACGATTTGACTCCGAATACTAATAATATGTATGTATTAATAATAATGTGTATTCAAATAATATTTGAAATTATTGATTTGAAGTTGCGTACACAAATTGTTAATAATTTGTAGAAATGGTGAAGACATGGACTATTGTAATCTTCACAGAAGAAGATTCTGTGGAAACAGTACCATCTAATTGGATAATAGACGGTAAATGCTACTGGCCGTCACTTACATTGGAGAAGTTGACAGCCGCGGTAAAAAATCATACCAGACCGGATTGTTCATGGCCCTTATATCCTGTCAGGCTAATACGTAATGGAACTTTCAGTAAATATACCACTTATTGCATTTTGATGTATTAATTGACGAAAATCTGTTTATTGCATTGTCATAATGTTATACTTATTTTGTTCTAGACAATTATACCGTAGCAAAGAAAAAATGCGAAATATTCCTCGGACGTAAATTCGGACAAGTCCTTTGGAAGTAAAAGAAGAGTGATGAAAAAAACATATGGCTCTTCATTTGAAGAGAACAATCTATCGTCATCAGACGATAATAATAATGTGCTAAATAAATTGCCTCCACGTTTAACAAATGGTTTGTATGCATTTTTTATATTTAATAACATATTTATATTTCGTGTTTGTAAAAAGAGTATATTCTATATTACATTACTAACTGGTTTTTTAAAATTAAGTCTACTTTTTAAAGTGTTTTTTAAGATCAGATAATTATTCAATATTTTTATTACATTTTCCAAAAAAGCAAGTTATAGATAAATGCTTGTATTATTATATTATGCGAATTATCTTGCATACATACCAATGATTTAAGAGCATATGTACTAAGACAGATAGGAAATTAATAATCTAATTTAAAAATTAATAATCTAATTTAATAAATTATTAGTACATACGTTTTTTAAATCATTATTGAGTATGCAAAATAACTCACATAATACAGTATCACATGCATTTATCTATAACTTGGTTTGTTGAACAATTGTGTTAAAAAAATATAATTCTCTCTATCATAAGAAAAAGTATTAAATTTCCTGAGAAATAAAAACTATATTTATTTAAAATTTAAATAATAAAATACTATAAAAAAGTGTTACAAGTCCTAAAAATTTACCTTTTTAAAAAAAAGTTTTTAGGGATAAAATAGAATAGTAGCAAATAATTTATGAATTCAAAAAACACATTCAACCATTTGGTCCTTAATCGTCTTTTCTTCCAGATACCAGTACTTTTACAAAAACAATTACAAAAATAAACTTAAAGAAAAGAATGATGAAGCTAACTTTGATAGATTACGAAATGAGAAACAAGGGAATTTATTACAATCTAATGGTAAATTGTTTTTCATACTATAGAATTATTAATCACAACTTTTTACAAAATGTAAAAGCTTATAACGTATTTTTTACATATTTTGTAAATAATAACGAATCTCTGACTGACAACGACCAAGTGGAAACATTTATGACAGAATGTTGTCCAGTACATTTAAATACAAGTGTGGTATGTATATGTTACTTACAATTGCCGAATTCGCCCATTGCCTGAATTTTTTAACTACGACGTGGTGTGAATAAGCTTAAATGTGCACAATGCGTTCTGGATATTTATTTTGGCCACAACACGTTGTGTTTTACAACGCTCAATAGCCGAAATAAATACCCCCAGAATGCGTTGTGGACATTTAAGCTTACCTCGCATCGCATTGGTTAAAAAATTAAGACAATGAGCAAATTTAGTGATTGCAAGTAACATCCCAGATAGCCAAATCTGTTAGAACAGATTTTCATCAAATGCCCATTACACATTTTAAAGGCAGAAAGATTACAGTTTGTATAAAGGAACTAATATATTCGATTATGTTGCCAACATGTTAGCAGAAATACAACAAAATCTGTTCACATAACTGAATAACAAAAGATTGTCAATAGAAACCGAGCAGAACTTGTTGATATAATTGACGTCAGATTGATGGCAGGATCTGTGCGATGCAATTTGACAATAGATTGTCGGCAGAAACCGAGCAGGATCTGTGCAATGAAATTTGATGTCAAATTATCGGCAGAAATCGAGTAAAGCCTGCAGATATAACTGACGGCAGATTGATGGCAGAAAAACAGGAGGCCTCTGTGAGGCGCAATTTGATAGCAAATTGATAATAAAAATCGAGCAGGATCTGCGCACACAATCTCTGATAGAAGATTTTTTCTTTTTTAATGATGCACATAATGCAATCTGTCTAATTTGACATTCAGCAGTAGTTTTGTTCAGAGTTAGTAAGAGGGCGAGCATGGTATGAGTCCAATGACTCATCCATTACATATTAAACTTCTAATCATCGATTAGATCTTGAGGTGCCTTTCTTTTCAATCTGTGGAATATTTTCTTGGGGTTCATTAGTTGTGCGTAGGCATTAGGATGAGCCTGTATGCGAGTTTTATAAGCTTTAGTTCTAGTTTTAACTTCTTCTTTGACAGTGGGAATGTTAAGGTCGTGATGGAGTTTATTGTTGGTTATGTACCAAGGTGAGTATTGGTGATTATTCGAAGTATATTTGATTGGAAACGTTGCAAAATCTCGATGTTCGAGTTGGCAGTTGTATCCCACAGTTGCACTCCATAGGACCAGATAGGCTTAATAGTGCACTTATAAAACAGTAATTTGTTCTCAAGAGAGAATTGTGAATTCCTCTGTATATTATTAAGATGCACAATTGGGCAAGTTTCTCGTCTGGTGGTAAACGTCACGTGCCCAGATTTTGATTCGTTTGCTTTAATCCGCCAATCTTTTAGCCATTTTGATATGTTGTTGAGGCTTCTTTGTAGTTTAGCAGAAGCCTCAGCTGGGTTTGCATCTATAGCCAAGACCGCAGTATCATCCGCAAAATTTCCCGTAGTCACGCTTTCGGTAATAGGGAGGTCGAATGTGTAAATGAGATAAAGGATTGGGCCCAAAACACTACCCTGTGGGACTCCAGCTAGGATTTCGTAGAGCTTGGAAGTTTCCTCTTTCTGCTTAACAAAAAAGCTATGGTTGCTAAGATAAGATTTAATAAAATTGTAATAATTTATTGGGAGCATACTTTTAATCTTGAATAAAAGGCCTTCGTGCCAGACTCGGTCAAAGGCTTGCGATATATCAAGAAACACTGTAGAGCAATACTTTTTTTGTTCAAAGGTTGCGTTTATTTATTCTACCAGTCTGTGGATTTGCTCAGTTGTGCTGTGCCTTTGCCTAAAGCCAAATTGGTGGTTTGGAATCATCTGGTTTTCCTCTATTATCGGCATGAGCCTTTTTAAAAAGAGTATTTCCAACACTTTGGAAGGGATTGGAAGGAGGCTTATTGGACGGTATGATTTAGTGTCTTCAGGGCATTTCCCAGGTTTGAGGACCATGATCATCTGAGCCACTTTCCACTGCTGAGGGACAAAACCTCTTCTTGTTATTGCGTTGAACAGTTGAGTGAGATAGGAGATACCTTCTTTAGGGAGTTCCTTCAAAATTTTAACGGTGATCAGGTCGTATCCTAGTGCTTTACGTAGGTTTAATTCTTTTATTGCTTGGATTACTTCGTTTTTTGTAAACTTTCTGATAGGTAAGTTCAGTTGATGAATTTGGTTCAGGAAATCAGTCACTTCCTCTATTTTGTTAGAGTTACCTTGAGAGGGATTGGGAGCAAAGACTTCTTGTAGATGTGCTGCAAATGTGGCGGCTTTTTCACTGTTGCTTTTCGCTTATGTGCCATTTTTTTCCTGATAGGTGGTTGTGTAAGTATAGGTCGCTTAAGTTTCTTTGTAACTTTCCATAAAGAATAGGCTGTCGCGTTTAAGCTTCCGAGGTATGATTGAATCCCCAGATTTTTATAGTTGCGTAATAATTGTTTAAGCTTTGTTGTGATTAAGTTGAATCGTAACTTATCGATGGGAAATCTGGTTTGCTGCCATCGCTTCCTTGCTTTCCGTTTTTCTGCTATCATTTCTCATATTGTTTGGGAGTATTCAGGTATTATGTCATTTGAATACGAGTTAAACGGAGTAGAGTTCCAGGCTGATTTTTGCACACAGTAGTTGAAGTGTTCCACTGCTTCAATAATGTTTTCATCAGTCTTCAATGATAGTTTGGTGTTTAAAGAGGAAGATACTAATTGTCTAAAAAAGTCAGTTTTATGATTATGGAGCTTACATGGTTTGTCTGCACTGACAATTTTTCTGTTGAGAGTGACTATAACCGGCAAGTGATCCGATGAAAGGTCTAGGCTGGATGAACAATTAATAGACGAATCCGCGATTCCTTTTGATAGGCAAAAGTTTATTAAGTCAGGAATTTTTTTGCTGTCAGTAGACCAATAAGTCGGCTCCCAGGATGATATGATATTGAGTTTCATAGACTGAATGGCAAAAGTTGGCGTCCCTTAAGGTTAATTAGACGTGAGCCCCAGTGAGTATGTTTGGCGTTATAGTCGCCTCCAGCTAGGAATCTGGGACCCAAAGAGTTGAAGAAAGTTTCATAGTCTTCCTTATATACAGGGAGTCATGGAAATTTTAGCCCATACGAAGTAAGGAGGTAGATTGGCTCAAATTAAGAAGGAAGGACTTGTACTGTTTTGTGATATTCGCAATAATTAACGAAAAATTAAATAAAGAATATCGGCCAATCTGCGTGAGTAGAAGCGCGCGGTGACGAGATTCGTCCCACTGTAATCCTATACTAGGCGCGCGGCGAAGTGATGGGCGGATCGCTCTCCGAGACATGATGGTGGCGTGCGATATATCACAATACCGCGCCGAAAAATGACCCGTCCTTTTAGTGGCGAGAAAATGATGCGCTATCATTTCCACACCACCTTGCGGTAGATAGCATGGTGCGCTTCTTTTATAGTGGTTTCCCCCATAGGCCTATTCCACTCTCAATTTAAATATTTGTGAAAATTGTTCAAAATTTTACTGTACGCTGAATGTATCGTAAATGTAAAAAATTGATGATGACAGTACCTTCACAAAAATTGATCCGTGGTTGAAAATCCCTCGATAAAATGTGTTGCACACGTTGGTAATGATACGGACGTAATCCATTACACGTAAAGCGTGATGTACTGCGTATCGCGAAAAACCAAATTCGTGTGCCACATGACGCACGCTAGTTCCAGGATTTTCATAAAATGCTTCCAGAATCCTTTCTTCATCTCGTACACGAAGACGCACTGCTGGACCGGTTATCCCGATATTATGCACGACACCCAGTTTCACATAATTATTGCACAACACGTAATATTGTACGTCCACTTGGTTTTCGTGCACGCCCGGGAAATCATTCCACGTAAATTGCGCCCGCGCGATAAGTATTTTCTCCGACTAGCCCGTATGCCACAATCATATCCGTATATTCCTGCAGAGTACACTTCATTTTCACTGTTAATTTACTACGCGAACACATGATTTTTACTAAAACTGTCTCAGCTGTCGCAGGCTGTTGCCAGAGTGCATACGCCAGCAGCATGCAACTACAGCTGAGCGGAGATGTGAGTGTAATCATAATGCGCAGGCGCCGAGCTCACACGTACGCTTACACTCGCATGTCCGCTCAGCTGTAGTTGCGTGCTGCTGGCGTATGCACTCTGGCAACAGCCTGCGAGAGCTTAGACGGTTTTAGTAAAAATCTTGTGTTCGCGTAGTAAATTAATAATGAAAATGAAGTGTATTCTGCAGGAATATACGGGCTAGCGGGAGAAAATACTTATCGCGCGGCCGTAATTTACGTGGAATGATTTTCCGGGCGTGCACGAGAGCCAAGTGAACGTACAGTTTTACGAGCTGTGCAATAATTATGTGAAACTGGGTATCGTGCATAATATCGAGATAACCGGTCCAGCAGTGCGTCTTCGTGTACGAGATGAAGAAAGGATTCCTGAAGGATTTTATGAAAATCCTGGAACTAGCGTGCGTCGTGTGGCACATGAATTTGGTTTTTCGCGATACGCGGTACATCACGCTTTACGTGTAACGGATTACGCTCGTATCATTACCAACGTGTGCAACACATTTTATCAAGGGATTTTCAACCACGGATCAATTTTTGTGAAGGTACTGTCATCATCAATTTTTTACATTTACGATACATTCAGCGTACAGTAAAATTTTGAACAATTTTCATAAATATTTAAATTGAGAGTGGAATAGGCCTATGGGGGAAATCACTATAAAAGAAGCGCACCATGCTATCTACCGCAAGGTGGTGTGGAAATGATAACGCATCATTTTCTCGCCACTAAAAAGACGGGTCATTTTTCGGCGCGGTATTGCGATATATCGCTCGCCACCATCATGTCTCGGAGAGCGATCCGCCCATCGCTTCGCCGCGCGCCTAGTATAGGATTACAGTGGGACTCTCGTCGCCGCGCGCTTCTACTCACGCAGATTGGCCGATATTCTTTATTTAATTTTTCGTTAATTATTGCGAATATTACAAAACAGTACAAGTCCTTCCTTCTTAATTTGAGCCAATCTACCTCCTTACTTCGTATGGGCTAAAATTTCCATGACTCCCTGTGTTCGCGAGCGAATCCGACAGTGCGTTGATAGGACCGGAAGGTCGTAAAGCGAAAAAAGTGCGCCTCGTTCACACAAAAGACTGACGTTTATTGGAGTCAAAATTAAAAGACAAGTGTTTAGTGCAGTGATTTCGATTAGCGAAACAGCGGTGTAACAAAGTGAGCGCGGTTTCGCGAGCGGTATCGCGAGCGGTGTAGAGACACAAGAGCGAGAAAAATGCGTTGTCCAAAGTCGTAAGCGGTCGTGTAATGCGGTTGATCAGCGGTTTGATACAGAGATTGCGGAAAGTCCAAGAGAATAAGCGGTCGTTATAAGCGGTTTTTATTATGCGGAGCGGTTTTAACTAAGCGGTTTGACAAAAAGTGCGAGACTTCGGCTTGCTCGCGTGCGGTGCCCGTTATAAGGCGAGCGGAATTTTGGGCCCGTTGCGACGTGGCCCAATAATTTTAATTATTTAGCGGTGACCTCATGGCGCTGCGTATAATTGGCCGCCGATGAGGTCTGACGTTGGCTTTTTCGCGGTTGCCATGCGCGCAGTCTTTTTGGAACAGCTGATTGGCAATCAGCTGATCGTGACGTATGGGCGCGCATGCCCGTACGTCACGCTGATTTTGGTCGACGGTTGAGATTATTATTGTCAGTGTTTATGACACGCGTTTCTTATGTCCCAAAAAAATTGAAAATAACTCGAACGATCGAGTTTTTCTGGCGATTAGAGGTCTCGAGAAGTTTCTCGAAGCCCGTTGATTTTGAACTTTCGAGTCGTAAAACATCATTCGAAATGTATATAATATATTTAAGAATTTTAATTCGGAATGAATTTTACGATTTTCGAACATCCCGCCCGCCTCGTCAGTACGTGACGAAATTTGCGAGTGTGTTCATGCGCGGGTAGGTGTCGCGAACGGTCCGATTGACGAGTTATTGATAGCGATCATGAATGGAATGCGTGACGTAGTACAAAGACACGTGTGGCTCAGTTTATTTGAGTCTTTCGCGAGAATAGTGTCGTGTGACAGTAGTGAGAAAATGTACAGTGAATTTGAGAATAATCTCGCGAGTGCAGTGAAATGTGAACGTGATCGTGAAATTGTGACGCTGGAGAGAGAACAGAAAAAGAAAAAAGAGACTGATAACGCGGCTCGCGGATCGCGCATAATATCGAATGTGCCTTAATATAATTACATGTGATTAAGCGCGTACGATTCCCGGAATTATGATACCGTGAAACATAATGTGAGTGAATCGTACAATGTGGATGAGACATGAAAGAAAGTTCGGGTTTCGTAAGAGCTCACGAATCCGAGTGCGTTGGAGATGCTGCGGTGTCGGTTCCTGGCAAGAGGATGATTTTCGCGAGTGGTCGGACGAGCTCTGAGGATGCTGTGCGCACGGTGACCACGCGAGTCACGCCGTCGTCCCCGGGGTGCAGGCGTGTTATTCGGGCGAGCGGCCACCGTGTTGGAGGTGTCGATTCCGACCGCAGTAGGCACAGGTCGCCAACGTTGGGGCCGGTCTGGTTCCGTTGCCACTTTGATCTGCAGGCCAGCGTCTGTAGATACTCGCGCGACCACCGATCCCAAAAGTGGTCGCGCATTTTTTGGAGGAGTTGCCACCGTGATAGCGCGTTATCCTTCTCGGTAGCAAGCGACGGCTCCGGAACGGCCAATAGAGGAGCTCCGATGATGAAGTGACCGGGTGTTAATGCCGTCAAGTCGTCCGGATCGTCGGTCTGCGGCTGAAGCGGGCGCGAATTGAGGCACGCCTCCACCTGTGCGAGGAGAGTCGTCATCTCCTCGAAGGTGAGCGTTGCCTCGCCGATAACCCTTCGAAGGTGGTGCTTCGTTGACTTGACGGCTGCCTCCCAAAGCCCGCCAAAGTGAGGAGCTGCGGGCGGGTTAAACCGCCACCTAATGCCGTCTGAAGCTGCTGCCTGCGCGATGCGACGGCCGTCGGTAGTTGAGGCGCGGAACATCTCCCGGAGTTCTCGGCTTGCTCCGATGAAGTTGGTCCCGCAGTCCGAGAACACCTCGTGACAGAGACTTCGCCTGGACACGAAGCGACGGAAGGCAGCCAGGAACGCCTCAGCCGTGTAGTCGGAGACGACCTCGAGGTGAACAGCCTTGGAACTAAGACAAACAAATGAACAGAGATGAAGCCTTTGTTTGCTCGATGGCCGCGCCCCTTGCTGGTCCGGATGAGGATCGGACCGGCGTAGTCGACTCCGGTACGCAAAAATGGACGCGCCGGAGTCACTCGCTCCTGGGGGAGGTTGCCCATCAGTGGCTGCGGTGCGGTGGCTCGCCATCGGGTGCACGTGACGCATCGATGGATGGACTTCTTGACGATGGCTCGACCTCGCGGGATCCAAAACCGTTGGCACAGTAGGGTGAGCTGCACTCCTCCATGTAGAGTCCTACGATGGCAGGAGTCCACCAGGAGCCCAGCCATCCAGGAGTCCGGCGGAATGATGATTGGGTGCCGTTCATCGTGAGACAGGATGGCGTGTTTGAGACGGCCTCCGACTCGCATTGTGCCGCTGTCGTCCAGATAGGGGCTCAGCTTGGTGAGCGGATTCCGTGGTGGCAAAGCACGTCCTCTGCTCAGTGATGAGACCTCGGTTGTGTAGTGCAGTGCCTGCGAAGTTCGAGCCCATCGTAAAAGTGCGTCTTCGATTTCGCGTGGCTCCAGAGTTTGTGCGACGTCTGTGACGTTGTGCATTTTCCGTGCGATTTTGCGCCAACGAAGACACCAGGCCGTCACCCTGAGTAGCCGGTGCAAGGACGAGAAACGGAGAATGAGTTCTGGCTCGGTGATGGCCTTGACGGAGGTATTGAGCGAGCCGGCGGCTCGTTGCTCCGGCACCTCCAAGTTTGGCAAGACGCAGTCGTCGCTCGGCCAAAGTGCCTTGTCACTCCGCAGCCAGGATGGTCCGGTCCACCAGAGCGGATGGCCGATCAAGTCACCCGGTTGGGTTCCTCGGGAGGCGCAGTCGGCCGGATTGTCCTTTCCCGGCACATGCCGCCATCGAGCGTCGGGCAGTTGGACCTGGATCTGTGACACCCTGTTGGCCACGTAGGTCTTCCAGCGGGAGGCATGCCCCTGGATCCAGCTCAGCGCTACCCTGGAGTCAGACCACAGGAAGATTGGCGCTGTGGGCAAACCCAGGAGAGTGCGCGTGTGAGCAGTGAGATTCGTCAGGAGGGTGGCCGCGCACAACTCGAGTCGAGGCAAGGACACCGGCTTCACGGGGGCGACCTTGCCTTTGGCAGCCAGCAGGTGAACTGCGGTGTGCCATTCGGTGGCGGAGCGGAGGTACACCACCGCGGCGTATCCTCGCTCCGAGGCGTCGGAGACGACCTAACCAGCGAGATACCCTGATCTCGTTCAGGCGCGGAAGATCAGAGAGGAGGTTCTTCCAGGACAGGGCGTCTGCCGACGGAAGAGGAGCGTCCCAATCCAGCTTCTTCAGCCAGGCGGACTGGATCAAAATTTTAGCTCGCATTGTGACCGGAGTGAGCCACCCTAGAGGATCAAACAGTCGTGCGGTCTCGGACAGAACGCGTCTTTTTGTGAACTCGGTGAAGTGACGTGCTTGCACCGAGAAAGTGAAGTGATCACTGGCCGGGTGCCAGTGGAGGCCCAGTGTAGCGTGGCTTTCGTGGGACCACGAGTGCGGTGAGCTGGTGATCCAGTGTTCTGGTGGGACTCCAGACAGGATACCGAGGTTGTTGGCCCCCCACTTCCTGAGCGGAAACCCGCCCGCCGTGCAAAGACCGCGTAGCTCCCGCTGCAACGTGGTGGCCTCCGAGATGGTGCTTGCTCCGGTGACGACGTCGTCCACGTAAGTATCGCGGCGTAGTGCTACCGCTCCGCGCGGAAATTGCGAACCCTCGTCGTCAGCGAGCTGGTGTAGGGTCCGTATGGCGAGAAATGGCGCGCACGTCAAGCCATACGTGACCGTTCGTAGGCGGTACTCGCGGACGTCGTCGGTGACTCGGTGCCGCCAGAGTATCCGCTGGTGGTCGCGGTCCTCCTGATGGATAAGGATTTGGCGGTACATCTTTTCGATGTCCGTCACAAAGACATAGCGGTGCCAACGCCAACGAAGGAGCACGTCGGCGAGGACTGGCAGGAGGTTGGCGCCCGTCAACAAGTTGACGTTGAGGGACACGCCCGAGATCGAGAGCTGCGAGCCGTTGAAGACGACCCTGAGCTTCGTTGATGTGCTCGTTTCCCGCAGCACTCCGTGATGCGGTAAGTAGCACTTAGCGGTGTTTTCTTGTTCGGATGAGGTGTTTACGACTTCCATATGTTGCAGGTCTTCATACTCCTGCATGAAGCCGCGGTAAAGATCGCCGAATCGAGCGTCCTTTGAGCAGCGGCGCTCCATGGTGTGGAGCAGACGTTCGGCTGGCTTGCGGGTCTCAGTGAGAGAGGGCGGTGCTCCAGTGAACGGCAGCCTAACAACGTACCGTCCGGTGTTGGTGCGTGTGTGCTTGCGGGTGAAGAGGTCTTCGCACCTCTTCTCTTCGGCGGTGAGAGCGACGGGAGCGGCGGTCTCTCTTTCTTGCTCCCAAAACAGCTGCACCAGGTCGTTCAACTCGTGGTCGATGGAGCACTGGTGCGAGGTATGGCTGCTCTGGAGCGTGGCCTTGTGACCTCCAGACAAGATCCAGCCGAGCGAGGTCCGCTGAGCGATGGGCTCGTCCTTGCGTCCCTTGCGGAGCCCATCTTGAAGTACGGCGGAGTATACGTCTGCGCCGAGCAGTATTTCTATCGGATCTCGATCGAGATACTGCGGATCCGCCAGGGAAAAGCCGCGAATGTGTGGCCAAGTGAAGCTGCTTCGCAAGATGGGTCCTTGGTACGACGAGAGGCGCGGAAGAACGTACGCTAGTACCTGAAGGGTTGCTCCGGTCACCCCAGAGGAGAGGCTCAAGGATAACTTTCCACGAGTTGCTCCGGATGCTCCTCCAATGCCGGCGACGGACATTGAAGAGTGACTTCGCGGCAGACGCAAGCGTTGCGCCAGAGCTTCTGAGACCAGGGAAACTTCTGACCCCTGGTCGATCAGCGCACGGACGGCGTGAGGTCTTCCCAAGTGGTCCGTGATGTTGACGCGTGCGGTGGCGAGAAGGATCGCCTTGCGATCCGATGCGAGTCGCGTGGTGGACAAAGAACTCGCTCCGTCGGATTGTGCGTACGCGTCGTGAAGTAAAGTGTGGTGTCGTGACTTGCACGTGAAGCAAGTTTTCACGGATTGGCATTTGGCTAGGAAGTGATTG
Organism: Camponotus vicinus; assembly: GCF_025532165.1. Taxonomy (NCBI): domain Eukaryota; kingdom Metazoa; phylum Arthropoda; class Insecta; order Hymenoptera; family Formicidae; genus Camponotus; species Camponotus vicinus. The sequence continues at coordinate 5,005,550 of NW_028141980.1, read as the reverse complement.
CCGAGACAGTTGAAGCACAGTTTGTTTGCTTCCACGAAGTTCTTTCTGTCGCTCGCGGTTTTCGACTTGAATTCCGTGCATTGCATAAGGGAGTGCTTGCCCTTGCATGCTGCGCACGTCGAGGAGTCGGATGTGCGCTTCACGAAATGCGATTTCGCGGATTTGGAAGTTCCTCCGGATTTCGCAACGGAGTTCGGATGCACGGCGTTGAGTGTGAGGATCTGCTCGGACATGAAACCCAACAGGACGGCATTACTCGGCGGATCGACGGAACCGCGTATGGAGGACTCCCATTCCATCCGAGTTTGCGGATCGAATCGATCGACGAGCAGGTGATTGAAAAGGTCCATCCCGTGCGTGGCAATGGGCCTATCGATGCTCTCCTGAGCGTTGATGGCAGTCGTGGCGGCGTTATAGAGGCGACTTAGCTCGTCGGCGGTTGCGGCTTTCATTTTTGGCACGGCGGTATAAGCGGCGAAGTTAGCGCGAATGAGTTCCCGTTTGTTCTCGTAATGCGAGCTCAGAATCGTCCACGCCCGCTCATAATTGCCCCCGACAATCGGTAATGACCGGATTAATTTTTCCGCAGGACCTTGTAAGCTGGTACGGAGGTAGTGGAGCTTTTCCACGTCAGAGATAGACGGATTGTCTCCTATAATGGACAGGAAGATGTCGCGAAACGCTGGCCAGTCTCCGTACGCGCCAGAGAACGTCTGGAGCTTTATCCGCGGCAACGATGTCTTGAGCGCGTGCTCCTGGTAAGCCTCGGTCTTCGGCACGCTGGGCGGCTCGCTTTTGAGTTTGTTCGCGTACCCGACTAACGTGCTCCGCTGTGTCACGTAAGTTGATTCCGCAATGTCAATAAAATCAGCTTTTGCGTACTCACTGTCGAGATATTTCTCTTTCAGCGCAGTCCTGATGAGTTCATGCTGAGCCTCGAACTTGTTCCACAGCGTCTCGAGGAGGTGGAGGCGAGCTTGGATGGCTTCGGCGGTGATGTTTGAGACGCCCATCTTGCGCAGATTGTCCACGGAGCGAGACATTCGCCCGTGGACATCATTCTGCGCCTCCAGCAACGCCTTCAAATCGGCACTCATCTTCACTAATTGTCTTTCTGTTCAGGTTCGCGCACTGGACGACACACGTGAATTTCACCCACGAACTGCGGAAGCGGATGTTAATCCGGCTCGAAGGACCAGAAATGTTCGCGAGCGAATCCGACAGTGCGTTGATAGGACCGGAAGGTCGTAAAGCGAAAAAAGTGCGCCTCGTTCACACAAAAGACTGACGTTTATTGGAGTCAAAATTAAAAGACAAGTGTTTAGTGCAGTGATTTCGATTAGCGAAACAGCGGTGTAACAAAGTGAGCGCGGTTTCGCGAGCGGTATCGCGAGCGGTGTAGAGACACAAGAGCGAGAAAAATGCGTTGTCCAAAGTCGTAAGCGGTCGTGTAATGCGGTTGATCAGCGGTTTGATACAGAGATTGCGGAAAGTCCAAGAGAATAAGCGGTCGTTATAAGCGGTTTTTACTATGCGGAGCGGTTTTAACTAAGCGGTTTGACAAAAAGTGCGAGACTTCGGCTTGCTCGCGTGCGGTGCCCGTTATAAGGCGAGCGGAATTTTGGGCCCGTTGCGACGTGGCCCAATAATTTTAATTATTTAGCGGTGACCTCATGGCGCTGCGTATAATTGGCCGCCGATGAGGTCTGACGTTGGCTTTTTCGCGGTTGCCATGCGCGCAGTCTTTTTGGAACAGCTGATTGGCAATCAGCTGATCGTGACGTATGGGCGCGCATGCCCGTACGTCACGCTGATTTTGGTCGACGGTTGAGATTATTATTGTCAGTGTTTATGACACGCGTTTCTTATGTCCCAAAAAAATTGAAAATAACTCGAACGATCGAGTTTTTCTGGCGATTAGAGGTCTCGAGAAGTTTCTCGAAGCCCGTTGATTTTGAACTTTCGAGTCGTAAAACATCATTCGAAATGTATATAATATATTTAAGAATTTTAATTCGGAATGAATTTTACGATTTTCGAACACCCTGTATATTGTGTCTGGGTGGACTATATATGGCCGATATTAGGAACGGTCCCTTCCAGTCTTCGATGACAACATTAGTAGCTTGTATTTCGTTAGAGCGATAATGTTCCTCCTCATAATGTTTGATGTTGTGTTTAATTAAAATAGCAGATCCATGTGCGGTACCATCAGGATGAGTTGTGTGATAAAATCTGTATTTTGGAATATTAAAGTAACTTTTGCTTGTGAAATGTGTTTCAGATATTAATAAGATGTCAATCTGTTGTATCTCCAAAAAGGATTTAACTTCTAATGTGTGTTACGAGAGCCCATTGGCATTCCATAGCGCTATTTTTAGGGTGTCGAATTTTGTACTATTTTTGACATGAGAGTAGTGAAAAGATTCGTCATAGTCATCATCTGCTGCATCATTTGTTGGAGCATACCCAATAATTCCTGTATGTCATTAGTATTATTGGCAGATTGAGATGCTATGGTCGCTTGAGGGAATATGTTTGCATTAAACTGTTCCTTTCCTGCCATCGCTTGCGCATAGTTAGTTTCGGGGTGAGTAAGCTGGCAAGTTGCTGGAGTTTCAATGACTAGATTTTCCGTCTTGGCAGTCATAACTTGCTTTTTCCTCATAGTGGGGAATCTAGTTTTATACAGGTTTTGATAAACTATACAGCCTTTATAGTTGGCTGGGTGATTCCCCGCACATAGTGTGCATTTAACGTCATCTGACCTGACTTTCCTCGCACAGCTAACAGAAGTGTGATCTCCAGCGCATTTAATGTATTTGGGTTTCCGCTTACAATATGTTTTAATGTGTCCATATTGTTGGCAGTTTGCGCATTGCGGTATGTCGCGTCTTGGTCGCGGTGGTTCGAATGTGACTCGACTGTGGATTAAACTTTTAACTTCGTAGATTTCTTTATTATTTGTTTTGGGTAGCAATTCCACAACGAACATAGGCAATGGTTTTTTAGATTTAATCGATTTAATATTCCAAATATTGGAAGTAGGATGACCAAGCTTGTCCAGTGCTTTAGTAATTTCGTCGATATCAACGGAGAGGTGCATATTTTTAAGGATAACCTTGAAGACTCTTTCATGCTTGGATTTATAGGTGTAGAATTCGGTACCTTCGAGTTCTAGTTGTTTGACGATGATTGTATAAGCTTCCGATGTTTTAGATAGGATCTTAACCTGCTCGTTTCTGAGAACTTTAATCTCATAGTTATTATTGACATAGTCATTTAAAAGCTTGATGAGGGGCTGAACATTGCTTACTTTGTCCACAAATATAGGCGGAGGTTTGATCGATTTCTCACTGAAATTTGATGCTTGATGAGCTTCAGCGTCATGCTGAGTCTCGACGTCAAGATTATCGAAACTATTGAACGTGGGCACTGGATTGCTGAGCCAGTAATTGTTGAGTTTAGTTTGTTTCAGATTTCTTTTCAGCGTTTCAGGGCTATCACGCAGTCTTTTCTTTTTAACTTCCGTCCATTTATCGTTGGTAGTAGTATGGTCCTGGTAGACCTTATTCTTGTTTATATAGTTGTTTCCTGTTGTTTGTTGGCTATCTTCTGTTAATTGATTGGCTACTGGAAAACCGCTAAAGGATGAGGAATGTTGTCTTTCGAGCAGGTCACTTCTCCGTGACGCTAATGTATGTCCGGAAAGAGTTGGGTCCAGCTTATTTAGGTCATTGTTACTAACATTGTTGTTGGGTTTATGACTCATTTCGTAATTAGGAAGCAATGATTCCCCCCCCCCCAGAATCCTTGGGGCCTGCCTCCGAAGAGGGTGAATTGCCTGAGTTATCACTCGGAATACCGCCTGGGGTAGTTTCTGCCGAATTTGTTTTATTCATTGCTGAGTTTTATTGCTAGTTTTGGTCGGGTGACCTCCTTTTGGACACGTAACTATTCGACACCGCTCGATTGGACACGCATTATTGGACACGTTTTATTGGACACCGCTCGATTGGACACCGCACGATTCGACACCGCACGATTCGACACTGCACGATTGGACACGCACATTGCACGATTAGACACGGCAGCATTGGACACTGCACGATTGGAACACGTACATTGCACGATTGGACACGGCAGCATTGGACACCGTACGATTGGACACAGCACGATTCGACACGCACGATTCGACACTGCACGATTCGACACCGCACAAAGAGCATGGAGCAGACACACACACACACACACACGGGGGGGTACCTTCGGCCCCCCTCCCGCACCCACCCCGTCCCCCTCGCTTCGCGTGAAAGGTTGCAAAGTGGAACCTCGCTTCGCGTGGAAAGTTGCACCCTATCGTAGGCACCCCTACCGGCGGGGTGCATACATGTCCAAATGTGCGGTGTCGAATCGTGCGGTGTCGAATCGTGCGGTGTCGAATCGTGCTGTGTCCAATCGTGCGGTGTCGAATCGTGCGGTGTCGAATCGTGCTGTGTCCAATCGTGCGGTGTCCAATGCTGCCGTGTCCAATCGTGCAATGTACGTGTCGAATCGTGCGGTGTCCAATCGTACGGTGTCCAATGCTGCCGTGTCCAATCGTGCAATGTGCGTGTCCAATCATGCGGTGTCCAACCGTGCGGTGTCGAATCGTGCGGTGTCGAATCGTGCTGTGTCCAATCGTGCAGTGTCCAATGCTGCCGTGTCCAATCGTGCAATGTACGTGTCCAATCGTGCAGTGTCCAATGCTGCCGTGTCCAATCGTGCAATGTGCGTGTCCAATCGTGCAGTGTCGAATCGTGCGGTGTCGAATCGTGCGGTGTCCAATCGAGCGGTGTCCAATAAAACGTGTCCAATAATGCGTGTCCAATCGAGCGGTGTCGAATCGTTACGTGTTCAATCGGGATACGCCCGTTTTGGTCCACCCCGGGTATTTTATTTCCTCGGTACCCTTTGGCAGAGCCGACGAGCTTTCCCCAATGCGTCGCCAGGGGAGGCGCCCGATGAGGGCAACCCCGCACGGGTCTGATAGCAGATTGACGGCAGAAACGGAACAGGGTTTGCATGATTCGATAGTTCCTTCACTTACCACTACGTGAGCTTTTTTTGATGTCACAGGAGAAATGCTTTATGCATACCCTCGCTCTCGGGGGAGAGACGAGTGTTATGTTGGACTCCGGGCAGTAACACCCATATATCAACTAAAACTCCTGCGGTGGGCTTCCGCGCGTATGGAGGGGCAGGCGGGGACCCGGGACTCCCTTATGCACCACATCCCCGGCTGTTGTTCCCCTCTACGCTTAGGACCCGGCGGTTTTGTGTGTTTGCCGCCAGGTCTCCTTCCCGGGGAGGGCAATTAATACCCTTCCCTTCTTCCTTATGTGGGCAGATGGGACCACGCCGTCTGCCCACCTTCCTCGTGGACCTGCTCAGTCACCTTGGGCCCCCGCCCGCGGTGACCAGGTCCAGAGGGAATCGCACCGAGGCCGTCTACGGACGACCCCGTGCTATCCAGAAGGGGGGAGCTTTCCTCCCCCTTATGTCCTTCTCCGCCCTCTTTGGGGGGCTTGAGGGAGTCTCAGCTCCTTCTCCTCTCCCGGCGCCGGTTCGACGCCGTAAAGAGAGGGAGGGGGTTCCCCCTGCCCTACTCCTTGCCATCCCGCTTGTGCGTGAGGGGGATTGGGAGGGGAGGTATCATTGCGGGAGAGCACTCCCGCACGCATGTTTTACCTCCCCCATAGTCTCATCTCCCCGGTAAGGGGGATGGGGTCCCCCTCACGCGCATACCTCGTATCCTCCGGCTCCTCCGGATGTGGATCAAGGGTGAGAGAGGGAGTGTTGAATCATCCCCTCCACTATCTTCCTTCTCCGTCCCTCCTTCTTCGTCGTCCCCTGCGATTACCGCCGCCGCCCTTGCTGGTGCTGCTACTTTCCGACGGCGGATTCTCTCCGCCGTCTCTTTCAGCAGCATCACCTCCTCGCAGAAGGCGACGACGGCCCTCCACGCCTCCTCGCTACCGGCCATACGCGTAACTAGGACCGGTAGCGAGAGGTCCTCCCCGACGGCTCCCGTCAATGCGCGGCGCTGCGCACTCCATGCCGCGCAGTCGGCGAGTGTGTGCTGTGCCGTGTCGCACAGCACATCACAGTGGTGGCACGCTGTGGTACGTTCTCGACCTATGCGACGCAGGTACTCTCCGAAACACCCGTGCCCCGTCAGTACCTGCGTCAGCCGGAACGTTACCTCCCCCTGAGCCCAGTCTACCCACTCCGATAGACAGGGCCGTACTACCTATTTGAAGCATAAAGCAAGAATTTAATTCTAAATAAATTACATCTCCAGTTTTACAAGTTACATTTACGTTTATCATTTACTTTATTATTAATTTAATTAAATTGAATTAGTCCTTTGCTATATGAGATATAACTACGATATAACGTATATTACATTAACATATATTACGATATAACATATGACATATATGTCATTTTAGAAGAAAATTGTAATTAACTTGCTTGATAATATTCTTATTTAGCATCTGTAATAATCAATTTTGTTACATTTATATAACATTAATAAAAGTAAGCGCAAATCTTGTGCGGTTTCTGCTGTCAATTTGCCATCAGGTTGCATGCGCAGAATCTGCTCGGTTTCTGCCGACAGTTTGTTGACAGGTTATGTTTTACAGACTCTGTCGCCAAAACAAAAGCTTAATGCGGACACAGATGGCTACGGTTCTGGTGTGGGATTCTGATCGAATTTGCTGCCAATCTGCTGCCAACCTGCTAACATTTTGCTTAGTGGGATATATTTAAAATAAAATAAATTACAATTATTTTCGGTAAATTTATTAATCTTATTATAAAGTAATGAATTTATTATTGTAATTACATGAATTACATGTTCGACAATTTATTAATAAATATATATTAAATTATTTTTTCAGAAAATTATTTTAAAGAAATCATTCGCCAACAAAACATGCTGAAAGCAAGCATGTAGCAGTACACAGATACTCTTCACGAGTTAACTACGTCTATTAATCGTCGTCTTACAAACGATGGAAAAGTGGCTCCTCGAGAGCAGGAAGCACCTTTATTTTTCACAATTTTTTCGTTTCCTATACAAAACGAAGAAGAAGTAATCCGCGTCGATGAATATTTAAATGATGACAAAAATTTTAACGTTGCGGTAATTTTTTGTAAATGTCTGTTATTCTCAAATATATGTTATATTTTTACATTGCAGTGTTACTATATGTACTTCATTAATTAATGAAATTTCAGTCAATGCATTATTTTTGTTTTGAATTTCACAGATGAATGAGTTTTCAAAAATTGGTGGATGTTCGGTATACAATTTTATACAACGGGTTTTGAAGATGTTAATCACAAATAATCTTGCAGCAACCTACAGCTGGTTGGGGAGGCGGTCCAAAAAATCATTCAACAAATTAAAATTAGCAGATTTGATAATTGGTAAATAGTTTTTTAGATTATCTTTTAAACGCTTTTATTAAAATTATTCTCCCTTCGTAGATTATCAAATCACTTGTAATTGATTTCTTTTGATAGGTCTTTGGTTTATAATAAATGCTTTTTTGCTAGAGAGTTAATACAGTTGTAACGGAGCACCTTTCCCGACGCCGGCTCGGCTCGCCGGAGTCAGGGTTCGGGAGAAGGGGAGGCTCAGGCTCGCAGAACTACACGGGTTAATTACGAACAAACTCTTTATTCCGTAATCCTTAAACTAGGTTCACAAACATGTATATTTCCAAGAGGATGCAATTAGAAATGCGGACACAAATATTTACACGCTGGTCGCGTATAGATCGTGACAGGCGCGGATCTTATGTGATAAACGTAAGATGCGTACAGGGTGGTCACGTACAGCACGACGCGGATCGGACGCAACGTGTTTACGAACACAAACCTTATTCTAACGACGCAGGATATGTACAGAGTGATCGCGGATCGGACGCAACGTATTTACGAATACAGGCCTTATTCTAACGACGCAGGATATGTACAGAGTGATCACGTACAACACACTCTCTCACGACGCGCATCGGACGCAACTTATTTACGAACGCAGACCTTATTCTGAAACGCAGGGTATTTACAGAGCTATCACGTAAGGCTAGGCACGGATGCGAGTGGATGATATTTACAGGGTCGCGTGTACCTAGTCGCGGACGCGGGCGCGAGATACCTACAGGATGGTCGCGTGCAACTATGCACGGGCACGGGTCTAACCGTAGTCGGCCGAGGACGGGAGCACCCGTCCTCAGGGTGGTGTACACAAGAGCGCCCGTAGTACACCGGGCCCCGTAGCAACCAGGCTCTAGACCAGTAGCGGGATTCTCTAACGTCTTAGCGACAATTATCGCTATCGTTAAATATACTTAACGACAATTTTCGTTAAGCGCTATTCTGTACCAAGCAGTTAGCGACATCTCTCGTTAAGTCAAATCGTTACGTTTCGAAAATTGTCGCTACGTTAACGATGGGTTTCGGGGGTCTCGCTATCCTACTTAACGATACTTGCCGTGAAGATTTATTTTAAAATAATTGTGAAAACCTTTAGCGGATATACATCGTACAACAAGTAATTATAATATTTTTCAGGTACGTATATTTATTTATAAATTCTCAAATACCTGGCACATTTTATATTTATTTAATAATTTTATAGAAAAATTATCTAATAATATTATATATACAATATATATATGCATGTATATATTGTATATACATATTTAGGTTAAATTTATTTTTTATAAAATCAATTATATTTTGCAGTGGTTTATAATACAACTTGTTTATATAAAAATAATTATTGGAAATATAAAGTTAAAAGAGTTATTAAATAAGTTTACATCACACTATATAGACTGATAGGTTAGGGAGATCATTTTAATATAAGTTAAAACAGTAAGCTTAGCAATACATAAGTAAGCTCGAGTGATATCAAAGTGTTCTCTTTCATTTTAAATTTGTGCTGTGACTTACAGATAACAGGTAACATTAAAAAATAAATTATTTACAGAATGGCTGATGCCTATCTTGCCGCACATATAGTGGATCTTGAAAATCGCATTGAACGCCTCAGACGAAGAGCAGATCGACATGTATTACGAGAAATAGAAGATCCATTTGATTTGACTGATGCTGAATTTAAGGGGGGAAGACCCTCCAGACAACAGGTTTTTCAATAATTTTTTACAAAAAACTGAGAGTATTTATTACATTGAATGAAATTACATATTGACATTGATGTTCAAATGTATACACACAAATTTTTTTATAAGAAAAAAAAACAAAATGGCGGCGCTACAGCTGCTCAAACTTGGCTCCTTCAATTTGCGCTGTGGAATGCCCAGCCCCTTGTAGTCAACTGAAATCAATCAATCAAAAGTTTTTCATTAAAATAAGTTATTTCGCTTTGTATGTACCTATTTTTAACGAAAAAAAAAAAAATGAAAATTTGAACACAAAAAGAAAAAAATTAAATTGTTAAAAACAATATTTTTAGTAATAATTATTACTAAAAATATTGTTTTTAACAATTTGTTTATAAAAAAAAAGTGTAATTTTTTTCTTTTTGTGTTCAAATTTTCATTTTTTTTTTTCGTTAAAAATAGGTACATACAAAGCGAAATAACTTATTTTAATGAAAAACTTTTGATTGGTTGATTTCAGTTGACTACAAGGGGCTGGGCATTCCACAGCGCAAATTGAAGGAGCCAAGTTTGAGCAGCTGTAGCGCCGCCATTTTGTTTTTTTTTCTTATAAAAAAATTTGTGTGTATACATTTGAACATCAATGTCAATATGTAATTTCATTCAATGTAATAAATACTCTCAGTTTTTTGTAAAAAATTATTGAAAAACCTGTTGTCTGGAGGGTCTTCCCCCCTTAAGGAATTATATCGTTTGACTCCGGAATTGACATCAAATCTCATAGATGAACTTGCACCTCATTTGATGCGCACAAGGATTACTGGACTGTCTGTCGAGAAACAAGTAATATTCTTTCACTTAATATTAACACTTACAATAAGTCATATTTATAGTTGTATTGTTTATTTATAATAATATATGCGTCACATGTAGGTACTGTCTGCAATAAGATTATTTGCGACTGGATGTTATCAACGCCCAGTAGGTGAACAATGGGGTATTTCGATGAGTCAACCATCAATTAGCAGATGCGTTCATCGAGTTACAAACGCAATAAATGACAATCTTTTTCGCCAATGAGTGTAGTTTCCTATGATTCCGGAAGCCAAACAACTTGCAAGAGAGCAATTTCGGAATGCTCCTCAACCATTTGAAGGAGCAATTGGAGCAATAGATTGCACTCACGTGACAATTATTGCTCCTAGGGAACATGAAGAAGCTTATATAAATCATCATGGATACCATTCAATAAATGTGCAAATGGTACTGGAAATCGCAATTATTTATCAATCATGTTATAATTATTATAATATCATGTTTATTAATTTCTTAGATATGTGACCCGAATCTCAAGATCTTGAACGTGAATGCCAGATTTCCTGGAGCCAGGCATGATGCTTATATTTGGAGTGTTTCTGCTGCGCGTGCTGTTATGGAGCGTGCATATAATCGCGGCGAAAGAAGAACATATTTCATTGGTACGTTTTTGTTTATATTATATATTTCTGTCTGATATTTGTTGCAAATTTTAAACATTGTTTTTTTAGGTGACTCAGGATATCCATTAGAGCCCTGGTTACTAACTCCTTTGCCTAATGAGCCTGTTGGAACTCCACGATTTTTGTATAACGAGGCATTATGCAGTGCAAGAAATTGTGTAGAACGATTATTTGGAATTCTTAAAAGTACGTGGCGATGTCTTTCTAAGCAAAGGGTCTTACAATATGGACCTGGTTTTGCAGGAAGAGTTGTAAATGCGTGTACAGTTCTTCACAATATGCGAATTGCTGCTGGTATAAATGATCCGTTACAAGATTACGCAAACGTAAATGTACCCAATATTTACATTGACGATAATGATGACAATGATAATAATCTGCGACCACTTGCACTCGCGCGTCGAATTCAAGATCGCCTCATTGTGGAAAGATTTGGAAGATAATTACATTTTATTATAAATTGTACTTTATTTAGTTTTACTTTTTATACTATTAACTTTACTTTAGTATATATTTTGCTTTTCAAATACATATATATAGTAGGCAAAATATAATTTATTGTTATTATTAAATTGACAATTTATAACAAAATAAACTATTCTAGAGGCTTTCATTTTTTTAAATATGGTTTTAAATAAATAATTATAATAAAATATCTTTTAATAATGTAGTAATATTATTTATTTATTAAATAAAGCGAAAATAAATATTTTATGTAACACAACATATAATTCTTTCATAAAATCAACATAGGTATGTTAAAATGTTTATAATAAAATAAAAACAATTTTTTAATTAAATAAAACGTATTTAAAATTTAAACTTTGATGCATATACTTTACGCAACCTGCAGAAATGCACAGTCTTTTTAATCAGTCTTTTTCAATTAACTGCTTTTAACTCGATATTTCATTGTCCGTGTTTTCTTTGTAATTGTATTTCCTATAACCAGTCTGAAATTAAGTTATACATATTATTAATAATTGTATTACTTTCACATTTATAATGAACAAAATATGACATTTCTTACCTTTTAAGTTATGTAGCTTGGCAATATATTCTCTAATACTTGCACGACTTTTTCCATCACTCGTATCCTCTCAGCATCGTTCACAGCTTGTATTTCTGCAATATTTGCCAATTTCATAGCAGCTTTGGCCATTTCTGTCATGGCATGGGCATTCATCGTAACTGCTTCTGCATGAGCTTTCGAGGCTTCGGCAAGAATCTGCATAATATTTGAGAAAAATTACAATATAGTCATATCATACATTTTAGAAAAATTATACCAATTTCAGTCCAGTTTTAAAGATTTTTCTCTTACCATCATAGCATCAGCTTGTTTCTGAGCAATATTTTCAAACTGCTCCTTTGTAGAATGAAGCTGGTCAACAGGTCTTTTACGATTTGCTGCAATTAAAAATAAACATTAATAATAAAACTATATAATGTTAAAAATACATTTTGTAACGTTATTATACAAAAATAAAAAATATCTTTGATTTTTGTACAATAGTACTATATAACATTATTTAACACTATACATTATTAAAATCCTTATTACATCTTTTCGAAACTGATAAATTGATGTTGCGATCAGTATGTAGAGTCAATGGCTTGGAAACAGAAAGTACACGTGGAGTCTTTCTTTTCGTCTGTCTTTCATTTTCCACAATTTGTTGTATGGGAATGTTCTCACTTTCAGATTCATTTCCATCAAGTACATGATCGATGGGAGTGATATCGATACCGATGTCGGTATCTAATAAATCAACTGTAAATAAAAAATATATTATAAATAATGTAAGTAATGTAATAATTATGTATTATAATCTACTTTTGCAATGAAATATACATGGTTTATTGAAACACTTAACTTGTAAATGAGTTCAAAAATTTCTTTGACTCGGATATTATTAATAAAAATGTTTACCTCTATTTTCGTTCCAAGTTTGTGAGTCTTCTTGCAAGTTTTCTTGCGAAAAAGTATCACAAACATTTAATACTTGTGGAATATCTTTTAATACCAATGATTTTCCGTGAATTAATTCATTTTGTAAAGACTATAAACATGAAAAAAATATATATATTATTAGACTAATTGTTTGTAATATGAATGTTATGTATAATAAAATGAGTAATAATAATATCTATGGAAGCTTTCTAGCGACACAAAACGACACAAGCATATCATTCTGTCTTTAACCTTAGTAAACAACAAAGACAGAATGATGCTTGCGTCGACTTGTGTCACTTGCTGGAAAGCTCCCCTTTATATGTGTACACAGACATACACAACACACACACACACACACACACACACACACACACACACACCTCCTCTTCCGGAATGTTTTCTGCACAATCCTTGCTCCCCTCAATATATTCTGCACCTACTAACCCAATAACTCGCACTTCCAATTCAGATAATTCTGTTTGCTTGATTGATTTATTTCCTGTCATTGCCTTTGCCTTTCTCAATTCACGTGCCTTCGCAGAGGTACGACTTTTTAAATCTCTCCATACCTAAGCACATATAGAATTATTTTTATTTTATTCCTGTTCATAAAAGAATATATCCAAATTCAAATTAAAATGCATAATTTCAATTGTCATAAAATTAAATCACTTTAAAATTAAGCAAGATACATGTATACACATATAATACTACATATAATATTCAAGTATGTACCATACCACTTGCCACTGCTCAACAGTTTTTGTTGCTCCTTGAATGTCATTCAATTCTGCAGCTAGCTCTGCCCATTTTTTTTGCGCCATTTCCTTTCCATGTAAAGCATTGAATTTACCTTCGGCAAGGCCCTTATTCAAGTAAAAAAAATTCAACATCTTTGTATATTGCAAAGATGTTGTCCGGGAACTTCGTGCTTTTTTGCTATAAAAGCACAAATATTAAGTTATTAAAATAAGTTACAGCAATATTGAGTTAGAATGACTTTCCAATTATTTCCAATCATTTCTTGACGAATGCAATAAAAGTTTTCCAAAAGAAATATGTTTATATATATAAACGTAAAGACGAGAATTCTGCTTAATAATTGTAGTAAATTTATAAATAATATATTTAAAACATATTTCGAATATAAATGCTTACATTGTTCCAGTTTGGGCCATGTTCTTTCTTCTAACAATAAAATAAATCAATCAATGCAACATCAATTCTCTCCTTTGATCTCTTTATTTTTTTGTAAGGTTATTTCACAGAACATACTAACAAGGATTATTTACAGCCATAAACTTTACTTGAATAGTTCAGACATCGCAGCTCTATTTTTGTCTGCGTTCGTAAATTTCACTAAAAGTTACTAGAATTTTACTGCTGAGAAACTGCAATGTTGTCAAATTTATCGAATCATTACCGAATTTTGTCGATACAATAATAACGAATTTTGCATCGATAAAAATCGTTAAGGCTTAGTTACTGAATCACGTCACATCGATATCGTCGATCGCGCAAGCGAAAAAAATCGATAATTAACGATAACGACAATCATCGTTAAGATGTTAGAGAATCCCGCTACAGGGGAGTTAAGACAGGTCACTGCAGAACAGCTAACGGACACGGATTGGTGCAACGCGAGACCAATGAAACGGTCGGTTCGGTCGAAAACGCGGGTATCGCTATCGGGTAGGAACACGGTTGGGATCTAGGGCCGTGAAGGCGGTTGTGCTTTATTCGTTCCAGGAGCCGTGAAAACGGCTGTTATTCCAAGAGCCGTGAAAACGGCTGTTATTCCAGGAGTCGTAGCAACGGCTGTCGTCCGGGAGCCGTGGAAACGGCTGTCGTCCAGGAGCCGTGGAAACGGCTGTCGTCCAGGAGCCGTGGAAACGATTATTGTCCGGGAGCCGTGGAAACGGCTGTCGTCCGGGAACCGTGGAAACAGCTGTCGTCCAGGAGCCGTGGAAACGGCTGTCGTCCAGGAGCCGTGGAAACGGCTATCAAGTCTTCAAGGATACGAGCCGGACAGTTCCGGACGTCGGTTGCAACCGACCGAGTATGAGAACGCCCGTACCGGATCGTCCGTGGCTCGACGGGATGCTACTGGTTGTCAAGTGCACCCGATCGGGCACGGTAGCGATCGTGCTCTGGACCAGAGCAAGGATAGGAGCTCGGTAAGCTTCGAATGCCCAGAGTGCGCCCTGTGGCTTCGAGCGTCCCGAGAGTCGGGAGGTATCGGCAGTGATGCCAGAATGCCCACGCGGGCAACGAGCAACCATAGTGGAGGGGATGACACGCGCAGACGTAAATTGCGTACCGTGAGAACTGGAGCCTCGGCTAGCTTCGGATAGTAGAGGAGGACAGAGATATTGTTTTCTGTCTCCTTCTCACTTTCCATAGTCGGCGACGAGGCAATGCTTCTCGTTCTCGTTGCCTCTGGCCTCTCGCTTTATTTAATATGCGTAACAGCGTTAAATGTTTTTACAGCCTTTTTGTATTATTATATTATATATTATGTATGCGTTATGTATTAAATATACGTATCTTAAAATCGCTAATATATAATACATAACGCATACATAATATACAACATATATAATACATAATAATTAATGAATGTGCCGATTGCATCGTGCACGTTGCGATATATCGAAGTCGTTCCGCAAACGTAACAATATATTTGCAATAATAACGACAACAAACGTATACTGACTACTTATACGTTTGCATTGTGACAATAATATAAAAATAATATAAATGAATGGTGAAAACGTTAGGTTTTTTATTTTAGAGTGTGGACCTTCGCCCGAAGCCCTATTGTACCACACTTTAAATAATATTATATTGCACTAATATATTTACATATAATTATCTATATTACATTTATGCAGGTTATATTTTTTAAAAAGATATTTTTTACACATTAATATTTTTTAAGTCTGGTATCAATTAGCGACAAGAAATTTTTTAACATTTTGCAAGTTTGGTGTCAATTAGCGACAAGAAATTTTTTAATATTTTGCAAGTTTGGTGTCAATTAGCGACAAGAAATTTTTTAATATTTTGCATGTTTGATGTCAATTAGCGACAAGAAATTTTTTAATATTTATGAAGTATTTGTTCTCTTTTATTACTATTGCGTTGTAAACGATTAACCGACACTTTCATCTGCTGCATATAAAGTTAAACTACTTTTTTCTTTTTTAGGATAAGCTGGATATAATTTATTAGATAACATTCGAGATAAATGTTGTTTGCTTATTGTCATGCTTATAGCTGTTCCACCTCTAGCTTTCAGTGCTGATTTTATTACACAAGAAGCATTAACAGTGGTCGAAGAAAGTTTGTTGCGTTTTTTTTTATTTTAAATAAATTAAAATTGAAAACATTCTCTCCGGATCTGCATTTGAATTAGGAAGTGCTCGAACAGTACTCGAAACATTTCTCAAAATGGGATATTTATAAGTATTATTTGACAATTGGTACTGTAAGATTTTTTTCCACATATCATCAAATTTTAATTTCGATAGATTTTCTTTCTCTTTTTGAGTTAAATCTGTTGATAACGCAAGCCACTCTTTTTTTAAGGATCCTTCATCGAAACCACCAAGATATTTAGCAATAAAAGAAACATGCTGAAACGATGTTTCTCTATTATTATCGAATAAAGATATAGGTGGATCAAAAACTTATAATTTTATTAAAAAATTTTGTGTAATATTTTATTAAAAAATTATGTGTAATAGGCAATCTTTTACGTATTTCCTGTGCAGCAGTTATATAAAATTGTAAACAATTCTGTCGAATGGGGTTACAACTGCTTCTATATGATCCTCTATTATTAAAGTATTAAGATATGCTTCACATTGTGATCCAACAAAAATTTCATTTATATTTTTCTGAATTTGTTTCTGCGAAAAATCTATATTTGTGGCTGTTTTGTAGATATTCTTTTTTAACAAAATTTTGACAGACTTGGGAGAGGAAATTAACTGATTTAAACTGCAATAAATGATTTCTCGTTTCTGTTGATTGGAAATATGCATTGAATATATTTAAAAAATTTAAAATATATTTCAGAAAAAGAAAATAAGTTTTCATTTCTATATTATCCATCATAGACAAAAGATATTCTCCAGATTTTGTTTTATCGCTCACAACCATTTCCTGTAGAAAATTTTTAATTGTATCCCACGATTCAAGAAGCCTTTCGACACATGTGTGGTGAGGTAGCCAGCGCGTTTCACTTAATTTTAAAATTTTGCGATTACTTTCTTGAAAGCAATCGCAAAATTCTTGAAAAATTGACACGCGTTTTGGACTGCTATTAATATAATTAGCTATTTTTTTTTCGTCACAAAATGATGGTATTTTCGCACATGCAGCGTGTGCAGCTAACGCAGCTGAATGACATGGGCACGGAAATGTTAATGAGTCAAAATTAGTGAAATCGGACACTAAAAATGGACCTATTGAATCCCAATCAGTTTAGTGCACACTTACGTTGCTATATGTGTAGAGAATACTCAGAAAAATTTTTGTCAAAAAATTCGCATTTTTGGCGATGTTATAAACAAATTAATTTATAAACGACTTTTTTTTCAAATTGATATATCTCCGGAAGTACTCGATGAAATTTGATGAAATTTTGAGGGTAGATTCGTGAAAAATAATTTAAAAGAAATAAAAAATAAAATTTATGAAAATTTAAAATTTGTTTTTAAATAATTAATTTTTAAATAAACAATTAAAAAATTAATTTACTTCTCGTAGGTTTAGAAAAAAAAGCTTTGAAGCATAATATTCCTTATGCTTTAAGCTATATTTACGCGAAAGAAAATTACTGTATTTCCAAATAGAATAAGAGTTATGAATATTTTAATGTGAAATGTACGAACGAGATATCTGTCACAGAAGACTCGCATCGGGTTATCTACCTTACAGACTCGCTTTCTATCATTGCAACTTTTGAAATTATTAATCTTATTTAACTGTGACTTGAAAAATGTTTATTATTTAACATTAGTATTCAAATAAATAACAAATACGTTCGTTGGTATATTACTATAAAAAAAAAAAAAAACAGATCGCAATCTACTGTATCGATATCATTGATTGAAAAACAAGCAACAATCGACACGGCGTGTTGTGTTTTGTTTTGTTTTTTTTTTCTTCGAGCAGACGCATTGTCGTTCAGTAAGTCTATTGTCTAAGTTGTAATGACACCTCCGCCAAAATGCTGCAATCCTTTCCAAAAGAAAGGTCACAAGTGCTACCGGATAAATTTAGTGTTTTTGACAAGTGCATGTGACGAAAAATTTCGCAATTGGCAAGGTCAGTACATTTGCCAATCATGTAGAACGCAGCTATATAAGAAAAAAGATCATTTAATAACAGTAAGTAATGTCGCGGAAAAACGAATGGATAAGACTACAGAAGAAGTAGATACGCAAGAGAAAGAAGAAGATATGGATATTGATGTATCGTCCAAGGATCCAGATTATAAGTGTCAAAAAATAGATAAAGAAATAAAACGAATAAAATTAGTTTCCGTTTTAGAAAAAGCTGTCATGGAATCACCTGACGGCAAATTAGATTTTAATTTGTTAGAAAATAATGAAGAGTTTATTCGTAAATCAATTATTAGTCCGAATTCAAGTTTAAATAATGAAGAAAATCATGATAACTGGATCGCGGATTTAAAATCAGCATTATTACAAGCAGCTAATCGAAAAGAGAAAATTTTTTTACTTACAACCATGCCGGTCGAATGGTCTATTCGGAGAACCGCGAAAGAATTTTCAGTGAGCAAACACGTGGTGATAATGGCTCGAAAATTGAAGAAAGAAAATGGTTACGGTACTTATCCCGATAAAAAGAAAGGCAACTCTATGAATATAGACATAATAAATAAAGTGCGAGATTTTTTTCTTTCCGATAATGTGAGTCGAGTTATGCCAGGGATGAAAGATTATAAATCTGTTATTGTTAACGGGAAACGTCGTCATGAAACGGTAATTTAAAATAGAAAATATTATCAACAAATTTATCAATTATTCAATATTATTATAAAAACATTAATTTTGATTTTGATTGTAAATTTACGTTTTTAAATTAAATTTCAAAATTGTTTTCAGAAACGTTTGTTGTTGGGAAATCTATCAGAGTTGCATGCTGATTTTTTAAACAATTGTCCTGATTTAAAAATTTCTTTGTCAGTATTCAGAACATTGAGGCCACCTCAATGTATACTAGCTGGTCCCAAAAATACGCACAACTTCTGCGTCTGCAAAACACACGGAAATATTAGACTAAAATTAAGAGGTCTTCAACACGAATTCGATAGGAAAAAAATCACTTTTGGGACAGACTATAAGCAGTACTTTAACGATATTATTTGTTCAGTCTCAAATGCAAATTGTTTCTGGGAAATTGTAAAAACTGCCCTGGTTTTGATAGAATTATGAAAGAACTACAGTCGATTTTTAAAAAATATGCTATTTCAGAAATAACGTATAATCAGTGGCTCACGACTGATAGGTAATCGTATTCATTTCGTTTTTTCAGTATATCGAAATTTTTATGTTTTGTTTACAATCAAAATTTTGTTTCTAGATGTCAGCTTCTTAGTCAAACAGAAAATCAAAATATTTTTTTGAAAAATCTCAGTACAGATTTATCGATTCTTTTAAAACATGATTTTATTGCGAAATCTCAAGGAAAATATTTACAAGAATTGAAAGACTCGATAGGTGACGGTGAATTCATAGTTACTTTAGATTTTTCAGAAAATTATTCTTTCCATGTCCAAGATGCGATACAATCGCAGCACTGGTCAAAAGACCAAGCCACATTACATGTATATGTAATATATTACAAAAAAAATGGTGTAAAACAACATGTTAACTTCGTAGTCTTCTCTGAATATATAAATCACGATGCTGCTGGTGTACATTTGTACAATTCTAGAATGATAAGTTTTTTAAAAAAAAAATTTGGCGCGAAGAACATCAAGAAAATTATTTATTTCTCCGATGGAGCA
Organism: Camponotus vicinus; assembly: GCF_025532165.1. Lineage (NCBI taxonomy): Eukaryota > Metazoa > Arthropoda > Insecta > Hymenoptera > Formicidae > Camponotus > Camponotus vicinus. The sequence goes on along the minus strand of NW_028141980.1, from coordinate 4,985,867 downwards.
GGCTCTCAATATAAAAACAAATATAATTCACGCCGGCGGAAGATGGCGTTATTCTTCAATTTAATATATAATTGTAGGCGACCGAGAAGTATCGAGTTGAAGGGTCTGAATAGCTCAGTGGTAAGAGCAGTCGCCCGGCAAGCGAAAGACTCGGGTTCGATTCCCGATTCAGCGACTTTCGGCCCGATATTTTTCTCGCCTACAACATTACAGGGGGGAAAGAGGGATAATAATTAAATAAATTCTCGAATTGAGAATTATTTAAAATTTGCTTGGTATCGTACCAAGAAAATTTGTGCCCTGTGCACACAAATAAGTTTCAACGAAAAACTTATTTTCTCGTTGAACTTACGCACTATCATCCGCGTTTAGCTCTTATGGCCTTTAAATTTAAGTTTATGTTTTAATACACAGAGCCTAATTTCTTATAGTTATTTAAATATAATTTTATAAATTTATTGAATCACGAGAAGGATTTTAAAATTGAAGCCGAATGGCACTTTTTTGCAACCGCGCACGGTAAAGGGGCTTGTGACAGCATTGGTGGGTGCATTAAAAGAAATGCATATCGTGCAAGCTTACAAAATAAAAACGACAAGCAAATAACAACGACAAAAAAATTGTGCGAATGGGCAAAAAACTTTTTTAAAAAAATATTTTTTGATTTTACTTCTTTGATAGAATACGAGAAACATAAGAAAAAATTGGAAGCGCGTTTCTCCACAGCAAAAAGTATCCCAGGAACGCGACAATTTCACTGTTATAAAATAGTTAATTCAACTACTATGGAATGTAAAATTTTTTCAAAACATACCGAAAGCGTAAAAGTGAATATATAAATATAAACATGTACTTATGTATATATATGATGTATAAAACGCACACGTATTTGTTATTTATTTGAATACTAATGTTAAATAATAAACATTTTTCAAGTCACAGTTAAATAAGATTAATAATTTCAAAAGTTGCAATGATAGAAAGCGAGTCTGTAAGGTAGATAACCCGATGCGAGTCTTCTGTGACAGATATCTCGTTCGTACATTTCACATTAAAATATTCATAACTCTTATTCTATTTGGAAATACAGTAATTTTCTTTCGCGTAAATATAGCTTAAAGCATAAGGAATATTATGCTTCAAAGCTTTTTTTTCTAAACCTACGAGAAGTAGATTAATTTTTTAATTGTTTATTTAAAAATTAATTATTTAAAAACAAATTTTAAATTTTCATAAATTTTATTTTTTATTTCTTTTAAATTATTTTTCACGAATCTACCCTCAAAATTTCATCAAATTTCATCGAGTACTTCCGGAGATATATCAATTTGAAAAAAAAGTCGTTTATAAATTAATTTGTTTATAACATCGCCAAAAATGCGAATTTTTTGACAAAAATTTTTCTGAGTATTCTCTACACATATAGCAACGTAAGTGTGCACTAAACTGATTGGGATTCAATAGGTCCATTTTTAGTGTCCGATTTCACTAATTTTGACTCAATACATGTTGGCACATCTCTTCTAATTTGGTTTTAAATGATAAATGTTTCCCTATCATTACAGGTGCATTGTCGCATGACAGGGCAACAATATTTATAAAGGGAATTTGTAATTTTCACATTTTAGACTTAAATGCATGGAATAACTTTTAGCGCTACACTCTTTCGCATCAATATTATTTAATTTGACTAGTTGTGAGCGAATATCTAATGTCTCGGGATCAAATGTATCGAACGAAAAATGTCATCCACTTTTCATTGCAAATATCTGACGTTTCATCAATAAAAACAGACAATTTTGTATTTTAAAGCTTATTAGCGACATTTTCACTTTCAACAGGATACAAAACGTTGGAAATTATATTTCTACATTTCGTTCGACCCATGCTCATTATTTTTAACACATTAGGATCTTGTCGCAGTTTATTAAAAAAAAACTTATAATTTCTTGTGCAGTTTGATGAGGTATGTTTTTTCTGCAATTAAAGCGGCATATTGTATTTCCGCTGCTTTTTTACGTTCATCAAACGGCAAAAGGGAATCGTCTATCATGTCTATATCTGTATTCTTTGTTTCTGTTTTATTTTTTTTAGACTGGTTTATATGTGGTTTGGATTCTGCGTGACAATAAATATGTGATAAATCACCAACCATAGATTTATCACAAAAAGTGCAAAAAAATGAACTTTTATTATGCGGCATTTCACGTAATCACGGTTTAAATAATTCCATTTCTATCCATTGTGGTTGAAATGTAGATTTTTTGTATATATTTTTATGTGAATTTTCATTATTATCATTTAAAGAAAAAGTATTTTCCGGAATATTTTTTTGTGGGACGCAGAATCCGCATGCCTCAAAACATGTGTGTTACAAGAAATATTTTTATTACATATGGTGCAATGATACAAGCTATCTGTTTAATTCGCGAGTGAAAGGCAGATAAGTAACGCTGAACTTCTTTTGTTTTATGTAAAATTTTGTCCTGTAATATATTTCTTATATACAATTATGGCGATGATGTAACGATGCACCCCCAGTGCATGTTACTGTTCCCGGCCGAACATCAGCCGGGCAGGGGCAGGGGCGCGCCGCGTCGCGCCGATTAACGGTTAATTTCGAACCGATCAACGGCCGAAGCCGTCGGCAAGCCGCGCCGACGACAGCCGAGGGCGCCCGAAGAGCCATGGGTGAGAACCCCCGCGCCCGGCTCCGCCGCGCCCCACCGAGTGGATCCGTTCCGCACCGTTTTTCCGCCGTTCGGTGGGGGCACCCCGTTTTTACGCCGGCGCGGGATTACTTACCCGGCGTATAAAAAGGCCCTCGGCGTTATCTCGGCACCCAGATTCCGATTCCGCTTGCGATAGCAAGTACGATCCGAACCTAGAACCGATCCTAGAAAACGCCTAAAAGCGCCGAACAGAAGGTGGAGCGAACTCCTCCTCAGCCGAGCACTTTCGGTTTCGGCCTAAGGGCCTCCGCACAAGGTGTTCCGTAACGCTCTACGTTACGTTAAGTATTGTTCGTAAACTTAACTCCATACATAAACTTAAACTTCAGTCAACGCACAGAGAAAATCGTAACGTAGAAATAGTAAGTATATCAGATCAGAACAGTTCGGAAATATTATCATATATAAGATAAATGTAAGACATTTTATATAAAACAAGGGACATATAAGTATTTAATGTGATAAATTAATAATCTTATTTGTGTATTTATTTAATTTTGTTTTAATAATCCACATAGATATCGTTCAAATATAATATATAACCTCTAATTTTCAAATAACCATATACAGGGTGACCCATTTTAACTTAGGCAGCCAAATAACTCGAAAAATAAGCAAGATAGAGAAAAATGTTTTAGACAAAAGTTGTATGGTTTCGAGGGGGCCATAAGATGGTATCATTGGTTTGACCTTGAAGAGTCATTTGAAGGTCACGTGAAGGTCACTTCAATTTTTTTAAATGGAATACCCTATATATTTTTGTACATTCTTGTAGCTTATTTCGAGAGCTTTCCAAAACACTATAATTAAGTACCTTTCCGTTAAGTACTTTTTGAGTTATGATGCTTGAAATAATTTCTTAATTTTACATAAACCGTAAAATATCTTGTAAAATATTCATTTTTCGATTATCTTACCTTAATACTTTTATGTACAAAATAATGAGAGGAATCAATTGGTGTAAAGAAAACACATAGTTGTTTTTAAGAAAAAATATGGAATTGTTAATTGCAAATTACATATTTTTTCTTCGAAACAACTATGTGTTTTCTTTACATCAATTGATTCCTCTCATTATTTTGTACATAAAACTATTAAGGTAAGGTAATCGAAAAATGAATATTTTACAAGATATTTTACGGTTTATGTAAAATTAAGAAATTATTTCAAGCCTCATAACTCAAAAAGTACTTAACGAAAATGTACTTAATTATAGTGTTTTGGAAAGCTCTCGAGATGAGCTACAAGAATGTACAAAAATATATAGGATGTTCCATTTAAAAAAATTGAAGTGACCTTCACGTGACCTTCAAATGACTCTTCAAGGTCAAACCAATGATACCATCTTATGGCCCCCTCGAAACCATACAACTTTTGTCTAAAACATTTTGCTCTATCTTGCTTATTTTTCGAGTTATTTGGCTGCCTAAGTTAAAATGGGTCACCCTGTATATATAATACACAATAAAATAAAATAGTTACCGTCTTCTTTGAATAAATTCTTGTAGAAAGGACAATTGCGATAAAAGAGAAGATTTTTTTTTAGTACAAGCTGCACTTCCGCTCTTTAAATCACATTCCTTTTTTAATTTTACATATTGTTCTCTTAAAGTTGTCATTCTTTTTTTGCAGTATTCTGCAGTATAATAATTTCCTGGAAAAAGTTATATTAATTGAATTATTGTTTTATAAACGAAAATAAAAAAAAATAATCTTTATTACAAATTTATTAATAACGTAAAAAATTTATTACTTACCTAGATTTTTGTCTTTTGTCATAATCAATGAAATTTCTTCCCAAGCATTATGTTTTAATTCGTTGTCCTTAAAATCTCGATGTTTTTTATCATATAAAAATCTTCTTTCTCTGTATAATTCAATTAAATAATCATCGCCTATTTTTTCAGGAACATTTATATTAGTATTTTCAATATCTGTCTCATAAATTTCTTCATTAATCGTATCTGGCCATTCTTCGTTCCAAGTACAGGAATTATATTCATGATCCATTTTTCTATAATAGCTGGAATTATTCTATTTCTATTTAAATATATAAATATACGTTGAATTATCTGAAATAGAATTAGTGAAGTAATTAGATGTAATTAAAATCATATATAAATTAGAATGTGAATATTGAAAAATCTACAGAGGTGTAAATATATATGGTTATTTGAAAATTAGAGGTTATATATTATATTTTAATGATCTATGTGGATTATTAAAACAAAATTAAATAAATACACAAATAAGATTATTAATTTATCACATTAAATACTTATATGTCCCTTGTTTTATATAAAATGTCTTACATTTATCTTATATATGATAATATTTCCGAACTGTTCTGATCTGATATACTTACTATTTCTATGTTACGATTTTCTCTGTGCGTTGACTGAAGTTTAAGTTTATGTATGGAGTTAAGTTTACGAACAATACTTAACGTAACGTAGAGCGTTACGGAACACTTTGTGCGGAGGCCCTAAGGCTAAGATCCAGAACTACATCTAAATTCCGCCAAAAAGAATATTGGAGCGATCTCCGATATTATCGAGTGATCTCGATTTCGGCAAAAGATCCCGCCGCCGCACCGCCGTTGCAAACGGTTACCGAGGTAGAGAGAAGAGCTACCCCCGACGAGTTATTCTCGTCGGCACGGCGTATCCCCGCGATCTTCCATCTGTGGGAATTAACTAATTAATAGCCAATCCAGAACAGGAGCGTGTTCGATATCTCGAAAACGACGCTAAGACCACGCGTCAGAACATCGGCACGCGACGCGTAACGTCACGCAGTCATCGACCGCACGCCTATAATAGATCGGTGAAACAGCTGACAGGGTTTTTCTGCATCGCGCGAAGCCCTTTAATACATTCCGATTTCCGTGGCGAATAAACTAACGCTCAGCATTTTATGCACCACGATAACGCCGATATTTAAGATCGAACATTGAGTACGTTTACACGGCAACGTTAAATCAGGTTTAGTAACAACCGCTGTTGCAACTACTGGTGTTAGATGCCGTGTAAACCGTGCTTTACGCCGATGTTATTACATCAGTCAAAGCAATAAATAATTAAATGTTTATTTCATAAAAAACTCAAAATTAATTATTATTTATAATTCTCATTGCATAGCAAATAAATTAATTCAATAATTTTTAAATATATTTTATAATTAAAATACTAATTTGTCTGCCAAAATAATAAAAATATATATACACAATAATAAGATAAAAAAAATTCGAAGGTAAGATTTGAACCAGCGACACGCAGCGTACTGATCAGGCGCCTTACCCACTGCGCTACGCTGTTAGTTGACAGTTCGTTCTTTCCGCGTTAAACGTTTTTCTCTCTTAGTTTGTTATATTAGATATTTTTATAACTGGTAAATATATTATATATATTTGCTAATCGTAAGAAAATATTGTGATATATCTTTTCACATTAAAAAACCAAATCGTATAATTCTTAAAAATGAATATATATACATGTACAATATATATATATATATATATATATATATATAATTGTTAATTGCAAATTACATTTTTTTTCGAAACAATTTTGTGTTTTCTTTACACCAATCGATTCCTCTCATTATTTTGTACATAAAAGTATTAAGGTAAGATAATCGAAAAATGAATATTTTACTAGATATTTTATGGTTTATGTAAAATTAAGAAATTATTTCAAGCCTTATAACTCGAAAAGTACTTGATGAAAAAATACTTTATTATAGTGTTTTGGAAAGCTCTCGACATAAGCTATAAGAATATGCAATAAAAAATAGGTGGTTCCATTTAAGAAATTAAAGGTGTCCTTGACCTCACCTTAACGATGCCATCCAAGGTCAAACCAATGACACCATCTTATGTTCCCCTCAAAACCATACAATTTTTGTCGAAAACGTTTTTCTTTAAAATGCTTAGTTTTTGAAAGAAAAGGGGTGTACGGGTGGTCTAGGACACACTGTGTGTGTGTATATATATATATATATATATATATATATATACACATTTGTTTATAAGAATTATGTCATTTGATTTTTCACATGAAAAAATATATCGATATTTTCTTACAACTGATAAATGTATAATATATTTATTAGTTAAAAAATATATTAAATAGATTAATATTTATCAGAAAAAAAATATATTTATCAGTTAAAAAATATGTGTATAATATAAAAAGCTATAAGGGAAAAACATTTAACGCTGTCGCACGCATTGAGATATCGAGAAGCGAGCATCGTCGTGCGTCGCCCGTCTTTCGTTGCCAGCTTGGTAGGAAGGAGACAAAAGACTGTATTCTGTCCTCTTCTACTATCCGAAGCTAGCCGAAGCGCTGAGCTCACATGTACGCTTACGCTCACATCCTCATTACCCCCTCCACGCCGTGTTGCATGTTGCTTGCGGCGGAGATCTGCCAGCTTTGACACCAGTTGTAGTAACGCTACTCCTGCTGAGGAAAAGGAGTAGACTTACAAATCCGGCCTTAAGAAGACGTGTAAACGCTACGAGAGTTATAACAATCGTATTGCCAACCTGAATAATCAAGTATCAACGAGTGACGAGTACTAGTATACAAAAACTGCCAATAAGTTAAAGTAAGTGTGATTGCCATTATTTATATAATTAGTTCTTAATTTAGTTCTTTAATTAGTTCTTTATTCTTTATATAATTAGTTTTTATCAATATACTAGTTTTTATCAATATACTAGTAGTTTGATTCTGTATTAATTATGCTCACATTAAATTTGTTTTGCCGGCTGATGAATTAACCTCACAGCAGGTTGATAACAAATAAATAAGATCTAATTATATATTCTAATTAAAAGAATTCTAATTAGATATTCTAATTATATATTCTAATTAAAAGAATTTTAATAGTTATGAAACAGTAAATCGTATGGTTTTATAATTTTTTGCAAGCAAGCCTTGTGTGTTTTGTGGCACTACGAAGAAATTTTATAACTTCACAGAATGTTTCGACAAATATTATTGAATGATCTATTTCAATGTTACATATTTGTACACTGATACATTAATACGACATATTTTTGTATAATTATTGAATTGCAGATGTATGTACATATTTATCTACAACATATCAAGATAGTAATAAATCTTAAAATTAATATAGCATCATATAGAACACTTATTTTAATATTTGTATCGTATGAGAGAGAGAGAGAGAGAGAGAGAGAGAGAGAGATTGAAACAATGTTATATCATGAATCAATTATTTCTAGGTTCCCCAGATTCGTATTTGCTTAAAGTTGTTTCAAAATGGAAGTTTTTTCGAAAAAAAGAGAAAGTTGGGAAATTGAAGAGACTAGATGCTTCTTAAACTTAATTCGAGAAAGGCAAATAATGAAATGTTGAGATAATAAAAAATTTCGGGCAGACGAAATATTTAAAAATTTAGAGAAAAGGATGAACGAAAAAGGTTACAAAAAAAACTGGAAGCAAATGCAAACGCGTTTTAAAACTTTAAGACGTAAGTTATACAGGGTGTCAGGGAAATTTTAGCCCATACGAAGTAAGGAGGTAGATTAGGTCAAATTAAGAAGGAAGGACTTGTACTGTTTTGTGATATTCGCAATAATTAACGAAAAATTAAATAAAGAATATCGGCCAATCTGCGTGAGTAGAAGCGCGCGGCGACGAGTCGTCCCACTGTAATCTTATACTAGGCGCGCGGCGAAGCGATGGGCGGATCGCTCTCCGAGACATGATGGTGGCGTGCGATATATCGCAATACCGCGCCGAAAAATGACCGGTCCTTTTAGTGGCGAGAAAATGATGCGCTATCATTTCCACACCACCTTGCGGTAGATAGCATGGTGCGCTTTTTTTATAGTGGTTTCCCCCATAGGCCTATTCCACTCTCAATTTAATATGAAACTTGTTCAAAATGCCGTTACTGTACGCTGAATGTATCATAAATGTAAAAAATTGATGATGACAGTACCTTCACAAAAATTGATCCGTGGTTGAAAATCCCTCGATAAAATGTTTACACACGTTGGTAATGATACGGACGTAATCCATTACACATAAAGCGTGATGTACTGCGTATCGCGAAAAACCAAATTCGTGTGCCACATGACGCACGCTAGTTCCAGGATTTTCATAAAATGCTTCCAGAATCCTTTCTTCATCTCGTACACGAAGACGCACTGCTGGACCGGTTATCCCGATATTATGCACGACACCCAATTTCACATAATTATTGCACAACACGTAATATTGTACGTCCACTTGGTTTTCGTGCACGCCCGGGAAATCATTCCACGTAAATTGCGGCCGCGCGATAAGTATTTTCTCCGACTAGCCCGTATGCCACAATCATATCCGTATATTCCTGCAGAGTACACTTCATTTTCACTGTTAATTTACTACGCGAACACATGATTTTTACTAAAACTGTCTCAGCTCTCGCAGGCTGTTGCCAGAGTGCATACGCCAGCAGCATGCAACTACAGTTGAGCGGACATGTGAGTGTAATCATAATGCGCAGGCGCCGAGCTCACACGTATGCTTACACTTGCATGTCCGCTCAGCTGTAGTTGCGTGCTGCTGGCGTATGCACTCTGGCAACAGCCTGCGAGAGCTCAGACGGTTTTAGTAAAAATCTTGTGTTCGCGTAGTAAATTAATAGTGAAAATGAAGTGTATTCTGCAGGAATATACGGATATGATTGTGGCATACGGGCTAGCGGGAGAAAATACTTATCGCGCGGCCCTAATTTACGTGGAATGATTTTCCGGGCGTGCACGAAAGCCAAGTGAACGTACAGTTTTACGAGTTGTGCAATAATTATGTGAAACTGGGTATCGTGCATAATATCGGGATAACCGGTCCAGTAGTGCGTTTTCGTGTACGAGATGAAGAAAGGATTCTTGAAGCATTTTATGAAAATCCTGGAACTAGCGTGCGTCGTGTGGCACATGAATTTGGTTTTTCGCGATACGCGATACATCACGCTTTACGTGTAACGGATTACGCTCGTATCATTACCAACGTGTGCAACACATTTTATCGAGGGATTTTCAACCACGGATCAATTTTTGTGAAGGTACTGTCATCATTAATTTTTTACATTTACGATACATTCAGCGTACAGTAACGGAATTTTGAACAAGTTTCATATTAAATTGAGAATGGAATAGGCCTATGGGCGAAACCACTATAAAAAAAGCGCACCATGCTATCTACCGCAAGGTGGTGTGGAATTGATAACGCATCATTTTCTCGCCACTAAAGGGACGGGTCATTTTTCGGCGCGGTATTGCGATATATCGCACGCCACCATCATGTCTCGGAGAGCGATCCGCCCATCGCTTCGCCGCGCGCCTAGTATAGGATTACAGTGGGACGACTCTTGTCGCCGCGCGCTTCTATTCACGCAGATTGGCCGATATTCTTTATTTAATTTTTCGTTAATTATTGCGAATATCACAAAACAGTACAAGTCTTTCCTTTTTAATTTGAGCCAATCTACCTCCTTACTTCGTATGGGCTAAAATTTCCATGACACCCTGTATAATTACACTATTATTATGATCTTATTATTAATATATATTTTTATATTTTTTGCAATTTTGATATAACATAAATAATGAATTTTAATAATGATTTTATTATTTTATAGAAAAATATAACGAAATTAAAAGAAAAATGGGAAAAAGTGGATCGGGCAATTATTTATCTTCTTTTCCATATGCAACAGAGATGTCTGAGTTATTAGATTCAAGACCAATAGCAATAGAAGAAGGCATAGATAGCTGTGTGCCAGAAGACTCAAATAATGTAGAAAATCTATGTGTGTCGGTAGACTTAATCCCTATATATGAAAGAGACGGTACGAAAGCCTATATTATATTTTTAATTGTCTTTTCAAGTAAATGCATAATATAATTAATCAAATTATTATATATTGTTGCTATAGATTCTAATAATCGCATTTATGAAGATGCTCCGGATCCTAGAGATGGATCTGTTCCTGGATGCTCAAAAGATATCCGTGAGTCAATTACCGTAACACAATGCTCACAAAGCAATCATATGTCAACTATTGAAATCGATAGTTCTTCAACCGACTCATCCTCAAACAAGACGCATGTTAAACGTCAGAAGTATAAAAGTAGATCATACGAAAGCTTAGTAATGAAATATGCTGACAAAATGAAAGAAACTTATGAGAAAAGTCAAGAAAAAGTTATGACAAAAACAAAAGAATACGTGTCAAAATTAATGGAATCGGAAAAAGAAATGATAGACAAAATGTTGGACAATAATAGAATTATACTAAAAGAAACAACCAACCAACTTTTATATGGATTACAAAATATATTTGGTGTAGCTACTTCTATTCACAAGGGGAGTGCACGACGTGCCCCTCACCAATTAAAACGAGGATTTTTTTATGTGTAGTACCTAATTAGAAACAAGTTCTGTTAAAGCGAGAGAACGCGCTTCTCAAGCATTCGTCTGAAAAAAAATGTTGAAGATTTGCCAGCATTTCTTAAGACGTTGCGATGAAGCATTATCGAAGCGCCCCTGGTGGCTCGGTTGGTAGCGTTCTTCTTTTGTAACCGCGAGATCCCTGGATCGAATCTCGCCGTGTGTAACTATTTTCTTTTCTTTTATTTTTGTTCCTAGGAATATTTTATAACATTAATAAATAAATATTACAGTTTTTTTAATGATTGACATTTAATTTTTAATATTTTGTTCCATATATTAAAAGAAAATTCGAATGCTTTCTGTCAAAAATATAATATAAGGAAATGTTTAATATTATACGAGAAATATATTACTACTAATAAAATAAATAAGTAAATAACAATTATCAATAATAACGCGGATATTTTGGTAATATTTTTAATTATTTTATTTTACAATTAATAAAGATATTTTAAATTTTCTAGCTTTAGAAATAAGAATATTTCTTAAAAGTTTTATACGTTAGAGCTATATTTTTATTATTTTGCTCGGTCTCGGATCACTTTTCGTATACCTGACCTCGAGCAACAATAGCTACGAGTTTCGACTTTCCCCATAGGGGATCAACCGTTTTGTTGAAGTAAGAAAAGGGAGGGTCGTACATGAGGAAACAAGCAAAGTGTCGGTTTTTAAAATAGTCGACCGTTAGTTACGACAGTACAAGGAAGACGTTATAGACAGTGCCGGACAGTACCGTGAAAATTTCGAAGATGGAATCAACATCTGATTCTTCGATAAAAAGCAATGTTGAACAAAAAGAATCGCTTGCAGGAAGTAGTAAAGATGAAGAAGTTTTGTTAAACGAGGAATTTGCGAAACTCCAGTTGAAAGGTGCCGTCGTTTACATGGATAAGCTTCTTGAAGAAAATAATTTGATTACATCAGAATCACCTTCAACGATTTCTTATGAATCGATGCTTATCGGAGAAGAAATGTATCACAACACTGTGCAAATGATTGCCGAAAAAAAATTAATCACCGATGAAGAATTAATAGCTATACATGAAGCTGACGAAAATAATTTTTTCCGGGAATTAGAATATGACTCTAATTGTGAAGATTCTGATGAATATCATCCGGATGAAAAGAAAGCGAAACAAGTAGAATACATTCCGCTTGATTACAAAGTAAAAGTTGTAAATATTGCGAAACAACATCCTAATTGAAACTTGAAGAACCTTCAGAAAAAAGGATGTAGCCGTTTAAAAAGCATGAAGGATTTGAAGAGGTGGGAAGAGCACATTAAAAAGGGCGGAACAATTATCGATAAATATACTACTATCGACTCTTGGACATATAATCAATTTATAGAGGCTCGAGAAAATTTACAACAAGTTACAACAAGAAACTTGCAACAGTGGGCTTTGGCTGCTGCAAGTCAATTTGAAAACTTTAATTTCAAAGGTTCTCTTTCCTGGGTAAACAAATTCAAACGAAATCACAGAATTCGACAACGAAAAATTACGAGATATGTGAGTGAAAGAGAGACTTTCACGATGCCTGAAATTTTGGCTTCTGCAGAAGAATTTCGAATTCAAGTACGGCACATAATTCCAAACTTTCAAAAAGAATTCGTCATCAATACTGATCAAACAGGTAATTTTGAAAAATTAAATTTCACAAATTGTAAATATTTAAAAATAGTTTATATGCAATATTATATTTTTTCTTCATTATACTTTATATATTAATTTTTTACAATACATTTTCTAATTATATTACAGGTTGCCAGTACCAGTCTACGTTTGACAGAAGTCTTGCCGAACAAGGATCAAAAACTGTCTTCGTGAAGAAACAACATTTAAATAGAACAACGCATTCATACACGGCCCAATATGCAATCACATTGTCCGAAGAATTGATTCCTCAAGTATTTGTGTGCTTACAAAAATCGACAGGTAATTTTGGGCCCAGAGTTCAAAAATCTGTCGACGAACTTGTAACAAAATATAAAAATATCGTCGTTACAAGTTCAAAGTCCGGAAAGTTAACGACCTATCTATACAAAACATTTTTAACAAATATTATGTTACCATATGTTAAAGAGAACAAATTCCTACTGTTGATTGACTCTTGGGGAGGACAAACAAATCCGGGTATATACGATGAAATTTTTAAAGACGATAGGAATATAGGAACTTGCACTATTAAAGTTATTCCCCCAAAATGTACGCCTATATGCCAACCATGTGATGTCTATTTCTATCGACAAGTTAAAAATTTAATCAAGCGTCTTCAAAACTGTTCGTACTTGATTGAACAGAATCGCGAAATATCATCTAGAAACGATTGTATTAAAATTCACTCTATTGTTCATCACCAATTGTCGTCGCCAATATTTGTTGATATGTTACGTTATGCATGGTTTGCTTCGAAACTTTGTGATGAAAGGGAAATTTTTTTAAATATAAATCAAGTTTGCTTTCCCATAGACGTTTTGAAAACGCCTTGTACATGCAAAAATGCTGCATTTATTAGATGTGCAAGATGTGCCATAAATTTATGTTTTTATTGTTTTTATGATCAATATCATCCGGCATCTTGCAAAGGCACTACTGATTCCGCTAATTAATATAACAATTTTGTAATATGTAACGTTTGTTGTAAGATTAAAAAATGTATGCTATACAAATTTGTTTGATTTATTTTCGTTCTTTATATATTTCGACCTTTATATATTATTTACAATTAATGCTAATATGCTAACGAAAAAAAATAATTATTGTAAATTTACTTATTTATTTTATTAGTAGTAATATATTTCTCGTATAATATTAAACATTTCCTTATATTATATTTTTGACAGAAAGCATTCGAATTTTCTTTTAATATATGGAACAAAATGTTAAAAATTAAATGTCAATCATTAAAAAAAACTGTAATATTTATTTATTAATGTTATAAAATATTCCTAGGAACAAAAAAAATAAATTACACAAAAATAAAAGAAAAAAATAGTTACACACGGCGAGATTCGATCCAGGGATCTCGCGGTTACAAAAGAAGAACGCTACCAACCGAGCCACCGGGGCGCTTCGATAATGCTTCATCGCAACGTCTTAAGAAATGCTGGCAAATCTTCAACATTTTTTTTCAGACGAATGCTTGAGAAGCGCGTTCTCTCGCTTTAACAGAACTTGTTTCTAATTAGGTACTACACATAAAAAAATCCTCGTTTGAATCGGTGAGGGGCACGTCGTGCACTCCCCTTGTCAAACCGTTAATACATCTCAAATGGTTCCTTCCATTGTGCCATCTTTTAATGACGCAATGCCATATTTATATCCAAAAGACGACTTACAACATTTCCAGTCTTCTGTTACTCTACCTAAAGTCTTAATAAATTTAAAACGTCCAGTAAGTGCAAATGAAGAGATTCAAAGGTTAAAGATACAAAAATTGAATAATTACAGTAATAATAATAGTAGAAAAGAGGAATCAACCACAAAAGATACAATTACAAGTACAGATATAGATGGATTAATACAAGTTCTTTAAAAGTAATGGAAATCATTTTTATTTTATCATAAGAAATGTTAAAATTATAAACGTTTAGTTTTGTTTTGTGTTGAACAAATTAGATATAGATACTATGTGGTTATATGACTCGTACTTAAATTTTATTTTTTGTTAAATAGTTTTAAAACTGACTATTATAAAACTTAAAATGTAGATTAATACAATTAAGCGCTAACTCCTTGTGCGTCCGTCCTTGTTTGCAGCCTTCTACGATGGCTTTCTGTTGTCGTTCATCAAGATTTCGAGCACCATAAGTCTTTGCACCATAAGTCTTTGCCATTGTTTTTAATTATTATAACTAACCTTTTATAATTGTTTATAAAACAAAACACAAACGTTACCAAGATACAGTAACTGGAAGTTTATTATTTAATTTTATTTTATTTGACGATTTCAAATAAAATTTATTTTTCTTAAGTGGCTGTTTTCATTATTGAATAAAAAGTGTATTATTCAGTAACCTATATGCCTATTATTAAAACATATATGATTAGATAGAAATATATGCACTTTGAATTAAGTTATTCTCAAAAAACATAAAGGTGATATACTTTTGGCCGGTACTGTATCTTTCCTTATGCGCTTCCAAAATATTATGGAGAACACAACAAGCTGATATTATATTTGGCACGTAAGAATAATGAACATCGTTACGTTTGAGAAGTCTTCTCCATCTTGCTTTTAATCTTCCAAAAGCTACTTCTACGCATACACGCCCAGAATTTAGATATACATTAAAAGATTCTTCTATGGGTGTTAGTTGAGTATTCTTCGTGTATCCTTTTATGAGCCATTCAAGCAATGGATATGCAGGATCACCGATTATTAGGTATGGTATTGGCGTATTTAAACCCATTTTAGTTTGCTGTAATAAACGTTAAATAATTATTATATATAATGATAACAATATGTAATATGGAACCATAAATACTGCAGTACTATAATGTGATATAACTATACATGTATACATCTTCAAAAATGATAGAAAAAATAGTAATAGAAAAAAATGATGAAAGAAATTGTACATACATGAGGTATCAAAGAATCATAATTTTTATATAATTTTGAATTTTTAAAAACAGCAGCATCATGACAGGCTCCTGATGCTCCACAAAAAATATTACGAAATCTGAAAAATAATTTCTATTAATTTCGTATTGCACACTTATGCAAAGTAACAATTATATGAATATGAATAATTCTTGTATTTAATACATACTTATAAGTATTATCAACAACTGCTTGTAGTATCACTGAAGGCCATCCTTTGCGATTAATGTAATCTCTATATTCATCGCTAGGAGGTAAAATGGAAGTATGAGATCCGTCAATTGCTGCAATTAATTGTGGTATATTAGTCTTCTTTTCAAATGATGCAGCTATTTGTTGACACTCATCATTATCGGGCATAAATATCCATTGATGCATTAGTTTTGTATTAATTGCATCAACTACCCTATGTACATATTTCCAAACAGTGGATTTATGGATCCCAAAAACATTACCTACCACACGATATTCACAGCAACTCGATAAATAATATAGACATATAGCAACTTGTTTTTCTACTGACACCGGCTCCCTAAAGCCTAATTGATATACAGATGGTGCAAGTTCATTTTTTAATTGATCGCATAACCACAAAAATGTACATTTTCTCATTCGAAATGATTCCAACCAATCTTCCTCTTTAAAAGAATGATTAACAATTCGTTCCCACCAATCTTTAGTTCTTTTTTTCATCCATATGGTTCTTTCTTGTGATATTCTCAAAATCCGTCCAATATCGAGCAATTGATTAAGTGGAGTTTCATTTAACAAGTGCAGCAATATAATCTCTATTAAATGTCTTCGTCGTTTATTTAATATACGTAAAAGTTGTGTCATGGATTGCATCAACATATATTTTATGTTTGTCGAATATGTTGTAACACAAGTATTTATTATATTTATCTTTTCACTTTCACTTAATTTAAAATTTTTATTTTTATACATATTGGCTGCGTTCCGATATTCACTGCCAGTACTGAAAATCTATAGTATGCGTGACATAAAACTAGATTCTTAGTACTGGCAGTAAATATCGGAACGCAGCCATTGTATTCTTTTACGTCACTTTATATGTTTTGTTGAAATATAATTACATTTTCTGCACTCCAACTCAGCTAATTTTCATTGTTTTAAATTGGCAACAATGCTACAAATATGACTCATTTCACTAAGGTGTTAAAGAGGAATAGTGATAAAATAAATTCTTGCGTGTAAACGAAGATCACTTTTAGGGAGTTATAACTACGATTGTTACTAAACCAGATTAACGTTGCCGTGTAAACGTACTCATTTATACCGCGTATTCACGCCGAACATTATACATTAAGGTCTCCTCAAACCAACGCGATATACGGTAGCGGTAGCGGTAGTGCGGTACGTATGTATACAGCGGTAAATGTAAATACCCAAATTGACCGCGGTATACCGCGCGGGCGCTGCGGTACTGTAGCGATACATTTTTGTATCGGCACAGTTGACTGCCGTGTACCGCGCACAGAATTACAAAATGTCCGTGGAACAAATCATTGAAATTGTAAAATTGCATCCAATTTTATTTGATTTGAGCAATCTGGATTACAAAAATAACAGAAAAAAGGACAACGTATGGAAAGAAATAGAAGAAGCGTTAAAAGAAGACGGTAAGTAGATAATAATATGTTTTCATTGATTATTTTTTTATCAATAAGTAACCTCAAAATATATGAAAAAGTAAAAACAATGTATTTTTTTTAAATTTATTTTATTAATATTTTTAGTCGTACTACCTAAAGTTTTAATTATTGAAGAAATCGACAAATTCATCTCGAATTTGAAATGCTATTTGCACTGCTCTTTTTGGGTCATTTCTAATTATAGTAAATGCACCAATTTCGGGTTCAGGTGATTCAAGAAGTTCAAAAAGTTGATCATCACATTTTTTACTTCTTAAATAATTATGTAAGACACACGTTGCCATCACAATTTTTTGGACCGTTCCCACTTTTACTTCCAAAGGTCTGTAGTATAGACTTTTGGGCTAAAATGCCGAAAGCATTTTCCACTACACGTCGAGATCGGCACAATCTTTTGTTATAATTCTCTTTACGTTGGTCCTGTCTGGATTGCCTATAAGCGAAAGGTTTCATCAAGTAAGGCTTTAGGGGAAATGCTTCATTTCCAATTAAAACATGAGGCACTGGTTTATGTTGACCAGGCAAAGGATTTTCTTGTGGAACACTGAATGTTACAGATTCAAATTTTTTGCCCATTGTAGATTGTTCAAATATGCCCCCGTCACTATTTTTGCCATATCCACCTATATCTACACAAAGAAATTTGTAGTCAGGTCCAACAATTGCCGTGAGTACAACTGAGAATTTTTTAAAATAACAGAAATGTTGTGAACCTGTGTTGTTGGGACATTTAATAGTAACATGTTTCCCATCTATACTGCCTATGCAATTTGGAAATTGCCATGTTTCATAAAATTTTTGAGAAGATTCTTTCCAAATTTGTTCAGTAGGTTCAAGCATGTATATTAGTTGCATACGTAACCAAATTGCGTTGCAAACTTCTGCAACTATAGTGCTAACTGTGGTAAATCCCAATCTGAAGCTGTGAGCAATAGTAGTGTAGCTGTCTCCTGTAGCTAGAAACCTGTAATAACATGTTATGCTTATAATTCAATTTATTTCAGGTGACGGAATTAAAAAAAAGTGGAAGAATATCAGGGACTCATATGCAAAATATTTAAGAAGCACCAAAACAAAAACTGGCCATAGTGCAAAGCGTTATAAAAATTGGCAATGGGCAAAACAGATGGAAGCATTTAAACCATATCTATCTTTCGCAAACACTGTTAGTAATGTAAGCTGTAGTCACACAAGAAGCTAGCAACGATGATAGCAGTGAACACGATTCGGACACTGAAAGGCAAAATGAAACCGCCTTGGACAATGAACCAAATGAAGATGACATAGAAAATTCTCAGAACAACGCAGAGCATGCTACGTCATCTGCTGGAAAACAGGCCAATAAACCTAATCGCAAACGTAATACGGCAAGTTCCAGTGCTCCATCATCAGTAGATAAAGTGCTTGAATATTTCCAAAACAAGCGCGGTCGTTATGACTTCGATGCGACTGAACTAATATTGTTAGTGGAAATTCGAGTAAAGGCATTAAGAGCTTAGTAATAGAACAAATCATCATGAACAAATTATATATTAATCATCGATAACTACATCAGTTAATCTAGAAATTAATAAAGCTATAATGGTAAATACATGACACGTATATATAAAATAATAAATTAATTAAAAATAAAAATATGAAAATAAAAAATGATGATATCAAGTGCGGACGTTTCGGCTTGTTTTCAAGCCATCTTCAGCGCAATAATATTGTTAAATTTAAGTTAAATTAAAGGCGAACGATTCGCAATGTTATATGGAGCAGGTACTTAAAGATTAGTGAAATTTCCTCAATCTGTGTGAAACAATTGAAGGTGTTGTAGCCATTAGGTGATACATCACTAGTTGATGATGTAGGACGACTACAAATATAACGTATCGATGTTAGATCCATGATGTTGAAGTTCACTCAGGTTATGTAATGCATTCTCGTTAAAATCTAGTAGATAAGGAATTCATAGTAAAAATCAACTATTAGGAACTCTCGAATGTGAAATAATTGTGTCAAGATTATCAATGTATATGAAATTTAAATATGTTGAAATAATTTAATGTGTGTCACCTAAAGTACTAATTAAACTGTATAAAATAATTTCCGTTTGATGGAAATAATTTTGAATGTAATAATGTCACAATTAAATACCTTACATAGTCCTGAGTGAAAGTTGAAAATTATGTCGTTATGCTTAAAATTCAATCTGCGTATAATCTGTTGTCACAACAACGGTCGAACATTTAGTGACGAAGTATAGGGTGTTACAATATATTCATTTGTTTCTATGTATGACTTTCAAATTTTTGGTAGTTTATTTATCAAATCGTTATAAATAACCGGTAAGCATTCGGTGTCTGTCTGTAGGTTCAAGCTGTTTCTTTGTCTTTTGATGAAAAACATTTCAGAAATTAGTCTTTTGTTGTAACAAGTTTCTTTATCTAAAATTTTAACATCATTCCATTTGAAATCATGATTATAATTTAACCTATGTTCTGTGATAACTGAACGTCTACTGGTATTGCTATTTATATTTTTTCTGTGTTCATTAACTCTTGTAATTAATTTTCTACCAGTCTGTCCGACGTACGATGCATCACAATCTTCGCAATCAATCTTATATATTAAATTCGTATTAGATTGTTTAGGAATGGTGTCCTTATGTGCTTTAACAATCGAATCCAGTTTGTTGAGGCTGAAGTAAGATAGCCTTGTGTTCGCATCTCCCAGAATGTTACTTGTTAAACGCGGCAAATAAGGGACCGTAAAATACGAAACAGGCTCACTCTCACCATGCAAGTCAATGGTAGAATTGTTAACAATCTCTAAATTATTTTTGGTATTATTAGATTTATGGAATAAATAAGAGAGTCTCTGGTTAATTGTGTCAAATATAAACTTTAGAGGGTAGCCATTATTAATTAAGGTGTTAATGATTAAAATTATATTTTTCTGATGAAATTTCGGATGTGATAAAGTAAAGGCCCTATCTAATAGACAACACACAGTGCCTCTCTTTTGGCAATCAGGATGTATTGACAAAAAGTTTAAATATCTTCCAGAATATGTGGTACCAATCAAAAATCAGTTTTTTACCTTCATGTATGATGGCAACTTCTAGAAAACTAATGGTATTGTTGTTCTCTAATTCAATGGTGAACTGTAGTCTAGAATTTATAGAGTTGAAGGTGTTTAAAATATCGTCAACTCTCTTGGTTGGAACCGCCGTGATGATATCGTCCACGAATCTGAAGTAAAAGGGCAACCTGCAATCAATGGCACCAAGAGCTCTGGTCTCAATATCCTGCATGATGAGAGACAATGGGGAACCCATAGGAGTACCATGTAATTAAAGATATATTCTACCATTAAAAATAAAATAAGTGGATCTCATAACTAATTTCACCGCCGTTAAGAATTCTGACTTAGGAAGATCTGTTTTACCTGCAATGTAGTTCCATCTATTAGACACACAATCGATAGCGAGTTCGATAGGAATATTTGTGAACAATGACACAACATCAAGAGAAATAAGCCTATATCCATTTTCTAAATAAGTATTCTGCAATTTGTCTACCAATGTAAAGCTGTCTTTAATATAACTGTGAGCAAGTGGGAAACTGTTTAACATAATTTTATGTAAATAAGCAGCCAAACCGTACAAAGGCGTATTTACTGAGGAAACGATAATTCTAAAAGGGCAATTAGGTTTATGTACTTTCGGTAAACCATAAGCTCTTGGTAAGGAACTTCACTATATGATAATGATCGATGAGTGGACTGTGTAATGTACCCATTGTTTTTCCATCTCTTGAGTAAGTCTTTTAGATTGGAGATTAGTTTATTTATGAGATTTTTGTTTATTAATACATAAGTCTCCTCATCACATAGAAGTTCCTCTACTTTTTGAATGTATATGTCCCTATCAAGCGCCACTGTGATATTACCTTTGTCTGCTGTGTAATAATTAAATTTTGATTCATCTTGAGAAAACTTTTTGTGAGGTCATTAAGCCGAAGTAAATTTCTGTAAGTATTAAAATGTGGATATCGATAAGTTCGTAAAGACAAAGAAACAGCTTGAACCTACAGACAGACACCGAATGCTTACCGGTTATTTATAACGATTTGATAAATAAACTACCAAAAATTTGAAAGTCATACATAGAAACAAATGAATATATTGTAACACCCTATACTTCGTCACTAAATGTTCGACCGTTGTTGTGACAACAGATTATACGCAGATTGAATTTTAAGCATAACGACATAATTTTCAACTTTCACTCAGGACTATGTAAGGTATTTAATTGTGACATTATTACATTCAAAATTATTTCCATCAAACGGAAATTATTTTATACAGTTTAATTAGTACTTTAGGTGACACACATTAAATTATTTCAACATATTTAAATTTCATATACATTGATAATCTTGACACAATTATTTCACATTCGAGAGTTCCTAATAGTTGATTTTTACTATGAATTCCTTATCTACTAGATTTTAACGAGAATGCATTACATAACCTGAGTGAACTTCAACATCATGGATCTAACATCGATACGTTATATTTGTAGTCGTCCTACATCATCAACTAGTGATGTATCACCTAATGGCTACAACACCTTCAATTGTTTCACACAGATTGAGGAAATTTCACTAATCTTTAAGTACCTGCTCCATATAACATTGCGAATCGTTCGCCTTTAATTTAACTTAAATTTAACAATATTATTGCGCTGAAGATGGCTTGAAAACAAGCCGAAACGTCCGCACTTGATATCATCATTTTTTATTTTCATATTTTTATTTTTAATTAATTTATTATTTTATATATACGTGTCATGTATTTACCATTATAGCTTTATTAATTTCTAGATTAACTGATGTAGTTATCGATGATTAATATATAATTTGTTCATGATGATTTGTTCTATTACTAAGCTCTTAATGCCTTTACTCAAATTTCCATTTATTTTTTTTATAGTGAGCTGATTAATTACAATTATAATATTGTTAGGTTACGCAAAAACAATAAAAACATTTTCGTTGGAAAAACAAGCGAAAACTAAATTGCAAATTGCCGAAATTATAATGCGGCAAGAAATTGAGCATCAACGAGAACAACAGCAAAGGTCTGCATTTCAATTCCTGGAACACAAAATACATGGCAATTTCCTAACGAATGTTCAACTTCTCGGTCATTTTGTGAAACTCCGCTATTTTCTCCTACAACCTCCGAAGACTCGACACAACATTCTTTGCCGTCAAATTTTAACAATTACACCGACTTGTAATTTTTGTCATTAAAATGTATTTACTATGCAAACAAATAATCTTTAAATTATTACCTTAAGGGAATCCTGTACTCGACTGTATTACCGACAAAATTACCATTTTCGTATTTCTAGTCTTTCGTCGCACTAATTTGACAGAATTGAAAATATTTATCCACGATTGCAATACATACATCAATAATCCTAGCAAACTTCGATTTCATATGAAAAACAAGAAATAATTATGAAATTACAGTTTTCCTTATCGATTCTTATCTCAATATGGCGTCTCGAATTATAGACGAACTGTCAACTCATCATAATATGTACTTCATATAAAAGCTATATAGTTTGTATGAACATAAAAACAAGTTTGCTTGGGTCGAATTATACGAAAAAGCATTGTTGAACCTTCGAAATCGAAATTAGAAGTTTAATATAAAAGTATAGTTTGTAGAGCGATTCGTGTGTATGTATGCGTGAGTGTAGGTAAAGTAGTGTGAAAAATAACAACAAATTAATTCCAAAATTTAAAGATAGAGGATGTTGTAAATTTTCTTAAAATGATCTTATTAGCACAGGAGGTAGCTGTAGGTTTGTTCGTGTTGCATGCACTTTTTAAACTTTTGTACTAAGTGTACACTAACTCGTTTTTGTTGACGGACATGATGTAATAATCGCTGTTCGTTTTACCAGTGCAGTTGCACTTCTAGCAACACTTTTTGTACTTGGTCTTGAGGAAGAGTAAAACGTGCAAAGATGGCCGAAAAGTGGGAGGAGTAGGTCAGAGAGGTAAATATAAAATAATACATAACCTCTTAAATAATTTTATATCTCAAATTGAGATTTTAATATATACATATGTTTTAGCTTTTGTTGTTATATGGAATAAAACAATTAAATATACAAGATGTTAACAATTTTACGTGGGTTTTTTATACTAAATTCAGTGGGAAATATTAATATTGATGTAGATGGATATGCGCTATGCACGATTGAAGGTATAAAATATAAGTATATAGTTTTAAAAAATATTTTTACTTCTTTTAAATTTTATTTTTGAAATTTTTATATTAGAAGCTTGCTCTATAATAATATAAAATAATATAATATTCAAATTATATCTTCTAATATCTTCTTTTTTATTCAGATGGAAGACAATTCAAAATTCGAAAAGATGAAATTAATTTCGCTTGTGATACTATAAACTTCATTGTTGAAGACACTCAAGTCCGAATAAACCTTCTTAAATCAAAAACTAAGAGATATGAGAACAGATCTCAAAATCTAAACGATTTAAATAATCAAAATGATCAAAGTGATCAAAATTATTATAATGAAAATGATCAAAGTGATCAAAATTATAATCAAAATGATCAAAGTGATCAAAATTATTATAATCAAAATGATCAAAATTATTATAATCAAAATGATCAAAGTAATCAAAATTACAATCAAAATGATCAAAGTGATCAAAATTATAATCAAAATGATCAAAGTGATCAAAGATATAATCAAAATGATCTAAGTGATCAAAATGATCAAAATAATCAAAATGTTTACAATGAAACTACACAGTTGTTTTGGAACGATGCAGCAACAAAATTGTTGTTGGATATATATAAATCCAAGAAAAATCTTGTAAATACAAGAAAAATAAAAACATAAAATTTTATGGAAACAAATTGCGGAAATTATGGGGCAAAATGGTTACTCTGTAACCCCGTTACAAATTGAAAATAAAATTAAATCACTAGAATGTTCATTTAAAAATATGATCAGTAATAATAAAAAGACAGGCAGAGCAAGAATAACTTGTAAATATGAAGCGTAAGTATTTGTAAATACATATTTTTTATATGATACATATTATACATATATATGATTGGACTTAATATTACAAATAATATAATTCTCTTTAATTACAGCGAGTTAACAGATTTATTAGAAGAAAAACACAACATACAACCATTAGCTTTATCGGGAAGGAATGGCTTCGTACTTAGAGAACAACTGAATTCTAATAAAGAAAATAATGCTATGTAAGTATAATATAGAATATGTACAAATGGTGCATATCAAATTTGCTTATGTCATTAATTTATTTTATAGAGTTAACAACATAGTTGACGTCTCCGAAGAATTTAATAATGTAAATTCATCAAACAGTAGAGCTCCTATCGAAAATGTACAAAACTTGAGAAAAGATGAACTACAAAATACACATAAGATACGACGAAATACAACGACTGCATATCTAAGTAAATGTCAAGCTGCTCTGGATACGTATATTTCTGAAAAGAATGTTGAAAAAGAACGCAACGAAAACATGCAAGTACAGATACTGGAAGAATTTAGAAATATTAGGAAAGCTCAAGAAGATTTTATTAACTGCTCAAAGAAACAGTGGGACATGATAAATTCTAAAAGAGATGAAAAAAATAAAATTCTTCAGGAAATTGCAAAAAATTTGCAAGACATAGCTACATTTTCTCACAATCAGTACAACCCAGGTAGCAAGGTGACGTCTATATGACGTCATTAGTTAGTCATTTTAGATAATTGACGTCATATTACCTATGTAAGACGTAATAATGACGTTATTTTTTTAACCAATTAATGACGTCCTGTGTTTATCCAACCTACGACGTACTTGCAACGTCATATTTTTTCCAATTATTAACGTGAAACAGATACTCCAATCGACGACGTACTAGTAACATCATTATAGCAACTAATTCATGACGTCCTGTACCCAGATAGCCAAGCTTGATATGACATATTCAGCAAACAAATGCATTGCATGTATTATTATATATGTATTATATATACAGGGTGATTCTAAATAACTTTATGCTTTTGCAAAAACATAATCTTGACCGAATTCTAAGACGATTTTTCCTTTGGCAAAATTTCGTCCCAAGCTTAGTTTTTGAATTATTAAAGGAAGTAGTTAACGTATGACGGGTCGAATACAAGAGGCAGGCAAGGGTGACGCGATTCACCGTCAGACGCGGGTGCTTACGCGGGGCGCCTGCTGCGATCAGCTGGTCGCTATACACATACAGACACACATGCGAACACATACATTCTCTCTCTGTCTGTCTGTCTGTCTGTCTGTCTGTCTGTCTCTCTCTCTCTCTCTCTCTCTCTCTCTCTCTCTCTCTCTCTCTCTCTCTCTCATTCGCTCACTCACCTGTAATTTTTTTTTTTTTTTTTTTTTTACGAGAGAGGGGAAAATGCATTTTATGCATACCCACCGATCGATCCGAGTGAGTTATGTGGGACTCGAGTACCAAGTCGAATTACCAACTCGGTACTCCCTACCCACTAAAAACCCCTCTCTTTTCACGAATTTCCTTTGACACACTGTCTCTCTGACTTCCCGAGATCTGTTTTCACATAACGTCAAAAAATAGTTATTATTACCTTGTTCGATGACTTTTGATGTATTGCTGTAATTACTTGAAGGAGAAATGAATTTTCCGATAGATCGTACGTTCTCAAATTTAACGTAGATATCACGTTGCAAAAGACAAGAAATCCACACTAAATTATTAACTGACAGTTTTTCTCCTTTCATGAACTGTATTCTTTTATAAACTTTAACGTAATCACATTTATTTACTCACTCGATGAGACGAGAAATTTACTAATGACTCTCACTAATCACTATTAATCACTGTCGAATAATAACTGTTGGCGATTAAAAATCACTCGATGAAAGAAACACGCGCGGACACGTTACTACACGACGCGACAACGCGACAATGCGACGATAATTACTCGGCGACTGCAAGCAGTTTTTTGTCATGGTAGGTTGCGGTAGGTTAAGGTACTACTGGCGCAATCGAACGCGATCATGTGTTCGATTGAAGAATGCGGTAAACATAATAAACATTTAACAT
This sequence comes from Camponotus vicinus, assembly GCF_025532165.1. Classification (NCBI taxonomy): domain Eukaryota; kingdom Metazoa; phylum Arthropoda; class Insecta; order Hymenoptera; family Formicidae; genus Camponotus; species Camponotus vicinus. Next base: position 4,959,197 of record NW_028141980.1, on the reverse strand, counting down.
ATTAATATTATTATTATCATGAATGTGTGTGATATCCATACATCGTATGATATCTATTTAAAAATTAATTAGATTAAATAAGTGTTTTTAAAATATTTATTACTTTTACTATTATCATACAAAATATTAATATTAAATATTTATTTAAGATAATAGTAAAAGTAATAAATATTTTAAAAACACTTATTTAATCTAATTAATTTTTAAATAGATATCATACGATGTATGGATATCACACACATTCATGATAATAATAATATTAATATGTTAAATGTTTATTATGTTTACCGCATTCTTCAATCGAACACATGATCGCGTTCGATTGCGCCAGTAGTACCTTAACCTACCGCAACCTACCATGACAAAAAGCTGCTTGCAGTCGCCGAGTAATTATCGTCGCATTGTCGCGTCGTCGCGTCGTGTAGTAACGTGTCCGCGCGTGTTTCTTTCATCGAGTGATTTTTAATCGCCAACAGTTATTATTCGACAGTGATTAATAGTGATTAGTGAGAGTCATTAGTAAATTTCTCATCTCATCGAGTGAATAAATAAATGTGATTACGTTAAAGTTTATAAAAGAATACAGTTCATGAAAGGAGAAAAACTGTCAGTTAATAATTTAGTGTGGATTTCTTGTCTTTTGCAACGTGATATCTACGTTAAATTTGAGAACGTACGATCTATCGGAAAATTCATTTCTCCTTCAAGCAATTACAGCAATACATCAAAAGTCATCGAACAAGGTAATAATAACTATTTTTTGACGTTATGTGAAAACAGATCTCGGGAAGTCAGAGGGACAGTGTGTCAAAGGAAATTCGTGAAAAGAGAGAGGTTTTTAGTGGGTAGGGAGTACCGAGTTGGTAATTCAACTTGGTACTCGAGTCCCACATAACTCACTGGATCGACCGGTGGGTATGCATAAAATGCATTTTCCCCTCTCGTAAAAAAAAAAAAAAAAAAAAATTACAGGTGAGTGAGCGAATGAGAGAGAGAGAGAGAGAGAGAGAGAGAGAGAGAGAGAGAGAGAGAGAGAGAGAGAGAGAGAGAGACAGACAGACAGACAGACAGACAGACAGACAGAGAGAGAATGTATGTGTTCGCATGTGTGTCCGTATGTGTATAGCGACCAGCTGATCGCAGCAGGCGCCCCGCGTAAACACCCGCGTCTGACGGTGAATCGCGCCACCCTTGCCTGCCTCTTGTATTCGACCCGTCATACGTTAACTACTTCCTTTAATAATTCAAAAACTAAGCTTCGGATGAAATTTTGCCAAAGGAAAAATCGTCTTAGAATTCGGTCAAGATTATGTTTTTGCAAAAGCATAAAGTTATTTAGAATCACCCTGTATATATACAGGGTGAGCCATTTTAACTAACGCACGCAATTATTTCGGAAACAAAGCATTTTAGAGAAAAATGTTTCAGACAAAAGTTTTATGGTTTCGAGGGGGCCATAAGATGGTATCATTGGTTTGACCTTGAAGAGTCATTTGAAGGTCACATAAAGGTCACCTTCAATTTCTTAAAAAGAACCTACTATTTTTCATTGCACATTCTTGTAGCTTATCTCGAGAGCTTTCCAAAACACTATAATTAAGTACCTTTTCGTTAAGTACTTTTTGAGTTATGAGGCTTGAAATAATTTCTTAATTTTACATAAACCGTAAAATATCTTGTAAAATATTTATTTTTCGATTATCTTACCTTAATACTTTTACGTACAAAATAATGAGAGGAATCAACTGGTGTAAAGAAAACACATAGTTGTTTTGAAGAAAAAATATATAATTTGCAATTAACAATTCCATATTTTTTCTTAAAAACAACTATGTGTTTTCTTTACACCAGTTGATTCCTCTCATTATTTTGTACATAAAAGTATTAAGGTAAGATGATAGAAAAATGAATATTTTACAAGATATTTTACGGTTTATGTAAAATTAAGAAATTATTTCAAGCCTCATAACTCAAAAAGTACTTAACGAAAAGGTACTTAATTATAGTGTTTTGGAAAGCTCTCGAGATAAGCTACAAGAATGTGCAATGAAAAATAGTAGGTTCTATTTAAGAAATTGAAGGTGACCTTTATGTGACCTTCAAATGACTATCCAAAGTCAAATTTTTGCCACCATCTTCTGTCCCACTCGAAGTCAAGCAACTTTTATTTGAAACATTTTGTTGTACATTCAAAAATAAAAAAGTTATTGGGGTGGGTATCTTAAAATGGCTCACCCTATATAATTATAATTATATAGTACACATACACACACACACATATATATAAAATTAATTTATATATTTTTTTATAGGATCAGAATAAGAGGAATCCAACTTCCACATAATGTCATAGTTATTGTTACTTTACCTTATCTTCTCAACAAAAAATTGATAAAAATATTTTTTTTGTGATATTGTACTTGTGATTTTTTTATGTAATATTACTTTACATAATTCAAACTTTAATAATATAGATTTATTATATTTCTTATATTAGTATGAAATTAGTATAGAATTAGTATAAAATTTATATATTATTATAAAAAATAGTGTTTGTCGTAGCTAAAAACAGCGTGTGGTAATTAAATTTAAAATACGGTTATTATTTTCATTACTTATAACATCCATTTGACGAAACTTTTTTATGTATATTTAAAAATGAGTTTTTTTCTATTTAATAATTTTTTTTAATCTATAATATTATATAATCTATAATTTATAAAATAAAAATATTAAATATTTTTGTATTAATAAAAATATTTTAAATTATTTCCGTTACACACTGCATTTTATTAGTAAATAAAATGTAAAATTTTCCAATATTAAAATTTATATTTGTAAAAAATTTTTATATATTCCCTGAACAAATTATTATTATTATTATTACTTTAACAAAATTGTTTTTTTCACATTTAATAAACAAAAAATTAAATATAAATTTCTTTATATACATAATTTTTAACAAATTTGTTATTTCGTTGACTACCAAGATAAACTTTCAATGCTTGCCAAGAACGAACTCGCGAAAAAGCAACATAAAGTTGTCCATGATTAAAAACATCTTTGCGAAGATCTAATCCAATTCTATCAAACGTCTGTCCTTGTGATTTATTAATCGTCATGGCAAAAGCTAATTTTATTGGAAATTGTCTCCTAGAAAAAGTAAATGGAAATACATTTTCGCAATATAACGTTATACGATTCAAAAAAACAATGTCTCCTATTTTGTCACCTGTTAAAATCTTACATTTTAATAAATGATCTTTAAGCTCTATAATCATTAATCTAGTGCCATTACAAAGACCTTCATTGATACTTAAATTTCTAATTAACATAATAATACAATTTGGTCTTAAACGCAATTCATGAGGAGGAAGAGACGATGGAGATAAACTATTTAAATATTCTGGTAACAATGCTTCACTCATGTCACCATTGTCATTATTCACGACAGTATCTACACTTGTATAAATTCGTTCTTCATTTATATTTAATAATTCCACAACTTTCTTATTAATTTCATCTACATCAATATTTCTTGCAGAAAGTATGGCACATTTAGACATTTTAATAAATTCTTTTTTTCTTATTAAATCACCATATATATCTTCCACAATATCAGCGTTAATAGATGCTATACAACATTCAGGAATTTGTATATTTTCATTAAGATCATTTAATGTACCATCTCCAACATTCAATAAAAACTTTACAAATTCAATTTCTTCTGGAAGAACTCTCATATTTTGTATTAAAAAGAATTTTACGAAATGTTTCCAAAGAGAACTAAATTTAATAGAAAGATTTACAATTTCACTTCGAGTAGCATGTACTTTAATAGGCAAAAGTTGTCTAAAATCACCACCTAATAAAACAATTTTTCCACCGAAAGGAATATCATTATTCATAATATCACGCAACGTTCGGTCCATTATTTCTAAAGCATATCGTGGTGCCATTGGTGCTTCATCCCAAATAAAAATATCAATTTCTTTTAAATATTGAGCTTCTTTTGATTGGATTTTAATAGTTGATGATGAATCAGCAAATAATGGAACTGGTAATCCAAATATCTTATGGACTGTTTTTCCAAAAGGTAATAATGTAGCTGCAATACCTGTAAATGCCATTGTACATACACGTTTATTTTTAATTCTAGCTAAATAATAGATAGTTGTGTATATATATGTTTTACCTGATCCACTTGGACCATCAATATAAAAACAATTATTAGAGATAATATTATTTTCTAATTCATTTAATATAAGATCGACGATCTCTTTCTGCTTATTATTTAATTGTTTATATTGTTTGGTACCTATTTCCATAGCTTTTTCAAATGCCATGCAATCCTCTTCTTCTTTATTTTCTGTTAATTGTTCCATTTGTGGAAAATCAACAAAACTTTTACCTTCACCACGAAGCATACTATTAATTTGTACATATGCTTTTTTTTGTCCCTGTAACGTACCAAAATATCGAATATAATCCTCAGACATTGCTATTTTAAAGTTTTCCCACAACTCTTCAGGATGTAATGGTTGACAATGTAATAATATACGTACAAATAATCTACGAAGTTGTCGTGGCATCATCCATCCAACAGCTTCATTCATAACTCTTTTCCATTCATCATCATCTTCAATCAAACTTAAAGCTAAATATGCTGCTGAAAATGATTGACAAACTTCTCCATTTACAGTTCTTAAATCGTTAAAACTTGTGGCCCCTTTTACTGTGAGTAACAATAATCGTAAATGAAATAATTCTATTTGTGTTGGACTAACGGAATACATTCGTCCTATACAATTATAATGACTTTTACGTTTGACCCAACGTGATACATTTTTACCATTAACTTTCTCTTTTTTAAATGTATAATAACTTGGAATTTCTATATACAAATACTGTTTTGCTTCTTCATCGCGTAAGTTTAATGAAAAATAATCTATTAACATAGTAACTTGATCTAAAGCAGAAGTCATTGCATTGTCAATGTTTTCATTTTCAATTATAATATTTTGCTCATTAGGAAGATGAACTGGTAAACGTATTATAGCGTGACTTTTATCTTGTAGTTTTTTACCAAGAATACGCCAGCTAGCTTCAACAGATCCAACATAACGAGCTTCGATATAATTATGTATCTCATCATGATCAATAACAACACTTTCTGTTATTGGTTCAATAGTTATAGCAGCAACATCATGTCCTTTATAAATATATTTATATAGATATTTAACTGATTTAATACTTGAAACTACTTCAACATTTATATGACTATTAAATATAATTGATAAAGTAGGACAATATGGAACAGCATAACGATTATCAACTACATATCCACCAGGACGTTCAAAATTTCTTCCATTATTTCGTCGACGATAATAAGGATAAGCATCTTCATCCATTCTAGTTTCTTCGAGAAAAGGTTTCGGATAATGTTTCGAACAACGTCCATCTACTAAACACCAATCGCTACAAGGTCCATGAATCATATGTCTCATAACTATATCATGTAAGATTTGATTTTCACATGGATCAGGAATTTCAGCAGAAATAAATTTATCAACGATCTGCGGAGTTATTTTAAAATTATATTTTAATGTAATCAGTATATGAACATGTGGCAACCCACGTTTTTGAAATTCAATAACGTACACAAACGCTGCTACTTCACCAAAAAACTTTTGCTTAACAATCAAATCAATTAAGTAATCCTTTTTAATGTTAAAAACACGAGCACATATGTCAGGTCTATCACAAGCTTGTTGACCGGGTAAAAGATTTTCCTCAATTTCACGCCATTTTGGATTGCAAGTCATGGTAATGAAAAGATCTGGTTTACCAAATTTACTAACAATTGCCATTGCAGCTTGATAATTTTGTAACATATTACATGGCGATCCAATAAATGTGTAAGGAAGTATGAGCATTTTTCCAATACGCCCATTTAAGTTATTCGCTGTAGTTTGTAAATAATCTCTTAAACCTTGATATGTTTCACTACGTAATTCTTTTTGATGATTTTTACAATAATCAATTCTATCTTTTTCAATTTTTACATAACTGTCTACAAGCCACTGCTGAAATAAACGACGTCCTAATAAAAAACCATTAAATTCATCACGAATAGCTATACGGTATTTAATATATTGTCCTCTAGTTATTCGTCTATTACTATTTAATTTTTTTAAATCACGATGCCATCCTTGAGTGCCGTGTGGATAAAATAAAGGATATACCCATGGTTCAACATTGGGATCCATAATACTAACTTTTTGTAAACTTTTAATATTTTTATTACATATAGTAACATATGAGTCTGGAATTTCTCCATCAGCAGTTGTATAAAAAACAGCAGCAACTTCATTAGTTCTTTGAGCATTGTATCGACGTCGATCCATATTTGGTCTTAAAGTAAACGATAATTGTAATTCCGGTAATAATTCACCAGATTCCATTTCTAAACGTCGTTGCTTTTCTAATTCTTCAGCCATCATTTGATAAGACTGAGCAAATACATTAAATTCCCGCATTATTTGTTCAAGGTTTTGTACAATTTCAAAATCTATGTATGAATTTTGATTAAGACGATGATTTATTGCTTCATTTGAATCTACGATAAAAAGTTGGCCATAAGTAGGACTTTCGTTTTGTGCAGCATATAATGCTTTATTAATTTGATAATAAATCTGTCCTTGTATTTTAAAACAATATGGACCAGGTCGTCTACCTTGAAAGTTAATTAAATTAGCGTTAAATGAGGCAAATGAAAATGAACTGTTATAACTACGAATATTTTGAAAAAAATTATTAGATTTTATGTGACTACCATCAAATAAACTACGAATGAATTGAGGAAATTCAGGCAATGGTTGCACAGATACTGCACCATGATTACAACAATCATGAAATGAATATCCTCTATTAGAAACTTTTTCAGCTGCAAAGTGTTTTGCATTACAATGAATACAATACACATCCATAGGACCAATATAATATTCAATTACATCAGTAAGTGATAGTGTACTAATATTATTTAAACGAGGTTGTTTTTTCTGCCGTGATCGATAACGAGTTTGATATTCTACAGATGATTGTAATGTTGATCTAACACTTAAAGAATTTTCTTCAATTTCCCAATCTAATTCTATTACACGATTATCATTTGATGTACCAGCAATACAAATAGTTTGTTGATTTGACTTTTTTGAAGAATTTTCAACTAATTTGTTATTTTCACGACGGCGTCGTTGATTCTCCCTTCTTTTTTCTCGATGTCGTTGTAAAAATTCTTTTCTTTCTTCTAAAGTACGTACAATTTTACGTCTTGTCATTTCATAAGAATTTTCTATATTAATATACTATATATGAGATTTTAAATATATACACGTAATGTTATTAATAAATATTAATAAAGAGAAAATAATTTATACAAAAAATTTTTTACTATTGAAATATCTTTTACTATTTAAATAATCTACATACTATTATTATATTAATAATATATTATTATTATTATTTATATATTATTATTTAAATATTATTATTACTTATAAATTATTATTATTATTAGATTAAATTCAATTTAAAATAAAAATTAATATTCTCTTTAGGAGTGGAATCTGACGAATTATTATCGGAGTTACAATTATCATTTACTTTAAGACCAAATATGGATGTCGATACAACGCTCAAAGAATTAATAAAGTTGCTGCTGTTTTTCTCACTTTAAATAAATTAGCTTACATAAATAAGTTAATTATTATGGTTATTATAGTTATTGTTAAAATTATTATTTTGTTATCATCATTATCATCATCTTCATTATCATTTTTATCGTTATCATTGTTGTTATCGTCAATATTATAATAGTTTATATCATCAGTATCATCATTTATATATCATTCATATCATCGATTATCATCAATATCATAATTATTATTAATAATAATACTATTATTATTATTAATAATCAATACTTCTGAATAATATTATTTATTTATTAATTACACATACATAAAAAAATAAAATAAATTACAATATATAATAATTAATAATACTACTGTAATAAAATTAAATATTAATTAAATTTTTATAAATACAATATAATGAAATATATTATAATACAATAAAATTAAAATATAATTAAATATAAAATACTAATTGTAATTAAATTAAAATAACAATATAAAAAGTTTTCTCAAATAATTTTCTTTCTTCACTCTTCCTTCTTCTTTTCCTCTTTTTCTACTATTTATTTTGTCACTTTTTATAACTTTTTCGCCTTTCCTGAAACAAAAGAAATAAATATTAATAATTTACATTTATTTTAAAAAATAATATATAAGAAATTATACAAATAATACATACATACATACATACATATGTATAATTTATGTATACATATCTATATGTATACAGGGTGAGTTTTTTATCTTGAGACATCGAAATATCTCGTAAAGTTTGAAAGATACGAAAAAATGTTTCAAACAAAAGTTGTATGGTTTCAAGGGGGACATAAGATGGTGTCATTAGTTTGACCTTGAAGAGTCACCTGAAGGTCACGTGAAAATCACCACCAACTTCTTAAATGGGATACCCTATATACTTTTACATATTCTTGTAGGTCATCTCGAGAGCTTTCCAAAACAGTATAATTAAGTTAGTTTTCATTAAGTACTTTCCGAGTTATGAGACTTGAAATCATTTCTTAATTTTACATAAACCGTAAAATATCTTGTAAATTATTCATTTTTTGATTATCTTACCTTAATACTTTTATGTACAAAATAATGAGAGGAATCAATTGGTGTAAAGAAAACACATAATTGTTTCGAAAAAAAAAAAATTAATTTGCAATTAATTACATTTTTTTTTTTCGAAACAACTATGTGTTTTCTTTACACCAATTAATTCCTCTCATTATTTTGTACATAAAACTATTAAGGTAAGGTAATCGAAAAATGAATATTTTACAAGATATTTTGCGATTTATATAAAATTAAGAAATGATTTTAAGCCTCATAACTCGGAAAGTACTTAATGTGAAAACTTAATATATATATATTATAACTTAATATATATATATATATATATATATATATATATATATATTATAGTGTTTTGGAAAGCTCTCGAGATGAGCTATAAGAATATGTAAAAACATATAGGATGTCTTATTTAAAAAGTTGGAAGTGATCTTCACGTAACTTTCAGGTGAGTCTTTAAGGTCAAACTAATGACACTATCTTATGTCGCCCTTGAAACCATATAACTTTTGTCTGAAACATTTTTTCGTATCTTTTAGACTTTATGAGATATTTCGATGTCTCAAGATAAAAAACTCACCCTGTATATAAATTATATTATATATATGTATATATATTTAAATTGTATTATATTAATATATAATTTTATATAAATAATTTTATAGACCTTATTGTTAATACTATATTATATATATTTAAATTGTATTATATTAATATATAATTTTATATAAATAATTTTATAGACCTTATTGTTAATATTATATTAATAAGATCTTAATCATAAATCTTTTCTTGTAACGTAAACTTATGAAAAGTTAACGAATTCAATATTTGTGAAATAAAATTTTTCACTATTCACGAGTTCATGCTAGAGAAAAAGATTTATGATTGAACTCCAAGTAGCGAAAAGATCATACCACTTGTATCATATTTATATTTACAATTATATTTATAATGTATATAGAATATAAACTATATTGTAGTGTATTTAATTATGTATATACAGGGTGTCCTAGACCACCCGTACACCCCTTTTCTTTCAAAAACTAAGCATTTTAGAGAAAAATGTTTCAGACAAAAGTTGTTTGGTTTCGAAAGGGCCATAAGATGGTACCATTGGTTTGACCTTGAAGAGTCATTTGAAGGTCACGTGAAGGTCACTTCAATTTTTTTAAATGGAATACCCTATATATTTTTGCACATTCTTATAGCTCATCTCGAGAGCTTTCCAAAACACTATAATTAAGTTAGTTTTCATTAAGTACTTTCCGAGTTATGAGGCTTGAAATAATTTCTTAATTTTCCGTAATTCATAAAATAGCTTGTAAAATATTCATTTTTCGATTATCTTACCTTAATACTTTTATGTGCAAAATAATGAGAGGAATCAATTGGTGTAAAGAAAACACATAATTGTTTCGAAGAAAAAATATGTAATTGTTAATTACAAATTACATATTTTTTCTTCGAAACAATTATGTGTTTTCTTTACACCAATTGATTCCTCTCATTATTTTGTACATAAAAGTATTAAGGTAAGATAATCGAAAAATGAATATTTTACAAGATATTTTATGATTTATGTAAAATTAGGAAATTACTTTAAGCCTCATAACTCGGAAAGTACTTAATGAAAAAATGTTTAATTAAAGTGTTTTGGAAAGCTCTCGAGGCAAGCTACAAGAATATGCAAAAGTATATTGGGTATTCCATTTAAAAAAATTGAAGTGACCTTCACGTGACCTTCAAATGACTCTTCAAGGTCAAATCAATGATACCATCTTATGGCCCTCTCGAAACCAAACAACTTTTGTCTGAAACATCTTTCTCTAAAATGCTTAGTTTTTGAAAGAAAAGGGGTGTACGTGTGGTCTAGGACACCCTGTATATACTTATACAGGGTGACCCATTTTAACTTAGGCAGCCAAATAACTCGAAAAATAAGCAAGATAGAGAAAAATGTTTTAGACAAAAGTTGTATGGTTTCGAGGGGGCCATAAGATGGTATCATTGGTTTGACCTTGAAGAGTCATTTGAAGGTCACGTGAAGGTCACTTCAATTTTTTTAAATGAAACATCCTATATATTTTTGTACATTCTTGTAGCTCATCTCGAGAGCTTTCCAAAACACTATAATTAAGTACATTTTCGTTAAGTACTTTTTGAGTTATGAGGCTTGAAATAATTTCTTAATTTTACATAAACCGTAAAATATCTTGTAAAATATTCATTTTTCGATTACCTTACCTTAATAGTTTTATGTACAAAATAATGAGAGGAATCAATTGGTGTAAAGAAAACACATAGTTGTTTCGAAGAAAAAATATGTAATTTGCAATTAACAATTCCATATTTTTTCTTAAAAACAACTATGTGTTTTCTTTACACCAATTGATTCCTCTCATTATTTTGTACATAAAAGTATTAAGGTAAGATAATCGAAAAATGAATATTTTACAAGATATTTTACGGTTTATGTAAAATTAAGAAATTATTTCAAGCATCATAACTCAAAAAGTACTTAACGGAAAGGTACTTAATTATAGTGTTTTGGAAAGCTCTCGAAATAAGCTACAAGAATGTACAAAAATATATAGGGTATTCCATTTAGAAAAATTGAAGTGACCTTCACGTGACCTTCAAATTACTCTTCAAGGTCAAACCAATGATACCATCTTATGGCCCCCTCGAAACCATACAACTTTTGTCTAAAACATTTTTCTCTATCTTGCTTATTTTTCGAGTTATTTGGCTGCCTAAGTTAAAATGGGTCACCCTGTATATATATACAGGGTGATTCAAAATAACCCCTGTGTCCCTGAAATTACATATTCGTGAATCAATTCTAAGACGATTTTTCCTTCGGCAAAATTTCGTCCGAAGCTTAGTTTTTGAATTATTAAAGGAAGTAGTTAACGTATGATGGGTCGAATACAAGAGGCAGGCAAGGGTGGCGCGATTCACCGTCAGACGCGGGAGCTTACGCGGGGCGCCTGCTGCGATCAGCTGATCGCTATACACATACAGACACACATGCGAACACATACATTCTCTCTCTGTCTGTCTGTCTGTCTGTCTCTCTCTCTCTCTCTCATTCGCTCACTCACCTGTAAATTTTTTTTTTTTTTTTTTTACGAGAGAGGGGAAAATGCATTTTATGCATACCCACCGGTCGATCCAGTGAGTTATGTGGGACTCGAGTACCAAGTCGAATTACCAACTCGGTACTCCCTACCCACTAAAAACCCCTCTCTTTTCACGAATTTCCTTTAACACACTGTCCCTCTGACTTCCCGAGATCTGTTTTCACATAACGTCAAAAAATAGTTATTATTACCTTGTTCGACGACTTTTGATGTATTGCTGTAATTGCTTGAAGGAGAAATGAATTTTCTGATAGATCGTACGTTCTCAAATTTAACGTAGATATCACGTTGCAAAAGACAAGAAATCCACACTAAATTATTAACTGAAAGTTTTTCTTCTTTCATGAACTGTATTCTTTTATTAAACTTTAACGTAATCACATTTATTTACTCACTCGATGAGACGAGAAATTTACTAATGACTCTATCACTAATCACTATTAATCACTGTCGAATAATAATTGTTGGCGATTAAAAATCACTCGATGAAAGAAACACGCGCGGACACGTTACTACACGACGCGACGACGCGACAATGCGACGATAATTACGACTCGGCGACTGCAAGCAGTTTTTTGTCATGGTTGGTCGCGGTAGGTTAAGGTACTACTGGCGCTATCGAATGCGATCATGTGTTCGATTGAAGAATGCGGTAAACATAATAAACATTTAACATAATAATAATATTAACATGTTAAATGTTTATTATGTTTACCGCATTCTTCAATCGAACACATGATCGCGTTCGATAGCGCCAGTAGTACCTTAACCTACCGCAACCTACCATGACAAAAAATTGCTTGCAGTCGCCGAGTCGTAATTATCGTCGCATTGTCGCGTCGTCGCGTCGTGTAGTAACGTGTCCGCGCGTGTTTCTTTCATCGAGTGATTTTTAATCGCCAACAATTATTATTCGACAGTGATTAATAGTGATTAGTGATAGAGTCATTAGTAAATTTCTCGTCTCATCGAGTGAGTAAATAAATGTGATTACGTTAAAGTTTAATAAAAGAATACAGTTCATGAAAGAAGAAAAACTTTCAGTTAATAATTTAGTGTGGATTTCTTGTCTTTTGCAACGTGATATCTACGTTAAATTTGAGAACGTACGATCTATCAGAAAATTCATTTCTCCTTCAAGCAATTACAGCAATACATCAAAAGTCGTCGAACAAGGTAATAATAACTATTTTTTGACGTTATGTGAAAACAGATCTCGGGAAGTCAGAGGGACAGTGTGTTAAAGGAAATTCGTGAAAAGAGAGGGGTTTTTAGTGGGTAGGGAGTACCGAGTTGGTAATTCGACTTGGTACTCGAGTCCCACATAACTCACTGGATCGACCGGTGGGTATGCATAAAATGCATTTTCCCCTCTCTCGTGAAAAAAAAAGAAAAAAAATTTACAGGTGAGTGAGCGAATGAGAGAGAGAGAGAGACAGACAAACAGACAGACAGAGAGAGAATGTATGTGTTCGCATGTGTGTCTGTATGTGTATAGCGATCAGCTGATCGCAGCAGGCGCCCCGCGTAAGCTCCCGCGTCTGACGGTGAATCGCGCCACCCTTGCCTGCCTCTTGTATTCGCCCCGTCATACGTTAACTACTTCCTTTAATAATTCAAAAACTAAGCTTCGGACGAAATTTTGCCGAAGGAAAAATCGTCTTAGAATTGATTCAAGAATATGTCATTTCAGGGACACAGGGGTTATTTTGAATCACCCTGTATATATATATATATATATATATATATATATATATATATAATTAAATATGTATATTATAATATAGATTATATTATTTTTATTTATATAGTTAAATTACATTAATAATTTTAAACCTTCTCTCCCTACATTATTACATATACATGGTGATTCTGAACAGACGTTTGTCTTTAAAAAGATAAATTGTCGAGTCTATTCTGAGACGATTTTCCCTTTACCAAAATTGTCTACGAGGCTTAGTTTTTAAATTATTAAATAAAATAGTTCGCGAATTACGGAACGAGTACAAGAGGTAGACAGGGACGGCGCAACTCACTGTCCGATACAGGCGATCATGTGGGGCGCGCGACGCGATCAGCTGATTGCTGCACACGATGAGTGTAACAATCAGTGTGTGTGTGTGTGTGTGGGGGGGGTGTATTTATGCACGCGTATCCACACATGCACCGTACTCTCTCTCTTTCTCTCTCTCTCTCTTTCTCCCTCTTTCTCTCTCACTCTCTCACTCACTCACTCACTCACTTATTCTTACCTTAATAATGAGATTCTTCATACTGCTGATAAATAGCAGTGCCCAGTGTGTTGCACGATAATAATCGTCGTCGACGAGACGTCGTTTCTTCAACACGCAGTCTGACACAAATAAGCGAAGTTTTTTCTTTCATCACTTTCGACACTTTTACAAATTTATTCGCGCACTTAATCACTCACGATTGAACGATAAAAGGAGGAATTTACCAACGGTTACGGTACGAATTTAATAAACGGTTAACGCATTTAATTATTAATTACACACTCGATTAAAGAAACGCGTTAACAGAACGCGATACTCGATGCAAAGCGCGCGACGCGACGACCGACGACAAGCAGGTCAGGTTAGTACTAGCGCCTCTAGCGCTGCCAAACATAAACGTGTAGCATTACGCGCTAGTACTAACCTGACCTGCTTGTCGTCGGTCGTCGCGTCGCGCGCTTTGCATCAAGTATCGCGTTCTGTTAACGCGTTTCTTTAATCGAGTGTGTAATTAATAATTAAATGCGTTAACCGTTTATTAAATTCGTACCGTAACCGTTGGTAAATTCCTCCTTTTATCAATCGTGAGTGATTAAGTGCGCGAGTAAATTTGTAAAAGTGTCGAAAGTGATGAAAGAAAAAACTTCGCTTATTTGTGTCAGACTGCGTGTTGAAGAAACGACGTCTCGTCGACGACGATTATTATCGTGCAACACACTGGGCACTGCTATTTATCAGCAGTATGAAGAATCTCATTATTAAGGTAAGAATAAGTGAGTGAGTGAGTGAGTGAGAGAGTGAGAGAAAGAGGGAGAAAGAGAGAGAGAGAGAGAGAGAGAGAAAGAGAGAAAGAGAGAGAGTACGGTGCATGTGTGGATACGCGTGCATAAATACACCCCACACACACACACACACACACACACACTGATTGTTACACTCATCGTGTGCAGCAATCAGCTGATCGCGTCGCGCGCCCCACATGATCGCCTGTATCGGATGGTGAGTTGCGCCGTCCCTGTCTACCTCTTGTACTCGTTCCGTAATTCGCGAACTATTTTATTTAATAATTTAAAAACTAAGCCTCGTAGACAATTTTGGTAAAGGGAAAATCGTCTTAGAATAGACTCGACAATTTATCTTTTTAAAGACAAACGTCTGTTCAGAATCACCCTGTATACTTCTTAACCATTAGTGTGTATGCAAGATAATACATCGTATAATACATTGATTTATTAAAAAATAACAAGAATTGTACGTATCTTTATACAATTACATATATATAACTATGTTCATTAAATTTTATTAACATAATAAATAATAAGTACTTCATAAATATTTTCTACTATAATTCTTGCTATTTTTCAGCTAAGTTATTTATAAATATATATGTATTATCTTTACTTATACTTTATCTTATATATATATATATATATACAGGGTGGACCATTTTAACCTTTAATGGAGAATAACTCGAAAACCAAGCCCGGCAGAGAAAAATGTTTCAGATAAAAGTTGTTTGATTTCGAGGGGGCCATAAGATGGTACCATTGGTTTGACCTTAAAGAGTCATTTGAAGGTCACATGAAGGTCACCTTCAATTTCTTAAATGGAACCTACTATTTGTCATTGCATATTCTTGTAGCTTATCTCGAGAGCTTTCCAAAACACTATAATTAAGTACCTTTTCGTTAAGTACTTTTTGAGTTATGAGGCTTGAAATAATTTCTTAATTTTACATATACCGTAAAATATCTTGTAAAATATTCATTTTTCGATTATCTTACCTTAATACTTTTATGTACAAAATAATGAGAGGAATCAATTGGTGTAAAGAAAACACATAGTTGTTTTTAAGAAAAAATATGGAATTGTTAATTGCAAATTACATATTTTTTCTTCGAAACAAAACTTTAAAAATAACTTGATTCTTTGAAAACTAAGAAATTATATATAGGAAATATTTATAAAATATATATTGTTTGTTTTATTGATAAAAATTTAGTGAGTATATTTAATATATTTTGAATATTTTTTAAATATTTTTTAAGTATAACCTATACACAATTCTTATTAGTTTTTTTCAATAAACTAAACTATTTAAAAAAAAATATATATATTACATATACAGGGTGACCCATTTTAACTTAGGCAGCCAAATAACTCGAAAAATAAGCAAGATAGAGAAAAATGTTTTAGACAAAAGTTGTATGGTTTCGAGGGGGCCATAAGATGGTATCATTGGTTTGACCTTGAAGAGTCATTTGAAGGTCACGTGAAGGTCACTTCAATTTTTTTAAATGGAACATCCTATATATTTTTGTACATTCTTGTAGCTCATCTCGAGAGCTTTCCAAAACACTATAATTAAGTACATTTTCGTTAAGTACTTTTTGAGTTATGAGGCTTGAAATAATTTCTTAATTTTACATAAACCGTAAAATATCTTGTAAAATATTCATTTTTCGATTACCTTACCTTAATAGTTTTATGTACAAAATAATGAGAGGAATCAATTGGTGTAAAGAAAACACATAGTTGTTTCGAAGAAAAAATATGTAATTTGCAATTAACAATTCCATATTTTTTCTTAAAAACAACTATGTGTTTTCTTTACACCAATTGATTCCTCTCATTATTTTGTACATAAAAGTATTAAGGTAAGATAATCGAAAAATGAATATTTTACAAGATATTTTATGGTTTATGTAAAATTAAGAAATTATTTCAAGCATCATAACTCAAAAAGTACTTAACGGAAAGGTACTTAATTATAGTGTTTTGGAAAGCTCTCGAAATAAGCTACAAGAATGTACAAAAATATATAGGGTATTCCATTTAAAAAAATTGAAGTGACCTTCACGTGACCTTCAAATGACTCTTCAAGGTCAAACCAATGATACCATCTTATGGCCCCCTCGAAACCATACAACTTTTGTCTAAAACATTTTTCTCTATCTTGCTTATTTTTCGAGTTATTTGGCTGCCTAAGTTAAAATGGGTCACCCTGTATAAGTTATCTTGTATATGCAATAATCTAAAAAATGTATAGGCACTTCTTTATACAAGCTTCTTTATAAACAAACTCTTCTTGCAATATTTAAATTAAATTAATAAATTTAAATCTATCCATATTAGTACATTATTATGGTATATATAAGATGAAGTTTAATACATGTATTTTTATAAATAACATATTGTAATGATTTAAGAATATACGTACTAACTTAAATAGAATTCAACATTATTAATCTAATTTAAATATTACAGGAAGAGTTTACTTATTATACAAAAGCTTATATAAAGGAATAGCTATATATTTCCTGGATAACAAGCTTGTTGTACAAGCTTCTTTATAAGCAAACTCTTCCTGCAATATTTAAATTAGATTAGTAATGTTGAATGCTATTCGCATTAGTACATATACTCTTAAATCATTACTACGCAATAGAATTCAACATTATTAATCTAATTTAAATATTACAGGAAGAGTTTACTTATACAAAAGCTTATATAAAGGAATAGCTATATATTTCCTGGATAACAAGCTTGTTGTATAAGCTTCTTTATAAGCAAACTCTTCCTGCAATATTTAAATTAGATTAATAATGTTGAATGCTATTCGCATTAGTACATATATTCTTAAATCATTACTACGCAATAGAATTCAACATTATTAATCTAATTTAAATATTACAGGAAGAGTTTACTTATACAAAAGCTTATATAAAGGAATAGCTATATATTTCCTGGATAACAAGCTTGTTGTACAAGCTTCTTTATAAGCAAACTCTTCCTGCAATATTTAAATTAGATTAGTAATGTTGAATGCTATTCGCATTAGTACATATACTCTTAAATCATTACTACGCATATAAAATAACGTAGAACATATAATACATATTTACAAATAACTTGAATTGTTGAAAAAGATAGCAAGAATTAGGAAATATTTATGAAATATTATTTGTTTTGTTCTCTAATTTAAATATTGCAAGAAGAGTTTGCTTATAAAAAAACTTATATAAAGAAATAGCTATACATTTCCTGGATAACAAGCTTGTTGTACAAGCTTCTTTATAAGCAAACTCTTCCAGCGATATTGAAATTAGATTAGTAATAATGAATGCTATTCGCATTAGTACATATACTCTTAAATCATTACTACGCATATAAGATAACGTAGAACATATAATGCATATTTACAAATAACATCCATATATTATCTTGAGAGGATTTAAAATTATTAGTGTAATTTAACTACAAATAAAAATAATATAATTTATATTATATTATTTTACATATTAACATATATGTGTACATATGTATATGTAATGTATATATATTATATATATGTATATATATGTACATACATATAATTACAATATAGCTTATATATTTTATACATATTGTAAATATAATTGTAAATATAAATATGTACAAATGGTATGACCTTTTCGCGATCAAAGTTTTTCATACTTTCTTTTAAAAAAGAACATTATTTATACACATATTTACATACCTTCTTTATTCGATTTTTCTTCTTTTTCTCTTTCTCCTTTTTCTATCCTCTTCACGAGATTCTTTTTATTTCTTTCTTAACGAACTATGTAGCACGAAAGACCAAAGTAACAAATAGGTTATGAATGACGAAGCGCTCGAGCGCTACGCTACTTACCGCGAATATATCGCAACGCACCAGCATCCAATCAGCATCGCAGAAAAGGAGGCTTCAACGTTTCGATATATTCGAGTAATCGACTTAACATACACTTTTTAAGGTAGGATTAAGACGTCATTTTAAACGTCAGATTCGTCATAAGAATGACTAATTCATAACGTCAAATAGACGACACCTTGCTACCTGGGAAATAATATCCCACTGTTTCTTTGAGTTCATAAAATCTTCTTAAGCTTTCTTATAATAGTGAAGATATATATTTATTTCTGTTGTTTTTGAATAACGAGATCTTTCAAAATTCCTATATAATACTTAACATTTTTTAATATTAGTTTTAACTTTTAATAGTTAAAATATTTAATATTGTTCTTAATAATAAGTTTTAATAAGTAGAATTATTTAATATTGTTTTATTTGATATGTTTAAGTTTGTTACTTGAGAAAAAGTTGAATTTTTATTTACTAATATGAAAAATAATCATTAAAATCTGTGATAATTTCTATATTTTCTAAGTCAAGTTTCTATGTAAGTTTAAGTGACAGTACAAAATGCAATACTTGTAAGTTAGAAACATTGTAGTAGTGTAGAAATGTACAATATTTCAAAGTTTTGAAGTTTTTTATTAGTAATTATGGAAGTTATTGGTGATACAAAGACATACAAAATTTAATAAGTAGATTATATTATAAATAGATCATATAAATCATACTCTTAAGTTATAGTTATATAATGAGTACAATATTCAATTTAATTTAATTTTTCCACTAAGTAAAATAAAATTTTATCCAATGATTATCATTTTTTATTTGTAAGCACATAAGTGACATAGCAACATCAAATATAATTTTAAAAAATAAGACGTGATCAATAACTTTAAACATAATTGACATGTACTATTACAATAAAATAATAAGAATATTGTCGCACAATTTTGTTTTTTTGATATAAGGACATACTTGTATTAATTACTGTTTACTATAACTAAAATATTATTTTATAGAGAATATAATTATATCAGAAACATATGCTACATTTTTTCCTGTTAAAGTTTTTTAATATTTACTTATGTTGGATCTTTAAACATTATTGTAGTATTAATGTTCTTGAATTATTTTTAAAATAGTACGAAATGATTGAAATAAAACAACCAAAAAAATTCTATAAATTCTTTAAAGAAACAGAGTTGGCACTGAATGACTATAATTATTATTCGTTTCATGAGCATACTATTGAGCAATTAATTGACGACATAACTTATCTCGTAAAATGCGACCACGTTGATTTTCAGGAATAATTTTATCATTATTAATATTTATCATATGGGCTTCTGGATCAGGATAATCATCTTGATGTGGAAGCTCCAGCAATTCTAAATCGCGTATACTTGCCAAATTGTGTAAAACGCAACAAGCATGTATTATTTGTACCATACGTACAATATTTCGAAGTTTGAAGTGATACAGTTGTCTAAATCTTTGTTTCAAACAACCAAATGCGTTTTCAATTATTACATGACACGAACTCAATTTACTATTAAAATGCCTCTGAGCTCGTGTCAGATGCCCATTATCTCTATATGGAACTATTAGGCATTCCAAACAAGGATATGTACTATCTCCTAGTATATAAGAACCTCCTAAAAATAATTTGTTTTTATATAATTTAATATAAAATAATGAATACATTAATAACGTAAATATATCACTTACTTGGACAGATTTCCTGAAGACATTCGTACAAACCAGATTCCCGAAAAACTCTGGCATCATGTACAGATCCGGGGTATCCAACAAACACATCTAGAAATTTCAGTTTATGATCTACTACACCTTGTACGTGTATAGAAAAGTATTGTTTTCTATTAACATAGGAATCATGATCTTGCGTTGGTTTATCAATTCGGATGTGCGTGCCATTCACAGCACCTATAAACAAATTTTAAGTTGCATGTATCCCTTTCTAAAAAAAGCATGTAAAGTCGATTCTCGCATGTATTGTTGCCGCTTTTCTGCGATGCTGATTGGTTGTCTCGATTCGCGTTGTGCGTTATATTCGTATACCATCGAGTGGCTGTCATCGCGAAGGTTAATAGTTTGACAGTTGAGAAAGTGTGATAATTTTGTTACAATTATATTGGTATATTATATTATAATTTTGGTTTTAAATAAGTTAATTATTTTTATTTGTAATAAAATTTTGTATTAAGTAAATAAGTTATAGATTTTATAAATTTATTTTATTTAATAAATCTTTTATATCTTATATCTTTTATATTTTAATCTATCTGATATATAGTCCCCGGATGTCGAAGGAATAAGTGTCGATAGGTCTTATAAATTCAGACCAGCTGTAGTCGATATCAGGTTATCATTATAAATGCAACTTATCCATATCCAGAAATTTTACAAGTATAATTAACTTATTTCGATAATTTGACGCATTTTGTATATTAATATTAATTTAGTAATATTACTTTTCTTATCAAGGCTTATTGGTGAGCGATATATTGAATTCTTTAATGAAGAACGTAAATTTAAACTAAATACAAGAAAGATGATGTTTACGATCTTATAGATTATCGTTTTCCTCAATTATTTCTTATGGATGAAACTTTACTCTACATTGACAAGCTCCTAAAGAGATTTGAAAATAACAGTAAGATTTTTAACATTAAATTATTTTTTACGAGTGACCACTGTTATTAAGCTCTATAATATCTTTCAAATGTATCACTATATGTGTATTAATTATATTATGATAAATTATTAAATTTCATAAAAATTTGCATTTAGAAAATGTTTTCATTTGAATTATAATTTGGTTTTGATATAAACAGTTCAAAATATCTTTTTAGTAAATTATATTAAGAAAACTTGCTGCGTTTTTTTTTCGCAGATAAACCGCTTTGGTATGGAAGCAATGAAGAACTTAAGATACGCGGTTGCTCACTTTTTGTTGTCCAAGAAATATATAAAGAAATGCCTAGAATAAGCCAGCGTTACACAAAAAAAAACTTATTCTAAAGACGAATGCGTTTAACATACCGATTGTGGTCGATAATTTTTTGCTTAAAATTATATTTATATAATACAATTGATAATTAATATTTTATAATTAATATTGAAAATACAATTGATAATTAATATTTGAAACAATATCCATTTCATTATATTAAAAGCGTGTATTATTAAAACATTTATAAAAAAACCATTTTAAAAACTATATTATATTTTATTATATTATTGTTAGAGTTTGATCAAAGTGCAACTGATCAAAGTATAACCACTATTTTTGTACATAATAACGCCATGCTAAACTACACACAACAACCTCTGTAATATAATATAAAATTTTAATGTAATTTTTTCTGTTAATGATGATGACGCAATCAATTCTTAGTTTATCGATTGAGATAGATATTTTATTCAAAAATATGTTTCTTTTATCATTGTATAATGCAGATAATTTTATCTTGAAAATATTGTATTCGAAAAATGACAATATATTATTCTGATATATGTAAAAATAAAAAAAAACGAAGAAATCTATTTTTTTTATAAATGTAGTATACGTATATTAGAAATTCAGTATGTAAAACAAATATGGAAAATACAATATCTTTGCAAATATTCTGTCAATTTTTTTGTTTTTGTATAATTGATTATTTTTAATTATAATAGTATAGTGTTTTTATTTTTATTTTGCTTATAAGATTTTTTCATATTGTTTTCATTTCGACAGTTTAAATTCTATAATTCAAATATATGTAAAAAAGAGATATTTTCCTAATAATTATTGAATTATTGTAGATGTATTTTTCTCTTATTTATTTAATATTTGGAACAATTAAACATACAATTATTATTTAAATTCTTGATTATAAGAAAAATAAAATAATTTTTTCAATAAAAATATACAACTGATGACTTATTATGATAAAATTAAGTAACATGAATACATAGATTTCGAGCAGATTCTGCTCCATCCATATTTATGGCAATAATATTATTCAGTCTGTTTTCTTTTTCTTGTTTTGTGACTGAAATAATATATATAAAATTGTTAATTTAATGATAACTTGACACCGAACAATGAATATAAATGTTTTGAGATTGAAATAATATATATTGTTACGTCCGTGTTATGTCCCTGGTTCAATTATCGGTCGAGTCAGCTTTGGAAAGCAAGGAAGATCTCGTTGTCAAGAAGAATATTGATTTGTCGAATGACAGTCGAGTCTGGTGCCAGCTGTCAAGCTGAGCGGACGCGTCTCGTTTTCTCGTGTTACCATTATCGTTATATCTGTTATATTCTGTGTTGTGTTCATTAAAATTCCTGTGTTCTTGTTACAAATACGAGTTTTCATTTACGAGTGCGCGAGCGCGAGCGAGAACGCGGGTGCCGATCCTTGTGTCGCGCGCGATCGATAAATATCGTTCCGCGGACGCAACATTTTGGGGGCTCGTCCGGGATAGACCGGACTGTTTTTTTTTGTTGACGCTCTGTGCTGTGACGAGGATTTATTCTGTGTGGGAAATGGCGACGACGGAACTGCAAGATCTGGCGGCGGGCCCCTCAACCAGGAAGAGGGTCCGGGCGGCGACTCCGCTTCCGGCTGCGGCTCCAGGACTGACGACGGAGTCGGCCACGCTTCAGGCGGCGATGAGAGAGTTGCAGCAGTTGCGCGGAGAGCGACTACATGAGCGAGACGAATTCGAGGCCCGGCTCCGCCAGCGAGATGAGATGCTCCGCGCCATGGAGGAGAGACTTCGGCTTCTTTCAAACACACAGCTAAGTCCCCCCGATAATAGAGCGCCAAATGCAGATTCAAATTCATCCGAACTCGGTTTTAAGCTTAAACCCGACAATTACGACGGAGGTGCTCCCTTGCGCGAATTTTTAACTCAATTCGAGCTGATAGCGCGGACTAACGGGTGGAACAATTCCCATAAGACGGTAGCTCTTGCAGCTTGTTTAAGGGATAAAGCGCGTTCGGTTTTGGATGGAATATTTGAAATCGAGAATTTAAGATTCGAAGATTTAAAGTAGAAATTAGAATTACGATTTGGGGAGGGGCATTTGGCCCAGACTTATTATTCTCAGTTCATTAACAGAAAACAGAGAATTTCGGAAGATTTAGTTACTTTGGGCGCGGATTTGGAGAGGCTTTCGCGTTTAGCTTATCCCGAATGTTCCCATGAGGTAAGGGATAAAATTGCTTGTGCGCAATTTATAGCCGCGTTATCGGACGGATTTCTCAAGAGGACTTTACAATTAGAAAATATTACTTCTTTAAAGATTGCGGTAGAAAGGGCGATGGCTGTAAAAGTCATCCAAGAAAATAGTTTTCCGAAAACTAAATTTAATCAAAATGATAACAAAAATAAGTATCATAAATTTAATAAATTTGATAAATTCAATAAACAAAAGAATGGGGAGGATAAGACAAATGAAAGAGAAAGCGATAAAAGGAAATTTGGAAATAATAGGAACTATAAGAATAATAAATTTCAAAGAAATAAATTAAATTCTAAGAAAGAATGTTGGCAATGCGGCGCTGAGGGGCACTTCCGGTCAGAATGTCCGTCTTTGACGGAAAACAAGGGTTAGTCGAGCTTTTCGGGGCAGGTTCGACTGATACGGTTGATGCCCCGAAAATATTTAATCACTGTTTTAGAATAAATAAAATTAAGAAAAATTCTTTTAGTTATAAGGGAAATAATTGATGGTAAAGTCTGTCTGTTCAAAATTGATACGGGCTCCGATGTTTCGGTTGTTAATGAGAAATTGGTTAGAGGGTCGAAACGGCGTTATGAAATGAAAAATTGTTTTCTTAAATATCCGACTGGGGAGACAATTCCGGTCAAATATAAAGTTATTGTCGGGATAGAGTTAGGGAAGTATTCTTTGGATATTCCGATGTTGGTCGCGAACATTTCGGATGATTGCATATTAGGAGCCGATTTTCTTGAAAAAAATAAAATTAGAGAAGATCTTTGAGTCGGAATTTGGAAGTTCTGGGATAGAGAATGACAATGAGATTTCTTGTTCACGAATTATGAGGGGGGAAATGCCTTATTTCTTGCAGTCGTTTTTCTCAAGAAGAGTCAAGAAAATTCTAAAAATCTAACTTCTTCTGAGAAAGATATTTTTGCTGATTTCTTAATGGAATTTCGGGATGTGTTTTCAGAAAATTTAATTGCAGGTAATTGTGAAGTCCTGAGGCATTCTATTAATGTAAAGAATTCCAAACCTATTAAACAAGCTCCCCGGAGGATTCCACTCCATCTTAGGAAAGAGGTGGAACACATTATTGAGGAGATGAAATTACAGGGAGTGATTGAGGAATCTCGAAGTCCATGGGTTTCCCCTGTAGTTTTGGTAAAGAAGAAAGATGGTTCACTTAGATTCTGCGTAGATTATAGGAGACTGAATGCAGTTATGGTTAAAGATTCATACCCTTTGCCCCGAATCGAAGATATTTTGGATCAGCTTTCAGGGAATTCATGGTTCTCCACTCTGGATTTAAAAAGCGGATATTGGCAGGTGAAGGTTAATTCCGAAGATAAGGAGAAGACGGCATTTTCCATAGGTAATGGATTGTGGCAGTTTAGAGTCATGCCGTTTGGCCTTTGTAATGCCCCAGCAACTTTTGAGCGTTTAATGGAAAGGGTTCTGTGAGATGTTTTATCAAAAATTTGTTTGGTTTATCTTGACGATGTCATTGTTTTCAGCAAAACGTTTGAAGGAATGATGGTCAACCTTAGAGAGATTTTTCTTCGTTTGCGTACGGCAGGCTTAAAAATTAATCCCCAAAAATGTTCCCTTTTTGGAAGAGCAGTGAAGTATCTGGGTCATGTTGTCTCCGAACAGGGCATCACTACAGATCCTGAGAAGATCTCTGCCGTGGAAAATTGGCCTGTTCCCCAGAATAGAAAGCAGCTTCGAAGTTTCTTGGGATTTTGTTCCTATTACAGGAAATTTATTAAAGGTTTCTCCTTGATAGCCAAACCTTTGTTTACACTTACGGAGCATCAGGTAAAATTTGAATGGTCTTCTTCCTGTCAAAAGGCATTCCAGGAATTAAAACAAAAATTAATTTCTTCGCCTGTTTTATCCTTTCCCGTGGAGCAGGGACAATTCATTTTGGACACGGATGCTTCGAATCACGGTGTTGGAGCAGTTTTGTCACAAGTTCAGAATGGCACGGAAAAGGTTATCGCTTACTTCAGTCGAGTCTTGAGCAGAACAGAAAGGAATTATTGTGTCACGCGTCGGGAGTTATTAGCTATTGTGGCTTCATTAAAATCTTTCCATCATTATTTGTATGGAAGAAAATTTAAAATTCGGACGGATCATATTTCTCTTAAATGGTTGATGTCTTTCAAGGATTTGGAGGGACAATTGGCCCGATGGTTGGAGAGATTACAACAGTATGAATTTGAGATTGTCCATCGAAAGGGTCATCTACATCAGAATGCTGATGGGTTATCAAGGCGCCCTTGTTTCGAAGTTGGTTGTGCTAAGATAGAATTTAAGGAAAGCTCTGTTGCTCGGATAATTCTAGGGGAAAACAATTTTGAAGAATGGCGTAATCGGCAAATAGAGGACTCGATTATTTCAATGTTTTTACGAGGGAAGGAGTTAGGAAGTCGTCCCTGTTGGCAAGAGGTTAAACAAGATGTTTCTGCGAAAATTTATTGGACTTACTGGGATGCATTAATTTTAAAGGAGGGGGTCTTATTTAAAAAATGGGAATCTCCTAATTTGAAGTCTGAAGTTTTTCAGATAATTGTTCCCAAAGATTTTGTCAGTCAAATAATGGAAGAAGCCCATGATTCCGCGTCTGGTGGCCATTTTGGAGTCAACAAAACATTGGAGAGGATTCGAAAACGTTTTTATTGGGCTACATGCAAGCAGGATGTGGAAGATTGGTGTCGTTCCTGCAGGATTTGTGTAGCGAAGAAAGATCCCCCAGGAAAGGGGAAATCTCCTTTACAAGTTTATAATTCAAGTTCCCCGTTTGATAGAGTTCAGATGGATATACTTGGTCCTCTTCCGACTACCACAGCTGGGAATCGATATTTATTAGTGGTTATTGATTGTTTCATCAAATGGGTTGAGGCTTTCCCGTTGAAAAACATCAAAGCAAATACGGTAGCGGACGTATTTGTGAAGCAAGTTATTTCTCGTCATGGAGTTCCTTTAGAGATTCACACAGACCAGGGAAAGAATTTTGAATCGAAAATTTTTCAGGGGATAACACGTCTTTTAGGAATTCGTAAGACTAGAACAACTCCCCTATATCCTCAATCAGATGGTCAGGTTGAGCGTCATCATCAGACAGTTCTAAATTATTTAGCTAAATTTATTTCGGAAGACCAAAAGGATTGGGATAATTGGATACCCATGTATTTATTAGCTTATCGTTCTTCAAAACACGAGGCTACCGGAGCCTCCCCTGCGGAATTATATTTCGCACGAGATCTAAGATTGCCACTGGATTTATTGCGTGGAAATCCTCCGGAGAGGGGAGAGGAAGATGATTCTTCTGAAGGATATGTGCAAAAATTGAGGAGGAAATTAAGTAATATTCACAATAGTGCTAGGCAGCGTTTAAATCTTCAGTCCCTTCGTTCCAAAATTCGATATGATCAAAGGGTTAGGAAGGTTAATTTTAATATTTCCCAGAAAGTTTGGTTTTATAATCCTCGAAATAAGGGGAAAATCTCCCAAGTTGCAGAGTAGTTGGGGGGACCTTATAGGATTATTAAAAAGCTTAGTGACGTTGTTTATGGAATTAGGAAATCGAATAGGCATAAATGTAAAGTAGTTCATTCTGATAGGTTGGCCCCTTTTCACGAACGACGAAGTTTGAATTAGGAGAATAATTCGGAGCCCATCTTTCTATTTTTTAAAAGAAAGAGAAGTTATTTAAATATTTTGTCCGGAGTTTAGCTGTAAAATATTTCTCAGGAAAGTTCCATTTGACAACGAGAAAATAAGAAAGAAAAAGGAAGGAGAGAGGAAGTCAAAAGGGAAAATGGAATTATTTGAACATTAAAGGACGAAGACTGCCTCGCCCGCGGTTTTGAGCCGTGGTTTTCCCGCGGGACGGAGGGCAAATGCCGAGGCAGAGGCTTGAGAAGTTCTCTTTGGAGAACGAAGGGTCCACGGAAGGTCACCCCTCTCTTATCTGAAGACGTGGAACTACGAAATTCCTGGAATCATTTGTGTCGTTTGGGCCCAAGAGGATGTGCAGTTCGGTAACCTGAACAGCAGTTCAGGGAGAACATGGAGACACATCGGGAACTTTAATTCGACCAGATTCCTGGAGGAGCTTGCCATTTCGTGATTGTCGGGACGACAATCTTTCGAAGAGGGGGGCAAGTGTTACGTCCGTGTTACGTCCCTGGTTCAATTATCGGTCGAGTCAGCTTTGGAAAGCAAGGAAGATCTCGTTGTCAAGAAGAATATTGATTTATCGAATGACAGTCGAGTCTGGCCAGCTGTCAAGCTGAGCGGACGCGTCTCGTTTTCTCGTGTTACCATTATCGTTATATCTGTTACATTCTGTGTTGTGTTCATTAAAGTTCCTGTGTTCTTGTCAAATACGAGTTCTCATTTACGAGTGCGCGAGCGCGAACGAGAACGCGGGTGCCGATCCTTGTGTCGCGCGCGATCGATAAATATCGTTCCGCGGACGCAACAATATCATATTGTTAATCATAATAAATATTAAAATTATATAAAGTATAAAATTATAATTGAAATATTTATTTAGAAGTTTACCTCTAAATTATTCTCACATGATTTTTTCTTTAGTGTATTCGATCCTTCTAAAATCTTTGATAATGATAAACGACCCTGAAGTCGTTTTATATCAGATATATCTTTAACTAAAAAATATGGTGGTTCCGTTGATTGCATCGTCCCAATAACTTGTACCTTATCTCCCTTAGTTATTTCTTTATCATGATAATCTTTTTCGTTGAAATTCATAATATGAACTTCTATCTTCCATTGTCCGTCAGTCAGAGAACCGCACCCAATAATTTTATTCAACATAATACTACGTACTGATGCAAAATTTGTTTTAATATATCCCTCGAATACTAAAATATATAAATGTTATATTAAAATATCAATATTTTACATATACATTAGATAAATATGTTTATATATTAAATATAAACACATAATATCTAATGTACTATTTATATTATTTTAGATATTATATATATATTAAATATATACGTATGCATAAATTAAAAATATTATATTGAAAATTAAATGATGGAAAACTTCCTTACTGACACACGTATTTAACGTATTTACAACATCAATGAATTTAACGTGTTCAGATTGCACGTTATTTTTCAATTCATATTTTCCAAGGATGTTAATTATTGTACTTGATCTGAGTTGCAATTCATAGGGCATATTTCCATTATTAAATTGTGTAAATTTGGGAGTACGAGCTTGTACGCCATCTAAATGAATAATCTATAAAAACATATAATTTATAATACATTTATAATAATAGTATAAAAATCGATACATTATTATAACATAATATGTAAAGTTAACCGACGTTGGTGAAAATGGGGCATTTTAGTCTTACGATTCCATCCAGTTCACAAAAATACTACATACTATTATATAGACTATTTTAAGATCTTATTCAAAATGATCTTTAATATAACATAAAACGGATTAAAAATATCAGTTATATATAGAATCATGATTTTAATAAACCTATCCAAAATTAACGTCACTGTAGAGAAGAATATAATTAATAATAATTATTGTAAAGACAGAGGGAGGGAAAGAAAGAGAAAAGTAAATAAAAATAAATATTTAATTAATTAAAAAGTTTTAAAACAATTATTATTTAAATATTTAAAATGTTTCACTTAACATACATAATTTGATTTAATAAACGGTTCCACACGTTCTACATCATCATTCCATACAACGCATTGCACCCTCTTTCCATTTCCATTGTTCAAATCAAATTTAAAAAATTTATATTGTTGTTCCTTTCCTACATTTCTTGGTGCTTCTAAGCCATCTACATAGCCTATTATTTCACTAAAAAATTATATATTCAAAATTTTAAAGAAATTCTATGTATATTATTCTATTATGTATATTATTTTATTATACATGTATATATTATTATCAATATATTTGAAAAATTTAAGATGTTGTTAATATAAAGTAAAAACATATCAATATAATTTATTTAAATCTAATATTTGTATATCAAATTTTAATAAAAATTTTAATATAAAAATTTTTTGGATTATAATAAATTATTTAAAGTTTTTATTATAAAAAAAATTGTACAAATAAATAATACTTACATAGTTGAATCGTAAATTTTTGTTTTCCAGTATCTCATTTGCCGTTAATACATCATTAGGTTCTAATTGTTCAAATTCGGACAGTGTTTCTTGCATATTCGAAAAAGAATTGTTACCCTCACACTCGTCAACGCTCATTTATGATTAACAATACTATAATAGTTTTCAAATTTGTTAGCTAAAGAGCTCATTATTACATTTTATTACATTAATTACATTTTATCTTTTCTTAAATAAAAATTTAATTAGATAATTAATATTTACATTTTTAATAAAATTATGAATCTCTAATGTTATTATATATTTAAGAAACAAAATTTATTTAAGTTTTTTTAGCAACCAACTATAATCAAAATTAACTTTAGTTTGATATATGTAAATACATTGCGACGTCTTTTTATTTTTAATTTTTCGATCCTCCTCGGGTGTTGGAGAGGAGGATGTTAATGGGGAGCGAAAACGCCGTCAAAAACACAAGGCGGATAGAGATACTCGCGCTCGGAGGAACTAAGATGGAGGGTGTTCTCGCGCGCGCCGCGGCGAAGCGAAGACCGTCTCGAAATCTCGAAGATGGGCGCCAGATACGGTCTTCCACGTATCAGTTCGCAAAATCGTCAGAATAACGCGAAGAACGTTAGCCTGTTTCGCCACGGGCCGACCAGCTCACCTAACGGTAGAGGGGCAGGGTCCGTTGAAAAGGATCTAGAATTATTTTATGCGAAGCTGTCGGTGATTACGAAAATTGACGAACACAACGGAATTTAACACACACGAGAAACGAACACTCAAATAAATTACGCGAATTTAATATAAAAGAGAATGTAACAAATTTATTTAAATAAAAGAAATATAATAGAAAGGAATATAAAGTGAAAGAAATAACAAGTTCTAGAAAGAAATAGTAATAATAACATAAATTAGCGAGACTGAATTAACGAAATATAACTGAGTTTAACATAAATGCGAAAATTTGAAATAACGTACAACAGATCGACAGCGATGATAACAATAGCAATACGAAATCGAGATCATAAGACAGCGGATATATTTATCGTCCTCCAGGCCCGTTTTTATGGCCGGACTTTGCGAAACCGAACGGCGTTTCGAGAGCGTAACGGAAATTTCGACAATCTCCTCGAGGACGCATTTAACAGATCTATTCCCTTTGTTACTCGCTCTTTTAATCGACAGCACTATGTTTGAAATGAGGCTTAATAATTGAGCGATAGTAATCAAGCGATTTGCGAAGACGAAAAATCTCGCTTGCTACGAGCAAGATCGATTCGCTCGGAATTCGATAGCCGTCGGACGCCGCTTCGCCTCTTTTCGGCGTAACGCTTTCTATCTACGCGAAACCCTCGAATTTCGACACTTTCTTAATCTATTATGCACCGCGACACACTCCAACGTACGACAAATACCGCGCAATAAACGCAATTCGTACAAGTGTCAAGAGCGACAGGGACAGCACGACATTTGCCACGTCGTCACACGCACACGATCACACGCTCACATACACGCTAATTGCAGACGAAATTTGCCCGGAGATCGATTGCGGGGAGATCTTACGCGGTTTCGACAACTCTTTTCGACAGCACGGATAGCGAACGCATTCCCCGCGATTTACCGCGCACGTGGTCGATATACGAGAGCCGGTCACTACGCGTTTTACGACACCCCGAATCCCGGAGAGAGACGAACGGTTCCTTATCAGCTACGGCCGACGTTACGATCGTCCTTGATGCCTCGGTCGCTTGTCTCCGGTCGCCCGAAATACACGAAAATCGCGAGCTCGGTACAATGCCCGAGCGACAACGAGACACGAAAATGGCGACGGCGACAGAACGGCCGGTCCGCGGACGGAATCGCGTACGTGGCGTACAAAATAGCGATGGGCAACCTCACCGATACTCGCTCCCGTTGACAGGGGATGATCATCGGTCTCGTCCTCTCGACAACCTCGGCTGCGACACACAAAACGACAACGACAAAATACGTTTCGCAGAACGACTACAAGCTGAGAGCGCCCGCACCAGAGTGAGTCCCTGGATCTCGCGATCCAGGGTCGATAGCAGCGTCAATTCTGCGCGCAGGGGTGCGCGGATTAGTGGCCAATAGCGCCGCGACACGCGAGGTATTACTGCGCCCTGCGACAACGCCGTATCGGGGGCCGTAACGGCCCCGATAATTTAAAATTCCGAATCTCGGTGACCCTGTTATCCGCGGTCTTCCGGATGCTGGTCCTTCGTCCTCCGTCCTTGGAGGGTGGCGCCGATCCGGTCCGGTTACTCCGGCTCAAGACAGCTGTTTCTTGGCTGTTTTCCCTCCGTTATTTGAAGGGGGCGAAATCCACCCGCGACTCTGTTCCTCCGGCGTTGTCGTATCGGCTGTCGTAATGATTCCTCTTGGGCCTCTTCTGGTTTCCCTCCGGCGGGTTGCCCGACGTACAAAAATGATACAAAAAAAATAATTAATACTAGCGCGAAAAAGGATAATGGCTCGTCTCTCCGGAGATTTCGCTACGGCTCTCGCAATCTTTTTCTGGCGCGGCCGCTCGGCTCGCGCCCCGTGAAGATTTCCGGGGCGGATGGACGCGCCTCGGGACGGCAATGTCACACCCCCCCCTGCCAAGAGAGACCGTATCGGCTCCAGCCACCCATCATGGCCACAAAATCGGACTTTCCGTTCGTCCTTTCGCACATGTTCGGGCGACCAAAGTCTCCGGAACCGAGGCAGACACAAACACAAACCCACAACGGAACGAAACAAACAAAACGATAAACTATCCGAAACGAGAAGCTAAAGGATGCCGTCTTTCACTAACTGTTGCTCGCGCTGTCGTCTCTCACGAGGGCCCGTGGTCTCGTTTTGCGGCTGGACCCTCCCGCTCGACATTCGCGAGCTGTTTCACTAAAGGTTTGTCCGGAAACCGGGACGTAACTCGTCGACACCCTCAATAACGTTCCGGTATCGGTCGCGAAATTCTCGCGACATTCCTTCCCCTAATTTATTGGGTTAATTGCCTGGAGGGTCAGGTGGAATATTATAGGGTTTCAAGTCTTTAATGTGCACCTTGCCTATTGATCTATTAGCATGGTCTTTTAATTCGTACACTACCGGCGACAATATTTTCGCGATAGTAAACGGACCGTGATATTTAGTCGCTAACTTAGCCGAAATATTCTGCGCGGCTGACGACAACACATGCTGTCGCTTTAGAACTTGCTCGCCAATCGCAAAACGATGATCTCGTCTTCGCAAATTATAATAATGCGCCTGTTTATTATGCGCGGCCTCTAAGTTCTCTACTACCCAATCTCGCAAAGCCTGAATTCTTTCCATGCGCTCTTTCCAAGTCTCGGGATTCGCTTCCGCGACTTCGACAGCTGACTCGTGTCTCCCACGCACGGTGTTAACCGGCTGGGGTTCCCTACCGAAATTTAAGAACGCCGGAGTAGCCTGTAAGGAGGTATGGTACGCCGTGTTGTATGCGAATCTGAACTCAGCCAAGTGAATATCCCATTCGCGATGATCGTTTTTGAGAAACGCCGTAATCATAGTTTTGAGTACCCTATTGACGCGTTCTACCGGATTTGCCTGAGGATGATACGGAGGTACGGTCGAGTGAACGATGCCATATTCTTCCGCAAACGCCTGTAATTCGCGGTTGATGAATTCAGTGCCGTTGTCCGTCAACAGTATCCGCGGCGCGCCCCAACGGTTAACGATTCATTTAAAAGCTCGCGAATCTTTTTGCCCGTTGCTTTCCGGAGCGGGCTACATTCAATCCATTTGGTGAATAAGTCTTGGATTACCAGAATATACGCGTTACCGTTTTTGCTCGGCGGAAAAGGACCCATAATATCCGCCGCTACGACCGTCCACGGAGTTTCGACAGCTCGGCGTCCCATTAAACCCATCGGCACATTCTGTTCCACCTTTGTCCTCTGACAAACGTCACAATGTCTGACATAATCCGCTACCCCACGAAACATACGCGGCCAGAAATACCGAGTCGCTACTCGCTGATATGTTTTCTCGACTCCTAAGTGACCTGATTGTGGAACATCGTGAGCCTCCCTAATAACGTTCGCGCGCGCTTCTTTAGGAAGTACTAGTTTCCATTGCTCGAGATCGTCGACAACTTGAGAAACGACAGCGTTCGGCTTTCGAAAATACAGCTGATCGTTTTCGATTTTCCAACCCGAATTCTTAGGCGGATTAGTTTCCACGTCTCGAACGCGTGCATCATACCAAGCGTCTCCGGTAATCGCAACAGCGCATAATTCGTCGGTAGTCTCATACATGCGCGACAACGCGTCTGGAACATGATGTAACGCTCCTTTCCGGTGTTCGATCGCGTAGTCATATTCCAACAATTCGAGAGCCCATCGCGCTAATCGACCTGTGGGGTTCTTTAAATTATGTAACCAGCGTAAGCTGCTATGGTCCGTGATGACTTTAAAAGTATACCCCTCGAGATACGGTCTAAACTTTTTAATCGACCAAACGACAGCCAAACATTCCTGCTCGGTCGTAGAGTATTTCTTTTCGGCCTCCGACAGCGCTCTACTCGCGAACGCGATGACGTGTTCTACGCCTTCCGTTTCTTGGGTCAATACCGCTCCCAAACCGACCGAACTCGCATCCGTTTGTAAAACAAACGGCAATTCAAAATTCGGACACGACAGCGTAGGCGGTGACGTGATGCACGATTTAATAGAATCAAACGCAGCTTTTTGCTCATCCCCCCACTCCCAAGAGAAACCCTTCCGGAGGAGACGAGTTAGCGGTTCTAAGCGCGTCGCACACTGCGGTATAAATCGGCGATACCAAGACGCCATCCCTATAAATCGTCGCAATTGCTTTAAGTTTTTCGGTGGCGGATATTCGATAATCGGCGCGGTTTTATCAGGGTCAACCTTGAGCCCCTCCTGTTGTATCAGGAACCCAAGATATTTCACTTGTGACCGACAGAATTTACTCTTCTCAGGATTTATTGTAAGGCCTGCCTCTCTTATCCGATCTAGTACGCGTTTCAACCAACTCAAATGTTCTTCAAAAGTACAGGTTACGACAACGATATCATCTAAATAAGCGAAAGCATGCGGTTCCATTTCAGGACCTATAAGCCGATCAAGTAAACGCTGAAATGTCGCGGGGGCACCGGTGAGACCATACAGCATTCGAGTAAAATGAAACAATCCCTTCCTCGGTACCGTAAACGCCGTTAACTCGCGACTATTTCTCTCGAGCGGAATCTGAAAATAGGCCTGACTTAGATCGATAGTCGAAATATAACTAGCCGATCGTAACTTATCGAGAATTGCGTTCATATACGGTAATGGATACGCATCCTTTTTCGAAACGCTGTTTAATTTTCGAAAATCCAGACAAAATCGATAGCTTCCATTAGGTTTCTTAATCATTACGATCGGACTAGACCATTCGCTTTTAGATGGTTCTATAATCCCCGCCGCTAACATTTTATCTACTTCCGCGTAAATCGCTTCCTGAATTTTTGGCGAAACGGGATAATACCTCTGTTTAATCGGAGCATGTCCGCCGACATCAATTTGGTGCTCCGTCAAACTAGTCGCTCCCGGTTTATTCGGATCGCCTACGATATGACCCTCTAAGAATTTTTCCAATCGCTGGCTTTCGCGCGACGACAACTCACTCAAACCGCAGCAAATAAGCGGATCAGATTTCGACAGCCGAGCCCGTTGTGTTTTGTGAACACGGGTCGTTTCCGCGGGAAGACTAATTTCTCGCGGGCCGTCATCCGACTTTCGGTCCGCTAATTTCGCGATTTCGGACACGAAATAATTACTTGATTCACGACTAGCCGAATTCTCGATCAAATTTAAGTGAAAAATGGGGTCCACTGGCTGGTTCTCGAAACGATACACAATGGCGGGTTCATCCTCAAAGTACCATTCTTGGCGTGGAAAATTGACCACCATACCAAATAGCCCCAAAAAATCAAGCCCAAGTATGCATGGTATTGCTAGTGACGGTAATGCATACGCTCTCAAAGAATTTGTCCTATCAAACAACGTAAAAGGAAGATCCACCTCCCCCCTAACGCGTGTCGTTTGGCCGGTCGCCGTAACTACTCGTCGGCCATCCGACTTTCGAAACTTTAATTTCAATTTGTTCACCAATTCGACAACGCTAGAACCTAAGAAAGTTCGAGTAGACTCACAATCCACTAGAGCGCTAATCTCGTTTCCTAATAATTTAACACGAATAAATAACATCGACGATATGTCACGACAACCAAAAGCACTGAACGAAAATTCACGAGAACAATTAACGACACGAAAAGGGGGTTGGGATTGAACAGGAGTCGGGTCCCCCCTTCTATTCGACTCCTTTACTCTTTTCCCGAACAGTCGGGACACGTTCGTAATGTTACTTCCGCTCGACCGCAACGATAGCAATGTAGTCGCGGAGCGGCTGAACAATTTCGCGAAAGATGACCGACACCATCACAATTCCAACATTTTAATGCAGAATTTCGCGAAGCAGTTGATTCTACGGCCGTCGCCCCTGAAGACGACAAACTTGTCTGAGCGGCCTCCGCTCCGGTCGCGGCTCGAGTTGCGCGATTTTTGTTTTTCCTCTCCCTGCGAGAGACGGATCTCGTTTCCGATTCCGCATTAGGAGTACTCAATGCGACCAGAGTTTCCCGGCCTCGGGTAGACTGTTTCGTATTGCGCGGTGCGTGGTACGCGAGATCCGGAAACAGAGATTTCTCCGGAGTCGGGGGAGCCCGATAGCGTTGCGACAGCTGATAACTAGCCTCCACGCGAGTCGCCAAATCCTCTAAAGCGTCTAAATCTTCTACCTCATTTCGACGGATGGACTGTTGTATGCGCGGTAATAAATTTCGAAACGCGCTGCTTACTTGCTCTGATTCAGTCCACGGTGGCGACAACCGATCGAATATGGCTCGAACACACGTCAAAAAATCGGCGACAGACTCATGTTCCTCTTGAGTTCTTCTCATAATTTCTTCGCGAAGAGCAAATTGAAAATCCGGGTCCCCGAATCGCGTTCTCCACGCATTTTTAAAAACGGTCCAATTCGACAGCCGATCGCGTTTACTACGGAACCAATGAAGTGCTATGCCCGTTAGAAAGAACGGCAAGCAACGCAAAATGTCTTCGTCGGGTACGGGAATTAACTCGCGACCTTCCTCAATTCTGAGTAAAAATGTTTCCGCGTTTTCCCCTCTTGCACCCGAGAATTTCAAATTCCACTTCCGCATGACGTTGTACGCCGTCATCGCAGAATTTCCCGCGTTTTCGCGCGAGAAATCTCGCCCCATCGAGCGCGGAGTATCGCGGGAGCCGGAAGGCGCGCGAGATCTCGCCTGATCCATCGGGCTATCAGGTCGAGCCATCGCATCCGTAGGGACTTCTAAAAGCTCCTCGTCCGACATCTTGCCCGTATTAAATTTTCGATCTTTGCGCACGCGACGCAGCAAACGCGCGGTCTGAATCGAATAACTTCCTTCCATTGAAAGTTTACGCCGCTGTAATTCCTCAAGCAATTGTTCGCGATTTAACACGAAAATCCAGTCGTCCTCTGGATCGACCTGACTCATGCGATCAAGAAAGAAAAACTCGAAACAAAATAAATAAGCTCGAACTCAACAAGACGTGGCAAGATCACCGCGATCGTAAACGTCGACAGCTCAATAACACAAGACAAAGCCGTTATTGTCCAAACGATCGAAGGTCGACAACAAACACGTAAAGGTCGGCGAAAGAAAAGAATTTCAAACGAGAGCGTTAACGACAAACGAAACGAATATACGACAAAAGCAACCACTCGACCAAATAATTTAATTCGCATTAGCTCCCCGAACTTTTTCCTTCTCAACGCGTGGCCCCACGTTGGGCGCCAGATTTTTGCGACGTCGTTTTATTTTTAATTTTTCGATCTTCCTCGGGTGTTGGAGAGGAGGATATTAATGGGGAGCGAAAACGCCGTCAAAAAAAAAGACACAAGGTGGATAGAGATACTCGCGCTCGGAGGAACTCAGATGGAGGGTGTTCTCGCGCGAGCCGCGGCGAAGCGAAGGCCGTCTCGAGATCTCGAAGTTGGGCGCCAGATACGGTCTTCCACGTATCAGTTCGCAAAATCGTCAGAATAACGCGAAGAACGTTAGCCTGTTTCGCCACGGGCCGACCAGCTCACCTAACGGTAGAGGGGCAGGGTCCGTTGAAAAGGATCTAGAATTATTTTATGCGAAGCTGTCGGTGATTACGAAAATTGACGAACACAACGGAATTTAACACACACGAGAAACGAACACTCAAATAAATTACGCGAATTTAATATAAAAGAGAATGTAACAAATTTATTTAAATAAAAGAAATATAATAGAAAGGAATATAAAGTGAAAGAAATAACAAGTTCTAGAAAGAAATAGTAATAATAACATAAATTAGCGAGACTGAATTAACGAAATATAACTGAGTTTAACATAAATGCGAAAATTTGAAATAACGTACAACAGATCGACAGCGATGAACAATAGCAATACGAAATCGAGATCATAAGACAGCGGAGATATTTATCGTCCTCCAGGCCCGTTTTTATGGCCGGACTTTGCGAAACCGAACGGCGTTTCGAGAGCGTAACGGAAATTTCGACAATCTCCTCGAGGACGCATTTAACAGATCTATTCCCTTTGTTACTCGCTCTTTTAATCGACAGCACTATGTTTGAAATGAGGCTTAATAATTGAGCGATAGTAATCAAGCGATTTGCGAAGACGAAAAATCTCGCTTGCTACGAGCAAGATCGATTCGCTCGGAATTCGATAGCCGTCGGACGCCGCTTCGCCTCTTTTCGGCGTAACGCTTTCTATCTACGCGAAACCCTCGAATTTCGACACTTTCTTAATCTATTATGCACCGCGACACACTCCAACGTACGACAAATACCGCGCAATAAACGCAATTCGTACAAGTGTCAAGAGCGACAGGGACAGCACGACATTTGCCACGTCGTCACACGCACACGATCACACGCTCACATACACGCTAATTGCAGACGAAATTTGCCCGGAGATCGATTGTCGAATAGTGCTGTCTCGCTCGCTCTCACGCGGACAGCCGTGTTGCGCTGTCTCGCTCAATCTCGCGACCGTCGAATAGTGCGGTCTCGCTCGCTCTCACGCGTACAGCCGTGTTGCGCTGTCTCGCTCAATCTCGCGACCGTCGAATAGTGCGGTCTCGCTCGCTCTCACGCGTACAGCCGTGTTGCGCTGTCTCACTCAATCTTGCGAACCGTTGAATAGTGCGGTCTCGCTTGCTCTCACGCGACTCAATTCGCTCAAGACTCTCGAAGTGACACGTTGCTTAATTGAAACATTATCCATAACTCTTGTAAATATTGTGTGCAATAAATCATAGTAACTTTCGTCAACATCACTGGGTGTGAAACAAGGAAGCGGTCTCACGTTCCTTCAATTCGTACTTCATCCTGTGCTGTGCGATCCGCCTTTTCACCTCGCGATACCCACTCGGGTGTGTACCGGCATTCCTAGTGCAATTTCAAAATTGCAGTTCGCAAACAACTATTCTAATTCATTCTGATCTACAATTATTATTGTCTTATATATATATACATATATATATATATATAAATTATTTATTTTAATTTAAAACATTTTTTAAAATTACCGTTTCTTAATATTACCGTTATTACCTTATAATTATTTAAAAATTAT
Source organism: Camponotus vicinus (assembly GCF_025532165.1). Classification (NCBI taxonomy): domain Eukaryota; kingdom Metazoa; phylum Arthropoda; class Insecta; order Hymenoptera; family Formicidae; genus Camponotus; species Camponotus vicinus. The sequence goes on along the minus strand of NW_028141980.1, from coordinate 4,919,244 downwards.
TTTAATTTTAAATACCAATATAATTACTTTAATAACAATCCGAAATATAAAGTAGAAAAATTATTATTTTATATACGATGTGTGTTCAAAAAATAAGGTGACTTTTCAAATTTCGCGGGTTAGGTACGTTCGATTTTTAATTTTTTTTTTTCTTATGTTGGTACACTCGTCCCGAACATATGTTCACAGTTTCAGCTATATAGCATTTTTTGTTTGTATGTGAGAGACATAAAGGTTAGAACTGTTTTGCGTGTTCGGCGATCTGTTGCTGTCGAAAAAATGGATCAAAGAATTTGCATCAAATTCTGTGTAAAAAATGGAATTAAGTGCTCTGAAACGCTTGAAATGTTGATAGTGGCATATGGTGAGTGTACTCTAAGTAAAAAAAATGTTTATAAGTGGTACAAACTCTTCCAAGAAGGCTGAGAAAATGTTGAAGATGAAGCTCGCCCTGGACGCCCCAGCACGTCAACAACAGATGCAAATGTTAAAGAAGTAAAGGAAATGGTTCTGAATAATCGTCGAATCACTATCAGAGAAGTTGCTGAAGATGTTGGCATATCAGTTGGCTCATGCCATGAAATTTTTTCCGATATTTTGGGCATGAAACGTGTGTCAGCAAAGTTTGTTCCAAAACTGCTGAATTTTGACCAAAAAAGTCGTCGCATGTCCATCTCTCAGGAGATGCTTAATGACGTCAATGACGATCCAGACTTGCTCAAAAGGGTCATAACTGGTGACGAAACATGGGTGTATGGTTATGACGTCGAAACCAAAGCCCAATCATCCCATGGAAGCAGTCAGACGAGCCAAGACCGAAAAAAGCACGCCAAGTTCGGTCAAATGTGAAAGTTTTGCTCACCGTTTTCTTCGATTACAACGGCGTAGTGCATCACGAGTTCTTACCACAAGGTCGTACGGTTAATAAGGAGTATTACCTTGAAGTTATGCGCCGTTTGCGTGATGCAATACGAAAAAAACGCCCTAATTTGTGGAAAGACAATTCGTGGCTTTTGCATCACGATAATGCACCTGCTCATCGTTGCTTGTTAGTAGTTTTTTGGCCAAAACCAACACCATAATCATGCCTCAACCACCATATTCACCGGACTTGGCCCCCTGCGACTTCTTTCTGTTCCCAAAACTCAAACGACCCATGAAAGGACGGAGGTTTGCCACGATTGAGGAAATAAAGACCGCATCGCTGAAAGAACTCAAGGACATACCAAAAAGTGCATTTCAGAAGTGCTTTGAAGACTGGAAAAAGCGCTGGCACAAATGTATTATATCTGAGGGGGATTACTTTGAAGGGGACAAAATAAATATTGATGAATAAATAAATATTTTTTGAGAAAATTACAAAGTCACCTTATTTTTTGAACACACCTCGTATATAAAGATTATTTGATTTTTTAACTTTAAAATATTATTTCTATTTATATTTCTTCATTCTTAATATTATTGCAATTATATGTTATAATTTCATCTAACGCGCGCGCGCTTTCTTTAAACTTCTTTAAACTTCTTTCGTTAAATAATATCATCAATATATACTTATACTTTAATAAGATGCCGAGACGTAAAATAGAACGTAATTTAGAAGAAAAAGAAGAATTATTACGACTTCGTCGTAAAAGAAAAGCAGAAAGTCAACGTCAACGTCGACAAGATGCAAAAGCAAAGGTTAATAATAGTTTATCAATAATACATAATCAAGGAAATCATATTATTTGTATTGCAAGTTCATCGCGTGATAATCCTGTAATAAAACATGTTACACCATTATATCAAAATCCTGCAGAATATCATTCTCGTTATATATCACAAAAGAAAGGACAAGCAAGTTTAAATATTTGTATTGAATCATTAATTAATGATGTAGTTGAATATTATATTGGTCCTATGGACGTTTCTTGTGTTCATTGCAATGCAAGGCATTTTGTAGCTGAAAGAATTTCCAATAAAGGAAATTCGTTTAATGATTGTTGTATTTATGGCGCAGTATATCTTGAACCATTACCTGAGATACCTTTATATCTTCGTTCTTTATTTGACGGAAGTAATAAGAAATCCATTAATTTTTTTAAACATTCGTAGTTATAATAGTTCATTTTCATTTGCATCATTTAATGCTAATTTAAATAATTTTCAAGGAAGACGACCTGGTCCATATTGTTTTAAAATACAAGGACAGATTTATTATCAAATTAATACAGCATTGTATGCTGCACAAAATGAAAATCCAACTTATGGCCAACTTTTTATTGTAGATTCAAACGAAGCGATAGATCATCGTCTTAATGAAAATTTGAATCTAGATTTCGAAATCGTTCAAAATCTTGAACATATAATGCGAGAATATAATATTTTTGCTAAATCATATATAATGATGGGTGAAGAATTAGAAAAACAACAATTAGTATCTAATGAATTATTACCAGAATTACAATTACTATTCACCTTAAAGTCAGGAATGGATCGACGTAGATATAATTTTCAAAGAACTAATGAAGTTGCTGCCGTATTTTCTACAACTACTGATGGAGAAATTCCAGAATCATATGTTATAATACATAATAAGAATACAAAAACTTTGCAAAAAATTAGTACTATGGATCCAAATGTAGAGCCATGGATATATCCATTGTTTTATCCATATGGCACACAAGGATGGCATCGTCATTTAAAAAAATTAAATAATGATAAACGAATAACTAGAGGACAATACATTAAATATCGAATGGCTATTCGTGATAACTTCAATGTTTTCTTATTAGGACGACGCTTATTCCAACAATAGCTTGTTGATAATTATGTAAAAATTGAAAAAGATAGAATAGATTATTGTAAGACCCATCAGAAAGAATTACGCTCTGAAACATATCAAGGTTTAATAGATTATATACAAAATATGGCAAATAACTTAAATGGACGTGTTGGAAAAATGGTTATACTTCCTTCTACTTTCATCGGATCACCGCGTAATATGTTACAAAATTATCAAGATGCAATGGCAATTGTTGCTAAATTTGGTAAACCAGATCTTTTTATTACAATGACCTGTAATCCAAAATGGCGTGAAATCGAAGAAAATCTTTTGCCTGGTCAACAAGCTTCCGATAGACCTGATATTTGTGCTCGAGTTTTCAATATTAAAAAAGACTATTTAATAGATTTGATTACTAAACAAAAATTTTTTGGTGAAGTTGCTGCATATGTGTATGTTATTGAATTTCAGAAACGTGGGTTACCACATATTCATATGTTGATCACTTTAAAACGCAACTTTAAAATAACAACTCCAGAAATTATCGATAAAGTATATATCTGCAGAAATTCCTCATCCAAGTGAGAATGGTAATTTGCATGATATAGTCATGAGATATATGATTCACGGGCCTTGTGGCGATTGGTGTTTAATAGATGGACATTGTTCAAAACATTATCCAAAACCTTTTCTCGAAGAAACTAGAATGGATGAAAATGCTTATCCTTACTATCGTCGACGAAATAATGGTAGACATTTTGAACGTCCTGGTGGATATGTAGTTAATAATCGTTATGATGTTCCATATTGCCCTATTTTATCGATTATATTTAATTCTCACATTAACGTTGAAGTAGTTTCAAGTATCAAATCAGTTAAATACCTATATAAATATATTTATAAAGGACACGATGTTGCTGCTATTACTATTGAACCAATAACAGAAAATGTGGTTATTGATCATGATGAAATACATAATTATATTGAAACTCGTTACGTTGGACCTGTAGAAGCCAGTTGGCGTATTCTTGGTAAAAAGTTACAAGATAAAAGTCATGCTATAATTCGTTTGCCCGTTCATCTTCCTAATGAACAAAATATTATAATCGAAAATGAAGATATTGACAACGTAATGACATCTGCTTTAAATCAAGCTACTATGTTAATAGATTATTTTTCATTAAACTTACGAGATGAAGAAGCAAGACAATATTTATATATAGAAATTCCACAGTATTATACATTTAAAAAAGAAAAAATTAATCGTAGAAATGTATCGCATTGGATTAAACGTAAAAGTCATTATAATTGTGTAGGACGAATGTATTCCGTTAGTCCAGCACAAACAGAATTATATCATTTACGATTATTATTACTCACAGTAAAGGGTACTACAAGTTTTAATGATTTGAGAACTGTAAATGGAGAATTTTGTCAATCATTTTCAGCGGCTTGTTTGGCGTTAGGTTTAATCGAAGATGATGATGAGTGGAAACGAGCTATGAATGAAGCTGTTGGGTGGATGATGCCTCGACAACTTCGTAGATTATTTGTACGAATATTATTACATTGTCAACCATTACATCCTGAAAAGTTGTGGGAAAATTTTAAAGAAGCAATGTCTGAGGATTACGTTCGACATTTTGATATGTTACAAGGACAAAATAAAACTTATGCGCAAATTAATAGTATGCTTCGTGCTGAAGGTAAAAGTTTTACTGATTTCCCACAAATGGAACAATTAATAGAAAATAGTGGAGAAGAGGATTACATGACAATTGAAGAAGCTATGGAAATAGGCACCAAGCAATATCAACAATTAAATGAGAATCAAAAAGAGATAGTCGATCTTTTATTAAATAGATTGGACAATAACAATAATCATAATAATTGTTTTTATATTGATGGTTCGGGTGGATCAGGTAAAACATTTATATACACAACTATTTATCATTTAGCTAGAATTAGAAATAAATGCGTGTGCACAATGGCTTTTACGGGTATTGCAGCGACATTATTACCTACTGGAAAAACAGTTCATAAGATATTTCGATTACCGGTACCATTATTTGCTGATTCATCATCTACCATTAAAATACAAACTAAAGAAGCTCAATATTTAAAAGAAACTTATATTTATATTTGGGATGAAGCACCAATGGCACCACGATATGCTCTAGAGATTATGGATAGAACATTGCGTGATATTATGAATAATGATTTTCCTTTTGGCGGAAAAATTGTTTTATTAGGTGGTGATTTTAGACAACTTTTGCCTATTAAAATACGTGCTACTCGAAGTGAAATTGTAAATCTTTCTATTAAATTTAGTTCTATTTGGAGACATTTCGTAAAATTTTCTTTAACACAAAATATGCGAGTTCTAGCAGAAGAAATTGAATTTGCAAAGTTTTTATTAGATATGGGAGACGGTATATTAAACGACTTTAATGATAACATACAGATTCCTGAATGTTGTGTGGCGCCTATTAATGCTGATATTGTGGAAGACATATATGGTGAGTTAATACGAAAAAAGGAGTTTGCTAAAGTAGCTAAATGTGCAATACTTTCTGCAAGAAATGTTGATGTAAATGAAATCAATAAGAAAGTTGTTGAATTATTAGATAAAACTAATGAACGAATTTATACAAGTGTAGACAGCGCTGTAAATAATGACAATGGTGATATTGGTGAAGCTTTGTTACCAGAATATTTAAATAGTTTATCTCCATCATCTCTTCCTCCGCATGAATTACGTTTAAGACCGAATTGTATCATTATGTTGATTCGAAATCTTAGTATTAATGAAGGTCTTTGTAATGGTACTAGATTAATGGTTATAGAACTTGCAGATCATTTATTAAAGTGCAAAATTTTAACAGGTGATAAAACAGGAGACATTATTTTCTTAAATCGAATAACATTATATTGTGAAAATGAATATCCTTTTACTTTTTCCAGAAGACAATTTCCAATAAAATTAGCTTTTGCTATGACAATTAACAAATCACAAGGACAAACATTTGATAGAATTGGTTTAGATCTTCGTAAAGATGTTTTTAATCATGGGCAACTTTATGTTGCTTTTTCGCGAGTTCGTTCTTGGCAATCATTAAAAGTTTATCTTGCCCAGGTAGAAATCGTATCTCGGCACAACCTAGTCCCTAGCTTTCTTTGCTAGATTGTTAGCTAGTGATGAGCTAGCCAAATGGCAAAGGTACGAGGTGATTCTGTTACGCAGAAATAACCTAGTGGCTGTCTAGTTAAACGAACCTGCCCCAGGATGGTGTCCTGAGCTCAGGCCAGGCTTTTTTAATGGGAATGGGTCCGGCTATTCTTACCACCTTGTTCTGGGGTTTTTCAGTAATAATTACTTTTCATCGGTTTAATATTTTTTATTGCTATTTTTTTTATAAAATAATTATAATTATTTATTAATATAAATTTTGAAATTAATAAAAGTAATAATTAGGCAACTTCTTCATTTGCAATGTCTTCTTCATGATGACTTGTATTATTTTTTGTTCTCCGTGTACGATGTTGGTCCCAATCCTTAGAATTTGTTAAGACGGTGCCTATTGCAGATATCACCTCTGCCTCTGTTTTTTTGTGTGTTGAGCTTAAGACTTCTGTAAAGAAATTTTTATTCTCTCAGATTTTTTCACATATGACGTTAATTAAAATGAACCACACAACTTCACTTACCTTTGAGGCAATTAAAAAACGTAGGAGTGTTCATTTTCATGACGTATTTATTCTCCATCTTCTTCGTTGCCGTGTACTGCGTTGCTGTGTTTCTCGACAGAAATTTTTTTAAAATGTACAAAGCACTTTTTGTTAATTTCTCCTTGTCGACCAACATCTTCATGGACACCATCTGAAAATTTAACACATAAATATTATTATATAGTTATTACCAATTAAAAATAATACGTTATGTATAATAAGTATTGTAGTAAGAAATACCATGTCGTTCCTGCAATTTTCATTTTCCCTTAATTTTTTTTCAAAATTCATAAGATCCAAGGGAGTTTCAAGAGGGAGTGTCACATCGTATTTTTCTGGCAATGCTATTTCTGCTGACAGTAAAGATTGTTTCGAATGCAGCATTTGAAATATTTGTTCAACTCTTGATGAAGTTTGCTTGCATTCTTCTTCTATGGAGATTACCTTTTCCAACAAAATATCAAATTCTGATACATAGATAAGATTTTTTTTTTGCCCAGAGATAATAAGATATAACAACAAGAAAATTCTTCAAGAAAAAAAACATAATTGATAGATATTCTTACCAGTCTTAAATGTGAACACTTTCTGCTTACTGGGTTTCGGTTTTTGTCGACATGAAATGGACGATTCTGCAGGCGTTTTTTGCAATATCCCTGTGTCGTCAATAACCCCGTCGAAAATCACATCAGCTTCCATAATATTTGTTACAAAATCGAAAGCTCCTGGATCTGATTCTCGTGAAGTTCCTGGCTGAGGTGACAAATCTAGATCCATCGATGAGTCCCGATTAACTAGATTTGCCTTCATATTATTTTCTGCTTCTTTTAACTGCTTCATTAAAAGAGCTTGAGCGATTCGAGCAGATTTCAAAGCACCATCCTCGTCAGTGTCGGTTGCAAAAGCATATGGATTGGTTTCCAATTTTTTCAGATACTTTATTGCCTTTTTATAACTTGCTAGAATTAAAAACCGGTCACAAATTAATTGCTGTCTCACTTTAACTCAAAATACAAAAGACGTTTCTATACATACACGCTTGACTTCTTATGTGCACATTAAATGTTGGCCAGCTTTCCTCGTAGTTCACAAGATTTTTAACCATTTCGTGAAGTCCGCTGTAATCCGGGCCTGGAGGGAATCGACACGTCACTTTTTTCTTCCCTTTGGCAATCCAAGATTGAGGAACAATATCAATCGCTTTCATAGGTGGTTTTCTGCCTCTTGATATAAATTCAACTAATTGATAGTCGAGGACATCGATTTTAGTTTCCTGACTTTCATCTGCCATATCTGAAATATTTTTTGGAAAAATATTATTAATTAAAATCAGTTTCTTTCAGTTTTTACTAGTACAAATAACACTGAAATTTTAATTTTATTGCTATGTAACACTTACCGTTCAAAAGTTATTCTGTTATAAATAATTCACAAAGTAAAACAAAGTAAAGTAAAATAAGTCACAAAGTAAAGTGTCAAAGTATTCACAGTTTCAGAATTACTAGAATGCTCCTACCTTAAAAAGGGCATATTATTAACTTTTGAAGACTTTTTTCATTGTCTATCGCGAAGTTTGTCATTAGATTATTTGTTCAAAACTATGAATAATAATCAAAAATCAAGAAAAGTAAAATTAAAAATGTAGAAAAAATTAATTCTTTATTTATAAATGCATATTTTTATTCCTAACATTTATTCGATGAACAATATTATGACCATAATATTTACTCATGTAACAAAGAAATAACAAAAATACGCATTTCTGATTGTATAGAAAAATTTAATATTAATTTAATCATTTTATTTTTTATGTCGCTAAGCAATATGGTCATACGACGATCTGATTCACAATTTCGAAGTTCCCACATATGCATCTCATCCGACGAAACTGGATAATTGTAGATTAAATTATTGCGTTTATCCCAAACCGTTCCTTCTAATTGGATTAATTGTTCTGTACGCCAAATTTTTTTGATTTCGAGAATAGTATTATTCTTCAATAGAACCATGTTATCTGGAGCTTTTGTGGTTAGTGAAGTCCCTTTATATTGCATTTTTTTAATTTCAAAATGGTTCTCTTTTCTTATTTTTATCTCGGGAATAAGCTTTGCTTGTTGTGATATTGCTGCCTCTTCATGCAGACGACGACACAGTTGAGCTATTGTATGATGAGGTGATCGTAATTGTCTTTTAATTTTGCCTAACATATTTTAAAATGGAAACGCGGTTATCTCGCTTAAACTACATCCCATATTGGAAACATCATCGGCCACATGAATTAAATTGTGTGTATTTAACGTGGCAGACTGCTCTTCATAAATCGAGATGAATGATGCACAAAAAAGTCTGAGGTACAGCTTAGCGATTACTTCGTCGAGCAGTTTTCTTACTCCATAAAAGTCGCGATGCAACATGAAATAATAAGAAATGTCGATACATCTGTTTATTTAAAATATCTTTCAATATGGTTGGACCCACGTAAAGTGCAAAAAATTTCAATTCGGTTGCTTTGTACTTCGTAAATTCTGCAAGAGTCCTAATTTTGCGTTGAAAATCACTTGGTATCTACGCTCGCAGTTGTTCCAGTCTTCTTGATATCTCTGATTTTGCTGTTTGGCTCTGCCTGGTTTTTGCATCACTCAGAAACCAATAATTTAGTAATTTACTCATTGCCCCCAAAAATCCCAAGTACATAAAGTCAAGAATGAAGACGCTGATCATGTTGATGGGAGGAACGATGAATAACAGTGGCGAAGGACTATTGTGGTGATCCGGATCATCAAAGTTTCTGAATGAAGCGTCAGTACGTGGCTCACCTTCCATTAGAGGATAAATTGTCATTCTCACTTTTCTGCCAATGACATTACAGCGTTCACAAGCATGAAACCCAACATGTCCTTGTGTGCCTTTTAGAAATGCTCGAGCTGGTGTATCACATATGAAACATTTTATGCTAATTGTGAAATGCTTATCACCAATATTTAGGCCATTTTCAAGTAATTCGTTCATTTCTAGAATAAATTTTTTTAAGTAATTATTAGCTGTTTTCGGTTTAATGGATCCAAAGTATAAACCAACAACAAATGGTTCGTAGAAGGCTAAATCAGAATGCACTTTACACAAAATAGGCCAGATGTGGCGTAAACTGGATTTCGATAATGACAAACCATCACAATTAATTTGTAACTCTATAACTCCAGTTTCATGTGCAGATTTATTTATACATGATAGCAGTCCTTGTTTGACACCAATATATGCGAATTCGCCCTGTGATCCGTCTCCGTCTTCCATGTGTTCAATGCAGTAGGATGCTTTTGCTGTTTCCAAAAAAGTTTTAGATGACAAGGGTAAACTCGGTAGCAACCTTACTCGCAGTATACGAAGAAGAGGATCTAGATGAGCTTGAGGAATTCGATATTTAACTGCCCATTTGCGAAGTTGTTTGATTTCTGGCGTTGTATTATTTCTTTCATTAAAATCTGGTATTACGTTATTATTATCATCACTATCTCCATCATCATCTTCATGTTCACTACCATTCAATGATAAATTATTTGGGTGTCCCTGGTGAAAAATATTCTCAGAATTATTCATAAAAATTTTTAGATTTTCTATAAAAATTCTAAAACTTTCTCAGAAAATTTTAAGATTTTCTTTACGAATTGTGGCATACTTTTCAGAAATATTTTGAAAAACTGAAAAATATGAGAAATAATAAGTACATTTGAAAATATCTGAAATATTTTCACACTCTGAATGTAAAATATTCTGAGATTTATTATTCTATAATTTTCTGGATAAAAATTAAAAAATCTATTATTTTTTTTTAGAATTTTTCATAAATATAAGTTCTGAAAAATTCTTAAAATTTTCTAAGAATTTATAAGATTTATTTTCACCTGGGATACTTCCATCACTTCAGTACGTTGAAGAGGTAATGGCGGACACGGTGGCTCTAATTCATCGCAGGCATCTCCATATAATCTCTTATTGGAGTCTGTTTCTGAATTATCATCAATATCCATTGCGGACATTGATTCATCATTGCTGATTCGTTGCAATCTTCTTTTTATTTTCTTTAAGGCTCTAAATTTCCTCATTCTCATTTTTGTCATGAAGGCTTGTTGGCGTTTTTTCTCTCTCGATTTCTCCATTTTGTACTATTACATTAATTAATGTTTGAAACAAATTAATGTTTGAAATACAATCCTTGAATCGTGTCTACTTCGATTTTTTAATATAAGGAATGCGGAACTCTTTTTAATTTTTATCAGAAACTATAGAACTATGAAAAGTGCTATTAGAACTCTTAGTATTTTTTTTAAATTCGTAGAACGTCGTGCCAACTTCACAACCATTGAATTGCTCCAATCTGCGATTCGTGTATCACTACGTGTTTTTAATCTTACGATAATTGCAAAACAATAACATTTATATTATAATAATATTTATATTATAATCGGAAAACTCAAAGCGCGAGCAAAAGTATAAATTCAATCTTATTTAAAGAAATAATTATCAACTGAAACTGTGATTTATAATACTTATCGCTTCTATTTGTTTCTAAAACATATGTACATTGCCAGTCATTGATTCGTTCCCTGAGGGGTAAGGGGTACATATACATATACATTTAGAACACACACAAACTTCTATGTACCCCCCCTTATCTCAGGGAACGAATCATTGACGCGCACCGTATATAAATTGCGAAATACTTACCTCGCTAAATAGTCGACCTCGATACAAAGTCGTCGAAATTGATTAATCACGCGGATTCACGATTTCTAATTATATAGAAGATGATCACGTTGGATATATTTTGTACCACTTCTCACGATCACGAATCTACGACGACTGATGCGATAAACATACAGAGCCGTCTCACATCGCTCAAGTATCGCCGTGTGAATGACACAAAGTCACCGCGCCATATAAACAAACGCTACACTGCCGCGAGCGAATTTTTTATTATCATAAGAAAATACCTAGCAGCAAGGTACATTAGCGATGTTATACCGAGTTAGTGGGGACGATGTAAGTCATGCTAGGTACAAGCTAGCGAAACATCGCCACCACGAGAGGAGTCGCCCTTGCGAGATAATGCAATGCTAGGCACTGGCTCGCCGAAACTCGGTATCTCAATATTAATTTGACGAACCAGAACCAAGCTAGTGCCAGTCTATTCTTATATCGTATTTCCGAACATTGGAAAAACTAGCCAGCCACAATGTTTAATCTCGCATTGCCAAGACTGATTTCTATCTGGGTGGTAATCAACGAAATAACAGATACGTCAAAAATTATGTATATAAAGAAATATACATTTAACTTTTTGTGTTTTTTGTATCTAATGATAAAAAAATGATTTACATTGAAGTAATCAATAAAAATAATAATTTAAATTGGGCTCTAAATGACTTTTAAATATGCCACTAACAATAAGAGACAATTCTAGATCACAATAAATCTAAATCATACAACTTTTATTTGAAATATTTTTCTCTAGAAATAATATTTTTGGAAATAAAAATTCTCGTAATGTATTTTGTCCAACCTTATTGTGTATATACATATACACAAAATAAATGGCGCGCGCGTAGCGCGCGCTTTGTAATGTTCTAGTCCCTTTCTAAAAAAGGCATGTTAAGTCGATTCTCGAAAGTCTCGAATGTATTGTTGCCTCTTTTCCGCGATGCTGATTAGTTCTTTCATTACGCTCAATTCGTGTTGTGAGTAGCTGTCATTTGTGTTGTGGTTATTACAAATTTTGACAGCTCGTGTGACGGTTTGTCAAAGAAAGTTAAAAGGTTATTAAAGAGCACCAAGAAGGGAGAAAGAAGAAGAGAAATAAACACAGGTATGTATATTGCATAAATTTAATTATTATATTATATTATAGAGAGAGAGAGAGAGAGAGGAGAGGAGAGGAATATATTTATATGTATAGGTATGTATGTATGTATGTTTAAGGAAATATCTTTTGTATGTATGATAAGGATGAAAGAGAGAGAGAGAAAGAATAAAATAATAAGAAAAGATTGAAAATTAATTATTAACAATTTTGTTTTTCATTTAGAGAGTTAAAATTGTTAAAGAGAGAGAGAGATAGGGAGAGAGAGAATGAAATAGAAATAGAAAGAGAATAGAAGTAAGAGATAAAAAAGAAAGAGAGAGAATTTTAAGAAAGAGGAGAGAGATAATAGAAAATAAAATAATAAAAGAGAGAGAGGTAGAGAGAGATTGAGAGATTAGAAAAAGAAAAAAGAAAAATATTGAAAATATTAAATATTGTTAATAAATATTATTAATGTTTTTACTTTTTCTTTAGAGTTAAAGAAGCCTAAAATAGAGAGAAAGAGAAAGAGAAAGAAGAAAAAAAGATTCATGAAAGAAGAAGATTGAAAGAAGTAGATTAAGAGAGAGAAAAGACACAGAAGAGAAAAAGAAGAAAGAGAAACAAATAGAAAAATGTGCGTATTTATACAGGGTGAGCCATTTTAATTAACGCACGCAATTATTTCGGAAACAAAGCATTTTAGAGAAAAATGTTTCAGACAAAAGTTTTATGGTTTCGAGGGGGCCATAAGATGGTATCATTGGTTTGACCTTGAAGAGTTATTTGAAGATCACATGAAGGTCACCTTCAATTTCTTAAATGGAACCTACTATTTGTCATTGCACATTCTTGTAGCTTATCTCGAGAGCTTTCCAAAACACTATAATTAAGTACCTTTTCGTTAAGTACTTTTTGAGTTATGAGGCTTGAAATAATTTCTTAATTTTACATAAACCGTAAAATATCTTGTAAAATATTCATTTTTCGATTATCTTACCTTAATACTTTTACGTACAAAATAATGAGAGGAATCAACTGGTGTAAAGAAAACATATAGTTGTTTTGAAGAAGAAATATATAATTTGCAATTAACAATTCCATATTTTTTCTTAAAAACAACTATGTGTTTTCTTTAAAAATAAATAAACATACATTATAGTATAGCCTCTGTCTTACGGACATGAACTGCAACGCTTGCAGCATATGTTCCACTTTGGTATACCTATCACACTGTAATATAACCCTCATTGCCCGATTTTGCGCTACTTGCAATTTATCCAGCTGTGTTTCTCCCATATTCATTAACGACGTTGCACAATATTCGAAGTGAGGTGCTATGTGTGTGATTGCCTTATATACAATACATCTAGTATATGCCGATATACAATTTCCTATTCTATTTAAAAAACTCGTCTTCTTTCCTATCTTTTTTAACATATAGTCACAATGATCTTTAAATCGAAGTTTATCATCAATAATTATTCCTAGGTATTTCATTATCTCTACTCGTTCTATCTCAGTTCCGTCCAAGCATTTCAATACAATATTTCCTTTCAGTTCCTTTCTTACACTCTTAACTATCATATATTTCGTTTTTCCTGCATTCATTTTCAATTTATTTGTATTCATCCATTTTTCTACCATATTAAATGCCATATTCATTTCTGACTCTAACTGCTCACTACTTTCACCAGGTACATATATTAATGTATCATCCGCAAACATTTTTATACTACATTCTTCAGGGCAAATTTTAATTATATCATTAATATATACAATAAATAACAAGGGTCCTAGTACAGATCCTTGCGGCACTCCATATTCAGTGGCAATTAATTTAGACCATTTATCGTTGAAACGAACCTGCTGCGTTCTATTATTTAAGTATGATTTTAACCATTCTAAAACCATCCCTTTATATTGATATAATTTTTCTATTAATCTTTTTCTATCTATTGTTTCGAAAGCTCGCTTAAGATCCATAAATATTACTCCAACCATTTTTCCTTCGCTAACTATTAATTTCCATTCGTCAACAACAGTTTGAATTGCCGTTTCACACGATTACTGTTTTCTAAAACCTGATTGATGTTCTGTTATAATACTATTAGATTCCAGATACATTTCAATTTGCTTCTTTACCACTAATTCTAACACTTTCTCATATATTGGTAGCATATTAATAGGTCTATATTCACTTGCTTTTTTAGCTTTTTCTATTTTTGGAATCGGTATTATCGTTGATGTTTTCCAACTCTCTGGACAGCAACCTTCCCTCAAAGAATTATTTATTATTTCAACAAACTCTTCTTTTATTACATTAAACGTTGACTTTAATACATCGCTAGTTATTCCTTCTTCCGTCCCTTTCTTTTTTGGTAATCTCATAACAATTTCCTCTAAATCCTCTACATTAATCATCTCAAAGTTTTCTACAATTCCTGTATTGTCAATAGGATAAATAATTCTTCTACCCGTATCTCTAGACTTATCAATATTTATAGATTTCACTATGTTACTAATACTTTGTACGTAATATATGTTGAATTTATCAGCTATACAGGGTGATTCTAAATAACTTTATGCTTTTGCAAAAACATAATCTTGACCGAATTCTAAGACGATTTTTCCTTTGGCAAAATTTCGTCCGAAGCTTAGTTTTTGAATTATTAAAGGAAGTAGTTAACGTATGACGGGTCGAATACAAGAGACAGGCAAGGGTGGCGCGATTCACCGTCAAACGCGGGAGCTTACGCGGGGCGCCTGCTGCGATCAGCTGGTCGCTATACACATACAGACACACATGCGAACACATACATTCTCTCTCTGTCTGTCTGTCTGTCTGTCTCTCTCTCTCTCTCTCTCATCTGTAATTTTTTTTTTTCTTTTCGAGAGAGGGGAAAATGCATTTTATGCATACCCACAGGTCGATCCAGTGAGTTATGTGGGACTCGAGTACCAAGTCGAATTACCAACTCGGTACTCCCTACCCACTAAAAACCCCTCTCTTTTCACGAATTTCCTTTGACACACTGTCCCTCTGACTTCCCGAGATCTGTTTTCACATAACGTCAAAAAATAGTTATTATTACCTTGTTCGATGACTTTTGATGTATTGCTGTAATTGCTTGAAGGAGAAATGAATTTTCCAATAGATCGTACGTTCTCAAATTTAACGTAGATATCACGTTGCAAAAGACAAGAAATCCACACTAAATTATTAACTGAAAGTTTTTCTTCTTTCATGAACTGTATTCTTTTATAAACTTTAACGTAATCACATTTATTTACTCACTCGATGAGACGAGA
This sequence comes from Camponotus vicinus, assembly GCF_025532165.1. Taxonomy (NCBI): domain Eukaryota; kingdom Metazoa; phylum Arthropoda; class Insecta; order Hymenoptera; family Formicidae; genus Camponotus; species Camponotus vicinus. The sequence continues at coordinate 4,903,600 of NW_028141980.1, read as the reverse complement.
AATTTACTAATGACTCTATCACTAATCACTATTAATCACTGTCGAATAATAACTGTTGGCGATTAAAAATCACTCGATGAAAGAAACACGCGCGGAGACGTTACTACACGACGCGACGACGCGACAATGCGACGATAATTACTCGGCGACTGCAAGCAGTATTTTGTCATGGTAGGTTGCGGTAGGTTAAGGTACTACTGGCGCTATCGAACGCGATCATGTGTTCGATTGAAGAATGCGGTAAACATAATAAACATTTAACATATTAATATTATTATTATCATGAATGTGTGTGATATCCATACATCGTATGATATCTATTTAAAAATTAATTAGATTAAATGTCTTTTTAAAATATTTATTACTTTTACTATTATCATATAAAATATTAATATTAAATATTTATTAAGGGTGGCTTGGGTCCGCTGCCCTGTCAGAGCGGCGGACGACCTGGCCGAAGCCGCCCGCATAAGAATAGGGTGGACGACCGCCTGGGTGGAACTGGCAGCGGCGCGTCCCACCCACTGTTTTAGGTGCTGGGGAGAGGGACACGTGGCCTCCAGGTGCAGGGGCGCCGAGGACAGGTCTCGCACCTGTTACAGGTGCGGGACGGTGGGCCACACGGCTGCATCCTGCCAGGCGGCCCCTTACTGCCTGTCGTGCGCGGAGGCGGGGAGGAAGGCGGATCACCGTAGGGGAGGAGTGAGCTGTGTACCTCCATCGGGACGGGCCACGCCGACCTCCGCTACGCCCTCACGTGGAGGGACAAGACGCGGGGGAGCGGGAGCTGAGGCGCCCCAATAGCGGCAGCAGCAACAGCAGCAGCAGCCACAAGGAAAGCCCCGGCCCTCGAGGAGCGGGACAGGAGGGAAGGAGAAGGAAGGGGAAAAGGAGGCGGCGGAGGAGAGGATGGAGATAGAGGACACTGATGGCCAAAGGTAAGCCAGCGCTCCTATCTATCCTACAGGCCAACCTCAACCACGCCCGCCGTGCGCAGGATCTTTTCCTGCACACAATGGCGGAGCGCGGTTGTGGGTTGGGCGTGGCGTCGGAGCCGTACGCGGCCCCCCCTGACCACCCGTCCTGGTTTCCGGGAGGGTGCTTGGGGGGGCTGCCCCCCTGGTGGCTTTCGTGCGGGGGGGCGACGAAGGGTCGCCCCCCTGCAGGATGGGGACCAGGGGTCGGCACTTCGCGATGGTGTGGTGGGGGACAACCTGCGTTGTAGGCGTATACCTCCCTCCCTCGCTGAGCCTGGCCCAGTATGAGGCCGAGCTCGGCGAGATAGAAGAGGCGGTGAGGAGCGGCCTCCCCGGGCCGGTCCTCGTGATGGGCGACTTCAACTCCAAATCTCGGAGCTGGGGCTGCCCGTCCGAGGATCGGCGCGGGGAGACGCTGCGGGATTGGGCGGGATCACTCGGGCTCACCCTGCTCAATGTCGGGTCCGTCGCCACTTGCGTGAGGCCGCAGGGGGAATCCATCGTCGATTTGACGTGGGCCTCCTCTGCGGCTTTGCGCATGGTGGGGGGATGGAGGGTGGCCGCTGAGCTTGAGACCCTGTCGGATCACAGGTACATCGAGCTCAGCTTGGTCGCCCGACATCCGCCCACCGGGCCGGACTCACAGGAGGTGCGTAGGTGGTCCCTCACCAGGCTGAACCCGGACCTCTTGATAGCCTCGATGCAGGCTTCGCTATGGGTCTGGGGGGAAGACCCTCTGGCGTGGGAGGTAAAGGGATGGAGGAGTTGGCATCGAGGCTTCGCAGTGCTCTCTGGGGAGCCTGCGACGCCTCGATGCCAAGGGTAAGGAGAGGATGCGGGAGGAGGTCGGCGTACTGGTGGACCGAGGAGATCGCGAATCTCCGCGATGCCTCGGTCCGAGCCAGACGCCGACTTCAAAGATGTATGCGAAGGAGGGACCGTAGCGAGGCCTGTATTGAGCGGGCGCGGGGGGAGTGTCGGGATGCCCGACACTCCCTCGGCGTCGCCATCGGGAGGTCCAAGACCAGGGACTGGGAGGAGCTGCTCGCCTCCCTGAACGAGGACCCGTGGGGGCGCCCGTACAGAATGGTCCTCAAGAAATTGAGGCTGCGGGCGCCTCCGATTACGGAGTCTCTGACCCCCGGCTTCCTTGGGGTGGAGACTCTCTTCCCCGGGGGAGCGGGGGGCGCATTGCCCTTCCCCCTCTCGAACCGTATGCCCGAGTGGAGGGAGGGCTGGGAGGTGACAGCGGAGGAGATGCGGGATGCTGTCCGGAGGATGAAGCCGAATAAGGCTCCCGGTCCGGACGGCATTCCGGGTAAGATTTGGGCCCTGGTCATGGGGGAAGCTGGCGGGTCCCTGAGGTACCTCTTTACGAGGTCCATCAGCTTACCGACCTCTCTGTCTTTTGGATGAGGTCGGTAAGCTGATGGAGAGGATATTGGTGGGGCGGCTCAATGAGCACCTGCAACAGGTTGCGGGGCTCAACGAGTCCCAGTTCGGGTTCCGGGCGGGCCGGTCGACAATCGACGCGATCGATGGTCTGCGGGCCCACTCGGAACAGATAGTCCAGCACGGGGGAGTGGCGTTGGCTGTGTCCCTGGACATAGCCAACGCGTTTAATACTGTCCCGTGGGACATGATAGGGGCGGGACTACGAGCGCACGGAGTCCCGGATTACCTGTCCAGGGTAATCCGGGACTATTTCATGGGAAGGAGTATCTCCTGTCGCGATGCCGAGGGGGTGCGTAGGCGGTGGCCCGTCGTGCGCGGTGTTCCGCAGGAGTCCGTTCTGGGCCCGTTGCTGTGGAACATCGCGTACGATGAGGTATTGGGAAGGGTCCTTCCCCCCGGCTGCCATGTCATCTGCTACGCGGATGACACGCTGGTGGTAGCTGGGGGGAAAGACTGGAGGGATGCGACCGCGTTGGGGAACATCGCGGTGGCCGGGGTGGTCCGCGGTATAAAGGCGTTGGGCCTGAGAGTGGCCCTCCGGAAGACGGAGGCCGTCTTTTTCCATGACGGCTCCCGGGGGGCCCCCCCCAGGCTCACATTTAAGGTGGACGGACACGACGTCCAGGTGGGGACTCGGATGAAGTATCTGGGTCTCCACCTGGACGGAAGGTGGACCTTCGAGGAGCACTTTGCCCAGCTGGCCCCCAGGATAGGGGGGGTAGCGGCCTCGCTGGCGGGGCTGCTGCCCAACCTGGGGGGGCCGGACGGCCGTGTCCGCAAGCTTTATGTGGACGCGGTCGGATCGGTGGCCCTCTACGGGGCCCCGATCTGGGCGGGTGCTGCCTCGGGGTCCAACAAGATCAGGGGAGTGCTACGGGGGGCGCACCGCCCCATAATTTTAAGGGCCGCGCGTGCATACCGCACGGTCGCATATGCGGCGGTGGCGGTGCTGGCGGGGTCGCCTCCCCTGGAGCTCCTGGCCCAGGCCCGGGCCGAGATGTACTGGGGGATTAGGAGGCTTCGGGGGAGGGGAATTGTGGTGGGACCGGGGACCAAGAGGGCCATCAGGCTGAAGGCGGCAGACTCGGTCCTCGTGGACTGGCAGCGGCAATTGGCCGGGCCAGCCCGCGAGAACCAAAGAGTTGTGAGAGCCGTCCTCCCGGTCTTCGGGAGGTGGATGAGGAGGGCCTGGGGGCGGATCACCTTCCGGGTGGCGCAGGTGGCGACCGGGCACGGGTGTTTCGGTCACTATCTGTGCCGCATCGGGAGGGAACCAACCCTCAGGTGCCACCACTGCGAGGAGGACCGGGACACGGCGCAGCACACTCTCGAAGCCTGCTCGGCTTGGGAGGTGCAGCGCCGTGCCCTGGTCGCAGTGGTGGGAGCTGACCTCTCCCTCGGCGCCGTCATTGAGGCGATGCTGAGGGGGGAGGAGGAGTGGCGGGCAGTGGCCTCCTTTTGCGAGGAGGTCATGCGGAACAAGGAGGAGGCGGAGAGGGATCGGCGGATGATGCCCGCCCCAATGGCAGCACGAGGAAGAGCAGCGGCCAGGAGGACCCGGCGGGGGAGGAGAAGGCTGATTGGGCCTCCGGCCCCACCGCTGGACAGGGACTGAATGGGGGGAGGGACCTTGTTGAGACCCACTCCCCCCTTCACTGCAGGCTTGGCGGATAGGTGGGAGTGAGAGGGAGGTTCCGGGGCTGTGAGGGCCTCCTTATGGCCCTCCTCCGTGGCCCCCCTCCCTTCCCCCCACCGCGGCATAAGAAGAGGCCCCGTTCAGGGGCCGCGGCGAGGGGGGCCCCGGTGTGGAGCGGGGAGATCTCCCACCGGGACAGAACCCCATTGGACGGAGCCGGGAGGCGGACGGGTGTCCTCCCTCCCGGCTACAACGAGGGATTGCGGTGGGGGAGTCGCGGAAGAATGCCTGTGGCGTACCCGTGGCTCCCCCGTGACACCGCGGTGGAGGACACCCGCAGGGGTTTTAGCCGGTAGGAGTCCGGCATAACCCTCTCTCTCTCCCCGGGGAGGGGGGGTATCCATGAGGATTTCCCCTGCGTATAAAAAAAAAAAAATGTGTGTCTGTATGTGTATAGCGACCAGCTGATCGCAGCAGGCGCCCCGCGTAAGCACCCGCGTCTGACGGTGAATCGCGCCACCCTTGCCTGTCTCTTGTATTCGACCCGTCATACGTTAACTACTTCCTTTAATAATTCAAAAACTAAGCTTCGGACGAAATTTTGCCAAAGGAAAAATCGTCTTAGAATTCGGTCAAGATTATATTTTTGCAAAAGCATAAAGTTATTTAGAATCACCCTGTATTACATCCGTTAATGTTGTCTATTATCTCAAAATTTATATTATCTATATCTTTTGTACCCCTTGATTCACCCTCTAATTAATTCTTTCAACGTTTTCCACATTTTCGTAGGGTTTTCTTTATTACTATCTATCATATCTTCATAGTATTCCTTCTTCTTTCCCCTGATTAATTTAACTACCGCATTACTTTCAGTTTTAAACTGCAACCAGTTCTGTTCCATATTGTCGTACACTGCCTTATTATACGCTTCATCCCTTTTATTTGCTGCTTCTCTTATATAATCTGAAAACCATTGTTTCCCTTCCCAAACTTTTGGAATTCTAAACTTTTTCTTAGGTGCTATAATGTCCAGTGCCTCTACTATGCTATCAAATTTTTTCGCTCTCCTATTTAGGAAATTTCCAAATCTTGACCTTCCCCCATTCTGTTTTCTACTAGATTACTAAATTCATCTATACTAAATTTACTATAGTCTCTGGCATTAAATTCTCTATACTTACTTTTAATTTTATTTAAATATAACACGATTTTTAGCCACGCATGATCTGTTATTTTAGGTTCATGAATTACCTGTAATTGCACTTTATTATTAGCAAAAAGTAGATCAATAATTGTTTGACTATCCTTTGTGACTCTCGTCGGTTTATTAACATACTATTTCATACCTAGACTCAACATTAGGTTTTGCAATTTCTTTGTATAGAACGAGTCTACCATAAAGTCTATATTAAAATCTCCTAATACTATACAATCTCCCTTTGTTGTTAGTTCCTCTACATCCTCTAAAAATCTAACAAAATCAGCGTCTGATGCACTCGGTGAGTGATACACTACCATTATCGTACCTTTATACATTTTTTCTTTTATTTCTATTGCAACACACCAGCAATTTGAAATTATTTTTTTTGTCAGTAATATTTCATACTTAACATCGCATCTTACATATAAAATTGCTCCTCCTGTATTTCTATTTTCTGAATCGCATCTAATTATACTATAACCTGGAACATTCACCTCACTATCTTCAATTTCAACAGTCAATCTCGTTTCAGATAATGCTACAATTGCAGGATTCAATCTCTTCATAATCTGATGCTGTATCTCATCTTTATGCGCTACCAGACTTTGCGCATTTGTATAAAATATTAATTCTTCTTTCTTCTGTGATTGCTATTTCGTATCCTCCCAGCCGGCTCTCCTCTTCTCTTCCTGTATCGCCCTTCTGAATGTTGGACATTGCGGATCAAGCGCATCGTGCTCATCACTTATCTCCAAGTTGTATGCTTGAATTTTAAACATACAGTTTACGCATCTCTTCTTGGTTTCCCTGCATTTCAATGCTTTATGTTTTCCGGCACATTTGTGGCAAGTTTCATCTCGAGTACAATTTTTCGCAATATGAAAATAACCCCAGCATTTAAAATATCTTTTAACACTAATATGATTAAACACAGGGCACTTATTCCATCCTACACTTAGTTTTCCTTTACTCAATATTAATTCATGTTTTTTTATCTGTTTCAATTATTACAGAACCTCCTTCCTTTCCTCTTTTTCGTGATTTACTATCATCATTTTGCTTCTCTTTAATTATTCTCTTCACAATTCTCATTTGAAATCCTTCATTCACCGCCATTTTATTTTGCTTTTTAATTGTATCTATTAAATTATCATCATTCAATTTTATTTCCTCTTCACTAATATTGACAATCTTTATTTTCGGTTTTATTTGCGGTGACTCCGTAACCTTGAAATTCTCACCCAACTTGGCTTGTACCGTAGTCTTTAATTTTTCCTTCTCCTCTTCTGTCTCACAACCCAGAATAACTGTTCCTTTGCTTCCTTTTCTTAACTTTGTTATTCCCACAGCCATGTTCTTGATATCTACTTTTTCTTTTATCATTTTTTTTGTAGCTTCACTTTCCTGTTGTATCTTAGGTTTAATAATTATAATATTTTCATTTTCCTTCTCTTTCATTGCTTCACTATAGCTTCTTTGTGTTCTTTCAAGGGGAGCGTTAGCGCCTCCTTGTATCATTCTTCTAAAATCTTCCATCCACTCTCGTTTAATATTTCCCAATTCTTCTTGTACTACTTCCTTAATCAGCATCTTAACTTCTTTCTTGCATGTTTCATTTTTCATTTCTTTCACTGTTCTTAGAATCCAATCTATTTTTACTTCAATACTCGGAGATTCACTCATACTTGTCGTTTTGCTTCCACTTGGTGTTGTAATCGATCCCGCAGATCCTGTTGAACCCAGTTTATCTCCGGAGTTTCCCGATGATGATGTTGTCTTCTTCATGTCTGCTTCCTTATCACTTTCAATCATAAATTTCTCAAACGGGCCTTGGCACGGTACATATTCATAGTTTTTATCATAAATTTTATGTTTACTTACACATCCCGGATGGTAAAAAAGTTTAACACATTTTTTACACGTCACTACTTGACTTTTTATTGCCTTCTTACATGCCGAGCATCGATATTCAACATATTCATCGTCCATACCGACCAAAATCGCTAATATCAGCGTGGCCGATCATTCACCTATATGTCCACCTACCACACGTCAGCACTTTTGTCACCTTTAATGTCTACCTGTCGAAACTTCAATGTTCCATCCCGAGAAGAAAAACACTTCGTACGCTCACCAAACTGCATATCGCGGCTAGATAACACTCATGGTTAATCTCCGCCCATGCAGCTAAGACTTGAACAACTTTTTATCACTCTCCCTATCTATTTAACCATTTAATAATTAAAACTTTTACGGAGCGATGTTTGACATGTCCTCTCAATGGCAGAGAGAGAGAATGAATGAATGAATGAATGATATTTATTAGCTTTCTCAGCTATTTTATCTTACATAAAGTGTCTTACAAACTAGTTAACTAATATATTATAATCTTATAAGATATTCTTTTATCATACGCTTAAATGTTGTAAGTCTATCACACTGCTTCAGTTCCAACGGCAACGCATTATACATTTTTATCCCTTCGTAAAATAGACTTTTTTGCGCACTTCTTGTTCTTCTAAATTGTATCACAATATTCCCCGCTTGTCTTGTTCGCCTTTCATTCTTATCTCCTACTAACACTATCTTATTTTCTAATTGCTCCCGCACCCACCCCGTCCCCCTCGCTTCGCGTGAAAAGTTGCAAAGTGGAACCTCGCTTCGCGTGGAAAGTTGCACCCTATCGTAGGCACCCCTACCGGCGGGGTGCATACATGTCCAAATGTGCGGTGTCGAATCGTGCGGTGTCGAATCGTGCGGTGTCAAATCGTGCGTGTCGAATCGTGCGGTGTCGAATCGTGCGTGTCGAATCGTGCGGTGTCGAATCGTGCGGTGTCGAATCGTGCGTGTCCAACCGTGCGGTGTCGAATCGTGCGGTGTCCAATCGTGCGGTGTCCAACCGTGCGGTGTCCAACCGTGCGGTGTCCAATCGTGCAATGTACGTGTCTAATCGTGCAGTGTCCAATGCTGCCGTGTCCAATCGTGCAATGTGCGTGTCCAATCGTGCAGTGTCGAATCGTGCGGTGTCCAATAAAACGTGTCCAATAATACGTGTCCAATCGAGCGGTGTCGAATCGTTACGTGTCCAATCGGGATACGCCCTATAGGTAATACCCTGTTTAATTTCTTTTCTACCTCTTCGCTGCTTCCTCCTTTCACATATATTATTGTGTCGTCCGCAAACATTTTAATGTTACACTCTTCTGGACAGATTTGCACAATATCATTTATGTATATCGTAAATAGCAAAGGTCCTAGTACTGATCCCTGTGGAACCCCGTATTTTGTCATAATTCGTTTTGACCACTGATCGTTAAATCTAACTTGTTGTGTTCTGTTACTTAAATACGATCTTAACCATTCTAGTGCCATTCCTCTCATTCCGTATTGATATAATTTATCCAATAGTCTATCCCTATCTACTGTTTCGAATGCCCGCTTTAAATCCAGAAATATTACTCCTACAATATCTCCTTCACTAACTATCATCTTCCAATCATCAATAACAGTTTGAATTGCTGTCTCACAAGAATGATTTTTCCTAAAACCCGATTGGTGTTCTGTAATAATGTCGTTATTTTGTAAATACATTTCAATTTGCTCTGAGAGAGAGAGAGAGAGAGAGAGAGAGAGAGAGAGACAGAGAGAGACAGACAGAGAGAGAGAGAGAGAGAGAGAGAGGGAGAGAGAGAGACAGAGACAGAGAGAGAGAGAGAGAGAAGAATAAAATGTGGAAAACAAATTTAATTTTTTTAAGTGTATTTTTTATTTAAAAATTATATATGTTATAGAGAGTTAATAGAAATACAGGGTGTCTCTGAACTCATTGCCAAAATTGATACAGCAACTTTAGGATATGAAAACAAGTCGAAAATGTTAATAAACATATGTCCGATTTCGAACGATTTGGAAGTTATAATGTAATAAAATTGCTTTCTTAAGACAACATAAATTGAAATAAATGTTGTTTAATGTTCTTTATTTTGTTTAAAGCTTTACTAAAGATTAAAAATTCTTAAATAACATATTTTTAATTCTAAGAAGTAAAAATATATTTAAAGGAGCCTACTGCGTATGCGCGTGTGTGTATGCGTATGTGTGTATGCATGCGTACGTGCGTGTGTGCATGGAGGCAGTCAAAGTCAAAACGGCGATGTCGTTAACGTCTAATAGATATACATTTGTAATAGTTTGGAACACTAAATAATCCTGCAGCAATATAGACAAAGAAATATTAATTGTATTGAAAAGAATAAAAATTAAATTATACAATATTTCTAAAAAAATCATTAGAGCTAAAAGTAAAAATTATTTATATATAATTTTAAAAATGTTTGTTATAGAATTAGAGTCAGTTATTAGTTTTTATTAAAATCGTGTAATTAAGATAAATTTTATTTTTTTTAATGTAACCACTGTAATTTGTTTATATAAATCGGTTGCAATATTTGCAATATTTAGCACAAAGAGTTATAAGAATAAGATGATCAAAAACTATAAAGTATCTCGTAAAATATTCATTTTTTGATGATTTTACCTCAATATTTTTATGTACAAAATAATGAGAGGAAACAATTAGTGTAAATAAAACTCTTAGTTGTTTTTAAGGAAAAATATGTAATTTGCAACTAGCAGCTACACTAATTGATTTCTCTCATTTTGTGCATAAAAGTATTGAGATAAAATTATAGGAAATTTGACATAATCTTACATAAACTATGAATATTTTACGAGATATTTTATAGCTTGTGTAAGATTATGTCAAATTAAAGTATAAAATATCTCTTAAATTAATTCACTTTTTGACCATCCTACCTATCTTTATAATTTTTTATGTCGAATACTTTGAAAAATCTATTTATATAAAAAAATATGGTGATTTCATTTAAAAGATTCAAGATGACCTTAATATAACTTTAGTAATGTTCTATACCGTTCAAATCTCTAAATAAGTTTTTTTATATTAAAATTTTTGTCTGAAACGTTTTGTTTATAAAATGCACATTATGTATGTATAGTATAGGTAAAATTAAAAAATTTTATATATAATATTAACATTTATTATAATTGTTTGTTTCAGATACGCGTTTAAGGTGGTCTTTAGGCAAGCGATCAAGAAAACATTAATTACTTATTATTAATTATTTATTAAATTTAAATTACTTATTATTAATTATTTATTAAATTTAATTAATATTAAATTACTTATTATTAATTATATAAATATTAATATTTAAAATTAATAGTTTTTATTATTAAATAATTATTATATGTTATATAAAATTATATATTATGTTAGTAAATGTTAAATTACTAAAAATTTAAAATTAGTATAGTTTATATAATAAATAGTTATTAAATTAGAATATAGAATTATTATATGTTAGTAAGTGTTACGTTATATTATTTGTTAACTTTAAAATATTGTATTAGTGTGTATAAAAAAATATTATTAAATAAAAATTATAAAAGTTAAATCAAATATATCTCTGATGTAATAAGAATTGACGATAATGATAATGATGATAATGATGATAATGATGATAATGATGACAATGATGATGATGATAATGATGATGATAATGATAATGATGATGATGATGATGATGATGATATTGACGATGATAATTATGATGATAATAATAATTATTGCAATAATAATGATAGTAATAATAGTGTGATTATAATTATTACAAATTTTTATTATTAAAATAAATTAGTAAAATTATTTATTATTATTGCTTGTTATATTAATTTATTTAATATAAAAAAGAAATTAATAAAAACATTTATTAATAAAATAATTAGTTACTTTAATAATTTATTAAATAATTAGTTAATCAATATTTGATAACATTTTGTTTATTTATTGCTGTTATATTAATATAATTAATATAATACATATATAATAGATAAATATTAAAATTTAAATAATATTTAATCTATATTAAATTTTTATTAATGTAAGATATATTTATATTTTTAAATAAGCTATTAATACTTGTTCGCGAGCGGATCCGACAGTGCGATGATAGGAACGGAAGGTTTTCAGCGAAAAAGAAAAGTGCGCCTCGTTCACACAAAAACAGACTGACGTTTATTAAAGTCAAAATTAAAACCAAGAGTTTAGTGCAGCGATATAAAAGCGTTTTCCGAATTCGTAAGCGGTCGTATAATGCGGTTGATCAGTGGTTTTATCAAAGAGAAAGTCCAAGAGAGTAAGCGGTCGTTATAAGCGGTTTTACTATGCGGTTTTACTAAGCGGTTTAACAAAGCGATTTGAAGAAAAGTGCAAGACTTCCCCTTGCTCGCGTGCGGTGCCTGTTATAAGGCGAGCGGAATTTTGGGCCCGTAGCGACGTGGCCCAATAATTTTTGTGCTTTAGCGGTGACCTCATGGCGCCGCGCGTGGTCGGCCGCCGATGAGGTCTAAGGTAGACAATGCTTTAATTGTCATGCGCGCAACCTTTTTCTATCAGCTGATTGGCAATCAGCTGATCGTGACGTATGGGCGCGCATGCCCATACGCTACGCTGATTTTGTCGACGGTTGCTTCGTTGTTGTGAACGTTCATGACACGCGTTTCTTATGAGTTGAAAAAATGAGAGATAACGGGAACGATCGAGTTTTTCTTAACAAATAGAGATTTCGAGAAGTCTCTCGACGCCCGTTATATTCGAATTCTCGAATCTTGTTAAAGCTGATTTTTCTATGTGAATTTACAAATCGGAATGAATTTTACGGTTTTCGAACAATACTATTTATTTTTAAATAAGATCTCTATTGACAAAATATTAATTGAATTATTTAATAGTTAAATTATATATCTTATAATTAAAGTATATATATATATATATGTATATATATAAATATATATATATATATATATATATATATATATAACAGCTTTAATACATTTGTATGAATTTATTTTAATAATGCCACGTCATAAAATAGAACGTTCTCTTGAGGAACAAGAAAATTTCAATGACAACGTCGTAAAAGAAAAGCAGATAATCAACGTCAACGTAATGAAATTATAAAATCTTTAGATAAATCAAGATCTTATACTGTTTCATGTGGTCATGGTATAATACGAGATAATCGTGAAATAAATCTAAGCGGTGAAGTAAGTGAAGGAAATTCCATGAATGTTACAACAGAATGCCATCAACAATCCGATTATCAATCTCATTATCGATGACGTATAAGAAAACAACCACATTTAAATATTAATAATACAATGTTTATAAACGATATAGTAGAATATTATATTGGTTTCATGGATGTGCTTTGTATCCATTGTAATGCAAAACATTTTGCAGCTGAAAAAATATCAAATAAGGGAGATTCATTTTATGATTGTTGTAATCATGGTGCGGTACATTTGGAATCTTTACCTCAACTTCCACAATTCCTGTGCAGTTTATTCGATGGTAGTCACGCAAAATCTAATGAATTTTTTAAACATATTCGTAGTTATAATAGTTCATTTTCGTTTGCGTCATTTAACGCTAATTTAGTTAATTTTCAAAATAGACGATCAGGTCCGTATTGTTTCAAAATTCAAGGACAAATTTATTATCAAATAAATACAGCATTATATGCTGCTCAAAGTGAAAATCCGACTAATGGTCAGCTTTTTATTCTAATATAGATTCTAATGAAGCAATAAATTATCGTCTTATTGAAAATTCAGATTTAGATTTTGAAATCACGCAAAATCTTGAACATATAATGCGGGAATTGAATATATTTGCTCAATCTTATCATGGGTGAAGAATTAGAAGATCAACGACGATTAGAAATAGAATCTGGAGAAGTATTACCAGAATTACAATTATTATTTACATTAAAACCAGGTATGGATCGACGTCGATATAATGTTCAAAGAACTAATGAAGTGCTGCTGTTTTTCGTACAACTGCTGATGGAGAAATTCCAGAATCATATGTAACAATACGTAATAGAAATACTAAAACTTTACAAAGTATTAGTACTATGGATCCAAATGTTGAACCATGGATATATCTATTATTTTATCCACATGGAACTCAAGGATGGCATTGTAATTTAAGAAAATTAAATAGTAATAAACGAGTGACCAGATGCCAGTATATTAAATCTCGCATGGCTATTCGTGATGAATTTAACGCCTTTTCATTAGGCCGTCGTTTATTTCAACAGTGGCTTGTAGACAGTTATGTAAAAATTGAAAAGGACAGAATAAATTATTGTGAAGATCATCAAAAAGAATTACGTTCCGAAACATACCAAAGTTTAAGAGATTATTTACAAATTACGGCGAATAACTTAAATGGACGTATTGGAAAAATGGTTGTACTTCCTTCCACATTTATTGGATCGCCGCGTAATATGTTACAAAATTATCAAGATGCAATGGCAATTGTTAGTAAATTTGGTAAACCAGATCTTTTCATTACAATGACTTGTAATCCAAAATGGCGCGAAATTGAAGAAAATCTTTTGCCTGGACAACAAGCTTCTGATAGACCTGATATTTGTGCATGTGTTTTTAATCTTAAAAAAGATTATTTAATTGATTTGATTGTTAAGCAAAAATTTTTTGCAGAAGTAGTAGCCTTTGTATATGTAATTGAATTTCAAAAACGCGGTTTACCACATGTCCACATGTTAGCTACTTTAAATTATAATTTCAAAATAACAACTCCACAAATCGTTGACAAATATATATCTGCTGAAATTCCTGATCCTTGTGAAAATCATGCTTTATACGACATAATTATGAGACATATGATTCATGGACCTTGTGGTGATTGGTGTTTGGTAGATAGAAAATGTTCGAAACATTATCCTAAACCATATCATGAAGAGACCAGAATGGATAAAAATGCTTATCCTTATTATCGTCGACGAAATAATGGGAAAAGTTTTGAACGTCCTGGTGGATATATAGTTGATATAGTTGATACCCGACAAAAACAGTTACGTCACATCCTCGTCGAATCCACGTATTTTACGTGGCTTACGTGGATGCAGATTTATCCACGAATTATCTACGTGGATACAACTTTCTTTTTTCATTATTACATCGAGGTACTTTATTCTCGAAATATCAATGTAGATTTCATGTGGATATTTCTGTTGAAATTATGATTAATCATTCAACGACTCGGTAATATTGTAATGTTAAAAGATATTTTATTAAAATTTTTTAATTGTAATTTTGTATCTGAAATATTTCAGAAATATACCTGCATCATGTTTTTTATAATATTTATAATATTTATATTATAATATAATAATATTTATATTTATATTTATATTTTATATAATATTGTATTTGCAATATTTCTGAAATCTTTCAGAAAGATAAAAAAGTTTGCCCCAAAAAATATTATATCTGTATGTTTCTAAATATTTAATAGTATATGTGTATATAGAATATGCTTCCTCGCTTTGCCGCTATGCGGCGCTGCATCAAATTAGCTAACTCGTATTCAACTTTTCGTCATAAAGTGTATATAAAGAACTGATACTAACACGGTCCGAAGTTTATTTTTTCTTTTAAGGGCCGTCTACGATGGAAGTAATATTGGTGGAGTGGACGGTGGAGGATGGAGTAAGGCGTAAGCGAATGGTTCTTTTCCATTTCACATTACTCCTAGTTTTACGCCTTACTCCACCGTCCACTCCACCGATGTTATTTTCATTGTAGACGGTCCTTCAGTCAGTTTAATTTAATAAACTGATTTAATTTAAAATAATTTGTTTAATAATCTGGATCGCTTGTTGGGATTCAGAATATGGAACAGATTATTTGAAATTAAACGGATAAATGGGAGATAGCTTATTTATTGCGTATATTAAAAATAAAATAAAAATAAAATTATTCTTATATGGCCGAGTGTATTTATATACTTTTATAAATGTCCAAGATATTCACTTATCAAAAATGAAAAAAGTAATATGTCTCGAAAGTTCATGAAATTTTCACATAGATTCCACGTAGATTCTAGTACCGTTTTTGCGGATTATCCTACGTGGTAATAACGTGGATTTCACGTACTGTTTTTGTCGGGTAATCGTTATGTAGTTCCGTATTGTCCTATTTTATCGATTATATTTAATTGTCATATTAATGTCGAAGTTGTTTCAAGTATTAAATCGGTTAAATATCTGTATAAATATATTTACAAAGGACATGATGCTGCTGCTATTACAATTGAACCAATAACAGAAAATATAATTATAAATCATGATGAAATACACAATTTTATAGAAGCTCGTTATGTTGGACCTGTAGAAGCGAGCTGGCGTATTCTTGAGAAAAAATTACAAGATAAAAGCCATACTATCATACGTTTACCTGTCCATCTTCCTAATGAACAAAATATTATAATTGAGAACGAAGCAATTGAAGAAGCAATGACTTCTGCTTTAGATCAAGTTACAATGTTAATAGATTATTTTGCATTGAATTTTCGCGACGAAGAAGCAAAACAATATTTATATATAGAAATTCCACGTTATTATACGTTTAAAAAAGAAAAAATTAATGGTAGAAATATATCGCATTGGAGTAAACGCAAGAGTCATTATAATTGCATAGGACGAATGTATTCTGTTAGTCCAACACAAACTGAACTATATCATTTACGATTATTATTACTTACAGTAAAGGGAGCTACAAGTTTTAATAAATTAAAAACTGTAAATGGAGAAGTTTGTCAATCATTTTCAGCAGCATGTTTAGCTTTAGGTTTGATTGAAGATGATGATGAATGGAAACGAGCTATGAACGAAGCTGTTGGATGGATGATGCCAAGACAGCTTTGTAGATTATTTGTACGTATATTATTACATTGTCAGCCACAACATCCGGACGAATTATGGGAAAATTTTAAAGTAGCAATGTCTGAGGATTACGTTCGACATTTTAGTATATTACAAGGACAAAATAAAGCTTATGTGCAAATTAATAGTATGCTGCATGCTGAAGGTAAAAGTCTTGCTGATTTTCCACAAATGGAACAATTAATAGAAAATAGCGGAGAAGAGAATTATTTGACACTTGAAGAAGCTTTGGAAATAGGCACTAAACAATATAGACAATTAAATGAGAAGCAAAAAGAGATAGTCGATATTTTATTAGATAGATTAGACAATGATAATAATCATAATAATTGTTTTTATATTGATGGTCCAGGTGGATCAGGTAAAACATTTATATATACAACTATCTCATTTAGCTAGAATTAGAAATAAACGCGTGTGTACAATGGCTTTTACGGGTATTGCAGCAACATTATTACCTACTGGAAAAACAGTTCATAAGACATTTGGATTACCAGTTCCATTATTTGCTGATTCATCATCTTCTATTAAAATACAGTCAAAAGAAGGTCAATATTTGAAAGAAACTGATATTTATATTTGGGATGAAGCACCAATGGCTCCACGATATGCTTTAGAAATTATGGATAGAACATTGCGTGATATTATGAATAATGATTTTCCCTTTGGCGGAAAAATTGTTTTATTAGGTGGTGATTTCAGATAACTCTTGCCTATTAAATTACATGCTACTCGAAGTGAAATTGTAAATCTTTCTATTAAATTTAGTTCTACTTGGGAACATTTCCTAAAATTTTCTTTAATACAAAATATGCGAGTTTTCCCAGAGGAAATTGAATTTGCAAAGTTTTTATTGGATATGGGAGATGGTATATTAAATGATTTAAATGATAATATACAAATTCCTGAATGTTGTATAGCGCCTATTAATGCTGATATTGTTGAAGATATATATGGTGATTTAATACGTAAAAAGGAGTTTAACAAAGTAGCTAAATGTGCGATACTTTCTGCAAGAAATGTTGATGTAGATGAAATTAATAAAAAAGTTGTTGAATTATTAGATATAGCTGATGAACGAATTTATACAAGTGTAGACAGTGCTGTAAATGATGACAATGGTGACATTGGTGAAGCTTTGTTACCAGAATATTTAAATAGTTTATCTCCATCATCTCTTCCTCCTCATGAATTGCGTTTAAGACCAAATTATATCATTACGTTAATTGAAAATGTAGAAATCTTAGTATCAATGAAGGGCTTTGCAATGGAACAAGATTAATGGTTATAGAGCTTGGAGATCATTTATTGAAATGTAAGATTTTAACAGGTGATAAAGCAGAAGACATTGTATTTTTGAATCGTGTAACATTATATTGTGAAAATATATATCCTTTTACTTTTTCAAGAAGACAATTTCCAATAAAATTAGCTTTTGCTATGACAATTAATAAATCACAAGGACAAACGTTTGTTAGAATCGGTATAGATCTTCGTAAAGATATTTTTAATCATGGGCAACTTTATGTTGCTTTTTCACGAGTTCGTAATTGGCAATCATTAAGAGTTTATCTTGGTAATCATCGAAATAATAAATATGTAAAAAATTATGTATATAAGGAAATATACATGTAATTTTGTATTTTTTAAATAAATCTGATAAATCTATTAAAGAATAATTTATGTTAAAATAACGTAATTTATTATTAAGTAAAAATAATTTAATTTAATTTATTTTAAAAAATAAATATATCTTATTAATATATAAAATATCATATTAATGCTTGTTATGTAATATTAAAAGTGATTATGATTTATTATTTTAATTAATTATAATTATTTTTATATGTATTTACACATTTTATATTTTGTTATATTTCTCTTATGGCTTTATATATGAATAAACAAGTCAAAACTAAAAGGTTTTATAGAAATTTTGTTTAGAATTATTATGAAATTTTTTAAGAATTATATTATTAACAAATTCAACATTATATCTTTGTTTACGCTCGTAAAGTTGGCCTTTTTCTTTAATTATTATTACCAAATTATTTTATTAATAAAAAAAAATAATATTTTAAAAAGAATAATTATTTATTTATATTTTTATTAATTATTATTTATTTTTTCTGGCTTCTATCATATATAATCAAATCAAAAGCAATGTCGCTAATTTTCAAATAAGATTCGACAAATATCATTATCGACATAAAAATATTAAGATGCAACAAGGTTCTTGTTGGAGTGAGGTTACTCTTAACGAAGAGATACGTAAAATAATATGGATATATTATAGCTTTATATATGGATACAAAGAAAGGCTTAATATACACGACAAACAATAGTAAAAACGGCGGGTAACGACGACAGACTATCACAGCGTGAGAGCGCGGGAAACCGTGGACTGTTGGTAATGCCATCTATTTTAAATAACACAGAAAACTTAGATTATGACGGAACACATAAATTTCCAACAGTTCTTCTTAATAATTTCTGTATTATTGTATAATTCAATAGGAGTGCTAAAAGAAATAATATATTATTTTAATAAAATCTCTAAAGTGTAATTTTTTAAAATCATTTTGTACAAATGTATCATTTAAAATAATTTGTTTCTTAAAACCTTTTTCAGGGATAGTAACTATAAAATATATAAAAGAATATATAAAAAATAATATACAAATAATATAAATAAATATATATATTTATTTATTTATATATAGGGTGATTCAAAATAACTCCCTTGTCCCTGAAATGACACATTCTTGAATCAATTCTAAGACGATTTTTCCTTTGGCAAAATTTCGTCCGAAGCTTAGTTTTTGAATTATTAAAGGAAGTAGTTAACGTATGACGGGTCGAATACAAGAGGCAGGCAAGGATGACGCGATTCACCGTTAGACGCGGGTGCTTACGCGGGGCGCCTGCTGCGATCAGCTGGTCGCTATACACATACAGACACACATGCGAACACATACATTTTTTTTTTATACGCAGGGGAAATCCTCATGGATACCCCCCCTCCCCGGGGAGAGAGAGAGGGTTATGCCGGACTCCTACCGGCTAAAACCCCTGCGGGTGTCCTCCACCGCGGTGTCACGGGGGAGCCACGGGTACGCCACAGACATTCTTCCGCGACTCCCCCACCGCAATCCCTCGTTGTAGCCGGGAGGGAGGACACCCGTCCGCCTCCCGGCTCCGTCCAATGGGGTTCTGTCCCGGTGGGAGATCTCCCCGCTCCACACCGGGGCCCCCCTCGCCGCGGCCCCTGAACGGGGCCTCTTCTTATGCCGCGGTGGGGGGAAGGGAGGGGGGCCACGGAGGAGGGCCATAAGGAGGCCCTCACAGCCCCGGAACCTCCCTCTCACTCCCACTTATCCGCCAAGCCTGCAGTGAAGGGGGGAGTGGGTCTCAACAAGGTCCCTCCCCCCATTCAGTCCCTGTCCAGCGGTGGGGCCGGAGGCCCAATCAGCCTTCTCCTCCCCCGCCGGGTCCTCCTGGCCGCTGCTCTTCCTCGTGCTGCCATTGGGGCGGGCATCATCCGCCGATCCCTCTCCGCCTCCTCCTTGTTCCGCATGACCTCCTCGCAAAAGGAGGCCACTGCCCGCCACTCCTCCTCCCCCCTCAGCATCGCCTCAATGACGGCGCCGAGGGAGAGGTCAGCTCCCACCACTGCGACCAGGGCACGGCGCTGCACCTCCCAAGCCGAGCAGGCTTCGAGAGTGTGCTGCGCCGTGTCCCGGTCCTCCTCGCAGTGGTGGCACCTGGGGGTTGGTTCCCTCCCGATGCGGCACAGATAGTGACCGAAACACCCGTGCCCGGTCGCCACCTGCGCCACCCGGAAGGTGATCCGCCCCCAGGCCCTCCTCATCCACCTCCCGAAGACCGGGAGGGACGGCTCTCACAACTCTTTGTTTCTCGCGGGCTGGCCCGGCCAATTGCCGCTGCCAGTCCACGAGGACCGAGTCTGCCGCCTTCAGCCTGATGGCCCTCTTGGCCCCCGGTCCCACCACAATTCCCCTCCCCCGGAGCCTCCTAATCCCCCAGTACATCTCGGCCCGGGCCTGGGCCAGGAGCTCCAGGGGAGGCGAGCCCGCCAGCACCGCCACCGCCGCATATGCGACCGTGCGGTATGCACGCGCGGCCCTTAAAATTATGGGGCGGTGCGCCCCCCGTAGCACTCCCCTGATCTTGTTGGACCCCGAGGCAGCACCCGCCCAGATCGGGGCCCCGATCCGACCGCGTCCACATAAAGCTTGCGGACACGGCCGTCCGGCCCCCCCAGGTTGGGCAGCAGCCCCGCCAGCGAGGCCACTACCCCCCCTATCCTGGGGGCCAGCTGGGCAAAGTGCTCCTCGAAGGTCCACCTTCCGTCCAGGTGGAGACCCAGATACTTCATCCGAGTCCCCACCTGGACGTCGTGTCCGTCCACCTTAAATGTGAGCCTGGGGGGGGCCCCCCGGGAGCCATCATGGAAAAAGACGGCCTCCGTCTTCCGGGGGGCCACTCTCAGGCCCAACGCCTTTATACCGCGGACCACCCCGACCACCGCGATGTTCCCCAACGCGGTCGCATCCCTCCAGTCTTTCCCCCCAGCTACCACCAGCGTGTCATCCGCGTAGCAGATGACATGGCAGCCGGGGGGAAGGACCCTCCCCAATACCTCATCGTACGCGATGTTCCACAGCAATGGGCCCAGAACGGACCCCTGCGGAACACCGCGCACGACGGGCCACCGCCTACGCACCCCCTCGGCATCGCGACAGGAGATACTCCTTCCCATGAAATAGTCCCGGATTACCCTGGACAGGTAATCCGGGACTCCGTGCGCTCGTAGTCCCGCCCCTATCATGTCCCACGGGAGAGTATTAAACGCGTTGGCTATGTCCAGGGACACAGCCAACGCCACTCCCCCGTGCTGGACTATCTGTTCCGAGTGGGCCCGCAGACCATCGATCGCGTCGATTGTCGACCGGCCCGCCCGGAACCCGAACTGGGACTCGTTGAGCCCCGCAACCTGTTGCAGGTGCTCATTGAGCCGCCCCACCAATATCCTCTCCATCAGCTTACCGACCTCATCCAAAAGACAGAGAGGTCGGTAAGCCGACGGATCGTCGGGGTCCCTCTCTCCCTTCGGAAGGAGGACTAATCTCGCCTCCTTCCAAACCAGCCTCGATGCCAACTCCTCCACTCCCTTTACCTCCCACGCCAGAGGGTCTTCCCCCCAGACCCATAGCGAAGCCTGCATCGAGGCCATCAAGAGGTCCGGGTTCAGCCTGGTGAGGGACCACCTACGCACCTCCTGTGAGTCCGGCCCGGTGGGCGGATGTCGGGCGACCAAGCTGAGCTCGATGTACCTGTGATCCGACAGGGTCTCAAGCTCAGCGGCCACCCTCCATCCCCCCACCATGCGCAAAGCCGCAGAGGAGGCCCACGTCAAATCGACGATGGATTCCCCTTGCGGCCTCACGCAAGTGGCGACGGACCCGACATTGAGCAGGGTCAGCCCGAGTGATCCCGCCCAATCCCGCAGCGTCTCCCCGCGCCGATCCTCGTACGGGCAGCCCCAGCTCCGAGATTTGGAGTTGAAGTCGCCCATCACGAGGACCGGCCCGGGGAGGCCGCTCCTCACCGCCTCTTCTATCTCGCCGAGCTCGGCCTCATACTGGGCCAGGCTCAGCGAGGGAGGGAGGTATACGCCTACAACGCAGGTGGTCCCCCACTACACCATCGCGAAATGCCGACCCCTGGTCCCCATCCTGCAGGGGGGCGACCCTTCGTCGCCCCCCCGCACGATAGCCACCAGGGGGGCAGCCCCCCCCAAGCACCCTCCCGGAAACCAGGACGGGTGGTCGTGGGGGGGCCGCCTACGGCTCCGACGCCACGCCCAACCCACAACCGCGCTCCGCCATTGTGTGCAGGAAAAGATCCTGGGCACGGCGGGCGTGGTTGAGGATGGCCTGTAGGATAGATAGGGGCGCTGGCTTACCTTTGGCCATCAGTGTCCTCTATCTCCATCCTCTCCTCCGCCGCCTCCTTTTCCCCTTCCTTCTCCTTCCCTCCTGTCCCGCTCCTCGAGGGCCGGGGCTTTCCTTGTGGCTGCTGCTGCTGTTGCTGCTGCCGCTGTTGGGGCGCCTCAGCTCCCGCTCCCCCGCGTCTTGTCCTCCACGTGAGGGCGTAGCGGAGGTCGGCCGTCCCGATGGAGGTCCACAGCTCACTCCTCCCCTACGGTGATCCGCCTTCCTCCCCGCCTCCGCGCACGACAGGCAGTAAGGGGCCGCCTGGCAGGATGCAGCCGTGTGGCCCACCGTCCCGCACCTGTAACAGGTGCGAGACCTGTCCTCGGCGCCCCTGCACCTGGAGGCCACGTGTCCCTCTCCCCAGCACCTAAAACAGTGGGTGGGACGCGCCGCTGCCAGTTCCACCCTGGCGGTCGTCCACCCTATTCTTATGCGGGCGGCTTCGGCCAGGTCGTCCGCCGCTCTGACAGGGCAGCGGACCCAATCCACCCCCATCCCGTAAGTGGACCTGTTGATGGAGACCCTTATTTCTTCGGGCTTGGCCACCCCCCTGTCCGCGATGGCAGCAACCACCTCCTCCACTGTCACCGCCTCGTCCAGGCCTCGAATCCGCACCGCCGCTGTGGGCCTGTCTATACGGACAGAGGAGTCCTCGGCGAAGACCCTCCGCATTTCCGCGGCCAGGGCCTCCGCCTTGGACTCCCTGTCCTCCTTCGTGGGGCCCGGGATCTCGAGGACATACGAGCCCATCATTCCACGACGGGCCCGCATGTCCTCAATTCCCAGGCTCTTCAGCTTCTCGGCGCCGACTCCGTACCTCGCTTTGCGCAGTACCTCGGCGTACGTGCCGTCGGGGGCCGTGATGGTGACCGCGGCTGTGGAGGGGATCCTTCCCCCCTTGATGGGGGGAGGGCCCCCCCACCTCCACCGCCACATCCCGTCACAGGCTCCCCGTCCGGGCCTCCCGGTGGTCGGGGGAAGCGGGTCCGGGTCCCACTCGGATCACTTCTCCTCCCAACCACCGTGGCCCACGACAGTCCCTCGGGCCTCGCCTCCTCCGCTTCCCTCGCCCTCTCCTGGTGCTGCTCCTGCCCGCCCTCCGGTCGCCCGAAATATTCCAGGGCAGGAGCGCTGGATTCTTTCTTCTTCTTTTTCTTCTTCTTCTTTTTCTTCTTCTCCGCCGGCGCCCCACCAGCGCCCGAGGGCCCCGGCATGGGGGCCTCGGGTGCAGGGAGGTGGCCGAACTCCACCAAAGAGGGGTCAGCGACGGGGGCCGGTGGAACAGCCAAGGATCCCCACGACCCCCGGACGCTGAGCCTCTCCACCATTTGCTCCGCCATCTTGCTCAGCATCCCCTCGATCTGCTGGAGGAGGGTAAGGCCGGGACCAAGCGCCGCCGCCCCCCCCGGGAGGAGGGGAGGCGCGGGCAGACTCCCCCTTCTCCCGGGGGACGCCCGCACCCCCCCATCCACCGAGGGAGGAGACAGCCGCAACAGGGGAGGAGACGGGCGCGCCGGGGGGGGGTGTCTTATCACCTCCCCCGACCCGCCGGCCCCCCTTATCCATCTCGTCGACGAGCCTACCTTTCATCTCCCTAAGCTCTTCCTCCAATCTTCCTACCCTCCACCTCAACTCGTTCTCCCTCATTGTCTTGTCCGCCTCCTTCCTATGTTGGGCAGCTTGCTCCACCTCCCTCTCCATCCTAACCTTCTCCATCAGTAGTCCCCTGACCTTTTTCCTAAGGCTGGCGAATTCTTCCCCATCTCCACCTCGCTCCACCTGCGCCCTGTACGCGAGAATGCTGAGACCCGCATGGACCGTTAGGGCCGCAGATCTCAACCTTCTCACGTACTGCCCACTTAGGTTCTTTGCAGTGGTGGCGACCTTCTCAATTGTCCGCACAACCTGCATCAGCTCGGACGTGACGTCGGGGGTCGGCTGATTTTCCAACTCCCCCATCACGACTTCCAAGCTGGGCAGCTTGGCGGACGGCGGGATGACCAAGTTCGGGTCCGCCATCCTCCTTTCCTCCCACTCTTCTCTCTCTCTCTTCTTCTCTTCCTCCCTCTCTCTCTCCCTTGCCCTGATCTCGTCGATGATATTCGTCGTACGTGGTCTTCCTCTTTTCCTCCTCTGCTTGGAGCCTGCGCTTGTGGTGGAACCTTCATCCTCCGTCAAGGAGGTCGAGCGCTCCGATCCGGGAGACAGTAGACATCTCCCCCTCTTGACCGCTTTGGAGGGGGCCAGGACGGACGATGAAGCTTCCTTCAGCCCCTCCTCGCCGATCGGGGTGTGCGCCTCCACCCCCACGACGGAGTCCTCCTCTAAACCAGTGGCCTCCAGGGGGGTAGACGCACATCCACCCACACTCCTGTCCGCCGTCGCCGTGTCGAGCCTCTCGACCTGCACCATGGGCAGCAGACTCCCGCCATTCGGGGGGCTGCCCGTTCTGGTGGTGTCGCGGGGCATATCTACTTCTTGGGTGGTGGCCCTGACTCCAATGTTAGTCGGGGAGCGCGCTGTCAGGCTGCTCCTCCGAAAGATGGCTTCTTCCTCCTTCCCCAGGACGACCTCGACGACCTCGTTGACCACCGCTTGAGGAATGTCCTTAGTGGCCTTGGCCTTCCTCATACCTGGGGTGTCCAGGTACGTGGATGCCCTCGAGTCGCGGATACGTCCGGAAAATCCCTTCACCGGGGTTGAGCGCACCCCCTCCTCTCCTCCCACGCCGAAAATTATAAAAAGGTCGTCCATATTATATCTGCAAAAAGGTAACGACAGTTCGCCCATCATGGGAGCCCTACCGCAGTAGGGCTACTTCCCTGCCGGATTAATAGTCCTAGTGAAAGTGGACAACCACCGAGAGGCGGCTTTCGGGTGGCCAACCCTAGTCGTCCACACTGGCTCTATAATAAAAGGTTCCCGGAGAGGGCCGGGTCCACCGTATGATGCTAAAGGTTTTACGTCATCCCTATCGAGTGAGCCCCGTGAATCCGAACCACGAGTAACCCAAACCTCGGGCTAGACGGATGCGAACACATACATTATCTCTCTGTCTGTCTGTCTGTCTCTCTCTCTCTCTCATCTGTAATTTTTTTTTTTTTTTTCGAGAGAGGGGAAAATGCATTTTATGCATACCCACCGGTCGATCCAGTGAGTTATGTGGGACTCGAGTACCAAGTCGAATTACCAACTCGGTACTCCCTACCCACTAAAAACCCCTCTCTTTTCACGAATTTCCTTTGACACACTGTCCCTCTGATTTCCCGAGATCTGTTTTCACATAACGTCAAAAAATAGTTATTATTACCTTGTTCGATGACTTTTGATGTATTGCTGTAATTGCTTCAAGGAGAAATGAATTTTCCGATAGATCGTACGTTCTCAAATTTAACGTAGATATCACGTTGCAAAAGACAAGAAATCCACACTAAATTATTAACTGAAAGTTTTTCTTCTTTCATGAACTGTATTCTTTTATTAAACTTTAACGTAATCACATTTATTTACTCACTCGATGAGACGAGAAATTTACTAATGACTCTATCACTAATCACTATTAATCACTGTCGAATAATAACTGTTGGCGATTAAAAATCACTCGATGAAAGAAACACGCGCGGACACGTTACTACACGACGCGACGACGCGACAATGCGACGATAATTATTCGGCGACTGCAAGCAGTTTTTTGTCATGGTAGGTTGCGGTAGGTTAAGGTACTACTGGCGATATCCAACGCGATCATGTGTTCGATTGAAGAATGCGGTAAACATAATAAACATTTAACATATTAATATTATTATTATCATGAATGTGTGTGATATCCATACATCGTATGATATCTATTTAAAAATTAATTAGATTAAATAAGTGTTTTTAAAATATTTATTACTTTTACTATTATCATATAAAATATTAATATTAAATATTTATTTAAGATAATAGTAAAAGTAATAAATATTTTAAAAACACTTATTTAATCTAATTAACTTTTAAATAGATATCATATCCATACGATGTATGGATATCACACACATTCATGATAATAATAATATTAATATGTTAAATGTTTATTATGTTTACCGCATTCTTCAATCGAACACATGATCGCGTTGGATAGCGCCAGTAGTACCTTAACATACCGCAACCTACCATGACAAAAAACTGCTTGCAGTCGCCGAATAATTATCGTCGCATTGTCGCGTCGTCGCGTCATGTAGTAACGTGTCCGCGCGTGTTTCTTTCATCGAGTGATTTTTAATCGCCAACAGTTATTATTCGACAGTGATTAATAGTGATTAGTGATAGAGTCATTAGTAAATTTCTCGTCTCATCGAGTGAGTAAATAAATGTGATTACGTTAAAGTTTATAAAAGAATACAGTTCATGAAAGAAGAAAAACTTTCAGTTAATAATTTAGTGTGGATTTCTTGTCTTTTGCAACGTGATATCTACGTTAAATTTGAGAACGTACGATCTATCGGAAAATTCATTTCTCCTTCAAGCAATTACAGCAATACATCAAAAGTCATCGAACAATGTAATAATAACTATTTTTTGACGTTATGTGAAAACAGATCTCGGGAAGTCAGAGGGACAGTGTGTCAAAGGAAATTCGTGAAAAGAGAGGGGTTTTTAGTGGGTAGGGAGTACCGAGTTGGTAATTCGACTTGGTACTCGAGTCCCACATAACTCACTGGATCGACCGGTGGGTATGCATAAAATGCATTTTCCCCTCTCTCGAAAAAAAAAATTACAGATGAGAGAGAGAGAGAGAGACAGACAGACAGAGAGAGAATGTATGTGTTCGCATGTGTGTCTGTATGTGTATAGCGACCAGCTGATCGCAGCAGGCGCCCCGCGTAAGCTCCCGCGTCTGACGGTGAATCGCGCCACCCTTGCCTGCCTCTTGTATTCGACCCGTCATACGTTAACTACTTCCTTTAATAATTCAAAAACTAAGCTTCGGACAAAATTTTGCCAAAGGAAAAATCGTCTTAGAATTGATTCAAGAATGTGTCATTTCAGGGACAAGGGGGTTATTTTGAATCACCCTGTATATATAAATGATATATGTTTTTATTATAACTTCTCTATCTTTAATATTTTATTATTATAAAAACCGATACTTTATGTTATATTTCATTTTCAGTTTTAATAAAAAAGGTTTAAATAACAAAAACAGAAAAAAGTCAAATTAAAAGATTATGTTAAAATTAATAAATTTAATTGTTAAAGAAAGAAACTGCCAGTGGAAGTCAAGTTTTCACAGACGATGTTTACGTATATCAGCCATACGTTTTACGTTTATTTATATTTTACACAGTAATATATTATTTTAATGTCTTTTTAATGTTTGAAAATTTTAATAACTTACTATATAGTAACTTTACTATTTACTGACCCTTATATTAATTTAATGTTATTTGATTATTATTATTTAATAGAAACGAAATTTATATTATAGAGGAAATGCGATAA
Source organism: Camponotus vicinus (assembly GCF_025532165.1). Taxonomy (NCBI): domain Eukaryota; kingdom Metazoa; phylum Arthropoda; class Insecta; order Hymenoptera; family Formicidae; genus Camponotus; species Camponotus vicinus. The sequence goes on along the minus strand of NW_028141980.1, from coordinate 4,875,986 downwards.
GGAGACTGCCAGTGATTATTTCTAATTTATGAACTTATAAATAATAATTTTAACTAAACTTTATTCTAAGCATAGATCACTTATCTTATAATATAAAAATTATCTATATAACAGAACAAATAGATATATATTTTTGTATAATAATATGGGTAATTAAGACAATAGATATTGTAGAGTTGTTTTATAAAGGGGTATAATGAATGTGTGATACAAACAAATTAGCTATTTGGTGGGCAATTGCTACCATTTCATTTTCAGTCCTGTGATGTGATCACTAGCGGATCCTGACGTCGATAATGGGGGGGGGGTTTGCAAAATTATTTGATTTAATATTTTTGGTTTCATGCTTAACATTTTTTTATTCCAAGATCAACGACGAAGACATGATGAAACTTCTGATCCCATTTTTATTTTAAAAAATTTTTGTTTAATTTTTTAATTTTTTAATTTTTTAATTTTTTAATTTTAATTTTATTCTGTTTCTTTTAATTTTATTCTGTTAATTTTTTTCTGTTTCTTTTAATTTACAAAGGGGCGGAGTTTAACCCCACCCCCCCAGGATCCGCCAATGGATGTGACCAAATTCCAAGTATTCTCACTTCTACATTAACGGCACACGTATGTATGTACTGTGACGTGACGTCTTTTGGGGCCGTCTGTCACAGGGGCGAAAAGCCCGACCGCGGTTAACGTTTTCCGGGCCTGCGTCCTCCTATAACGGAGAAAAGCGGTCTTGCGTTTGCGTGTCGCGACTTTGCGTATTTTTGCGCGACTACGAAAAAGCGGCGATAATCGGTGCCTCAGAATGGGGGCAAACCTCACCCGACCGACGGCTAGAAGCATGGAGCGACCTGAAGGAAGAGATAAAGGACGGAGAACGGAGGCCCGGATGAAGGCCGCGGGAACACGCCAGGTCAGGCTATCATTTCATCATTGTAATCTTATAAGCATTTGGCTACCGGCGAGAAAATTCTCTGCCGATTAATTCTGTCGCTTTACTTTTGACAGAGCAAGGGATTCTCGACGAGAGAGCGAATTACCGACTTGTAGAGCCGATGAGGGAATGGCCACTCTACACCTGAGGACGGGTGAGAGACCCCGATATGGAGCACCACTGCTAAACTCCTGCCCCAAACGCGCGACTTTAAAGATCACGGCCCGGATTATATTAAGGACCGTTAGGATGTCAAAAGACGGAAGTCCGGGACCAAAAAAGGGATCCAGGCGGAGAAAAATATTACGAAGCGATCGCTACCGGAAAAATTTCGCTCTCGAGCGGGTAAACGCCCTACGGTCCAAAGGACCTAAATACGGCCGTGATTACCGATATCGGCGCGCGAGAAGCGCGACACGGCCCTGCGCCAATAAGGATTCGCCACGCGATAAGAAGGATAACGCGTAGCCTGCGTGTCTCCCGTGGGCCTTCCGCTCTTCACTGTCCGGCGAGCGTTCACGTAGAGAAGACGCAGACCCTGAGCTTCCAAGTTATCGTTTCTGCGTAGAAGGAAGCCTGAGAGCTTTTGGTGAGACGAAGACTACCGTTTGTGAGGCCACCGATTTCGTGTCGCGCTCGGATGGATCGAAATCCCGCTCGTAATTATCGTCGCCGTAATTAGTGTCGTGTTTTCTTTTCTATCGCGCAGCGAGTTCGATAGTTTGTGGTGTTTCGCGTTTTCGGGCGATTGATGAGCCGGTCGATCCATCCGTGCTTTAATATATTACGCCGCGACTTCTCCGGGAACCGCCGCCGCCAGTCACCTTGTGTATTCTTTGTCCGCGTTTTACGGTTACTGCGTGTAATATCTTCGTGTTTATTGTTTGTTCGCGTAACTGCATTCTCGCGAGAGAAAGATTTTCGTTTCTGCGTACTTCGTACACGACCCGACGAAAATCCCGGAGTTTTTGCGCTAGCTTACGCTACATATACCGGGCGAGATAATATCGTCTCCCTTCGCGGCGTATTACAGCCTGCTGCAAACGTTGCACGGGCTCGAAAATTATCGAGTGTGCGTCGTGGATCGAGTGCGAGATACTTCGCGAAAAATCTGATTAATAACGCCGCGATTCTAGTAGATCGAGGGTGTTCTATTGTTCTCATTTTATCGTTCGGGCGGCCAGTATGTCGTCCGCGGGTCATATTACCTATCTCGCTCGCGCTCGATCGCTACCGCGCAAGCCGAAATCACGCGGGCTATAGGCTCTTCTGCGTAAATCTATTTTCTTGCGAATATCTGAATCGATCTTGCGGGAATTATATCAATTGCGTTTCTGTACCATATACGGTTTATACCGTTTTATACCTATTGTAATATATTATTTTATTTTAAATAGCGTTTCAAACTTTCAGCTTTATTCTCAGCCTCCTTACCTCCGCTCTGACCGAACCACCCCTCTCCAACGTTAACACGACTGAGCTACCGCGAGAAATTAACATCTAAAATTCCGTCACCTCCGTCTCTTCGTCTCTACTTCGATTCCATTTCGATATCTTCGCGAAATTTTGTGCGGTGCGGCTACCCGTGCCTGGCGCCCATTTTCTTTCGTTATACTTTGCGATTATTTTTTTTTGAGTGGAGACGCGGATCGCGCCGAAGGTGTGATGTGGAATTAACCGCACGGCCCCGTACGGTCAACAAAAGTCACGATCACAAATTGGCGCCCAACGTGGGGCCACTTAAAATTGAAACGGGACATTAAGAAGAATTAGCGGTATAAAGACGGAGCTTTGGAGGGCGAGAGTTTTGTTTTTTCCTTTACATCCAATCTTTAATTTGAAACGCTGATTTTGAAATATTATTGTTTTTTTTTCCTCTCTTTATTTTGAATATGATTTTGTGATATATGGTATTATTTTATTGCATGTCTGCCTCTTGATTTATTATTATTTGTATATTGATTTTTTATTGCTTGTACATTGATCTATATTTGTGTCATATTTTGCTTTTGTGTGACAAATCGCCAGAATTTTTGAGATGTTTGAATTTCAATGAACTTAGTATTTTTTTTCCCCTTTTCCTTCCACTTTCAATTCTGTTGTTATCACTTTGCTATTAGTCGACTTTGTTATCCTTTGCCATTATAACGGTTTAATTTGAACTTTTTGGATATAATATTGATTAATAACGGATCTCTTGCTACATTTAGAGTCAGATATTATTTCCTTTCGGAAAATCATCAATCTTGTTTACAGATTATTATTAACAATTATAATTCCTACTTATATTTTATTAAAAACTTCTTTTGTTTAAAATTCTATTGGAAATTGGCATTTAATACGGCGATTTTGTCACACCCCCATATGATTTTGTGCTGCATTATATATTTGATTATATGATTATTGTGCCATATTATTCTGTGTTAATCATTTCTTTTCCTTTCAGGAGTTTTTGTATTTTGCGTGCGTTATACGGGTTATCCGTAGGGGAACGTGAAAATTTCGTGTGCCAAATAGACTTTAGATGTTCGCGTTGTTAGATTATATTATCGTTGATATTTCGCTGGTTTCGTGTCGAACTTGGAATTTGGCTTGCTCAGGCTACGAAAATAAGGTCGCTGCGTTATTGTTCGATTTCGTTGTCGTTAATTTTTGCTTTCCGTTGTCTTCGCATTCTATTCTCGCGTGTGTTTACGTTTACGATCCGTGTGACTTTAGGGATTGAATAGAGCGATTCTGGGAACAATATAGTCCGCACGTAGACTATAGACGCGCGTAGACTTGAGAAGTTCGCAGCAAGTATCCGATTTCGATTATTTCCGTTTTTAACAAGTCTTAGCAATTTCGCGGAAGAGATCGATATATTTGATCCAACATGTCACAGGACCGAGCTCACTTTAGTTGGATGTATTCGTTGACGGCAGACGAACTTAGGAAAGAGTTGGAAAAACGGGGGCAAGACATCGGGGGCACGAGTCCCACCTTAAGAGCCCGATTGCTCGATTATGAAAAGGCGCGATTGCGCGTTGATCCCTCGCATTTTTCCGTTCCGAGGGGAGCTCTTGAATATGCCACTCCGTCAGGGGAACCCTCCGTAAGACCCGACAGTCCGAATTTAGAGGGAATGATTACGGAAAACCGCGATCAATTGAATCAAGATCGCACTCGAAGTCCTACGCGACCTCCACGTATCGAAATAACGGCGCCCGCAGGGGAAATTCGTCCGGTTACGCGTAGTGGCTCATCCGCCGTGGACGTTTATAACATCATGAGAAGATGGAATCTTAATTTTTCGGGAGCGCGCGGTAGCGACGCCGAAGCCCTTTTAATTCGCATTGAAGAGGGATGCGCCTTAATTCCCGTTAGCGATGAGGAACTTTTTAAGAGTCTACCCTTCTTTTTATCGGGAACCGCTTTGTATTGGTTTAGAAATAGAAGATCTCAGTGGCGTACGTGGCGTGAGTTTGAGTCACCGTGGCGTGCTCGTTTCGGTAATCCCGATTTTCAGTTTGCATTGCGCGATGAGATTATGCGTCGCACACAGGGGGAACACGAAACCATTTCCGATTTCCTCACGTGCTTGCAAGCTCTTTTCGATCGACTGAGTCCCCCTTGGAGTCTCGAGAAACAGCTTAATTACGCACACCGAAATATGCTGCCGCATTTACAAATTGCCGTTCGCCGCGATAGTTTCCGCGATTTCGAGACTCTCGAGTACACCACGGCTCGAGTGGAACAAAGTTTTGAGGCGCATAGACCACCAAAAAAAGGACCTCGGACCACGATAGCCGTTACGGCTGCCGGATTAGCGGTATCCGACGCGAAAAAGGGGAAGGCGGCTACACGCACGCGAAGGGGGACGGCGGCTGCCACTCAGAGCTCCACGACTTCGGGCACCGCACCGGCCGAGACCGCCGCGAGTGTAGTCGCTGCCCCGGGGAGGACGTCCATAAAATGTTGGAATTGCGAAAAGATGGGACATGTCGCGCGCGAATGTAAGGAAGCCCAACGCCTACATTGTTACCGTTGCGGAAAAAATGAGTTTCACGGTGAAAACGTGCCCCTCGTGTTCGGGAAACGGGGAAGGGAGTCGTTAGGGCGGGTCGCGCTACGACTACAAAGATCCAGAACAGAACCCGCAATTCCGCTGTTGGTACCGGTAATACGAGCGACGGAGATGTTGTCATGCTCGGTTCATATAGTCTTTTCGATCATTCGGAATTAACACCGCTTAATTATTTTGAACTTTCCATAAATGGATATACATTACTCGCACTCGTCGATTCTGGTTCCCACCGTACTCTTTTCGGCGCGGAAGTAATAGAGATTGTTCGACGGTTGAATTTTTACCAACGAAAACCGGTCGCACCTCGCGAATCCGTACCGCGAACGGGCAACTCGTAGCAGTACGGGAAGAGGTCGAAGTACCTCTTACTCTGAAAGATAGGACGTGCGTAATGTCAGCAGGATTAGTATCGAACTTGGCAGTCTCGTGTCTCGTTGGTATGGATTTCCTTCATCGTTTCGGTATTCAAGTAGATTATGAGACCCCCGAGTGGAATTTTAAAAACGATCCTCGCGTTAAATATCCGTTTGCAACAGAGAAAAATTCTACAAAAACTTGCTGCGCTCTTCCCGAGTTAACACCGTCCGAACGCCAACAATTATCGGAATTTATCGCGAAACAAGTATCGACAACCTCGAATCCTGGCGTCACCTCTCTTACCGAACATAAAATTGATATCGGTCAACATTCGCCTATTAAACAGCGATGTTATTTAGTATCGCCGAAAGTTCAGGAAGCAATTCGGGAGGAGGTCGATAAAATGTTGAAAGCTGGTATCATAGAACCTTCGTATAGTGAGTGGTCGAACCCGATAGTAATGGTGAAAAAGCCTAACGGCAAATATCAGTTTTGTTTAGATTTCCGTAAAGTCAATAGTATATCGAAGAAAGACGCGTATCCGTTATCTAACATGAACGGTATTTTAGATAAATTGAGATCGGCTCGATATATTTCAACCGTTGATTTAAGTCAGGCATATTTTCAAATACCTTTAGCTAAAGAGAGCCGAGAAATTACCGCTTTTAGCGTCCCGGGGAAAGGATTATATCACTTTACGCTAATGCCGTATGGGTTAACGGGAGCGCCCGCCACCTTTCAGCGTCTGTTGGATAAATTAATTGGACCGGAAATGGAGCCTCACGCGTTCGCATACCTTGACGATATAGTAATTGTTACACCCACTTTTAACGAGCATTTAGAATGGTTGGAACGGGTCTTAAGAAAAATTTCGACAGCCGGTCTCACGATAAACCCGGAGAAATGCGAGTTTTGCCGCTCGCAAGTTCATTATCTAGGTTTTATCGTTCAAAGAGACGGTTTAACAATAGATCCGGAAAAGGCTCGCCCGATCATGGAATATCCGGCTCCACGGAATCTTAAACAATTGCGCCGTTTCTTAGGAATGTCGTCATGGTACCGTCGATTTATTCCGCAATTCGCTACCGTAAGCGAACCATTGACACGGCTTTTGAAAAAGGACAAGCGCTGGGAGTGGGGGGAAGACCAGTGTCGCGCTTTCGAACAGATTCGATCATATCTCGTCACCGCGCCTACACTTTCGTGTCCGGATTTTAACATACCGTTCGTCGTGCAAACCGACTCGAGTTCTGTTGGGATAGGGGCTGTACTGACCCAGAATATCGATAATACCGAGCATGTGATCGCCTTCGCGAGCCGAGCTCTATCGGATCCGGAGAAAAAGTACTCGGTTACAGAACAGGAATGCTTAGCGGTAGTATGGGCCATTAAAAAGTTCCGCCTGTATTTAGAGGGGTACAAATTTACGGTCGTCACCGACCATAGCAGCTTACGATGGCTACATAATTTAAAAAACCCCACGGGTAGACTCGCGAGGTGGGCTCTCGAACTTCTCGAATATGATTATGAAATCGTACACCGAAAAGGTGCCTTATATCACGTGCCGGACGCGTTATCGCGTATATATGAGGGGGACACCGAGTTAAGAGCGTGGTTGTCGCGCCCGCAGATCCTGCCGAAGACACAACGGATGCGTGGTATCGGAAGCGTTTTAAAGACGTTTCGAGCGGACCCAGACGCTATACCGACTAGAAAATCGTTGACGGACGGCTATATTACTTGCGACCGAGACCAGTAATATCAGATATCGTAGAAGATCTCGACCGTTGGAAATTAGTGTTACCGATAGAATTGCGTGAAGAAGCCTTTCGAGAATCGCATAACGATCCGCAAGCGGGTCACTTAGATGTCGACAAAACCTACCAGCGATTGTCTGTCGTGTATTATTGGCCGAATATGTTTCGGGAAACGACGCGATACGTGAAGAAATGTGATATCTGTCAACGCACTAAAGTCGAACAGGCCAATCCCGCCGGTCTAATGGGACGTCGAATTATCGAGGGACCGTGGACAGTGATCGCTGCCGACATTATGGGTCCGTTTCCGCGTAGTAAGTCCGGGTACGTGTATGTTTTAGTAGTACAGGATCTTTTTACTAAATGGATAGAGTGTAACGCCTTGAGGGCCGCGAATGGTCGACAAATTAGGGAGGTTCTCGAAGAAGTTGTTTCGCGCTGGGGTACTCCTCGATTTTTGCTGACGGATAACGGAACGGAATTTGTGAACCAGACTTTGCGTGCTTTTGCGAACGAACATGGGATAACGCATACGACCGTACCTCCGTATCATCCGCAGGCAAACCTAGTCGAAAGGGTTAACCGAGTATTAAAGACGATGATAGTCGCTTTTCTCGACAGAGATCATCGAGAATGGGACCTACATTTAAAAGACTTTCGCTTTGCCTACAATACAGCGCATCATTCGTCTATAGGGGCCTCACCGGCTCTGCTTAATCTCGGTCGGGAATTGACACCGACCAATTTTTTACGCGCCCGCAAGGCAGAAGTCACGGAAGTAGAACAGAGACCCTGCGGAATGGTCGGAGAGAATGAGAGAACTGCAGATACTGCGTGATTGGGTATCGGAAAACCTAGTGCAAGCCTACCAAAAACAAGCTTCTTATTATAATATAAGGCGACGCGATAGGGTCTTTCGCGTTGGCGACTTAGTTTTGAAACGACAACACGTGCTGTCGTCTGCAGCGCAAAATATCGCTGCGAAATTGGCACCGAAACATGGTCCTTTTAGAATTAAGAATCGGATATCGTCGGTCGTGTACGAACTCGCGAATTTAGACGGAACTCCTGCGGGTAAGGTACACGTGAAAGATTTTAAACCCTATCATACTCCTGATCCTTAACAGCTACCGTCATCGCTGAAGAATGGAGGGAGAAGCCTATGAAAGACAGGCGAGGCGCTGGCTCCGCGACTACCGGCGGTACTGGGATGAGGACCAATGGAGGAACCAGGGGGTCCAAACTTCCCCTCAACATGGGAGGGATGTCGCCTTGGACCCCATCCCCATCTCCATCCTCGAGAATAACAGGGGCGTCCAAACTAACTCCGCACGACCCAGCGTAATGTGGGTCAAAGAGCAGGCCGTTCAAACGGACCCCTCGTCACTATACGGTCAGGGCCATGACCTTCCAAGAACCGTCCCGTTGCTGTCGACATTATTGCTACCGACCTGGGAATCACTATCCCGGCCAGTCTCGCCGGAGCCTAGAGGATGAGGACGAGGATGGGCACGGGCAAGGAGCCCCACATCGCAGGGCCCGGCGCTAGAAGGACCCCAACGCCTCCGCCCCGCCGACCACTCACGCGCAATCCGAATAGGTGTTGGAACTGCGGTTCCACGCAGCACCTTTATTCGGGCTGCCCAAATCCAAGGGGATCGACCCCCTTCTGTTATCGGTGTGGCCGAGAAGGGGTGAAACTCTGCCCGGCCTGTGGAGAGGACTGGCGTAATCTGGGGCCATACCAGGAGGGACGCAATGTGGGCAAAACAGATTAGGAGACCCCACGGAAGTCTCATGTCGCCCACCCATTTTCTTTTTTTTTTCTTCTCTCTCTTCTCTTTCCTTTCCTTAGTTTGCTCTCGGTTCTCTCTCTCTTTTTCTTGGTTGCTTTGCTCGTTTGGGGCCTCTAAATATTAACGCTTTTTCTTTTTAAAAAAGGGCCCGTTTCTCCTTCGACCATTTTTTTTTATTTTTCTTTTTTTTCTTTGCTACCGCCCGTAACAGTAGGCGAGAGGAGAAGGATCTCGAGGACTGTATAGGAGATAATAAAGAGGAGAAAGTATTTCCTGAAGTTTGTGATTAATTACTCCGCTCCTATCTCTATAACTAACATCCATCGTAATGCGTGTACCGATGAATAGCGACCGATCCCGATTTCAGCGTTATATTTCGTTTTCTGTATTTTGTTCAACTCGCGTGGTAATGTGAAAATACTGGCGGAAGATTTACCTAGAGAACGTCCGATTGAGACTGTCGAAACGATTAGAGTCAGAGTATACATTGGGATTTTGACGAAATTGGTGGCTGTGGACTTTCGTCGTCGCCAAAACCTTCTCGGTCCTCCCCGGGGAAGGGGGAGTTGTGACGTGACGTCTTTTGGGGTCGTCCGTCACAGGGGCGAAAAGCCCGACCGCGGTTAACGTTTTCGGGGCCTGCGTCCTCCTATAACGGAGAAAAGCGGTCCTGCATTTGCGTTTCGCGACTTTGCGAATTTTTGCGCGACTACGAAAAAGCGACGATAATCGGTGCCTCAGAATGGGGGCAAACCTCACCCGACCGACGGCTAGAAGTATGGAGCGACCTGAAGGAAGAGATAAAGGACGGAGAGCGGAGGCCCGGATGAAGGCCGCGGGAACACGCCAGGTCAGGCTATCATTTCATCATTGTAATCTTATAAGCATTTGGCTACCGGCGAGAAAATTCTCTGCCGATTAATTCTGTCGCTTTACTTTTGACAGAGCAAGGGATTCTCGACGAGAGAGCGAATTACCGACTTGTAGAGCCGATGAGGGGATGGCCACTCTACACCTGAGGATGGGTGAGAGACTCCGATATGGAGCACCGCTGCTAAACACCTGCCCCAAACGCGCGACTTTAAAGATCACGGCCCGGATTATATTAAGGACCGTTAGGATGTCAAAAGACGGAAGTCCGGGACCGGAAAAGGGATCCAGGCGGAGAAAAATATTACGAAGCGATCGCTACCGGAAAAATTTCGCTCTCGAGCGGGTAAACACCCTACGGCCCGAAGAACCTAAATACGGCCGTGATTACCGATATCGGCGCGCGAGAAGCGCGACACGGCCCTGCGCCAATAAGGATTCGCCACGCGATAAGAAGGATAGCGCGTAGCCTGCGTGTCTCCCGTGGGCCTTCCGCTCTTCACTGTCCGGCGAGCGTTCACGTAGGGAAGACGCAGACCCTGAGCATCCAAAAGTTATCGTTTCTGCGTAGAAGGAAGCCTGAGAGCTTTCGGTGAGACGAAGACTACCGTTTGTGAGGCCACCGATTTCGTGTCGCGCTCGGATGGATCGAAATCCCGCTCGTAATTATCGTCGCCGTAATTAGTGTCGTGTTTTCTTTTCTATCGTTCGCGCAGCGAGTTCGATAGTTTGTGGTGTTTCGCATTCTCGGGCGATTGATGAGCCAGTCGATCCATCCGTGCTTTAATATATTACGCCGCGACTTCGCCGGGAACCGCCGCCGCCAGTCACCTTGTGTATTCTTTGTCCGAGTTTTACGGTTACTGCGTGTAATATCTTCGTGTTTATTGTTTGTTCGCGTAACTGCATTCTCGCGAGAGAAAGATTTTCGTTTCTGCGTACTTCGTACACGACCCGACGAAAATCCGGGAGTTTTTGCGCTAGCTTACGCTACATATACCGGGCGAGATAATATCGTCTCCCTTCGCGGCGTATTACAGCCTGTTGCAAATGTTGCGCGGGCTCGAAAATTATCGAGTGTGCGTCGTGGATCGAGTGCGAGATACTTCGCGAAAAATCTGATTAATAACGCCGCGATTCTAGTAGATCGAGGGTGTTCTATTGTTCTCATTTTATCGTTCGGGCGGCCAGTATGTCGTCCGCGGGTCATATTACCTATCTCGCTCGCGCTCGATCGCTACCGCGCAAGCCGAAATCACGCGGGCTATAGGCTCTTCTGCGTAAATCTATCTTCTTGCGAATATCTGAATCGATCTTGCGGGAATTATATCAATTGCGTTTCTGTACCATATACGGTGTTTATACCGTTTTATACCTATTGTAATATATTATTTTATTTTAAATAGCGTTTCAAACTTTCAGCTTTATTCTCAGTCTCCTTACCTCCGCTCTAACCGAACCACCTCTCTCCAACGTTAACACGACTGAGCTACCGCGAGAAATTAACATCTAAAATTCCGTCGCCTCCGTCTCTTCGTCTCTACTTCGATTCCATTTCGATATCTTCGCGAAATTTTGTGCGGTGCGGCTACCCGTGCCTGGCGCCCATTTTCTTTTGTTATACTTTGCGATTATTTTTTTTTGAGTGGAGACGCGAGATCGCGGATCGCGCTGAAGGTGTGACGTGGAATTAACCGCACGGCCCCGTACGGTCAACAAAAGTCACGATCACAGTACATACATACATAAATATAATGAAAAGTATTTTGCTCACTGTATACAGGATATACCAAAACTCATAATCAATCTTTCAAAGACAGATTCCTGGGATCATTTGGAGACGATTTTTCCTCAGCGAAAATGTCGATGAAGGCCATCATTTTTGCATGTTCCTGATTTTTATCATCATATATCTTTGCAATTAAGCCTTAAATTAAAACTCAACTAAAGTAAACAGTAGGTATACTAGGTCGGTTCTAACACAGGGGCTCCGAGGGGGGGTGAGGGGCGAGGGGGAACCGTGGCGGGGTGATGACGTCACGTGCGGGGGATGATGACGTCACGTGCGGGGGTGACGTCACGTGCGGGGGATGATGACGTCACGTGCGGGGGGTGACGTCACGTGCGGGGGATGATGACGTCACGTGCGGGGGTGACGTCACGTGCGGGGGAAGATGACGTCACGTGCGGGGGGGGGATCCGCGGCGCGAACGATGGACGAGGGGGTCCGCACGGGGAAGGGGGATCTGCGGCGCGATCCGCGGCGCGACCGATGGACGAGGGGGTCCGCGAGGAGAAGGGGGATCCGCGGAAAGAACACGGTGGTGTGAGAAGGATAGCGCTACGTGTGGGAAAAGGATAGCGCTAAGTGTGTGTGAAGAGGACAGTGTGACAAGGATGGCATCAACGTGTGACAAGGATGACATCAACGTGTGACAAGGATGGCGTCAACGTGGGACAAGGACGACGCATTGTAAGATGCCGCATAGGTAAGTGAGTGAGTGATAGCGACGAGCATATGAAAGAGAGAACGATAGCGCATACGAAAGAGAGAACGATAATAGCTAAGATAACGCGTGCGAGCGAGAACGAAGATATCGCGAGACTTACAACTAACGCGAGACTTAGAACGATAATAGCGCGAGAACAACACGTGCGAGAGAGAACGATATCGCAAGACTTACAACTAGCGCAAGAGAGACGCAAGGGATGGGAACGCAAGGAGAGGCGCGTAAATAATCACATTCTTTTTTTTTTTTTAAATTCAAATATATAAAATTTATTTTAAAATGTGTGTAAATACATTTATGTGTGTGTGTGTGTGTATGCGTGTGCATGTACTTAATATATAATATATAAGAAAAGAATATATAAAATAAAAAATAAAAATAAAAATATATATGGGGAGGGGGTGATGCGCTAGGCTAAGGGGGAGGCCGCTCCTGCAACAGAAAAAGAGACATTTCATTAGTTTTTAATAATTTATTGTAAGATACTTTTCATGTAATATAAATTGAAAGTTACTTACAATTTATGTTTCTTGAAAGAAGAGTTCGTTACGCGTCGCCGAATTCTCGCTCTGAGTAGGCAGCATATAATAAGGTTCCAGCAACTCCTCTCGTTGCTCTTCTATACTAGGAGGTTCAGACGGTAAAAAATGTATCTTCCATATTTCCATACGGTCAGTATTATATACTATGACAGACATATTATCCACATCATATCCTTGCTTCTTGAAGGTACGGAACGTATGACAGTATTCCTGGTAACAATCCTTACAGTCTAGGACAGTTCTTATCACCGTCACTTCCGTGCCGCAGTGACAGCACCTAAACGGTGTAAACGGTCCCTCGAAGAACCCGTGGAAATAATTATGCTGTAATGCATAATTTCGATAAAATCCGTACCGACAATCCTTGCAGTAGTGTCGGTTTCGACGTAGGTAGGACTCGGTCCAGAAACATTTTGTAATATGTATTCTCGGGAGATCGGAGTGAAAGCGAGGATCGGACCTTGGTTTGTATGGTTTAGGAATACACATAATTTTGTCTCTTCTTTTCCTAATTATTGTAAATAAACAGCTCACTTTTCTTCCTCGCACACTCTCCACAACTTTGTGACAAGCACAGAACAACGAAAGAAATAATATTCTAATGTCGCAGACTCCTCTTCATTATATATCTTTTAATATCTTTTGTCTCATTCCAACTAGAGCATCACGTCTCATCTACCTCAGCATTTCTCTACATCTTTAGCGGAGCGTGTTGAGAAAAGTATAACTATTCTTATTCATATGGAAGGAAAGAATTAAAATCACAGATGGAATAAAAATAATTATTTATTGCAAGCATCGTAAAGAATATCATTTACAGCACATGTTAATAATTCGCAATCGATTAATGATTCGCTGTTAAAGACATCACTCTCGCGTATCGTTTTTACAGCATCGCATACAGTAGTAATATTGTTACGTTATAATACAGTTTCAAATTGTTTAAATTTTTCATTCACGAGATACGTATTCTCGCATAACCAATTGTGCATATGATCGATACAATTTTCAAAATTAAATAAATATAATAATGTTTGTGGTTTCATGTACAAAGAATTTTCGCATAATGTGAGTTTTACAATTTTCGATTGATACATTTCGATCGATAAATCTCCAATCCTTAATGGGAGAGCAGTCGATTGTAGAAATTGTTCAACGTCTGCTTGCTTCTGCATCAACAAATTCCACGTTGAAAAAGGCAATACTATTTGATTGCCTCGATTATCGCCGAGAATCAGTTCCACGTACGATACAGCTCCCACGCTTATTCCAATGTCCAAATACTTGTACGACGTTGGGGTTAGAGCGTATCTTCTTCCAAGTATGCAAGTCGCACGATGAGGCTGAATGCTATAAAAATATAAATAATTAGATTAATATTTAAAAAAATTAATAAATAATATTTTTAAACGATCGAAACTTACGTGTCTCATTTTTGCTTCTTACACGGTGGAGTTTCACCGTTTCGAATCGGAACGTAAAAATTCATGTTGATTTCTTCAGCGAACCTTTCACACGCGTGATTGATGTAATACTGATCGTATTAGAATTAAAATCAATTCAAATAGTATCGCAAATTGCAATGTAGAGGGGATTATTGCCAACGCATCATTTTAATTTCCTCTAAAATTTTGTCGCGCAGATGTATGGCTGTGATGACATCATCCCCAGAACAAAAAATTAGCTGAATTCGCTAAAATCAAGCGCCGATGTACGGCTGCTCCTGATGCAATCACGTTAGATTTTTCAAATGTACGTGACAAAACGCGAAATTTTCAAGGTTAAATTGCGCATCGGAACAAAGATTTAGCTGAATGTGCTAAAATCGAGCGCCGATGTACGGCTGCTCCTGATGCAATCACGTCAGATTTTTCAAATGTATGTGACAAAACATGAAAAAAATAACCGCCAAGGTTAAAATGTGTATCACCTCTAGACAAAGATTTAGCTGGATGCGCTAAAATCAAGCGTCGATTTACGGCTGCTCCTGATGCAATCACGTCAGATTTTTCAAATGTACGTGACAAAACGCGAAATTGTCAAGGTTAAGATGTGCATCGGAACAAAGATTAACCACCAAGGTTAAAACGCACATCACCCCTAAACAAAGATTTAGCTGAATGCGTTAAAATCGAGCGCCGATGTACGGCTGCTCCTGATGCAACCACGTTAGATTTTTCAAATGTACGTGACAAAACGTGAAATTATCAAGGTTAAATTGCACACGCTATTCCGGGGAATTTTTTAAGATGAAATCATTCTAGAATGTTCGATGATATGCACGAGACAGTATATAAATCATGATCAAGAGGCACACCCCGCCAGTATTTTTGCTAAAGTACATCCGAAACTATCATTGGGAAGCGCATTTCGCAAGTGTGTGTTACAATATGGAGGAACAAAATTTGCGAGAGCAATCCACATTGATTGATTCACTGGAAGACTACATTGTGTGGGAGCAACGATGCGACCAATACATCGAGTCGTTGGAAGAGCAAAGTCGAATCAAGCGACCGCGATTATCAATCGGAAATCGACAATCGCTGATTGCTCGGATCGCGCGCCTCGAAGGGTTGAAAAATTCGGTACGTGGACGTTTCGTACACGCGGGTGCCGGATGTAGCGCGCGTCAAAATGGACTTGTGTGGCGTGAGATTGATACGGCGTTCGAGAGTCGCATATCGACTGGTGCGGTGATAAACTATAATCACATCGAACCTCGCCAATTTCTCGATGACGCCAAAGACATTGTGATAGAACATGTACAGGACGTTATGAAAAAACATTATAATGTGAAAGTGAACACTATATTTAACGGTGAATTCGTGGCTGGAGATAAACGCGCCAACAAAAGTATCAATACTAGAAACTATGAACTCTTTCGCACATCCGATTTACGCGAGTGGTACGAACGGCGCGTTATCGAACCCACCCTAGCGTCTCTGGAAGAGTTTCAGGAACGCGATAGCGGGTGGGCTTTGTCGCGAATACTAAATTTAACTGTAAATATAAATAAATATAATCCTATGCGTGCGGGATGTTACATCAAATTACCGCGGGAGATTATGATGAAAAGAGCGGTGATTAATATACAATCAAAGGACAATGCATGTTTCGCGTGGGCAGTGGTCGCCGCACTATACCCCGCCGAAAGAGACACGAATCGGGAATCATCGTATCCGCATTACACGACAGTGCTGAATCTCCAGGACATTGAGTTTCCAGTGACTGTGAACCAAATAAAAAATTTTGAACTTGCCAATGACATTTCGATCAACGTCTACAGCATCGAAGATAAGAACAGCATTGTCCCGATGCGTCTTACGGAGCAAAAGCGGGATAAGCATATCAACTTGCTATACGTGGAAGACGACAACAGCATCGGACATTTTGCATGGATTAAGAATTTATCCCGGCTAGTGAGCTCGCAACTGAGCAAAAAGGACCACAAGAAATATATCTGCGATCGGTAAGTTTAATTTAATTTATATTATTTGAATAATTATAGGTTATACACTTTGTTATATAAATCTTTAAAAAATTTTTTCTTTTACAGATGCCTGCATTATTTTAATTCGGACACCAAATTGCAGTCACATACGGTCGACTGCGGAAAGATGAACGATTGCGCTGTCCGATTGCCGAGCGATAAGGACAAGTGGTTATCGTTCAACAACTTTAATCGGAAGGAGCGGCTTCCATTTGTGGTCTACGCCGACCTGGAATGCGTTCTAGCCAAGATGGATGAAGAACAACAAAAATTGTACCAACATCACCAAGTATTTAGTATAGCTTACTATGTACATTGTTCGTTCGACGAATCCTTATCGGCGTATCATTCGCGTCGTAGCGCCGATTGTATAGCATGGTTCGTTGAAGATCTTAAAAATTTAGCGTTACGTGTAAAAAATATTTTAAAAACAAATATCCCCATGGTAAATTTGACGTCCGAAGAGTGGGAGAAATTCCATAGCGCCATTCAATGTCATATATGCGAAAAACCGTTCGTGCAAGACGATACATGCGTTCGCGATCATTGCCATCTGACCGGGCGGTACAGAGGTCCAGCACACTCAAATTGCAATTTAAATTATAAAGAATCTTTTTGCATTCCCATAGTCTGTCACAATTTATCCGGTTACGATTCACATTTCATTATCGAGGAAATAGCTACAGCATTCGAAGGGAGAATCGATTTATTACCAATAACTAAAGAAAAATATATTTCGTTTACTAAAAATGTTTGTATGGAAGAAGAATCAAAAAATCATGTAAAATTACGTTTCATCGATTCATACAAATTTCTCGCATCGAGTCTCGATAAATTGGCATCATTTTTGGACAAAGACAAACTCAAAATTTTAAAATCAGAATTTCAAAATTTATCAACAAAAAATTTCAATTTGTTAACGCGAAAAGGTGTATTTCCGTACGAATACATCGATTCCGTTGACAAGTTGCAAGATACGTGTTTACCGCCGCGCGAATCATTTTACAGTTCCTTGACCGGTGACACAGTATCCGAGACCGATTACGCGCACGCCGAGAACATCTGGACGCGATTCTCCATTCGGACGCTAGGCGAATATAGCGACTTGTACCTCAAAATTGATGTCTTGTTATTAGCCGACATTTTTGAAAACTTTCGAGATAAATGTATCGAAAGTTACGGACTCGACCCCGCGTATTACTATACTCTCCCCGGATACACGTGGGACGCCATGTTGAAGCATACAAAGATTACGTTCGAGTTGCTTACTGACATCGACATGGTTATGTTCATCGAACGTGGTATACGCGGCGGTCTGAGTCAATGTTCGGGTAGATACGCTCGCGTTAATAACAAGTACATGGAGTCGTACGATCCATTGAAACCATCATCATACCTGATGTACTTTGATGTAAATAATTTGTACGGATGGGCAATGTGTCAACCATTGCCCTATGCCGATTTTCAATGGGTCGACGACGTGACCAATTTTGACGTATCATCCATCGCGCTAGATTCGCCTACAGGCTATGTCCTCGAAGTGGACCTCGAGTATCCGCAACATCTTCACGATGTGCACACTGACCTACCGTTTTGCCCGACACGCGACAAACCACCTGGCAAGCGGGAATTCAAACTGCTTGCAACGCTATACGATAAGAAGCGTTACGTGATACATTATCGCAACCTGCAGCAGTGTACGCGTCACGGTCTTCGCGTTACAAAAATACATCGAATTTTACAGTTTTCACAATCTCCGTGGCTTCGAAATTACATAGAATTAAATACACATTTTAGAACATTGGCTAAAAATGATTTCGAAAAAAATTTATATAAATTAATGAATAATGCGGTGTTTGGTAAAACGATGGAAAATGTGCGCAATCGTGTCGATGTTAAATTATTAACAAAGTGGGATGGTCGGTACGGCGCAGAGGCAATGATTGCGAAACCAAATTTCCACAGCAGAAGCGTTTTTTCAGAAAACTTAATCGCTGTGGAATTGCGTAAACTCGAGGTGAAATTCTACAAACCGATTTACGTGGGTATGTCCATACTCGACATATCCAAGACATGTTTGTACGAGTTTCATCACGAGTATATGACGCCAATGTGTCGCGACAAATGCCGGGTAATGTACACCGATACGGATAGTCTCATATATCACATTGAGTGCGCGGATGTGTATGAGAATATGAAGTGTGATATCATCAGATTCGACACGAGCGATTATGCGGTGGATAATGTGTACGGTATACCGCTTGTAAATAAAAAGGTACCAGGTCTAACGAAGGACGAAAACAACGGTGCCATAATGACCGAATTCGTCGGGCTCAGAGCAAAGATGTACGCGTTACAAGTGAATGGGAAAAAGGACACAAAGAAAGTTAAAGGTGTCAAAAGTAACGTTGTCGCGAGAACGATAACGTTTGACGATTACACGCGGTGTTTAAACGAAGAAATTGAAATGACGCGTCAGCAGTCATGTATACGATCTAAATTACATCAAGTATACACGATCAGCGAGACAAAAATTGCTCTGAGTCCATACGACGATAAGCGGTATATCGTACCCGAAACCACCGATACGTTACCGTGGGGACATTACAGAATACCATTGTAAATAAATGTATATTTTATAATTGTATATTTTGTACATAACCATGTATATATTTTTATATTTTATACATTTTATATATTTTATATATTTTTATATTTTAATAAATTTTATATTTTTTATACACATATTTTATATATTTTAATAAATATTTATAATACATTATTTTTATGTATCCAAGAATTGTATGATTTATCCATTTCCAACCATTTCACGTATACGTCATCACCCTTTTCCCGCAAAATTTTTTCCACGAAATATACATCGGGATTAGCGACGCGTTGTAGTTCGTATTTGTAGAATCCTCCAGCGACGGGATCTCCACGCGAATCTTCGAGTATGAATGTCGCGGGATTAGTTTTCTGCACCTCGACAATCTTAAAAACTTCGGTCGTCCAATTAGGTGTGAAACCTTTTTCAAAGATGGTCTTGTATTTGCTCACGCGTACAGAATCGCCTACTTTAAATTTTGTCGGAGCCGCAATTTTTATGTTACTATACACCGTATTTAAAAGTTTTTCGGCGATCGCTGGAGTGACGTCGGCAGGTCTCATACCGATGGTGTGATGTTTTCGCGTATTGTACTCTGCAACGAGTCGAGATAGCTCGTCGATCCATTTGTAATTTCCGTTGAGCGTAAACATTTTCCACATATTGTTTTTCAAAGTACGATTGAATCGTTCCACGACCGAGGCTTTCATAACGGAATAGTAATGATAAACGTCGAGTAATGATTAATGTTGTGTTTCTTCATGAGTTTCTGCACACTCGCGTTGTAAAATTCTTTTCCTCTGTCGGTTTGAAAATTTTTCGGACACCTCTTATCATCTCCAATAATCTTTGCGATCGTTTCGGACATTTCGTTTCCGCTCTTACTCTTGAGCGGTACGGCCCACGCATACTTGCTCAACACATCGATAACTGTGAGTATATATTTATGACCCTTGTTGAGTCGAGAGTACGAACGCATCTCGACCACGTCCGCCTGCCACAGATCGTCGTATCCGCGTACAATGACGTGTCTTCGTGGAAAATTTCTTCTCGCCGGAGCATGTAATTCCTCAACTAGTTGTCGCTTTTCGGAGGTGTTTTTCTTCTTTCGCACGTTTGATCGAGGCATAATTAATATTGCGATATTAATATGTCTCGTTTACTGTACCGAGTCAGATGTTGCATATCTCAACACATTCTTTATCTCGTCCATTATTATTCGTAGCGCCTGCACGTTTGTTTCGAGCGCGATAATTTTTTGCTCAATTTCTCCCTGTTGATCTCTCAAAAGTTTATCCACGTATCGTTTGTTGACGGCGTCAGTATCAGTTTCCGGTTGCGCTACGCGTTGAATCTTGCGCGACCTTGCGCGTCAAAGCCGGTAGTAGTCTGGCAGAGAGCGTTATCGCGAACGTAGTTTCTCAATAATCCATTCCATTGATAGTACAAATTATTCGACGTTCCGAGCGATAATCCAAATTTATTAATCGACATTTCGGTACCGAGAACTTTGACCGAATGACACGTATCGTTGACGCACAGTTTAATTTATAATAATGTCGGCCTCGCGAAGTTCTTCGATAATTGACAAGATTTCATTGTCGTGAGCATTGTTGCCGGCTCGACGCGAGGCGTCCAGCAATCGCAAACGATCTACCAATTCGTTGGGATCGTTCCAATGCACGTAATCGATCATGTTGTCGCTTAGCGTCATGGTGCACGGTGTGTCTATACCTCTTCCCACCTTTCTATCGGGGAATAATGATGCAATTATATATTTGTACTTGTATCCTTTATTACTTTTAATAGGATTATTAACTTTGTTGTCACGTTTATGCGCATTTGTTGCTTTTAATATTTTGATATTTATACAAATCGTCTTGAGTGTATTTTTTATGATTGGGAAATTTTCTAAAAATCAAATCGTAGATACCTTCGGTTCCCGTATATTTTATTCCATCGATAATTATATTATCTTCCATGTCCACATCGAAACGTTTATCACCGAGCATCATTCCTTCGCTGGTAAATTTAACACCGTAGACGTAATCCATACTCTTATTTTTATCAACACTCATGATAGCTCCTATATATTTTTGCGCTAGTGGACCAAAATGATCTCGGAACGTTTTCTGACCTTCGGACGTTTCTAATTCGTGTCGGACCGATGTTACAAACGAATCAGGCGTGGTCTCGTAAATTTCTTCGACGGACGGGGATGGCATTGTTTGACGCGGTTGTACTTTTATCGGAGTAGAAACAGTAGCCATATTAGAAAATTGTTTCCTTCATTTTGATCGATTCGGTGTCGAATATATCGGCGAATCGTTTATCGGCATATTTATCCGTGCTCGCTTTATTCCTTGCTTTGACTCTTTTATTTTTTCCTCGTGCTTCTCTCCAAACGTCAAACTCAATGGTTCGATTTTCGGCACATCAGATTCCACAGTATTTTCGACAAGCTGTTTTAAAGGTTCGGTAATTGGCTTAAATTGTCTTTCCAATGCAACGTCTTCCTCCATTTTACCAGTTTTCAAAGCGCGATATTTTTTTGCGAATTGATTCGCTCATTTTTGCAATCTCTCTCGCAATCTTTTCACGATCGCCGTTCATGATGCTCGATCGATGTTTCGATGACGACTGATCGCTTTACGGTATCGCGAAATCATTAAATCCTCTTCTATATCGTCCATTGATCAACGTGCTGTCTTTATCAATGACTGAAGCCATATTTGCGTTGCCAACATTTCTGACACAATGCGTGGAAATCGTCGTAAGACATGTCGGTATTTACATGATCGTTGTACACATGTTTCAAATTTGTGCCGTCTTGTTTAAATAAAATCAAAAGATTCGCATTGTCGCGTATAAGATGCTTAGGTATCTTGGCGTACGTTTGACAAAGATAGAAACAGTCGACGCTCGAGTGTCGACCCATTGCAAAGTACTCTCTTATCGTATCTTGCTTGTCACATGCCACGTCATCAAAGATGAAGATGGAATTCGGAAGCGCCTCGCTCGGTGGAATGACATCGCTGTTATTAGAGAATGTGAAATAATCAATTTCGTCTATAGGTGCTAATAAATTTTCCAAGTATCTATATTTCGGTTGTTGAAGCGATTTCGAGTATACGTACGCGTTCTCGAAACGTACACCGTACGGACTTTCTATCAAACTAATCAACACGTTTGTCTTAGCGCAGTTTGAAGGGCCGCAAACGATACCGCGTATAGTAGTCGGTAGCATGTTTCCATGCTTGTGTACTTTTTTCTCCGATATTAGTCTATAGTCGAAATTTGATACTTTGATTATCCGCGCTTGTCGCACGAACCGCATGTTTTCTCTTTCGAATCAATTTTGCGAATGATCACGAGGGGGGAGACCTATTTATAGAGGTGTCTCAACTCGAAACTGTTCAGTATCAAAATGTTTCTCCTTCTGTCGGATGAAAGAGACATTTTCCGGCTTACCGCCGAACAACTGCAGTATATCCCAAAGATTGTTTTACTGCAAAATTTTGGTGATTACGTGGAACGATTGTGGGACAAGCTTCCAGAATATATAAAGGCTGATTCGGAGGTTCGACAATATCGTTCGTGCATGCGACATTACAATCAGCCGTGGCAGCGAACGCACATCGACGGTCCGCCACCGTTAATAAAAGATTGCTACGAATGTCAGCGAGAATTGTAAGAGGTAGCGGTCTCTTAAATCGTGCGATAAACGCGCTTCCCATCGAATTACATATTCCCGGTTATCAATTTTGCGGCCCGGGAACTCGATTAGAGAAACGATTGGCTAGAGGCGATCGAGGCATCAATCCATTGGACGCCGCTTGTCGCGAGTACGACATTGCTTACTCGCGAAGCAACGACCTCGGTCAACGACACGTCGCGGATCGCATACTAGCTGCAAGAGCGCGAGAACGCATTACCGCGAGGGATTCGACTCTTGGCGAAAGAGCAGCCGCTACGACTGTTTGGGCGGCAATGAAGGCAAAGACAAAACTCGGCATGGGGATGAAAAAGCCATCGACGACAAAGAGGAGGAAAAAACGAATACTTCCAGTAGCGAAACGCGGTGGTATTTTATCACTTTTACCGTTGTTGGGAGTTGTCGGTTCTTTGGCCGGCGGTGCGGCGGGAATCGCAAAGGCGGTAAACGATAGCAAGGCGGCGCAACGTCAGCTGGAAGAGTTGCAGCGTCACAATCGCGCTATGGAAGGTCGCGGACTTTATCTCGCTCCGTACAAGCGTGGACAGGGATTCTCAACAAAGTCTAAGAGAAAAAAAGAACGTCGAAAAAACATTAAAAATGCCTACGAGTGCGACAACTAACATGCAATTGGAACAATTGGCAAAACGTATGCACATATCTTTCTTTAGAGGTGTTTTCATGCGCAATAATTTACCGATAAGCGGTGTACGACGAAACGAGAGCGGTATTGTCAATTTGGATGACGTTGATGGTCCCGGTACTCATTGGGTAGCGTACGCAAAGAGGGGAGATCGTGTCGTATATTTCGACAGTTTTGGAAATCTTCGACCACCCAAGGAACTTGTGCGATATTTCGGACGAGTGAAAATTGAATACAATTACGCATCTTATCAAAGTTACAATCAGAGCATCTGTGGACAGTTGTGTTTAAAATATCTTCAAACAGTCGACGATCAATTTAAAGCCTGACAATCCATCGTCACGACTCAGTATTCGTTCGACATGTCACTGACACTTACGTTGACTGGCAGAAGCAGCGTTCTCGCTGTAAGCTGTTTTCCTGCTATAGATTTGACCGATGCCGATTACGAGCTCGGATTAACTGATTTTGAAACTTATCATACGATTCCGAACGTAAATTTTTCAAATAATAAATTTTACTTTGGCAAAGATGACAAAGAAATTACGATTCCCGAAGGATCGTACGAATTGCATGCTATAAATGACTATCTCAAACGCGCAATTTTGCAAGATGAACACCTATCCAGAGATGTTGAAAACGATTATGATGAGGAATATCCAATAGCACTCCGCGCCAATCATAGCACGCTAAAGAGCGAAATCAAATGTGCCTACAGAATAAACTTTACCAAACCCGACAATGTAGGATCCTTGCTTGGATTCTCGTCGAATCATATATTGCAACCTCGCGAGTGGTACGAATCGGACGAACCGGTTAATATTATAAACGTAAATATTATTCGTATAGAATGTAACGTGACTACTGGTGCGTACAGCAATGGCATGCGCGTACACACGATACATGAATTTTCACCGAGCGTACCGCCAGGATATAAGATATCGGAAACGCCGGCACAGATCATTTATCTGCCGATCATCGTACGGAGCATTACGGATTTAACGATACGTATTGTGGATCAAAGAGGTCGATTGCTCGATTTTCGAGGAGAGGAAATTACCGTAAGATTGCATATACGGCGGCGACAAACATAGTATGCTCGTGCTGAACGAAACGGAGCACGCGAGAGACAATACTTTTACGAGGGACAATACTATTACGGTATCGGGTGACAATAATAAGATAGCCGTTAAGAAGAAGCTGAGCGCGTTGAATCGTGAATTTTTAAAATCATTGAGATTCATCGTACGAAAAGAATGATTGATATTTTGAATATCGGAGGTGAGCCAGTCTTTGACGATCGCATCGTCAAGATTGAGACTCATACATACAATCCGTATGCCAATATAACGCTTGGATACAGCGACGAGATACGAATACCTATACAACATCAAGATTGGGATCTATACGAATTTCCTCTGCTACATAGCACGACTAAGCATTCGTGGACCGTGAAAGCCGCCTCCCAGCTAGAGAAACCACGATACGTGATCTTTGCACTGCAAACTGGTAAAAAGAATTCAGTGTCACAAGATGTTACATTGTTCGACGACTGCAAATTGACCAACGTTAAACTCTATTTAAACTCGGAATTTTATCCCTACGATGATTTAAATTTAGATTTTGAAAAAAATAGATTCGCCGTCATATTCAACATGTACTCTCGTTTTCGCAAATCTTATTACGGATGCGATGATGATGCAACGCTATTAACCATTTCAAAGTTTCTACATTGCGGCCCTCTCGCAGTCATTGATTGCTCGCGACAAAACGAGTCTGTCAAAACTGCTACCGTGGACGTGAGAATAGAGTTTGAATGCAGGGAAAATATACCGGCGAATACTACCGCCTACTGTCTCATCTTGCACGATCGGGTTGTCGAATATAATCCATTGACCAATGTAGTCCGCAAAATTACATAAGTCAGCAAATATCCCCTCCATTGCATATGATGAAAAATATAAAAGATTGAGATGTTTGACGATCGACATCAGTCTGCGATCGGATCTTGTCATCATGACTGTGCCAACGTTTGTGGATCTACAAGGATTTATCGTTGGGAAATATTTTGTCGTGAAGGAAGCTGCGGTTCTGAGAAAGGGATCCATACTTTCTCATTACATTTTTACATGTCCCGAACCATGGCACATGCTCACAAAATCTGAGAGATGTCAGGTTTTATGGCTGATGAAAAATCACCATGGATTATCATGGAATGATGGACACGTTTCATATTGGAAATCGAAACGTTTAATTACGACGGCGGTGATGGGTGCAACGGGGGAGGATGATGATGCGTCACCTCTCGTGTACGTTAAGGGACACGAAAAACGGCAATGGTTAGCCGATATACTGGACAATGATGCGAGAAACGATGTGATTATCGAAACTTTGGATGCAGACTATAAGGATGTAGCTTCTTTAAATAAGTTAGATGTTAAGAATACTGTACGTTGTGAAAATCATCTTTCCTCATCTCTATCTATGTACGTGCGCAGTATCGTGTTTCCGTACGTGACACAGCTGCCGCAGATATTGTATTTCGATACATGGTGATACATTGTAATACATTTAAATATTTGATAATTGAATATAGTTTTGCGTTCAATTACCGTTCAATTCCGTTCGATTACCGTTCAATTACCGTTCGATAGCCGTTCGTTTCCGTTCGATTACCGTTCAACGGGCGTTCGTTTCCGTTCGACGGGCGTTCAATTACCGTTCAATTCCGTTCGATGACCGTTCATTTCCGTTCGATGACCGTTCAATTACCGTTCAATGACCGTTCAACGGGCGTTCGTTTCCGTTCGATGACCGTTCATTTCCGTTCGACGGGCGTTCGTTTCCGTTCGACGGGCGTTCAATTACCGTTCGATAGCCGTTCGACAGTCATTCGTTTCCGTTCATTTCCGTTCGATGACCGTTCGACGAGCGTTCGTTTGCGTTCAACGGGCGTTCGTTTCCGTTCGACAATCGTTCGTTTCCGTTCGACGGGCGTTCGATGACCGTTCGATAGCCGTTCGACAGTCGTACGTTTCCGTTCGACGAGCGTTCAATTACCGTTCGATGACCGTTCATTTCCGTTCGATGACTGTTCAATTACCGTTCGATGACCGTTCGACGAGCGTTCGTTTGCGTTCGACAGTCGTTCGTTTCCGTTCGACGGGCGTTCGTTTCCGTTCGACGGGCGTTCATTTCCGTTCGACGGGCGTTCGTTTCCGTTCGACGGGCGTTCGATGACCGTTCGACGGTCGTTCGTTTCCGTTCGACGGGTGTTCAATTACCGTTCGATAGCCGTTCGACAGTCGTTCGATGACCGTTCGATAGCCGTTCGAGCAGGATTGACGCATTATATTAAAATGTTATATTATATCATGCTAAGTTGCATGGGAACATGCATACTTTTGTCTTACGACGCGTTTTTGATAAAGCGATAATGATATGTCCCTATTCTAAAGTTTCGTACCGAGACGATTGTCTCCTCACAAACTCGTGACATGATGATATTAATAGTAGTTAGCACTAGGAGAGTTCTAACGCTGGGATCTCAGGGGGGTGAGGAGCGAGGGGATCTCAGCGGCGCGGGGGAATGACGTCACGCAGGATGGAGGGGGGATGACGTCACACGGGTTCTAACTCAGGTCCTATCAGGGATGACGTCACGCGGGACGGAGGGAATTTCGGCGGCGCGGGGGCTGCGGGGCGGGGGACGCACGTATAAACAAAAATGGCGGTATTCCTATGAAGAAGATTTTGGGTCTCTCTCTATTCCTCCCTCTCGCTCTCTCTCTTTATCCCTTTATATTTCTATCCCTCTCTCTCTCTCCCTCTCTATCCCTCTATCCCTCTATCTATCTCTTTATCCCTTTTATCTCTCTTTCTCTCTGTATTATCGCAAGTATACAATATTAGTCATAAACTTATATTTTGAGATATTTCGGGGTCCGACGTTTTCGAGCAATCTGTGAATCATAGCGAGATAACAACACATTTTTGAGATATTATACAATATTACCAGTTAACAAACAATATAAATAGAAGTATTCTTTGAAGGATTGGGTAGATGGAAATGCGTGCGAAGAAATTACGTCATGATTTTGTTACAATTAAAAAAATATATATAATTTATTTAAATGTGTGTGTTTAATAAAAAGTATACAATATAAAAAAATAATAATATATAAAATAGACCGTCGGGCTATGTTGAGGAAGCCGTTTCTGAAAACAGAAGAAAACATACGCATTTCATTAGTTTAAATTATTTTAATAATTTATTTTAAAATACTTTTGATATATAATAAATTGATATATAATAAATTAAAAGATACTTACAATGTTATCCATCATCTATTTTAATTTGTGCAAATAGGGCACATGTTGCAGGCCAATAGTAGGTATACAAGGCGGGTTCTAACCCTGGGATCTCAGGGGGGTGAGGGGCGAGGGGAACCTGGGGGAGGGGTAATGATGTCACGCGGGGGGGGGTAATGACGTCACGCGGGGGGTAATGACGTCACGCGGGGAGGGGTAATGACGTCACGCGGGGGGGGATGACGTCACGCGGGGGGTAATGACGTCACGCGGGGGGCGGGTAATGACGTCACGGGGGTAATGACGTCACGCGGGGGGGGGGGGTAATGACGTCACGCGGGGCGGGGGGTAATGACGTCACGCGGGAGGGGGGTTGACGACGTCACGCGGGGGAGGGGTAATGACGTCACGCGGAGGGTAATGACGTCACGCGGGGGAGAGGGACCTCCCCGGTACACCCCTCATCCCCCTCAACCCCCCTCACCCCAATATAAGTAACAGCTCTCGCGGTACCCCACCCCCTCACCCCTCAGCTCCTCACCCCAAATCTCAAGTAATATTATATTACATGCCCGGTTATCGCAATGATAAGTAATATTATATTACCCGGTTATCGCAATGATAAGTAATTTTATCGCAATGATAAGTAATATTATATTACATGCCCGGTTATCGCAATGATAAGTAATATTATATTACATACCCTAACGCGTCGGGACATGTTTCTTCGTGGATATTACATTACGGTGAGCGCTGATGTTCGGCTGCTGGAATTTAGAAACAATATAAAATAGATAGTGCCTGATTTCATTACTGTGATATTACTTCATGGAAGTTTTGAGAGGAATGGGGGCTGAAACTTACGGAGAGGGTCTGTCTCCACGTCAAAAAGTCTTCAGCTTTCGTGCAGTGAACGTAAGAGTAAAGTGCATAAAATGAATATAGAAGAAGAGGTTATTATCGTCGAAGTTAGTGATGAAAATGTGGAGGTTGTGGATGTTGAAGACTCATCTGATGATGAAAATATGGAAATAGATGTTGAAAATGTGGAGGTTGTGGATGTTGAAGACTCATCTGATGATGAAAATATCGAAATAGATGTTGAAAATGTGGAGGTTGTGGATGTTGAAGACTCATCTGATGATGAGATAGGACATTTGGAAGACTTTGGCTACGACAGCGAGTGCAATGAGGAACTAAGTGAGGAACTAAGTGAGATACAGGTGCGAGCGTTAAAACGAGCTGACATTCGCGATATCGACTTAATTCAAAAAATGTGCTGCATCTCCTTTTATTATGAAACACTTAACAGTGAAAAATTTTGCACAGCGTGTTTTCTACGAGTAGCAGACTTGTTTTCACGTGCTCGTGCTGTGCGTATACATGAGACTCAACGATACGTTTTCCTATTAGGAGAAAGATGCTGCGAATGCAAAGCCTCAGTGTCTCAAATAGTTTCATGCGGTCTGTGTCCTATTTGCATTCAATAAACTTTCAAAGATTGTGCTGGCACAGTGGACATTTATGAATGTGAAAATTCAGCAAGTGTTGTAAAAATGGTAGCTAAAAAAAATCAATGAACATGTCTTCGGTGTTGCAATATTTAAGAAATCGCGAACTTGGTGTAGGAAATTCTCCAACCGCAACCTCCAATCTACAATCTTATATACGGATTACAGAGAGGAATAGATTAGAGGCAGCCATTTGCAAAGATTGCTGTTTGCCAGGCGGAAATCGACAAGCGTGTTCTAAAAGGATGCAAGGAATCCATAAACATATCCATTGGTTGCTATATCTAGAATATACCATCGGTTATGATTCTGATTCTGATTCTAATACGGATGCTGATCATTAATTGGAGGTAGGTCGCATGTGTAGGTATTTATTTTCAAATTATTAAAATAATTAATAAATTTTTTTATGTGCAGAAGGAGTCACCGACCATCACCCCGCGCCGTCACCTCTCTTCCACCACCCAGCCGCCCCACCATCGCCTCTCATCGACACCACCACATCGCCGTTGTCGTTGCCCTCCTATTCATTTATATTTTTATATTTTAAATTCTTTTAAATTTTTCTTACATTATCTTTTACACACACACACACATTGTATAATACACATTTTATTTTTATTAAAAAAGTATTAATATAAAAAAATCTTATTTATTTTCAAAATTCCTCTCTCTTTCCTTTGCTCCATTTATTACTAAACTATAAAAAATTATTAAACAGAAAAATTATATTAAATTATCAAAAATAATTTCATTGCGCTATATCTCTCACCGCGCTCTTGCCGCGTGCGCTTCTTTCTCACCGCGCCGTATCTCTCGCCGCGTGCGCCTCTCTCTCGCCACGCCGCGCTATCTCTTCTCTCGCGTGCGCCGTATCACTCCTTCGCGCTGTCTCTTTCTTTCTTTCCTAGTGTTTGCTCTCTCATGATAACTCTCTCGCAAAGAGTTATGCATGAAAGCTGGGACGGGAGAGCGCGCCAAACGCAAAGAAAGTACACCATGACATAGACTTATAACTATTTATTCTGCTTATATTTAGTATACAAATATAATTTTTGTCTTACATATTAAGAATTAAAAGCTAAAGCTGCCAGCTCGCAATCGACGAGTTGATGCTTGTTGAAGGTGTCGCTAGCGCGTATTACATTCGATACTTCTTTCGGATCCGTTACAGTGGACGCGATATTGGAGAATAGCGTAAATTTGACATCAACTGTCTCGGTCACTCTAACCAATCGATCAAAAGTTACATCTATACATTGATCGAGATCGAACATACGGTGTAACGTCGATTCGATCATCATCATGCGTACGTCTGAAGATTCGAGACTTATGAGTTTAGCGTCGTTAATCGTATGAACTCGCACTGTTAGCGGTCCAACACTTATAAAATTGTAGATGTCTTGAGAGCCGTTCCGAAGGAGATTTAGAATATTATGACGTTGCTCGTAGAGTCCCTTCCACGTTTCGAGAGATAATATCAGTTCCTTTCCCCGATGATCTCCTATGGCAATCACCACGTAACTCGGCGGACCCACGTTGATACCAATTTCAAGGAATTTGAATTCCGTAGCAGTCAATGCGTATCGTCTACCTAGTATACGAACCGCACGACGCTCCAACGAAATACTACGGAAAAAATTAAAATTAAATAATAGTAATAATAATACAATTTGTAAAAATAGAAAAATAGAGAAAGAAGTTAAACGAAACTTACTCGTCACATTTCTTCTCAAACAATGGAGTTTTATCACGACTCGACACGTAATTATTCACGCGTCTTCCGATGCCGCCGCTGCTGCTGCTTCTTTCGACGTAGTACATTTCTCTGGGGGGTTATGAAAAGTGAACCACCAAGTGAACGGTTAACGCGACACTGATCGTACAGGAATTAACCGAGTATACGTGACGCTCATCTTCCAAAAGTATAATGTGGTGGGGGATCAATGCTTCTAACGCTTTGAAATTTAGGAGAAGGGGGAGACGGCGCTCGGACAAAAGAATTCTTAGAAACGCAAGGAAAGTATTAGGGTGGGGAAATAAGAGATAACACATATTAATGTTTACATATTTTATTTTTCTTGCAATTCTTTCTGGCGTTGCGACCACCAGTTAAATATTTTGAATACATTTTGTAATGCGCAATTCTTAACATGTTTTCCACATCGCATACTATTGGTAATATCTAATTTATTTAGAGAATCAATATCTTCGTAATCTGCATCCAAGGTTTCAATGATATAGCCGTTTCCCGCATCGTCTAGTATATCGATCAGCCATTCTCGCTTTTCAAGTCCTTTAACGTACACGACAGACGATTCTTCTTCTTCTTCTTCTTCTTCTTCTTCGTGTATCGTACCAACGACAGCTGTTGTAATTACACGCTGAGCCAAGCCATACGGAACGTTTCCGTCTTCCCATTGTAATCCGTGATGATTTCTAATCAGCCATGAGACTTGACATCGCTCAGATTTTGTAAGCACTCTCCACGATACGGGACTTGCGAAAAAGTAATGCGAGAGAACATATCCCTTTCTCAGGATTGCCGCTTCCTTCACGACAAAATTTCTCCCGACAATAAATCCTTGCAGATCCACAAACGTTGGTACGGACATGACGAGATCTCTCTCGTCGCGAGGAATGACGACACTCTAAAACCAACGCCTCGCAACACTTTGATTTATATATCCTGCTCCTCTTCCCCTCTCTCTCTTGTGTCGCGAACACTTAGGTGATTTTGCGTACAACGTTGGTCAACGGATTGTACTGGATCACGCGATCGTGTATGATGAGACAGTACGCAGTGGTATTCGTCGGCACGTTCTCCTTACACTCGAATTCCAATCTCACATCCACGGTTGCGCTCTTGACCGATTCGTTTTGTCGAGAACAATCGATAATCACGAACGAACCGTTACGTAGAAACATCGAGACGGTGAGACTCGGCTCGAGATACTCGTATCCGTAATAATTCTTGCAGAAGCGCGTGTACGTGTCGTACAGAATGGACCATCTGTTTTTATCGAAATCCAGGTTCATATCGTCGTACGGATAACATTCCGAGTTCAGATAGAGTTTCACGTTGATCAATTTGCAGTCGTCGAATCGACTCGTATCCTCAGACATAACATTCTTCCGGCCTGTTTACAGAGCGAAGACAACGTAGCGTGGTTTCTCCAGCTGAGTCGCGGTCTTAATGGCCCACGAATGCTTGGTTGTACGCTGCAATAGCGGATACTCGTATAGATCCCACGAGCGAAAACCCATGCTGAGATATCGTCCGCTTTCCAGAGCATGCAGCATCGACAGTTTTTCGATCTCGCTCAACAGCACGTGTGGCATTCGCCATTGTATCTTGAATATGTTGATCGCAGGCTCCAGCGTCGAATCTCCAAGCAGACAATTGTTGTCGTTGCGCGATCGTATTAAGATCAATTCGTGACGAGCGTTAATCACCACGCGTTTGTAATCCTCGCAAAATCCCAATAACATGTAGAGCGGTACGCAAAAATTGAAGTGACCATTCGCATTGGACGCATCCCAGCCGGCGTTCCTCATAATAACGCTTCTATCGGATGATATCGTTACATAGTTTTTGAGCGTAGTAGTTATTCCTACGTTTCTATTGCGATCAATCTCAACGCCATCGAGTTCGTATCGAATCTCATCGAACATGAATGCGACGCAATTATTTCCCAGTGCCACATCAACTCCTCCGTCAGCTGGTGGTCTGTTTTTCGTTAGTTCTCCCTCGATGTATAGGAAACTCTCAT
Source organism: Camponotus vicinus (assembly GCF_025532165.1). Taxonomy (NCBI): domain Eukaryota; kingdom Metazoa; phylum Arthropoda; class Insecta; order Hymenoptera; family Formicidae; genus Camponotus; species Camponotus vicinus. The sequence goes on along the minus strand of NW_028141980.1, from coordinate 4,843,103 downwards.
ACGGCAACGTATACAGATCCTGTTGTTGTATGGGTATTCTTATCTCGTCACTGTATCCGAACGTTGTATTGGCGAACGGGTTGTACGTGTGAGTCTCGATCTTGACGATACGATCGTCGAAGATTGGCGCGTCACCGATGTTGAGGATGCCGGTCATCGTTCAGCTGTTTCGCACCGCGAATCCCAAAGATTGTAAAAACGCAACGTTCGATGCGCTGAGTTTCTTTTTCTTGGATGATTGGATATTAGCGAACGTCGACGTTGTTGTTGTTGTAGCTGGCCTCGTAAAGATTGCGTTATCTCTCACGTCTTTCGATCCGTTCAACACGAGCATCTCATACGTCGCATACGTATGTTATCGCCGTAGCCGTCGTACGTGTAATCTTACGGTGATCTCTTCTCCTCGAAAATCGAGCAATCGTCCGTTCTGGTCGACAACGCGTAATGTTAAATCCGTAATGCTCCGCGCGATGATCGGCAGGTAAATGATCTGCGCCGGCGTTTCCGATATCTTATATCCCGGTGAAAATTCATGTATCGTATGAACGAGTTTGCCGTTGTTGTACGCGCCCGCGGTCACGTTACACTCTACGCGGATAATATTCACGTTGATAATGTTAATCGGCATGTTCGATTCGTACCATTTTCGCGGCTCGAGAATACGATTCGAGAATCCTAGCAACGATCCAATGTTGTCGGGCTTGCTAAAGTTTATTCTGTATGCGCATTTGATCTCGCTATATCGGATCTTCTCAGCACTATCGGATATTCTCCATCTTCATAGTCACCGTCGTCAATGTGTTTCTTATCGCGATGTTTCCGTGAAATTGCATGTTTAAAAAATGCATGTATATCTCGCAACTCGTAGGATCCTTCGGGAATCGTAATTTCCACGTCGTCTTTGCCAAAGTAAAATTTATTATTCGAGGAATTCACATTCGGTATCGTGTGATAAGTCTCAAAATCCGTTAGACCGAGCTCGTATGCATCGTCAAATCTACGGCGGGAAAGAAGTTTGCCGCGAGAACGCTACTCTTCCCAGTCAACGTGAATGTCATAGACATGTCGGTAAAACTGTTTAACGAATACTGAATTAAATAGCGCAATATCAGTCTTTAAATTCACACGCATCGACCGTTCAAAGAAACTGCAAGCACAATTGTCCGCAGATGCTCTGATCGTAAGTTTGAACAGATGTGTGATTGTACTGTATCTTCGTTACGTTTCGTCCGAAATATCGCACCAATTCATTTCGGTGGTCGAAGATTGCCGAAACTGTCGAAATATACGACACGATCTCCCCTTTTTGCGTACGCTACCCAATGAGTACCCGGTCCTTCGACGCTATCCAAATTTACGATACCGCTCTCGTTTCGATATATACCACCGATCGGTAAAGAGTCGCGCATGAAAACACCTCTAAAATATGGAATGCGCACACGTCTTGCCAGTTGTAGCAATTGTACGTTGGTAGTTGCGCCCTGCGGCATTTTTAGCGTCTCTTTGACGTTTTTTTTTTCTTCTCGTTGACACTCCTCGTCCGTATTTGTAAGGAGCGAGATATAATCCGCGACCTTCCATGGCGCGATTGTGACGTAGCATCTCTTGCAAGTGACGTTGCGCGGCTTTTCCGTTGTTCACCGCCTTCGCTACACCCGCCGCTCCACTGATCAGGGATCCGAGCGCACCCAACATTGGTAGAATCGGCAACACGCCGCCGCGTTTCGCTACCGGAAGTATTCGTTTCTTCGCCGTATTTTTCTTCGTCTTCGTCTTCGTCTTTGTCCTCTTCATACCCATACCGAGCTTCGTCTTGGCTTTCATCGCTGCCCAGACAGCTGTGGCGGCGGCTCTCTCACCGAGAGTCGAATCTCCCGCACCGATGCGATTTCGCGCTTTCTCGGCGAGTATCCTATCCGCCGCGTGTCTCTCGGTGAGATCGTTGCTCCGAGAATATGCTATATCGTGTTCACGACACGCCGCGTCCAATGGATTGATACCACGATCGCCTCTGGCTAATCGCTTCTGCAACCGCGTGCCTGGACCGCAAAACTGATAGCCGGGAATATGAAATTCGATCGGAAGCGCGTTTATCGCACGATTTAAGAGACCGCTGCCTCTCACAATTCTCGTTGACATACGTAGCAATCTTTTATTAACGGTGGCGGACCATCGATGTGCGTTCGCTGCTACGGCTGATTGTAATGTCGCATGCACGAACGATATTATTGAACCTCCGAATCAGCCTTTATATATTCTGGAAGCTTGTCCCACAATCGTTCCACGTAATCACCAAAATTTTGCAGTAAAACAATCTTTGGGATATACTGCAGTTGCTCGGCGGTAAGCCGGAAAATGTCTCTTTCATCCGACAGAAGGAGAAACATTTTTGATACTGAGCGGTTTCGAGTCGAGACACCTCTATAAATAGGTCTCCCCCCTCGCGATCATTCGCAAAATTGATTCGAAAGAGAAAACATGCGGTTCGTACGACAACATTTGACGATACGCGTGACGAATTGCGATGACAGATTACGATCAATGGGGGACAACGCGGAGATGCGCAGACACGGTACGATGCTACCGACTACTATACGCGCGATCGTTTGCGGCCCCTCGAATTGTGGTAAAACCAACGTTCTGATAAGTCTACTGGAAAGTCCGCACGGTGTACGTTTCGAGAACGTGTACGTGTACTCGAAGTCGCTGCAACAGCCGAAATATCGATATCTGGAGAATTTGTTGACGCCGATCGACGAAATCGACTATTTTACGTTCTCGAATAACAGTGACGTCATTCCACCGAGCGAGGCACGTCCAAACTCGATTTTCGTCTTCGATGATGTGGCGTGCGACAAGCAAGATACGATAAGAGAGTACTTTGCAATGGGTCGTCACTCGAACGTCGACTGCTTCTATCTCTGTCAGACGTACGCGAGAATACCAAAACATCTTATACGCGACAACGCGAACCTGCTGATCTTGTTTAAACAGGACGGTACCAACTTGAAACACGTGTACAACGATCACGTGAATACCGACATGTCGTACGAGGATTTCAGTGAATTATGTCGTACTTGTTGGCAGCAAAGGTATGGATTCCTAGTGATAGATAAGGACAGCTCGCTTACGAACGGGCGATACAGAAAAGGATTTAACGTGTTCGCGATACCGCGAAACGATTAGTCGCTGCCGACATTCCGTCGAGAGGGGTGAAACGCTCGACACTCCGTCGACATTGCTGGAAGTGATAATATTCGCGAGCGTGAAAAGCTTGCGAAGCAGATTGAGAAAACGAGCGAATCGATCCGCAAGAAACATCGCGCTTTGAAGACCGGTAAGATCGACGACGATATCGCGGTCAAGACCCATTTTGGACCTATTATCGAGCCACTGCAAAAGATCGCCGGCAACTCTAACTCAATTGCGGTGAAAAACGAGCCGGAGAGTAACGCTGACGCGAAGATTAAAACGTTACCCATCAAGCGGTACAAGAAGGAAGAGGAGGAGGAGGAGGAGGAGGTGGTGGATGCAACACCGAAAAAGAGGAAACGATGGAAGGCGAATCGTTTGTTATCGACACCGTGTACATCCGATCTATCGGATGCTTTAGTGGATGAACCGCCGATAACCTCTACACCGTCAGCGACAACGAGAATCGTACAACCCACGATCAACCCTGAATCACTCGCAATCGAAAATGTTTTCGAAACCACGGGCAACCCGCTCGAAACATCTGTTCGAAACAGGTTACAAACGTCGGAAGGTCAAGAAGTGTTACGAGAGCACTTGGGGCCACTGGGACAAAAGTACATGAGCGCTCTCCTTAGTGGCGACGAAAAAAACAAGATCGATCACGTGTACGGTGTCTATTTCGACGAGAATGAAATGCGTCTCGGTAACAAACGATTCGACATTGATAGAGATGACTCTATAATCATTGACAAAGTGAGGTATATCGGTACACCTGGATTATACGAGTTGATCTTCAAGAGAATTCCCGATGACGTCGTATACACTGAGGACGAATGCAAAAATATAAGAGCATATTAATGGCGACGAGTGCGCATAAACGCAAATATAATGCGCAAGGTCGATTAAATAGCAACAAGGGATACAAGTATAAACAAATTATCGCACCGTTGATGTCGATCGAATCGAAAAAAAATAAATCCGGAACGGGAGTATTCATGCCTCGCGCGATGACGCTAACCGACAATAAGATCGATTACGTGCACTGGGACGACCCCAACGAGCTAGTGGATCGGCTACGATTGCTCGACGCTTCGCACCGAGCTGGCCACAACGCTCACGACAACGAGATCCTGTCGATCCTAGAGGAACTTCGCGAAGCCGGCCTTATTATAAATTAAACGGTGTCTCGACATAACTTATCAGTCGATCGATGTCACTCGCATCGAAAAAAAATGCCTACCAACAAATTTGGATTATTCGAACGGAGAAATGATGCGATCGACACAAGCGATCGTTGGGGTAAAGTGGTGACGAGTTACTTGCGTCAAAACGCTCTATGTCGCGTCGCTACGGATTATGACGCGAGGTCGCGCAAGATTCGCCGTGTAGCGCAACCTGAGGCCGATACCGATGCAGTCAACAAACTGTACGTGGAACAATGCGTTAAAACGTTGAAGAATCAACAGAAAGAATCAGACGAGAAGCTGACTGCGTTCGAGAAGGACGTGCGAGCTTTGCAGACTGCTATAAACGAGCTTCGGCGTGCGATTAACACTAATTCAGAAACGGCTATCAACCTGTAATGAGCGGCTGTAGTGAACGGCTTAGGAGCGGCTATTGTACACTTATTGAGCATCTACAAAGGCTTATCGAACATCTACGAAAGGTTGTCAAACGACTACAAACGGTTATCGAACGGCTATCAAACTACAATGAGTGGCAGTGATCGAAGAGGAAACGGCTGCGAACGAGGCTACGAACAATTCAAGAACAATTGCGAACGAGGCTACGCGCACCTCAAGGACGGCTGCGAACAAGGCTATGAACACGTCAGGAACGGCTATATACGAGGCGGCATACAACTCCGGAACGACTACGAACGGGTCAGAAACGATTGCCAACGAGGCTACGAACGGGTCAGAAACGACTGTAAACGAGGCTACGAACTACTTAGAAGCGACTACCAACAGGGTCAAGGACGGCAACAAACGGGTGAACGACGGCAGTGAACGACTATCGAACGTGTGAGGAACGTCTATCGAATGCCAACGAACGGGCCAGGAACGTCTATCGAACGTCTATCGAACGCCAACGAACGGGCCAGGAACGTCTATCGAACGTCTATCGAACGACTATCGAACGTCAACGATGGATCGGCGATCGGGAATAACCGGGGAAGCGAAGAAACAACATAGTTTAGAGAAACGGCAGTTGGTGAACGAACTGCACGCATCGGCGAGAAAAAATTTTCCCCGAAGACACGTCATAGTGCGGGGATACGATGACCTGTGGCAAGCTGACATCGTCGAGATGCGTCCGTACTCTCGTTTCAACAGAGGTTACCACTACATACTCACAGTCATCGATGCGTTGAGCAAGCACGCGTGGGCCGTACCACTCAAGAGTAAAGGCGGAAGCGAGACAGCTGACGCTATCGCCGAGATAATTCGAGATAGCAAGAGATGTCCGAAAAACATACAGACCGATAAAGGGAAGGAATTTTATAATGCTGACGTGCAACGGCTCGTGCGAAAATATAACATCAATCACTATTCTACGTATTCGGTATTGAAGGCATCGATCGTTGAGCGATTCAATCGCACGCTGAAAAACGACATGTGGAAGATGTTTACGCTGAACGGATCTTACAAGTGGATCCACGCGTTGCCGCGACTCGTATCGGATTACAACGCGCGCAAGCATCGAACGATCGGTATGCGACCCGTCGACGTTACCCCCGCGATCGCTGAAAGACTCATGACTACGGTGTACAACCGCGTAAATATCGCGGGTCCGGCGAAATTCAAAGTAGGTGACTCGGTACGCGTTAGCAAGTACAAGACAATTTTCGAGAAGGGTTACACGCCAAATTGGACAACCGAGGTGTTTAGAATTGTAAAAGTGCAGCATACTAATCCCGTAAGCTATTTACTCGAGGACTATCGCAAAACATCTATCGCCGGAGCGTTCTACGAGCACGAGTCGCGCGAATTATCCGGACGTATATCTCGTGGAGAAAGTACTGCGCAGGAGGGGTGACGAGGTTTACGTGAAATGGCTGGGATTTGATAATTCGCACAACTCTTGGATACATAAGGACAATGTGATTAATTAATCATACAGTGTTTATTTTTCATTTTCAAGAAAAAATATGTACAGCATATAAAAATATACATGAAATATATAAAATACAAAAATCTTTATTAATACATCCTTCCCAATAATCGTATATAATACAATATATGAAATATGAAATACATATATATATGAAAAAATACAAAAACCTTTATTAATATTTCTTCTAATAGTATAATACATACACACACACACACACACACACACACACACACACAATCGTGAAATATTGTAAGAGAGAAAGAGAGATGGATAGCGACGGATGATAATTAGAATAAACATATGAGAGTAAGCGCGTTTCAAGTATCACATTGGAATGAAAACAGTGGAAAGGGTCTATGGTAGAGATGAAGGTGATGAGCGTTTAAGAAACAGAGCAACTGTCAGTATCGAATTGGGTAGCAGTGAAAAGAGTGTCGAGCGAACGGTTGAAAAGAGTATCGAGCGAGTGTCGAGCGAACGGTTGAAAAGAGTGTCGAGCGAACAGAAGGAAGTCTTATATATCGGATTAAATAGATTATAAAAAAAGAAAAGAAGGAAGGTAAAAAATAAAAAAAAATAAAATAAGGAACAAGAAATAATACAAAGGATAATGATATTATTTATCTTTTTCATATTAGCATGTGCCCCCCAGTGCTATATAGACCCGCCCCGCGGTTCGACCCGCTACTCCGCGGATTGCGTAATGCAATGTGCTTTAAGGTCTATGGTCGCGTTTTAGAGATGCCCGGACAGGTTCAGGACATGAAATTTTGCCTAATTTGCTATCCGGTAATGTTTCACCGGAATAATCTCCTAAAACCTTTTTCGCAACATCAATTTTGCGACGGACCCTTCACTGTGGAGCGCTGTCGAAGATGCAAAAGGTCAATATCATTGGTGCAACCCATCTATGATTGCGATGAATGCTTCCCAATGTACATACGTGTGTACAACGTAATGAAAAAAGAAAATCTTAACATGAGCGAACTCCTAGTATTACATTATGATATGAATGCTCTTAATTTAATCAAACTGCATTTTATAACAGATCCTTTTATCGACGATGAAACCTTACCTAACCTAGTTGAAGATCGAGATAACATGTTAGAATAACATACATGTAATTATATTATATTATATTATATTATATTATATTATATTATATTATATTATATATATTATTATATTATATTATTTTTAAATTTATTTTATTAATATTTCTTTTATTAGTATAACACACACACACACACACACACACACACAAATGTATTCATTAACACATTTATAATAAATTTATATTTTTATTGTAGAAAGAAACATTTATTTATACACATTTCGTTGCGCTCCCATCCTTTGGCATCTCTCTCTCTCTCTCTCGCGCGTTAATCATAAGTCTCGCGATATCTTCGACATGTATCATTGTTCTTTCACGCTATCTCTTTCTCTCTCACACTTAGATATAATAAGTATAGTAATCTCTCTCTCGCATGCGCTATGATACAAAAATGTACACGGTTAAATAATTTTATATTTTATAAAGTTATCCTATAATGTCCCCACGGTAGAGTATTGGTGGTTTCGGGTACGATATACCACTTGTCGTCGTACGGGCTCAGAGCAATTTTCGTCTCGCGAATTGTGTATACTTCGTGCAATTTAGATCTTATACAGGACTGTTGTCGCGTCATTTCGATCTCATCGTGCAAACACCGCGTGTAATCGTCGAATGTTATCGTTCTCGCGACAACGTTGCTCTTGACGCCTTTTGCCTTTTTTGTGTCTGTCTTACCATCGACTCGTAACGCATACATTTTTGCTCTGAGCCCGACGAATTCGGTCATTATCACACCGTTATTTTCATCCTTCATCAAGCCCGGCACTTTTTTATTCACGAGCTGTATACCGTACGCATTGTCCGCGGCATAATTGCTCGTATCGAATCTAGCGATATCGCGCTTCATGTTCTCGTACGCATCGACGCACTCGACGTGATATATTAGACTATCTGTGTCGGTGTACATGATCTTACATTTCTCGCGATACAGGGGAGACATATACTCGTGGTGAAATTCATACAGACACACTTTCGATATGTCGAGTATACACATACCGACGTATATTGGTTTATAAAATTTTACTTCCAATTTACGCAATTCTACGGCGATTAAATTTTCCGAAAAAACGCTTCGACTATGGAAATTTGGTTTGGCGATCATCGCTTCTGCGCCGTATCGTCCATCCCACTTTGTTAATAATTTTACATCGACGCGATTACGCACATTTTCCATAGTTTTGCCAAATACCGCGTTATTCATCAGTTTATATAAATTTTTTTCAAAATCATTTTTCGCGAGTGTTCTAAACTGTGTATTTAATTCAATATAATTGCGAAGCCACGGAGATTGCGTAAATTGTAATACGCGATGTATTTTTGTAACGCGAAGGCCGTGTCGCGTACATTGCTGTAGATTACGATAGTGTATCACATAACGCTTCTTATCGTATAGCGTTGCGAGGAGTTTGTCTTGCCGCTTGCCGGGCGGCTTGTCGCGTGTCGGACAAAACGGTAGGTCAGTGTGCGTATCGTGAAGATGTTGCGGGTACTCGAGATCGACTTCGAGGATATAACCCGTAGGCGAATCTAACGCGATCGATGCTATGTCAAAATTCGACACGTCGTCGACCCATCGAAAATCGGCATAGGGCAACGGTTGACACATTGCCCATCCGTATAAATTATTAACGTCAAAATACATCAAGTACGATGATGATTTCGATGAGTCGTACGATTGCATGTACTTGTTATTAGCACGAGCGTATCTGTTGGAACATTGGCTCAGACCACCGCGTATACCGCGTTCGATAAACATGACCATGTCGATGTCGGTAAGCAATTCGAACGTAATCTTTGTATGCTTCAACATGGCATCCCACGTGTATCCGGGGAGAGTATAGTAATACGCGGGGTCGAGTCCGTAACTTTTGATGCAACTATCGCGAAAGTTTTCAAAAATATCGGCTAATAACAAGACGTCGATTTTGAGATACAAATCGCTATATTCGGCTAGCGTTCGAATGGAGAATCGCGTCCAGATGTTCTCGGCGTGCGCGTAATCGCTCTCGGATATAGTTTCACCGGTCAAGGAACTGTAGAATGATTCGCGCGGTGGTAAACATGTATCTTGCAACCTATCTACAGAGTCGACATATTCGTACGGAAAGACGCCTTTCCGTGTTAAAAAACTGAAATTTTCTGCGGATAAATTTGGAAATTGTGAATGTAAAATTTTGAGTTTATCTTTGTCTAGATAAGATGCCAGTTTGTCGAGACTTGCCGTAAGAAATTATACGAATCGATGAAGCGTAATTTTACATGATTTTTCCGTGATTTTCTTTTGTCTTCCTTACAGTCAACATTTTTCGTAAACGGAATATATTTTTCCTTGGTTATCGGAAGTAATTCGATTTCCCCTTCGAACGCCGTGGCTATATCTTTGATAATGAAATGCGCGTCGTAACCGGATAAATTGTGAAAGACTATGGGAATGTAAAAAGATTCTTTGTAATTTAGATTGCAATTTGAGTGCGCGGGACCCCTATATCGCCCGGTCAACTGACAATGATCGCGTACACGCGTATCGTCTTCTTGCGTAAACAATTTTTCGCATATATGACAATGCGTTGCGCTATGAAATTTTTCCCACTCTTCTGATGTTAAATCTACCATGGGGACATTTGTTGTTAAAATAGTCTTTACACGTAACGCTGAATTTTTAAGTTCTTCGGTGAACCACGCGATACAATCAATACTGCGGTGAGAATTATAAACGGATAACGAGTTGTCGTGCGAACAGTGTATATAATACGCTATACTATATACCTTATGATGCTGATAATTTTTTTCTTCGTCAGTCTTTGTCAACGCACATTCCAAATCGGCATAAATCACAAATGGAAGCCGCTCTTTCCTCGTGTAGTTGTTGAACTCGAGCCACTTGTCATTGTCGCTCGGCAATCGGATAGCGCATTCGTTCATCTCCCCGCAGTCGACCATGTGTGACTGCAACTTGTCCTCCGATCCGAAATAGTGCAAGCATCTATAAAAGAATATTTAAATTAAAGATTTATGCAATGCATTATATATTTTATAATTACATAAACTATTTAAATTATACGTACCGATCACAGATATATTTTTGATTCTTGTGTTTGCTCAACTGTGAACTGACAAGTCGCGATAGATTTTTGATGCACGCGAAATGTCCGACGCTGTTGCCGTCTTCCACGTACAACAAGTTCACATGTTTGTCTTTCTTGTGTTCCGAAAGACGTATCGGAACAATGCTGTTCTCTTTCTCGATGCTGTACACGTTGATCGAGATATTGTTTGCAAGTTCAAAGTTTTTTAGTTGGTTCAACGTCATCGGAAACTCAATATTTTGTACATTTAACACCGTCGCGTAATGTGGGTACGATGATTTCCGTTCCATCTTTCTTTCAGCGGGGTATAGTGCGGCCACCACTGCCCACGCGAAACACGCATTGTCTCTGGATTGCACGTTAACCACCGCTTTCTTCGCCGTAATTTCTCGCGGTAATTTAATATAACATCCCGCGCGCATAGAATTATATTTATTTACATTAACAGTCAAATTCTGTATTTGCGACAATGCCCAGCCACTATCGCGTTCCTGAAATTCTTCCAGCAATGCTAGGGTGGGCTCGATAACACGGCGCTCGTACCACTCGTGCAAATCGGACGTGCGAAACAGTTCACAGTTTCTCGTATTGATACTTTTATTCGCACGCTTATCACCCGACACAAATTCACCGTTGAATATAGTGTTCACTTTTACACTGTTGTATCTTCTTATAACGTCTTGCACTTGCTCGAGCACGATGTCTTTGGCGTCCTCGAGAAATTGACGAGGTTCGATATGGTTTGCGTTAATCACAGCACCGGTTAGAATACGGTTATCGAACGCGGTATCAATCTCGCGCCACACAAGTTCATTTTGATGCGCGCTACATCCGGCACCCGCGTTATTGTCGCCACTGTAATTACCACCACTGGGCATAAACTGTCTCTGCAATCGAGTCTTTGCACCTTCGAGTCGCGCGATTCGAGCAATCAGCGATTGTCGATTCCCGATCGATAATCGCGGTCGTTTGATCCGACTTTGCTCTTCCAGCGACTCAATGTACTCGTTGCATCGTTGTAGCCATGCAAAATATTCGCCCAAGGTGGCAATTTGGCGGGACCGCTCCACCAGGTCGCGTTCAGTCTGCTCGATGTTTTCCATTTCTTCACAGAGTGCAAATTGGGCACATATTGCACGGAAATCTTATATACAACGGCTCGCTACAACTTGAACAGAATCGGCCATCCATCGCATCAAGTGTCTCAATTTTATGCTTTCGAACAGCATACATCATTTGGCTATCCACGCCTTGCAATGCAATCATACACGTAGGACATACAGCTAAAGCACCACCCGTGGAATAATAAAAGTATATGATACAAAATTTTGTACTACGTGTGTTTAAAGCATTAATTTCCGCAACAGACACTATTTCCTCTCTGAATTCCGTGGAGTTCTCACTGCAGTCACTAATGCAATCACTGTCAGATGACAACGCGTGATCTTCGTCTTCCATTTTTATATATATTATCACACTTTCTGATAGAACACTATACTTTCTGACAGAACACTATACTTTTTGACTATACTTTTGCTATACCGACGTGTCGATGCGCTTTCAAATCACGTACTATGATCTGATGCGCTTCGATCCTTCTTATATTCAACCAACAAACTTTCAGAGATTGTTGGAGGCACAAAAGAAAAAATTTTTGTAACTGAACCTAGGGTTGAAAATGTGTTGTTATCTCGCTATGATTCACAGATTGCTCGAAAACGTCGGACCCCGAAATATCTCAAAAATGTGTTGCTATCTCGCTATGATTCACAGATTGCTCGAAAACGTCGGACCCCGAAATATCTCAAAAATGTGTTGTTATCTACGTATTTCCATCCGCCCAATCCTTCAAAGAATACTTCTATTTATATTGTGTATGTTAAAAAAATATAATGAAGAGGACTCTGCTGCACTAGAGTATCATTTCTTTCGTTGCTCTTCTGTGTTTCGGTGGTTTGCTGCACTAGAGTATCATTTCTTTCGTTGCTCTTCTGTGTTTCGGTAGTCTTGTGCAATGGCTGAAGGAAACGTAATTATCATCGACGACGATACGGATGATGATTACGATTATTGGATGGATCCAGTTGTGGCGGAGCGGATGGAGATAGAGAGAGAGAGGAGAGAGAGAGAGGAGAGAGAGAGGAGAGAGATGGAAGATTATGGATCTGATATAGAACCCTTGGCGAAGGACAGTGATTATGATAGTGACAATAGTGTCGATATTCTTGATGAACGGTTACAAAAGAAACAGCGAGATTTAAGCATATCTGAAATAATGACATACAACCAAGCAACAAAGATATGTTGCATTTCCTATTACTACATGGAAAATGGATCAAAATTTTGTACCGAATGCTTTCTAGAAGCACCGGATCAGTATGAAGAAACTAGTGCTGTTCGAGAACATAGAACCATAGCTTATGTTCATTTGGAAAATATGTCATGCAAAGGGTGCAGAAGATCTTTGAATCAAATATTGGCCTGCAACATGTGCCCTATTTGCACAAATTAAAATAGATGATGGATAACATTGTAAGTATCTTTTAATTTATTATATATCAATTTATTATATATCAAAAGTATTTTAAAATAAATTATTAAAATAATTTAAACTAATGAAATGCGTATGTTTTCTTCTGTTTTCAGAAACGGCTTCCCCAACATAGCCCGACGGTCTATTTTATATATTATTAATTTTTTATATTGTATACTTTTTATTAAACACACATTTAAATAAATTATATATATTTTTTTAATTGTAACAAAATCATGACGTAATTTCTTCGCACGCATTTCCATCCACCCAATCCTTCAAAGAATACTTCTATTTATATTGTTTGTTAACTGGTAATATTGTATAATATCTCAAAAATGTGTTGTTATCTCGCTATGATTCACAGATTGCTCGAAAACGTCGGACCCCGAAATATCTCAAAATATAAGTTTATGACTAGTATTGTATACTTGCGAGAATACAGAGAGAAAGAGAGATAAAAGGGATAAAGAGATAGATAGAGGGATAGAGAGGGAGAGGGAGAGAGGGATAGAAATATAAAGGGATAAAGAGAGAGAGCGAGAGAGGGAGGAATAGAGAGAGACCCAAAATCTTCTTCATAGGAATACCGCCATTTTTGTTTATACGTGCGTCCCCCGCCCCGCAGCCCGCGCGCCTCCGAAATTCCCTCCGCGTGACGTCATCCCTGATAGGACCTGAGTTAGAACCCGTGTGACGTCATCCCCCCTCCATCCTGATGTCATTCCCCCGCGCCGCTGAGATCCCCTCGCCCCTCACCCCCCTAAGATCCCTGCGTTAGAACTCTCCTAGTGCTAACTACTATTAATAATATATTATACCATGCTGAGTTGCATGGGACCGTACTTTCGTCTTACAACGCGTTTTTGACATGGTGATAATGCCACATCTCTACTATAAAATCTCGTACCGAGACCTCGTTCTCTCATCAGAAAGTTCTAACCGGTGCGCGAGTAAAGTGTTGAAGAAGTATTAGATATATAAGTAAAAGAAATTAAATTAAATTAAAAAAATGGATCACGTAGTATCATTGTACAAAGACTGGAAGACAAAATTGATGGATATTTTGTGCATCGTAGCACTAAACATGACTTTTGGAACGTGGAATGTAAGTATCGTTTTTGTGAATATTTTGTGATTATTTTGTGAAAAATTTTGTATTTATATTAATTATACTTTTTATGTAGTTCCAGGATGAAGTCCGGATACCGGGCTTTATGAATATAGAGCACCGCCAGTGGGTGCGGGCGGTGCGCCGGCAGGCGCGGGAGAATTTTGGAGACGTGTGGGGCGACACCCCGGAGGGCCTAGATGGAGATATCTTTGATCTGCGGCGGCTCTTCGGGGAAGAGCCCTACATAGTTATAGAAGAGGAAGAGTGGATACAGGAAGAGGAAGATTGGGAAGAAGAGGAGGAGTGGGAGGACTTAGTAGCCCCAGGGGGCTAAGGTATATCTATTTTTTACAATTTTTTATTATTAATTATTAAAATAAAGCTAATGAAATGTGTTTTTTCTGTTCCAGGAGCGGCCTCCCCTCAGCCCGGCGCACCCCCTCCCCATATATTTTTTATTATATTTTTATATTTTATATTATTATTATTATATCTTTTAAATTTTATATCTTTTATTATAAATTAAGCACACACACACACATAAATGTATTTACACACATTTTAAAATAAATTTTATATATTTGAATTTAAAAAAAAAAAGTGATTATTTACGCGCCTCTCCTTGCGTTCCCATCCCTTGCGTCTCTCTTGCGCTAGTTGTAAGTCTCGCGATATCGTTCTCTCTCGCATGCGTTGTTCTCGCGCTATTATCGTTCTAAATCTCGCGTTAGTTGTAAGTCTCGCGATATCTTCGTTCTCGCTCGCACGCGTTATCTTAGCTATTATCGTCCTCTCTTTCGTACGCGCTATCGTTCTCTCTTTCATATGCTCGTCGCTATCACTCACTCACTTACCTATGCGGCATCTTACAATGCGTCGTCCTTGTCCCACGTTGACACCATCCTTGTCACACGTTGATGTCATCCTTGTCACACGTTGATGCCATCCTTGTCACACTGTCCTCTTCACACACACTTAGCGCTATCCTTTTCCAACACGTAGCGCTATCCTTCTCACACCACCGTGTTCTTTCCGCGGATCCCCCTTCTCCTCGCGGACCCTCTCGTCCATCGCTCGCGCCGCGGATCGTGCCGCGGATCCCCCCCCCGCACGTGACGTCACCCCCCCCGCGTGACGTCACCCCCCCGCACGTGACGTCATCATCCCCCGCATGTGACGTAACCCCCCCCGCGTGACGTCACCCCCCGCCACGGTTCCCCCTCGCCCCTCACCCCCCCTCGGAGCCCCTGCGTTAGAACCGGCCTAGTATACCTACTGTAAACTCTATTTAAAATTAATCGAAGAATGTGGTTTTGTTAATATTTTATTTCTACAAAGCTTAGTTTACGAAAAACCCCTTATTTCCAATCACTTATAATTCGAAAATTATATTATTAGTGCCTCGACATTTTCGTTGAGGAAAAATCGTCTTCAGATGATCCCAGGAATCTGCCCCTGAAAGATTATGAGTTTTGAGACACCCTGTATATATAACTTTTCACTTTTTCACATTTCTTTTATTTTTACATAGTCATTTTATCTTTATATATGAATTGAATTCAAATTCATTGCGTACATACGTGCAGTTACTAGAAGTAAAGAAAATTAAGACAAGTTAAAGAAATAAAGAAATTAAGGAAGAAAGGAAGGAAACAAAGGAAGAAGGAAAACTAGAAAGAAGAAAGAAAAGAAAAGAAGAAAGATAGAAAAAAGGAATACAGGAAAGGAAGGAAGAATAAGAAAGAAATAATTTACACAAACACAAAGATTTGTTCGCAGTTATTAACTTCAGGTAAATTATATAATATAAAAAATATATAAATATATTTATTATTATATTATTTTACAAAAATGATTTTTCTTATTTGAAATATGTGAATATTCTTCAAATTACATTTGTTTTGATATAATTAATATAAAATGATATTTGATATCATATATTTCTGTTAGAATATATGGTACATTTATATTTTACCAAGTTCGATATGTATAGCATCAGGTTCAACTATACTGTACGCACGGCGTGAAGCGTAAGAGTGTGCAAGAAAGAACGTGAGAATAGATACACACATGTATGTCTCCCCTTCCCGTGTGTATGTGATGTCACGTGATACGTGATAGAAAAAGAGCTAAACTAACGTTTGAGAGAGGCAGTCAGTTAGTGAGACCCGAGCAGAGCATTATATCACTAGGCTTAAGTGGTTATAATAAATCTATTAGTAACAAACATAGTCCTCTAATTATTACTCCAAGTATTACCACAATCTCAACATGGTAGCAGAGCGTGGTTGTGTTGGTTGGCTTGCTTGGGTAATTTAATTATCAACGCTTATGGAAGTTGATAAAGAAAAAAAGTCTGAACACGAAGGAACGTTCGAGAGCGAGCAAGAAGACAAAATGGAGAAAAAGGATATCTCAATACCAGTATTTGATGGAGAGGACTATAGCATGTGGAAAAAGAGAATCAAGTATGTGAAGATCTATGTCGAACTCGTGGAAGACCAAAGATATTACGAAAAAGAGGTCGTCCCAGAAAATTGTTTCATCATCAAATAATTCCTACTACTGACAATTGTAATCCAGAAAAGGGTATTGAAGAGGAGGACATCGAAGAAGAAGATGCAGAAGAGACACAATTAAATCTTAATAATAAGAATAAAAATGAATCCGAGGGTAATATGGATCATGAAGCAAATTTAGTTATGCAAGCAGCTAATATGACAGAGATATCCATGGACGAGGCAATGAATGGAGACGATCATAAGGAATGGAGACAAGCAATTAAATCTGAAATAAAGAATTTAATAAAAAACAATACATTTGAAATTGTTGAGCGTCCCACAGGTGGAAAGGTGATTGGTTGCCGAGTTGTTTTAACTAACAAATTTAAATCTGACGGCAGTCTTGAAAAGCGAAAAGCACGAGTGGTAGCGAAGGGTTTCGCTCAACGGCCTGGTGTGGATTTTATAGATACCTTTTCACCGGTGGCACGACTAGAATCTATTTGTCTGATAATGACAACAGCGGTTGAGTTAAATATGTCAATTGAACAAATAGATATAACAGGTGCCTATCTATATGGATATCTTCAGGAAGATATATGTATGGAGAAACCTATTCTACTAGAAGATTGTTTAAAAGGAGCTAATTAAGGATTTGAATAACAGTAATAATGCTGTATGTTATTTAAAAAGGGCCATTTATGGACTTAAACAAGCTGGGAGACAGTGGCATGAGAGACTAAGCAAAAAATTAAAGGAATTAAATCTCGAGCCTACTATTTCTGATCCATGTGTGTATCGTGGCAGAAGGGGAAGTCACACCTTATATATGATTATATATGTGGATGATATGTTAATTACATCTACCGATCCGAATTGGATTAAAAGCATCAAGATGGAATTATCTAAGACGTTTGACATGAAGGACTTAGGAAAGGCTAATTATTGTTTAGGGATAGAGATACAAGTTTAGGGATAGAGATACAACAAGAACAAGGAAGAATTACTCTATCTCAAAGAAGATACATCTTGGACTTACTAAAGAGATATGGCATGGAAAATTGTAATCCAATAGCTACACCTATGGACAAAGACACTATCCTTCATAAAGCGAATACTAATGAGAGGGACGAGAGGAGGCCTTACAGGGAGTTAGTGGGCGCATTAATGTATCTTGCAGTCGCAACGAGACCCGATATTGCCCATGCTGTTAGCGTTCTCTCTCAATTTAATGACTGTAACACGACAATTCATTATGCAGCGGCTAAGAGAGTTCTTAGATATTTAAAAGGTACTGTTAATTATGGAAAATTTTTTCAGAAATCTGGAGATCCTGCTCAATTGTACGTTGACGCTGACTGGGAAAAATGCCAAATGGATAGAAGGTCATATTCAGGCTATGTAATAACTTTATCAGGAGGTCCCATCAGTTGGAAATCACAAAAACAGCGCACGGTTGCCCTTTCATCTACAGAAGCCGAATATATGGCTCTTGCTGAGGCTACCAAGGAGGGGATATATATTTGCGAATTTTTTAAAGAATTAGGATTAGATAAGTTTACAAAGCTATCAATTTATAATGATAATATAGGAGCTCAACATTTAGCAAAGAATCATGTAGTACATCCTCGAACAAAACATATTGATATAAGATTTCATTTTGTTAGAGATGCTATAAAGCGATATAATTTTATTTTAAACTACATGTCTTCCGCACAAATGCCCGTTAAAACAAAGCATTATTTTTGTATTGATACTATAGATATAAAGAACATTGATGTCTAACCATTTCCTTTTTTTTTACTACTATATGTTTGTTAAAGCACGTATTGAGAGGAGGTGTTGGTATTAATCTTTATATTTAGTCATTTAGTTCATTTTGCAATCCGCGCTTCTTGACATGGTGGCGCTACTATCACGACTTTCGTTATCGTTAGTTAGTTCGCGTAAGCTTCTCAAATAGCTTGCATATAAGACACACCACGTTTTGTTAACCGTTCCTAATAAACCTGCTTTTACGAATCTATTCACATCTTATTTTATTAAAAGGTCCTAACAGCGGACCAGAACAAATAGTTGCCATACATAAAAGATGTACACTTTTTTCTTCAATTACTTATAAATCTCGCTATCTGCCGAATCCAGAGTCACGAATTATCAAATGAAGCTGTTTGCACAGAAGTGGAGACGTATACCAGTTTTCAAGAAATAAAATTGCAGTCTCTCTCTCTCTCTCTCTCTCTCCTTCTCCCCCTTTCTCGCTCTCTCTGTCACACTCTACCTGTTTTATTGAAAATTCATTTTCTTCTGTCATCGCTATTAGCGTCGCAAGAGTACGCAAATCGAGTTCAAGCGCTCGGATTTGAATTCAAAGAATTTCCGCGCTTGCCGCGCTTTTACGTGAAGAAGCGCGAGTTTATAATACGCCTCGTCGCTGCTAGACTGAGAAACGACGAGTTGTTGTTTCCCAACAAAAAGCGCCGCGAATACGCATATCAGGCGGTTGCTTCGTGAACATTCTACTTTTTTCCTTCTTCGGTTATAGTTTTTGTCGCTAAAATGCCGCTGACACATTCACTGCCTGAACGAAAACGAAAACTTTCTGAAAGACAAATGGATACCTCTGATTCAGAAACAGACAATTCTTTTGATGATGATGAATGGTTGATAGGTGAAAGTGAAAATGAAGCTGAAGAGAATAGTGACAATAATGTTCAGCAGTTCAGGACAGAAAAAAATGCAGAAGATCATCTTTTAGAGTCTGAAAATGAATCTAGTTTACCATTATCTGAACGCTTGGACAAGTTTCGAAAAGATCTGAAATGGATTGAACAGTCTGAACAGTCATCGTTTGAACCAATAGTTCATCCGTTTGCTGATGTGAATGCAGGTGTACAATCAGAGAGTGGTTTGAACAGCGACAGTAATCCAATTAAAATTTTTAAAACGTTTTTTTCGGAAGACATTATTGACATGATTAGTTACGAAACAAATAAGTATGCTGATGAAAAAAAGAATGCCTTGCACCTTGCCAATAAATTAAAGCCGCATTCGAGAATATTGAAGTATACAGAAACAGATCCTGATGAAATGTATGCATTTCATGCATTGATCCTTTTGATGGGAATCATACGCAAACCGTCGCTTGAAATGTATTGGACTAAAGACAAAATGTTGAAAAAGCCCTTTTTTCCCACAGTAATGACGTACAATAGATTCCGTCAATTGCTAACTATGCTACATTTTTCGGAAAATGAGGATGATTCAACAGATGAGCTCAGAAAGGTTCGTTCTGTTTATGAACTTGTAATTGAAAACTTCAAAGCCGTTTATAGACCAGAAGAGAATATAAGTATCGACGAATCGCTGATACCGTGGAAAGGTCGTCTTCAATTTAAACAATGTAATCGAAATAAACGAGCTCGTTTCGGTATCAAAATATACAAAAATTGCAAGTCAAAAACTGGCTACGTTTATGATCTGATTATGTACACAGGTAAAGATCTTGAAAATCTAAGAGTCAGCAAAGGTATAGGTATCTCTGGCACAGTTGTAAAAAACCTACTCGGAGATCTCGCAGGTCAAGGCCGATCACTTTACATTGATAACTGGTATACATCTCCACTTCTGTGCAAACAGCTTGTTGATGAAAAAACAAATGTCTCGTACCATGCGTGAAAATCGAAAATACATGCCAAAGGTAAATACGAAGAATATGAAAGTTAGTGATATGAAAGTTTTACACACCCCAAAAATGGCTTTTCTGGCTTGGAAAGACAAAAAAGTTGTTACGATGCTTACAACAATGCATAATCCTACCATAATTGGTACCAACAAACAGAGCAGACTTACCAAAAAAGAGATTATGAAGCCCAATGTTGTTATTTCTTATAATAACAATATGGGGGTGTAGATAAAACAGATCAATCAATATCTTCGTACGAAACAATTCATAAAACTGTCAAGTGGCATCACAAATTATACTTCCATTTATTCGATATTGCGATTTATAATGCTGTCATCGTCTATAATCACCTTCATGCTAACTCAAAGAAAATGACTCACTTGCACTTTCGACATGTATTAGCAACAGAGCTGTTAGAAGAGCATTGTGATCACCACACATCATCTAAGGAATACCATTGCAATCCCAAAAATCCTCTTCGTTTTTCACGCAATCACTACCCGTCTAACATTTCAGACGATAAGAAGGTCAGAAAGCGATGCACTGAATGTCGCTCCAAACAAATAAGGAAGTCAACATATATTATGTGCAAAGATTGTGGCAACGTTCCACTATGCGTCGCACCTTGCTTCCAAAAATATCATCAGACCAGAAAATTAACTGTTTATTGAAAAGCACTATAAAAGTAACAAAAAAAATTAAAAATACAAAAAAATAAATTAAAACAAATTAAAAATACAAAAAAATAAAAAAACGGAGTCAATAACCGCCACGTCCTCGATTCGTGACTCTGGGTTCGGCAGAGAACGGGATTTAAAAATAATTGAAGAGAGAAATATACAACCTTTATATATGTCAATTATTTGTTCGAACTCTGGTCCGCCATATTGGATTTGCCATTTTCAATTTGGAAAATCTGATATTAGATTTGGATTTTGCAACTCCAAAAATGATAAACATTTTTATTGAAATCCAAAATTATTTTGAATTTTGATCCGCCATATTGGATTCACCATTTTGAATTTTGTAATTCTGGCTTCAGATTCGGATTCGGCGACCTCAATAATATTTATACTGACGTATTCATGCAATTTTAAAAACTTTTTTCTTCAACACACTTTTGGCACGGAAAGTTTCTTTTCGCTGGACTGCGAAGGGGTTAAGGTATATAATTTTAAAAATATATTTTTTTATTATTATATTAATCTATAAAAATTATTTTTCTTATTTGACATATGCGCATATTCTTCAAAATATATTTATTTTGATACAATTAAATTTTTGATACAATTTTTTACAAATTATCCTTCTCTTCAGTTAGAAAAAGTATGTTAACAACAAAAGTCCAAAATATATCCGATATTCTTATCTTCTTTCCAAGATCAAATTTTATAAAGTTTAATTTTATTAAATTATTAGTTGACTTAATTAAAATAATAATTACTATGTTCCTTTGTGATATATTTATGTCATTAATTTTATATATACATTCCGCGTAATTAAAATGTTTCAATATTGCTACATTATGCGCTACATATTTAGTCTCATTACTTTTGTGACAAACCATGTATATATTTTAAAAGAATATTAATTTGAAACCCGATTTCATGTAATAATATTTGTTTTGATATAATTAAAATTAACACGTTTAAACAAAATTAATTTAATTAATTAATTAAAGCATTATTAATATTTGATATTTTATTATATTATTAAATTTTATCGTTGTCATTATCTAAATTTGAACACAAAATTTTTAAACAATTGAATAATTTATTTGATAATATAATTCTATATTTATATTTCTATATTTTCTTCTCCCATAATACTTCTTTTATTTAAATTCCTCTTATTTTATTTTCTATTTGTTTAAATGTTTTTTATTCTGCAAACATAAAAAATTTCTTCTTGTATTTAAAACATGTATTAAAAAGTTAAGTAAATATCTTTTATGTAAGTATATATTTATTATTTAATATAACACTATTTCCGAAAATAATTTTAATTTTCCTAATCTTATTAAATATGATTTTTATAGTAAATACTTATAGATAATAAATATTAAAAATAGGAATAAATAGTAATAATGATATTATTATAATTAATATTTATAAAAATCATTGTTAAAAGAAAATAACTTTGTATTGAAAAGAAATTTATTTTTGTAAGAAGAGAAATTTTGAAAAAATTAAATAAAAATGTTTACCGATGAACAAATCCACGAAATTAAAGATGTAAATCCGAATGAATTGTTTACCAAAAATGAAGAAATTGACGCAATTCGATTATATGATTCGACAGTGTGAGTAGTAAAAATAAAATAAAAATATTACAGTTATAATTATTTTATAAAAAATATTTGTTTCAAATATATGATATGTTTTAAATATATTTTAATAAGCATGTTATACTTTACATAGAGAAATTATTGACTTCGTGGATGGCATTGAAGCTCCACGATTAATAGGAAATAATAAACAGTATAATTTTTTTAAATTTTATCTTAACAATGGTAATGGAAAACGAATACAAATAGTAGCATGGAATGAAAATGTTGATATTGTGGAAAAGTACATACAATCAAATTATGTAAGTTAGCTTATATCTTTTATAATTTTATATTTTATATTTTAATTTATGTTTTTATTTTAATTTATATTATAATATTATAATTCATACAGAATAGATTATTTTAGTACTAATTTTATTTTATTTTTATTTATTTTTTTATTTTTATAATCTTTTTTATTTCATTTTTTTTATTTTTTAGTATAAAAATATTGTAATATTATACCGCGTAATACAAAATTTAAAATTATTTTTTAATATTTATTTTTATATATTTACCTCCATTATTCCTTATTTCAATAGACAAGCTAACTCTGTGGATTTTATTTTTACAAGAGATTATATTATAATATAGTATAGTAATATATAGTTGTAATAATGTATGTGTTTACTCTTTTAATAAACTAAAAAAAATCTTTAATTCTATTATAATTATGTATTCAATTATAAATACTGATTCTGAAATATTTTTATTACTATATATTACTTCGAAGTAGTTTACAGCAATTAATAAATGCGTATGGAATAAAATAATTGTAAATTGTATGTCGATAGATTATATACTTAGATGGTTTACAAGCAAGACCACCAAAATTTTCACATTACAATAACGGTAGTGTACCTTTTGAATTACAAGTTCAAAGCAGTACAGTTGTTTCCACTTTGGGAAAATATGAATCTGTATCATCTTTAGATACAAAACCCGATGAAGTAAAATTGAGCGAAGTGTTTACTACATCGAATCGCATTAGTAAGTTTTATGCATTTTTCTTATATTTTTCTATATTATATTTTATATTATATACTATATTGTATATTTCTTATATTTTTAATTTTTTATATTTTTAATTTTATTAAAAAATTTTATGTTTAGTATTATAATCTTATTTATACATTTTTAATTATAATAAATAAATAATAATATATATAATAAATGATAATAAATTTGCAGTATTACAAGGATATATAAAAACGAATTTTAGTAGAGCGTTTGTAATAATAAATTAAACAAAAAAATTGGTTGTGGATCAATCACAGATGGTACATTAAAATTGAAGATTCACATTATAAATTTTGTGAAGATTCACATTATAAATTTTGTAGATGACAATTATTTTGAAAATGATATACGGAAAGGAGACAAAATTGAAGTTATAGGAATAATGAACAATGCAGGTACATATAAATGTTTAATTATCGCTTTAATAATGGGTGTCCCAGAATTCGCGGATACGGAATGCACAGCGTGATTTTCCGTGCTAAAAAAAAACTTTTTCTTCTGACAAAATTGCGTCTGAACACTATTTTTTAATTCATGCATAATCTGGAGCGCTCATTCGTTTCCTTTAAGTTGTTCTCATTTAGAAAATAATGCTCAGACGCAATTTTGTTAGAGGAAAATATTGTTTCTTTTGGCACGGTCAATTACTCTGTGCATTCCGTAGTCACGAATTCTAGGACACCCTGTATAAAATTATGTTCTATGGTTAAAATTAAACAACGTTAGATGTATAGTTACTATTACGATAAGTATTGAAAAGTTAAATATACATGCACAAGTACAAATATTATAAACATCTGTGTATATACGTGCGTGCGTGCGTGCGTGCGTGCGTGCGTGCGTGCGTGCGTGCGTGCGTGCGTGCGTGCGTGCGTGCGTGCGTGCGTGCGTGCGTGCGTGCGTGCGTGCGTGCGTGCGTGCGTGCGTGCGTGCGTGCGTGCGTGCGTGCGTGCGTGCGTGCGTGCGTGCGTGCGTGCGTGCGTGCGTGCGTGCGTGCGTGCGTGCGTGCGTGCGTGCGTGCGTGCGTGCGTGCGTGCGTGCGTGCGTGCGTGCGTGCGTGCGTGCGTGCGTGCGTGCGTGCGTGCGTGCGTGCGTGCGTGCGTGCGTGCGTGCGTGCGTGCGTGCGTGCGTGCGTGCGTGCGTGCGTGCGTGCGTGCGTGCGTGCGTGCGTGCGTGCGTGCGTGCGTGCGTGCGTGCGTGCGTGCGTGCGTGCGTGCGTGCGTGCGTGCGTGCGTGCGTGCGTGCGTGCGTGCGTGCGTGCGTGCGTGCGTGCGTGCGTGCGTGCGTGCGTGCGTGCGTGCGTGCGTGCGTGCGTGCGTGCGTGCGTGCGTGCGTGCGTGCGTGCGTGCGTGCGTGCGTGCGTGCGTGCGTGCGTGCGTGCGTGCGTGCGTGCGTGCGTGCGTGCGTGCGTGCGTGCGTGCGTGCGTGCGTGCGTGCGTGCGTGCGTGCGTGCGTGCGTGCGTGCGTGCGTGCGTGCGTGCGTGCGTGCGTGCGTGCGTGCGTGCGTGCGTGCGTGCGTGCGTGCGTGCGTGCGTGCGTGCGTGCGTGCGTGCGTGCGTGCGTGCGTGCGTGCGTGCGTGCGTGCGTGCGTGCGTGCGTGCGTGCGTGCGTGCGTGCGTGCGTGCGTGCGTGCGTGCGTGCGTGCGTGCGTGCGTGCGTGCGTGCGTGCGTGCGTGCGTGCGTGCGTGCGTGCGTGCGTGCGTGCGTGCGTGCGTGCGTGCGTGCGTGCGTGCGTGCGTGCGTGCGTGCGTGCGTGCGTGCGTGCGTGCGTGCGTGCGTGCGTGCGTGCGTGCGTGCGTGCGTGCGTGCGTGCGTGCGTGCGTGCGTGCGTGCGTGCGTGCGTGCGTGCGTGCGTGCGTGCGTGCGTGCGTGCGTGCGTGCGTGCGTGCGTGCGTGCGTGCGTGCGTGCGTGCGTGCGTGCGTGCGTGCGTGCGTGCGTGCGTGCGTGCGTGCGTGCGTGCGTGCGTGCGTGCGTGCGTGCGTGCGTGCGTGCGTGCGTGCGTGCGTGCGTGCGTGCGTGCGTGCGTGCGTGCGTGCGTGCGTGCGTGCGTGCGTGCGTGCGTGCGTGCGTGCGTGCGTGCGTGCGTGCGTGCGTGCGTGCGTGCGTGCGTGCGTGCGTGCGTGCGTGCGTGCGTGCGTGCGTGCGTGCGTGCGTGCGTGCGTGCGTGCGTGCGTGCGTGCGTGCGTGCGTGCGTGCGTGCGTGCGTGCGTGCGTGCGTGCGTGCGTGCGTGCGTGCGTGCGTGCGTGCGTGCGTGCGTGCGTGCGTGCGTGCGTGCGTGCGTGCGTGCGTGCGTGCGTGCGTGCGTGCGTGCGTGCGTGCGTGCGTGCGTGCGTGCGTGCGTGCGTGCGTGCGTGCGTGCGTGCGTGCGTGCGTGCGTGCGTGCGTGCGTGCGTGCGTGCGTGCGTGCGTGCGTGCGTGCGTGCGTGCGTGCGTGCGTGCGTGCGTGCGTGCGTGCGTGCGTGCGTGCGTGCGTGCGTGCGTGCGTGCGTGCGTGCGTGCGTGCGTGCGTGCGTGCGTGCGTGCGTGCGTGCGTGCGTGCGTGCGTGCGTGCGTGCGTGCGTGCGTGCGTGCGTGCGTGCGTGCGTGCGTGCGTGCGTGCGTGCGTGCGTGCGTGCGTGCGTGCGTGCGTGCGTGCGTGCGTGCGTGCGTGCGTGCGTGCGTGCGTGCGTGCGTGCGTGCGTGCGTGCGTGCGTGCGTGCGTGCGTGCGTGCGTGCGTGCGTGCGTGCGTGCGTGCGTGCGTGCGTGCGTGCGTGCGTGCGTGCGTGCGTGCGTGCGTGCGTGCGTGCGTGCGTGCGTGCGTGCGTGCGTGCGTGCGTGCGTGCGTGCGTGCGTGCGTGCGTGCGTGCGTGCGTGCGTGCGTGCGTGCGTGCGTGCGTGCGTGCGTGCGTGCGTGCGTGCGTGCGTGCGTGCGTGCGTGCGTGCGTGCGTGCGTGCGTGCGTGCGTGCGTGCGTGCGTGCGTGCGTGCGTGCGTGCGTGCGTGCGTGCGTGCGTGCGTGCGTGCGTGCGTGCGTGCGTGCGTGCGTGCGTGCGTGCGTGCGTGCGTGCGTGCGTGCGTGCGTGCGTGCGTGCGTGCGTGCGTGCGTGCGTGCGTGCGTGCGTGCGTGCGTGCGTGCGTGCGTGCGTGCGTGCGTGCGTGCGTGCGTGCGTGCGTGCGTGCGTGCGTGCGTGCGTGCGTGCGTGCGTGCGTGCGTGCGT
The DNA here is from genome assembly GCF_025532165.1 of Camponotus vicinus. Classification (NCBI taxonomy): domain Eukaryota; kingdom Metazoa; phylum Arthropoda; class Insecta; order Hymenoptera; family Formicidae; genus Camponotus; species Camponotus vicinus. Next base: position 4,816,210 of record NW_028141980.1, on the reverse strand, counting down.
GCGTGCGTGCGTGCGTGCGTGCGTGCGTGCGTGCGTGCGTGCGTGCGTGCGTGCGTGCGTGCGTGCGTGCGTGCGTGCGTGCGTGCGTGCGTGCGTGCGTGCGTGCGTGCGTGCGTGCGTGCGTGCGTGCGTGCGTGCGTGCGTGCGTGCGTGCGTGCGTGCGTGCGTGCGTGCGTGCGTGCGTGCGTGCGTGCGTGCGTGCGTGCGTGCGTGCGTGCGTGCGTGCGTGCGTGCGTGCGTGCGTGCGTGCGTGCGTGCGTGCGTGCGTGCGTGCGTGCGTGCGTGCGTGCGTGCGTGCGTGCGTGCGTGCGTGCGTGCGTGCGTGCGTGCGTGCGTGCGTGCGTGCGTGCGTGCGTGCGTGCGTGCGTGCGTGCGTGCGTGCGTGCGTGCGTGCGTGCGTGCGTGCGTGCGTGCGTGCGTGCGTGCGTGCGTGCGTGCGTGCGTGCGTGCGTGCGTGCGTGCGTGCGTGCGTGCGTGCGTGCGTGCGTGCGTGCGTGCGTGCATTGTATACATATACTAATAAATATAAAATAAGCCTTTATATATATATTAACACAAATGTTTGTAATGTAATGGAAACAAACTCATAATTTTATATATTTTTCTACTTCATTATAGAACCTCCATATTTAATAGTCAATTCAATAAAAGATATACGTAAGCTTGATGGGCATATATCGATGCTACAATTATTGAAAGGAGTACATACTCCAAAAAAAAGAAAAATTAATGAAGATGTATCAATAAATAAAAATTCACAAGTAAATAAAAATTTATATTTGTTTTCTTTTCTATTTTATAATTCAACTATAATAAAAATTTAAATAAAATAAAAATATTATATATAATACATATATTAATATTATATAATAGATATTTACGGAATACATATTTTAAATATAAAAAAAATATATATCTGTGTTTGCAGAATAAAAAAAATATGTAATAATGGAACTTAAGTGAACAAAAAAAGACAGAAGTTATTATTACTTTAATCAAATTGTTTATTGTTGCATATTATTAAAAAAAGTTAATTAATGTTATTAGATTTGTTGTTTATTGTTTAATTTGAAATAATATTAAATATACATTTAATTTAATTTAAATGTAGAATTTTAATAATCTAATAAAAATTTGACATAATTACAAGTTACTATAATTCTTCTTTGTATACGTTTATATGTATATGTTGTATATTACTGTTAGGGTCATTCCACAATAGGTTGCAAGTGCCCCGGCTGTCAGTTGACAGTTGTGGATTGACCAAAAGCAAAGCAACTTGTCAGCTGATTGGACCTATTGTGGAATGGCCTTTATGTTGTGTATGTGTGTGTATCTTTCAAAATAACATTTAAAAAATTAGTTAATTATATTAATATTGTGTATTGATGCTTATATATTTATTTAAATTATTGATAGAAAGCTAAATGGCGCGCGCGTAGCGCGCGCCTGTGTTGTTCTAGTATGAATAAATTATAAATAATATTTACACATAATAATATAACAAAAATGGATTATAAATGTGATACCAATGATTCCAGGAAACTGTTTCTTTTCCAAGAAATATGCCATTCTTCTTTTTCTTGTAATGTAGGAAATTTTATTATATGTGGAGCAAGCTGCATTACAAAATGTGTTACTCTTGTTAAAATGACATGCAATGTACTAATTGTAATGCCAAACCGATCAGCGACATCGCGATATCCTGCGCTTTCATGTCCAAGATACCACAAATATGTTAAAATATGTTTTTCTGCCGAAATTGGTGCATATCCTGCATATTCTGCAATGTTGAATAGCTTTGATAAATATATTTACCAATAAACAATAATACTACCTATTTTATAAATTCTATTTTATAATATCTATTTTATAAATTAGTCTATTAAATAAATATACAATTTCTAATATTACAAATTATATGCTGTTTGAAAATAAATAATAAATAGTGAAATACCTTGTAGAGATGTAAAGATTTCAGATGTTGTAAAACGCTTAATAAGATTATATGCAACTGGACGTGACAAACGAAAATGCATTATAAAATCTTTATTAATATAATTTTGAACAACATTTTCTATATAATTATTAATTTTAATGTGATGAATACGTTGAACACCTCTTAATCCTAATTGTATTAAATATAGCATTTCGTCATCTGAAATATAAAAATATACAGAAATTGTTCTTTTATCAGTAAATAATTATTAATATTAATATTAGTATTTGTATTAATATTTGTTAATTATTAGTATTATAATAAACATTTTATTTATTTTATTAAGCAAAATATATATACTATTTACATACCAGCATAGTAGATAGCCTCCGGATATGCTGGAACTGGAGGTAAAAGTAAATCATCGTCGTCAGACGTATCCATTATTTCTTCTATATTATCTAATATTTCATTAATATTTACTTCGTACGCCATTTTGATAACTTATGTGCACTTTGGCGTTCGAGTTGATTTGTATAAATAACTAAATAAAATAATACATTTATTATATATATTCCTAGAGAACTCACTAGAATTGAAGTGTAAAAGGTGCAAGCAACGCGAACAAACCTTATGTTAGGCACGCACTTATTATAGTTGGGTACTTCTTATATTAGTAAATTAAACAATCAACGACGTTTCGTATGACATTTATTCACGAATTCGGTTAGATGCATTAGTGCATACTGATGCAGACTAAAGATTATTGTACATAAATTTACAATAACATAAGTAATTAAAACATTAATATAATTATAATAATATAAGTTATTATTATTTGTATTAAATAACAATAATAATTGTTCTTATTTTTTTATTTATTTAATGATTTATGTTATTGTAAATTTGTGTACAACCTTTATGTGTGTACATCAGTGCGTCAAACCGAGTTGGAGATAAATAATTAAGATCAATTAATTGTTAATATTTATGTTAATATTTATGTAAATAAATGAGGTATTATTTATTAAGCAATGTTCTAAATCCTCACTGTATAAAAAGAGACATTTCTATTATTAGTACTGCACAATTTGCATATTTTTATGAAACACTTAGATAGTGCTATGATGCTACATGATAATGACTACTCAGACTTATTGTTAGCTGGAACTTTAAATTTAATTCTTAATAATACAGTCACACACACATAATACGTAGAACACACACACATACACAAACACACAAGCTCTCTCTATTTCTGTCTGTCTATCTGTCTTTCTCTCTCTCTTTTTATTTGTATAAGTTATATTAAACAATACCCAGCCAGCACACAATATTCCTGTATGTTTCTATAGCTCTTCCTAAGCGAATATTTTAAAATGAATATTCTAATTGTATATTTCATAGCTCTTTCTATACGAATATTCTTAAATGAATATTTTAATATTGATATAGGAATATGAATCTTCTCTATAATTTAATGTCGAATATTCGTAATTAAATAATATTATGTACGTTTTATAGAATATTCTTCGAATTTGACTTTTCAAATATTCAAGAGTTTTGTATAATAGAATATTCGAAAAATGATTATCGCGTTACTGCCTACAGAGCGCATACTCATGTCGCGCAGTCGCGCCACGTTTCGTCAGTAAGCAACAAGTTTCTTAACCTAAAAATTTTAACAATAAATATCCCGATTTGCGGAACAGATAGGCGACGATTTTCTACGCTAGATTTTTATAAAAGTGCGTCAAATTTATCGATATTTGGAGGTAAGCAGTAATATTTTAAATAATTACCATTTGATGTAAATGATCGTAATAGCCCAGTGAACACGTTTTATAACGGCAATATAACATGAAAGTTACATGTAATGTAAAATTTGCTACATGCAGGTAATATAACTGTTATATATCGTTTTGGCATTACAGTTATGTAACAAAAATTGTGTAATTGTTACATAATATGCTTGTATCAATGTTAATATAACTTTGTGATATTCTGATAATATTAATGGAGTGTAACAAAATAACCTAACAGTAATGTAACAAGACTGTTAATTTGTTTACTATTTACGTTTTTTTATATGCCCAGGCCCTTAAGAGGATGCCGGAGTCGCAGCCGAACTCCGACGGGTAGGCGCCCTCATTTTAACATAACTAAAAGTGTCGGTACATTACCAACACTTATAGTTATGTTACCGACATTCTTATCTAATATAAAAAGACATGCATATTTTAGAAAGAGCAATGCGAAAGCTTTTCGTTACATTGTGTTTAATTGTGTTTATTGGAACAAAAAATGTTGCATTTTCACTGATCTATCATCTCGTACAAGCAACGATTTTAGAGCATAGATCTGTCTTTATTGCATACATATTGCACAATTCTACTATTACTCTCATTAGTTATGTCTTTATATATATAATAAAAATATGATTATATATATATATATATATATATATGAAAATATATAAAATATATAAAAATATATGAAAAATGTAGAAAAATATATATTGTCAAAATACTGATATGTATAATAAAATCATATTGTGAATATATTTATAAATATTATTTGTAAATTTTACAAATATACAATATTACTTCAAATAACGTGCACTACATGCAATACATTTAATATTATTAGCTTTTGATAACGTGCACTACGTGCAATACATTTAATATTATTAGCTTTTGATTACATCGATTAGTAAACGAGTCGTGTATAATTTGTAATTTGTTAAAAAAGTTATACGCAAATATTCTTTTTATTGTATATACAGAATGTCGCAGCATATTATAAATAAGCGCTTGTAGAGCGCAGTAAATTGAACAACAGTCCCACATCATTTTGCACAATTGTCGTAATAATAACAGAAATATTGAATAAAATCGGACTAATGTGTGTGTGTGTGTTTGAAAGAAAGAAAGAGAGAGAAAGAAACGTTCGGCCACTCGTGCTATATTGGTTACACCACTATCGCCGGCCGCGCTAACCGTCCCCTTGCCGCGTGCCGACAAAATGTCTGGCCCATGCTATAGCACGAGTGGCCGAACTTTTCTCTCTCTTTCTTTCTCTCTCTCAAACACACACACACACACACATTCGTCCGATTTTATTCAATATTTCTGTTATTATTGCGACAATCGTGCAAAATGATATGGGACTGTTGTTCAATTTACTGCGCTCTACAAGCGTTTATTTATAATACGCTGCGACATTTTGTATATACAATAAAAAGGATATTTGCGTATAACTTTTTTAACAAATTACAAATTATACACGACTCGTTTACTAATCGATGTAATCAAAAGCTAATAATATTAAATGTATTGTGCACATTATTTGAAGTAATATTGTATATTTGTAAAATTTACAAATACTATTTAGAAATATTCACAATACATTTGTTGCCTCGAAATAATATATTTATATCGAGAATAGAATGGGCCCCTCCATCGCCCATTCCCGTGAAACGCAACCATATATAATATACATATAATATATGTATTTTTTTCGTCTCTCCGATATATGCAAACGAGATATTTGCATTGAGACGTCTTTTTCCAACGATATTCATTTTGGAAAAGGCGACAGTCTATTTTCTGCTACAATTTTTAAAAAATGTTGTCTCATATATTTCACATTAGTGGAATATTTCTCCGTACAAGGATTTCCTCCTAAGGCTATAGTTGTAGCGAAAGCTGCAGCATAAATTCCACAGGATATACCATCAGGTTGTGCTTGAACCGTTTCAAATATTATATTATTTTTATTAATTTGTGGATAACGGCGATGAATATAATTTTTTTCTTTAGGCACCAATTTATCGTATGTACAACCAGGTAAACTATCGTACACTCAAAGTTTGGTGCCGTCAAAAAAAATACATCGCCAATGATCACTACAATTTCCTCCAATATAATTTGTAAGCTTTTGTCGCTACGACTTGCTACAATTATATGAGGATATTCCAAATATAGCACACTTTGTGTTTCAAAATGAGAATCATCTCTTATAACGCGTAAAAGTAGGTCTAATGATTCGTCATTTATTTTGCTATCTATAGGTAAAACATTATCCTTTACTACATATAAAGGAGCAACTGAATTATCTAAAAATTCTCTTTGCTTTATTATATCGTCTTCAGTTAGTTCTCTATTTTTGGAGTAACTAATAACGATGCAATCGTCATCTTGTTCTGCACTCGGAGCAGTAACAATAGTTGCTTCCATTGCTAAAATATTCGAAACATTTATTTCAGATTCGAAACATTCATCTTTTTGGATAATGTTTTCGTCTTCTGAATTACATTGTCGAAGACTTTTTCGATTAATTATTTTTTTCGCTGCTTCTTGTTGAGCTTCAATTATGTATTTTGGATTTCTAATTGGCATATGCCTATTATGCCGACTATCCAAGATTTCTGGAAGCATGCAATCATAATAGAAACGTGTTAAAAAGGGCAGCATTTTATTATTCCAAAATACATTGTCCCTATTAACACGTACTATTTTCATGCTTTTTGGCGTCCATACAGCGAAAATACAATAATCTCGCTGTGTTATATTTAACTGCCCTTGAATTTGATAGAAAAATCGATGATTCTGATTCATCTTATTTGAATTTTTCTTATCAAAGATGCCTTTTAGTTGAGGCAGCGTTTTTATGGCCTCTTCCGCTGTTAAATGCTCAGCTGACAGAGGACATTTTATTTCTATCAGACCATCTTTATCAATGAGTCCATCAGGAGAAGCACCTAAGCATGGATTTTCTATGTCAATGAATAATCCGCAAGTTTTAATCTCCTTTTTTAATGTTATGGCCAATTCTGTTTTCGCAATATTTTCTTTCTCGCGACCATATTTCATTGCCGCGGTATCGATTGAAGGAGGAAATAAAATATTTTTTACAATTGAGGCGCAAGACGTTGTCGGTCTCATGCGACATACGATTCCAAAATTAGACGCCGTCAACATTTCCTGTCTCAACGAGTGCCACAAATCAGATTCACTTTGCTCCATTGTATCACGTTCAATTTGTCTCCAATTTTTGGCATTTTCAAGCAACTTTTCCAAATGATTTTGTCGAAGTTGCTCAAAAACATCAAGTGGGAGATCCGGTTTTTGTGATTGCGGACCATAATAGCAATCTGTTCCTGATTCCCGCTTAAACTTTTTTTGCCTTCCATTCATTTCTCGAGATTCTCTGGTTCTTGCAACTTTTGCTTGTCGTCGCTTTTCCAAAGTCTCGATAATGGAAGGAACACTTTTAGATATATTTTGATGCACTTGCGTGAGAACTTGTTGTGTATTATATTGTACAACTGCCCCCGCAATTCTAGCATTATAGGAGCCTCGATTACCAAAATTGATGCGTTTTCCACCAATTTCTTTGCAGATTATCGAGTTGAATGATTCTGCAGGATTATTCGTTAATTTCAGCAATAAGCTATCCGAATAAGCGCTTAAATATATCATAGCACTCTCTATTTTTTGATAAAGACCGTGCAACTTGAGAAACGATACATAATTTTTCTTCATTTCGTCAGCACAGTCACAAATTCGACCGCGTTCTTTACAGCGTTTATGTTCACCAAATATATGGCTAGGAATATTTAATATATCTTTTTGCAATTCCATAGCCTTATAATGGTCAGGTTGCTCTTCTTTTCCTCGTAAATCGATTGCTTTTATCACTTCTTTTCGTATCTTCAAAATGTTGTTTTTTACAACATTTCGTAGATAGACGAAACCACGCTTTCTTTGCATTTTTTGCTGAATTGTTTCTGCTACAATCCTCAACTTTTTGCACAGATTGCGAAGCAAATGATTTGTACATTCAATTTTTTTCACGGTGATCATTTGTTCGCGATATGGTCTGCTATCAACGATGATCTGATATACGCTGCTATCACCATCGGCAATAATTGTTCTATAGATTATTCCATGCATTTCCAGGCTACTTTTAAAGCCTTCTGCTATGGCATCGCTCTCCATACTTGTGGAACTTGCGTTACGATCGAAATTTTTGTAACATTTATGGTGTTTTGGTTCGATTCTATTTCTTTCCGCTATATCACATATCGTGCAAAATTTATTGCGGACACCGACAAAAAGAATCTTTTTTGTGCGGTAACCAATTATTGCACCAACGCCGGAAAGAGAATCGTAGGCGTTACCATACGATCTCTTCATCCAACTACCATCCGCTATAACAGTTATATACGGAATACCGTTTATTGTTTCTTTTCTTTCGAGAGCGAGTTGCTTTTCAACTTCGCCAGCTATTTTCATATTTTCCATAGCTGTTGTCTCAAAATCATCGATTACATTTTCTCGATATTTCATATAAGTTTTATCGGACATACATGGAATGTTCATAGCTGCACACAGTTCTTCCAATTGGGCAAAACCAATTCCAACTGTGATAGTTCCTGCTACAGCAGCCGTATTTATGTCCAATGTTTTTGGCTCTGTGGGTTCTGACCAGATGTTCATAATGGCACATTTGGCATTTGAAGAACAATTGCGTCATGAGCCCACGACGATAAGAATTTATGAGTTTCCAATCTTTAAATTGGCACTCTATTCCTCGTGCATGATTATTGAAAGTTCTATGGATTTCATTCCACATAAAAGAAATATCGACAATTCGACAATTCGACGGGCAAATTTTCCTCGATACAAAAAGAATCTAGAAGGTCTTTATTATCGATAACAAGTGTATTGTTATCGTCGCAGTTGTCAACATTATCATAATACATACCTGACTCTGAAGTTGACTCTAGGCATTGAATACTTTGGGCACCAACTTTCGAATCCATCATATCGGGAAGTAATTCCACCGATTTCTTAAAATCGATGGATTCATTGTTAGTACCCTTACTAACGCAAGCATTCCTAGAGTTTATTTCTTTTTCGATTTGCCTCAATAACTGCCGCCTGTAAAGAAAAATTAATGGATTAGTATTTGTAAAATATTAAAAAATAATAAAAACTTGAAAAAAATATGAACGTTTAATCTCTCAAAAATAAGTGCAGTCTTTTGTTTAGTTTTGATCGAATAGCTACAAAAATTAATTATAATACAGTACATAATTTTTGCAAACAAAAATGCTTGAAATATTTTATAACAATTTTATAAAAACGCACACCGTATCTGGAGCAAAATACTTATAAAAATTACTAGCACACGAATAGATCGCTTCTGGATTTTTTTCAGAACGCACATGCATACCGTAACTGAAGCAAAGTATTTATAAAAATTACCAGCACACGAATAGATCGCCTCTGGATTTTTTGCAGAACGCACATGCAAACCGTATCTGGAGCAAAGTATTAATAAAAATTACCAGCACACGAATAGATCGCCTCTGGATTTTTTTCAGAACGCACATGCATACCGTAACTGAAGCAAAGTATTTATAAAAATTACCAGCACATGAATAGATCGCCTCCGGATTTTTTGCAGAACGCACATGCAAACCGTATCTGCAGCAAAGTATTAATAAAAATTACCAGCACACGAATAGATCGCCTCTGGATTTTTTGCAGAACGCACATGCAAACCGTATCTGGAGCAAAGTATTAATAAAAATTACCAGCACACGAATAGATCGCCTCTGGATTTTTTGCAGAACGCACATGCAAACCGTATCTGGAGCAAAGTATTAATAAAAATTACCAGCACACGAATAGATGGCTTCTGGCACTAACTACTACAACTACTACACAACTACTACAAAAAAATACATAACTTATTTTAAATGATTTTACTTAGTATAACTTATTTTTAAGTACAAAATAAACAAAAGACTGCAAAAAATGTTTCAGAAATTGTAATTTTTTTCAATATCATTGGTATACAAAATATTCAAAAGTGCCGCATACGCTTTGCGCCATTAGATAGAGAATAAAAATCTAAGAAAAAACGTGTAATTCTATTTTTCGATGCAATGAATAGTTTCATTGCAAGTAATTATTGTAATCAATCAATCAGCGCAGAACTGCAACAGTAAGCAAATAGCGAAACGCGTGAAGCGCGGAAGGCTGTGATTCCGCCGCTCGTTTACTCTTATAATTTCACACTACCTGATAACAATATGCGATGAAACTATTTATCACATAAAAAAATAGTATTACATATTTTTTCTTCAATTTTTATTCTTCATCGAATGGCGGTGAACGTATGCGACATTTTTTAAATACCCATTATATAAACTTGTTGTTATAAAATATATAAATATAAAATAATATAATAAATGTTTTTTAAAAATTTTAACAATGCTACAAAATGTAAGAAATAAAATAGTAATTGAATTGAAAAAATATATATAAAATTATATACATTATGTAAATATTTTATACATATTTAAAATATTATGTTTTGAAAATTTATTCTACTTTATTTAAAAATTTAAATTTTTTTCATAAATATTAAATTTAAATTATTTTACTAAAGATATATTATAAAGAAGATTAATTTTGAAAAATGTTACAAAAATAATATATAAATTGGAATTACTGCTATATGATATTGAATATTTATAAAATGTTCAATATCATGTAGCAGTAATTCCAAATTTATTTATATATTATTTTTGTTACATTTTTCAAAATTAATCTTCTTTATAATAATATCTTTATGAAAATAATTTAAATTTAATATATTTATTATATTTATGAAAAATTATATTTAAATAAAGATTTAAAAATTTAAATTTTTAAATACAGTGGAACAAATTTTCAAAACATAATATTTTAAATATGTATAAAATATGTACATAATGTATATAATTTTATATATATTTTTTCAATTCAATTACTATTTTCTTTCTTTTCTGTAGCATTGTTAAAATTTTAAAAAAACATTTATTATATTATTTTATATTTATATATTTTATAAATATTTCTAACTGAAAATTTATAATTATTTTTAAAATCTATGGACGTATTTTATTTATGCACGCATGTATGTATGTATGTATGCATGTATGTATGTATGTATGTATGTATGTATACGAGGGTAGGGTGAAAAGTTTCGGGCCTCACATAGAAATGGCGTTATTATGCTTATTTTTTTGGCGGCGTTGCATGATTTCATATTTCATCAAGTTACCACAAAAGTTTCAAGTCGATGCGTTACTTCATATAGTTTTGACTGACTAAATTAAGTAACGCATCGACTTGAAACTTTCGGAGTAATTTGATGAAATATGAAATCATGCAACGCCGCCAAAAAAATAAGCATAATAACGCCATTTCTATGTGAGGCCCGAAACTTTTCACCCTACCCTCGTATATGTATGCACATATATGTATCAATGGAAATATGCTCACCTTATAAACCAGCCTTTCTTGAAGGAAGCTCTGCGCCGAGTCAGAGGCAAATGTATTTTATCATACTTTCGCCCCATTATGTAGACACACTGTGATACACTAAAAACTCTAACACTACAAAATAAACAACACAAATAAAAATTTATTTTATTAGTTTTTCACTATATCGCTACGATCTTTTATCGATACGATCAGGTTATAACAGTAACGTGTTATAACAGTCGCGCGCGCTTTTCTTGTTACGTACGTACGTCCTGCACCGCGCGATACGGAGTATCTGTGCAATAGACAGGCGCACGCATGTGAACAGTGCTGCCAGCGTATCTATTCTGGCATCACTGCATGCGAACATGAGTTGACTTGCTCCGCGATACATGACATCGCGTCAATATACAGGGTGCGCAAAAAATACCGGACTGGTAAAATATATTGAAAACGAGATTTTGGAAAAAAATGTTTCATACAAAAGTTGTAGGGTTTCATATAGCGCATTGCATAGTAATATTATTATTACTCTGAAAAGTATTCTCAAAGTCACGTAAAGGACACCTTTAATTTATTAAAGGGAAACCTATGTTTTCCTGTTCATATTCTTGTAGCTTACCTTGAAAGCTTTTCAAAATACTGTAATAAATTATTTTTTCCTTGAATAATTTTTGAGTTATGGGGCTTGAAATAATTTCTTAATTTTGCATAAATTATAAAATATGTAGTAAAATATTCATTTTTCGTTTATTTTATCTTTGTATGCACAACATGACGAACATTTTTCAAAATAAATATATAATTGTTAATTGCAAATTACATATTTTTTAAAACCAACTGTGTTTTCTTTACGCCAATTTATTCCTCTCGTTACTTTGTGCATAAAAGTAAAGATAAGATAAAAATGAATATTTTACTACATATTTAATGGTTAATGCAAAATTAAGAAATTATGTCAAGCTCCATAACTCCAAAAGTACTCAATGACAAAATATTTTATTACAGTGTTTTGAAAAGCTTTTAGCTTTTCAGATAAGCTACAAGAATATGTACAGGAAAACAGGTTTCCTTAAAAAAAACAAGGAACTTTCATGTTATCTTGACCATGCTTTCCAGGATCATAATAATATTGCTATGTAATGCGCCATATAAAACCCTACAACTTTTGTATGAAAAATTGTTTTCAAAAACGTTTTCAAGATATTTTAACCAAGCCGATACTTTTTGCGCACGCCTTATGTATAAATAACAGTATTTGTTTTCTAAATTATTTACATGTTTTAGAATTATACAGGGTGGCTCATTTATCTGGACATTGAAATATCTCGAAAACCAAGCCCGAGAGAGAAAAATGTTTCAGACAAAAGTTGTATGGTTTCGAGGGCGCCATAAGAGGGTACCATTGGTTTGACCTTGAAGAGTCATTTGAAGGTCATGCGAAGGTTACTTCAATTTTTTTAAATGGAACATTCTATATATTTTTGCATATTCTTATAGCTCATCTTGAGAGCTTTCCAAAACACTATAATAAAGTATTTCTTCATGGAGCACTTTTCGAGTTATGAGACTTGAAATAATTTCTTAATTTTACATGAACCATAAAATATCTAGTGAAATGTTCATTTTTCGATTATCTTACCTTAATACTTTTATGTACAAAATAATGAGAGGTATAAAGAATCAATTGGTGTAAAGAAAACACATAGTTGTTTCTAAGAAAAAATATGTAAGTTGCATAACAATTCCTTATTTTTTTTTACAAACAACTGTATGTTTTCTTTACACCAATTGATTCCTGTCATTATTTTGTACATAAAAGTATTAAGGTAAGATAATCGAAAAATGAATATTTTACTAGATATTTTATGGTTTACGTAAAATTAAGAAATTATTTCAAGTCTCATAACTCGAAAAGTGCTCGATGAAGAAATACTTTATTATAGTGTTTTGGAAAGCTCTCAAGATGAGCTACAAGAATATGCAAAAATATATAGTGTTCCATTGAAAAAAATTGAAGTAACCTTCGCATGACCTTTAAATGACTCTTCAAGGTCAAACCAATGGTACCCTCTTATGGCGCCCTCGAAACCATACAACTTTTGTCTGAAACATTTTTCTCTCTCGGGCTTGGTTTTCGAGATATTTCAATGTCCAGATAAATCGGCCACCCTGTAAATCATATATATCTACTTTTTCTATTGTGTAAAGAAAAATCATTATCTAAAAATACATATTCGTTAAGACAAAATATTTATTGATAGAAATCAGCAGAACAATAATGTAAATTGCAATTACATTTTTTTTTGCTGTTTTCCATTAATAAATATTTTTTCTTAACAAATATATATTTTTACATTAAGGATTTTTCCTTACATAATAAAAAAATATATCTATATGATGTATAATTCGAAAATATGTAAATAAAACTTGTAAAACAACCGTTATTTTATGCATTTCATCTTTCAAACATTAATTTTAATATAATTATATTTAATTTCTTTCTTTTTGCTAAATGACATACAGGTATATAACATTTGAATTTATATCACTTGTTTTAAGTAATACAACATAAATACCCGCATAACATAAAGTACTCTACGATCTTGGGATCATGGAAGCGCGTTAGGCTTCTCACCACACGGACTCGAGTTTTCGGAGTACATTTCGCATACGATTTTCGTCGCCGTTATCAGCGTAAAGAGAGTGTCAACGGCGACGGTATTTATTCCCCCTTCCCCCCAATCAGGATATATGCACGCACCGCCCGTACAACCAGGTTCAAGGTCGTTTTTTTTTCTTTAATTATAAAAGAAAAACCATAATATTTATAACGAATTTATTCAATACTACTCCTGTTAGAAATATTATCGAATAATATAAAATATAAAAAATAATATAAAATATAAAATAAATAATTATATATACATATGTATACATGTTTCCATCTTTCTGCAATTTATATAGTTACATATACAATTCATATTTTATATAAATATATTCATAGAACATGTACATACACATGTGTGTATACATATATACATACATATACATACACTGGTAATTAATTTATTAATTAAAGATTATGTGACAAGATGTTTTTAAAAGCAAAGAATAGTAATAAGAATATGTAATATTAGCCGATATTTTATCTGGAATTACACACATATGTTTAATGAAAGATAATATCGGCTAATATTATATATTCTTATTACTATTCTTTGCTTTTAAAAACATCTTGTCACATAATCTATAATTAATAAATTAATTACCAGCCTATGTATATGTATGTATATAGGAGTAGTATTGAATAAATTCGTTATAAATATTATGGTTTTTCTTTTATAATTAAAGAAAAAAAAACGACCTTGAACCTGGTTGTATGGGCGGTGCGTGCACATATCCTGATTGGGGGGGGGGGGGGGAATAAATACCGTCGCCGTTGACACTCTTCTTATGCTGATAACGGCGACGAAAATCGTATCATGCGATAACGCTGCCGGCTCGGATTTGAACCCGAGTCCGTGTGGTGAAAAGCCCAGTCCGCTACCCTGACGCCAAGATCGCAGTGTACTTTAATGTATTAAATGCAGGTATTTATGTTACACTTATATTAAAACAAGTAATATAAATTATTAATTATGGTATACCATTTAGCAAAAAAATAAATAAATAAAATTTCATTATATTTCAATAAATTTTCCAAAGATCGATATTAAAAAGAACGGTTAAGTCATTTACATATTTTGATTTATAGATTATATAGATCTATTTTTTATATGTACAGAAAAATGCTTTATGTAAAAATACATATTTATTAAGAAAAAGTATTTATTAACAGAAAACAGTAAAACAAAAATGTAATTGCAATTACATTTTTTTGCTGTTTTCCATTAATAAATATTTTTTCTTAACAAATATGTATTTTTACATAAGTATTTTTCCTTACACAATAAAAAAATAAATTTATATGATCTATAATTCAAAAATATGTAAATAACTTATGCAACAAATATTAAAACTGTTATTTTTATTGATGTTTTAAAAATTAATATTATATTAATATTAATATTAATTTTAATATATTTCAATTAATATTAATTTTAATATATTTCAATTAATATTAATTTTAATATATTTCAATTTTATTGATTTTTTTTGCTAAATGGTATAAGTATAATAACAATTTTTATAATTTTTATTATTTCCATTTATAAGGAGTTGAATCGCTGAAAAACGAGCAAAAATCGCTCAAGAAATCGCTCAGTGCAATCTAAAAATAACAGTGATGTCATTGACGCACGTGCTCGCGTTTTATTACATACATAAATAAACGCAGCAATGCCGAATCTCGGAATCGGCCAGATCGTTTTTTCTTCCAAAGTGGACTGAGGCGACGTTGCCAGATAGAAGACGCGGCGCACACGCACACGTGCCTCGCTGACCGTGTGCGTGTGAGCCGCGTCTGCTTTCTGGCAACACTGGACAAGAAGTAGTTCATTGTTGTGCGTCGTTGAGAGTAGAACGATGCCTCGACGTAAGTATATTTTACACACTTTTTCATAGTTTTCTTAGCGTATTTTCTTCTCTCATTATTTTCCTCACTCTCTCCTCTCATTCTTTCTCTCTCTCTCTCTTTTTCTGACTCTCTTCTCATTCTTCTCCCACACTCTCTTTTCCTCGCTTTGTCTCACTCTCTCCTGTGTGCGAATATATATATATATATATAATTATAAATTTATTTCAGCAAGAAGCGAAGGCAGCATCAGATCAAGAAAGACGACGGAGACGATGTCGTTGTCGCCACTATCAGCAAAAGTGAGGATGGTGGCGACAACGGCGTCGTCTTCAGCCGACGGAAGAGTGTCAACGGCGACGACGCCGCTACCAACCGACGGAAGAGTGTCGACTGCGACGGCGCCGCTACCAGCGGACGGGAGAGTGTCAACGGCGACGGCGCCGCTACCAGCGGACGGGAGAGTGTCAACGGCGACGGCGCCGTTATCAGGCGATGGGAGAGTGGCAATGACAATCGCGCCGTTATCAGGCGACGCGAGAGTGGCAATGACAATGGCGCCGCAATCCGCCGACGGGAGAGTGGCAATGACAATGGTGCCGCTATTAGCGGACGGGAGAGTGTCAACGGCGACGGCGCCGTTATCAGCGGACGAGAGAGTGTCAAGGGCGACGACGCCGCTGACCACCGACGGGAGAGTATCAACGGCGACGGCGACGGCGTCGGTACTAGGGGACGTGAGGCAGGAACAAAACATAAACAAGGTGAATATCATAATATTTTAATAAATTATAAGGGAAATATATGATTGGGAAGATTACTTGTATGTATGTGTGCATATGTGTATTGTGCGTCGATTATTTATCAATACATTTTATTTTTATATTAATATATATTTTTTTTACAGCGCATTAATGAAGCGGTTCGCAGAGCAGTAACCCGCGAAAAGAAGAAACAAAAATATGCCGCACGTGGACGTGCATTGCGACCCACACCGCTCATACAACCAGAATATGTGCACGCACTGCCTGTACAACCAAGATATGTGCACACACCGCCTGTACAACCAGAATATGTGCACGCACCGCCTGTACATCCAAGATATGTGCACACACCGCCTGTACAACCAGAATATGTGCACGCATCGCCCGTACAATCAGGATATGTGCAGGTACTGCCCTTACAACCAGGATATATGTACGCACCGACCGTGCAATCAGGATATATGCGCGCACCGCTCGTGCAAGCAGGATATGTGCCTGCATCATCCGTACAGCCAGAATATATATACGCACCGCCCGTACAACCGAAAAGAAGAAACAAAAATATGCCGCACGTGGACGTGCATTGCGACCCACACCGCTCATACAACCAGAATATGTGCACGCACTGCCTGTACAACCAAGATATGTGCGCGCACCGCCAGTGCAATCAGGATATGTGCGCGCATCGTCTGTACAATCCGAATATTTGCCAGCATCATCCGCATCATACTTCCAATATTGAAAAAAATGTATGTATATTTATATTTATATATATTATATGTAATAGTTTTATATAAATATTCATATGATTAATATATGATTATTATGATTTATTTTACAGAATATATACAACTCCTGGAAGCCGAGAAGCCTTGGAAGTGGAAAAGTTATAGATGATATTACCAATAAAAAAGAATAATATGTTAAAAAAGAATAATACATATAGACAAATATTTTAATGTCATTACTAATGTTATCGCGAAATATTCACTAAGTATCATAATAATTTCTAAATAGACGCCATAAGTTTACAAATAAGTATTTGACGAAAGATATTAAAAATTTATATATATAAATTATAAATATAAATTCTGAATATCACCATGATGTTCAGAATTTATATTTATACATATAAATTTTTAATATCTTTCGTCAGATATTTATTTGTAAACTTATGGCGTCTATTTATAAATTATTATGATACTTAGTGAATATTTCGCGATAACATTAGTAATTACATTAAAATATTTGTCTATATGTATTATTCTTTTTTAACATTTTATTGGTAATACAAAAGTCATTATATCAGAAAGAAAAGAAACGTGCATCAGAGAGATATCTTACAATTGCATGCCAATAATCTTATGATTTTGTTAATTATAGTTCTTTATGTATTCTATTATAGTATCTATTTTTTTATAATTACAGTATGTATGACATAGTATCTATTCTTTTTTATAATTATAATATGTATTCTTATTATAATATTCTTTATGTATCTTTTAATTATAAAGAGACATAAAGAATATTATAATAAGAATACATATTATAATTATAAAAAAGAATAGATACTATGTAATACATACTTAATTATAGAATACATAAAGAATACTATAATTAACAAAATCATAAGATTATTGGCATGCAATTGTAAGATATCTCTCTGATGCACGTTTCTTTTCTTTCTGATATAATGACTTTTGTATTACCAATAAAATGTTAAAAAAGAATAATACATATAGACAAATATTTTAATGTAATTACTAATGTTATCGCGAAATATTCACTAAGTATCATAATAATTTATAAATAGACGCCATAAGTTTACAAATAAATATCTGACGAAAGATATTAAAAATTTATATGTATAAATATAAATTCTGAACATCATGGTGATATTCAGAATTTATATTTATAATTTATATATATAAATTTTTAATATCTTTCGTCAAATACTTATTTGTAAACTTATGGCGTCTATTTAGAAATTATTATGATACTTAGTGAATATTTCGCGATAACATTAGTAATGACATTCAAATATTTGTCTATATGTATTATTCTTTTTTAACATTTTATTGGTAATACAAAAGTCATTATATCAGAAAGAAAAGAAACGTGCATCAGATAGATATCTTACAATTGCATGCCAATAATCTTATGATTTTGTTAATTATAGTATTCTTTATGTATTCTATAATTAAGTATTATATGTATTACATAGTATCTATTCTTTTTTATAATTATAATATGTATTCTTATTATAATATTCTTTATGTATCTTTTAATTATAGTATTCTTGATAGTATTCTTTATGTATTCTGTATTAAATTAATACAATATGTTTTCTGTATTCTTTATCAAATTATACAATAAATAGCATTATAAAAAAACTATTGAAATAATCACCTTGATTTTTTTAACCAAAAAAAGACGAAAAGATATAAAGAGAAAGAAAATCTGAAAAGAAAAAGAAGAAAAGAGAAGATATAGAGAGAGAGAGAGAGAGAATGTACGACAAAGAGAAAAAATATACGCGAGCTGCAATATCGTTGACGCGTACTGTACATACATGTTTATTACTCATACACACATGAAAGAAATAATGGATCTTGTTCTTTTCAGCTGCATTGCTACAATAAGTTAGAAAGAGACAAACATACTTTCTTTCACTCTAACTAATTGCACTAGTGCAGCAGAAAAGAACAGACTTATATGATTGTCTCTCCTTGTCACACAAACCGATTATAGCGCCGTCTGTCGCGATAGCAAGCAACTAATTTACAGGACTGTTTTACTCACATGCCTCGATTTCGCACACACACATATGCACGAAATTTGTGTGCACGGAAATTATTTTTATTACGCTTCTAAACGCATTTCTGACTGTTCATTTATATTTCTTTAGGAAATTCCGAGTTGAGTGCGTTCTTATTTTGTACGTATAAACTGCAAAACTTTTATATTCAGCTAATATTGTTACGAGTTGATGTCAGAAGCCGATAAGAAAACTGTAATTTTCTATTTTTTTTTCATTTTGAACATAAAATGGTTCGCTCTCATATTTGTTGCTATGTGTAATTTAATTGTGGAAAAGTATTTATTATTCTGTGCAGCTAATAAAAAGTATTCGGTGCACAAAATTTTATCGGTAAAAAAGGAAGGTCCGGTATCCTCTTAAACCCTTGCGTCGTTCTATTTCGTAAGGGCTAATTAATGGTCTGCTTTTCGTCAAAAATTCATATAATTATTTTTAAATAGTCTTTGTCCGAAAGGTTTGTAAAGTTAATGTAGGCTTTTCAGTTCGGGCAAAAATTAATTTTATATTAGGATACATAATTATTAATTAATAATTATTAATAATTTATAAGATATAATTTATAATTAATGCATATAAGATCAATTTATAATCCGTATTCATCCGTATCGGTGGATAACGCGTATTAATCATTGCGCGTATGGTATAATGTCACGAGTGCCGTGTTGTGAGTTAATTGTGAAGTGCCTATACTGCGACTGTGTCCAAGAAGAGAATGTTCACCGATCGGACGAAAACTCTTTCGTTTCGCGTAGGTCTCCGCCCATAGTCTTCTCCTGTACTGTTCGTGTATTGTTTAAAGCTTGTCAGTGCTATAGCAACAAATGGCACCAGGCCCCCGAAGCATCGGACCTAGTTATAAAATAATTATTATTAATATATTTTAAAGAAATTAGTTTAATTATTTTAATCATTTCAATTATATTTCAATTATATTTAATTATTTCAATTATTTCACTTTTTTAAGCTGAGATTCAAGCGTGCCCGAGCGTGTATTTACGTATGCGGCACTGAATAATACGCGCCACGATCTCCCCACTTTGCCGCCTATGCGCAGACCGAGGGACATTCGTTCTTTGAACGCAGTATAGAGGGCTGAGAACGGCAGACGTGTGATATGTGTAACAACGTGAGAGAATAATTAATTCTTTGTTCTCTCGGCAAAACGTGTACGACAGCGTCTTAAAGAAAGGTATGTATATATGCTGAAGGATGTATATATGTATATAGTGCTGATAGAATATTATTCTATAAGAATCTCGGAGAATTTGTCTATTTTAAAATTACTCATAATCGCTTTTGGCACATGCGTTAACCTCATAACCTCAATTCAACTACATTTATAATTCGAGTCATATTAAAAATGCATGCTCTTTATTTCTCAGCATATGTTTCTCAGTCAATTTTCTAACTTGAATTGTATAGTTACAGCTCAGCAAATAAATTTAATCTTAGTAATGTATTTCACAGATTCTTCGCACTTGTGCAAGAAACAAATTTTTCTATAGATGATTTCGCACTACCAGAAAGTAGAAGGGGCATTGATGAGATATAATATAATAAGGAATAATTCATAATATAAGCACAATTTACAAAAGCTCGCATTATTAATCAGGTACGTATGTGATAATTAAGTGAACTATTGTCTCTTGTTTCATTTCATTGTTAGTTCCACATTTGTAAATAGATTAGCCTCGCTCAAGTCTAACTATCGTTTTGCATTTTATTACCTAATTTTGTATTTTGTAGCTTCCAAATAGCCGAAGTTAAAAGCCAACTGCATTCGCATAAACCATTATAGACAGTAAAACGATAATTATACTTGGGCAATCTGGGTTTCTATTTTTGTTTCATCTATTACACGCTACTACATTTTGCCATATTCTGAATAATACATTGTTACGAATATACACACACACACAATTACGAATACTTACAATTTCTTTTTAGTTACTAATAATTAATACCAACAAACACTTTCTATTATCGTCATAATAGTGTACAGGCAAATTACAGAGAAAACTGTTGATATTTAAAACTATTATCATTTCTTATTTCTTATTTCTCTTTATCTTACAGATTTTCCAACTGTAATTGCACTCAATATCTTCAATATTATACACCTATACTACCTTTTTATCCATCATAAGTTTAAATGTATGATAGCAAGTAGCAAGTATTTTTTACTGGATCGTTTTTTCAAAAATGCCAAAAGATATTGCCTCATTATCTAAACGTAGAAAAAACCAATTGCTCAATGCACAAATCGCACGGTACTTGACAGATCATAATCAGCCATCTACTTCTCATATAACACTTTTATCTCATAGTTGCCATATCGATCGTGTCAGTCCACTCAATTATTCAATTGCCAATAAGATACACAACGACCAGTTATCAGCTTTTTTCACGGATTTTGATATTCCTATAACTCAAAGCAATGTCTTTATTCACACGGGCGATGTTGCTGATATTGGGACAAAACATATAGCGGAATATTTGTCAAGTGACTCTAGTAATGAGTTTTTCGTTGAAACTAATTGTGACATTCCAAGTACTGTCAATGTAAGTTTATCAGACGAATTGCGCTGTTGGACTGTACAAAATAACGTGTCACACAGAAGCGTGAATGCATTATTAAAAATTCTTTCTTTGCACGGTCATTCTGATTTACCAATAGATGTTCGAACTCTTATGAAAACACCTCGAAATACATCGTATAAGATTCAGCCAATGAATGATGGCTATTACGTGCATTTCGGACTAACAGATGGACTGAAACGTTCGATTGCAAAGTACTTTCAAGTTATCCCCTATAAAATAGAAATAAATATAAACTGTGACGGTTTACCTTTGTTCAAAAGTTCGCGAGCTCAATTTTGGCCAATTTTAGTATCAATCGAAACTGATTTCTACACCGAGCCTATCGTTGTTGGCATATACTATGGTGACAAGAAACCTGCTGATGCTAATATTTATCTGAAAGAATTTATCATTGACATGACTGAAATTCTTAGAAACGGCCTTAATGTTGATGATCATAAATGTTGTGTAAGTATCAAGGCAATTGTTTGCGATGCACCTGCAAAGTCGTTTCTCACTTATACGAAAGGTCACAATGGATACTTTGGATGTTCTAAATGTATTCAAGAAGGAGATGCATTGGGCCATCGCATGACATTTCCTGAAATAGATAGCGAATTAAGAACCGATTATTCCTTTCAACATCAACAACAGCCTGAGCATCATGTGGGTTATTCAGATTTATTAAATTTAAATATAGGTATGGTTTCCCAAGTTGTTTTAGACTATATGCATCTTGTATGCTTGAGAGTTACCAAACGTCTTCTTCAATTCTGGATTAAAGGCCCTAAAAATGTTCGACTTACTAACGAACAACTGCAGGCTGCGTCAAAAATTATAGAGTCAATGAAATGCTTCATAACTAAAGAATTTAGCAGAAAACCGAGAAGTCTTAACGATGTTGATAGATGGAAGGCTACTGAGTTTCGTCAGTTTCTTCTTTACACTGGCCCCGTGGTTTTGAAATTAGTTTTGCGGAAAGATTTGTATAATCATTTTCTTTCATTAAGCGTAGCAATCCGTATTTTAGCTGATCGTAAACTGTGTTTAGTTATGAATGATTATGCTCAATCTTTATTGCGCTGGTTCGTTTTGCATTATGGAGAATTGTATGGCTCGGAAAACATTACGCATAATATACATAATCTCGTGCACCTCGCTTCTGATGTAACCCGATTTGGCTGCTTAGATCAATTCAGTGCGTTTAAATTCGAAAACTGTTTGCAGGCAATAAAGAAACAGGTTAAGAATTCGCAAAAACCATTACATCAAATCGTTAATCGTATAACAGAAGAAAATGTTCTACCTATTTAAACTCAATACCGCAAATCGTATCCAGTTGTACACTATTCGAAGTCTGCAATAAAGATCAAATTTCTCGAGTTCGATGGATTTTTCATCTCAACAGAGGATTATGAGAATTGTTGCCGATTGAACGATGATTCGATTTTTATTGTAACAAAAATTTTTAGCGACAGTAATGTTCTTTACATAAGAGGAAATAAGTATAGCAACACGAGGTCATTTTTTTCAGTACCGTGCGATTCTCAGAAATTTGGCATCTCTCTGGTTAACAAAAGATTTATATCAGAACGGATTACGTTGTTAGCATCGCAAATACAGAGAAAGTGTTTGAAATTGCAAAATCCTGAGGAAACCACTTCAAGTGTAGTGATTCCTTTATTGCAATATAATCATTAATTATCTAGAATTCAATCCAATAGAAAAGATCGTTCCTCGCATGGCGTATGCAGTCGTAACATTCAATAACAACGAAGTTTCCGAAGTACCATCCAATTGGCTTGAAACAAATGGTGATGAACCGTCATGTTGGTGGCCGACAAATTGTAAAAATGTCAGTACGCTAATAGCAAAAAAATCTGAACCAGATAAAAAGTTATGGGATAACTTGCCTGTTACCATCGAAAAATTTTGCAGTAGGCATACTTCTTTATTATAGAATAAAGAAATATCTGCGATATTTCTAGTTTCTATTTATAATAAATACTTTTTTTCAGCGTCTCTTGAAAAGGCTCGAAAGGTCGCGGAAGATGCAAATTATATAACTACTGACGATGACCAACTCGGGAAAGGGCATAGAAAAGTGATACCCAATAGACGAATATCGAGCTCCTCATCCGATGATGAAAATGAAACTCAATCTAAAACATTGAAGCGGATAAAAAAGCCACGAGAGCTGCGTAAGTTTTAGCCATTTTATAATCTGATTTAACAAATTTTTTAAAGATTGTGATGTCTCGTCATCTATTTTTTGAATACCATTAGGGGAATCTGTAGTGTATTTTCTCCTGTTTAAATCCATTTCGTAATTTGCACTTTATACTTATACAGTTATTAAATTGAACTTGAAATCCCTATGAATTGCAAATCCTCACATCTTATCTCTTGTGCATTCCATCTTGAGCTATTAAGATGAAGCTGTTTGTAAATCCTTGTGCAGAAATCTCAATGATAGTTTTACATCATGTCTGTAAACAGACTTTTTTACTATACATCAACGCATATTGTATATACAACTGACAACGAAACATCATCGAAAATCAAATCTGGATTTTTAGGTCGAAATATATTATCAGATCTTCCACCGATTCCAAACAGCTTTGGCGAGATATCAGAATCTGAAAAGTTTCAAAACTCGCACGACGTCGTAGAGGCAAGAGGATCAAAACAGCTCACAAAGTCGCACGACATCATAAGTAAGGGTCTGACTCAGACCGTCTGAGCAGAATGGTTGATTTATAATTTTAAGACAATGTTTTATGTTTTGAGTCTTTGTCTTTATAGTAACGCACAAGAAAAATCTGGAATGTAAGGAATACTGTATGCATACAGTAAAATTATTACTTTTATATGTTTATATACATGTTAGTAGATATGGGCCACTATGATGCGTCAAAACAAACCCCTACCACTCGGCTCCTGGCGCCGTGGGCGTGGCCAGGTGAAGTGGAGGGAGGCGTTCTGATTGGTGGAAACAATGCCCCACCTCCCGAAGTCTCGATTTTGATCGGCTTGCACCATAGTGGCCCAGAGTTTGATTGGCTTGCACCATAGTGGTCCAGAGTTTGATTGGCTCGCACCATAGTGGCCCAAAGCTGCGATTGGTCGACGCCGGCTGTGTCGCCGATTTATCAAATTTTTATTTCCCTACCTCCGCGGTACTAGACTCGAAGAAGCAATCCTCCTCCCACTCCAGTCCTGGCCCACCTGTATAGGGTTCCGAGTCAAATTCCCGTTACCTAGCCCTTAGTCGCTCTCGCTACGTCTTGGCAGAACGAACCCCCCCACCTACCGACTTTCGGGGTAGCTGGTATATGTCTCGAGGAAACAATCCTTACCTCCCCATTCCGTCTCGGGGCCCGCTATGGAATATCGAAACAAGCCCCCTCCGCTCGAACGGTTCATGACGCACTTTATCGGAAAAAGAGACAAAGCATCTCAGTAGGAGACAATAATTATTATAATTATTATAATTATTATAATTAGACTACATTGCACTACAGAGGTAAAAAGATGAACATGCGGATGATTGAACGCAAGGCGGGGGTGTTATAAAGGAAGAAGGGAAAAGTTAAAAGTATTAAACACGAATTAAGATAAAAAATTTTCACATTTATTAATATACCCGCATACAATTCGTAGTACTTCGCAAAAATTTTTTTTATATCTTCTTACAATTAAACACGCTATTAATTAACATTATATTTTTCATGTTTTTTTTCGCGAAGAAAAATTTTATGAAATAATTCTACGATTAAATGATCGTTATATTTGCAATTTTCGGAAAAAAGACTAAGAAATCCATCGAGATCGTAACCGCTGCACATATAATATAAAAATACACAACTGTAGAGTCCGCAGGTTTGAGAGAAAAGCCCTTGTAGTTGTTCGGTATTCCATCGATAAATGTTGGAATTTCGCCGGAGACGTAGGAAAAAACCCGGATACAAGGGCGGTATTCCGTAGCTATCGAAGTATGTCCCTGTACCGTCTTCGTCGAGGAAGAAAGCGATCCAGTGTTCTCCAGGGCGATTATGATTGTCCGTATTAGCGACGATGGCCGTCGACCTCGTCCACGCCATCGGCAATCTGTCGGCAGGATAGACTCCCACATGTTTGACATCTAGCTGACGCAATGCTTGCAGAATTTCGCGAGAGTCCATTTGTTTGCAGCGAAGACGAGCGAACAAGCGGTATTATTTGAATAATTTCTTTTGGTGGCTTGTTTTCGGGTTGTACAGCTAACGGATTTTCTGTTTGCGCGGAGCGGTTAATAGCCGCACGTTCGATTTTTTGCAGATTTTTCTTTTCTATTTTATTATTTGATTGTGCTTTAATATTTTCATTTTCATCGTCGTCGTCGTCGTCGCTTACTATCAAAATTTCGGGAGAACTGCAAGTCGTTTGAGTAATGCTGTCTCCGTCGCTGCTGAAATTATTTTGCGCAACAATCCAGCTTTTTAATTTGTAAGCGTTGCGTAATGCACAATGAAAGATTCCGAATTTTCGAAATCCGTGATGTCCGCACTCTTCTTCTACCGTCAGATTTTTGAATGCCGGTGAGATGCCTTCCAAATTATATATATTTCTAGAAAGTAGATTCCTCAAATAACTCGCTTTCTCGTTTCCTCTAACATAAATGTGACGCACGCATCTTGTAATTTGCCGCAGTTGCGATGTAAAATATTTCGGATTAGTTTCGCCATCGAACCATTCAATGCCGTGATGATTTCGCGTGAGCCAGTTGTTTTCTTGTCTTATTTTTTCAGGTAATTCGGCAAACGAATGCGTCGGTATCATAATCCAATGATCGACGATTGGAGCGTCAATCGCTACAACAGCAACCTCCTTAGGGATAAACTTTTTCTTCGCATCGCGGAAACCCTGAATATCGACGACTATATCCATCTTACGAAAAAAACTTATGTGATTCGACGCGAGGCTCTATGTAAAACAATGACGCCGAGAGTGTCTCCAACGAAACTGAATATTTTTCGAAACGTTGCGCACTGATGTCGGAGTTTTGAGCGAAGTAGAGGGGGAACAATTTTAAGCGTCTATAAAAAATTTACCCCGAAAAATCGACGATGACCTGACGAGACGAGTCGATTTCTATGACATTATCGAATTCGGCATAGATAATACAATTAATCGTCTCGGAAAGTGCTCTTACGAATCGCACTTCTAATCGTAAACTACCATGTTTGACGAGATTCCAATGTCCAGCGCAATTAGCGGATAGATCGGGAGTAAGATCAAAAGCGAATAAAGTATATCCTTTGAAATAGTCGTCTCTGCTTATAGAATTTCCCTCGTTCAAAAAATGAATACCTGTTTCCGAGAAAAGCGTTTGATAAGCTTCGATGTAAAGCGGTTCCTCCTCGGAGAAAGCTGGTTGCAAAGGCCTACTGGGGATTTGCGTGCCATCGACGTACAGCGAGAAGAAATTTATTCCGTAGTTCTTGAAATTAAACGGATTTAATTTTCTGTCACCGTTAAACGCTTTATTACTAACGAAACCGACTATTACTCGCTTCGGTAATTGACCGAGTATTACATTATCTAACGATTCACCCATAACGCCGCTATGAATCGTGAATGTTTTAACCTCGACTCTCGTGAGCGGATACTTGGCTGTAACTTTACTCATCATTCTAGCATGCGCGAGTAACAAACCCGAGCTTATTTTCGCCCTTCTAACGAGCAAGGTAGCGTCGAGAATGTGAATTTTCGATGTTCCGCTACTTTCCATGAGACAGAACGAATCTTTCGAACGAACGAATCTCAACCGTACTTCTACACCGTTAATTAAAAATTTGTCTTGATTGAAAACGTCGCAATGGAGATGTCCTACGAGATCTAACGCCTTTCCTCCGGAAATGTAACGAGCGCGTCTCGCGAGAGCGGGATTGCCGGGATTTGTTTCCAACAGATCGTCCATGTGTCCGGGTGCATCCATGTCCCATAGACAGGAAGTTAGATGGGAAGTTTTTGCGGGTGAAGAATAATTTAACAACGCCTCTATGTACGCTCGGTACGCGTAAGCGTTGTTTAGAGGCGACACGAGCTTTTGATTGAAATACACGTCGATTTGATTGAAGATGGAATGAAGCAAATGATTTACAGGGCCTACGGCTATTCTTTCGGCGCTTGTTCCTGAAGCCTGTCTCGCGGAATCGGCGTTTGTTTCTACACGTAGATGAAGACTCAGCATGGTGTGCGTGAGATCTAAATATTCTTCTCCGGGGATGACGAATTCTATCGGCGAGTCGTCCGAGAGAGAGGTCACGGGTTTGTAATGAATCCATTGCGAATTTTCGATGCTAGTTTGCGTAGGTGGTAGAGAGAAGAGATCTAGTTCGCTCTTTAAACACTCGCTCGAATGCGTGTGAAGAAAAGACATATTTCTTTATCGCAAATTGCTCGCTGTCGTCCGTCGCTCGCCACCGTCGTTAAATTAGAATGCTCCGAATATAACCGCTTAAGAAAATATATCGGATACGGTACGTTTTTTACCGATTTTACGTCGTTTCGCAGACGTCTTAAGTCTTTTTTTCACAACCATACGACTTTTCTTCTTCTTTTTATTTCTCTGCGCTTTTGTACTCGTTCTTTTTTTCCCAACCGCTTTGATTTTCTTACTCGTCCATCGTCGCTTCCGAGCCGATGTTATTGCGGATCGTGCGATGTGATTATCAAGCCCGACAAAAGGGAACTGAGCTACATGCATTTTCGCATCAGACTTATATCCCGAACCCTTCATTAGAACTTACTTATTTCCCCCCTTCCCCCACCCTTCATTAATACTTATTTTTTCTTTGGCTTTTCTCTTGAGTTTGTCTCGCGATTCTTCAAAACGGTGTTTGGCCGCTACCTTAAATGGCGTATTGTTTTCGACGTCTTCGATTACATTAACGCCAGCCCGTAAAGCTTCTTTTCCCACAGCTCGCGCGGCTTTACCTAAATATGGTAGTACGCGTCTGAATAATCCCCCGAGAAAACTGCCGATTCCGTGACCGCGCTGATAGGGCGATCCGACGAAAACTCGCGGGATTCCGCCGCTGCGACCGCCTCCGTTCTGTAATTCGTCGCGATATACCGAGTAATAGTCCATTAATAATAATAATAATAATGAACGGTCAAATGCGTTTTTCTCTTTCGCGGATTCCGTGTATTTTATAATATCTAATCGATACACCTAAAATGCAAAGTTACCGTCAACGTTCCGAATTCGAATGGTATGCTCTTCCCCAGCTGATCTCTTATATCTATTTCGATCGTACGGAAACTCGTTCGCCGCAGCGCGATGTATTGCGCGGGCGAAAAATGCTTTATCTGAGTGGATGCAAACGGATAATCGTTTCGTGCATCGTGCGCGACTATTCGAAGAAGAGGCGATTGTACATCGCCCGTAATATAAGGTTCGCAAATGTCGCAGTAGCACGAAAAGTTTGTCTGGAATACCTCGCAACAAACTAGCTGGTATGTCGGCTATTATATAGTCGTCACCCGTGAGTACAAAAGGAAATTTTGGAAAAGCAATGCTCGAAGAAGGAGGAATGTCAGGATTGTAGTAGATCGGTAGTAGATCGTTCGAAGTTCCACAGCGTGAATCAAAACCGAGCATACGACAAAGCTTGTCGGAAAAATGCACATGATGTTCCATATCGCATTTCCTCTCTTTGCAGGAAAGTCTCATAACAACTTTACCACCAGCTTTTAATTCCCAAACGACATGGGCTTTTACGGGTTTGCACGCGTCATTCATTGTCTCTATAATATCGCGTACGCTCGAATAAACGCCTGGTGATACTTCGACATCCGCATGAGAAAACGCATCGATGCTCTTATTAATATCGATAAATTTTATTGTTCCTTCTCCAGGGCGTATATGTAAAAAGCTACACGGAAACTGGATCTCCGTGAGCGCTACTTCCCAACGACCGCTTAAGTCTATACGCTGAGGTAATTCGGTGGTGAAACACGTTGTTTTATTTTCCGGAAAATAGCGCATGCTACTATTACTCGGGAGGATTATGTGAAATTCTTCCCCTCTCATTTTGATATTAAACTCGAGGCTGATATCCAAGAATCGAATTTAGAAGGATATCCCCGCCAACTAACTAGTAATTGTTTATTGTCGCCCCGTCCCTTGGTTTTTATCACGTGGTCTACGATAAATTCTCCCTCTCGTAAGTCTTTAATAACTTGCGTTAATTCCTGCTCGTAAAAAATCCCGTCTATAACCTCGCCCTGTAAATCGCTTAGTTCGTATACAGGAGGTCTTCTCCATTCGAGAACGCGATGAATTCGAAATATTTCTTCACTCCATCCCGCCTCGTATCCTTTCTCAAACGCTGCTTTTGCTCTACTAATGCGTATGAGCTCGCCCGCTCTGTATTTACACTTTTGTTTGCGCCCGCGATTTTTTCTTCCTTCAGCATCTTCGGCATTGATATTCCAACGTCGATTCATATTTTCTCGCGCGATACGCGCATTTTCCAACGTAACGATCGCTGGTTGCATTTTAATGCTAGAATGACGAGTATGATTGTAAGCGTGAACAATATCCTGCAAAATATCGATATAACAGCGAGTATTTTTATGTGTAAAATAGCGCCACATCCTCTCCTTAAGTGTTCTATTGAAACGTTCGACTATAGCTGCTTTGATATCGGGATTTCGCGCTACACGAAATCGGATGTTTTTTTCTTTTAAGAATTTTTGTACAGCGCTCGCGATAAATTCTTTACCTTTGTCGGTTTGTAGGTAAACGGGTAAACGTTTTTTGTTTCTCGAGAATATGTTCTGAAAGGCCTTTATCACGCACGCCGAAGTTTTATCGCGCAAAGGTTCTACCCAAGCAAATTTGCTAAGTACATCGATAACCACCAGTAGATAGGAATATCCGTCGTTATAACTCTTAAGATTACGAAGATCGATTAAATCAGCCTCCCATAAATCATCGATATTTGTCACGTTATAATGTAAACGCGGAAATTTTCGTTGTACTGGACGATGCAGCGTGTACGCGTCTTGCGATTTAAGCCAGTCGACAACCTCGTTACGCGAGAAATTCGGCTTAGCCGCTCGTGATAAATTGACCGTCGCTGAATAACCCGCGTAGTGCGAAGGATCGTAATATAATTTTTCGAGTTCCATCTTATTAGAATTTGCTCCAACCGAATAAATCTCTTGCTTTCTTCGTCGGGGAATTCTCGTCCTTACTTGCTAATGTTTTATCGGCCTCATCCTCATCCTCATCGGCAGATATAAATACCGTATCTCCTTCGGATACAACCGTCTCGTTTAACCTGCTGCGTGAACGACGAGTTTTCGGAGTGGAAGTAACAGCTGCTAATTCGCTGCTTTTAATACGACGAGCTATTTTGCCTACGTGTAAAAAACTACGATTTCCTATGAGACTGGAAGGTGTGTTTATGTCCTGCAGTAATCGCGCAAACTGAACTCTTCCGATTGCTTTTACTGTTTTTCTCTCGCGTATCGCGTCATTTATGAGATCGCTAATATTCGAACCCGTTACAACCGCACCGTTTATAGTCACGAGTCCTTGTCTATCCCAACCGATCTTTGATGACGGAGCATCGAGTAAATATTTCAATAGCGTGTGAGCTTTGTAGCGATAAGTTTTCGGCACACTTTCGATTATATTTTTAATCATTTCCGCCGATTGATCGCGTTTTTTTCCGAAACTATTAGCGTCACCTCCTCCTCCATCTTCAACGCTACTAACTAAAGTACGCCTAAATTCTTCGGTATCGTCATCTTCCAAGTACATGTCCTCGTCTTGCTCAGTTTTATCATCGGCGTCGCCGTTTAAAGCCCCACGCGAATCTTTGCGAAAACGCTTCTTTGCATCCCGAACAAAGTAAAGATAACGTTGAAGTACTTCTTTATACATTTTCCATCTTTCACCCTCGTCGGCGGGAGTCGAGAGATTGAGAATACGACACATCTCCGCATCGAGTCGCGATAAAGGGGTTCCCGGTGTCCGTACAGATTTATTATTATCATTTTCCGTATTATTAACATTTTCCGACTGTTGATTTTGCTGCTGCTGCTGCTGCATTCGTTGCATTTTTTCGAGATTTTCCGTAGAAATTAAAACCATTTTTTTAGCCTTTTCCATTTTTAATACTTTTCCAAATATTATTATTTTTCCTCACAAAGAATATAAAGAATTGTATTTCTTTTCACTCGCCGATAATCCGTGATAATAAAGCTCCGAGTATAGGACCGATAATATAGGGTAAAAATCCTCCGCGTTGTACCAATAGTTTTCTTTTAGTCTTCAAATTACCCCGCTTTGCCGCGATGCGCCGTAAAGTCGTTTTATGCTTGGACAAGCGCTTTTTTTCGCTAGATTCGAGCGGTACGTTACCTTCGAGCGTATTGAAAATACACTCCTGAATACACTTTACAAATTTATTGTCGGCATCGCGTAAGAACGCCGCTCTTTGATTTTTTTTCAAATAGCATAGAGTTTTTAAGAGACACAGGTTCCTCTCTCCGATGCAACGTTTTGCAGTCTTTATTGCGCTATTCGGTAAATTCCTCGCTGTCGCTGTCGATGATGTTTTGTTAGGGTCTGCTTTTTTCACCATTGCGTCGTAATCGCACAACTACAACTCGCGGCTGCGAATACCTTTCTTTTATACGCTTCCGGCTCTAATGACAGATTTACGTGGTATGTAGACGTAATGTAGAGTATCCTCCGGAAAGATACACGTGCGAAATCGGTATTCGTCTGGAGTCGATTGTTTCAAATCGAGCAATAAATATCCATGCGGCTTCGAGGTAGCGTCGTAGTACGCTTCTTCCATAAATTTTGGATCGTCGGGATATACCTGACGCGCTAAATGACGAATTTGCGCACGATCGCGCGGATTTTTGAAAACTACTATATAATTCGCGTTGAGAGATATGTCGCGCTGTCCACGTCCCTGATGGAAAAGATTTTGCGAAATGAGTATAACGCTGAGATTCTTATGATGACTTCTTTTCGTAAATAGATCCACGATAGCGTCGCACGAAGACGATTCCCTCATAAGATCGTCGATTATCACCAATTTCGGAGAAAGCGCATCGTTAGAATAATCCTCCGGACGCGGTAACCCTTCGCGAAATTCGATTATATTTTTCCTCGATTTTATTAAAAAATTATCGCTATATTTGCTCTCGCTTTTCTCTTCTTCTCTCTCTCCCGTGTCGCAATGTAAGCACTGATACGCATTTTGCCACTCGGCGTAATAAAATAAAATTCTCTCGAATCGGACATCGGACATGCGGGATAAATGTCGAAGAAATGTTTTCACGAAAATTGTTTTCCCGCATCCCGTAGGACCGCAGACGATCGACGTCCAAGGATGTTTCCAGCGCACGTCCATTACACAAAATAATCGATTTCGCGTTTAGGAACAATCTCATAAATAAAAAAGTAAACGACGATACTTAACAACAATAATCTAAGAAAGAAAAAAATGCGCATGCTCCTCGAATATTATACAGGAATGTAAGAAGAAAATAAGCTTATTCGCGTGGGGCCCCATCCGCGCCGGCCACGTGCTCGCGCTAGCGTTCTCTGTTACGCGTGCGAGCGGAAAGCACCGCTGATTAGACGATACACGACGCGCGACCGCGAGTAAGCGTATTCGCGCGAGGGTAGGCTCGCATCGGCGACTTTCGCGAGCACCAACGCTAATGAGCTTATAATTGATTCTCCATATACGCTTATAGTAAAAATAAAATGCTTAAATTCTGGAAAATATATTTTAAATCGATGTATCGCCTAAATTACAAAATACCTGTACATACTCGTATTTTATGAATCAACCGATAGCTGACTCAGACAAACACTATCCCCCCGTGATATAATAATAATATCTAGAGATTCTTAAAACCCTAAACACACGTTAAAAAACTAGAGACATCCAATAAAATAATCTCATCTTAAGATAACTGTCAATGGTTTTCATTTTAAAATAACCCCGCTATATTTGCAATAGTGATTAAGAAAACAATTCTCTTTCCAAATAATTTAGGAAGATATGGAAAATATTCTCACCTTGAATCTACCCTAGCGAAACCCTCATCCTAAATCCTCAACCTATTTTTTTCTCATGCTGAAACAGCATATATACCGTATCGACTAAGAAATCTGATAAGATTTCACATTTTTTTTAAATTAAACATTCAGATATACCCCCGCCCGTAATATCTACTTTTAAAAAAAAGGTAAAAAAAGGTGCTAAGTCCGCGTAAAAAACAGTATATGTATTTGCAAAATAGTGTATTATTAACTGTAAAAAACTATTGTAAAAAACCTGTCTCCAAAATAGTGTTATTTTAAAACTGTAAAAAACTACTGTAAAAAACCTATCTTCAAAATAGGATTATTTTAATCTACAAAATAGTTATTTTAATCTGCACAAAATAGTGTTATTTTAAACCGTAAAAAATTGTTCTACAAATTATTTTAATTTTGTGTAAAATTGTATATCCTACAAAAATAATGATATCAAAAAAATTGCGCTAAGTGAAAATAAAAACTTATAAAAATATTTTAACCAAAAGAAGTTATATAAAATGTTGTTTTAATTTTCTACATTATATCCTAGAAAAATGATGATATCCAAAAATTACGCTAATTGAAAATAAAAACTTAAAATATTTTAACTAAAAAAAATTGTACAAAATAATTGTTTTAATTTCCTACAAATAATATTAAAAAGTTGCGCCAACTGAATAAAAATTTTCACTATAAAATATACATTTCTTTTTTATTTCCAATATTAAAAGAAAAATGATATTAAATGAATTGTAATATATCTATTATAAAAAATCGTTGAAAATATGAACAATCATATACATTGCAATAATCATATGCATATATCCTGAAAAGTTTAATTGAAAAAAAAAAAAGGAAATGATAATACAAAATACAAAATTAAAAATTATTAAAAAAATTAGAAATTAGAAATTAATAAAAAAAAAAATAAAAATTTATATAAAAATTAAAAATTAATACATATAAAAAAATTTTAGTTAAAAAACTTAGCGCTGCTAATTTCATTAGCACATTATTCAACGTAGCAGCGCTAAGTTTTTTAACTAAAATTTTTTTATATGTATTAATTTTTAATTTTTATATAAATTTTTATTTTTTTTTTATTAATTTCTAATTTTTAATTTTTTTAATAATTTTTAATTTTGTATTTTGTATTATCATTTCCTTTTTTTTTTTTCAATTAAACTTTTCAGGATATATGCATATGATTATTGCAATGTATATGATTGTTCATATTTTCAACGATTTTTTATAATAGATATATTACAATTCATTTAATATCATTTTTCTTTTAATATTGGAAATAAAAAAGAAATGTATATTTTATAGTGAAAATTTTTATTCAGTTGGCGCAACTTTTTAATATTATTTGTAGGAAATTAAAACAATTATTTTGTACAATTTTTTTTAGTTAAAATATTTTAAGTTTTTATTTTCAATTAGCGTAATTTTTGGATATCATCATTTTTCTAGGATATAATGTAGAAAATTAAAACAACATTTTATATAACTTCTTTTGGTTAAAATATTTTTATAAGTTTTTATTTTCACTTAGCGCAATTTTTTTGATATCATTATTTTTGTAGGATATACAATTTTACACAAAATTAAAATAATTTGTAGAACAATTTTTTACGGTTTAAAATAACACTATTTTGTGCAGATTAAAATAACTATTTTGTAGATTAAAATAATCCTATTTTGAAGATAGGTTTTTTACAGTAGTTTTTTACAGTTTTAAAATAACACTATTTTGGAGACAGGTTTTTTACAATAGTTTTTTACAGTTAATAATACACTATTTTGCAAATACATATACTGTTTTTTACGCGGACTTAGCACCTTTTTTTACCTTTTTTTTAAAAGGGTAATTTTTTTAGGGATATCACTCTTTTTTGTACTATATGTTAAACATCTTTAAATAAATGAGCAAAGAACCCGCCACCACCCCCGTCATATTTCATTAAAATTCGACGGTCCTCTTTGCTTACTATATAGATATTCAGATCCTTCAAACTTCTTTGCTATTCTTATTGCAAAAATAACGGATAATTACAAATCAATATGTCATTAGAAATCTACATTTATTATTCACAATTAATACTTATAAATCCATTAATGAATAATCGTTGCTTTGCTTATCTAATTTATCATTGAATATATAAATGGAACGGAGAAAAAGTGAGTTATTTTCCACTTTTTACAATGGCTAATCGCAAAAGGTAAGCATGAATATAAATACATTATATATATATATATATATATATATATATATATATATATATAAATTTTATTAATATACAAATAATAGATAATATTGGTTAACCTTTATTTTAATCTTTTATCGTAATACACACATTATATGTTGCACGCGTGATACATATTATAAGAAAATATTAAAATAAAGATAAACCAAAACGTTATCTATCATTTTTATAAAAATATTTTATAATTTATATTATATATTTTCACTTCCAATAAAAGATAAAAACAAAAATTAATCACTTATCTATCATTTCTATAAAGATATTTTATAATTTATTATTTTATTATTCTATTATCTTAATCTTTTATTATAATGCATATGTATTGCATGCACAATACTTGGCTAATCTTTATTTTAACCCTTTATTATAATACATAAAATATATGTTATACGCAGAAATACATATAGTTATTCATCGCAATAATTAATGATTATTTTAATCCTTTATTATAATACATTTGTATTGTGCACGCAACATATAGCAATACAAATGCATTACAATAAAAGTTAACTAAATATTGTGCACGCAACAAATATGCACAATAAAAGATTAAAAATATATAAAATAATAAAATATTATAAAAGATCTTTATAGAAATGAAATAGTTTATCTTTATTTTAATTCGTTATTGTAATATGTATATGTTGTGCATGCAATACATATGTATTACAATAAAAGAATAAAATAAAGATAAACCAATACGTTTTCTATCATTTTTATACAAATATTTTATAACTTATATTATACATTTACAGTTCCAGAAACGAAAAAGAACCAGCAATTAATGATAATGAAACTCACAAAAGGTAAGCAATGATTATTAATAATATCTATAAAGATATTTTATAATATAATTTATTATTTTATATATTTTATTTCAATCTTTTATTATAATCTTCTATTATATATGTTTCACGCATGATACTGTTTAACTTTTATTTAAATGTCTTATAATTCATATATGTATTATACATACAAATACATATAATTACTCATCGCAATAACTAATGATTGTTATAATACATATATATTACTATATGTTGCATGCGCAATACAAATACATTATAATAAAAGATTAAAATAGACCATTAAAATTAAAACTAACCATTAGTTGTTGCGATACGTAACTATATGTACTTCTGCGTATAACACATATATATGTATTACAATAAAAGATTAAAATAAAGGTTAACCAAGTATTGTGTGTGCAACTCATATGCATTACAATAAGGATTAAAATCATAAAATATATAAAATAATAAAATATTATAAAATTTTTTATAGAAATGATAGATAACAATCTATTATTTCATTATAAAAATGTTTTATAATCTATTTTAATATTTTATTATCTTAATCTTTTATTATAATGCATATGTATTGCACACACAATACTTGGTTAACTTTTATTTTAACACTTTATTGTAATACATATTGTAATACATATATATAATAAAAATATAGAAATATATAATAAAAATAGATGACAAAGAATTAATTTTTATTTTAATCTTTTATTGTAATACAAAAATATTTTATATTGTACAATATATTTTATACATTTCTATTTTCAGATCTAACGAAAAGGAAAATGAAGAAAATCCTAAAAAGTAAGTGTAACACATTATATTATTAATACATATGCGTAAGAAATGATAGATAACAAGGGAATAAAAATTTATTTTACTATTTTTATTGTAATTCACTTATTGTAATTACTTATTTTTTATTGTAATTCATATTTGTGTTGCACACACAATACATATATGCATTACAATAAAAGATTAAAATGAAGATTAATCATTTATTATCTATCATTTCTACTATCATTTCTAAACATATTTTATAATATATATTTTATATGTTTCCATTCTTTCAGAACCTACAATATGGAAGAAATGGAGCCAGAAATTGAATTGTCGTCCTTTTTACGTGTTGAGGCTGAAGCGGCTTTAAAAGAAAATATAATACTTAAAAAAAAAATACAAAAATTAATGGAAACACAAAAATTAATGGAAACACAAAAAGAATCGCCGCCACCAACGATGGCATCACTACCACCGCCACTGCCGCCGTCAACGTCGTCACCGCTGCCATCGCCGTCAGCGTCGTCACCGCTGCCACCGCCGCCGTCGTCACCGATAACGACAGCGGGGCAAGTAAGAGGTAAATAATTTTGAATTATATAATTGGCACGTTAATTATAAAGGAATCAGCTAAATGAATCAGCTATGTTAAAAGTTAATAAATCTATTACATTTTCAGATTTATGAATTTAACATTGCCCAAAGTATTTTTAGCCTTCTATAGAATTAAAATTTGTATTTTCATGAATTTTTGTGTCGTATAAATTATATTTTACAAAAGAAATTTTTA
Organism: Camponotus vicinus; assembly: GCF_025532165.1. Lineage (NCBI taxonomy): Eukaryota > Metazoa > Arthropoda > Insecta > Hymenoptera > Formicidae > Camponotus > Camponotus vicinus. Next base: position 4,777,512 of record NW_028141980.1, on the reverse strand, counting down.
ATTCACAAATAATTATTTTTATATTTTAAAAGGCTAAAAGTATTTTGCGTAATGTTAAATTCATGAATCTGAATGTACATATATTAAAATTAGATTTATTAACTTTCAATATAGTTAATCCGTGCAGTTCTTCTTTAAATATTATATTCAAATAAAATAACATTAAAATATTTCTTTTATTGTAGAACAACCGCGTGCACGATGGGCTAGAGCGGGACGGTCGAGAGGACGAGCCCGAGGCCGAAGTTCCAATCCAAGAACCTCAGCCCGTTATAGAAATAATATTTTTAATTTTTATTAATATTTAAATGTGTATGCGTGTGCGTGTGTGTGTGTGTGTGTATCATCATAACATAGAATATTTTTTATAAATGTGTCTTTTTGTTTTTTCTTTCTATGCTTTGCACAAACTACTTTTTATTTTTCATTTCCTTTTGCAAAGCATAAGCTATTTTTAATTTTAAAAATTTAAATATTCTACGTTATGATGATATAAAAATATGTTTGTATATGTGTACATGCGTGTGCGTGTGTGTATGTAATATCATCATAGCATAGAGTATTTATTTTTTCTTTCTATGCTTTTGCATAAACTACTTTTCATTTTTAATTTTCTTTCGCAAAGCATAAGTTATTTTTAATTTTGAAATTTTGAATTTCAATACTCTATGTTATGATGATATAAAAATATGTTTGTGTGTGTGTGTGCGTGTGTATATGTGTGTGTGTGTGTGTACATCATCATACATAGAATATTTTTTTTTATAAATGTGTTTTTTCGTTTTTTCTTTCTATGCTTTGCATAAACTACTTTTTATTTTTAATTTTCTTTTGCAAAGCATAAGCTACTTTTAATTTTGAAATTTAAAAATTCTATGTTATGATGATTTCTTTTAAAATCGCTTCAGCCTCAACATGTAACGATGACGATAATTCAATTACTGACTCCATTACTTCTTCCATGATTAGTTTGTGCGTGTGCGTTTGTGCGTGTGTGTGTGTGTATCATCATAACATAGAATATTTTTTATAAATGTGTCTTTGTTTTTTCTTTCTATGCTTTGCATAAACAACTTTTTATTTTTCATTTCCTTTTGCAAAGCATAAGCTATTTTTAATTTTGAAAATTTAAATATTCTACGTTATGATGATATAAAAATATGTTTGTATATGTGTACATGCGTGTGCGTGTGTGTATGTAATATCATCATAGCATAGAGTATTTATTTTTTCTTTCTATGCTTTTGCATAAACTACTTTTCATTTTTAATTTTCTTTCGCAAAGCATAAATTATTTTTAATTTTGAAATTTTGAATTTCAATATTCTATGTTATGATGATTTTTTCTTTCTATGCTTTTGCATAAACTACTTTTCATTTTTAATTTTCTTTCGCAAAGCATAAATTATTTTTAATTTTGAAATTTTGAATTTCAATATTCTATGTTATAATGATTTTTTCTTTCTATGCTTTTGCATAAACTATTTTTCATTTTTAATTTTCTTTCGCAAAGCATAAATTATTTTTAATTTTGAAATTTTGAATTTCAATATTCTATGTTATAATGATTATATCAATTGCAATAAAATGAGCATTATATTTTTTCAATGCCATTGCTAGAGCTGTGATGACTATACCAGAACCACTACCTATTTCTAAACAAATCACAGGTTTCATCGCATGCAGAATGTCTAAATCTTCTTCCAAATCATCTATTAAAAGATACGAATCCTCAGAAGGATCATAAACTGTCTTAAGTTCTTCATCTGATAAATTAACTACTGGAGTTTCCATAAAATTTACGGTGAAAATTGTAAGAAATTTCTTTTATAAAACTTGCAAAGTAATCAATGTTAAGTAATAACAATCCGCTGCTTCAGCTCTATTTGACATATCCTATAACAAAGAGAATAGTTATGCATAAAAAATAATACTCTTCGCAACTTTTGTACGCAACTTGTAGTACATGATAGAAGCACAATTTTTTATAACATTCCAATAATTATATATGAAAATTGAAAATGATTTTCAAAATGCTCAAGAATTCTTGTAAAATAGGTAACAATAAGATATATATGTCGCTTGTGTAAGTAAATCGCAATTTTTTATCGTTACAATTCGATGAATAAACATATATTTTGCAATAAATAGTACATACTGTGAAAGAAATATAAGAATAATAAATATACGTAAATTTGCAAGAAGAAACGCGAAAAATAAATGTTACTATTATTGCATGCGCGCTGAAAACAGAAAACTTGACGTCACCTTGTGGCGCGAATTCTCTCGTCCAGTTGATCCACCGTAAGTTTCAAGAGACTCATAAGACCTTCCGTTAATGCATCCCGCGTCGGATTTTCGCAAAAGTCATCTACCTTGTCGTCGATAGATGTATTGTCACTCGCTGTGTCCACGTCCATGTTATAGCTGTAGTGAAGTAGACACTACCGTGTCTCTTGATATATATATATATATATATATATATATATATATATATATATATAATCTGAAATAATAATATAGATACAATCTAATCTAAATATATAAATGTTATATGTATATTATTAATTATTTTATATAATTACCTGAAGTGACACACTTAACCTTTTACAACATATTTATAAGCACCGTTAACGCCACAGAGCGCTACTAATGCTGCGTCGCGTGAATCACTGCTAGCGCATTCTTGTGGCAGACGTTGGAAACGTATTTCTGTATTTTCTTTGTTACGTTAAGAGGAGTTGATGACGACCATGACGACGTTTCTTAATCGAAATTTTCACATTTCAGACTTTGCATCATGATATCTCCGTTTACAGAGCACGTAGCGCAAAAATAAAAACACTTTTATTATTTAATTTAAACCCAAGCTATCGATTAATTCTATTAAGAACTCGATCCGTTGAGCGGTTATATGAGAAATAAAAATATCGAGTTATACTCTCAATCCGACTCGCGTAATAATACACGGAGTGCATTTTTTGCTTACGCTGGGACTTAGCAAAGACACTACCGTGTCTCTTGATAAATTTATCATTCGAATCTTCCTTAATAAAACATCCCCTAAATATTTTGGATGGAGTTCCGAAAAGGTCAAACCTCCGATTTTGCTATCATCACTTATACTTACGTATTTTGATGCGCTGATTACGAAAATGATAGTTAAAGTTACCGACTACTTCATTTTCATGGTAAAAACCATAAAAAAAGAAATCGTTAAAAAATGACGTTTTTTGATTTTATTTTATCAATATACTGAAAATTAAAAAAAAAAAAGTTTCAAAGAAAAGTTGTAGATCTTTTTAAAATATACATTTTATGTGCTATTCATTTTTACTGTTATTCACCACGGTCCCGATTGACCACGGTCCCGATTGACCACGGTCCCGCCTAAACACTCTAAAAAGAAATGATACGGCTCGCTTCGCTCGCCGCACCGGCCTGCGGCCCGCTAAAAAATAACTACCTTAGGCGATAGACATTGGGCTACGCTACCGACAGTGCCGCCCGACCCCTCTCCGCGGGGAAGGCGGCTTAACGGGCGCGCTAACGCGCGCCCTACCGCCTTCCCCGCTCCGAGGGGCGGGCTCCGCGATTAGGAAACATGTATTTGAACACTATAGTATATTAGCTAACAAGTGCGGGGGATCAAAAATCGGCCGAAACTGCGGACAGTCTCGAACAGTTCACACGCCAAAGGTTCCAGTATATTGTATATCTTTCTACTCTTCTCACTAAGTCAGAGTGTATATAGAGCTTTACAGCAAAGCAGCATTTGGTTTCAGATAAATTTTGTGACAATTGCAGTAGTTGTTTTTCTATTTTTTTTGTTCAAAATCTTTAAGTTCTGATTTGCTTTAGCCTGCCTTTTAAGGTTTTTTAATATTTATTATAGATAAATGAGCTTTGCCATTCCTAACACTGGTTGTTTAAAAGTTTATTTCTGTTTTGTTTATCATAAAAAAATGGACAGAACGTATAATTTTTTCTCATTGGCGTCTATTCTTCAAAATCGTTCCTCAACTCTCCAATGGCTTAGAGATATTGGTTTGATTCCGACGCAAAAATTTTGTAAAACTCATAAAAAATATATGGTTTTACAAGAATCACAGCATGCTTGTGGACAATTTCTTTGTATGAAAAAAGGAAAATATCGACATATTGCAACTGTTGCTGAAAATACATGGTTTGAGAGATGCCATATTTCTCCTGCAGCATGTATCTTTATAACGTATTGTTTTTCGGTCAATATGACGTTTGAGCAAACAATTCGAGAAAGCAGCATTTGTGATGGGCAACAGATATCTCGTGAAACTGTAGCTGATAGATTTTCTTTTTGTCGAGAAGTCTGCATGGCTGCACTTGATGAGCACTTCGAAAATGAAGATCTTTTAGGAGGTGTTGGTAAAGTAGTAGAAATTGACGAATGTAAGATTGGTCGTCGAAAATATGAACGAGGACGTTGAGGGGTCATGGATTCTTGGAATGATTCATCGTGGACATTCTGCTAATTATCGGCTTGAAATTTGCCCAGACAACAAAAGGGACAAAGATACTCTTCTAGCTTTGATAAAAAAACATGTGGCACCTGGAACAGAGATTCATACAGATTGCTGGAAAGGTTATATCGATTTGGATAAGCACGGATATGTTCATAAAACGGTAAATCATTCTGAGAATTTTGTAGACCCTGAAACTGGTGCTCATACTCAGAATATTGAGTCTTCCTGGCGCTGGATGCGTCGACATTTATCTCGTGGTGCTCATCAGGAGAATATTGCAGAACATTTATGCGAATTTTTGTGGCGTCGCCGTGTTCGAAAATTGAATGAAGATCCTTTCAAACAATTAATTATTGATATTAAAAAATGTTATCCAGGAAAAATGTAACGTATTAAAGAAATATATACATATATATATGAAAGCAGTTACAATAGCATCTAACATTAGTTTTTAAGTAAAAAAAAAATCAAAAGCAAAAAAAATTAAAAGCAACAAGAAAAAAACAAAAAAACAAAAACAAGGAGCTACAAAAACTTTCTACGTCCACGTCGTTAGCTCTGGGTAATGCCAAAGGAAAGTTAACTTATCGTACACAGCATATCGTAGTGTGATGAGATATATCTTTAAGTTTGATTTTCTAGAGAACTATCACTTGTATGGTAAAAATGAATAGGACATAAAATGCATATTTCGAAGAGATCTACAACTTTTGTTTGAAACATTTTTTTAAATTTTCAGTATTTGATAAAATAAAATCAAAAAACGTCATTTTTAACGATTTTTTATGGTTTCCACCATGAAAATGAAATAGTCGGTAACTTTAACTATCATTTTCGTAATCAGCGCATCAAAATACGTAAGTATACGTGATGACAGCAAAATCGGGGGTTTGACCTTTTCGGAACTACACCCAATATTTTTCCCGTGGTGAATCACTCGAGATATAGCTTAGAGAAAATTTTTAGAAGTTTCTAGAAACGTTTATAGAAGTTTCTCGGTATTTTTCTTTGATTATTGTAAAATATTTTGTTTGAATACGCATTTATGCTCACTTCTACCCATATTATTTCCCCCCACTCTTTTTGCTTAGATTTTTTTTAGGTGGGAGAAGCAGTAATATAAGCGCGAGGACAAACCGTGTATTCATTCGAATTTCGTCGTTAACAGTTAAGTCTTGAGCGAAGAAGAAAAATTCTACGCAAATACGCTAACGTTGTTGTTGTGATTATTTTTTGCACAGTACATTTTTCGAGTTTGTTTCGAGTGATTAATAGTAATGGCTGGAACGACGGAAATAGCCAGTTTTGTGAAATCCTCGCATGTTTGCGATATTAAGGAGCCGGGAAATGGAGACAATAAAATCGGCAACGGTGGAAGAAACCGACATTTGTTGCTATCAACAACATACGGACTTAATTCATCCTTCACTAAGAAGATACAAGTGGGATTGCAATCGACGAAGGAAGACTGTTTTGTTCCAATTATTAAATTAACGAGCAATAATGCCGATGGGATTTGTCTCGACTCCGACACGTGGCAGCAATTTCAATCCTGCATGGAACATATGAGACAGTATTTGAACGACGATCAAAAAAGAACGGGAGGAATAAATCCGATTATTATTAACAATATCACCATCAACTTTACCAGCGCTTATGGCTCGAGGGCTATTCTAGTGGCATACAAGGAAACCAACGAATATTCCGCGAGTAATGTCGAGAAGGAAGAACAACCTCCGTCGAAGAAACGAAAAACTTATAACACCGCTATCGTGATGCAGAAAGTTACTTTCCTCGGCTTGGAAAATATTATAAAATGCATAGATACGCATTTGTCGCAATTAATTAATATCGTTGATACTGTCAATACATGTGCTAACTATATAATAAACGAAATAGAATTAAAACTTCCCTCATCGTACATAGATTGCGAAATTATAAAACTCACAATTAAAGGAAATTATGAACAAATCGAACAAAGTGTTCGAACTCAAATTAATAATTTAACATTTTTAGATGTATATTTCAGCATTATATTTGTAGAGATACTTTCGCTTAAATTTAATGAAATTTCTCGTGCGATTTTACAAAAACGAAAATTTTATGAAAACCAATAAATAAATGTACATCGATAAAATATAATAAATAACATAACAAGTTTTTCTTAAAAAAAAAATTCACAGAGTACTTTTTACTACGTTTTCAACATATTTCCCAATATCTCCTTCTGTCCTTTACTGCGAACACGCAGCAACACGTCGTGTATTATTATTATTATTAGCATTAAACGTGTATTTTTTCTTATAAAGAAACAAATAATTTTAAAAATTTATTATATTCGTGCAATAGCTATGGTCGACGCAAAATAAAAATCTTTGACAAATAAAATAATTACAAATTTTTTTTTTATTACGCCTAGTTTTTAAGAAATCATATGCGTAAACCATTACTTAATTAAGGTAATTAGCAAAATGTTTAGCGTCAGTTGCTTTCTCGAAAAACAAAATAAGAAATGAAATAGATTATTCGCGCTACGGTGAAAAATATAATTACAATACGGTATATACGACTACAAAAAATTTCAAACTTCTACATTTTTTATGGACTTCTCCGTGCGCTGATAAAGGTTTGTTTGATTTTCCTTTTTGAGTGGGGAGGAAAATATATAAAATGGACAACGCTTAACCGAATATAAGCATTTTCGAGATTTTCTTTGCCCGAGGAAACTTGTACGATTTTCACTCGCGTGTTATTCCTTTAAGAAAAAAAATGGCGTGTAATAAAAATTTGATATCGAGTTGTGCAAAGTTGGCTGCGAGTTTATCTCCAAAGATAAATTCCGCGAGCTACATTTCCAAATTAACGGAAACAAGTGAACATAATTACAGCGTATTTTCGAATTTCGCGTGTGCCTGCTCCGATACATTGCTTGCAATTTTATATAAATTGGGGCATTTCGGCGGCGACGCGAAATTACTAAATATTGCCGGCGAAATAATTAGTGCACGAAGAGCCTTGAGCGAAGATGAAAAATATGAAGAAGAGGAAGATGTAGGTGGACATATAACCTACCTACTTCAAAACTACAGTAGGATCCAGTCGACGGGTAATTATTTTACTTATTTTATTTATTTTTGCTTTCAAAGAAAAAATACGAAAAATCGCGATTATAAAGTTAAATATTTAATTACTAATTAATCACAGGAAACAATAATCTCGCGAGAACAGCGATAGTGCGACCTTCACGTAGACGCCGCGCAGAGGAAGAAACCGAGGCAGGTCCTTCGCGTAAGTTTTGCACGTAATGAAAACGAGTGCTAATTTTTCTCGGATAGAATGTTCGGTAGTAATAAAAAAAAATAATCAATACTAATAAAAAATATTCTACATTTCAGGAAGACCGCGATTACTCGAGGAAAATCCGGCGATTCCCGTTGTCGTTCTTGACGACGACGACGACGAGGAAAACATGAACGCTGACGACATCACATATGCAATCAGTAGCCCTGATAGCGAAGTGTTCTCGCCGGGTAAAGATGATGATTATGTACAAAATAGGCTAAAACGAAAATTCAAATATAAAAATAATTTTAGAACTGTTTTAAATTTTGTTTCTATAATATTAAATATTCGAATCTTAAAATATTATTAGAATTTCCGCGAGAGATGGAGGAGCGCGAGAGAGTGGAGATTAACGAAGAAGAGCCAGAAGAGAGTGGGGAAGAAGAAGAAGAAGTGCAGGAAGAGGAAGAAGTGATAGTGCTGGAAGAAGAAGAAGAAGAAGAAGAAGAGACTGTGAGAGAGGAAGAAGAGGAAAATATATACGCTCCCTCCAGAGAAGGTAACTTTAATAATTTATTTCTCGATATATTTTTATGCTCGAATTTAATCCAAATTCTTAATTTTTCTTTAGAAACTCGTCGCTGGGGGATTAGCTATTCCCCAGAATATTAGTAGCGGAATAAAAAACAACAAATATTGCTAAAAAGGTGAGATTATTTCGTTGTATTATAATATTTATAGTACGGATTACATTCGAGTATAAAAATATTAAAATAATAAAAATAACAAAAATAGTATTTATAATTTATACGGTTTTTTAACAGTACAATACGGAGGTGGTGTTGACGGCCAACAAAATTCAGCGCTCTCCCACACCAATGAGGAAGAAGAAGCGGAAGAGGATGAGACTGAGGGGGAGGTAGCCGAGTTACCCCGCTCGGAAAATATTTCATCCGAGACCGAGGAGGGTGAAGAGGACGAGGAGGAGGAGCATGAGTACCAGCAGCAACAGCAACAACAACAACAGCAACAACAGCAGCAGCAGCAGCAGCAGCAACAACTTCACCAACAGGTCGGAAATAATAATTTTAATTTTGTAAATTTAATATCGGAAAATGCGCGACAATTTAGAAGATTCCGGGTAATCGGTAGAGAAGCGAGTTTCGCGATACATCCGTTGATTGAAGGCAACGATATATATCACTCGTTAGAAAACGCGTTTCGCGAAATTCACGCGTATGCGTTAAATTCATGTGAACCGGGCGATTACGTAGGATTATCGTTTGATTCGCCGAATTTATCGCATGGTCCTGCGGGTATATCTTTTCGTCCGGCGCGTGATTTGAGTTACGAGGACATTTGGAGACTTGTGAGTTCGTTAGCACAGAGCGCCGGTGGTCTCGATATCGCCGACCAATTTAACATACGGGTTTATAATGTCTCGATGCCTTCGGGTCGCGGTCGCGTCACGTTAACACGGGGGGATGTCGCGAAACGTTCGATAGTCGAAATTAATAATTCCGATAACCTGTGCTTCCCTCGAGCTCTCGTAGTAGCTCAAACTTATAGCGAGCGCGGTAATATCCGTACGGGTGAGCTGCATGAGAAATGGAACGCGATAAGATATCAGCATTCTTCGTTACAACGCGAATGTGCATTGCAATTAACGAGAAATGCCGGTGTCGCAATACCGGAAGAGGGTTGTGGAATTCGTGAAATCGAACGTTTCCAGCGTTATTTCGCCGCCGACAATATCGCGATTATTGTGTATAATTTTAATACTTTCGGTCGCGGCGAAAAACCGATGTATGACGGTGCCGAAATACTCGCTTCTCTCGGACGCGAGTCCTCGCGGCGATTAAATATCATGTATTACGAGGATTCGCGACATTATAATCCTATTTTAAATTTAAAAGCCGCCGCTGGTACTCGCGATTATTGCGTAGCGTGTAATGTAGGCTTCCGAAACGATAGACCCAATAGTCACCGGTGCTTAAATAAATGCCCGCGATGCTTATCCGCACCACCGTGCGATTCCACTTACGCCGAAATAAAATGCGACGCGTGCAATCGGCTATTTTACGGTGCAAGGTGTTTCGAGCGTCATCGTAGCGAGAAATCGTACGACGGTAGAACACGCGCTAATGTTTGTAGCATCGTGCGATTTTGCGATAGTTGCGGGCGTATCGTTAAATCGAATTTAAAACACGAATGCGGCGTTTCTTATTGCAAATTATGCCGTTCACAACAACCGCGCAATCATATGTGTTATATGCAACCTCTTCGACAACGTGTCGATATTTCCTCTGCCGGGCCATCTTCATCAGCGATGGTACCGGATGAGGTAGATATATCTAGCACGAGAGAAGAAGAAGCACGGAACATATGTGATAACGCGGAAAAGAACGAACGTGCATATGAACGCGGAAAGGGACGTGTGGCTTTCGTATTTTACGATTTCGAAACGCGGCAGGACGAGACGGTCGAAGGAACGGGAAATATAAAAAAACATATTCCGACGCTATGCATCGCGCAACAGATTTGTGAAGCATGCGTGGGGGAAAATAACATGTCCGTGTGGTGTCGTTGGTGCGGAGTGCGAGAGTTCGTATTTCAACACGATCCGGTTAAACAGTTTGTAGATTCGTATTTCGTTACGCGTCCGGTAAAATATTTTAAACACATAATTTGTATAGCGCATAATGCGAAAGCGTTCGACGCGCAATTTATTTTGAAATATATCGTGGAAAATTGTAGGGATATTGAATCGAAAGTAATTTTAAACGGCACAAAAATTATTCTTTTAACCGCGGGACATACAAAATTCATCGATAGCGTTAATTATATGCCGATGCGCTTATCCGAATTATCTAAGGCTTTCGGGCTAAAGGATACTGAGGATAAGGGCATTTTTCCGCATTTATTTAATACTATCGAAAATCAAACGTACGTCGGACCGTTACCCGATGTACAATATTATTCTCCGGATAACATGAAATCGCAAGAGCGCGAACGCTTTCTCACATGGCATACCGAAATGAGGGAAAAAAATACCGTGTTCGACTTCCAACGCGAGATAGTGCGCTATTGTCGTAACGATGTTGATATTCTTCGACGAGCGTGCGTAGCGTTTAGAAAAATTTTCCTAGATCGCGGAAATGTATGCCCGTTCGAGGAATGTACAACTATTGCTTCGACCTGCATGACGGTTTTCCGGAAAAACTTTTTGCAAGCCGATACGATAGGCATTATTCCTACGGGGGGATACAGATGCGCGAGCAATCATTCGCGTAAAGCCTTACAATGGCTGATATGGATGGAGCGCGAACTCGACTGTCGTATAAATCACGCGGGGCGTGCGCGGGAATATCGCACGATCGAGGGTACGCTCGTCGATGGTTATTTCGAAACGTCTGTTGCGGGAAGGACGCAGCGTCACGTGTTGCAATTTCACGGTTGCTTTTGGCACGGATGTCCAACTTGTTTCGCTGTAAATCGCGATAAAGCGCTTTCGTCGGGGGAGGATCGCGGAGATACATTAAATTCGCGATATGAACGAACTCTCGCAGTTTCATGGCGCCTTCGTCAGCGGGGATACATAGTGTCGGAAAAGTGGGAGTGCGCCTTCGACCAAGAAATGCGCGACAATCGCGTAATGTATGATTTTCTCGCGAACCATCCGATGGTAGAAACACCACCGCTCGATCCTCGCGACGCGTTTTTCGGTGGGCGTACGGGAAATATCGCAACTCAATACGAAGTCACAGGTACGGAGAAAATACGCTACGTCGACGTATGCTCATTATACCCGTTTGTATTGAAGACGGGCGCTTTTCCGATCGGTCATCCGGAAATTTACGTCGGCGATGAATGTAGCGCGTTAGTCGGAAGGTTACCGAATTATAATTTCGACTCGCTCGAAGGTCTCATACGCTGTAGAGTATCCCACCTCGTGATTTATTTCACCCTGTACTTCCGCATCGCGTACGAGGAAAATTACTCTTCGCGTTATGTCGTAGTTGCTGCGAAACATTTTCTCAGACACCGTGCACTCATAATGATAGCGAGCGTGAATTCGAGGGTACCTAGGTAACCTGCGAATCACGCAAGGCCGTCGAGAAAGGTTATCTCGTAACATCGGTAAGCGAAATTTGGCAATATAGAGTTAGCCAATACGATCGTGCGTCGCGGCAAGGTGGATTGTTCGCCGAATATATTAATACGTTTTTACAGCTTAAACAGGAAGCCAGTGGTTGGCCGGGCGAATGCGGGGAAAACGACGATGAGGCAAAAGAGCGATACTTGAGGGAATATGAAAAAACTGAGGGTATCGTTCTTGATAAGCGAAACATCGCGCGGAATCCCGGTTTACGCTCGGTTGCGAAACTGTGCTTAAATTCATTCTGGGGAAAATTCGGCCAACGATCCAATTTGCCGACTACCGAAATCGTAAAAACACAACAACGTTTCGCGACATTACTAACGAGCGCCGAATACGAGATAACCGACATATTACCCGTGAATGACGAGGTAATGTATGTTTCGTGGCGACTGCGACAAGAGGCTCTCGTTTCCTCGCCGATAACAAACGTCGTGATAGCAGCGTATACGACTGCACTAGCGCGTTTAAAATTGTACGAGTACCTAGAACGTTTAGATCGTCGTGTATTATATTACGATACGGATTCGTGTATTTTTATAAGCACCGGTGATTCGAACGAATACATGCCGCCTACGGGAAATTTTCTAGGCGACATGACGGATGAACTCGAAAGCTACGGCCGCGGTAGCTATATCGAGGCGTTCGTGTCCGGGGGCCCGAAATTTTACGCCTACATCGTGCGAACACCGGAGGGTAATACTCACGAAACTTGTAAAGTTAAGGGTATTACTCTCAATTACGAGAACTCGCGACGAATTAATTTTAATGCTATAAAAAAGCTACTATTAGCGAGAGAAAAAGACACACAGGAAAACGAAGAAGAAGAAAATAACGAAACTTCGATAAATCTACGCTTTAATGCGATTCGACGTACGGCGTTTCATGAATTTGTTACGCGAAGTGAAACAAAAATATGTGCGCCGGTATTAGTAAAGCGTAGATTTATCAATAGCAGATATTCGCTACCATACGGATATGTGGCGGTATAACAATATTCTTATTTCTTGGGTGACTTTTTCTTTTTTAAATAAAAGTCGCGCATTTTCCGATTTTATTTTAAAAAATAGAATTATAAATATTGTAAGTAGCATAAGAAAAATGTAAAATTTATAACAATATAAATATAATTCTTCTTTGTATATATTTCTGTATATTAATAATAAGCAAAAATTTTATAAAAAAATGGCTGGTTTTGAAAAATATTAATAAATGTGAAAATTTTTTATCTTAATTCGTGTTTAATACTTTTAACTTTTCCCTTCTTCCTTTATAACACCCCCGCCTCGCGTTCAATCATCCGCATGTTCATCTTTTTACCTCTGTAGTGCAATGTAGTCTAATTATAATAATTATAATAATTATAATAATTATTGTCTCCTACTGAGATGCTTTGTCTCTTTTTCCGATAAAGTGCGTCATGAACCGTTCGAGCGGAGGGGGCTTGTTTCGATATTCCATAGCGGGCCCCGAGACGGAATGGGGAGGTAAGGATTGTTTCCTCGAGACATATACCGCCGGCTACCCTCCGAAAGTCGGTAGGTGGGGGGGGGTTCGTTCTGCCAAGACGTAGCGAGAGCGACTAAGGGCTAGGTAACGGGAATTTGACTCGGAACCCTATACAGGTGGGCCAGGGCTGGAGTGGGAGGAGGATTGCTTCTTCGAGTCTAGTACCGCGGAGGTAGGGAAATAAAAATTTGATAAATCGGCGACACAGCCGGCGTCGACCAATCGCAGCTCTGGGCCACTATGGTGCGAGCCAATCAAACTCTGGACCACTATGGTGCAAGCCAATCAAACTCTGGGCCACTATGGTGCAAGCCAATCAAAATCGAGACTTCGGGAGGTGGGGCATTGTTTCTACCAATCAGAACGCCTCCCTCCACTTCACCTGGCCACGCCCACGGCGCCAGGGCCGAGTGGTGGGGGTTTGTTTTGACGCACCATAGTGGCCCATATCTACTCATGTTTATTCCTTACAAACGTTAACACTTCGTACATATGATTAAGACTTGAGACAAAAGACAGTATTGTACGTTACTAAAAACAAAGACTTAAAACATAAAACATTGTCTTAAAATTATAAATCAGCCGTTCTGGTCAGACCCTAATGATATCTTCTGTTGTGCTATAGATGAAGACCAACGCGACACAGACGAGGAAGCAGAAAACGTGGATGACCCATACATGACGATTCCGAGTCCGGTTGCGATGGTTGCGAGTCCAGCAACTCGCAAGAAAGAAAATTTTTCTGAAGTTTCAACGCTTGCCAGAAAAGCCTTTGATGGCATGGAAGTGATGGACCGTAATCAGGAAGATGAAACTGACTGGACTTATTGGACATTGGACATTTACAAGGAACATCTCAATACTTTCGATATTGTCTATTATTTATTCTGATGTAGAATATTCAAGAATAATTATTCGGATGCTCGCATCGATTCAAGTAGAACTACGAGAGCTTCATCAGAAAGTCGAACGCGGAAGACCTATGTTTTCAGGAAATGTCGGCCTCGTAGCGCATCTTCTGCCATTAAAATCGATCGCGGAGATTGAAGCCTTCGAGAAAAAAATCCATGAAAATTCGGAAGTGAAAGAACAATTCGTAAGTTAATTCTTTCAATATCTCACGAAGATAGATCAAATTTTGTTCAATTTGTTGCAAATATAATAATAATATTTCTATTGCAGAATACATTTGTATGGAAAATTGGAGGTCACACAGCGCGTGAGGACATCCAAAGAATTTGCACAAAGATCTTCACAAATTCCTGCGCAGAGTTATGTTCATGGAAAGGACGGAAGGGAAACTTTTGCATTGAAGGTCTATGTATTATAAAAATAATGCAAGGTAAATAATATAATATCCGAGATTTTAACACCAGAAAATACCATTTTAACGTTGTTTGAGAATACGGTTTCTCCTTTTCTATAATCCGATTTTTGGCAGAAACATTGACTGAATAATGCTCTTGCTGCAAACAGACAGTTCAATAATGTATATAATAATTATTATAGTTAGGAATAAGTGTTCCCAATCAGCATTGTCGATATCGATTCGAAAAATTAACTTATTTTTTATATAATTGTCTTTATGGTTTCTTGCAATGCTATTTGAAAGGATTAGATTTTATAGGCATTTCTCATTCCATGATAATATTGTGAAGAATTTTAATTTTTGCCAAAAATGTCGAATTGTTGTCGAATATCTTTAAGTTTTTGTTACAGAAATTTTATAAATATAAAAAAGTTATATTTTAAATCTAATTTTTAACATTTTTCACTTAGAGTAGGGCAAATATAAGAGCTGTGTGGTATTTAGACCTGCAAACATGGTCGGTTTTTATATAAAAACCCAAATAATTTATACTATAATCGTTTTAGTATCTAAATAAAAATAGAACGAAACAAAATGCAAAATAATTGGTTACTTCACCTCGTTCAATTGTTTATCATAATAACCCCACTGTTAGAAGTTAGCCCCGTCAACCCTAATAAATCTAAATTTACTCTGATTTATTATCTAGTCTTTAGATGTTTCACATTGTATTTACAATTTACATCATTAATTATATTAATTTGTTCACAGATGCTATTTTACATATCCGACAATGAAGGAAATTGAATTTGAAGAGATCGTCGCAGAATGGTTCCGGTTTGCTAAACAACGACGAACTCGAACAACAGAAAAAGAGAAGAAAAAAGCAGAGAGAAGAAAGACAACGGAGGCAAGGGAGAAAGAGGCAAACTCTTAACAAGGTTACAGAGTTTATCTTCTTTAAATAAAAGATAAAGATACTTTTGCTATTGTCATATACAACCGTGAAAAAAATGCCTTTGTGTCCTTTGTCAAAAAGTCTTTTTCTTATTTTTTTTTTATAAACATTATTATATAGTATCTAGACTATTGAAGAAATTCACTATACATCGGAATAAAAAAGTCTGCACCGGAATTGCCATCCTTAACGAGTGATGCGTAACACCACGTACAAATAATAATATACACATGTAATGTAACGCGCAATAAAGAGGTGGGATATGTATTATATGTAACTGTGATAGCGACATGTGATAGCGACATGCAAGAACCCACGTATTATTTTATCACAGCCATCATCACTCGGTATCTAGTCGATTAGTACCTATTAGTCACTATTAATATCGTATCTAGTCGATAGACAAAGTTTGCAGGAAATGTAAAAGATATATGTTCCTAATATAAAAAATATATTACTAATCTCGTTTTAAGTTTGTTACATTTTAATCTTATTGATTTGATACACATTATAATTATTTTGTTTGGTGTAATACATACATTTTATGAATAAATAAGAATTTTGAATCAATATATTTTTATTCAACTTTTGTAACACGCTTATCACCTCAATATAACTGTAACATTACAGTTATATCTACTATTATATTGCATTTATATAACAGCTATAATATTTGTTATATTACAGTTACATTTACTGTTATGTAACGGTTAGATAACACGTTATATAACATGTTATATTGCTGAGTCGGAAAAAGTAACTTACATGTAATGTACATGTAACATTCTGATAATATAACTGTTATATTCGGTTACATTGCCACTACATTGCTGCTATATTACTTTGTTCACTGGGAGATGTGTGTTATATAAGTAAGTAAAATGATGAATATATAATAGCCAATTATTGGCGATCGTTTGGTATAGCAACCAATGTGTACATTCTGGTACACATTGGTTGCTATATCAAACGATCGCCAAAAATCGCCTAATGTAATTATAAGTATACACATATTTAATCATTTAAATTCTGTTTATAGCCAACTTTTTGATAACAATGCCAAAGACAAAGCGTAAAATTAATAGTTATTTTTATCGAACTATAAGAAAGGAAGTTAATTCTATATTACATCAGCATTTAAATAATGATAATGATAATACCGATGCTTCTAGTTCAAATACGAACAATGTTGAATGTTTAAAACACATCAATATTGATGATACATCTAACACATATCATATTAATGATGATCAGGATACTTCCTCAGATTCAATTTCTACATGTATACTTGACGATGAATCAAATATATCTCAATTACACAATGTTACAATAGATAATAACCTTAATCCTATTCAGATTACTAATATAAATATTTTAGATGATTTAAAAAATTGGGCAGTAAAACATAATATTAAACATGAAGCTCTAAAAGATCTCTTGCAAATTTTATCTCGTATAGAGAGCAAAGAATTTTTAAATTGCCCAAAAGATCCTAGATCTTTTCTACAAACTCCTAGATCTACAATGATTATAATTACCTGTTTTTTTTTATTTTAGAAATCTGTTTTAAAAACATGTTATTTTATTTTGTCTTTCAATTATTATAATTACTATTCTTTTCAATAATTATTACTAATAATATTGTGAAAAATATTACATATAAATATATAATATTTTATATATATATGTTGTTTTCCATTTATTAATCACATTTTTCTTTCAGGCCGGGTCTACAATAGATAATTTAAGCCCTAAGCCGTAAGAAATTGACCAATCGCAGTCAAGTATGAGGAAAATACTCGACTGTGATTAATCAATTTCTTAAGGCTTAAAGCTTAAATCACCTATTGTGGACCTGGGCTCAAGTACAGCTGGAATGTCGCCTTACAGAAATTTAATACTAGCAGTAGTATATTTTTCCGTAGGAACGATATACGCAATAATATTTCTAGCAGAAAATCAAATCGTGTATAGAATATTGTTACGTCCGGTGGACTCCACGATTCTTTTCTTTCTTCGAAACGATTTCGTGGAAGAAAGAAATTAAGGATCGACTTGCATTCGAAATGCAAAGCGATTCTTCTTAGGAATAAAGATAGCGCTTAGAAGAACGCAACCTAACCCGCGGGTATCGCCATTAAACTTTAACAAATCTAATACTGAGAATGGCCAGTCGAGATAGCGTTAACGAAACTCTAAATAAATTCGTGAATTGTTATGAGAAACTCTAACTGTCCCGTATCTATTGGTACGGCTTTATATTCGAAGCCTCTCTATCTAAAGAAATTTTAAAATAAAGATCTGGTTCTCGGGAAGATTGTCAAAATCTAAACATACAGCAATATTCTTGAAATTGATAGTGCACGTGCGCTCGTTCGGGCCACCCTCGAGCGTTCTCCGAATCGCCAAATCGCCAAGCGATAAGATAATCAGCTCACTCCCACTCTCTACTGGATGGAGCTAAGTCTCGAGCCAAAGGGCTTAACCAATTAAAATCTTAAGAGATCCCTCTCCTTTTAAAAAAATCAAGCTCCTTGACCTTAGGAAGGGAGTAATAGAAATCATTTAATTCGCCTAAAAAGATTCCCCACCATCCAGAAGGGAGGAGTAAAATCCTTAAAACTCGCGAGCCGAAGACGCGGACACTCTTCAGTTCACAGTTCATAGAACACAGTTCATTTTAAAGAAATTACGACACCTCTTTCGTGCAGCACAGAGTATCTGTTTAAATTCAATCATTGTCAATAAGTAAGTGAAGTGAGTGAGGTGAACTTTGGATCAACTGAGCATTCCACTCATTTTCAACCAACAGCCACCCACCTGCGCTTTCAGCTCCGGTCGGATTAAATTTCTTTTTCAACACCTTGCAACGTTTACAATAAGTATGTCGCCTCATAATTCGCGGTCAAACAATAGGCGTTGGCGGAATCGCCGGAACAAACGGTTAAGAGAAGGGCTGGCTCAAGCTATCGGCGGTCCAGTAAATCGTTCGACCACTAGTATAGACAGTAATAAACTCGACACTAACACACACCCTCCTAACCCCTCTTCCTCATCCCTTATCCCGAATTATTCTCCAATCTCGTCCCCAGGGCATTCCTCGACCTCCCCCGGTACACCTGTTCCGGGCCCCGCGCCTTCGCCTGGTTCACCCCCCAGATCTCGTACCCCGCTCCCACCAGAACTTTCTCCTTCCCCGTCTACCCTTGTATTTGAACCCTCTCCTTTGCCTTCTCCCGAACCCCCTCGTTCCCCCTCACCTCCTGTCCGGGAGCGTACTCCTCCCATACCTGTTATCACCCTCGACTCAGATCCTCCTTCCCCTTCCACCTCCTCAGAATTTTCTGAATTCGGCGAGGCTCTGGGAAATTTTGCGAGAGATCTTCCCGACCTCGAAGAGGATTCCAGCCCCTTCGACTTCCCTCTCGATTCCCCGTCGGGACCTCCTAACAGTCCCGAAACTCCTGAACCTCCCCCTTCTCACCCTCTAGGTTATTTCCTATCCCAGTTTCCCCTCATCGACTTCCCCATTCCCGAAGGATCTTTTCGCGTGGGCCCCGGTCCTGTGGACCACGAGGAGTTCTGTCGCTACCTAACCAGTGCCCCTCCCGATGCTATAATTGTGTGGTATCTCCCTGGCTCCCACCTTCCATTAGGAGTTCCTATACAAGCCCTGTGGAAGAAATTCCCTCCGTCCACTATCCAATTTGAAAATCCTTGACCCTTTGTCCTCTCCCCTTTAACTTTATAATACATATGTTTAAATAGAAAAATTGAAATAAAATTAATTTTGTAATAATCCAGCCAGGATAAATTACCTGAAGATTAGACTTCCCACCTTTTATCCTGGCTGACGTCCTCCGAACCAATGTAACACCCGCGGAAATTCCCTAACATATACAAAACAACACACAAAAACATTTTTTTTCAATTATATTTTGTATTTTTAAAAAAGGATCTTTATGTAAACATATTTTATATCGCTCAAACAACTGATTAATGAATAAATGGTAATTTACGATAAAATTTTCATTTAATTTTTGGTACCCGTTCTCATTCCCTCAATTCTCGAAATCGCACAGGGTCCCGTCCCGAGTAAAAGAGATTCGATTCTCTTACCGAAAAGGGACCGACGAGCGTAACGGCCTAGGACACTCACAGAGTTAAAGGGACCATTCTGGTCACTGACCTGTGCCAGGCCCCTGACAGTGCGCTCGACCCGATCTATACACACGCCCGATAAGTGTGTCACCGGGTAAGTAGGTTGCGTCCTTCCAGATGGCCCGACCTTTCAAGGGTCTGGACGTAACAATATTCTATGTATATGTATAGGAATAATCTTGAAGAATGTTATTAGAATATTTAAGATAGTGTACTTTTAAAAACATAAGAATATTTCCAGAATATCTATCTTCTTAAAAAGAACTTCTACGAATATTCAAATCTTCCTAGCGGAAGATCGGAGGATATTCTATGAACTAATATGTGCTGGCTGGGTATACTAGATTGATAATTACAATTTTTACTTTGGCACGAAAAATATTTCAATTATTATTAATTTAATAAAATGTGTTTTTATATATACACAAGGAAAAAAGGGATGTTTTGTCTATCTTTATAAGAAATTATTTACACAAAATATATTCATTCATATATTCATTTATTATATCAACAGTATTTTATTATCAGTATAGCACTATTATATCATATATTATTAATTAATTTTCTTATAATAAAAAATAATTCTTATTTTCGCATTTTTATTGCATATTTTTGTTCATTGTATATATTTCATGATTAAATTCGTAAAACAAAAATTCTATATTATAATTACTGAATATTTTAAATAAAATACTGAATATTACGTAACTCTAGACGAACTTCTTACTGACAAACTGTTTACTGAGTTTGAAAAATGAAAATTTAAAAAATGAAAATATATAACTATAAACTAACAACACATTTGTTACATATAATGTCACATAATTACACATATATCATATATTGATAATATAATCATATATTGATATATAATTACCTAAAATATAAGACCAATATCTCAAAAACATTTTTAATTTTTGCATAATAATTGCATAATACTATTTACATAAATATGTATTTTACTTACGACAGTAAGATTCATTTTTGACAACAGCTATTATTTTATAAGAATGAATAAAAGAAATTATAAGAGAGAAAATGACACAAAACATAAATAGTTCGAGTTTGAAGTTTCTTAGATTTTGCTAAAGACCTTTCATTATATTACTAGAAAATGATAGCAATAAAATAAAATGCAATTGTTATCAAAAATATAAATTTTATTGTCGTAAGCAAAATACATATTTATGTGAATGCAATTATTTATGCCAAAGATGAAAAATGTTTATGAGATATTGGTTTGATATTTTGGACAATTATATATTAATACCCATAAAACATTAAAATATACTTAGTATATACAATGTATGTACATTTATGTATATTGTATATTCTATGTATATACATTCTTGATAGAATTTACATACATAGGATGTGAAATATACGTGCAAATGTAACCGGAAAAATATACATAGAAGATCCATGGTACATACATATGTACATAATTAGTACATGCAATGTATATACACTTTGTCCATCCATTCTTTATACATATGAGTACATACTATGTATTCGCAGAAAGTATATACATGGTATGTACATATATGTATGAAGAGTGTATATACTTCTCTGTATATAGATGGTATGTACATATATGTATGAAGAATGTATATATTTTTTTGTATATAGATGGTATGTACATATACGTATGAAGAATGTATATACTTTCTGTACATACATTCTTCATACATATGTACATACCATGTATATACTTTCTACATATACATTCTTCGTATACATATGTACCTACCATGTATATATATTCTTCATACATATATGCACACTGCTCGTCATTAATTTGTTCCATTTTTCTACCGAGTTTATATAGAATGTGTTACATATTCTATAGATTATTTCATAAAATAACAAAAGATTAATAACATAATTTGCACTTTTTTTTAATTATTTGCTTTTTTCATAAGACAAATATTTATTAAACATATATATATATATATATATATATATATCTTTATATAATATCTATATTTCTATCTATATATATGTATGTATATCTATATCTATATATGTATATCTACTTAATAGTATTAAAAGGTATGATGACTGAACACAAAATTTAATTTTGAAAATAATGTTTGTTTATTGTAATACATAAAAATATATTTTTTTATGTTAAATATTTATATACATACATATGTTGTATGATCCCAGAATAGATGAAAAGAATTAATATATTTTTTTATCAATATATACCATATTTTATTTATTTTATATAATTGCAATATTGCACCATAAACAAAAACTGCATATTTTTTAAATATTTTAAGTAAATTAAAAATTAAAAAATAAAAATTCATCATTATCTAAACAATAAGAGAATTATTAGATATAATAACTAAAAATCAAATTGCATAAGTTAATTCTGATTTATAGAATATATATATATAAAGTAAAAAAAAACAAATTATATATACTGATAATTATATATACTGAAATAATAATACTTAGATATTATTATAGACGTTATAATTTTTTTGTTAATAAATCAATTTTCGGTTCTTTCATTTGTTTGTGGAGGTCTTTCATCTGTTTGTGGAGTTCTTTCATCTGTTTGTGCTATATTTTTATTTTTATTATTATTATTGAAACGATCTTTACTTCTCACTAGCCATGCTTTTATGAAACATATTATTTCCGAATCTGTGGCCTCTTGAGTCTTCTTGTTAAGTCGTACAGCAGCTATAAATATTTTTATAAATTATTATAAAAATTATATATATTATATATTGTATATGTATGTGTGTGTTTGTGTGTGTGTGTGTGTGTGTGTGTGTGTGTGTGTGTGTGTGTACACATACAATATAATATATTACATATTAAAGAGTTTTATATATTTATATTTTTAAAATTCATATTCATTTGAACATATTTAAAGTGTAATTATACATTCAGACTAATACTTTGTTTTCTTCTCTAATTTTATACACAATTTAAAACTATATTTTTTTATCTTAACTTAATTTGTATATAAAGTAAACTTTTATATAAACTGAATTAAAATTAGAGCCATATTTTAATAAGTATAATAATATATGAGATATAAATGCATATATGAGATATAATGCCGATAAATAAAAGATATTAAAACATGTATGATGCTCGAAAATATATATGTTATGCTCTCAGTACGAAATTCTATTGCATAAAAGATATTTATTATGATATACAAAACATTTTACTACTACACGTTTTAGCTAATAGATATTAAAAATAAAAACTATATCGAATGTATAGTAATCTATTCTTAAGAGAGAATTATAATGCGTTGATAAGAATTACAATAAATTATAAGAGAATAAAAGAAAGACATTTTATAAAAGCAATTTAGTAAAACTTACAGAGAATACTCGATGCCACAACTAAATTTTTAAAAGTTTTCTTTTTTTTAGCTCCTTCCCATGAATAAGCTATACCAACTTCGTTAGTAAAAACGTGATACATAATCCGTCGAACAACTTCTTTAACGTTGCATCCTCCTATACGACTTAAATTTTTAGCCTAACATAATATAAGAAGATGGTCATTTAATTATTTATTTACATTATTAAACATAGTGTATATAATTTTTACAGATATTTTTAAATATAAAAAGAGTTAAATATATAAAAATATCTTAAATATACAAAAATATCTTGAATATATTACAAATTACAGATATTCAAAAAATTATCAATATTCAAATGTAATACTAATTTTTTGACACTATTTCTTTTTTTATTTACAAGAAAAATATATTGATTTTTCTTACCAATATTGTTTTATTTTCTCCAGAATTCATTAGCCAATCTTCTAATCGAGCTAAGGAATCTTCATTTACAGGAAATGATTGAATAATATCGGGAACATTATTATTACACGTAAATGATTTTTGTGATGATTCTTCATCTGCTGTAGCTTTTAGTAGAGCATTAACTGTTTCAGAAATATCATCCACTTTTAAATTGAGTATGTGTAATTCTCTTAAAACACGTTTTTCAAATGCTAAAATAAAAATTATTATAAATAAAGTAATATAGTATAATAATATTTTTTCCAAGATCTATAACTTTAAGATTATATATTTATGTGTATTGTATTACGTCTAAAGGTACGTCACGTAATTGGGAGCTCTAGTGAAAGAAACTCGATCAATATACAAAATAAAACACACATTTTTGTCTTAAAGAAAAAATATGATTTTGCGAGCAGTACAAATTTTTTCTTTAAGAGCTATTGTCTGAAATATTTTTTCTATCTTTAACACAATAAATGCTAGATCTCATCCCAATTTGTGTGTCGCACTTTGTATATTATGGTAAATTATTAAATGTAAAATATGAAATATACCTTTCTCACTATTTGGTTCACAAGTCGAATCAAGTTTACGATTTAATGCAGTTTTTAATGCAGTATTACTAAAAGCAAAACTAGAAGTAGTACCAGGAATAATTACATTATTAGTACAAGAAGTAGAACTAGTAGTATTAGAAGTAATTATATTAGTATTAGTTCTGTATTCTGTAGATTATTTTCATTAGTATTATTTTCTACTGTCATCCCTAGAAGAGAAAATGTAAATTAAATATATAATGCTATATAAATATTAAGTTAAAAGTATGTATTATCAACAAAAAATATATATACATTCTGTGTGTATATATATATGTATGTATATATACAGAATTTTAAAGTTGTTTTATGCATTTTCGTATTTTCTAATATTAATTACTTTATTATATTTTCCTCAAAATGTTTAAATTTTTTGTTACAAAACATGAGTATAATATTATACAATTATTATATTAACATGAGTATAATATTATACAATTATTATATTTTTACTTACTATCGCTTGATCCAGTTGGGGGCTCAGGATACATTATGTCATCATCTGATGAAAATATTTCTGATGTTTCAGATGATACTTCATATTCACTTTCAGATTTCTTGCACCGTTTTCTTTGTTTTGTATTACTTTTTTTTTTTAAATCCAGTGTTGGAAGAAAGATTGTTTGTCACTCTTGCTTTATTAGCTTTTCGTTGAGCTACTTTATAGGTGCCTACAAAATCATATTTTAAATAAATAATTTACAATTCAATTAAAATAATTATAAAAATGAAAAATTAATACAAAGTGTCTTTCTAGTTAAAAATAAATTATCATAATAAGAGCGATAAATATAATTATTACTTCTATAATATAGTTGCTACATAAAAATATATATAAAAAAATTGTAAAATATATAATATATGTAAAAGTGTATATATATATAGATATGTATTATATATATATATGTGTGTGTGTGTGTGTGTGTGTGCGCGTGTGCGTGTGCGTGTGTGTGTAAATGTGTACTTTACCGTAAGTGCCCAAAATACTAGCTCCATAGAGCATCCAATTATTTGCTTCAGGAGAATGTTTGTTCTTTATCAAATTAATTATAGCACTTTTTGTCGTGCCTTCAGATGGCCAATAACATTGGAATTTTTTTTTCATGTACCAGGTATTCGGTACAGCTTCCACTATGTTTTCATCATCAAATTTGACGACGAACCAAATCCCCAGATAGACAGATATGCTGAACATACCATGCAAACATTTTATGTATACTTTGTGATGCAATTAGAACAGCATAAAATTACAAATAACTTTAAATGTAGGTATTATGATGTCATATTGTTATCATATATTTTGTGTATTTCACGGTATAGCAATATGTTGCACTTTGCTATAAACGCACAACTGCAATCATTATAGGAAATGTTTCTAATATAAAATTATGTTGTAATTGTATTATTTGTAGGAGCAATAATTGAAGCAAGCTATTTGACGATTGTTAATTTAGTATTATTGCATTGTAATGTATTTATGAGGTAGTTGCGTTCTTATGCTATTTTAATTTTGTATTGTCATTTAGAAATACACAGCACACATATTTTATTGACATAAAATATTGCATATTACAATTCAGTTATATCTTAGGTATTAGAAATAAATTTGTGTGTGCACAAAATGCTGGCATTATGCTGTCATTTTGCTGTTTCTCATTAGTATTAATTTATATAGGGTAGTGTTGCATTTAACATATGAAACGACCAAGAAAATAATCTTTTAACTCTTTATTTTTGTTATTCTATATTTATGTAAAAATTAAACGTGATAGAGAGAGAGTACAAATTAAACATGATTGGTTGGAAATGTAAGAACAATCACATTCTATTGCTACTTATTATTTGCCGCTCAGGGAGCGGTGTAGTACAGCGCCCGACAAAAACAGTTACGTCACACCTCGTCGAATCCACGTATTTTACGTGGCTTACGTGGATGCAGATTTATCCACGAATTATCTACGTGGATACAACTTTTTTTTTTCATTATTACATCGAGGTACTTTATTCTCGAAATATCAATGTAGATTTCATGTGGATATTTCTATTGAAATTATGATTAATCATTTAACGACTCGGTAATATTGTAATGTTAAAAGATATTTTATTAAAATTTTTCAATTGTAATTTTGTATCTGAAATATTTCAGAAATATACCTGCATCATGTTTTTTATAATATTTATAATATTTATATTTTATATAATATTGTATTTGCAATATTTCTGAAATCTTTCAGAAAGATAAAAAAGTTTGCTAAAAAAAAGATTATATCTGTATGTTTCTAAATATGTAATAGTACATATATAGAATATGCTTCCTCGCTTTGCCGCTATGCGGCGCTGCATGAAATTAGCTAACTCGTATTCAACTTTTCGTCATAAGTGTATATAAAGAACTGATACTAACACGGTCCGAAGTTTATTTTTTCTTTTAAGGACCGTCTACGATGGAAGTAATATTGGTGGAGTTGGACGGTGAAGTAAGGCGTAAGCGAATAGTTCTTTTCCATTTCGCATTACTCCTAGTCTTACGCCTTACTCCATCGTCCACTCCACCGATATTATTTTCATTGTAGACGGTCCTTTAATCAGTTTAATTTAATAAACTGATTTAATTTAAAATAATTTGTTTAATAATCTGGATCGCTTGTTGGGATTCGGAATATGAAACAGATTATTTGAAATTATACGGATAAATGGTTGATAGCCTATTTATTGCGTATATTAAAAATAAAATATAAATAAAAATAAAATTATTCTTATGGCCGAGTGTATTTATATACTTTCATAAATGTCCAAGATAGTCACTTATCAAAAATGAAAAAAGTAATATGTCTTGAAAGTTCATGAAATTTTCACATAGATTCCACGTAGATTCTAGTACCGTTTTTGAGCGGATTATCCACTCGAATATCTACGTGGATTCAACGATATTAATCTACGTGGTAATAACGTGGATTTCACGTACTGTTTTTGTCGGGATAGGGCTTACTATTCATTTATTATGATTTTAATGAATATATTCATTTCTTATTGCTCCAATAATGTCGGATTAATTGCGTTCTATTTCTGGCAAAATAAGCAGCATATTGTCGGAATCTTTACAGCATCAGAAGATCTCTTTCACTTGCTGATAACACTCATGTCATATGAGGACGCATCTTTCAATGTTCATGCAAGCATTTTCAATTTTAAAATTTTGTCATTATACAGGCAATATGCTGACATATGTCTATCTGGGTCATCTTATCAGCAGGTTTTTGATATTTGACAACAAAAAGAAATAATATTACATATACATATAAATAAACAAATTATAAAAAAGTAGCTAATATCAAATTAAAAATTATAAAATATTATAATTTTTAAGCAAATTAAAATTATGGCATTAATTTATATATGTAAATTATTTATATATGTAATTTATGTATTAATATATATATTTATATACAGGGTGATTCAAAATAACCCCTGTGTCCCTGAAATGACATATTCTTGAATCAATTCTAAGACGATTTTTCCTTCGGCAAAATTTCGTCCGAAGCTTAGTTTTTGAATTATTAAAGGAAGTAATTAACGTATGACGGGTCGAATACAAGAGGCAGGCAAGGGTGGCACGATTCACCGTCAGACGCGGGAGCTTACGCGGGGCGCCTGCTGCGATCAGCTGATCGCTATACACATACAGACACACATGCGAACATATACATTCTCTCTCTGTCTGTCTGTCTGTCTGTCTCTCTCTCTCTCTCTCTCTCTCATTCGCTCACTCACCTGTAAATTTTTTTTTTTTTTTTTTTACGAGAGAGGGGAAAATGCATTTTATGCATACCCACCGGTCGATCCAGTGAGTTATGTGGGATTCGAGTACCAAGTCGAATTACCAACTCGGTACTCCCTACTCACTAAAAACCCCTCTCTTTTCACGAATTTCCTTTAACACACTGTCTCTCTGACTTCCCGAGATCTGTTTTCACATAACGTCAAAAAATAGTTATTATTACCTTGTTCGATGACTTTTGATGTATTGCTGTAATTGCTTGAAGGAGAAATGAATTGTCCGATAGATCGTACGTTCTCAAATTTAACGTAGATATCACGTTGCAAAAGACAAGAAATCCACACTAAATTATTAACTGAAAGTTTTTCTTCTTTCATGAACTGTATTCTTTTATTAAACTTTAACATAATCACATTTATTTACTCACTCGATGAGACGAGAAATTTACTAATGACTCTATCACTAATCACTATTAATCACTGTCGAATAATAATTGTTGGCGATTAAAAATCACTCGATGAAAGAAACACGCGCGGACACGTTACTACACGACGCGACGACGCGACGACGCGACAATGCGACGATAATTACGACTCGGCGACTGCAAGCAGTTTTTTGTCATGGTAGGTTGCGGTAGGTTAAGGTACTACTGGCGCTATCGAACGCGATCATGTGTTCGATTGAAGAATGCGGTAAACATAATAAACATTTAACATATTAATATTATTATTATGTTACCTACCATGACAAAAAACTGCTTGCAGTCGCCGAGTCGTAATTATCGTCGCATTGTCGCGTCGTCGCGTCGTGTAGTAACGTGTCCGCGCGTGTTTCTTTCATCGAGTGATTTTTAATCGCCAACAATTATTATTCGACAGTGATTAATAGTGATTAGTGATAGAGTCATTAGTAAATTTCTCGTCTCATCGAGTGAGTAAATAAATGTGATTATGTTAAAGTTTAATAAAAGAATACAGTTCATGAAAGAAGAAAAACTTTCAGTTAATAATTTAGTGTGGATTTCTTGTCTTTTGCAACGTGATATCTACGTTAAATTTGAGAACGTACGATCTATCGGACAATTCATTTCTCCTTCAAGCAATTACAGCAATACATCAAAAGTCATCGAACAAGGTAATAATAACTATTTTTTGACGTTATGTGAAAACAGATCTCGGGAAGTCAGAGAGACAGTGTGTTAAAGGAAATTCGTGAAAAGAGAGGGGTTTTTAGTGAGTAGGGAGTACCGAGTTGGTAATTCGACTTGGTACTCGAATCCCACATAACTCACTGGATCGACCGGTGGGTATGCATAAAATGCATTTTCCCCTCTCTCGTAAAAAAAAAAAAAAAAAATTTACAGGTGAGTGAGCGAATGAGAGAGAGAGAGAGAGAGAGACAGACAGACAGACAGACAGAGAGAGAATGTATATGTTCGCATGTGTGTCTGAATGTGTATAGCGATCAGCTGATCGCAGCAGGCGCCCCGCGTAAGCTCCCGCGTCTGACGGTGAATCGTGCCACCCTTGCCTGCCTCTTGTATTCGACCCGTCATACGTTAACTACTTCCTTTAATAATTCAAAAACTAAGCTTCGGACGAAATTTTGCCGAAGGAAAAATCGTCTTAGAATTGATTCAAGAATATGTCATTTCAGGGACACAGGGGTTATTTTGAATCACCCTGTATATGTAAATTATTTATATATGTAAAAGTGGAAATGAAATAAGATTGTTTTTATAAGGTAACACCACCAACTTTCTTTTGATAAAATTAATGTTCCATACTTGAAGTAAATTATTATCATTTTTTATATATTGAATATTAAATAAGGATGACGAACATGGCTTTGAATAAAAATTATCTTGCTTAGTATACGTGTAACCTAATAAACATATACAATTTTCACAAGAAGCAAAATTTTTAATTTCAACAATTATATTATTTTTTAATTCTACAAATCTGTCAGCTACTTTTGAAATATCTAAACAATAATTATTTGTTTGTATTTTTCTGTATTGTGGAGATGTGCAATTATTTGTCAAAGGACCATTAAAATGTTCTATTAATAGTGTTACGTCCGGTGGACTCCACGATTCTTTTCTTTCCTCGAAACGATTTCGTGGAAGAAAGAAATCAAGGATCGACTTGCATTCGAAATGCAAAGCGATTCTTCTTAGGAATAAAGATAGCGCTTAGAATAACGCAACCTAACCCGCGGGTATCGCCATTAAACTTTAACAAATCTAATACTGAGAATGGCCAGTCGAGATAGCGTTAACGAAACTCTAAATAAATTCGTGAATTATGAGATGAAAAGTTGTTATGAGAAACTCTAACTGTCCCGTATCTATTGGTACGGCTTTATGTTCGAAGCCTCTCTATCTAAAGAATTTTTAAAATAAAAAGATCTGGTTCTCGGGAAGATTGTCAAAATCTAAACATACAGCAATATTCTTGAAATTGATAGTGCACGTGCGCTCGTTCGACAGGCCATCCTCGAGTGTTCTCCGAATCGCCAAATCATCAAGCGATAAGATAATCAGCTCACTCCCACTCTCTACTGGATGGAGCTAAGTCTCGAGCCAAAGGGCTTAACCAATTAAAATCTTAAGAGATCCCTCTCCTTTTAAAAATCAAGCTCCTTGACCTTAGGAAGGGAGTAATAGAAATTATTTTATTCGCCTAAAAAGATTCCCCACCATCCAGAAGGGAGGAGGAGTAAAATCCTTAAAACTCGCGAGCCGAAGACGCGGAGACACAGTTCATTCTAAAAAAAATATCACGCCAGCTCTTCCGTGCAGTTCAGAGTCTTTACTCACAGTCTTACTAGAAAGATTCTCTCGCCGGTTATACTTTTCTCCAGTTCACATACAATAAAAAGAAAGAATATATATATTTTCTAAAAGTGCGACCTCTAATATCTATCGGTGAACAAACTCTTCACGTGCGGCTAAATCTCACAATAAGTAAAGTGAAGTGAGTGAGGTACATGGCGGATCAACCGAGCCCTTCCTCATCACCAGCCAGCAATTAGACACCTGCGCCTCCAGGTTCGGCCGGGCTGAATTTTGTTTACGTATTGCAACGCTCACAATAAGTAGTAAGTTTAAATTTTCTCTCAGTCCTTATTTCTCTTTCCCATTCGACTGGCGATATCAAAAACGATCTTTAGATAATTAAAGAGTTTGAGCTATAGATCCTTAAAGTAATAAAAATTTAATCAATAATACTCTCGATCAGTTAGAATTCCATAATAACCATCAATAGTAATTTATCGTTAACAATTCAATTCCCCTTTCCATATTCCTCCTATCTATTCGTTGCGGATTTCAGAATTGGAATTCACGAATATTCCTCCTATCTATTCGTTGCGGATTTCAGAATTGGAATTCACAAATATTCCTCTTATCTATTCATTGCGGATTTCAGAATTGGAATTCACGAATATTCCTCCTATCTATTCGTTGCGGATTTCAGAATTGGAATTCACGAATATTCCTCTTATCTATTCGTTGCGGATTTCAGAATTGGAATTCACGAATATTCCTCTTATCTATTCGTTGCGGATTTCAGAATTGGAATTCACGAATATTCCTCCTATCTATTCGTTGCGGATTTCAGAATTGGAATTCACGAATACTCCTCTTATCTATTCGTTGCGGATTTCAGAATTGGAATTCACGAATACTTCCCTACTCTCCAAAGATTCTTTGCAGCAGACTATCCTATTAGTTTCCCTTAATCTTCTTCCCAATATATAAAAAAAATTTATATATATATATATACATATACAATTATTTCTTCAAATTGTGACCGGATATATTTCAAATGAAAGGATTAAACGATAAATAAACCTTAAGGATCGTTTCTTGATAGAGACCTAATATACCTGATCGATCATCTATCTTCATCAATAATTACCGTATCTAAATCGCGTATCTTAAATTTTATTAGTGTCGCCTCACAATTCGCGGTCAAACAATAGGCGTTGGCGGAATCGCCGGAACAAACGGCTAAGAGAAGGGCTGGCTCAATCTATATCAGAGTCCATTATCGGCGGTCCAGTAAATTATTCAACCACTAGTATAGGCAGTAATAAACTCGACACTAACACACACTTACCTCCTAACCCCTCTTCCTTACCCCTTATCCCGAATTATTCTCCAATCTCGTCCCCAGGGCATTCCTCGACCTCCCCCGGTACGCCTGTTCCGGGCCCCGCGCCGTCGTCTGCTTCACCCCCCAGATCTCGTACCCCGCCCCCACTAGAACTTTCTCCTTCCCCAGCTACTCCCTCTACCCTTGTTTTCGAACCCTCTCCTTCGCCTTCTCCCGCACCCTCCTTAGAATCTCCCTCTCCTTTCCCCATACCTGTTATCACCCTTGATTCAGACCCTCCTTCCCCTTCCACCTCCTCAGAGATTTCTGAATTCGGCGAGGCTCTGGGAGATTTCGCGAGAGATCTTCCCGACCTTGAAGAAGATTCCCCCGACTTTGACTTCCCTCCCGATTCCCCGTCGGAACATCCTGACACCCCTGAAACGCCTGAACCTCCCCATCCTCACCCCTTAAGTTATTTCTTATCCCAGTTCCCCCTCCTCGATTTCCCCATTCCCGAAGGATCTTTTCGCGTAGGTCCCGGTCCAGTGGACCACGAGGAGTTCCTTCGCTATCTAACTACTGCCCCTTCCGATGCTATAATTCCTTGGTATCTCCCTGGCTCCCACCTTCCATTAGGAGTTCCTATTCAAGCCCTGTGGAGGAAATTCCCTCCGTCCACCATCCAGTTTGACAACCTTTGACCCATTGTCCTCTCCCCTTTAGCTTTATAATACACATGTTTAGATAGGAAATTTTAAATTAAAAAGAAACAAATTTGTAATAATCTCCAGCCAGGATTAATTACTAAGGCAGATTTCCCACTTTTTATCCTGGCTGACGTCCTCCGAACCTATGTAACACCCGCGGAAATTCCCTCACATATACAATACAACACACATAAAATTTTCAATTATATTTGTATTTTTAAAAGTTTTATATAACCCAGTAAATATGTTTCATATCTCTCAAATAATTAATTAATGAATAAATTCTAATTTATGACAAAATCTTCATTTATTTTTCTACCCGTTCTCATTCCTTGAAGTCCGAAATCGCACAGGGTCCCGTCCCGAGTAAAAGAGATTCGATTTTCTTACCGAAAAGGGACCGACGAGCGTAACGGCCTAGGACACTCACAGAGTTAAAGGGACCATTCTGGTCACTGACAAGGCTACCAGATTGCATACGCTGCGTCCAGCGGCGGCACGATTTGTATCCCCACCACTTTCGCGCACTAAGGCATAAGCTCTCATCCGTGTACGCTCGACGTTCGGTCATCTTCGGTTTACAGAGGAAGACGGATAGATTAGCATCTGTCTCCTTCTCTCCTGAGAGGTCTATTGTATCTTACCTATCTCTCTGAATACAATAGCTATGTGATCCTCGAAATTTCGAGCTGGCGAGTTGGCGATGCAAGTTGCATCGTTGCAAGTATCGCAGCGATACTTATTATCACACATAATATTTTCCTATTGATTTTTTTTTTTTTATAAAAGTTTATATGTTGTTTAAAAAAGAGAATATAACATATACAAAAACAAATTTTACATATTTTTATCTAAATTTTTATCTAACATATTTTTATCTCAATTTTTATTTAAATTTTTCCACTCTTGGCCAATATGTACGCTTTTTTATTAAAAAAAAATTTCTTTAAAAAAATAATTCTAATAAGATAATATTTAAATTTATTTTAATAGAATTGTATTTTGTTATTATTATTTTGTATTAATGTATGATGTACATCTTGTTGCTCAACGCAAACCGCGAGAAGATGGTGGTCTCTTCCGTTAAAAAGGAAAAGTTAAATATTTAATAAATGAATAATAATAAAAATAAAATTAAAATAAAATAATAAAATAACGATAAATAATAAATAAAAATAAAAAATAAAATTATAATAAAATAATAAAATATAATCAATTTTCTAATTGATTGAAAAGGTCAAATATTATTTCACATTTCCTTACATACATACATATACATATATATATTTATATATATATATATATATATATATATATATCTTTACACACTTATTTTTTAAGTGCTGTATATAAAAATTTATTTTAAAATTATTTATCGCAGGAAGGGCCTGCTACGTCAGCATCCGCATGGAGTTTTAAATTGTTTTTATTAGCGGCATATAATTTATCCGCCGACATAAGAGATAAATGCTCTTCATTAATGAGCATATTTAAAGCTGTTTCTCCTCTAGTTTTTAATGCGGACTTAAACACACAAATAGCATTAACGGAAACCGTTGAAAAGCTATTACGTGTTTTCGTTTTTAAATTGTTCAAAAGAGAAAACATTCTCTCAGGATCGGCATTAGAATTCGGAAGCGTTCGAATAGTATTTATAATATTCGTTAAATTGGAATATTTAGGAACATTATTCGTGTACCGACGTTGTAAAATTGCTTTCCACATATTGTCAAAATTTAATTTAGAAAAATTTTGTTTTTCTTCCATTGTAAGGTCTGATGCTAATGCAATCCATTCTTTTTTTAAAGCATCTTCATCAAAACCGCCGAGAGTTTTAGCTACGAGAGAAACATCATCAAATGATGTTTGTCTATTATTATCGAATAAACTTACAGATGGTTGAAAAACTTGTAACTTTAATAAAAATTCATTATTTATAGGTAACCTTTTACAAATTTCTTCTGCAGCAGTCACATAAATTGTTAAACAGTTCTCTCGAACAATTTTAACTATGTTTATGTGATCTTTCAACGTTAATTCGTTCAGATATTCCTCACATTCTGATCCCAAAATAATTTCATTAATAGGTTTTTGATTTTCTTTTAATAAGAATATAATATTTGAAGAAAATGGTTTTAAATATTTTTCTTTTATAAAATTTTGACAGATTTGGAAAAGAAAGTTTTTAGATTTTGGCTGCAATAAATGGATTCTCGTTTCTGACGCTTGAAAGAATGTGACTCACTGACCTGTGCCAGGCCCCTGACAGTGCGCTCGACCCGATCTGTACACACGCCCGAAAAGTGTGTCACCGGGTAAGTAGGTTGCGTCCTTCCAGATGGTCCGACCTTTCAAGGGTCTGGACGTAACAATAGTTTTATAGAAGAATCATTGCTTGTGATATTAGAGAACACATGTTGAGTAGTAATATTACTTTCCTCAAAAACACGATTTATAACTTGTTCTAAAGGTAGAGCGGATTTACGAATTTTTTTTTTTTTAATTTTTGCATGTAATTTTCGAAAGGAAAAGCGCTAAAATTATCAAGTGAGCCGTATAATTTTATACAGTCACTTAAATGCAAGAAATTATGTATATTGTACGATACAAAGTCTGGACCGTAAATTTTAATAGACTGACAAATAAAATGTTTCATTAAATTATTAGCATATAATATATTATTTTCAAATCTCGAATACTCTTGACTTATCATTATACAACTTGCAAGACTTAATGTAATGAAATTATTATAGACTTTGGATGATAAAACTTGTTTTAAAACTGTAGGTCCAGTATATAACAAAAAAAGTCTAAATTCTGTAGCTTTATATCTTTTACACTCAAGTATGGAACGTGTTTTTCTACAAAACTCATAAGGAATATATCGTTTTAGTTTTAAAAGATTTTCTGAAATTTTATTGACATCACGAGCTCG
This sequence comes from Camponotus vicinus, assembly GCF_025532165.1. NCBI lineage: Eukaryota > Metazoa > Arthropoda > Insecta > Hymenoptera > Formicidae > Camponotus > Camponotus vicinus. The sequence continues at coordinate 4,741,723 of NW_028141980.1, read as the reverse complement.
TAATTTATAAGGTTTACCGTAAATCCATCCGAATCGTTTATGACAAAGAAGTCTTTTCATGCCACCTAATAAGAGATTATGCATATAATCTATTGGTACATTATCTATCACATTAAAATTTGGTATACCTAACAGCCTACTAGTACCAATATGATGTTCAGGTTGAGCATATGTTCTAAATAAATTATCAGTTCTTTTACAAATACGCTCTGTTTCAGGAAAACATAATACATTAACCATATCACCCTCTTGGTCACATTTTGTGCATGAAAAATGATCTGTATGCTTTTTTATAGCTAAAACATATGATTTTGCCGGTGAATCACAAACTAACATTAAAATTCGGAATTTATACTTAAAAGAATTTATTAATAATCCATTAGTCGACAAATTAATACATTCATTTACAAAATCTTTTAAAAAGTCATTTGCAGATTTTGGTTTTTCTGGACCGTGATATAAGGCAACTAAAAAGACTTCTTTCATAAGAATTTTTATTGATTTTATCGAGCATAAAATAGGCCAAAGCGAGCTATTCGAACTTTTACTTAAAGGTAAACCATCAACATTAACCGCTAATAAAAATTCTTCATTTTGTGATATGTTAATTTTATGATTTTTACAAAACAAATTTAATGTTTTTTCTATTCCAAAATAAAAATATGTCCCATGACCTAAAGGTGTTACAATTACTTTACTGGGTGTTTTAACGAGTGTTTTTGAATCTTTTGGTATATTATTACACCCCGGTATTTCTCGTATTATAGGAAGTAAAGTTTTTAATGCCGATAATTTTACATTTTCTTTTATAGCCCATGTAGCTAATTTTGAAGTTAATGTATTATTTTTTATAGTGTTATTATCGTTATGTCTAAGATTTAATAATTCGACATCATTATTAGATAACTCATCATTACTATATAAAATATTTAAATCATTATTACATGGAACATTTATATCGAGGGGTAAACCGCTGATCAAAATTATGTACACTAATGCCTACTAATGCCCAATTCCTGGGCATTACTGCTAAATTTTTTACTAATGCCTAGTAATGCCCACCAATGCCCAAGCAATGCTTAGTAATGCTCATTAATGCCTAGTAATGCCTAGCAATACCTAGTAATGCCCAAGTAATGCCTAAACTGTTTGTTTGATAATAAAATAGGAAATGTATTAAATATAATATAAAAGACGTAGTTTATGCATTGTTTGCTTTATATTGTAGTTTTATGTTATTATAATGTAATTAAATATTGCGAATAAGCCAAGAACACAAAAACTTATATATATATATATATATTTTTTTTTTTTTTATATTGCTATACAAATGTGATAAACTCTTATGACATTTGTGTGACATATTATTATATGATATCTTATGTGTAACTAAAAAAAAATAACTTCTTTAATATATAAATAAAATAAAATAGAGTTTGCAAATATAACGCAAATAAAACACATATAAATATTTATTTTCTTATCTTAAGGCTTCTCGCTATGGAACTCCCGAATGATAACATCAAAAGCAAGAAAATCCGCACTGTTTTCTTTCTTTGGATTAAAATGAAAGCCTAAGAGCCATAATAAATATGTAAAGTTTATTATGTTTTCTTAGTTTATACTTTTTATTTATAACTTCTAAATCAAAATGTTTTAATATAAAAGGTCCGGTTCCGATTAATTCAATTGGGCCGTGGAAAATATACTTCGTTTCAACAAACGTCACATCTTCATCGCGTGGCCAAATGAAACAATCAAGTTCAGATTTTAAAAATTTCATTTTAACTTGATTTTTACACTGCTCAATAACTCGGCCAATATAATAGTTGTCATCGTAAAAAACATAATATAATAAAGCATAATATTTTTCTAATAATATTTCAGGTACTTTCATATTAGGATCATTTTCAAGGAAACATTCCTCATTACACATTTGATCTTCTTTAAAAGAATTGGAAATTTGAAGATATTTTTGCTTCTTTTTAAGTTGCACCTTTGTACAGTTTTTCTTTTATTTGTGTTATTAAGTGTGAGAAATCTTCGTAATCTATCCGTACTTATTTTACCTTTACATTCATCAAGAAGCCAACAATAAGAAGATTTTTTAACAATCATTATTTTGTCATTTACTTTAATTTCTACGAAAGGCGAGTTTTCCGTTATCGATTTCCGTGATATTCGTTTTGAAAAATCTTTCAATTCTAAACTCTCTAATTTGAAATCAGAATCATCAAGTAAAATTGAGCTAGAAGCACAAATGTCCACATCTTCGACGAAAAGATTTTTCGTTACTTCAGAATTATGACATATAATTTTTGGAAATTTTTTCAGCCAAAATAAAATTATCTGTTATTAAATTTTGATTAGGACTTAATTTTTCTCGAGCTCTCTTTAATCAATAATAAAAAAATAATTAAAATTCCGGGTCAATGAACCGAGATCGCGTATCTTGTGGCGACAAACAAAAGAAACAGCACCTATATATTATTTTGGCAAAGATGGAAAAAACTGTGAAAATAACATATGAATCAAGTGCAAGATTTATTGACAATAGACAAACGTTTCTACCCCATTCGGGTTCTCTTCAGTGAAAAAGATAATTAGTTAATTGACAAACGCAAACAAAAGAGTGGTACAAAACATTGCTAGCATGTAAAAGTCGCAAAAAATAAAATAAAAGTGTCATTGCGCATCAAAGATTAATTTATGTCTGTGAACGTGTGCAGACATGACGCTCGAATTATTTATAATAACTTACATAAACAATTATGGAGTTGCCGGTATATAAAGGTATCGGAACGCATAAAAGACGGCGACGAATTTGTTTACGCATGAGAGACAATAACCGATTAGTGTACATGTGCAAACATGACACTCATCTTAGGCGTTGAAAAGTCTCTGAAAAGGATCGTTCCTCCATATAAAAGCATGGCAAAATCCAAGAATTTAGTAATCAGAAGTAGCGAGTCATTAATGTGTTTATGGTCCTGAAAATTACCGTGGTAAATCTGTAAAAATTATAAGCAGAAGGAGTCAAGAAGACCCAACATACATGTCAACAGATGTCGCAAAAATAATATGTTATGTACCGAAGCAATAAAATAACAAAGACGAACCGTTACACTTTTGAAATCAAACGCAAAGATAAATAACATGAAGTAAGAAATAAAAATAAAAAAAGGATTCGCAAAATAATAACCGTTGAAACAAAAGGTAAGAAGCAATTGAAAAAATTCGATAGAGAGCTCACCAAGACGCCCGGAAGAAAGCAGAAAGGAGTTAGGCCCATCAAAGAGCCCGAGAAGCGTCGAAACTCATGTATCGATGGATCGCAAGTTCGAACAGTAATAAGACACGCAAGCCGAAATATCCGAGCTAGCTGTTAGAGAGGGAGGGGATAAAGGAAATAAAAAAAGGGGGGGAAAAGGAAAGGAAAAAAGGAGGTAGAAGGAGAGGGAAAGGATAGGAATAAAAGAGAGATAAAAGATATGCTAGACTAAATTTCTAAAGGAGTTAAACTAATTTTTTTAAAATGGGAAAGTAAGAGCTATCCAGCAGATCCGTGTCCTCTTTGATATTAATACTGTTAGATTGATTTTTGATATGCAGCATTTCAGATACCAGTCTTTTAATGTAATGTGGTTCGTTGTCTAATATGAAAACGTTATTCCAGTCAAATTCATGACCTGCTAATCTGTGCTCCGACACAACGCTTAAATTAGCAGATGGATTATCTATGTTAGAACGATGTTCTTTAATCCGAGTAGTGAGTTGTCTCTTAGTTTGTCCAACGTAAGAGGCATTACAGTCAAGACAGTTAATTCTGTAAACTACATTGGTTTTTTGTTCGTTGGGTAGGGGATCCTTGTGTACTTTGATGAAACAGTTTAGCTTATTAAGAATGAGGAATGCTAATTTTTTATTAAGGTGATGCGACAGAGGTATAAATTTAGGAGCTATGTTTTTAATGAAGGAGATCGCAAAGTAGGAGGGGGGAGGGGGAGGATCAGATGTAGAAAGACAAGGAGAAGTAGACGAAGGAAGAGAGTTGACTGAATTAGGAATAGAAAAAATTAGTTTATGAATTCTATTGCCGATAACTTTAAAAATTAAACTAAGAGGATAACTATTTTCAATTAAAATTTTAATGATGAAATGGAGATTTTTTTCATGGAACTGCGGGTGCGAGACGTGGAACACTTTGTCAGTCAAGCTCACAATAATGCCTTTCTTATGGGCCATAGGATGGTGTGAATTAAAATTTAGGAAACGTCCTGAAAAAGTAGGTTTTCTGTACCAGTCCGTTACGATTTTATTGTCCTGAATAATAAGTGAAACGTCAAGAAAACTCAATGATCTATTCTGTTCAATTTCTACTGTAAATTGAATTCTATGATGGAAAGAATTAAAGATTTTTTTAATATCTGAAATGAGTGTGAGGGGTGCAGCCGATATAATATCATCGACGTATCTAAAGTAGAAAGGAACACTACAAGGCAATTGTTTGAGTGCTTTCTCCTCCAAATCACACATCACTATATCCGCTAAAATCGGAGACAGTGGAGATCCCATTGGTGTGCCAAATGTTTGTTTGTAGATAACATTATCAAAAGTAAAAAAAGTGGAATTCATTACTAATTTTACACCTCTTATAAACTCATGGAACGGAAGAGAGCAGCCTTTTTTTATATGATGCCATCTCTTGGCCAACCCACCCACTGCTAAATCTAGAGGTATGTTAGTGAACAGAGAAATCACATCTAGCGAAAAAAGGTTTAAATTTTCATCAAAGGGCCGATCCTGCATAAGTTTAGCGAGGTTAAAACTATTGGCAACATGACTAGAAGGATTGGGGATATTTTTATAAATGAGATTGTGTAAAAATAAAGCAAAGGAGTGTAAGGGACTTCCTATGGAAGAGACTATAATTCTGAGCGGAATGCCGGGTTTGTGTATTTTAGGCAGGCCGTAAGCTCGTGGTAAAGTTCCCGCACTAGTTTTGAGAGACTTCGCTTTAATATTAGTAATATAATTTTTTCCAACCCAATCCTTCAACAATGTTTTTAAATTGTTATTTAGGATGTTCAAAGGATTTCTGTCTATAGTCTGGTATGTGTTCGAATCGTGTAACATCTCATTCATCTTGTTTTTATATAGAGATTGGTCAAGACAAACAGTAACGTTACCCTTATCCGCTCTGGTGAAAAGTAAGTTAGGGTGGTCTGCAAGAAACTTTTTTGTTTTAACAAACCTGCTTTGAATCATTTTATCTATACTGGAGGGAACCGCACTTGAGGAAAGAAAGCCCTCCAAAATATGTATCGTATGGTTGCGAACATTAGTAGTCACGTCCGGATGTACACCGCGAAAATTTTTTTCCATGTTTTTAATGTATTCGTGGACAACATAATTTTTTTGAGGAGCAGAGACCGGCAAACTAAACCTTTCACCAAGCTGAAGCAAAGATATGACCTCTTCCGGAATAACTGTGGAAGATAGGTTTTTAAACCAGTTAGGTTTTAATGTGAAAAAATTTTTTTCAAGGTTAAGACAAGAAGTGAGAGAGGGATAATTTGAAGGATGGAGGGACACACAATAAGATTCAAAGGTTGAAGGTGAAGGAATGGGTTGACAGGAAAATTGGGGAAGGAAGGAGTGAGACGAAGATTTTACAGCTGAACGGAGCCTCGAACAATAATATGAACGTTTATCGCTTGGAGGAATCGACACATGATAACGAATCGCATCAATGTCCTGCATAATATTTTCTTCATGTTTCCTAGTCAGCCAGTTAAATTTGCTTTCCATAATACGATTTTGTTTATGTTGGAAAAATATAAAAAAGCGTGATTGGTAGTAAAAAAACTGAGACAGTAATTTTCGCGGAAAAAAGTTGCATAGTTTACCATGTGATATCAATCTGAATTTGTGTAGAGAAGTCAATTTACGATGTGCATCTTCAATTTCAAGAAAAAGAGATTTAGCAGTGGGTGGGTTGGCCAAGAGATGGCATCATATAAAAAAAGGCTGCTCTCTTCCGTTCCATGAGTTTATAAGAGGTGTAAAATTAGTAATGAATTCCACTTTTTTTACTTTTGATAATGTTATCTACAAACAAACATTTGGCACACCAATGGGATCTCCACTGTCTCCGATTTTAGCGGATATAGTGATGTGTGATTTGGAGGAGAAAGCACTCAAACAATTGCCTTGTAGTGTTCCTTTCTACTTTAGATACGTCGATGATATTATATCGGCTGCACCCCTCACACTCATTTCAGATATTAAAAAAATCTTTAATTCTTTCCATCATAGAATTCAATTTACAGTAGAAATTGAACAGAATAGATCATTGAGTTTTCTTGACGTTTCACTTATTATTCAGGACAATAAAATCGTAACGGACTGGTACAGAAAACCTACTTTTTCAGGACGTTTCCTAAATTTTAATTCACACCATCCTATGGCCCATAAGAAAGGCATTATTGTGAGCTTGACTGACAAAGTGTTCCACGTCTCGCACCCGCAGTTCCATGAAAAAAATCTCCATTTCATCATTAAAATTTTAATTGAAAATAGTTATCCTCTTAGTTTAATTTTTAAAGTTATCGGCAATAGAATTCATAAACTAATTTTTTCTATTCCTAATTCAGTCAACTCTCTTCCTTCGTCTACTTCTCCTTGTCTTTCTACATCTGATCCTCCCCCTCCCCCCTCCTACTTTGCGATCCCCTTCATTAAAAACATAGCTCCTAAATTTATACCTCTGTCGCATCACCTTAATAAAAAATTAGCATTCCTCATTCTTAATAAGCTAAACTGTTTCATCAAAGTACACAAGGATCCCCTACCCAACGAACAAAAAACCAATGTAGTTTACAGAATTAACTGTCTTGACTGTAATGCCTCTTACGTTGGACAAACTAAGAGACAACTCACTACTCGGATTAAAGAACATCGTTCTAACATAGATAATCCATCTGCTAATTTAAGCGTTGTGTCGGAGCACAGATTAGCAGGTCATGAATTTGACTAGAATAACGTTTTCATATTAGACAACGAACCACATTACATTAAAAGACTGGTATCTGAAATGCTGCATATCAAAAATCAATCTAACAGTATTAATATCAAAGAGGACACGGATCTGCTGGATAGCTCTTACTTTCCCATTTTAAAAAAATTAGTTTAACTCCTTTAGAAATTTAGTCTAGCATATCTTTTATCTCTCTTTTATTCCTATCCTTTCCCTCTCCTTCTACCTCCTTTTTTCCTTTCCTTTTCCCCCCCTTTTTTTATTTCCTTTATCCCCTCCCTCTCTAACAGCTAGCTCGGATATTTCGGCTTGCGTGTCTTATTACTGTTCGAACTTGCGATCCATCGATACATGAGTTTCGACGCTTCTCGGGCTCTTTGATGGGCCTAACTCCTTTCTGCTTTCTTCCGGGCGTCTTGGTGAGCTCTCTATCGAATTTTTTCAATTGCTTCTTACCTTTTGTTTCAACGGTTATTATTTTGCGAATCCTTTTTTTATTTTTATTTCTTACTTCATGTTATTTATCTTTGCGTTTGATTTCAAAAGTGTAACGGTTCGTCTTTGTTATTTTATTGCTTCGGTACATAACATATTATTTTTGCGACATCTGTTGACATGTATGTTGGGTCTTCTTGACTCCTTCTGCTTATAATTTTTACAGATTTACCACGGTAATTTTCAGGACCATAAACACATTAATGACTCGCTACTTCTGATTACTAAATTCTTGGATTTTGCCATGCTTTTATATGGAGGAACGATCCTTTTCAGAGACTTTTCAACGCCTAAGATGAGTGTCATGTTTGCACATGTACACTAATCGGTTATTGTCTCTCATGCGTAAACAAATTCGTCGCCGTCTTTTATGCGTTCCGATACCTTTATATACCGGCAACTCCATAATTGTTTATGTAAGTTATTATAAATAATTCGAGCGTCATGTCTGCACACGTTCACAGACATAAATTAATCTTTGATGCGCAATGACACTTTTATTTTATTTTTTGCGACTTTTACATGCTAGCAATGTTTTGTACCACTCTTTTGTTTGCGTTTGTCAATTAACTAATTATCTTTTTCACTGAAGAGAACCCGAATGGGGTAGAAACGTTTGTCTATTGTCAATAAATCTTGCACTTGATTCATATGTTATTTTCACAGTTTTTTCCATCTTTGCCAAAATAATATATAGGTGCTGTTTCTTTTGTTTGTCGCCACAAGATACGCGATCTCGGTTCATTGACCCGGAATTTTAATTATTTTTTTATTATTTGTTATACACTGAACCTTAAACTATTTATTCGATTTTTAATTTGCTCTCTTTAATCTTTCAGATCTTTGATATTTCATACTTTTCCATTTATCACATTGACTAGCATTTACCTTAGAAGTAGGGTAAGTATGAGAGTACTAGAATCAATATTGGGATCAACAACATAACTAGAATTGGAAATGGAGCAGTCATTATCATACTCTTCATTAATTTTTTGCGAGTCTATAATTCGATTTTCTTCTACTATATCTTCTACTATATCTATTACATTTACTGTATCAAAAGTAATTTCTGCTTTATCTATGACTTCCACTACATTCATAACTTCTACTGTATCTTCCTCATTATTTACATTTTGACTAGCCTTTTCTATATTTCCTGTATTTGCAAACTCAATATTGTGACCTATTTTCGTGTTTGAAAACTCCGGTGCTTTTGATACATCATGAGTAATACGACTCTTTTCATTAACAAATTTAGTTGCAGATGAATTTGTGTTTTGAATATGTTTTTTAAGTAAATGCATTTGAAAGTTAGAATAAATCCAACGTTTTGATTTTGAACCTCGTTTAGAAAATTGAGATACATTATAATTTGCACCACAAAAGCATGTTATGACACAAGTCAATTTACCTGCATCTAAACTTGTTCTTATAATTATATTATTAAATGGTTCTCTTAAAGTTTCCCATTCATCTTCGGTTACTTTGTCTTATGCCCAGGAAGTAATTGTTTTTTGTATTCGTATATTTTCTTCCAAAATTATGGATTTAAATGATTCTTCAGATGTTGATGAATTATTATTCATCATATATATTATTTGTAAGACTAATAGGCTGCGTTCAGCAGAAAAAGTAGCTTTGCAACTGTTATAAAATTTTTTATATGATTGATTTATTCATTTAGATCGATAAGAACTAAGGGCAAGAACGGCCAAGAATTTCGACAAGAATTAATCGTATTGAAGAATCTTACAACAGTTGCAAATAAGTTGCTTTTTCTGCTGAACACAGTCATAATAAAACTGTATAAGTTAATATTTACCTTAATAGATTTCCATAAATACACTTTATTTAAATCATCTAATATATATCCAAATTTCGATGATGACGTAACAAAACGAGAACAATAGTAGTGATAGCAGCGCTGAACAGCGTTTACCGGCGTTTACCGACCGGAATACTCAACGGATAACATCATAAGATATTTATACAATTTACCTAATATTTAAAAACACGTTTTATTGAGTGTTGTAATTGTGACATAAAATTATTATTTGGAAAAAGACTTAATAATACTTTAATAACGTCCATAATACGCATTAATACTTCAATAAAACCTAATAATGCCCAAGTAATGCCCAGTAATGCCCAAGCAATGCCCAGTAATGTCCAAGCAATGCTCAGTAATGCCCAAGTAATGCCCACTAATGCCCAAGAAACGCCAGTAATTCCCAAACAATGCCCAATAAGTCTAGCAATGCCTCAAATCTGTACACCGCAATGCCCTCAGCGGTTTACCCCTCGATTTATATCATCATTATTATATGAAATATTTATATCATTATTATATAGAACGTTTACATCAATGTTTGTATCATTATTAGTAGACAAATTATTATGAGAATTATTATTAATATTACGAGATAATACAGAATTATTGTTAATTAAGGTTAAAGATCGATTTAATTTATTTTGAAGCCTTCTATGAAACTTAATTTTATTTTTTTTCTCTACCTTCATGGCAAATTTAAGTTAAAAACGTAGCTACAAAAACACGTGGTCGAATACACAAAGTTAAAAATATGTGTTTTATATGTATAATGGTATACTTACTTTAAAAATAAAAATTTCTTTTATAATATAATAGTCGCACATAGATAACTAATATAGCATAAATACACATATGTATTTTGCACTCAATACTATAGACTTTTGGCGCGAAAGAACACAGAGCTCGCAGCGATATGCAGGGACTGTATGATCTGCTCAACGCGACCGCGACAAACGACGAGCGACGTTCTTGTGCATATCACGTACTAATCGGCACGTGCACACGTGATCGGCAGACTCTATATTTTTAAGGCCCAATAGAGAATAGAGAAAATCACAATAGAGAAACACAACATCGCACAATGGAGAAAATCAAGCTTCATATACTCACAATATAAAAATAGAGCAACAGGAACTATATTTTTATATTGTGCGAGTATAGGTTTTATAAATACATAGTATTACGTCCCTGCTTCGCTACGAGCGGCGCAGGAACGCGAAGCAGGGACCTAACAATATTATATAAATAAGAGAGAAACGACGGTATTCATAATCCGAACCTATATTTAAAATCGTCTTAAGATCTCATTCAATCAATGAAATAACGCTATACGACCATTTTAGTTGAATGGGATTTTAAAACAATCTTAAATATAAGATCGGACTATGAATCCAAAAAAATCTCTCTTTTTCTTTTTATTTAATATTTATTCCTATTTCTAATATTTTCCTAATACTTTATTGTGTGTTAAGCAGCAAATGACGTTAATTGAAGCTATAATAATAAATTATCAGTACTTTCTACATTACTATGATTGATATTAATAATACTACTTCATGTAACATTAAACGTTTCTAGATGTATGTATATTCTATGAATATACATCTTACTTCCATGACATGAAAATAATATACTGTATGTCGAATGTTCATACATTTCATATACATGATTTGGATATACATTGCAATATATAATATGTTTATTTATTAATGTATTTTATACGTACACACAACTCATGTATGTACATACACTGTATATAAAATGTAGATACATAATTGGTATATACCTTAATTACCATACGTTATATATATATATATATATATATATATATATATATATATATATACATATATGTGGGACTAATTTTAGTAAACGAATATACGTGTAAGTGTATGTGTGCGTGTTCGTCAAATGTAGTCAAGTGTGTTTATGCCACACCGCGTCTAAAAACGCCGCGCTCTAAACAATTAGTAATAACGCAGCGAGATCGATATAAGATCCACGAGCTCGTTGTAAATATACTTCTTCCTTTTTGAAGAAGACCGCGCAAGAGGCGACAAGACTCAATACTCGAGCACAGCGAGCTGTTGAGCGAGTTAAGCGGGAAGCACACACTTTTGCATAAGCGCATAACGCATAAGAGAATCAACCAATCAGAATCTCTTATTTCTATTCTATCTCAGTATGGAAATGAAGAATTCTAATTGGTTGATTCTCTTATGCATATGCGTTATGCGCTTATGCAAAAGTGTGTGCTTCCTGCTTTACATTTGCGAGATCGAGCGAACTTTCTTTTGTAATTCCATTATAATAAAGATCCCTTTCGTTAACACGTGTGTATATCAATTGAGTGAGGGACAGTCCTACATATATACATATGTTATATTACATACAGTAAAGTATATACAAACTACATATTTACATTTCTCATACGTAGTACATACAAGAACTGTATGTACATATGGAATACATCAATAAATATACATCTTATATATTGTAATGTATATCTAAATTATGTATATGAAATGTATGTACCTAGAGATTATAAAACGCATGTATACATGATATACAGCAATGTATATGCATATTACAAACAGTAAAGTATATAAAAACTCTATCTACATTTCACATACACTGTACATACATAAACTTTATGTATATATAAAATACATCATTGAATATACTTCTTACATATTGTAATGTATATTCAAATTATGTATATGAAATGTATGTATTTAGAGATTATAAAACGTATGTATATATGATGTACAACAATGTATATACATATTACATACAGTAAAGTATATAAAAACTCTGTATCTACATTTCACATACACTGTACATACATAAACTGTATGTATATATAAAATACATCTTTGAATATACTTATTGTATATTGCAATGTACATACATAAACTGTATGTACATATAAAATACATCAATGAATATATTATACATAATACATATTGTAGTGTTTATCCAAATCATGTATATGAAATGTATGAACATGCAACATACAAGATATTATTTTCATGTTATGGAAGTAAGATGTATATTCATAGAATATCTAATGTTATATGGATATGATTGTATATATACATTTTGGATATATTAACTTTCTAAAGTTTTTAATTATATATACTCAAGGATAGAATGTGAAATATTTGACTGGTAACTTTCGTTTACCAGTCAAATATTTCATTCTATCCTTGAGTATATATAATTAAATATGTAATATTTAGTATATTGAGAGTATATGTAATTAAATATTTAAAAAACTCAGAATTTCAAAAATGGCACGCATAAGGTGGTAATATTAAATTCGGAGCTGTGTGTGCGAAAGATGATGTAAAATTCGGTGCTACGTAAGGCGATGGTTGCATGTAAGCCGGTGCTGCATAAGTTAATGATGCATAAGGTGGTGCGTAACTTGGTGCATAAGTTGGTGGTACAGATGTAACGATGCACCCCCTGTACGTTACTTTTTTCCGGCATGCGATCCGCCGGAAGCTGCCGCCCGGCAGAACACCCGCCGGGCATAGGCAAGGGCGCGGTGCGCCCACATATTTAAACAATTACACGTACCGCATATACGGCTTTAAGCCGTTAGCCGAACACCGCCGAGCGTCGCCGATGCGGCCCGAACCGTCGACCGGCGAAAACCCGCGTTCGGCGCACCTCCCGAACCCCTCCGAGCGGGCCCGACCGCGCCGTTTCCCGAAACCCGTTCGGAAGGGATAATACCGCCGCGCGCCGACGCGGATAATTAGCCGGTATAAAAAGGCCGCATTCGGCGAATTAAGTATCCTTTTTCCAATCCGCTCACGCAAGTGAAAAGATCCGAAAAACCTAGATCGCTCCTAAAGGAATAGCCAAGATACAAGATCCGGAAGTAGAGAGAACTCTTCCTCCATCGAGCACTCTCGATTCTTGCTACAGGCTCCTTCCATCCGAGCATTCTTCCGACCGAAAGAAACCGAATCAGAGTACGCTCCGGTTCGATCGAGAGATCTCGATATCGGTCTAACATCCGACCGCCTAACGCCGGTGCATAATCCTCGGGGTAGAGAGGAGAGCTACCTCAGACGAGACGTTCTCGTCGGCACGGCGTTCCCGGAATTTCCTATCTCCGTTAGGAAATACTCGCGCATTTCCGCGAACCGTACGCTTATCATCCGCGTAAAAACGGGGCTGGACCGAAAGCCCAGACGAGCGACAAAAACGCGAGCCACGCTACGTCAAACGGTCATTGACCGCGCCGTTTGTAAACACACGCGGTATATGCGCATTCCAACGTGCGAACCCGCGAAAGATATTAAAGCGCGGGTTACTTGTGCATCTCGAACATTTATACATTACATTTTATACACGCTACATCGTACCGTCACACCGTACACGCACACGCTCGAACATTTATACAGTTCATTTCTGTACACACTTAACGTAAATAAAACCTCGTTTTATTTTCTGACGTAAAACCCGTGAGTAATCTTGCGCTTGCCTACCCGAAAACCGAATCCTGATCCCGGCTGCGATTATCCGCCGGCGAACGCGGAGTTCGTCCGTGACACATAAATCGATATTGGTATTTGTGGCGATGATGCATAAGGTGACACGTAAACCGGTGGTGTAGGTGCCGATGGTATACGTGCGTATTTTAATGCTTTTCTTTTTTGAAATTCTTCTTTTTTTATTTTTTTTCTCTCTTTGACGACTGTCCGATGCACGACCTGATTAATTTTCTGAAACACATGAAATAAGACATAATTAATAAAAAATACGTTTTTACAGTCTTAAAATATAAGGTGTCAAAACTATCGTAATATATCAAAATAATAATTAAAAATAAATACGAATAAAAAAATGATAAATGTTATGATCATAATAGGTTTTTAGATTACAAGCAGTAAGATATACATTATTATTAATATTACTATAATATTAATAAATTATATATTTTATAAAATATAAAATATGTGAAATGAATCTTTATTTTTTGGTTAGTTTATAGTAACACTAATAATAATGTTTATCTTATTGCTTGTAGCCTAAAAACCTATTATGATCATAACATTTTGTATTCTTTTTTAATTTGTAAAAAGTTATGTCACGGACGATTTCCGCTTAAATCGCCGTCGAATAGACAGAGTCGGGATCAGAGTCCGGTTGTCGTAGAAAAAAAGAAAAAGCAAGAGCGTGTGTGAATGTAAAAAAAAAGAATAGGTGTTTATTATAATTCGTATAATGTATGTGTGTGTGTGTGTTACAACGTGAGTGTATGTGTGTTGCACGTGGTGTATATAACAATGCGCGAAACGCGTGGTGTTGTACGGTTTTCGCTGGATGAAGAATATGTTAAAAATATATGCGTGGTTGTATCGCACGGTATAAATGCACGAGAGGTTGTACGCAAGAAACGCGTTGTTCGGAAATGCAGAGAGAGTTTCTTATAATTCAATAATAATCGCTTTCGTAATGCAAGACATTTCGTGTTCTTATAATCCGGTAATAACGTCGCTTTCGCAATGCAAGATGTTTCGTGTATCGCGCGTGTTTACAATCCGGCGGGTTCAATGATCGTTTGACGTAGCGCGTCTCGTTTTTCTATATATGCGTCTGGGCGGTCGGTCTAGCCCTGTTTTTCTATATACGTCTTTCGTAGACATGTGATTCCGTGAATCGGCTGGTAATTTCGGAACAGGTGTTTTTTAGAAATGCAGAAATAATTCCCGGTATAGATAGGAAATTTCCGGGAGCGCCATGCCGACGAGAGTACTCGTCCGAGGTAGCTCTCCACTCTACCTCGAGATTTGATGCACCGGCGTTAGGCGGTCGGATGTTGGACCGATTATCGAGATCCCTCGATCGAACCGGAGTGCGCTCGGGTTCGTTGATACGGTCGGAAAAAGTGTCTAGATGGATTAAGCCGAATCAAGTTTCGAGAGAGCTCGAAGGAGGAAGAGTTCGCTCTATCTCCGTGACTTGAAGCTGGGCTAATTTTCTAGGAGCGATCTAGGTTTCCTTGGTATGCTTCACTTACGTGAGCGGACTAGGAAAAGGTACTTAATTCGCCGAATGCGGCCTTTTTATACCAGCTAATTACCCGCGTCGGCGCGCGGCGGTATTACCCCTTCCGAACGGGTTTCGGGAAACGGTACGGTTGGGCCCGCTCGGAGGGGTTCGGGAGGTGCGCCGAACGCGGGTTTTCGCCGGTCGACGGTTCGGGCCGCATCGGCGACGCTCGGCGGTTTCCGGCTAATTTAGCCTAATGGCTTAAAGCCGTTTATGCGGTTGTTTAAAAATGTGGGCGCACCGCGCCCCTGCCTATGTCCGGCGGGTGTTCTGCCGGGCGGCAGCTTCCGGCGGATCGCATGCCGAGAAAACGATGCATCTCAAGGGGGTGCACAGGGTGCATCGTTACATCACCCCCCCCCCCCCTTAGAATTGTGCCTGAATTCGAGGCACACCTATGAGCTCGATGTTCGGAGCGGCGGTCGGAGCGAACGGATGGTCAGTCGGTCGGACGAATGGACCCTCTGGTTCGGGCGGATCTAGTCGATCTTCCGCTTATAGCGGAGCCTTCCGTCCTCGGAAAAACGCAGGATCCATCGTCCCTGCGGCGTTCGCGGCTTGTAACGCCGGCTAACATGTACCGCGAAGTGCGGTACCTCCACGATGAGGCCGGGCTCGATCTCCACCTTGATTGGAGGCGCGATTAAGGGCCCTGCAGGCCGCAGGATCTCCTCTTTCGGGGCCTCAGCTGCGGTCTTGTTCAGCGGTGGTGGCGGCTTTTCGTAAGGCCGGATCGGCCTTCTCGCTGGTGGTGGCGGAGGCTGGGCCAAGAGCATCTGCCGCTTTTGCTCGTTGACCCGGTCGGACTTTTAGATGATCGTTCCGACCCTTGGCGGCCGCGGCTGCGGCTGCTGTCGTGGCTCTGGTGGCGGAGCCGGTGGCACGGGATGTGCTCCTTGATCGGCGGGTTCGCCGAGGTACTCCTCGATAGCTCTGAGTATCTCTTCGCTGCTCGACATCTCGAATCAAAGTGACGCTCAAGTCACTCGCTTTCGTCCTCGCTATCGTCATCGTTGTTGTCCTCGTCCTCGCTGTCGGTTTTCGCCGATTTTAAATCTTGAATATGTACGTGTCGGAGCCACTTCCCTCGCCTGCTGCGAAGATCGACGATTACGGGCGAAATCAGCCAACGTACTTCGTACGGCCCGTCGTACTTTGATGCGAGCTTTGCATTAAAGTTATTCGCTTTTTTAGAGAGCTGGTGACTTTTCCTCCACACCTACTCGCCCACGTGCGGTTTCCAGGCTCTCCTTCTCAGGTCGTAATAGTGCTTTTGCTTTTCAAAAGCTCGGGCGAGATTTATTTTCACCAGCTCGTTTGCCTCTCGTAGTTGTCTAACTACTGTCTCGGGAGCTGGCGGTTGCTCGTTCGGTGGATCGTCGGCCACCGGCGAAATTAATTCGCGTCCGTAATTTAGGAACGCTGACGTGTATCCTGTGGCGTCGTGAACGGCGATATTGTACGCGAATTGGAGCGCGTTTAGTTTTTCGTCCCAGGTCCTTTGATCTTTTCGAATGTACTGCTTCACCATGGTTTTTATTGATCGGTTAGTTCTTTCTACTGAGTTGCAGTGCGGTGCGTACGCTGGTGTGGTCACGTGTTTTATGTTGCACTCTTTCAATCTCTGTTCTAACTGTCCTGACCGTAACTGCGTGCCGTTGTCTGATAGGATGGTTTCCGGTTTTCCATGCCGCAGGATTATACTGTTGGTCACGGCCTGTGTGACCGCGTCGGCTGTTGCTCGGCGTAGAGGCACCAGTTCGGTCCATTTTGAAAAACGGTCCTGCATAACTAGCAGCCAAGTGTGTCCCTTCTTTGATCTTGGCATTGGGCCTATGAGATCAATGCAGACCTGCTGCCAGGGTCGTTTGACCTTTGTTGCGTGCAGTTTTCCTGCCGGTTTCTCTTGAGACGCTTTGTGGCTCTGGCAATTTTTGCAGTTCCGGACATATTTCGCAATGTCGCGGAACATCCCTGGCCAGTAATGTCCCTCGGCAATTCTTGCTATCGTTTTCGCAATGCCGAGATGCCCCGCCGTTGGTTCGTCATGATACTTCTGCAGAACCTGCTGCCGTACTGGTGTCGAGATGCACAATTTCCATTGCTCGTCGCTGCTCGTTTCCTTGAAATTCAGTGTGTGCAAGATGTGTCGGTACAGTTTTCGGTCCTTAATTTTGTATCCTGGTCTGGTGGCTGGGTCCTGCCGTACCTCTTCCACAATTCGGTCGTACCACCGGCAGCGTTTTTGTTTGACGGCCGCGATTTCAGGGTAGCGTGACAGCGCGTCTGCCACGCGGTTCTGTACCCCTCGACGGTATTTGATGTCGAACTCGTATTGCTGCAAATCGAACACCCAGCGCCCGAGTCGTCCGGTCGGAGACTCCAATTTTTGCAGCCATTTCAGGGCCTGATGGTCAGTTATGACCGTGAAGGCGTAGCCTTCCAAATAACTTTTCATCCGCCGGATTCTCCAGACGATCGCCAGGCATTCGAGTTCGGTTGCGGTGTAATTTCGTTCTGCAGCGTTTAACGTTCGACTCGCGTACGCTATTATTCTTTCGCCGTCTTCATGTTGTTGCGTCAGGACTGCACCGAGGCCGGAGGTGCTCGCGTCGGTTTGTAACACGAATCGTTTTGAGAAATCCGGGCAGGCTAACACTGGAGCGGAAACCAGTTTCGCCTTTAGTGTGCGGAAAGCCTCTTCCTGCTCTTTTCCCCATGTCCAGCGCGCGTTCTTTTTTGTGAGTCGCGTAAGAGGCGCGGCTATCTCGGAGAAACCCGCAATGAATCGCCGATACCACGAGGCCATCCCGATGAATTGCCGAATTTGCTTGACTGTTCGCGGTTCTGGCCAGTCGGCCACTGCGCTAACCTTTTCGGGATCTGTCCGAATCCCCTCCCTGTCAATGATGTGCCCCAGGTACTTTAATTTATCTACGCAAAATTTGCACTTGTCAGGGTTCAGCCGTAATTGTGCATTTCGGAGGCGGCGGAAAGTCTCGGCGAGCAGCTTGAGGTGTTCGTGGAACATTTTACTAATTACGATAATATCGTTTAAATAGACAAATACGTGAGGTTCTAAGTCTGGCCCGAGGACTGTATCTAGCAATCTTTGAAACGTAGCCGGTGCCGAATGCAACCCGAACGGCATTACTGTGAATTGGTACAGTCCCTTCCCCGGAATTGTGAACGCGGTTATCGGTCGGCTCTCCTGTGCGAGTGGGACTTGCCAGTATCCGCTTTTCAAGTCGAGCGTGGACAGGTATCGTGCTTCTCTCAGTTTATCCAATGTCGCGGTGATTTGCGGTAACGGGTATGCATCCTTGTGTGTTACGTCATTTATCCGTCGAAAATCTATGCAGAATCTATGCTTGCCATCTTTCTTTTTCACTATTACGATGGGGGAGCTCCATGGAGTATGTGATGGTTCGATTACGCCCTGCTCCATCATCTCGTCCACTTCTTTATTGATAATTGCCTGCATGGCCGGATTGCGTGACCGGTATCTTTGTTTGATGGGCGTCTCCTCTTTTAGACGTATGTAGTGCTCTACTTTGCTGGTTGGCCTGCGGATATTTTCGAATTCCCGTAGTTCCTTCTCTAAAAACTGCTGCAGTCGTTCCTTCTCGTCCGGAGTTTGCACGGCCTGCCCCCCGATCGTATTGCACCTTGGAAGCCATTTTTTGATGTGCTTTGGCGGGGGAGGGATCCCCACAAGCGGAGTCGGTACTGCAAATCTATCCCTATAATTATTTTATCCTCCATGTGTGGGAGGACCAAAAGGTTGTGTGTGATGGTCCGGTTACCCACTCGCAGTGGGAGTCATGTAACCATGTGTTTCGCCTGTGGACCCGTTGGCTAGGCATACTGCCCCTCTTTCTCCCTTGATCTCAATTCCTTCGGTGTTCAGGATCTCGGACGTGTGTTTATTGATTAATGAGATCTCTGACCCCCCATCTATCAGGGCGTTATAACTCCGTCCCTGAATGTGTATCTTCATATGCGGTCGCGGTGTGAAAGTTATGCGGGGCTCGGGGTTGTATTCGCGGCCGCGTTCTCCCCGGAGGCTTTTCCCGCCTTCGGGTGGCAGTCTTTGGTCAGGACTCCGTCCTGACCGCATTGCGAGCAAAATTTCTTTGTCTGTCTCCGGCACTGTGCGCGCGTGTGCCCTCTTTGTTTGCACCGCCAGCAGCAGTCTCTCTTATTGTATACCGCTGCTATTGCCGGTGCTGTGGTGTCTTTCTCCCGTTTTACTGCCTCCTTTTGTTCTTGTATTATATCCTCGTATTCCGCGGCCCGTGTTTGCAATTCTATTATATTTCGTACGTCGTCGATCCTCACGTAATGTTTATACGCCGGGTTCATATTCTCGTAGATTACCTCGAGCTGCTCGTCTCGCGAGTATCCCCCGGTCCGACGCATCAGTGTCATCATTACCGTGACGTACTGTGCAAATTTCTCTGTTGACTGTTGGTGCCGCCCCATAATTTCTCGACGCAGTGTGGCCACGTATCGCCGTGGCAAAAATTGCCTTCGAAAATCGCGCTCAAAGTCGCCCTATGTCTCTCAGGAATCCCGATAATTCCTAAACCATAGGAGAGTATCTCCTTTCAATAATTCTGGGAGCCCCTGTAGTAGTTGAGTTGGTGTGAACCCGTACGCCTGTCTTAATTCCCCTACCCTTTCTAAAAACGCGACAGGGTCCCGGCCGTCAAAATGGCATCCCCATTTGCGAATTTGATTAATTGTTTTCCCCTCGTACGCGAATGCCATATCTGTGGCGGTGGGTGTTCGGAATTCCGGATTTGTCGGAGTCGGAACTGTTAAACTGAGCATCGCCCCCTGGGCGCCTAATTCTCCCGCGCCCGCCTCAAATGCGTCAAACTGTTCGGGATGCTCATCCGCGAATCGGCCCACTCGTTTGCGGAGTTCCTCCAGAGTACCCGTGTCTTCAATATTTAGCGCTTTCGCCATCGCGGTTAACTGATCCTTGTTCAGTTTGTATACCCACGCTTTCATTCTTTTACTCGCACGCTCTCTACGTATTCCGGTTTTAAAACTGTTCGGGCGCCAATGTCACGGACGATTTCCGCTTAAATCGCCGTCGGATAGACGGAGTCGGGATCAGAGTCCGGTTGTCGTAGAAAAAAAAAAAAGCGAGAGCGTGTGTGAATGTAAAAAAAAAGAATAGGTATTTATTATAATTCATACAATGTATGTGTGTGTGTGTGTGTGTGTGTTACAACGTGAGTGTATGTGTGTTGCACGTGGTGTATATAACAATGCGCGAAACGCGTGGTGTTGTACGGTTTTCGTTGGACGAAGAATATGTTAAGAATATATGCGTGGTTGTATCGCACGGTATAAATGCACGAGAGGTTGTACGCAAGAAACGCGTTGTTCGGAAATGCAGAGAGAGTTTCTTATAATTCAATAATAACGTCGCTTTCGTAATGCAAGACGTTTCGTGTTCTTATAATCCGGTAATAACGTCGCTTTCGCAATGCAAGATGTTTCGTGTATCGCGCGTGTTTACAATCCGGCGGGTTCAATGATCGTTTGATGTAGCGCGTCTCGTTTTTCTATATACGCGTCTGGGCGGTCGGTCTAGCCCTGTTTTTCTATATACGTCTTTCGTAGACGTGTGATTCCGTGAATCGGCTGGTAATTTCGGAACAGGTGTTTCTTAGAAATGCAGAAATAATTCCCGGTATAGATAGGAAATTTCCGGGAGCGCCGTGCCGACGAGAGTACTCGCCCGAGGTAGCTCTCCACTCTACCTCGAGATTTGATGCACCGGCGTTAGGCGGTCGGATGTTGGACCGATTATCGAGATCCCTCGATCGAACCGGAGTGCGCTCGGATTCGTTGATACGGTCGGAAAAAGTGTCTAGGTGGATTAAGCCGAATCTAGTTTTGAGAGAGCTCGTACATATTAGTATCCTATATATTAGTATCAGTCAAATGTCTTGTTATTTGTGACAATGGAAATACGTTAATAGTTAATTTCATACAGAATAATTAAATTCCATCTAAACAAAATAAAACCGATTTTAATTTCTAAATTTATTATTATAAAGATTGTAAAAAAATTTAAATTTTTCACACTCTTATTATAAATATGTTTTAATTATTTTAAATATTTATAGCTGATCACACATCAAAATTTTAATAAAATTTTGGACGTCTCTAATATATTTATTTTACAAATTTGAAAAATCCAGATATTATTAATATCTGCATACAATAAAAAGGAAAGTATGCAGTAATTAAATATGCAGTTACTTACTTTTATATTTGTAGTATTCATATTTTCTTTTCCTTTATTTTGGTAAGTCATCACCGTTGTCGCACACTTTGGTATCGGCTCTGTCATTGTACCCTTTTGCATAGTTGCTGTCGTCGCATTGTATCCTTTTGTATCATCGCCGTCGTATTCTGCTGACGATTTCAGTATAGGTTCCGTAATTGTGGCTGTTGATTTTTGCATCGTCGTTACTGCACACTTTGATGATGATGATCCTGTCGTGGCTATTGACGACTTGCTTCAGATTTCTCTGCTTGTCTTTTTGATACAAGCGGGGAGAGAACATTTGTAACCAGTGGTTCACTTTTTCCTTAAATAAATATATATTAATTAATATAGACATATACACAATGTGTGTGTGTACATATACATACACCTACATATACACATACATACGCATGCATATTCAAAAGGTGTAAAATTAGAAATTTTTTTATTTTGTCACGTTATACATGTCAAAATGTGTTATACGATTACATTATTTATACAAACTATATAAAAAAACTGTAAATTGTAATCATATCGTTGGTTAGAATAATAATTTTAGTAAAAGTAGACTATTTCATGAAATAAACGTGTTCGATAGATGTGTGCGTATTAGCTAACATAAACCACATCCGCTGTAACGTTATTATTGAACGATAATAAAAAATATCAGCAATAATATTAGAATAACAGCAAACATTTTACAATTAGTTAATGGGGTTTAATGTATCTATCGAAGAGATTTATTTCATAAAATAGTCTACTTTTATTAAAATTACTGTAACCTAGCCAACGAATATTATTACAATTTACACAATTATTTATACAGTTTGTAATTATACAATTGTAATAACACATCTGCTAATAGATTTATAGATAATAAAAAGAAAATAAAAAAATAAAATATATAATAATATAAGATAATAAAAAAATTTTTAAAAACTATCAATTGCGCGTCAAAGTTGAAACTTCTATTTTCAAAATGCTTTTTTAATTTTTTGTGTACGATGATTTTTCAAGGAGTGGTTTGAAAATAGCCCAATTTGTACGATACAAAAAGTTCCGTATTTTTTTTTTGAGTAGTGTATTATTTGTGTAATAAATAAACTCTGTATATAACAAATATGTTGTACATGTATCAAATATTGAAAGTGAAATTTACGATTTTTTAAATTGTTCTACGATTTTTTTTCATCGAATAACAAAATTTCAATATTAATCTTATATTTCGATAAAAATAAACGTATACCGCCAGTTTAACATCCACAAGATGTTAAATTAGAATATGAAGAACAGTTCTTTTCTTATTTATTGATATTAAATTATTCCTCTATTAGTATAATATTAAAAATTAACAAAATAACAATTGATATAAATAGTAGTTAGTTAATAGTAATTGGTGCCAGAGGCGTCTACTTCGACGTGGGCTGGTTAATCGTAATAATAATGCCAGAGGCGTCTATTCCGACGTGGGCTGGTTAATCGTAATAATAATGCCAGAAGAGTATATCATGTACTAGCTATATTTACTCTTAGAGGTATTAATTAAACATAATATTGTATTGTATATGGTAAATTTTGTACAATAAAATAAGAAGAACTGTTTTTACTTTTAAGATTGTACCTTTTTGAAGTTTTGTATCGAAAATTGAAAAGAATAATGAGTATAATGTTTCTTGATATGATGTTCGAAATGCGTGTCAATATATATTAAATATTATATTTTTTTTCTAGGCGGCAGATGTTAAAAATGCAGCAGGTTGAAAGTCAACATAGTACAAAGTTTACTAATGGTACTGAAGATGAATCCATCGAGTTTGTTGAATCAATGGAATCATTATCCAACAAGATGGATTCAAACATCAGTACCAAGGTAATGCAGTACCAACATATGAAAAGAGACGTACCAGATATGTATATAGAAAAAGTTGCACATAGTGAAGATAATGAAAATCTTGTTATCGATAAAGGCCTTTTGGATACAAATCGTATCCAAGAATGCATGCCTAAAGGTCGTAGCATTGTCGATTTTTCTTTTATATGGACAGAGATGCACAGAACATTTGATAACCATGCGCGAGGAATAGAGTGCCAATTTAAAGATTGGAAACTCATCAATTCTTGTCGCCATGGGTTGCTGACGCAATATTTTTTCAAATGTCAAATATGCAATTATGAAGCCAATATCTGATCAGAACCCATAGAACCAGAAACATTAGATATTAATAAAGCTGCTACAACTGGAACTATTACAGTTGGAATTGGTTATGCCCAGTTAGAAGAGTTATGTGCAGTTATGAATATTTCTTGTATGTCTGAAAAGACATATATAAAGTATCGCGAAGATTTAGTTGATGATTTTGAAAAAACAGCCATGAAAAATATGAAAATGGCAGGCGAGATTGAAAAGCAACTCGCTCTCGAAAAAAATGAAACCATCAACGGTATTCCATATATAACCGTTGTAGCAGATGGCAGTTGGATGAAGAGATCATACGGCACCGCCTATGATTCACTTTCCGGTATTGGTGCCATAATTGGTTACCGTACACGAAAAATCCTCTTCGTTGGTATCCGCAACAAATTTTGCACGGTGTGCGATATAGCAAATCGAAAAAGCATAGAACCAAAAGTTCATAAGTGCTATAAAAATTTTGATCGCAATGCAAGCTCCACAAGTATGGAGAGCGATGCTATTGTAGAAGGTTTTAAAAATAGCATCGAAATGCATAGATTAATTTATAAAACAGTGATTGCTGATGATGATAGCAGCGTATATCAGGCCATCGTTGATAATAGGCCATATCGCGAACAAATGGTGACAGTAAAAAAAGTAGAATGCACAAATCATTTGCTCCGAAATCTCTAA
Source organism: Camponotus vicinus (assembly GCF_025532165.1). Taxonomy (NCBI): domain Eukaryota; kingdom Metazoa; phylum Arthropoda; class Insecta; order Hymenoptera; family Formicidae; genus Camponotus; species Camponotus vicinus. The sequence goes on along the minus strand of NW_028141980.1, from coordinate 4,717,125 downwards.
AAAATTGAAAGCTGTGGCAGAGATGACTCAGCTGAAAACGCAGAGAAAGCGTGATTTCGTACAACTACGAAATGTTGTAAAAAACAACATTTTAAAAATACGAAATGAAATAATAGAGGCAGCCGCTCTACGAAGAGAGGAAAGGTAACCTCATAATAGTAAGGCTGTGGAATTACAAAAAGATATATTAAACATTCCTAGCCATATTTTCGGTGAACATAAGTGATGTGAGAAACGCGGTCGTATCTGCAAAGAAAATGATGAAATACAGAAAAATTATGTACCGTTATTGAAATTATATGGTCTCTACCAAAAAATAGACAATGCTGTCACATATTTAAGTGCTTTTTCCGACAGCTTGTTGCTAAATTTGACCAACAATCCTGCAGAATCATTTAATTCGATTATCTGCAAAGAAATCGGTGGAAAACGCATTAATTTTGGAAAAAGAGGTTCTTATAATGCTAGAATTGCAGGAGCAGTTGTACAATATAATACGCAACAAATTATTAAACAAATATATCAAAATATGCATAAGAATGTTCCAACCGTTGTCGAAAATTTGGAAAAGCGACGACAAATAAAAATTGCAAAAACCAAAGAATCTCGAGAAATGGATGGAAAATAAAAAAAATTTAAACGTGAGTTTGGAACAGATTGTCATTACGGTCCGCAATCACAAAAATCAGATCTACCGTTTGATGTATTCGAGCAACTTCGGCAAAATCATTTGGAAAAATTGCTCGAAAATGGAAAAAATTGGAAAAAAATTGAACGCGATACAGTAGGACAATGCGAATCTGAATTATGGCAATTATTGTGACGCGATATGTTGACGGCATCTAATTTTGGAATTGTATGTTGCATGAGACCGACAACATCTTGCGCTGCAAGTGTAAAGAACATTTTATATCCTTTTTCTATCGATTCTGTGGCTATGAAATATGGTCGCGAGAGGGAGAAAATTGCGAGAAAAGAATTGGTCGCAAAACTAAAGAAAGAGATTAAAATTTGCGGATTATACATCGATATTACAAATCCGTGCTTAGGTGCTACTTCTGACGGACTTATAGATGAAGATGGTCTGGTAGAAATAAAATGTCCTTTGTCAGCTGAACATTTAACAGCGGAAGAGGCTGTAGAAACATTGCCTCAATTAAAAGGCATCTTTGATAAAAAAAATCCTGATAAAATGAATCGAAATCATCGATTTTTCTATCAGGTTCAAGGTCAATTAAATATAACGCAGCGAGATTATTGCATATTCACTGTGTGGACGCCAAAAAGCTTAAAAATAGTGCGTGTTAATAAAGACAATATTTTTTGGAAGGATAAAATGTTATCCTTTTTATTACGATTTTATTATGAATGTATGCTACCAGAAATTTTGGACAGTCGGCATAATAGACATATGCCAATAAGAAATCCGAAATATATTATGGAAGCTAAAGATAACACATCTAGAAAAAAAATTCTTAAAAAAAAGTCTCTAGAAAACGAAAACGATAATCAAAAAAGCAAACGATTTAAATGCAATGATTTGCCAAAGGAAAAAATAATTTATGAGGTTATTGATTTGGATACAGATGAAAATGATGATTGTATAATCGTTAATTATTCTCAAAATACAAATCTAACTAAAGACGACATGGCAAGACATAGAAAAATTCTAGATGACACATTTGTTCCTCTTAATTTGGTGATGAATAACGTCTTGCCTATAGACAGCAAATTAAATGACGAGTCGTTGGACCGATTTTTGCGCGTCATAAGAGATACTTCTGATTTTGAAACACAAAGTGTTCTATATTTGGAATTTCCTCATACGATTGTAGCAAGTCAGAGCGACAAAAGCTTACAAATTATTGGAGGAAATTGTAGTGATCATTGGCGATGTATTTTCTTTGATGGTAAACTTCATGTGTATGATAGTCTACATGGCTGTACATACGATAAATTGGTAACTAAAGAGAAAAATTACATACATCTTCGTTATCCTAAAATAAGCCAAAATGGTATTATTTTTGAAAAGGTTCAAACACAACCCGATGGTATATGTTGTGGAATTTATGCTGCAGCTTTCGCCACAACTATAGCTTTAGGAGGCAATCCTTGCAAGGAAAAATATTCCAAAGACATAAAATGTATGAGAGAACACTTTTGTAAAATTATAAAAGGTAATAAACTGCTGCCTTTTTCAACATGATAAAAAATTATTGTATTCAGGCAATCTGTCATGGTACTCTTGTATTTGTTAGAAAAAAATATGCTTCAATCTCGTTTGAAAATTATAATTGGAGAGACGAAAAAAATATATTGGTTGCGTTCTCACAAGAATGGGCGATGGAGGGGTCCATTCTATTTTCAATATTCTGAATATTGTAAAAATATATTTCTATAACGATAAAAAAAATGTATTGTAAATGTATAAATTTCTATTATTAATAAACACAGTTACATATACAATCAAAATTATGTACATATAAAAATATGTACATATAAAATATTCATATAATTCATACATTATATTTAATAAATTTTTGTTATCGTCAATTATATCAGTTTAAAAGGAATTGTACTGTAACTTATAATATAAAAATTATATATATAAAGTATTATAGAAAGTTATATAATAATACCTAAAATATATCTCTATTACACATTATGTACACACATGTGTGTGTTTGTGTGTGTGTGTGTACTATATAGGTCTTATTATATATTATAGCTTTTTATATATAAGTTACAATATGGCACGTTCGTTTTTTCCAATCGATATAATAAACGATATATTATGTAAATATATATAATTATGTGAATATAGAATAATACATATACGCACATATATATTGTATGTGTGTGTATACACACACACACACACACATAAATAGTTAAATGTTATTCTTTTTGGAATAGCTATATGAGCAATATTATGAGTGTGTTCAAATACATAAAAGCAGATATACATCTATATTTTATCGATATCTATATGTTATACGCTTAAATAAGCGTGTACGAAATGATAGACCTGTAGAAATATATGATGTTATGTGATTTTATATATTGAACATAATGCGAAATTGATCTGATGCATAAATCAAATTGTGTCGATAAAAATGTGCGGAACTAAAATTATCGGTATTATCGATAATTTTGTCGGTATTATCGATAATTTTAGTTACGCTTAGATGAGGGCGCTATCCCGTCGGAGTTCGGCCGTCGCTCCAGGATCCCCTTAAAGCAATTGCGAGACGTTCTTCTGGTGGAATGGGTTCCCTAAAATTTGTGTTGTTTGCGAATGTCGTCCTTAATTAAATTTAAAATTTCATCGAAACAATCTATTGTCATTCGGAAGTATATATAAAACCTTTTCTCATATTTTAGCAGCTGGGGAACTAGCGTGTAAAACTCTCCCTTTGTTTTTCACTCCATGTTAATTTCATGAATCCATTTCCTAGTTTTTCTTCTACAAAAAGTTATTATATATATATATATATATATATATATATAATAACTTTTTGTAGAAGAAAAACTAGGAAATGGATATGGTATATATACAGGGCGATCCTGAAAAACGTTATGTCTTTAAAATGACGTATTCCTGACACCATTCTAAGACAATTTTTCCTTTACCAAAATTTGATTTGAAGCGTAGTTTTTGAATTATGAGCAAAAATAGTTAGTAAATCACGCGTCGGGTACAGAAGGCAGGCAGGAGCGGCGCAGCGTGCCGCGAGCGCGGGCGCAGCTGACCGCCCGATGGGTGATTATCACCGCATGAGTCGCTAACTATTTTATCTTATAACATAAAATTATGCTTTAAATAAAATTTTGGTAAAGAAGAAAATGTCTTAGAATTACGTCAGAAATACGTGTTCCTTAAAATAACGTTATTTTAATAATGAAAAGTTGTTCCGGATCGCCGGCCGTCCGACGTTGCAATCAGCTGATTGCTACACGCGATGTGTGTATGGCGGAGTGTGTGCGTAAGAGAGAGAGAGAAAGAGAGAGAAAGAGAGAGAGAGGGAGGGTAGGAGGGACAGACATTCATACACACGCACGCACTTTTTTTCTCGCTCTCTTTCTCTCTTTTACGCAACACTCATACACTCTCTCATTCAGTCTCTCACTCACACTCTCTCGGTCACTCACTCACTCACTCACTCACCTGCTTACTCACTTGCTCACTCACCTTGTAGCAGCGTAGCGAATCTTCATGCTATGTATTGTTGTTATCTGCTGCACGGTTATGATTGCTAGAGATGCGCGACACATCGAAATTTTTTCGATTATTAGTCTCACACTCGATTGACACAATACAGATTACACGATAACGAGTTTACTGTTTATTCACTCACTATTGATTTATCGATACCAAAAATTACTTTCAAAGAAACGCGAATGCAAACAGCACATGACTCGACGCGAAGCGACGGACCGCGGAGACTGCGCGACCACAAGAGTTATATTGCCAGAAACGCGACACGCGACGTAATTAAAATTACATTATTCTTGCGATTGACTTAAATCTTCGCATCGTGAATGCAATAATTTCGAAAACGTAATAACGTACAACACATGCTTTTTAAAATAATAATTATTTATTATAATTAGAAATAGTTATTATTTATAATAAATAATTAATTTTTTAAGTATGTCATTATACGTTTCATGTTTTCTACCGCATTCGCAATGCGAAGGTTTTAGCCGATCGTTCGTCTTATCTCGCGTCAATCACGCGCCACGCGCAAGTCGTTTGTTAGATGTCGCGTGTCGCGTTTCTGGCAACATAACTCTTGTGGTCGCGCAGTCTCCGCGGTCCGTCGCTTCGCGTCGAGTCATGTGCTGTTTGCATTCGCGTTTCTTTGAAAGTAATTTTTGGTATCGATAAATCAATAGTGAGTGAATAAACAGTAAACTCGTTATCGTGTAATCTGTATTGTGTCAATCGAGTGTGAGACTAATAATCGAAAAAATTTCGATGTGTCGCGCATCTCTAGCAATCATAACCGTGCAGCAGATAACAACAATACATAGCATGAAGATTCGCTACGCTGCTACAAGGTGAGTGAGCAAGTGAGTAAGCAGGTGAGTGAGTGAGTGAGTGACCGAGAGAGTGTGAGTGAGAGACTGAATGAGAGAGTGTATGAGTGTTGCGTAAAAGAGAGAAAGAGAGCGAGAAAAAAAGTGCGTGCGTGTGTATGAATGTCTGTCCCTCCTACCCTCCCTCTCTCTCTCTTTCTCTCTCTCTCTTACGCACACACTCCGCCATACACACATCGCGTGTAGCAATCAGCTGATTGCAACGTCGGACGGCCGGCGATCCGGAACAACTTTTCATTATTAAAATAACGTTATTTTAAGGAACACGTATTTCTGACGTAATTCTAAGACATTTTCTTCTTTACCAAAATTTTATTTAAAGCATAATTTTATGTTATAAGATAAAATAGTTAGCGACTCATGCGGTGATAATCACCCATCGGGCGGTCAGCTGCGCCCGCGCTCGCGGCACACCGCGCCGCTCCTGCCTGCCTTCTGTACCCGACACGTGATTTACTAACTATTTTTGCTCATAATTCAAAAACTACGCTTCAAATCAAATTTTGGTAAAGGAAAAATTGTCTTAGAATGGTGTCAGGAATACGTCATTTTAAAGACATAACGTTTTTCAGGATCGCCCTGTATATATATATACATTCATATATACTGGGTGTTAAAAAAGTCTGGACACGGTCGAATATCTCGATAAGGAAGAGTTTTACTAGAAAGTGTTTCAGACAAAAGTTGTATGGCTTGGAGGGGGACATAAAATGGTACCATTGGATTGACCTTGAAGAGTTATTTGAAGGTCATGTGAAGGTCACCTTCAACTTTTTAAATGGGACACCCTATATGCTTTTGCATATTCTTGTAGCTCATCTCGAGAGCTTTCCAAAACTCTATAATTAAGTTAGTTTTCGTTAAGTACTTTTCGAGTTATGAGGCTTGAAATCATTTCTTAATTTTACATAAACCGTAAAATATTTTGTAAAATATTCATTTTTCGATTATCTAACCTTAATACTTTTATGTACAAAATAATGAAAGGAATCAATTGGTATAAAGAAAATACATAGTTATTTTTAAGAAAAAATATGTTATTGTTAATTGCAAATTTCATATTTTTTCTTCGAAACAACTGTTTTTTCTTTATACCAATTGCATCCTCTCATTATTTTGTACATAAAAGTATTAAGATAAGATAATTGAAAACTGAATATTTTACTAGATATTTTATTGTTTATGTAAAATTAAGAAATGATTTCAAGCCTCATAACTCGGAAAGTACTTAATGAAAACTAACTTAATTATAGTGTTTTGGAAAGCTCTTGAGATGAGCTACAAGAATGTGCAAAAGTATATAGAGTGTCCCATTTAAAAAGTTGGAGATAACCTTCATGTAACCTTCAGATGACTCTTTAAGGTCGAACTAATGACACCATCTTATGTCCCCCTCGAAGCCACACAACTTTTGTCTGAAACACTTTCTAGTAAAACTCTTCCTTATCGAGATATTCGACCGTGTCCAGACTTTTTTAACACCCCAGTATACAGGGTGAGCCATTTTAAGTTACCCACCCCAATAACTTTTTTATTTTTGAATGTACAACAAAATGTTTCAAATAAAAGTTGCTTGACTTCGAGGGGGACAGAAGATGGTGTCATTAGTTTGACCTTAAAGAGTCACCTGAAGGTTACGTGAAGGTTATCTCCAACTTTTTAAATGGGACACCCTATATACTTTTGCATATTCTTGTAGCTTATCTCGAGAGCTTTCCAAAACACTATAATTAAGTGCCTTTTCGTTAAGTACTTTTTGAGTTATGAGGCTTGAAATAATTTCTTAATTTTACATAAACCGTAAAATATCTTGTAAAATATTCATTTTTCGATTATCTTACCTTAATACTTTTATGTACAAAATAATGAGAGGAATCAATTGGTGTAAAGAAAACACAATTGTTTCGAAAAAAAAAATGTAATTGTTAATTGCAAATTAATTATATTTTACGGTTTATGTAAAATTAAGAAATTATTTCAAGCCTCATAACTCAAAAAGTACTTAACAAAAAGGTACTTAATTATAGTGTTTTGGAAAGCTCTCGAGATAAGCTACAAGAATATGCAATAAAAAATAGTAGGTTCCATTTAAGAAATTGAAGGTGACCTTTATGTGACCTTCAAATGACTATCCAAATTTTTGCTACCATCTTCTGTCCCCCTCGAAGTCAAGCAACTTTTATTTGAAACATTTTGTTGTACATTCAAAAATAAAAAAGTTATTGGGGTGGGTAACTTAAAATGGCTCACCTTGTATATGCGGAATGTTTCTCGGGTGTATCCGACAAATTGCGGGAGCATATTCTACAAGTCGAGATAAGAAAAAAATGTTATATGAAATTTGGCTAGAAATGTTTTATTACAAAATTATAAAAAAGTATTGAAACATGAAATAGAACATGAAATAGGCAATAACGGATTTTCCATTGCGCAGAATTTCTAGCCAAACTTCATATACATTCCATTTACCTATTCCCATTACGTTTCTCATCTTCCATTAACGCTAACAATAATAATTCATCCGAAGAATACGTGTCTCCCATGTTGCAGATCAAAACAAGTCTACTGATTTGTCGCGTAAATAAGTAGGTATACAAGGCGGGTTCTAACGCAGGTCCTCTCAGGGGGGGTGAGGCGCGAGGGGATCTCAGCGGCGCGGGGGAATGACGTCACGCGGGACGGAGGGGATTTCGTAGGCGCGGGGGCTGCGGGGCGGGGCGGGGGACGCTTGTGTTGGATGTTTTATGACAAGTATAAACAATCATAAACCGATTGATAAACAGCGGTATTTGAAGAGGATTGGGTCTTCGGGCCGAGACTAACATGTCGGGACATGTTTTTCGCAAACAAAATGGCTCTCGCGGTACCCTCCCCCTCTCCCCACAATATAAGTAATTCTAGATTTTTTTTCGAATTAAACAATATAAGCGGTATTCCTTTGAAGAAGATTGGGTCTTAAGGCTGACTAACGCGGCGGGACATGTTTTCGCAAACAAAATAGTTTTGTGCTGTTGTGATACACCCCCTCTCCCACAATATAAGTAATTCTAGATTTTTTTTCGAATTAAACAATATAAGCGGTATTCCTTTGAAGAGGATTGGGTGAATGGAAATGCGTGCGAAGAAATTACGTCATGATTTAGACTTAAAACTTTATTTATGTTTTATGTATATATATATATATATATATATATATATATTTTTTTTTTCTTACGTACTATGAACTAAAAACTAAAGCTGCCAGCTCACAATCGACGAGCTGATGCTTGTTGAAAGCGTCACTCGCGCGTATTACATTAGATATTTCTTTTGGATTTATTACAGTAGACGCGATATTGGAGAATTGCGTAAACTTGACATCAACTGTTTCGATAATTTTACCCAATCGATCAAAAGTTACATCTATGCATTGATCGAGATCGAACATACGATGTAATGTCGATTCGACCATCATCAAGCATACGTTTGAAGATTCGAGACTTATGAGTTTGACGTCGTTAATCGTACGAACTCTCACTGTTAGCGGTCCAACGCTTATGAAATTGTAGTCATCTTTAGAGTTGTTCCAAAGTAATTTTTGAATATTGCGACGTTGCTCGTAGAGTCCCTTCCACGTTTCGAGAGATAATATCAGTTCCTTTCCTCGATGATCTCCTATGGCAATCTCCACGTAACTCGGTGGACCCACGTTGATACCAATTTCGAGGAATTTGAATTCCGTAGCTGTCAATGCGTATCGTCTACCTAGTATACGAACCGCACGACGTTCCAACGAAATGCTACAGAAAAATTAAAATTAAAATAATAGTAATAATACAATTTGTAAAAAAAAAAATATATAAAAATAGAAAGAAATTAAATGAAACTTACTCGTCACATTTGTTCTCAAACGATGGAGTTTTATCACGACTCGGTACGTAATTATTCACACGTCTTCCGATGCCGCTGTTTCCGTTTCTTTCGACGTAATACATTTCTCTGGGAGTTATGAAAAGTGAACCACGAGAGCGGTGTTAACGCGACACTGATCGTATAAGAAATAACCGAGTATACATGACGCTCATCTTCCAAAAGTATAATGTGGTGGGGGGATCAATGCTTTGAATTTTAGGAGAAGGGGGGATAACGCTCAGACAAAAAATTCTTAGAAACGCATGGAAAGGTCTAGGAAGGGGAAATAAGAGATAAAACATATTAATGTTTACATATTTTATTTTCTTGCAATTCTTTCTGGCGTTGCGACCACCAGTTAAATATTTTGAATACATTTTGTAATGCGCAATTCTTAACATGTTTTCCACATCGCATACTATTGGTAATATCTAATTTATTTAGAGAATCAATATCTTCATAGTCTGCATCCAAGGTTTCAATAATATAGCCGTTTCCCGCATCGTCTAGTATATCAGTCAGCCATTTTCGCTTTTCAAGTTCTTTAACGTACACGACAGACGATTCTTCTTCTTCTTCTTCGTGTATCGTACCAACGACAGCTGTTGTAATTACACGCTGAGCCAAGCCATACGGAACGTTTCCGTCTTCCCATTGTAATCCATGATGATTTCTAATCACCCATGAGACTTGACATCGCTCAGATTTTGTAAGCACGCTCCACGGTACGGGACTTGCGAAAAAGTAATGCGAGAGAACATATCCCTTTCTCAGAACCGCAGCTTCCTTCACGACAAAATTTCTCCCGACAATAAATCCTTGCAGATCCACAAACGTTGGTACGGACATGACAAGATCTCTCTCTCTCTCTCTCTCTCTCTCCCCGATGCATCAGTCGAGAGGAATGGGAAACTCTAAAATCATCTCGCAGCACTTTGATTTATATCCTGCTTCTCCTCCCCTCTCTCTCTTGTGTCGATGTTATCGCTTAGGTGATTTTGCGTACAACGTTGGTCAACGGATTGTACTGGATCACACGATCGTGTATGATGAGACAGTACGCAGTGGTATTCGCCGGCACGTTCTCCTTATATTCGAATTCCAATCTCACATCCACGGTTGCGCTCTTGACCGATTCGTTTTGTCGAGAACAATCGATAATCACGAACGGACCATGACGTTGAAACTGTAAGATGGAGAGACTCGGCTCGAGATACTCGTATCCGTAATAGATCTTGCAAAAGCGCGCGTACGTGTCGTAGAGAATGGCACATCTGCCTTTTTCGAAATCCAGATTCATATCGTCGTACGGATAACATTCCGAATTCAGATAGAGTTTCACGTTGATTAATTTGCAGTGGTCGAATCGACTCGTATCCTCAGACATGATATTTTTCCGGTTTGTCTGCAGAGCGAAGACAACGTATCGTGGTTTCTCCAGTTGAGTCGCGGTCTTAATGGCCCACGAATGCTTGGTTGTAAGCTGCAATAGCGGAAACTCGTATAGATCCCACGAGCGAAAACCCATGCTGAGATATCGTCCGCTTTCCAGAGCACGCAGCATCGACAGTTTTTCGATCTCGCTCAACAGCACGTGTGGCATTCGCCATTGTATCTTGAATATGTTGATCACAGGTTCCAGTGTCGAATCTCCAAACAGACAATTATTATTGTTGCGCGATCGTATTAAGATCAATTCGTGACGAGCGTTAATCACCACTCGTTTATAATCCTCGCAAAATCCCAATAACATGTGGAGCGGTATGCAAAAATTGAAATGTCCATTCTCATAGGTCCACGGATCCCAGCCAGCGTTTTTCATAATCACGTTTCTATCGGATGATACCGTTACATAGTTTTTGAGCGTAGTAGTTATTCCTACGTTTCTATTGCGATCAATCTCAACGCCATCGAGTTCGTATCGAATCTCATCGAACATGAATGCGGCGCAATTATTTGCCAGTTCCACATCACTTCCTTCAGCTGGTTTGGTTTTCGTTAGTTGTCCCTCGATGTATAGGAAACTCTCATACGGCAATGTATACAAATCCTGTTGTTGTATGGGTATTCTTATTTCATCACTGTGTCCGAACGTTGTATTGGCGAACGGGTTGTACGTGTGAGTCTCGATCTTGATGATACGATTGTCAAAGATCGGTTCATCACCGATGTTGAGAATGTCGGTCATCGTTCAGCTGTTTCGCACCGCAAATCCCAAAGATTGTAAAAACGCAACGTTCGATGCGCTGAGTTTCTTTTTCTTGGATGATTTGATATTAGCGAACGTCGACGTTGTTGTTGTTGTCGGTGGTGTTGCTGGTCTCGTAAAGATTGCGTTATCTCTCACGTCTTTCGATCCGTTCAATACGAGCATCTCATACGTCGCATACGTACGTGCAATCTTACGGTGATCTCTTCTCCTCGAAAATCGAGCAATCGTCCGTTCTGGTCGACAACGCGTAACGTTAAATCCGTAATGCTCCGCGCGATGATCGGCAGGTAAATGATCTGTGCAGGCGTTTCCGATATCTTATATCCCGGTGGTACCCTCGGTGAAAATTCATGTATCGTATGAACGAGTATGCCGTTGTTGTACGCACCCGCGGTCACGTTACACTCTATACGGATAATATTCACGTTGAGAATGTTAATCGGCATGTTTGATTCGTACCATTTTCGCGGCTTGAGAATACGATTCGAAAATCCTAGCAGCGATCCAATGTTGTCGGGTTTGGTAAAGTTTATTCAGTAGGCACATTTGATCTCGCTCCTCATTGTATTGTAATTAGCGCGGAGCACTATCGGATATTCATCATCTTCATAGTCAATGTGTTTCTTATCGCGATGTTTCCGTGAAATTGCTTGTTTCAAAAATTCATGTATATTTTGCAACTCATACGATCCCTCGGGAATCGTAATTTCCTCGTCGTCTTTGCCAAAGTAAAATTTATTATTCGAGGAATTCACATTCGGTATCGTGTGATAAGTCTCAAAATCCGTTAGACCGAGCTCGTATTCGCCGTCGCTCAAATCTATGGTGGGAAAGAAGTTTGCCGTGAGAACGCTACTCTTCCCAGTCAATGTGAACGTCATAGACATATCGACGAAACTGTTTAACGAATACTGAGTTAAATAGCGCAATATCTGTCTTTAAATTCACATGCATCGACCGTTCGAAGAAACTGCAAGCACAATTGTCCGCAGATGCTCTGATCGTAAGTTTGAACAGGTGTGTAATTGTACTGTATCTTCGTTACGTTTCGTCCGAGATATCGCACCAATTCATTCGGTGGTCGAAGATTGCCGAAACTGTTGAAATATATAGCGCGATTCCCCCTCTTTGCATACGCTACCCAATGAGTACCTGGTCCTTCGACGCTATCCAAATTTACAATGCCGCTCTCGTTTTGATATATATCACCGATCGGTAACGAGTTGCGCATGAAAACACCTCTAAAATATGGAATGTGCATACGTTTTGCCAGTTGTAGCAATTGTATGTTGGTAGTTGCGCCCTGCGGCATTTTTAGCGTCTCTTTGACGTTTTTTTTTTTCTCGTTGAGGCTCCTCGTCCGTATTTGTAAGGAGCGAGATATAATCCGTGACCTTCCATAGCGCGATTGTGACGTAGCATCTCTTGCAACTGACGTTGCGCGGCTTTTCCGTCGTTCACCACCTTCGCTACACCAGCCGCTCCACCGATCAGGGATCCGAGCGCACCCAACATTGGTAGAATCGGCAATACACCGCCGCATTTCGCTACCGGAAGTATCCGTTTCTTCGCCGTTTTTTTCTTCGTCTTCGTCTTCAGACCCATACCGAGCTTCGTCTTGGCTTTCATCGCTGTCCAGACAGCTGTGGCGGCGGCTCTCTCACCGAGTCGAATCTCTCGCAACGATGCGATTCCGCGCTTTCTCAGCGAGTATCTTATCCGCCGCGTGTCTCTCGGTGAGATCGTTGCTCCGAGAGTATGCTATATCGTGTTCGCGACACGCCGCGTCCAATGGATTTATACCTCGATCGCCTCTGACTAATCGCTTCTCCAACCGTGTGCCTGGCCCGCAAAACTGATAGCCGGGAATATGGAATTCGATCGGAAGTGTGTTTATCGCGTGATTTAATAGGCCTCTACCTATTTTCGTTGACATTCGCTGCAATTCTTTATCAATGGTGCCGGACCGTCGATGTGTGTTTTCACGGCTGATTGTAGTGTTCGTAACAGCGACGATACGTCTGAACCTCCGGATCCGCTTTTATGTGTTCCGGAAGTTTGTCCCACACGTAGTGGACGTGATCACCGCACATTCGCAACAGAACAGCTTTTGACACAAATTGTAGTTGTTCGACGCTCAAATCGCGAATGTCGGAAGGACTTGATAGCAGAACGAACATTTTTTCTCTACTGAGCAACTCGTGATTTCGCGCACCTATAAATAGGCAGGCGTTCGATCCAATCGGTAGTGTTGAAAAAATGAGATTCGTGCGACAACCTTTGACGATACGCGTGACGAATTGCGACGACAGATTACGATCAATGGAGGACAACGCAGAGATGCGCAGGCACGGTACGATGCTACCGACTACTATACGCGCGATCGTTTGCGGCCCCTCGAATTGTGGTAAAACCAACGTTCTGATAAGTCTACTGGAAAGCCCGCACGGTGTACGTTTCGAGAACGTGTACGTGTACTCGAAGTCGCTGCAACAGCCGAAATATCGATATCTGGAGAATTTGTTGACGCCGATTGACGAAATCGGCTATTTTACGTTCTCCAATAACAGTGACGTCATTCCACCGAGCGAGGCACGTCCAAACTCGATTTTCGTCTTCGATGACGTGGCGTGCGACAAGCAAAATACGATAAGAGAGTACTTCTCAATGGGTCGTCACTCGAACGTCGACTGCTTCTATCTCTGTCAGACGTACGCGAGAATACCAAAACATCTTATACGCGACAACGCGAACCTGCTGATCTTGTTTAAACAGGACGGTACCAACTTGAAACACGTGTACAACGATCACGTGAATACCGACATGTCGTACGGGGATTTCAGTGAATTATGTCGTACTTGTTGGCAACAAAAGTATGGATTTCTAGTGATAGATAAGGACAGCTCATTTACGAACGGGCGATACAGAAAAGGATTTAACGTGTTCGCGATACCGCAAAACGATTAGTCGCTGCCGACACTCTGTCGACATGGCTGAAAGCGATAATATTCGCGAGCGTGAAAAGATTGCGAGGGAGATTGAGAAAACGAGCGAATCGATCCGCAAGAAACATCGCGCTTTGAAGACCGGTAAGATCGACGACGATATCGCGGTCAAGACTCATTTTAGGCCTATTATCGAGCCACTACAAAAAATCGTCGACCACTCTAGCTTAATCGCGGTGAAAAACGAGCCGGAGAGTAACGCTATAATTAAAACGTTACCCATCAAGCGGTACAAGGAGGAAGAGGAGGAGGAGGAGGAGGATGAGCATACGACACCGAAAAAGAGACAACGATTGAAGGTGAATCGTTTATCGACATCGGATGAACCGCTGATAACCTCCACACCGTCCGCGACAACGAGAATCGTACAACCCACGATACCCGAATCACTCGCAATCGAAAATGTTTTCGAAACCACGGGCAACCCGCTCGAATCATCATCTGTTCGAAACATGTTACAAACGTTGGAAGGTCAAAAAATGTTACAAGAGCACTTCGGGCCACTGACACAAAAGTACATGAGCGCTCACCTTAGTGGCGACAGAAAAACCCAGATCGATTACGTGTACGATATCTATTTCGACAAGAATGAAATGTGGCTCGGTAACAAACGATTCGACATCGGCGCAGATGACTCTATAATCATAGACAAGGTGAGGTACATTGGTACACCTGGATTATACGAGTTGATCTTCAAGAGAATTCCCGATGATGACATATACACTGAGGACGATATGCAAAAATATAAGAGCATATTAATGGCGACGAGTGCGCATAAACGTCAATATGATGCGCAAGGTCAATTAAAGAGCAACAGGGGATACAAGTATAAACACATAATTGCACCGTTGATGTCAATCGAATCGAAAAAGAAAAAATGCGGTACGGGAGTATCCATGCCTCGCGCGATGACGCTAACCGACAATAAGATCGATTACGTGCACTGGGACGATCCCAACGAGCTAGTGGATCGTCTACGATTGCTCGACGCTTCGCGCCGAGCTGGCCACAACGCTCACGACAACGAGATCCTGTCGATTATAGAGGAACTTCGCGAAGTCGGCCTTATTATAAATTAAATGGTGTCTCAACGAAACTGATCAGTCGATCGACGTCACTCGCATCGAGAAAAAAAATGCCCATCAACAAATTTGGATTATTCGAACAGAGAAATGAAGCAATTAGAACAAGCGATCATTGGGGTAAATCGGTGACAAGTTACTTGCGTCAAAACGCTCTGTGTCGCGTCGCTACGTACTATGACGCGAGGTCGCGCAAGATTCGCCGTGTAGCGCAACCTGAGGCTGATACCGATGCAGTCAACAAACTGTACGTGGAACAATGCGTTAAAACGTTGAAGAATCAGCAGAAAGAATCAGACGAGAAGCTGACTGCGTTCGAGAAGGACGTGCGAGCTTTGCAGACTGCGATAAACGAGCTTCAGCGTGCAATTAACACTAATTCTGAAACAGCTACGAGCGGCTAAGGAGCGGCTATTGTACAATTATTGAACATCTACAAAGGCTTATCGAACGAAGGGTTATCGAACTACAATGAGTGGCAGTGATCGAAGAGGAAACGGCTGTGAACGAGGCTACGAACAATTCAAGAACAGCTGCGAACGAGGTTATGAACACCTCAGGAACGGCTGCGAACAAGGCTATGAACACGTCAGGAACGGCTACATACGAGGCGGCATACAACTCTGGAACGGCTACGAACGGGTCAGAAACGATTGCCAACGAGGCTGCGAACGGGTCAGAAACGACTGTGAACGAGGCTACGGACTACTTAGAAGCGACTACCAACAGGGTCAATCACGGCAACAAACGGGTCAAGAACGGCAGTGAACGGCTCAGAAACGACTATCAAACGTGTAAGGAACGACTATGGAACGGGGCAGGAACGGCAACTAACGGGGTAGGAACGGTAACGAACGGCTATCGAACGGGTCAGAAACGGCTATCGAACGGCTATCGAACGGGTCAGAAACGGCTATCGAACGGGGCAGGAACGACAACTAACGGGGTAGGAACGGTAACGAACGGCTATCGAACGGGTCAGAAACGGCTATCGAACGGGGCAGGAACGACAACTAACGGGGTAGGAACGGTAACGAACGGCTATCGAACGGGTCAGAAACGGCTATCGAACGGGGCAGGAACGGTTATCGAACAGTAACGAATGATAAAACGCACGGTGATACTCGGGGCACACATCGTTTGATCGACGAATCGAAACAATGATGGATCGGCGATCGGGAATAACCGAGGAAGCGAAGAAACAACATAGTTTAGAGAAACGGCAGTTGGTGAACGAATTGCACGCGCCGGCGAGAAAAAATTTTCCCCGAAGACATGTCATAGTGCGGGGATACGATGACCTGTGGCAAGCTGACATTGTCGAGATGCGTCCGTACTCTCGTTTCAACAGAGGTTACCACTACATACTCACAGTCATCGATGCGTTGAGCAAGCACGCGTGGGCCGCACCACTCAAGAGTAAAGGCGGAAGCGAGACAGCTGACGCTATCGCTGAGATAATTCGAAATAGCAAAAGATGTCCGAAAAACTTACAGACTGATATGGGGAAGGAATTTTATAACGCTGACGTGCAACGGCTCATACGGAAACATGACATCAATCATTATTCTACATATTCAGTATTGAAGGCATCGATCGTTGAGCGATTCAATCGCACACTGAAAAACGACATGTGGAAGATGTTTACGCTGAACGGATCTTACAAGTGGATCAGCGCGTTGCCGCGACTCGTATCGGATTACAACGCGCGCAAGCATCGAACGATCGGTATGCGACCCGTCGACGTTACCCCCGCGGTCGCTGAAAGACTCTTGGCTACTGTGTATAACCGTGTAAATATCGCGGGTCCGGCAAAATTCAAAGTAGGTGACTCGGTACGCGTTAGCAAGTACAAGACAATTTTTGAGAAAGGTTACACGCCAAATTGGACAACCGAAGTGTTTAAAATTGTAAAAGTGCAGCATACTAATCCCGTAAGCTATCTACTTGAGGATTATCGCAAAAAACCTATCGCTGGAGCGTTCTACGAGCACGAGTTGCATCGCGCGAATTATCCAGACGTGTATCTCGTGGAGAAAGTACTGCGTAGGAGGGGTGACGAGGTTTACGTGAAATGGTTGGGATTTGACAATTCGCACAATTCTTGGATACATAAAGACAATGTGATTTAATTCATACAGTGTTTATTTTTAATTTTCTGGAAAAAATATATGTGTATAACATATATAATATTTGAAAAATGAAAATATATATATAAATCCTTATCAATATTCCTTGCGATAGTACATGTATTTTTTAATATAAGATGTATGAGATATGCATTACAAAAATATATGAAATATAAAAATACAAAAATCTTTATTAATATTTCTTTCACACACATTTTACAGTGGTATCTTATAATGCCCCCACGGTAGCGTATCGGTGGTTTCGGGTACGATATACCGCTTGTCATCGTACGGACTCAGAGCAATTTTTGTCTCGCGGATTGTGTATACTTGGTGCAATTTCAATCTTATACACGACTGCTGGCGCGTCATTTCAATTTCTTCTTTCAAACACCGTGTGTAATCGTCAAACGTTATCGTTCTCGCGACAACGTTGCTCTTGACACCTTTAACTTTCTTCATATCCTTTTTCCCATCGACTCGTAACGCGTACATTTTTGCTCTGAGCCCGGCAAATTCGGTCATTATGGCACCGTTATTTTCATCCTTCATTAGACCCGGTACCTTTTTATTTACGAGCGGTATACCGTACGCGTTATCAATTGGATAATCGCTCGTATCAAATCGGTTGATATCGCGCTTCATGTTTTCATATACATCGACGCATTCGATGTGATATATTAGACTATCTGTGTCGGTGTACATTACTCGGCATTTGTCGCGATACAGAGGAAACATGTACTCGTGGTGAAATTCGTACAAGCACGTTTTAGAAATGTCTAGTATGCACATGCCGACATAGATTGGTTTATAAAATCTTACTTCTAGTTTGCGTAACTCTATGGCAACGAGATTCTCCGAAAAAATACTTCGACTATGGAAATTTGGTTTCGCTATCATTGCTTCTGCGCCGTATCGTCCGTCCCACTTTGTTAATAATTTTACGTCGACACGATTACGCACATTTTCCATCGTCTTGCCAAATACCGCGTTATTCATAAGTTTATATAAATTTTTTTCAAAATCATTTTTCGCGAGTGTTCTAAACTGTGTATTTAATTCGATATAACTGCGAAGCCACGGAGATTGTGAAAACTGTAAAATTCGATGTATTTTTGTAACGCGAAGGCCGTGTCGCGTACATTGCTGTAGATTACGGTAGTGTATCACGTAACGCTTCTTATCGTATAATGTTGCGAGGAGTTTGTCTTGCCGCTTGCCGGGCGGCTTGTCGCGTGTCGGACAAAACGGAAGGTCAGTGTGCGTATCGTGAAGATGTTGCGGGTACTCGAGATCGACTTCGAGGATATAACCCGTAGGCGAATCTAACGCGATCGATGCTACGTCAAAATTCGACACGTCATCGACCCATCGAAAATCGGCATAAGGCAACGGTTGACACATTGCCCATCCGTATAAATTATTTACATCGAAATACATCAAATACGACGATGGTTTCGATGGATCGTACGATTGTTGCATGTACTTGTTATTAGCGCGCGCGTATCTGTTGGAACACTGACTCAGACCACCGCGTATACCGCGTTCGATAAACATGACCATGTCGATGTCGGTAAGCAATTCGAACGTAATCTTTGTATGCTTCAACATGGCGTCCCACGTGTATCCGGGAAGAGTATAATAATACGCAGGATCGAGTCCGTAACTTTCGATACATTTCTCGCGAAAGTTTTGAAAAATATCGGCTAATAACAAGACATCGATTTTAAGATATAAATCGCTATACTCGCCTAGCGTTCGAATGGAGAATCGCGTCCAGATGTTCTCGGCATGCGCGTAATCGCTCTCGGATATAGTTTCACCGGTTAAGGAACTGTAAAATGATTCGCGCGGTGGTAAACATGTATCTTGCAACTTGTCAACGGAATCGATGTATTCGTATGGAAACACCTTTTCGTGTTAATAATTTGAAATTTTCACTCGATAAATTTTGAAATTCTGATTTTAAAATATCCAGTTTATCTTTATCTAGATAAGATGCTAATTTGTCGAGACTTGCCGTAAGAAATTTGAATGAATCGATGAAGCGTAATTTTACTTGATTTTTTGGTTTTTCTTCCTTAAGATCGACGTTTTTGGTAAACGATATATATTTCTCTTTCATTATTGGAAGTAACTTGACTCTCCCTTCGAACGCTGTGGCTATTTCCTCGATAATGAAATGCGAATCATAACCGGATAAATTATGAAACACTATCGGAATACCGAAAGACTCTTTATAATTTAAATTACAATTTGAATGCGCGGGACCTCTGTACCGTCCAGTCAAATGGCAATGATCGCGTACGCGTGTATCGTCTTGCGCGAACGGTTTTTCGCATATATGACATTGAGTAGCGTTATTAAATTTTTCACACTCTTCAAATGTTAAATCTACCATAGGGACATTAGTAGTTAAAATATTTTTTACACGAAATGCTAACATTTTAAGTTGCTCGACGAACCATGCTATACAATCGGTACTGCGACGCGAATGATATGCGGATAATGAGTCGTTGTACGAGCAATGTATATAATATGCTATGCTAAATACTTGATGGTGCTGGCACATATTCTTCTCTTCCTCCATCTTGGCCAGAACGCATTCCAAGTCGGCGTACACGATGAATGGAAGCTGCTCTTTCCTGTTGTAATTGTTGAACGATAACCACTTGTCCTTATCGCTCGGTAACCGGATAGCGCAGTCGTTTATTTTTCCGCAGTCTACCGTATGTAACTGCAACTTGTCGTCCGAACCAAAGTAATGCATGCATCTATAAAAGAAAATAAAAATTTTTAAAAAATTAAAGATTTATGCAATGCATTATATTTTATAATTACATAAATTATTCAAATTATACACACCGATCGCAGATATATTTTTGATTCTTGTGTTTGCTCAGTTGCGAGCTCACGAGCCGGGATAAGTTCTTGATCCATGCGAAATGTCTGACATTGTTGCCGTCTTCCACGTACAACAAGTTGACATGCTTGTCCCGCTTCTGCTGCGAAAGACGTATCGGAACAATGCTGTTCTTCTCTTCGATGCTGTAGACGTTGATCGAAATATCGTTGACAAGTTCAAACTTTTTTAGTTGGTTCAACGTCATCGGAAACTCAATATTTTGTACATTTAACACCGTCGTATAGTGGGGATATGAAGATTCCCGATTCGTGTCTCTTTCAGCGGGATATAGAGCGGCGACCACTGCCCACGCGAAACACGCATTGTCTTTTGATTGTACGTTAATCACTGCTCTCTTCATCATAATCTCCCGCGACAATTTTATATGGCATCCCGCGCGCATAGGATTATACTTATTTATATTTACAGTTAAATTCTGTATTCGTGACAATGCCCAGCCACTATCGCGTTCTTGAAATTCTTCCAGCGATGCTAGAGTGGGTTCGATAACGCGACGCTCGTACCACTCGTGTAAATCGGATGTGTGAAAGAGTTCACAGTTTCTCGTATTGGTACTTTTATTTGCGCGCTTATCACCCGACACAAATTCACCATTGAATATAGTGTTCACTTTTACACTGTTGTGTCTTCTTATAACGTCCTGCACATGTTCTATCACAATGTCTTTGGCGTCATCGAGAAATTGACGAGGTTCGATATGGTTTGCGTTAATCACAGCACCGGTCAGAATACGGTTATCGAACGCGGTATCAATCTCGCGCCACACAAGTTCATTTTGATGCGCGCTACATCCGGCACCCGCGTTATTGTCGCCACTGTAATTACCACCACTGGGCATAAACTGTCTCTGCAATCGAGTCTTTGCACCTTCGAGTCGCGCGATCCGAGCAATCAATGATTGTCGATTCCCGATCGATAATCGTAGTCGTTTGATCCGACTTTGCTCTTGCAGCGACTCGATGTACTCGTTGCATCGTTGTAGCCATGCAAAATATTCGCCCAAGGTGGCAATTTGGTTGGATCGCTCCACCAGGTCGCGTTCAGTCTGTTCGATATTTTCCATTTTTTTTTCACTGAGTGCAAATTGGGCACATATTGCATGGAAATCTTATATACAACGGCTCGCTACACCTTCAACAAAATCGGCCATCCATCGCATTAAGTGTCTCAATTTTATGTTTTCTAATAGCATACATCATTTGGCTATCCACGCCTTGCAATGCAATCATACACGAAGGACATACAGCTAGAGCACCACCCGTGGAATAATAACTGTATATGATACAAAATTTTGTACTACGTGCGTTTAAAGCATTAATTTCCGCAACAGACACTATTTTCTCTCTGAATTCCGTGGAGTTCTCACTGCAGTCACTAATGCAGTCACTGTCAGATGACAAAGCGTGATCTTCGTCTTCCATTTATATATATATATATTATCACACAACACTGACAGAACACTATACTTTTTGACTATACTTTTACTATACCGACGCGACGTGTCGATGCGCGTTCAAATCATGTACTGTGACTTGATGCGCTTCAATCCTCCCTGTATTTCGTCTAAATCTTTTCATCTTTGTGTAAAATAAATAAGTGGTGTATCATAATAATCATTTATTTACATCTCAGAAAGAATTCGTTCTCTCTCACGCGTGGCAAGGGCACAAAGCAGCCGAATATCGGCGCTGATACGTTGCAATTCTTCCTAGAAAAAATATGGAAAATAATTCTGGCCCTAATATTCAATCCTCTTCAAATACCGCTGTTTATCAATCGGTTTATGATTGTTTATACTCGTCATAAAACATCCAACACAAGCGTCCCCCGCCCCGCCCCGCAGCCCCCGCGCCTACGAAATCCCCTCCGTCCCGCGTGACGTCATTCCCCCGCGTTTATATT
Organism: Camponotus vicinus; assembly: GCF_025532165.1. NCBI lineage: Eukaryota > Metazoa > Arthropoda > Insecta > Hymenoptera > Formicidae > Camponotus > Camponotus vicinus. Next base: position 4,694,875 of record NW_028141980.1, on the reverse strand, counting down.
GTTTATGTTAAAAAATATATATAATGAAGAGGAGTCTGCTGCACTAGAGTGTCATTTCTTTCGTTGCTCTTCTGTGTTTCGGTGGTCTTGTGCAATGGCTGAAGAAAACGTAATTATCATCGACGACGATACGGATGATGATTACGATGATTGGATGGATCCAGCTGTGGCGGAGAGGATGGAGATAGAGAGAGAGGAGAGAGAGAGGAGAGAGATGGAAGATGATGAATCTGATATAGAACCCTTGGCGAAGGACAGTGATTATGATAGTGACAATAGTGTCGATATTCTTGATGAACGGTTACAAAAGAAACAGCGAGATTTAAGCATACCTGAAATAATGACATACAACGAAGCAACAAAGATATGTTGCATTTCCTATTACTACATGGAAAATGGATCGAAATATTGTATCGAATGCTTTCTAAGTGTACCGTATCAGTTTGAAGAAACTAGTGCTGTTCGAGAACATAGAACCATAGCTTATGTTCATATGGAAAATTCGAGTATGTCATGCACAGGGTGCAGAAAATGTTTGAATCAAATATTGGCCTGCAACATGTGCCCTATTTGCACAAATTAAATAAATGGATCATGGATAACATTGTAAGTAACTTACAATTTATTATATATCAAAAGTATCTTAAAATAAATTATTATTTTTTTTATTTTAATTAAGATAAAATTAATGTAGCGTTTTTCCTGTTTCAGGAGCTGCCTCTCCCTTACAGCCCGGCGCACCGTCCGCATTATTTTATATTCATCTTTTTTTTTTTTCCTCCTATATTTTATTAATTTTTAAATTTTATATAATTTTAATATTAAGTACACACACACACACACACACACACACACACAATTGTAATACTCATACACACATTTAAATAAATTATATATATTTTTAATTGTAACAAAAAAAAATTGCAATTATTTACACGCCTTTCCCTTGCGCTCCAATCCTTTGCATGCTCTCGCATTAATTATAAGTCTCGCTATCGTTTTCTCTCGTACGCATTCTTTTCGCACGCGATATTATTGTTCTCTTTCACACGCGCGGCAAGGGTACAAAGCAGCCGAACATCAGTGCTGATACGTTACAATTCTTCATTAAAAAAATAAGATAAAATAAAATAAGATAAAATAAAATAAAAAAAAAGGGGATAATGATTTTGGGTTAGGCCCGAAGACCCAATCCTCTTCAAATACCGCTGTTTATCAATCGGTTTATGATTGTTTATACTTGTCATAAAACATCCAACACAAGCGTCCCCCGCCCCGCCCCGCAGCCCCCGCGCCTACGAAATCCCCTCCGTCCCGCGTGACGTCATTCCCCCGCGCCGCTGAGATCCCCTCGCGCCTCACCCCCCCCTGAGAGGACCTGCGTTAGAACCCGCCTTGTATACCTACTTAAATACCGCTTTGGTTTGACTGAATAGGCGGTATTCCGCTATCGCACTATTACCACTACCGCATACCGCGTTGGTTTGAGGAAACCTTTAAGCGTCGTCTACAATGGGAGTAATATCGGTGGAGTAAGGCGTAAGATTAGGAGTAAGCGAATGGTTTTTTCCATTTTGCCTTACTACACTGATAAAACTGTCTTACTTCCTACTCTGACATTTTATTATATACATTTCGTAGGAAGTAAGACAGTTTTATCGGTGTAGTAAGGCGAAATGGAAAAAAACCATTCGCTTACTCCTAATCTTACGCCTTACTCCACCGATATTACTCCCATTGTAGACGACGCTTTATACATTTACACCGCACCGTTCTATCAGACAGTTATACATTTATACTGCACATTCGCACCGTACGATCACACCGTACACCGTACATTTATACTACACATTCGCAGTGTACATTCATACAATACACAAGACACGTTTGTACTTTCATACACACACACTCACTTTTTCTCTTTGTACACATCAACACTTGAATAAATCAATTTTAATTTCTGACCTAAACACCGAGAGAAATTCTTAAGCTTGCCTAAGAAGCCGAATCCTGATCCCGGCTGCGATTATCCGCCGGCATGCGCGGAGATCGTCCGTGACATTGGCGCCCGAACAGTGTTAAATCAGAGGCAAAACGGGAATTAGAAGCGAGTGCTATAAAGATGAAAGCGTGGGTGTATAGGTTAAATAAGGAACAGTTGACCGCGTTGGCAAAGTCGTTTCAATTGGATGACATGGGATCATTGGAGGATTTGCGAAAACGTATACATCGTTTCGCGGAAGACCATCCCGAGGAATTCGAGGAGCGGGCGGACGAAGCAAGTGCGCTACCTCTTTTAACGGTAACGTCGCCGGGTAACGCTGGGTTTCGCACTCCCACAGCGGCCGAACCGATTTTTTACGATGGAAAGGTAATAAACCAGATCCGAAAGTGGGGGTGCCATTTCGACGGAAGAGATCCCGCCGCGTTCTTAGAACGGGTGGAGGAGTTTAGAGGGGCGTACGGGTTTACGCAAACCCAGTTACCGCAGGGTCTTCCGGAATTGTTAAAAGGGGACACCCTGCTATGGTTCCGAAACTACCATGACACGTGGGGGCGCTGGGAAGATTTCGAGCGCGATTTTCGCCGGCAATATTTACCGCGCCGATATGCGGCCACCCTGCGCCGTGAGATTATGGGTCGGCACCAGAAATCGACGGAAAAATTTGCACCATACGTCACGGTAATGATGACATCCTAAAAAAATTACCTTTTCAAAAAAAAAGGTAAAAAAAAAGAAGTCTTCCCAGTAATAAAAAATTATTGTAAAAACCTATTTTACAAAAAATTATTTTACTAAAAAATTGTATTAAAAAAATTGTGCAAAATAGTTGTCTACAAAAATTAGTTATATATTTAAATAAAAAATTGCGTCGAGAATAAAAGGATGCGATTTTATTTTACCTTTATCAACATGTATGTGTCGGATGTAATGATTGACTGCCGGCAAATAGCTAGATGAAGGAAAGTTATTATCTTTATATTTCTGTCGAAAGTTATTAGATATTTGTTGTAAAAGAGTCAGAACCGATTTCTTACAACGATCGTGAACAGTTGACTCATGTAGCTCGTATATACTAATGTGCATTCGTATTGGTTCGTTATGACAAAATTTATCACATTAAATTTGAAAAATTGTTATATAAGAGAAAAACTTATGCAATTTTTAATAGAAATAATTTCATTGAAAAAAATTATTGTACAAAACAATTGATTTAATTTCTTACAAGAAAATATTAAAATTTAAAAATTTATTTAAAAATATCAAAAATTAAAAATTAATAAGAAATTAAAATTAAAAAAAATTTAATTATTAAAAAAACTCGACGCTGTCAAATTCACCAAGACACTACCGTGTCTCTTAATAATATATTGTTTAGCAGCGTCGAGTTTATTTAATAATTAATTTTTTTTTTAATTTTAATTTTTTATTAATTTTTAATTTTTGATATTTTTAAATAAATTTTTAAATTTTAATATTTTCTTATAAGAAATTAAAACAATTGTTTTGTACAATAATTTTTTTCAATGAAATTATTTCTATTAAAAATTGCATAAGTTTCTCTCCTATATAACAATTTTTCAAATTCAATGTGATAAATTTTGTCGTAACGAATCAATACGAATGCACATTAGTATATACGAGCTACATGAGTCAACTGTTCACGATCGTTGTAAGAAATCGGTTCTGACTCTTTTACAACAAATATCTAATAACTTTCGACAGAAATATAAAGATAATAACTTTCCTTCATCTAGCTATTTGCCGGCAGTCAATCATTACATCCGACACACACATGTTGATAAAGGTAAAATAAAATCGCATCCTTTTATTCTCGACGCAATTTTCTATTTAAATATATAACTAATTTTTGTAGACAACTATTTTGCACAATTTTTTTTAATACAATTTTTTAGTAAAATAATTTTTTGTAAAACAGGTTTTTACAATAATTTTTTATTACTGGGATGTCTCGACTTCTTTTTTTTTACCTTTTTTTTGAAAAGGTAATTTTTTTAGGATATCACTCATTTTTGTAGACAATTAAGAAATTATTTTGCACATCAACTTTGTTTAATGTAAAATTTTTGTAGTTTAAATAATACTATGTTTTGTATAATAATATCTCACCTCCAAGGGGTGTTTTTTAGAAATTATTATATGGTAAATTATTCTTTTTATAATTTCACCTAACGGCACAGATTTTATATTTTTGTGGTATACCGTTTTAAAAATATTAAATTTCACCCTCAAGAGGTAACTTTTAAAAATTTTTATTATACGGTAAATTAGTCTTTCTATAAGTCTTATTTAACGGCACAGGTTTTATATTTTTATGGTACATCGTTTCTAAAATATTATATTTTACCCCAAGGGGTGATTTTTAAAAATTTTTATTATACGGTAAATTAGTCTTTCTACAAATCTTATTTAACGGAGCAGGTTTAATATTTTTATAACACACCGTTTTTAAAATATTAGATTTCATCCCCAAGGGGTGGTTTTTAAAAATTATTATTATAGAGTAAATTAATCTTTCTACAAGTCTTATTTAACGACACAGGTTTTATATTTTTATGATACACCGTTTCTAAAATATTAGATTTTACCCCCAAGGGGTGGTTTTTAAAAATTATTGTACGGTAAATTAGTCTTTATAGATACTTTAATTAACGGCACATGTTTTATATTTTTGTGGTGCACCGTTTCTGAAATATTAGATTTCATCCGCAAGGGGTAGTGTTTAAAAATTATTATTATAGAGTAAATTAATCTTTCTACAAGTCTTATTTAACGACACAGGTTTTATATTTTTATGATACACCGTTTCTAAAATATTAGATTTTACCCCCAAGGGGTGATTTTTAAAAATTATTATTATATGGTAAATTATTCTTTTTATAATTTTACCTAACGGCACAGGTTTTATATTTTTATGGTAAACCGTTTCTAAAATATTAGATTTCACCCCCAAGGGGTAGTTTTTAAAAATTATTATTATATGGTAAATTAATTTTTTTATAAGTTTTACCTAATGGCGTAGGTTTATTATTTTTATGGTACACCGTTTTTAAAATATTAGATTTCATCCCCAAGGGGTGGTTTTTAAAAATTATTATTATATGGTAAATTATTCTTTTTATAATTTTACCTAATGGCGTAGGTTTAACATTTTTATGGCACACCGTTTTTAAAATATTATATTTCACCCCCAAGGGGTGGTTTTTAATATGGTAAATTATTCTTTTTATAATTTTACCTAATGGCGTAGGTTTAATATCTTTATGGCACACCGTTCTTAAAATATTAGATTTCACCCCCAAGGGGTGGTTTTTAAAAATTATTATTATATGGTAAATTAATCTTTTTATAAGTTTTACCTAACGGCGCAGGTTTTATATTTTTGTGGTTCTGAATATTAGCATTAGACCGCCGTCATAAGACTACAGCACCTCTTTCGTTAAACGTGCGAACCGTACAAGAAAAGTATGTTATATATAGTAGCCGCGACGGTGACGTATCTTAGACAGAAAATTTTACATTGAGACTTTGCATCGTTATATTTCTGCTTATAGAGCACATAGAGCAAAAATGAAAACACTTTCCTTATATAATTCGAACCCAAGCAATTGATTAAACCTAATAAGAACTTGATCGGTTCAGCTGTTATTGAGAACCGATAATATGAATTACTCGCAACTTGGCCATTCGCGTAAAGATACACGGTGTGTCTTGCGCCTGAGTGATGACTCGACTTCAAGACACTACCGTGTCTCTTGATTAATGCGCCGGGCCGGAGGATACTCGCGGGAAGAGCAACTCGAGCTCGTATACGAAAACATGAATCCGGCATACAAGCATTACATCAGAATCGACGACGTTAGGAGTATAGCCGAATTACAGGCGAGAGCCACAGAATACGAGGATATAATTCAAGAACAGAAAGAGGCACTGAAGCGGGAGAAACCTGCCGCTCCCCCGGCAGCCGTATACAACATGAAGGAATACTGTTAGCGATGCAAGCAGAGGGGGCACACTAGAGCGCAGTGCCAAAAACCGGCAAAGAAGTTTTGTTCCCGGTGTGGTCGCGATGGGGTACTGACAAAGGATTGCCATCCGCGACAGGGAAACGCTACCGGGGTCGAGGCAAACACGGTCGCGGACAACACCTCGACCCCTGCATAAGATTTACACCGCGACCGCACATTAAAATTTACGTCCACAACCGAAACTACGAGGCCTTATTGGACGGCGGATCAAAGATATCTCTGATTAATAGAAGCACCGCACAGAGACTGGCCGAAGAAGGTTTCAAAATCCGAAGGGACGAAGGGCAGGTTCAGCTAGCCGATGGGTCGTCAGGAGAGACCCTCGAGACAATGAGGTTGCCAATATGCCTGCACAATAAATCTACATCGCACAACTTCAGACTTTCCAGAGAAAGATAGGGATGTATGTGGGAGGAGGTCGGACGTGTCTTTACGCCCATTTGATCAACGAGCGACAGAATCCATCCGTGGCAACGGCATTGACGCATATCCTGTGGAGAGAGCATTCACACATTTTTCAGCCTAACGAATAATTGCTAGAAAACAATATTCGCAGACTAGAAAAATATGTGAGGCGCAAGTGGCTGGATCGGGAATCGAACCCAAGTCTTTCGCTTTCCGGGCAACTGCTCTAGACCACTGAGCTATCCAGACCTCACACCTAATGCTGCTTTTTAACACAGTGATATGCGACTCCAGAGCGATGTTGGTATCTTGCTCGATGGATGCAATGCCGATTAATTTTTTTTTGCTGTAGAGTTTATTTTAGCCTTAGGTTTTCCACATTTTAATTTAGATTTTATTTTAGCTTTAGATTTTTCTATTGTACTTTAGGTTTAGACTTTTGGCGTTAAGTTTTCTATAATTTACTAATTTTCCTTAGTTTATAATATATATATATAAAGTTTTACTTAAGTATTACTTAAGTTTTTACTTAAGTATATATATATATATATATATATATATATATATATATATAAAGTTTTACTTAAGTATTATATATATATATATATATAGACAGTATTATTTCTTCTGCATCAAGTTTTTTAAATATTTTATTTCAATATGTATGATAAAGACAAATTACATGATATTATAACAAATGATGAATATAGGACTATAGATGATGACGGTAAAATTTTTCCACCATCTCATGATGTTTATCGCATGATATCTCAAACGCTTATAAATAGTGGATCACATATTACTCCTAAGCATATTTATACGATCCTAAAATATGACAGAAACGGTATGTACAGCGCCGTATTGAAAGCGTTTGGCATAGAGAAAAAAGCTGTGTACAACGATTCAAAAGATAGTACCTTGAATGTGAGCGATTTAAATAATACTTCCACTTCTGAACAATTGAAAAATTTTAAACTTATTATTTCTGAAGAAAAGTGGGCGCAAATAAAACCCACGCGTCAAACATATGGACGTGATAAACGGAAGTACATGTCATTGAAGCCAGGCAAATGGACACATGTTTTTGCTGATAAAATATGGCAGCAAACGAAATTACCGTGTGCGTTTACATTTAAACACGCTAAGGTTTATATTAATAACGATGCCAAGTGCTATGCGCGTTTTAAAGGTATGTGTAACGAATGTGGTGCGCAACTAATAGGTATATTGTACAATAAGCCTATGAAAGGGAATGATGTAGTATTGGAATGTACTCTCGCTGGATATTCTACCGAGATTGTACATAAGAAAAAATGACAACTAAAAGGATTTGTACGTGAAAAAATTGCAAGTAAATTAGTAGACGGACATAAAAGTGCAAATGTTTGGCGCAATGAAGAAGCGACCAAATTAATGATATTTGGTGATAATATTCCACCCATTTTATATGATGCGACAGTTTTGCGCAAGGCAAAACAAGCTGAATTAGACAAACGTCTACAATTACATAATACTGATCCCGTGCAAAATTTACATATGGCCAAGTGCACTAGATTCATGCGTACAATACATAACATAGGTTTAAATCCATTTTATTGCATGTATTGATCGCTCGAACAACAGCTTATGTATAAAAAAGCTCATAAGCAAGATATTAATTGTTTTCTAACTATAGATGCTACCGGAAGTATAGGAAAAAAATTACGACTCCCCAATAAAGAAAAGTCGCCACATTTATTTTTATATGAATGTATGTGCGTTTCTGAATTTGGTAATTTTCCTGCTTTCCAGATGGTCTCTGCAAAGCAGGACGCATCTATTATAAGTTATTTTTTGTCTGAAATTGTAAGAGACGGTGCCCCAATACCACGAATTATAGTAACAGATTTTGGAAAGGCAATTCTAATCGCAGTTGCGCGTACATTCGCGAATTGCTTAGATTTACGTCACTATATGCAAATCTGTTACGAAATTATTAATAATATATATTCCGGTAACATTCCACAATGTTATATAAGACTAGACGTTAGCCATTTTATAGGTATGATCGCCAAATGGGAATGTCTAAGAGGAAGAGCGCTTAAAATACGACAATTTTTTTTAAGATGTTTAGGACAGGCATATCAAATGGAAAATTTTATCGAGGTGCATAATTTTATAAAATCAGTATTAATAGTAGCTTTAAGCGAGGAAATAGGCGTAGATGAAAGTGGAATATTATTACCATCCGAAAAACATTTGAGAGATATAAATGATGTTATTAAAGGGGTAGTTATTGACAACGCAGAAAAAGATATTCTAGATTATAAAGATGACGAAGAAATTGTCATAGAAGGCTGGACAACTTGGGCCGAAAATGTATACGATGAGGCACAAGAATCTGCTCGAAACTCGCACAGTGGAAATGTTGTTAATGCATACTACAATCCTGAAGCTGCAAAAAAAATAAAATCTCTTATGTCTTATTTACCATTATGGACAGGCATAATGAAATTATATTTTAAACGTGGTTCACACATTGCTACGTCATCATTTGTCGAAGCTGAATTTTCGGAATTAAAGACTAGAGTATTTAAAAATCAATTACCTATGCGCATCGATAAATTTATTATCCGTCATCTCGAATATTTAGAATGTAGGCTTCGATTAACAGCTGGTACATTCGATCGTCAAAAAACGCCATTAAATGAAGATATTTCGATCAAACATACTCCAGTAACAATTTCAGATACGCCTATAATTTATAAGAATAAATTTTTATCAATAGAAAGCGAGGATAAAAGGAAAACTCCCCCGACGGACGCCACCTTGACGTGGTGGGGGAGCTTAAGGGGCCCTCGGTTTCCCGGGGCGGTTCGGCTAGTCAATGGCTGCCGTTCTGGCCTGGGGGGGGCGGGGCCCTACTAAGAACGTCCATTGCACTTCCTTTCCCCGGAAGGGGAGAGAAGGGGGGTTGCGCTCCCTCCGGGCACTCTGGCCGGATGCGCATAGGGGTAGGCGGCCCTAACTTCAATCGCCCGGTCTACCATGACCGCTAGGGGTGGGAGTGGCTCATTGGCGCACAGTACAATTGGACACGTTGCAATTGCACACCGTGCTATTAGACACATAAGATTGCGCACCGTTCGATTGGACACGTTACATTTGCCCACCGTTCAATTGGACACAGTTCTTTTGCGCACAGTTCTTTTGGACACGTTACATTTGCCCACCGTTCAATTGGACACAGTTCTTTTGCGCACATTACTTTTGCCCACATTACTTTTGCGCACATTACTTTTGCCCACAGTTCAATTGCGCACATATACTTTTCCATGCGAAGGGAGGTTCCACATGGGTTTGCAACGGGGAGGGGCGGGGGGCGGGTGTGCAGCTGTGCATGTACTTTGGAACGCAAACTGGGATTCCACATGGGTTTATAAAACTGTGGGCAAAAGTAATGTGGGCAAAAGAACTGTGGGCAAAAGAACTGTGCGCAAAAGAACTGTGTCCAATTGAACGGTGGGCAAATGTAACGTGTCCAATCGAACGGTGCGCAAAAGAACTGTGTCCAATTGAACGGTGGGCAAATGTAACGTGTCCAATCGAACGGTGCGCAATCTTATGTGTCTAATAGCACGGTGTGCAATTGCAACGTGTCCGATTGTACTGTGCGCAAATGAAGGCTTCTCGCTAGGGGTGACGCTGCTGCTTGCGACGGGGCCTACCACCCCAATGCCTTAGACGGGTGCTCCCGCCCGGGGGGATCAGTGGCTTTGGGCTGCTAAGGGGAGGGGACGAAGGCGCCCTTGTGTCTGGGGATGACGCCCTTTTTAGGGCGTGCATTCTGGCATGGGGGTTAGCCTGAGTCCCAGTGGGGGGGATGCGGTGGCTGGGGGGATCTCTTGTGTCTGGGGGCGACGTCCCCCTTGGGGGCGTGCGTCCCGGCATGGGGGTCCTTTCCAGCGTCCCGCAGTAAGGACACCGGGGGCTAGCCCCGGTTGTTCCTGGGGGGGATGCGGTGGCAGGCCCACTTCATGCCGTGGGGTGTGCCTATAGCTGGGTACTCACCCCCGGCATGGATGGGTGCTGTGTCCCGCAAGGTGGTAGGGGACCCTTCGGGTCGGCGGGAAAGCGGCCCAAGTACGTGGTGCTGGGGAGCGCGCCTGCTTGGGGGGGAAGACGGGCCGGCAGTCTTGGGACTCCCAGGCTGTCGGGCTGGGTCGCACCGGGCCACCAGGACATATTCCTGGCTCGGGCCGGTGTAACGGAGAAGACCCCACAGAATTAGGGGGATGGGGAACAGTTGCTCCCCCCTTACCGATCCCTGTTGGGGGACTGCCGCCAGGGCCGCTGGGACGCATTCCCAGGTCGGGGACTGGCGGCGAGAGGTAGTGTACCCGGTGGGTGGCCGTGACCGTTTCCCCTTCCGAAGCGGCCCCCACCGGGACGGCGCTTGCTCCCGACTCGGACGTGATTACCGATAGGGAGCGGCTGGTCGCCATGGCGGTTAAGACGGGGTAGGGGGGCGGCTGCCCCGTCCCAACCGTCCGTGGGGCCCCCCGGATGGCGCCGCCCCTGGCAGTGTCCTGAGGTCGGAGGCACGGAACCCCCGAAAGCCCACGGGAGCGTCAAAACTCCCGTGAGTGAGTAAGGGGCTGGGACCCCAAAAGTCTATATCAAGAGAGTAGAGAGGCATGAGGGCCATATAGTCATCCAAAAGGATGATAGGAAGAGAGAGAGAGGAAAGGAGGAGGAACCTCTCCCGGGTACTGGTGGTGTTATCAAAGCAACACCAGTTCCCACGGGAGAGGTGCTCCCAAGTACTTACGGTGTTGCTAAAGCAGCACTGATTCCCACGGGAGAACAGGAAGGAAAGGAGGGGGAGGATAAAGAGAACATTCCTCCGTCCCTCCACCTTCCCCTTCTGTTGCAGCAACACGACCACAATCGTGATTCGCTGGCAGAGGAGTGGGGGGATGATAGGACGGTAAAAATGTCCTCAGAATCCTGGAATGAGGAGGGAGAGGATACACTCCCGGTTAGGAGGGAGAGAGGCCGCCCCACCACCATGTTCAAGTGGGCTGGCACTCGCCAGATCAGGGAGGCAAAGAAAGAGGTGAGACGGGAAGAGGAAATAGAGGCCAGGGCGAAGGAGGCACTCGTGCCTGCTGCACCGAAGACGAGGCAATGGGAGGCCTTCCTTGAAAGGGAGACGGACATCGAGAGAAAGCTTCTACATGCCCCCACCCTGGATCTGGAGTCCCGTGTCTTGGACGGGACAACGCAGATTTTCAGGACTGCCAGCTGCTCCTTAAAAATGAAGTGCAGCATGGTTCATGCATTGAAGGAGGCCGCTGCCGTCACCAGGGCGGCGATGACGATTCTGGCTGACAGGGCCAGAGAGAGAGAGAGATGGTGGAAGATTCTGGCCCCTCTGAAGGGGAACGGCGCCTGGAGAGCCAGATAGAGGTGCTGAAGAAGAAGGTGGAGGGCCTGGAAAGACAGGCTGAAAACTCACCCAAGTCTCCGACACCGGACCGTCCCAGAAAGAGGGCCAGAAGGAGAGTGGCCATCGTGAAGAACGACGAGGAGATGGGCGTTCCTGCCCCACCCACTCCTCGGATCACACCCCTCTCCCCACTCCCAATGGGTGGAAAACCATCAGGGGTAAGGGAGAGTAGGGAGGCATCACAGGTGGCTAACCGCTACTGCGAAGGGCCGTCAATAGGAGGGGTTGCCAGAAAGGTTGAGGCCTACCCCCCCCGGAATAAGACCGCGAGATAGGGTGGCATTTGACTCCCTGACCCTCCAAAGGGCGGAGCTGGCCACGAAAAGTGTCGCCCTTTTGGGAGACACCGAAAAGGAGGCTGAACGCGCGGCTCTTGGGGCCCAGCTCAAAATGATCGAGGCCAGCATGGATGCGCTGCGAATGGCTGAGGAGGAAATCCGCCTCCAGCTAGCGTCCCTCACCGCTCCAATTGTCAGGGTGGGGAGAAGCAATGTTCTCCCCTCCCAGAAGAAGGAAGGTGCGCTAGGCGCAGCAGTTACTTCCTCTCTTGTGTTAACTCAACAGAGAGCACAGGAGAGGAAGAAAAAGAAGAAGAAGAAAAGGAAGACCGGTAAGGCTGAGGAATCGGGGACCTCCAGCTCCACTGCGACCAAGACGCCGGCGGTTGAGGGAGGCAAGGGTGGGGGTAAACCCACCCCCCCTCCCGAAATCAACCGGATCCCGGCCGACGCCTGCAATGGCCCACGACGGAGAGAGCCAAGGCACCCACCAAATCGGGGCCGCCCCCCACCTCAACCAAAGAGGGGGAGATGTGGTCCCGGCTGGTGAGTAGGAGGGCCCAATACGAGGGCAAAACCAGGGGGGTCAACGCGCAGGGCACGCCCCCCTTGGTTAAACCCAAGGGGCCTGGTGAGGAGAATTCCCCAAACCAGACCCAACAGGCCCAACCTGGATCTCCGTCCTCCCCCTCTTCCCTTTCCCAAAAAGGAAAGGGCAAGAGGAAGCCCCCACGTACCGCCGCGGTGGTTATAAACGTGTCCACCCGGCGGATACAGGGAGGTACTTAGGGAGGCGATCGAGAAGATCGACCTGGCCTCTCTCGAGATTGGAGGACTGACGGCGAGGAAGGCCGTCACCGGGGCCCAAATTTACGAAATTGGGGGCCCCGACAAAGAGAGAAAGGCGGACGTCCTGGCGTCCAGGCTGAGGGAGGTAGTGGGGCAGAGAGAAGGAGTCCGAGTCTCCCGTCCAGTTATGATGGCGGAGTTCAGAATCCGCGGGCTGGATGAGTCTGTCGTGCCCGCGGACATAGGGAAGGCGGTGGTCGCAAATGGCGGATGCTCCACGGATGATATTAAATCCGGGGAGGTTCAATTTGTCGGCAGGGGCCCAGGCACAGCATGGGTCCGCTGCCCAATCGCTGCGGCTAATAAAATAGTTGCAGCGAAAACGATCCAGGTCGGCTGGGTCCGTGCCAGGGTTGAAGCACTGGAGAGAAGACCTCTCCAGGGCTTCAGATGTTTGAAAATAGAGCACACGATAGCCCAGTGCAGCGGCCCCAACCGTAGCAATCTGTGCTACAGATGCGGAAGGTCGGGACACGCTGCACGGGACTGCCGCGCACCGGAGCACTGCCCTGTATGCGCTGAGATTGGAAGACCTGCTGCGCACAGGGTAGGCTCCAAGCCGTGCGCCCCCCTAAAAGGGAAGAAGAGAAAGGGGGGCCAAGGACAACCCCCTCCCTCACCGGCACAAAACCCCCCTCAACAAGAGGGAAGTAAGGGGCTAGAGGGAGAGAGAGCCCCTCCTCCTCCCACCAGCAATGGTGAAAAGGAAAAGGCCCCTAAGCCTCAAAGGCAGAGGAGGGAGAGGAAGCCCTCACAGCAGCCCCCCAAGGAAGTTAAAGACGGGGGGGCTGAAAAAATGGAAATCGACTTGGAGGAGTCTCAAAATCACAACTAAGTGATGAGGCTCCTCCAAATAAACCTAAACCACGGCCGCCGTGCACAAGACATCATGTACCAGTGCGTGACAGAGCGTAGTTATGAGGTGGTAGTAGTGGCCGAACCGTATAAAATCCCCAATAGCCCTAATTGGGTGGGGTCTACTGGCGGCTTGGCCGCTGTATTTAGGGCTGGAGTTCGTGGCTCCCCTCCCCTTGAAAAAGTCGAAGTGGGGGAGGGGTATGCTGCAGTAAAGTGGGGGCCCACCATGATTATATCATGTTATGCCCCCCCTAATTGGGATCTTGCCGCATTTGAGAGGTGCCTGGAGAGAGTCGGAGCGGTGGTCCGAGGGGCCACCACCCACTCTATAATAGTAGCCGGGGACTTCAACGCAAAGTCCCCGGCTTGGGGGAGTAGCAACCCCAAAGGGCGCGGCAGGATCCTTCTTGGTTGGGCGGTGGCGCTCGGCCTCTCTATACTAAATAGAAGCCAAGCAAGCATGTGCGTCCGCCCACAAGGGGAGTCTATAGTCTATGTGACGTTCGGCTCCCAGTGAGTGGCGCAGAAGGTGCACAGCTGGCGCGTGCTGGGGGAAGAATCCCTCTCTGACCACCTCTATATTGAAGTGGTCGTTGATAACGCGCGCCAGCGGACAAATCGCCCAACTGATAAAGGGGGAGGCACGAGAAGGTGGGCCCTCACTAAGCTGGAGAAGAGGCGCTGGAGGACGCCTTGAAGGAGGCGCTTTGGAGGCGTGGAGCCGAAGAGCCGGGGCAGGACCTCGAGTATGAGGTTAAATGGCTCCGGGGCGTCATGGAAGATGCATGTAATGCATCCATGCCCCGGACCAAGTCCTGCCCGCGCCGGGCAACGTACTGGTGGACGAACGAAATTGCCGAACTTCGGCGTGAGTCCACCAGGGCTCGGCGCCGGCTCAAATGGCTCCGCCCCAGGAACGACCTGGACAGGTTGGAGGAGGCCTTGGCCACGCACAGGGCGGCGAAACGCGCCCTGTGCACAGCGATCAAGAAGTCGAGGGCTAGTTGTTGGGACGAATGGCTAAGTTCCCTCAACGCGGACCCATGGGGGCACCCATACAAAACTGTAGTAAACAAACACCGACAGTGGGCGCCCCCCGTGACGAAAAATTTGGAGCCACACGTTCTCGATAGGGTGGTTAGCGCCCTCTTCCCTGGAGGAAGAGGGTGACTCACTCAAATGGTGTCCTGAAATAGAAGGACCACTAGAGCTTCAAGAGGACGTGTTGGTTACCGACGAAGAAATCGTCCAGGCCGTCCGGAAAATGGGGGCAAATAAAGCCCCTGGACCGGACGGGGTTCCTGGACGAATATGGGTCCGAGCTCTGGGCTTCTTGCGAGCTTACCTGAGGCACATCTTTAACTTGTGCCTCAGGCAAAGGGCGTTTCTCCAGGAAGAAGACCAGCTTGGTGCTTCTTCCCAAAGAAGGTAAAGAGGCAGGCACTGCTTCGGCCTACAGGCCGATATGCCTACTGGATGAGGTGGGTAAGATATTCGAAAGGATAATTGCCAACCGCCTCATCCAGCACCTCTCCCGGGAGGGTTACAATCTCCACGAGGAAAAGTACGGCTTCCGTGAGGGACGATCCACAATTGACGCAATATTTCGCGTCAAGTCCCTCACGGGGGCCGCAGTCGAGGGTGGCGGGGTAGCACTGGCGGTATCGCTTGACATCGCCAATGCATTCAACACCCTGCCATGGGAATGGGTGGGGACCGCAATGCATAGACACGCGGTCCCCCAATACTTCGTGGAGATTACGCGAGCTTACTTCCGGGGGAGGAAACTGGAGTTCGTCAGGAAGGACGGACTCCAGTGCCGAAGAGGAGTAGGATGCGGTGTCCCACAGAGGTCTGTCTTGGGCCCCTTACTGTGGGACTTGACGTATGACTGCATCCTAAACCTGCCTCTCCCCCGCGGCTGCCACGCGATCTGCTATGCAGACGATACACTAGTGGTGGCCGCGGGGACGGACTGGGGGGACGCCTTCGACAAGGCCGAGTTGGCGGTGACACGCGTGGTGAGTTCAATCACCGATATAGGTCTAAAGGTGGCGGTACATAAAACTGAGGCGCTGTACTTCTACGGCAGCGCCTCAGGTAAGCCACCGCAGACCCACATCCGGGTAGGTGGTCCCCGCGTCTTGGTAAGAGACCGTATAAAATACCTCGGTCTCCTATTGGATGGCAAGTGGGGATTTGGGCCACACTTTGAGGCCCTAGTCCCCAGGGTTCAAAGGATGTCGGCCGCGCTGGGCCTTTATTCCTGTTGCCGAACCTTGGGGGCCCGGACGGCAGAGTCCGCCGATTGTACGTGGCAGTACTTAACTCAGTCGCCATGTACGGGGCACCAGTTTGGGCACCCAGATTGGCGGTCTCTAGACGCGGCAAAGACCTACTACGCCGCGTCCAGAGGAATATGGCCGCCAGGGTTGCCCGGACATATTGCAAGGTGTCCCACGCGGCGGGCTCACTCCTGGCAGGGTGGCCACCCCTGGAGCTCCTTGCAGAGATGTATAGAACTATATATCTGCAAGAAAGGGAGCTCCGGGGGAGACATGGCACCAAGCTGCCAGGAAGAGTCAAGAGGGCCGTCCGGCTCCACGCTCGGCGGTCGATGGTTGAAGGGTGGAACATCCACCTCTCAAATCCAAATACCTTCGAGAAGAGGACCGTCGAGGCCATCCGGCCCTGTCTTGAGGAATGGCTGGACAGGGCTCAAGGCGAGGTGACTTTCCGGTTGGCACAGGTGTTGACAGGCCATGGCTGCTTTGGCGCATACCTGTGTCGAATCGGGAGGGAACTCACCACAGTGTGTCACCACTGTGAGGTGGCGAGTGACACGGCGCAACACAGGCGCAACCTTGGCCGAGTGTCCGGCTTGGACCGAGGAGCGTCGTGCACTCGCTGCAGTAATTGGGGAGGAGTTCTCGCTGCCGGTCATAGTTACAAAAATGGTCGACAGCGAGAACGCGTGGAAGGCCGTCTCCTCCTTCTGCGGTCATGAAGCAGAAGGAAGAGGTGGAAAGAGTGAGGCGGCGCGAGGAAAAAGAGGAAGAAGAGATGGTGCGCCGTCTTCTTCAAAACGAAGAGGAGAGCGAGGAGGATACGGGGTGGGAGAATACCCCTCCCCATCGCCGAGTCGCTCGCTCGAAGAGGAAGGAGGTATCACACGAGGGGGACTGCGTCCCTCTCGCAGCGTGGAAGCCAATCGGGAGAGGTAAGGCCTTTCCCGCAACGGGGGACGCAACCGAGGGGGACGCGGTCTCCCTCGCAACGGGGGATGACGGGGGGCTTGGTTCCCCACCCGCACCGGGGGACATATCATCTGGGGAGGAGGAAACCTCTCCACAAAGATGATAGTGAGTGGGGGCGCTCCTGACAAAATAACTCGTTGGGATTCCTCCCCCCTCTATCGAGCGACACTAAATTGGCCACTCGCCTTCCCTTGCCCCAACAAATATAGGGGAAGGAGAGGGAGAGGAAAATCCTCTCTCTTGCATACCACTTGGAAGAGTGAGTAAGGGAGGGAAAAAGGGCACCCCCTCTTCTTGTTGAAGGGACGAGGAGTGCTCAACTTTCTTCCCCCCCTGCAGTAAGGAGGGGGGAAGATCGGATAAGTGAGGAGTAGAAAGGGGGGAATTATACCTCCTCCTTCAACCCCTTTGGAATATGCACACCTCCCTCCCATATAGGGAGGGATAAGTGTGCACGTATACAGGGTGTCCCATTTTAATGTCCCACCCCAAATAACTTTCTTATTTTTAATTTTAGAAAAAGATGTTTCAGACAAAAGTTGTATGGTTTCAAGGGGGACATAAGGTGGTGTCATTAGTTTGACCTTGAATAGTTGCTTCAAGGTCACGTAAAGGTCACCTTCAATTTTTTAAACGAAACCCCTTACTTTCTATTGCATATTCTTGTAGCTTATTTCGAGAGCTTTCCAAAACACTATAATTAAGTTAGTTTTCATTAAGTACTTTCCGAGTTATGAGGCTTGAAATCATTTCTTAATTTTAAATAAACCATAAAATATCTTGTAAAATATTCTTTTTTCGATTATCTTACCATAATACTTTTATGTACAAAATAATGAGAGGAATCAATTGGTGTAAAGAAAACACATAATTGTTTCGAAAGAAAAAATGTAATTTGCAATTAACAATTACATTTTTTTTTCGAAACAATTATGTGTTTTCTTTACACCAATTGATTTCTCTCATTATTTTGTACATAAAAGTATTATGGTAAGATAATCGAAAAAAGAATATTTTACAAGATATTTTACGGTTTATGTAAAATTAAGAAATGATTTCAAGCCTCATAACTTGGAAAGTACTTAATGAAAATTAACTTAATTATAATGTTTTGGAAAGCTCTCGAGATGAACTGCAAGAATATGTAATAAAAAGTAGGCGATTTCATTTAAAAAATTGAAAATGGCCTTCACGTGACCTTCAAGTAACTATTCAAGGTCAAACTAATGACACCATCTTATGTCCCCCTTGAAACCATACAACTTTTGTCTGAAACATCTTTTTCTAAAATTAAAAATAAGAAAGTTATTTGGGGTGGGACATTAAAATGGGACACCCTGTATATTCCCTCGAGGGTCCGACCGGATTTGGGTGGGGACCCAAGGCGGTCAGCCAGGACCCTCGAGGAGGGCGGACGGACGGTGTGGCCCCGTCTGTCGGCATATAGGAAGGGATGAAAGGGGAGAGGCTGCACGCACAAACAGCCTCTCCCCAGGAAGAGGGACCCGGCTTTTGCCGACCGCGGAGGAGAGTTACAGTCAGGGGCATCCGCGAAATGCTAAGCAAGATCCGGGTCCCTGCCTGCCCTTCCGCGTGGGATGGCCACCCTGGGGGTTTTAGTAGGTATGCCGGTACCTCGGCATTAGAGGTGCCGGTGAGTCCCACATAATCCTCGCCCCTCCCCAGAGGCGAGGGTATGCGTAAGGCATTTCCCCCGGGTTACCAAAAAAAAGAAAGACCAATATAAGCTTGGAAGGTATCAACATTTAAATTCTTCCATTTTGTCCATAAACTTGTTGACCCTGAATATCAGTCATTTTTATGATTTCTTTTTGAATTGTGGTACAAAATACCGTCTCAAATGCACTTTTGATGTCCCTGATTCTTGCACACGCATATCTAGTAACTCCTGGAGTTTTCCTGATTACGTTTTCCGCGGATAGACGACCTCTCTGTTGAAAGGAATAAACATCCATTGTATTTTACCATCTTTCGAAGAAATATATTGCAGAGCCCTCGTAGTTTGTCCGGTGTCTGCAGCATCATTATCAGACTGTTCAGATTCAGGCTCCTCACTTGTATGATTTTCATATTCCGAAACAGACTCTTTACTATCAGATGCTTGTACAAATGCTTGCAGCTCAGCTTCACTCAAATTTTTGCGTCTTGCCATCATTGATGCAGAATTCAGACTGAATTGAATGTCCCGTGTTTGATGTCCCGTGAATAACTCGCGCAACGCGGGATATAAACACGTAATATAAACAAGCATAAATTAGCAGTAGTATAAACTTGAGATATCTTGACAGATTGCGTACACACCGGCATGAATTATAAGAATGAAATGACCATTCAATAAAATTAGATATTACAATCTATACAACGAGAATTGTTTTTTCTCACAATATTTGATAATGTTACTGAAGACGATGATTGAATTCATTGCCAAACATTAGTTTTGACACTAACTCTGCCTAATAATGTTTTTTTTGTCATGAAACATTATTAAATTCTAATTAATATCACTGAAATACTAATATTTTTCCATCGGGTCATATTGACCCGAACATCATACATGTAACACTTAAAAATTTTAGAAAAAAAACAAAGAAATGTTAAAACTTTCTTAGTCAAATTAATGTTCTTGAGCTATGAAACAAAGTCATAAAATGTTAGAACGCTCACTTATTACTTAAAAGTGTTACAGGAAAATAAAAATAATTTTGGGTCAAATAGACCCGAACAGAACAGCAGGGTTAAACTGGGTCCTGATTGGTCTATTCGCCACTTAAACTCGGGTTAACTGGATTGTGGAACTAGGCCTAAGTTAAGCAAGTGCTACAAAAAAAGCGAAGGACACAAATATTAAAAGAAGTGTCCTGCACGTAAACGAGCTTTAAGAAACCAACAGTAGATGTCACAGTTTGTATGTGCGTGTGTCGGATGTAACGCCTGAGGTTACTTCGAGCGGGATGTTTGAATTGGGTTCGCTGCCGGAAAGGAGCAGGATCTCGCCTTATGAATTGGGAAGAATAAATATATATATATATATATATATATATATATATATACAGGGTGATTCTGAATAACTTTATGTTTTTGCAAAAACATAATCTTGACCGAATTCTAAGACGATTTTTCCTTTGGCAAAATTTCGTGCAAAGCATAGTTTTTGAATTATTAAAGGAAGTAGTTAACGTATGACGGGTCGAATACAAGAGGCAGGCAAGGGTGGCGTGATTCACTGTCAGACGCGGGCGCTCACGCGGGGCGCCTTCGGCGATCAGCTGGTCGCTATACTATGCACGGACATACATGCGAATACATACATTCTCTCTCACTCTCTCTCTCTCTCTCTCATTCGCTCACTTACCCGTGGTTTTTTTTTTTTTTTTTTTTACGAGGGGAAAATGCATTTTATGCATACTCGCCGGTCGGTCCGGTGAGTTATGTGGGACTCGAGTACCAAGTCGAATTACCAACTCGGTACTCCCTACCCACTAAAAACCCCTCTCTTTTCACGAATTTCCTTTGACACACTGTCCCTCTGACTTCCCGAGATCTGTTTTCACATAACGTCAAAAAATAGTTATTATTACCTTGTTCGATGACTTTTGATGTATTGCTGTAATTGCTTGAAGGAGAAATGAATTTTCCGATAGATCGTACGTTCTCAAATTTAACGTAGATCACGTTGCAAAAGACAAGAAATCCACACTAAATTATTAACTGAAAGTTTTTCTTCTTTCATGAACTGTATTCTTTTATAAACTTTAACGTAATCACATTTATTTACTCACTCGATGAGACGAGAAATTTACTAATGACTCTATCACTAATCACTATTAATCACTGTCGAATAATAACTGTTGGCGATTAAAAATCACTCGATGAAAGAAACACGCGCGGACACGTTACTACACGACGCGACGACGCGACAATGCGACGGTAATTATTCGGCGACTGCAAGCAGTTTTTTGTCATGGTAGGTTGCGGTAGGTTAATGTACTACTGGCGCTATCGAACGCGATCATGTGTTCGATTGAAGAATGCGGTAAACATAATAAACATTTAACATATTAATATTATTATTATCATGAATGTGTGTGATATCCATACATCGTATGATATCTATTTAAAAATTAATTAGATTAAATAAGTGTTTTTAAAATATTTATTACTTTTACTATTATCTTAAATAAATATTTAATATTAATATTTTATATGATAATAGTAAAAGTAATAAATATTTTAAAAACACTTATTTATTCTAATTAATTTTTAAATAGATATACGATGTATGGATATCACACACATTCATGATAATAATAATATTAATATGTTAAATGTTTATTATGTTTACCGCATTCTTCAATCGAACACATGATTGCGTTCGATTGCGCCAGTAGTACCTTAACCTACCGCAACCTACCATGACAAAAAACTGCTTGCAGTCGCCGAATAATTACCGTCGCATTGTCGCGTCGTCGCGTCGTGTAGTAACGTGTCCGCGCGTGTTTCTTTCATCGAGTGATTTTTAATCGCCAACAGTTATTATTCGACAGTGATTAATAGTGATTAGTGAGAGTCATTAGTAAATTTCTCGTCTCATCGAGTGAGTAAATAAATGTGATTACGTTAAAGTTTATACAAGAATACAGTTCATGAAAGGAGAAAAACTTTCAGTTGATAATTTAGTGTGGATTTCTTGTCTTTTGCAACGTGATATCTACGTTAAATTTGAGAACGTACGATCTATCGGAAAATTCATTTCTCCTTCAAGCAATTACAGCAATACATCAAAAGTCATCGAACAAGGTAATAATAATTACTTTTTGACGTTATGTGAAAACAGATCTCGGGAAGTCAGAGGGACAGTGTGTCAAAGGAAATTCGTGAAAAGAGAGGGGTTTTTAGTGGGTAGGGAGTACCGAGTTGGTAATTCGACTTGGTACTCGAATCCCACATAACTCACTGGATCGACCGGTGGGTATGCATAAAATGCATTTTCCCCTCTCTCGTAAAAAAAAAAAAAAAAAAAAAAACAGGTGAGTGAGCGAATGAGCGAGAGAGGGGGGGAGAGAGAGAGAGACAGACAGACAGACAGACAGAGAGAGAATGTATGTGTTCGCATGTGTGTATGTATGTGTATAGCGACCAGCTGATCGCAACAGGCGCCCCGCGTAAGCACCCGCGTCTGACGGTGAATCGCGTCACCCTTGCCTGCTTCTTGTATTCGACCCGTCATACGTTAACTACTTCCTTTAATAATTCAAAAACTAAGCTTCGGACGAAATTTTGCCAAAGGAAAAATCGTCTTAGAATTCGGTCAAGATTATGTTTTTGCAAAAGCATAAAGTTATTTAGAATCACCCTGTATATATATATATATATATATACAGGGTGTTTCTAAAACTATGTCGGAGATTTTAAGAGCATATTCTAGGGGTCAAAATAAGAAAAAAAGTTCATATAAATATGGGTCCAAAAATGCTTTTCCTCCGAGTTATAGCCCCCTAAAGTTGAGGGAAAAAATCGAAAAATGTATTGTAACTCTCGGAGACTTTTTCATAGAACGTTAAAGTTTTGCACAGCGTAATAATTAATGAGCTTTATTTTTATGTGGTTTTAATAATTTGACCCGATTTTGAAGGAGAGATATGGGGGGGTGCTAATTTTCAAAATATAGCCAAATTTTTTTATTATTTATCGTATCGAAGAATAAATGAAATTACTCGATTTAGGAGAAAAAAATATTAAAAAAAAGTATAAGATAAAAAAAACAAAAACAAACAAAAAATCTAAAATAAAAAATAAATTAAATAAATTTAAAAAAAATTATATAAAAAAATAAAGACAGAACGAAAAAGTAAATAAAAAGGAATAAAATAAAAACAAAAACAAAAAAGTAAATAATAAAAAACAAGACTTTAACAAATATTTAATAATAAAATATGTAAGATTAAAATAGTTTGAAATAACATTTATATCTATTTGTAAGTACTAATAATTAATGATTAACTTCAAATTAATATTAAATATTACATTTAAAAAATTATACATGAGGGAAGTAATAATTATTATTATTTCAATTTATTTATATTTGAATTTACTCTTTCCACATATAATTTATTATTATTAATTCTACATTTTACAAGAGCAGTCGGGAGACGCCGCGCTAGATTTAAAACATACGCACATACATGCATACACTCATGTACACATACGGAACACACTTACAAGAGGAGTATCAGGTAGTGCGATCACCAATTTTGACAAACTTTAAATATGTTTTAGAGCTTTAACGCGGCGTCTCCCGACTGTTCTTGTAAAATGTGGAATTAATAATAATAAATTATATGTGGAAAGAGTAAATTCAAATATGAATAAATTGAAATAATAATAATTATTACTTCCCTCATGTATAATTTTTTAAATGTAATATTTAATATTAATTTGAAGTTAATTATTAATTATTAGTACTTACAAATAGATATAAATGTTATTTCAAACTTTTTTAATCTTACATTTTTTATTATTAATCAACAAAATCCAATTGCATTCGATAAAAAGGAGAGTTCAGGGCCCGACCGTTTATTCGGCGCCCCTGGCAGCCGGTCGCGAGATATTGCTTTGTCAGCGAAAAATTCAAAACAGCACTCGCCCTTCTCGAAAGATCTAACAACAACAAATAGCACGTTAGATCGTTAAATTTAACCGTTGTCTCGGTCACAGTTGAGTTCGTGAAAAATCGGGATCTTTCGAGAAGGGTTTGAGTATAAATTGACGCGATCGGTGAGCACTGCGCCTTTTGTCAGAAAGTCTCCGACGCGCTTATTCTCGCTCTCAGATATTAAAAGTGCTTTTCCGTTGCTCGCGGAGTTGATCAAATCTTTCCGTTGCTTGCGGTTTCAAAAAATTCAGCTTGAATTTTTTTCGTATTATAGTTATACTTTTTCTTTGTAAATAGTTATTATTTTTTCCGCTAATTAAAAAGACTGTAAATATATTTAGACTTTACATTTGTGAAACAGAATAAAAGAACTTTGTACATAGATACACATATATCGACTTATCGCTTTCTTTCAATCGTGCCGCGCTCACTTCCCGGTCAATCCTGGCAGGATCGCCACAATATTACATAATATAACATAATATAACATAATATCTGAAAGAGAGAGGGAAAAAGAGGATGAAGATAAATAATTATTTAATAAATTTAACACATTAAATTTAATTAAAGTAATATTTTTTTATTATAGTGGGGCCACTGCGGCCCTTCATAATTCGGCCTCGGAAATTTCCGCGATGTTGGCTTCCTCGGTCACCTCGGTCAGCCATCATTTGCCGCCGGGCATACGAGCGGGCACGTGATCGCCCGCCCGGTCCTCTTCTCTGTGTATCTGAAAAATAAACATTTACATAATTAATAATGCATTATAATTGTAACGGGCGGTTTTTCGTGTACCGCGGAAACGCAATTATATGGATAGCCGTCGGATCCAGGTGGCGGAATCAATAATTCGGTAACGCGGAAATGTGTGTGCAATAAGTCTTTATTGTTTTCTATGTAAATGTACAAATGTGTTGTGTATGCGCGTGTATATGTGCGTGTATAAATGTATATGTACAGATGCGTTGTGTGTGTGTGAATGTGTATGCGCGTGTATAAATGTGTGTGTATAAATGTACCAATTATTTCCGGGCGCGATGCACTCGCCCGTTTCCCGGTATCGGCGCGTTATCGCTTTCTTGCGACTCGTCGGGCGTGTTTTTGTCGCGGTTTTTATGCACGGTTCGTAGCGCTCAGCTGTTCGGCTTTAATTCGGTCGGCTTTAATCTTATTTACTATTCGGCTCGTCTCTTGATAATTCCCGGATGGATTGCGGGTTTTTGGAAGGCGTCGCGACGCTAGCGAGCGTCGGAGGCGGCTCTCGTTCCACCTCGTGAAGGCGCGATGCCTGATAAGGATCTTGGTTCGGAGGCGATTTCACAGGCGCCGATATCGATCGGCGGAGGCAGCGTTCTCACTACCTTCTGGCCTTGTTATTCTCGCAAGGATTTCTCTGAGCTGCTTTGCTTGCCTTCTGACTAGCTTGGCGCTTGAGATCGCAAGGATCTGTCTTGTTATGCCGTCGAGAGCCCGTTTTATACTCGGCTAATTACCCGCGCCGGCGTATTCGGTAATTACCCCCACCGAGCGGCGGTAAAAATCGGAGCGGTTCGGGTCCGCCCGGGGGAGTTCGGGGTGCCGAACGCGGGTTCTCAGCCGCCGGTAACGGCTCCCGACGGTAGTCTCTCAATAGTTGAGAGTCCCTACCCGGTTGTTCTCTAAACGTTAAAAAATGGGCGCACTGCGCCTCTGCCATTGCCCGACCGATGTTCGTCGGGCGGCAGCTTCCGGCCGGTGTTCGCCGGGAAACGATGCATTCGGGGGTGCATCGTTACATAATATTCGTGCAAAATAAATAAATATCATTTAAATAATAAATAATATATACTATTTGAATGTTGCGACATTGATGTTGTCGCCGGCGTTGACGTCGGTGTCATCGTCGGTGACGGCGTCGACGTCAATGTCGATGGCGGCTGCTGCTGCTGCTCCGGCTGCTGCTGCTGTTGCTGCTGTTGCAGCAAATACTGCAACTGTTGTTGCAGGAGCTTTTGCTCCTGCACCACTTGTTGCAGTATTTGCTGCATATTTCCAATTTCATTTTCTCCTGTAAAAATAAAAAGTACATAAAATTAAAAAAAAAAGATAAAAGTATAAATTAAAAATTCTTAATATTTTACTAATGAATAGAAATAATAATAATTTGATTTATTACTGACGAGACATGCTGGCGTGTCTAGTCTTATACGTCGACGTATCGTTGTTTGTTAACGTATTACAACGGAATGAAGCACTATCGGCATTTGTTCCAGTAATGCCAGATGACCGGCAACGTAGTGGAGGGAATAAGCATACAAGTGAAAATCGCGTGTACAGATACACGATACGTTCTGGCATTACCTTGTACTTGCTGATATTATAATATATATATTTTGTGCTAGTAATCTATTTCACCTTGTGACTTGTGCTGGGTGTTCAAGAAAAAAAGGTGAGAAAGAGAGAGAGAGAGAGAGAGAGAGAGAGAGAGAGAGAGAGAGAAAGAGAAGCTGAAACAATCTTGATTGTAAGTTCCAATTGTTTTTAAATTCTTATATATTTTTATCTTCTTTATTTTCTTTTATTCATTCTTCTTGATCTCTTTGTTTCTGTCTATTTTTTGTTCTATAAAAATGTCTGATGAATTAAGAAAAAACCTAAACGAAGTTTTCAGGAAGCTTGGCTTAGTAATGATGTAGTTAAATCTTGGATACGTAAAGTATCTTCTAATGATAGCTTGTATCATTGCACCATATGTAATAAAAATATTTCTTGTAACACACATGTTTTGAGGCATGCGGATTCTGCGTCCCACAAAAAAATATTCAGGAAAATACTTTGTCTTTAAATGATAATAATGAAAATTCACATAAAAATATATACAAAAATCTACATTTCAACCACAATGGATGGAAATTGAATTATTTAAACCGTGGTTACGTGAAGTGCCGCATAATAAAACTTCATTTTTTTTGCACTTTTTGTGATAAATCTATAGTTGGTGATTTATCACATATTTATCGTCACGCAGAATCCAAACCACATATAAACATGTCTAAAAAAAAATAAAACAGAAATAAAGAATATAGATATAGACATGATAGACGATTCTCTTTTGCCGTTTGATGAACGTAAAAAAGCAGCGGAAATACAATATGCCGCTTTCATTGCAGAAAAAAACATACCTCATCAAACTGCACAAGAAATTTTAAGTTTTTTTTCAACACGTAGGACAAGATCCTAATGTGTTAAAAAAAATGAGCATGGGTCGAACGAAATGTAGAAATATAATTTCCAATGTTTTGTATCCTGTTGAAAGTGAAAATGTCACTAATAAGCTTCAAAATACAAAATTCTCCGTTTTTATTGATGAAACATCAGATATTTGCAATGGAAAGGGGATGACACTTTTCGTTCGATACATTGATCCCGAGACATTAGATATTCGCTCACAACTAGTCAAATTAATTAATATTGCGAAAGATTGTAGCGCTAAAAAGTTATTCCATGCATTTAAGTCTAAAATGTGGAAATTACAAATTCCCTTTTTAAATATTGTTGCCCTGTCATGCGACAATGCACCATCATGTAATGATAGGGAAACATTTATCATTTAAAACCAAATTAGAAGAGATGTGCCAACATGTATTAACATTTCCGTGCCCATGTCATTCAGCTGCGTTAGCTGTGCGAAAATACCATCATTTTCTTTTTTTGAAATATATTTTAAATTTTTTTAATATATTCAATGCATATTTCCAATCAACAGAAACGAAAATTCATTTATTGCAGTTTAAATCAGTTAATTTTCTCTCCCAAGTCTGTCAAAATTTTGTTAAAAAAGAATATCTACAAAACATAGCCACAAATGGATTTTTCGCAGAAACAAATTCAGAAAAATATAAATGAAATTTTTGTTGGATCACAAGGTGAAGCATATCTTAATAATTTAATAATAGAGGATCATATAGAAGCAGTTTTAACCATTCGACAGAATTGTTTACAATTTTATATAACTGCTGCACAGGAAATACGTAAAATATTGCCTATTACACATAATTTTTTGATAAAATTACAAGTTTTTGATCCATCTATATCTTTATTCGATAATAATAGAGAAACATCGTTTCAGCATGTTTCTTTTATTGCTAAATATCTTGGTTTCGATGAAGAATCCTTAAGAAAAGAGTGGCTTGCGTTACCAACAGATTTAACTCAAAAAGAGAAAGAAAATCTATCGAAATTAAAATTTGATGATATGTGGAAAAAATCTTACAGTGCCAGTTGTCAAATAATACTTATAAATATCCCACTTTGAGAAATGTTTTAAGTGCTGTTCGAGCACTTCTAATTCAAATGCAGATCCGGAGAGAATGTTTTCAATTTTAACTGATTTAAAATCAAAAAAACGCAACAAACTTTCTTCGACCACTGTTAATGCTTCTTGTGTAATAAAATCAGCACTGAAAACTAGAGGCGAAATAGCTATAAGCATGATAATAAGCAAACAACATTTATCTCGAATGTTATCTAATAAATTATATGCAGCTTATCCTAAAAAAGAAAAAAGTAGTTTAACTTTATATGCAGCAGATGAAAGTGTCGGTTAATCGTTTACAACGCAATAATAATAAAAGAGAACAAATACTTCATAAATATTAAAAAATTTCTTGTCGCTAATTGACACCAAACTTGCAAAATATTAAAAACTTTCTTGTATACGACTATTATAATGATATAGCATACGAATATTATAATGCATTATTAATTATGTAAATGTTTATTTTTCAGATACACAGAGAAGAGGACCGGGCGGGTGATCACGTGCCCGCTGGTATGCCCGGCGGCAAATGATGGCTGACCGAGGTGGCCGAGGAAGCCAACATCGCGGAAATTTTCGAGGCTGAATTATGAAGGGCCGCAGTGGCCCCACTATAATAAAAAAATATTACTTTAATTAAATTTAATGTGTTAAATTTATTAAATAATTATTTATCCTCCTTTATCCTCTTTTTCCCTCTCTCTTTCAGATATTATGTTATATTATGTTATATTATGTAATATTAAAAAATTTCTTGTCGCTAATTGACACCAAACTTGCAAAATATTAAAAAATTTCTTGTCGCTAATTGACATCAGACTTAAAAAATATTAATATGTAAAAAATATCTTTTTAAAAAACAACTTTTGCATAAATGTAATATAGATAATTATATGTAAATATATTAGTGCAATATAATATTATTTAAAGTATGGTATAATAGGGCTCCGGGCGAAGGTCCACACTCTAAAATAAAAAACCTAACGCGCCTTTGGTGATACCTCATGGGTGGTGAGGAAAGTCACCATTCATTTATATTATTTTTATATTGTTGTCACGAGGCAAACGTATAAGTGGTCAGTATACGTTTGTTGTCGTTATTATTGCAAATATATTGTTACGTTTGCGGAACGACTTCGATATATCGCAACGTGCACGACGCAATCGGCACATTCATTAATTATTATGTATTATATATATTGTATATTATGTATGCATTATGTATTATATGTATTAGTATTATTATATGTATTATATATATTAGCGATTTTAAGATACGTATATTTAATACATAACGCATACATAATATATAATATAATAATACAAAAAGGCTGTAAAAACATTTAACGCTGTTACGCGTATTAAATAAAGGGAGAGGCCAGAGGCAATGAGAACGAGAAGCATTACCTCGTCGCCGACTGTGGAAAGTGAGAAGGAGACAAAAAACAATATCTCTGTCCTCCTCTACTATCCAAAGCTAGCCGAGGCTCCGGCTCTCACGGTACGCAGTTTACGCCTGCGCGCGTCATCCCCTCCACTACGGTTGCTCGTTGCTGGCGTGGGCATTCTGGCATCACTGGTGTATATCCTGTAGCGGTATGCGGCGTTGTGTTATAGGTAAACATCGCGAATGGTATCCATTCATCCCAGTCCGTTTGATCTTCGTTTATATAGTGTCGTAGATATTCGGCTAATGTGCGATGTGATCTTTCTAATGCGCCGTTGCTTTCCGGGTGATACGCGGTTGTTTGAATTTTCTTTATTTTTAATAGTTACAAATATTTTTAAATATCTCGCTCATGAAATTAGTTCCTTGATCTGTTAGAATTTTTTCCGGTATTCCGTGTTCAAGTATTATTTTTATAAGAAATTCCTTACTAATTGTATTCGCTTCTTGATTCGGTATCGGTATTGCTTTGCTGAATTTAGTTAGATTATCTTGAAAAGTTAATAAATATTTATTTCCATTTGTACTAATCGTTAACGGTCCGACAATGTCTAACGCGCATTTTTCAAACGGTTGACTAGGCGTATCCGTAATTATTAACGGTACTTTATTTTTTCGTGATTATTTATTTTTGACAAGATTCGCATCTTGCAATATGTCGTTCGACGTCTTTTGTTAAGCCTTTCCAATATTATGTTGGTCGGATTCTCTTTATTGTCCGTTCTATTCCTTGATCCTATAGGCGCATCATGATATTCGGAGAGTATTTGTTTTTTCTCCTCTTCTGTATATGTTTTTGCATGTTCGCTGCTTGCTTCGTCTTCTTGTTTTTCTTCTTTGTTTTCTTCTTCTTCTATTATTAAGACTTCATGGTCATTCTTTTCATTTGATGGTCCCGGTATCGCATTGCGACTTAATGCGTCGGCGTTCGCGTTTGCTCGTCCGGCCTTATGTATAATTTCATAGTCGTATTCTTCTAATTTCAATCTCCATCGGATTAGTCTTGATCCGGGGTCGTTTACATTAAACAACCATATTAGAGGTTTGTGATCGGTCACAATTTTAAATTTTGTTCCATATACGTATGGTTTAAAGTGTTTTACGGCCCATACAATTGCTAATAATTCTTTTTCCGTAGTATTATAATTTTGCTCCGCCTTTGTTAACATTCTGCTGGCGTAAGCAATCGGTCGATCGTTGCCTACCTTTTCTTGTGATAACACTCCGATCGCATAGTCGGAGGCATCGGTGGTCACTATAAATTCTTGCGTGAAGGGTACTTTAACACTGGTGCAGTCATTAATTTTTTCTTTAGCAGTTTAAATGCTGCTTGCTGCTCCGTTGTCCATTCGAACTTCTCTGATTTTTTCGTTAATTTTGTTAACGGTTTAGCAATTCTTGAAAAGTTTTCAATAAATTTCCTGTAATATCCTGCGAGTCCTATGAAGGATTGGATATCCTTTACCTTTTTCGGCGTTGGAAATTCTTTTATCGCAGTTAATTTTGACGGGTCTGGCGATATTCCATTTTCTGAAATAATATGCCTTAAATAAATTACTTCTTTGCATAGAAATTCGCATTTGTCTGGCTGCAATTTTAAATTAGTTTTTCGCAGTCTTTGTAGTACTTCCTTTAGACGCTTATTATGATCTTCTAAACTCGATCCGTATATTACGATATCGAGATAGATCAGGCATCTAAGTCCTTGTATTTCTGTTAAGACCGAATTCATCAGTCGTTGGAATGTAGCTGACGCATTTTTTAATCCGAATGGCATTCGATTAAATTCGTAATGTCCGTAGGGAGTTGAAAAAGCTGTTTTATTTTTATCCCTCTTAGCCATTGGGATTCGGTGATATCCTGATGCTAAATCTAACGTGGTGAAATATTTCGCATTTCCAACTGATCCAGAATATCGGTTATATTAAGGCAATGGAAATGAGTCGCCTATCGTTAATTCATTTAGCTTCCGAAAATCTATTACTACTCGGAGCTTCGGTTTTCCAGATGCGTCTGCTTTTTTCGGCACTACTAATAACGGTGCGTTCCATTGACTTGTGCTAGTTCGAATAATTTCGTCCTTTAACATTTCTTAAATTTGTCTATTTATCTCTGTCTTATGTTTCTCGGGTAAACGATACGGTTTCACGTTCACCGGCGCGGTGTCGGCACGCGTGTTTATCTCATGCTCTACCGTCGCGATGCAAGTCAGTGATTCTCCTTTTAAATGGAATGTATCGCTGAATTTTTCGCAGATTTTTAAGAGTGTCTGCCTCTCTTCTGTATTTAAAATGTTGAGTTCGCAATAATGTTGAGTTCGCAATAATTGTCAGATGCGCTGAACTCGCGGAACGTTTTAATCTTCGTCCTCGATTTTATTGTGATTATTTCGGTTGTGTTAATTTTGTCTTCCATGTCCTCTAATGTGACGATGGGGGTCGCTATCTCGATAGTTTCATCGGTCGTATTTATTACACTCACGGGGCACGAAAAATTTTTCGGTTCTACCAGACAGCTTCCGATGTAAACTCCTGGTGTGGTTTCTTCTGTTCGGACTATCCCTATCCGATTTCGATTAGTCGCACCTATTATTATCGTCTCGCTACGCGGATTTAAAATTACTTTATTGCAAGGATGGAGTTTCAATGTGCTATCTTTTATTTTTATTTCGTTAGTTTCATAATCGCATTTAGATGTTTGTTTTTTAAAGAAGTCTAATCCTAGAACTCCTTCGTGTTCTATGGTGGTATCGTCTTTTATTACATAAAATGCATGTTTAATTTTATGCTTATTAATTTTTATTGTAGCATATATTTTTCCTAGTGTGTATATTTTATGTCCGCTTATTCCTATAAGTGCTATTTTCTTTTCATATGTAGGGAACCGCAGGGTGTATGACTGGTTCTACTTATTGATCACACGGTAGAATAGGTAAAAGAGCATTTATTCTATATGTTGTACATAAATATGTTAAATATTAATATTGGTAGCGAGAACGCCTATAAGGAGGATTTCTGCTGGTGTAGTGAAGTCGTGCTCCTGGGGGCTCGGTCTGCGTACTGGCGTCCCGGACTCGGAGCCTGCTGGACCCTTTTTGGGTTCCGATCGTCTGGGTGTCTGTGGTGGTCTGCGTCACCGCGACCTTGGTTTCTGCGATGGTCTGCGTGGCTCTAGAATTGGGTGCGCAAGCAACCTCCGGCGGTACTGGAGACAGACGTGGTGGCGTATACCACCGGATGGTCTCCGTGAAGGGTACAGGAGCCGGGGTCGAAAGTGGCGACCTCGTTGGCTCCGTCAGCAGGAGGGCGTTCTTGGACCCGTTAGGCTTCCTCGTGATGTGAGGTCGGACTACGTTTACTGAGCGGCGGAAAGGCTGGGATCGTCGTCTTATACTCGGTGTCAGGGAAGGGTCGTATATGACCTTCCTGATACTCCTGGCGGCAGGCGTGGGAACGCGGACTCCCAGGATTCGCTTCTTGTTGCGAGGTGGAGGATCCCGAAGTCCCACCGCAGGATGAGAGTCGCCTCTAGTCGAGACGGTCTCTTGTAGGGGCAGGGATGCCCCTGGTCTGTCGATCTTCCGGTTTTTCCCGGAGAAGAGTGGTGCTGGCCTCGTCTTCTTCCTTGAAGAAATCTCTTCAAGAGGAGGCTCGTTCTCCTTGGTCGCCGTGGTGTCCTGTTAATGATCTCTTGGTATGGATTCTTCTGCTTCTTCCTGACTCGATGGTGAGTGATCGAAGAAAAAGGTGATTTCACTCCGCGGGGGTCCCTCTTATATTTCCCGTGAGTTGACTTTGGCTTACGGGAAAGCACAGTTAGCGTGCGACGCCTGGCGGCGGTGCTCGGTACTTGGCGCGCGGCTTACTAGCCGCTCGCGAGAAAGCACGGCTGGCGGCAGCCGCTCGCGAGAAAGCACGGCTGGCGGTAGCCGCTCGCGAGAAAGCCAAGTTGGCGCGTGTACTCGGAGTCGGCGCGCTATCGCGAGACGTATTATTGCGTCTCGTGTGGCGTGTACCGCCACATTACCCCCTTCGTTGTTTTTTACTAGGACGCTTGGAATCGTACTGTTTTGTGTGAAGTTCTTCCGCTTCTTGTCTTGACTTCTACAGGTGTAGGTGTTTCCTGTTTCTCTGGAACTGCTGGAGCGTCTTGAGTTTCTGTTTGCTCTCTTACATGGATTGGATCTTCTACCAATATGTAAGCTGGCTTCAATCGGTCCTTTGTTACGTGAACAGTTTTTCTGTTGATCCGTAGCTTGTAGACCTTCTCTGCCCTGTTGAGAACTTCGTACGGGCCCTCATATATAGGCTGGAGTGCTCGTGTTGGTGCGTCGTGCCTGAGGAATACATGCGAAGCCTTTTCCAAGTCTTTGTGCTCGAAGACTGCTGGTGTTCCGTGTCTTCTAATTGGTTGTGGTCGTAGCTTCTTCATAGTTTGCCTGAGTCGGAGTATGAAGTCATTTGAGTTTTCTGTTGCGTCTTGTGACTCTTGTAGGAATTCACCGGGTAGTCTTATTGTTTGTCCGTACACTAACTCTGCCGGTGTTGCCTGCAGGTCTTCTTTGAAGGCTGCTCTGATTCCCATCATGACTACTGGTAGTACTTCCGTCCACGCTTCTGTTGCATGGCATTTTATTGCCGTTTTTATCTGCCGATGGAGGCGTTCAACCATGCCGTTTGCTGCAGGATGGTAGGCCGTCGTGCGAATGTGCGTTGTACCTGTTATTTTGGTAAGTTGGCGGAACAAGTCGGCCTCAAACTGCCTCCCTTGATCCATTGTAATCCGAACAGGTGTGCCGAATCTTGCAATCCAGTGGGTGAATAGATTCTGGGCTACCGTTTCTGCTATTATGTCTGCTACCGGTATAGCTTCGGGCCATTTGGTAAATCGGTCGATTACCGTGAGGCAATACCTATAGCCTCTTGAAATGGGTAGAGGTCCGACAAGGTGTATATGTATGTGTTCGAACCGTTTTGAAGGATTCTTGAAGCTGCCGAGAGGTGTCCGATTGTGCCTTTGTATCTTGGCTCGTTGACAGTTGATACAGGCCTGTGCCCATTGGTGGCAATCCGCTTTTATTCTTGGCCATACATATCGCTCTGCGACCAATTTTGCAGTTGCTTTGGTTCCGGGGTGTGATAGGCTGTGTAGTGATTGGAACACTTGCCTTCTATATTCCTTTGTGACGAATGGTCTTGCGATCGGTGTTGCTGTGTCACAATATAGAGTGGAATTTGTCCCCGGGATCTGTATCTTCTGAAGCTTCAACGACTTTGTTTATTAGCTCTTGTAACTCAATGTCGTCTCCTTGAGCTTTTGCCAGATCTTCTAGGTTAATTGCTACCTGGATCTTTTCGACTCTTGACAGTGCGTCAGCAATCGTATTGTCTTTTCCTGAAATGTGTCGTATATCGGTAGTAAATTGCCCGATATACTGTAGGTGCCTGGCCTGTCTTGGTGAGCTATGCAGTGGGTCTTGCTGGAAGGCGTATGTGATCGGCTTGTGGTCTGTAAAAACCGTGAAGTCTCTTCCTTCGAGCATATGGCGATAATGCTTAATGGCGACATAAATCGCTAATAACTCTCTGTCATAGGGGCTGTATTTTTGCTGTGCTGGATTAAACTTTTTGCTGAAGAAGGCTAGTGGCTGCTCTTCTTCTCCGATCCGCTGGTGTATCACCGCGCCCATTGCTTTATCGGATGCGTCTGTTGTGAGTGTGATATCCGCTTCGGGATTGGGATGTGCCAGCAAGGTTGCCCTAGCAAGGCTTTCTTTGAATTTTTGGAAGGTCTCGTCTAATTCTACGCTCCATGTGATTGGCGATTTCTTTTTCAACTTTGGACCGCTGAGCACGTCGTTTAGTAATACTTGTTCCCTTGCAGCGTCGGGGATGAATCTACGATAGAAATTCAGTGTTCCCAGGAATTGTCGTAGTTGTTGAATATTCTGTGGTTTGGGAAAACTTTTTATCGCCTCTATTCTGGTGGAGGTCGTGTCCCTTTTTCCGAAACTTCGTACCCTAGGAAGAGTACTTGTCTAGCTCCGAAGTTGCATTTGGCGGGATTCAGCAGAATGCCGTTTTCTTCTAGTCGCTTGAAGAGTTTGCGTAGATGCTCTTCATGTTCTTCTTCGTTGTCGGAGGCAACCAGAATGTCATCAATGTAGGCGTAGCAGAATTCCAAGTCGCTCGTGATTTCATTTATTAAGCGTTGGAATGTCTGTGCCGCGTTGCGTAGACCAAACGGCATGCAGCGGAATTCAAAAAGGCCGAAGGGAGTGGTAATTGCTGTCTTCGGTACATCATTTGGATGTACCGGAATTTGATTATATGCCCGAACCAGGTCCAGTGTCGAAAAGATCTTCTTGTTATGGAGAGAGTCTGTGAGAAGTCTTCTATATGCGGAATCGGGTAGCGATCTGGCACTGTTCTTGCGTTAAGGCGCCTGTAGTCTCCGCAAGGTCTCCACGCATTCTCCTTTTTCTGAACCATGTGCAAAGGAGCTGACCAAGGACTTTTTGACGCTTGTATGACTCCCTTCTGAAGTAGTATATTGAATTCCGCTTTCGCTGCCTTTAGTTTCTTTGGATCTAGTCGACGAGGACGGCATGCCTCCGGTGGTCCCTCTGTAGTTACTATATGATGTACTGTGGAGTGTTTGATAGTTCGTGCCCTAGCAGTAGCCCTTGTAATCTCGGGAAATTCTGCCAGGATGCGGTGATATTTGTTTTCGTTTGCTAGCACTTTTATTGATTCGATAGATCCTGCTTCTGTTGTACCCTTTATAAGTAACTCCGTTCTTCCATTCACCAGTACTCCTCTTCGTAAGTCTGGTAGGAGGTGGTAGTAGGCTAGGAAGTCTGCTCCGATGATGGGTGATGTGACGTTTGCTATGACGAAACGCCATAGAAATGAACGTCGTAGTCCTAAGTTCGGTTGTAGCGTAGTCCACCCGTAAGTAGTGATTGGAGAACCATTTGCTGCGAATAATTCATAATTCGTTGGCAACTTGCGTCCTGCTGTCATTGAGCGGGGATATACGCTGACATCGGAGCCCGTGTCCACGAGAAAACGTTCTTTAGTTGTTCGACACGTTACGTAGAGGCGGCAGGGTTTTGGGGCGGAGCCACAGGCCGCCATTAGTGGCTGCCCTGATCTTTTTTCGAATTCTTGTAGGTGCATGGCTGTGTGCATTTTTTAGCCTTTACACCGAATCTATTGTGGTAGAAGCAGTGACTTTTGTTGTATTCTTTGTTTGTAGCCTGACTTCGGCTTCGGCTTCGGTTCCTTTTATCCTTGCTCTTCTCTTTCGTTCTTCCCCTTGCGAGATGCGTGGCTAGGGTTGCCACTTGTTTCGTCAGCGCTTGGATTTGCATTTCCAATGTCCCCTTTTCTTTCGGAGCATTGGTAACCGCTACGATGGCCCGTGATGACATCTCATGAATACGGTCGGCTTGCTCAGCTACTTCGTTGAGGCGATCTTCAGTGCGGGTTGCGAGAATTACTTGCATCTGATTGGGAAGTCTACCGAGTCAAAGTGTCCTTAGAAGAGAGTCAGGTACATTTTCTCCTGCCAATGTGCGCAGGTGCCGTAAAAATTGCGAGGGTTTGCGATCGCCGATTTCTTCGAGCTCTAGTAACTGTCGCGTCCGTTGCTCCTGGGAGATCGACATTAGCTGAATGAGAGCTCTTTTTATGGTTCCGTATTTATCCGCTTCGGGGGCTTGCGTGATAATATCCTTAACTTCTTTTATTTGACGTGAATCTAACTGGGAGAGAACGTAGGAATATTTCGTGGAATCCTGCGTTATGCCGCTGAGTATGAATTGGCCCTCCAGTTGTGCAAACCATAACTCTGGCTCATAATTCCAGAAGAGGGGAATCTTAACTGCCACCTTATGAACGACTTCTCTCGCTTCGCCCTCCATCTTACTACCGTGTGCGTCGGGGTCACCAATTTGTAGGGAACCGCAGGGTGTATGACTGGTTCTACTTATTGATCACACGGTAGAATAGGTAAAAGAGCATTTATTCTATATGTTGTACATAAATATGTTAAATATTAATATTGGTAGCGAGAACGCCTATAAGGAGGATTTCTGCTGGTGTAGTGAAGTCGTGCTCCTGGGGGCTCGGTCTGCGTACTGGCGTCCCGGACTCGGAGCCTGCTGGACCCTTTTTGGGTTCCGATCGTCTGGGTGTTTGTGGTGGTCTGCGTCACCGCGACCTTGGTTTCTGCGATGGTCTGCGTGGCTCTAGAATTGGGTGCGCAAGCAACCTCCGGCGGTACTGGAGACAGACGTGGTGGCGTATACCACCGGATGGTCTCCGTGAAGGGTACAGGAGCCGGGGTCGAAAGTGGCGACCTCGTTGGCTCCGTCAGCAGGAGGGCGTTCTTGGACCCGTTAGGCTTCCTCTTGATGTGAGGTCGGACTACGTTTACTGAGCGGCGGAAAGGCTGGGATCGTCGTCTTATACTCGGTGTCAGGGAAGGGTCGTATATGACCTTCCTGATACTCCTGGCGGCAGGCGTGGGAACGCGGACTCCCAGGATTCGCTTCTTGTTGCGAGGTGGAGGATCCCGAAGTCCCACCGCAGGATGAGAGTCGCCTCTAGTCGAGACGGTCTCTTGTAGGGGCAGGGATGCCCCTGGTCTGTCGACCTTCCGGTTTTTCCCGGAGAAGAGTGGTGCTGGCCTCGTCTTCTTCCTTGAAGAAATCTCTTCAAGAGGAGGCTCGTTCTCCTTGGTCGCCGTGGTGTCCTGTTAATGATCTCTTGGTATGGATTCTTCTGCTTCTTCCTGACTCGATGGTGAGTGATCGAAGAAAAAGGTGATTTCACTCCGCGGGGGTCCCTCTTATATTTCCCGTGAGTTGACTTTGGCTTACGGGAAAGCACAGTTAGCGTGCGACGCCTGGCGGCGGTGCTCGGTACTTGGCGCGCGGCTTACTAGCCGCTCGCGAGAAAGCACGGCTGGCGGCAGCCGCTCGCGAGAAAGCACGGCTGGCGGTAGCCGCTCGCGAGAAAGCCAAGTTGGCGCGTGTACTCGGAGTCGGCGCGCTATCGCGAGACGTATTATTGCGTCTCGTGTGGCGTGTACCGCCACACATATATTAATGTGTCATCCTTTAAATGTTTTAATTTTAAGGAAATTGTTGATCCGGAATCGTATAACATGTTTATTTTTTCGCCTTTTACTTCGCGAATTGGTAAAGTAACTTGTAGTAATTCGTCCTTGGATGCATATTTTTAACATGCGTTACGCGATGGCCTCTAGGGCAGGTCGCGGTTGCTTCTTCGTTTTTTCCTGCTCCTCTTCGCTATTACTTGCAGAGTCGGTACACTTTTTCTGCTGTCGATGCGAAGTCTTTTATTCATGCATATTATCTTTATAATTGTTTTTATTAATTTGTTTATTATTTTTAATATTAGTTTTTGGTCGTCCATTTAGAGTCCAGCATTCATCGCGGCTGTGTCTAGATTTCTTACAATATTTGCAAAATTTATTTACAGTATTTATTCGCGTAGATTTTTCCGGTTTTGGTAGTGTATATTTATTACTGCTACGGCAATCGCGTCCGTAATGTCCAGATTTTTCGCATTTATAACACTGTATATTTGTGTCTCGAGTTGGTCGCGTGTGTTTAGCGTCGAATTTATTTTTATCAGAGAAGCCGGGTGTTCGTGTGACAGACGGTCCGATAAGCTTCTCTTCCGCGCTCGCGCCATTTATCGCTTCTTGGAGCGTAGTATATTGTGATCGCACGAGAATTTTTAATTCATCGCGTAATCCTATTTGGAAATTTATTAGAGCTTGTTTTTTAACTGTTTTTTGTATCGCTTGTTTGAATGAAGGAGGTCGTTCTTCTCCTTCCACCATAGATTCATATAACTTCATAGCTAATGTATCGACACGTTGCCCGAATGCATGTGTGGTTTCGCTTGATTTTTGTTTTAGCGAGTTAAACTCTATTTGCAAATGAGTTGTACTTTGTTTTGCTTGATAGCACATTTCAAGTTGTTGCTTTAAATCTTCGAACGTTTGTATATTTCGCGTCTCGAAGTCTTGCATGGCTTTACCTTTTAATTTAGTATATAGAATTGCTTGCATCAACGATTCTTCGTCCGCGGGATTAATATTTTGTACCGCGTATGTACATGCGTTTAAAAATTCTTGCAATTTATGTCGCGATGATCCGTTAAATTCGGGAATCATTGATCGCGCTTCTTTTAATGGTAGATAGTCCGGGGCTACGCTACGTCCGTTTCTAATATCGCGTTCGGTACGTCCGTACGTCACGTCGCACAGTGGGCCAAATCCGGAAAGAGTGGTCAAAAATAGAATTTCAACATGTACTAAAACTGATCAAATTAATCATGTCCTGACTTTTATAACATCTTAAAAAATACATAACAAAGTTAAATATGTTAAAACACTGAAAATATAATGTAAAATTTATTTATAAAGTTTGATATAATTTCCTGTTTCTTTTTTTTTTATTTTGTCATTACTTCGAAGAGTTCATAAAGTCAAAAATTCGAAAAAATTTTTTTTAATGATTCTGAGAGTACTTCATATGAAAACATTTTTGTTATCTTACTTTCAAAAAATGTCATTGTATTTGTTGCTATTAAATAAAATGTTAACTTAAACGCTTAAAAGAATAAAAAGTTAAACTTCTAATACATGATTTAATACATGAGACTGCATGAGACTGAATCGGATTGGGCTAAAACTCTTTTTCGAAATGTCCAGAATGTTTAAAAAAAAAATTGGTGTGCCTCTATTTGCCTTTCCGAAAGTTATGAGATTATTATATAATTATTATTATATATGTGTATACGCACTTGTATACGCGCTTCTTTGAGAAAGCATTATAGACTTCTTCTTGGGAAAGCATTAAAATATAAACTTCTAATAAATTCAATAAATAGTTTCATTCAACAGAGATTTTTTTGCAGCTTTTGTAAAATTCGTGAATCTGATTGGCATATGCTCTTGGGCTTGGTTAAATCTAAGAACATATGTCAATCAGATTCACGAATTTGCAAAACAATCATATTGAATACAATAATTTAGGAGTATCAAGAAAATCACTTCTTTATCTACACTTACGAGATTCGTATTTTAGCCACTAGGTGGCTATTCATTGGCGGAGATTACCCGCATGTGAAATTGTTTTGTAATCTTTAAAAGCGGATATCATTTCAGCATTATTTTTCGAGATAGGGTGTTTTATTTTATTATGAGATTACCTGTTACGTTTTCATATATTTTATGAGATTTAATATATTGACAATATATATTATATATATAAATATATATAAAATTATATTGAAATAATAACTTCGTACAAATATTTATTTTCATGTTATAAGTGATTAATAATCTTATATCTTTTTCTCTCGAGCAATATTTTTAACCCTTCTATAATGGCAAATTTCAAAATTCAAAAAGGAGAGTTTTGTAAATGGATCTGGGAAAATACAGATAGAAGTAAAGCGCATATAAATATAATAATGGAGAACATTGAAAAAAAATATAATTTTAACGATATTCAATTAAATCAAATTCGAAGGAAAGTAAGTTCTATTTTTATTTCACAATATCACAGGTATTGGAAAATGCCAGACGAACACAATCAAAATTTGAAGAAAAGGACAGACTTTTTATGAAAAGTTACTTCGAAATAGAATTTAAGAAAATAAATTTAATTTCCACGTGTTCTAAAGATATAACTTCTAATAGTAAACAATTAGATCCTAATCTAAGAGGTCGCGGTCGTCCCCGAAAAAGCTTCGAGAATAGTTCTCGCCAAACCAAGAAGAGACGTTTCAAAGAACTTCAAAGCAAGTATAGTCAGGAAGAATTGATTAACGCTATTCTCTCCGAATAATACACAAGATTTTAATAAATCAAAAATAAATTTTCAAAAGATGTCATAAACGGTACTTTGGTCTTGTATATGGATATGGGCATGACGAGAAAAAAATATGAACATCTTCGAAAATACAATGCACGATACTTTGGTAGCAAACAATGTCCTTCATATAAAAAATTACAAGCTTCTAAGATTGATTGTTATCCACGTGATATAACAATAACCGAAAAAGGTGCTGAAATAAAATTACAAGCATTGGTTGATCATATGGTACTTCGCATCATCTCGTCAATTATAGCAACAGACTTGCAGAAAATAGATTGTGAAGATTTTGTATTATATGGTAAATGTGGTATGGATGGTGCATCAAGTCAACAAAATTTTCAACAGAAATGGTCCATAAATAACGATAAAGATGCGGCTTATTTGAGTGATAGTATGGTATTTGTAATATCTTATGTACCTCTTATCTTGTCATCTGATAATAATATCTTATGGAAAAACGATCGACCATCATCTGTCCGATATTGTAGACCTATCAAATTTGAATTTTTTAAAGAGACACCATCAAATGTTTTGCGTGAATACAATTTTTATGTAACTGAAATTGATAATCTTCAACCAACCATTGTAATTGAAAATCAAAAAACAATAAAAGTCACTCACAATTTGCAGTGCACCATGATTGATGGAAAAATTTGTAATATTTTGACAAATCAAAAATCTTCTACATCATGCAACATTTGTGGAGTTACCCCCAAACAAATGAATGAATTGAAAACAATAAAACAACTACGATGTAATGAAGACAATTACAAATTTGGTTTGTCTACTCTGCACTGCTGGATTCGTTTCATGGAGTGCATTTTACATATTTCGTATAATATCGATTTTAAGGAGGGTTCTGCTAAGGGGAATAATAAAATTTTGAAGCAGATTAAAAAAAACAAGTTCAAGATGATTTGAAATCGCAACTGAGCATAATGGTTGATATTGTCAAACAAGGTTACGGAAGGAGAAATGATGGCAATACAGCTAGGCGATTTTTTGCTCATTCTGAAGCTGTTTTAAATATAATTGGAGTCGATAAAAAATTAATAGAAAGGTTTGCCGATATTTTACATGTGATGACAAGTGGTTGTAAAATTGACTGTGATAAATTTGAAAGATATGCTTATGAAACCGCAGAACTATTTGTTCATTTGTATTCTTGGTATAACATGCCTCCTTCCGTACATAAAATATTAATTCATGGTGGCGCAATTATGAAAAAAATGATTTTTCCTGTCGGATGGCTTTCTGAAGAGGCACAAGAGGCTGGAAATAAAATATTCAAAGCTGCGAGAGCCCATAACAGTAGGAAATATTCACGCAAAGCTAATAACGAAGATATTATGCATCATCTTTTAATATCATCCGACCCAGTAATTAGTAAATTAAGAGTTTCGAAAAATAAAAAAGTACAAGATTTAACAATGGAAGCAAAAAATTTGTTAGTGGATGACCAACATTATAACATTCAAAATATGGAAATAAATGAAAATAATTGCTCAATAGAATTAGACAGTGATAAACATTTAATAGATCTGTAAATAATTTTGCTTGTTCAATTAGTTCTATAATTTTTATTGTTCAATTAGTTCAATTAGTTCTAACTATTTATTTTTGTTCTTTGTGTTGCTCCATATAAATAAAAAAAATAAAAATAAAAAAATAATAAAAAATAAAAAAGATAGAAATGACTTTTTTTTACTAAATTAATGCTTTTATACATTAAAAAACTATATAAATTAACAAAAACAAAATAAGAAAAATATAAAAACTTCAGTGACTCCAAAAACATAAACATCATATTGCATTTACATAAAAAAATATATTAGTCTATATTCAGATTCAAAATCACCGACTCAAATAATCTGTAGATACTAAGTTTCAAACGATTTCTTTCATAATTGAATGAGGTATCGATTTTTGGCCACTTTTTCCGAATTTCGCCCACTGTGCGTCGTGTGGGACATCGTTTAGATTCGCTCGTGGCTCATTAAAGTTTCCTTGATTGATATGTACATTTCGCACTTGTTCGCGTAAATCTCTTATTTCGTC
Source organism: Camponotus vicinus (assembly GCF_025532165.1). NCBI lineage: Eukaryota > Metazoa > Arthropoda > Insecta > Hymenoptera > Formicidae > Camponotus > Camponotus vicinus. Next base: position 4,651,285 of record NW_028141980.1, on the reverse strand, counting down.
TTGCATTTTTCGAAAACTATGTACGAGTTCGACTAATAATATATTACTAGTGCTTTCGACCGGGCGACCGACGTCTTTGTAATTCGCGGCTAGATTTTGTCCGGCCTGTTGCGTTCGCAAGCGTTCGATTTCTCTATCAACGGCTTCGTTATCCATATTTCTTGCGGGATTTGGTTCAAAGAGACTAATATCAATGGATAATGGCGAATAATTTCTTCTGACAGTAACTTGACTAACGCTTTGTCGATCCTGTTCTAAATTATCGTTAATGTCTTGTTCGTGCGCTTCGGAAGATTCGGAACTTGAATACTGATTCTCTAAATTTCTTCGCTATTTCGTATATCGCGAGTAGCTTCTTCTGCAACTTGGAGCGGTGTTACAAGATCTAATCTATTTGTCAATCGCGCTGGCACGCTCCAAAATCGCGGGTTATTAAATCGAACTCGGTTTAACGGTTCCGACATTTAAATTAAACTTCGACTTATAGTAGTAGTACGGTGAATCGCATGGTCGCTTATCGGTTCGCTCGACTGCTGACGCTGCTAGTAGATACGGGTCGTTGTCCGTCGGTGACGCGCTGTTCGTCGGCGAAGCGTTGCCTATGCAAAGGTCGTGGATCGACGTTGGTCCTTGGACGCTGGTACTCCTTTTCAGTTTACAGCTGCTTAACCGTGATCCCTTATCGCTTGTTGGCTTTATGTGTTACGTGCTGTGGTCTGCTTGAGTTCGTCTGCTTTAATATAGCAGTTGCTCCGTCCACTTTATTAATGTTATATTTTCTTTTTGTTGCAGGCGTTAGATGTCCAAGAGAATTTTTCTTCGGCGGTTTTTAATCTCGGCTATCCCACCGCTGCCACCAAGATGTTTTGCCGGAAGCGGCACGTTAATTTGCAATTAACAATTACATATTTTTTCTTCGAAACAACTATGTGTTTTCTTTACACCAATTAATTCTTCTCATTATTTTGTACATAAAAGTATTAAGGTAAGATAATCGAAAAATGAATATTTTACAAGATATTTTACGGTTTATATAAAATTAAGAAATGATTTCAAGCCTCATAACTTGGAAAGTACTTAATAAAAACTAACTTAATTATAGTGTTTTGGAAAGCTCTCGAGATGTGCTACAAGAATATGCAATAAAAAATAGGCAGTTCCATTTAAAAAATCAAAGTTGACCTTCGTAGCTCCTCCACCCTTTCACCTACAAAAAAATCATTGATCTCAGGTTATAGTTCTCGTAAAACCAAGCAAATGTGGTCTGAAGCATTTTCTTCTATCACCGAAAGCAGCCGAGTTATTCAGGTGGCCTGTTTTAGATGCCCCACCCTGTATATTTCAATACTTTAAAACATATATATATATATATATATATGTATGTCTTCTTTATTTAATGCGAGCCTTTCTCCTTGATATCCACAGTCTCGTTCTTAATTCTGTTAGATTTTGGCACTAACTTTTCTTTTAATTCGATACGCTAAGTAGCGTCTAGCCCTTCTACGTGTTCTTATTTTATTGATCTTTTATTAACGACTGTCCGCCGCGGACTCGCGGTGGACGGTTTTTAACACCTCACCCGGGTTTTAGGGGTATTTTGGAGGGGATCGCCTAGCGACATGACCATATTCGGTCATGGAAGATTTTTCGTGACGGTCAAGTCTAAGTGCAAGCGAAGGAAGTGCAAAGTCGAACCCTTCGTTGGCATTTTCGCGTTTTCGGCGAACTCGCGCGTGGTTCGCTGAGGTAGCGGTTTTACGCGGTTCGCGAACATTCTATCGCATTTTAATTATAAAATTTATTAATGGTAAAATAAAAGTTATAGTTTTTCGGACTATAACACCTTTTATATAAGAGATGCAAAAAGTAAATTTTTAACGATTATTTTTCAAAATTGTATTAATGTGTTTAGAGAAATTCTTACGATGAAACTTTAACACATATAAGGAGATAAACAAATCTAGAAATTCTCATTTGCCGTTTAAAAACAATTCCAAGAGGTGAAATCATCTCTTATACACAGAACAACTTTTACTTTTTTTGATATATTTCGAAAATTATTATATTTTTAAAAAACAAATTTTGAAATTTTTTTTCAAAAATTAAAAAAATTATTAATATGATTAAGTAGAGATATCCTTATCATGAAACTTTTGTATAAAACATTTTTTGATATCTCAAATATTTTTCGCAATATATATAAATAAAGTTACATAAACATAATTTTAATCATTACAGTTAGAAGATAATTTATAAATAGGTACTTGTATTTTTATATGAATATCTGTATAATAATTTTAATTCTTTGTATGTACATAGATATCAGTTGTAGTTAATGTAATTTGCGATATGATACAAAAGCAAGTTACATCTAATTAATACAGTTCATTTAATAATCGCTGCCCTCATTGTCATAAAATATGATAAGACCGATGTTAGAAACTGCAAACATATAAACATATAAACTTTTTGAAATGTAATGTATCAAAAATAAAAAAGAAGATAACATTTTTACTAAAAATATATATCTTACTCCTGCATAATATTCTAAAGTAAGAACAGGTAATAAGCCATTCATAGATATCAGAAGTGGTTTCTGGCTTTTTTGAAGCATTATGAAAATATTATTTTTCATTTTTTGTGATTTACCAATCCATGATGCGCTATAAACTGACCAAGCAAATTGTATGCTCTGTAAATAAAGGAAAATACTTTTAATTTGCATATCTCATTTATGTTTATATCTACATAGTGTCCAGTAATAACATCTCGCGTATGCAAGTAAAACAGGTTAAACTGAATAGAAAAATCCTTTATCATTTTATGATTTTCGCAACAATTAATAACAAATTAATTAAAAAAGATCGACCAATTCATGCAAATATTAACGTACAGCGAGAAGAGAGAGCCTACTATTACGTGACTAGGAACTTTGGAAGGAGCACTGTACAAATGACAACTACGAATTGCGTGTAATGCTGGATCCTCGTATCTTAGCGACCGCAAAACAGCGGTTGTCTCTTCTCGCCGCCCATTAATATTCATGCGAATTAGTCGATCTATTTTAATTAATTCCTCATTAATTACTACGGAAATTGTAAAATGGTAGAAGATTTAAAAATTAAATCGAAATTGACAAATAAAACCACAGCGCGGTAGTTGGAGCGCAGGGAAGAAATAACATTTCCTTCTTTTTGATTAATCGTATATTTCAAGTTAAAAATAGTTACAATAACAAGAAATAAACGTTTCGGATCATATTTGATCTCTCTTCAGCGCAATGTCAACGAAATATATTACAAAGTGTTAACGTGAAGCATTAAATTACAAAAATATCTATTATTGGCACTCAGATGACGTCAAATTGTATCACGCGGGGATCCGGTAAGCACATTGTTTCCAGTAGTTCTTTAAATTAATATAATAGTACAGTGCCAATAGGGTGAATGCACCGTTTGTGGCCACTGCGCCCGTTTTGGCCACCTTCGTCATTTATTAAGATTTTCTAGTTTAAGGTTGACTGCAGTGCGCAGCAATCGCGACATATTCACTTTGCAACTATTTTTCTCGGTCATGTGAGTGCGACAATCAACATCACGTTTCTTTTTTACATTGCAAAAAAATTATTTGTTTCAGTGTATACCAAAGACACAATCTTCTTATAACAAACGATAAGAATCCCCGAAACTCGGTAAATAGAATTTAGTGTATTTTTTAATGAAAACGTGACAGTATATACTTGTGTATACTAGAAATGAGACGCATATAGGTTAAGTTTCTTTTAAAATATAATCTGCTAATGCGATCTTGTAAAATTAATTTGCTTTTTATAAATAAACAAGCTGGCCAAAAATCGAGCATGTTTTTTTCGCATTTTCCACTTGTGGCCATAGAGTGGCCAGAACTGGGATAACGTCTGCACTAATTTTGGCCACTTAATATAAAAAGAAAGATAACTTTAAAAATACTGACTAATCTTTGAGATACTAAGCCTTATGAAGTTTTTTTGAATACTATTATTTTATTATTATATTTTTAGATTAAAATGCCAAAAAGAAAATGTGATAAATCTGTTGAAAAAAAACAGAAGTTTTCTACAACCAAGGAAAATCAAGCAAAAGAGAAAATTATTTTTGTATTCACCAACAAAGGTACGAGAAGCTTTAGTTGCTATTCAGAATGGTACACCAGTCTCGACAGCAAGTAAAATTTATAAAGTACCAAGAACAACTTTGCGACATAAAATTCGAGGTGAAGCAGTGACCACTGGACATGTAGGTCGTGAATCAGTATTAGATTCTCGTGTAGAAGCTATTTTGATGGATTGGCTGTTGGAAACATGTCGAATGGGATTCCCTATCACAAAAGATGTTTTGTTGAATTCAGTCAAAAAATTTGTTGAAACCGAACATTTAGAAACTCCATTTACAAATAACACGCCAGGACGTAAATGGTTTGAGAACTTTATGAAACGACACCCTGCTTTATCTATGAAGAAAGCTGAATACTTAAGTAAGACAAGAGCAGCTGTTACTGAACAATATATTCGTAATTGGTTTTCTGAAGTACAGATTTTACTAAAGGATAATTTAGAAGTTCTTGAAGACTCGCAAAGAGTATTCAACATGGATGAGACAGCAGTGTATTTAGTTCCTAAAGGAGGATTAGTTATTGCAGAGAAGGGAAAACCAACGTATGATATTTTTACTAGCAGTGACAAAGAAAATATTACTACGCTCTTTACTGTGAATGCTGCAGGAGAAATAGCGCCACCTCTAACAGTTTTTAAGTACGAACGCTTGCCTCAAGCTTGTTTAGCCAAAGCTCCACTTGGTTGGGGCATCGGTAAAAGTGAAAATGGATGGATGACATATACAGCCTTCTACGAGTATTTTACAAATGTTTTTAATAAATATCTACAAGATGAGAACATAAAAAAACCAGTTATTGTTTTCCTAGATGGACACATATCACATATGTCATACTGCTTAAGTGCTTTTTGTAAAGAGCAACAAATTATATTATGCTGTCTCCCTCCAAATGCCACACATATTTTGCAGCCTCTTGATGTAGCAGTGTTCGCTCCATTAAAAAAGCACTGGCAAAAGTTTGTGAAAACTTGGCGTTCAAGTCATGATGGGATGGATATACAAAAATTTGATATTCCCAGTGCATTATCAGAAATTATTAAAGAAAAAGACTTTTCAAAAACTATTCAAGCTGGTTTTAAGTGCTGCGGACTTTATCCCTTTGATCCAAACGCTGTCAAGTACGATAAATGTGTAACACAAACACAAATTGCATCTGATGCAGTTGAGAGTGTGAATCAACATTCTGTTTTAACTTCAACAAACACAGAACTATTACAAGAACTGGAAAAAAACATTAATGTAAATATTTTGCAACGTTTCAAGGAACTGAAGAGTAACAAATTGAATTGGAATGGAGAAACTGAATATTCAGCTTTATTCGATACTTGGAGCAAAATTTACGATAATGTTTACGATAAAAATATTACTTTGAATCAAACTATTGATGTAAATAGTTTGGAGATATACATTGAAGAATCGGAAGAGATTTCGAATCGTAAGTATATTAAAGAATTTATTAAATTTACTTAAAAATAACTATATATATATATCTTATGCATGATTATAAATAAATAATATTATTAGGTACAACTACTTTTGGTCAAGAACAATGTGTCACAGAACTTGAGCCAGTTGTTATTGAAATTATCAATACGAATTCTAATTTACCAGAGATTACAACTAGATTAGGTATCTATGACAGAAAATACAAGTATTCACACAGTTGTCTATTATTATTTTATTCATTATATTTATTGAGACTTTATAGATTTTAATAGTACTATTAAACGAATTAATACAGACTATATAAAAATGACATTCTAATGTGGTATAAAACAACTATTATATATTTTAATTGATAAGTAACTATTTTTAATTAGATAAGTCTAGTCTCGAACAAGATAAAAATAAGGACGTTACAGAATCTGTATCATTCGCTTTGGAAATCAGTGAAGAAAATAATTCTTCAATAACTACATATGACACAAGTGTAGCAGACAATACTGGTAACCATCAAGTAATTAGTAGTCAGCCACGTAATGGTAGCAGTGATGTAAACTACACAGATCCTGACTGTGGAATAGTATTTAATAAATCTCCGGGAAATGCTTTAAAAGACATTCTCGTATGGCCTCAACCCAAAAATACTAAAAAGAAACGAGTACAAACAGAACGTTTACCTTCTGTGCTTACCTCTCAAAAATGGTTAGAAGTCATGAAAGCTAAAGAAGAAGAGAAACAAAGACGATTAGAAAAGAAAGAAGAATAAAAGAAGATTAGATTGCAGAAAAGAGAAGAAGCAAAACAAATTAAATTAGCAGCAAAAAGAATAAAATTAGAAAAAAGAGATGAAGCAAAATCAAAAAAGAAAGCAAAGTGTAATAACTAAAGAGAAAATATTATTCTAAGAATTGTTTGTTCAAAGCTTTATTAAGTTTACTGCAATGAAAATGATTTATATTAGAGTGTTGACATGTTAAAACTGATTTACTAATATTACTAATTATTTTCTTTCATTACCAATATTACTAATTATTTTCTTTAATTACTAATATATTTTCAACGTTTAATTATAAAAAAGTCTGATGAGAACTGAGCCAAAGTAAGCTAAACTTAATTTAATATTTAATACTAAAAAGTACAAATTATTAAAATAAAAGTTTATTTATTAATGTACTTATTGATAAAACATAAAATTAATGTGTTCAGTTTATTTAATAATAAGACTTATTAAATATTTTCTTATTTTGTGATTAGTACCTACAAATGTGATTTGCAAAGATTAAAGAAATATATAAATATATGTGAAATAATACATTAAAGTGCAACTTTTTTGTTTAATAAACATTAAAATATATGATATTTTACATTTTTGTTATTTACTATCCCTTTTATTTTGAACAAAAGCTTGTTGTCATGCTAAATTTTTCAGATGGCCAAAATTGGCACCCTATATGGCCACAACAGGTACACAAGTGGCCAAAATAGGCAACCTACATGGCCACAACAGGTATGCAGGTGGCCAAAAATAGTGTAAAATGGAATTTTTGCAATTATTTAACTTTTCCATTATTTATTCACTTTTTTTCTAAAATTTATTTGTAAAATTAAAAATTAAGATATTAAATAATGTATTTAAGTGAATAGTTTCTTCTTGTGATATATTATTTTTAAAAAAATAATTTTTAAAGTTGCAAAAATGGTTAAGGCCACAATCGGTGCATTTACCCTATGTCAGTCACAACAAATCTAACAAATCGAATAAAAATATGAATACATTTTATTCGATTTGTTGACATTGCGCTGAAGACAGGTCAAATATGATCTGAAACATTTATTTCTTGTTAATGTAACTACTTTTAATTTAAAATATATTATTAATCAGAAAGAAATGTTATTTCTTCCCTACGCTCCAACTACTGCACTGTGGCTTTATTTGCCAATTTCAATTTAATTTTTAATTATTGGTAGAAGATTTCTCTACTTAACCTGCTCTACCTGCACACGAGAAGTGATTACGATTATTACTGGACACTCTGCGTAATAAATTATGTATTACAAATTATGAGAATGATTATAATTATTATAAATTTATATTTTATTAGTTGTTTTCCATTTATACTCAGTATCACTTGAGTATAAATGGAAAACAACTATAATGTAAGTATTGTAAGTTATGTAAGTATTTTATACTCATGTCAGATTAGTGACGTTTATTCAGTGAATAGAAGAAAATAAACAAATAGAGGCAAATACAGGCAAGTGAGGTTTATAACTCACTTTTAATGTTAGTTTATCAAACTCACTCAAGGACACGGTCTCGAGCATGTTCAAATTAACGGTAAGTCTTCGTTGAATCTCACTTGCCAACATCAAAAGGAATCCAACTAAGCATCCCACTGAGTTATGACGTAAATGACGTCACAAGTGAGAATCTGAGTTTTGATGTATGGATAAATGGAATCCCGGCCGTCGCCATTTCGTGTTTCGGTTACGCCAGGGCTCTGCCCTGAGCTTTAGATTTTCGTGAATTTCGAGCGACCGGAGGCAAGCGACCGAGGCGTCAAGGATGATCGTAACGTAGACCTTACTTGATAGGGAACCGTTCGTCTCTCTTCGGGATCCGGGGTGTAGCAAAACGCGTAGCGATCGGCTCTTGTATATCGACCACGTGCGCGGTAAATCGCGAGGAATGCGTTCGCTATACGTGCGGTAAAGTGTTATCGAAGCCGCGTAAGACAATCCCGCAATCAATCTTCGTGCGATTTTCGTGTGGTGATTAGCGTGTGTGTGAGTGTTGCGTGAATTTGCGAATATTTTTCCGTCATTGTCGCGCCCATTGCATCGTCTCATTCGCGTCTATTTCGTTGGTAGTTGTCGTGTGTGTGAGTGTGTCGCGGTGCGTAATAAATTACAACCGATTGCGAGATTGTCGAAATTCGAGAGATTCGCGTAGGTAACGAGCGTTACACCGAAAAGTAAAGTGCGAGCTGCGTAAGCGGCCTCCGATGGCGATCGATTATCGATCGTGCTCGTCGCCAATGAATTCTATCATCTTCGCAAATTAATTAGTTATTCACACTTAATCATTAGGCATTCTTTCGAACCGATTGCTATCAATTAGAGGATAGAGATTAAAAATTAGAGCGGGTAAAGGTGCGTTTGCGGGAAAGACCCCGTAAAGTAAGACAACGATTTGACGATCGAATTATCATTACGTTTCCGAAACGCCGTTCGGCCTCGCGAAGTCTGGCCATAAAAACGAGCTAGAAGAAATACAAGGAATGACTTAGCGCTTTCTTATATTCTCGATTTCGTGTAAACATTCGATCCATCTGATTATAGATTATTATTATTACCGCTGCCGAATGAATATCTGTTATATTTCGTTATTTCAAATTTTCTAATTTATGTTATTATTATTTCTCTCTCTAATTTGTTAATTCTTTATTTTATTTTCTTTTTTTTTGAATAAATTTGTTATATTTTTTTTATTAAGTCCGCGTAATTTATTTGAGTGTTAGCCTTTCGTGATCGTTAAATTCTGTTGTGTTTGTCGAATTTCTGAATTTTCAAAGCCTCGTATAAAACAATCAACTTTTCTATAGACCCTGCCCCTCTACCGTTAGGCGAGCTAGTCGGCCCGTGGAGTTTATAGGGCGTTATTAGGCCAGCGTTTTTCGCGTTATTTTGGCGTTTAGTGGACTGATACGTGAAAGACCGTATCTGGTGCCCAATTTCGTGATCTCGAGATGGCCTTCGCTTCGCCGAGGCTCGATCGTTAATTTGCAATTAACAATTACATATTTTTTCTTCGAAACAACTATGTGTTTTCTTTACACCAATTAATTCTTCTCATTATTTTATACATAAAAGTATTAAGGTAAGATAATCGAAAAATGAATATCTTGCTAGATTTTTTATGGTTTATGTAAAATTAAGAAATGATTTCAAGCCTCATAACTCGAAAAGTACTTAAGAGAAAAATATTTTGTTATAGTGCTTTGGAAAGCTCTCGAGATAAGCTACAAGAATATGCAATAAAAAATTGGGGTTTCCATTTACAGAATTCAAGGTGACCTTTACGTGACCTTGACAACACTCTTCAAGGTCATACTGATACCGCCATGTAATGCGTTACTTGAAACCTTTTGTCTGAAATATTTTCGTCCGCCGCGCTCAATTTTTGAGATATTTGGCTGATACGGGTGGTTTGCGACACCCTCTATGTACAGGGTGTATAAAAAGTACCGGGACGATGAAATATCTCGAAAACTAAGCATTTCAGAAAAAAATGTTTCAGATAAAAGTTGTAGGATTTCAAAAGATTTATTTACTGGCGCTATGAGTTTAACCTTGGGAGGCGTCGCCAAGGTCAGAGCAAGGTCACCTAGAATTTTTTAAATGAGATTCCCTATTTTTTATTGCATACTCTTGTAGCCCTTCTTCAGACCTTTTCAAAACACTATAATTAAGTTAGTTATCATTAAGTACTTTCCGAGTTATGAGGCTTGAAATAATTTCTTAATTTCATATAAACCATAAAATATCTAGTAAAATATTCATTTTTCGATTATCTTACCTTAATACTTTTCTGTACAAAATAATGAGAGGAATCAATTGGTGTAAAGAAAACACATAGTTTTTAAGAAAAAATATGTAATTGTTAATTGCAAATTATGTTTCAAGCCTCATAACTCGGAAAGTACTTAATGAAAACTAATTTAATTATAGTGTTTTAGAAATCTCTCGAGATGAGCTACAAGAATGTGCAAAAGCATATAGGGTGTCCCATTTAAAAAAATTGAAGTGACCTTCACGTGACCTTCAAATGACTCTTCAAGGTCAAACCAATGGTACCATCTTATGGCCCCCTCGAAACCAAACAACTTTTGTCTGAAACATTTTTCTCTCCCGGGCTTGATTTTCGAGATATTCGACTGGATGGATTAAAATGGGCCACCCTGTATAGATTAATTAACTAATTATTTTTCCCAATACATAAATGATTTTTAATTTTATAGTTTAATTTAAGTAACAAATATTTCTGCAAACAGAAATTTATTTGTTTTGAAATATACAAATAATAATATTTATAATTCGAAAACAGCAACTATTATTTACTAGGAATTTTTGCATTGTGTTTTTGTTGCAAAGAGAAATGGCTAGAAATATGTTAAATTATGTATATCGCCAAAATTATCTCAGGTATCCCAGTACAACTTACAGAAGCATAGTAATTAATTGAAAGAATCGGTAGTATGCATGGTACAGTTACGGATATAAGCTGCTAACATCGCGATGCAACATATATTAAGTCTTTCTGTAAAAATACTTCTTACACCATAACGATTCGTATGAAACATGATCAACATTATTACTCTGAAATATTAAAATAAAGTTACATTTGAATTATAAGAACACTTTTATTTTAAATTTGAATGAAAATAAGAATCAATGGCATAACATATATATATTTCTCTATAATAAAACTGATCATTATAATTATCATTTCGTATAGAAGAGATATACATTTATATTATAAAAAAATACATAAAGGAAAAAGATTTGAAAATAGACGTGCATATGTAGATTTTATTAATTTTATTTATATGTGTATATATTTATATATACATATATACATTCCATTTTCCATTGTCTTTAAATGTGTATGATTTATTAATAACTTGAAAGAAATTTCTAACAATATATGTTTAAGTTTTATATATGCCCACAGTTATATGGAAAATATTAAATTATAATTCAATATTATAATAATTATAAAAAATATAATTATAATTTATCCTTTTGCTCTGGAATTAATTTCTTAGCCGTAACTTTTAATTCTTTCCTCGCAATTTTTCCTGAATTTGTACGTGGAAAAGCATTCAGAAATATCACTCCAGCACAAAGTTTGTATTGATCCATCATGTAATTTGCCACTAAGTCTATTAATTCTTGTTCTGTCACCTACACATACACAATTTGATCATTGTAGTATATTTGATAAAACATTTTATATACTTTGCATTAGAAAATAATCTGAACGTAATTATCATAGCACATGTATGCAATTAATGTTTAAATTATAATCTGCAATTTATTATTAAAAAAGGAAATAGAAATTTACAAGTTCAATAACAGTTTAAAGAACCAAATAATCTTGATAGGAATATTTAAAAAATTTATTATAAAAAGTTTTAACGTTTCATGTAAGATTTTTAAATTTCCATACAACTGATAAATCATAAATTGACAAATTTATATTTTATAAATATACTCGCGTTTTGTACCCTTATCATATTTGCAATAAAATCGTCGGAAGACGCGTGAATAATTACGTGCCGAGTCGTAATAAAACTTCATCGTTTGAGAACAAATGTGACGAGTAAGTTTCGTTTAATTTTTTTCTATTTTTCTATTTTTACAAATTGTATTATTACTATTATTTAATTTTAATTTTTCTGTAGCATTTCGTTGGAGCGTCGTGCGGTTCGTATACTAGGTAGACGATACGCATTGACAGCTACGGAATTCAAATTCCTCGAAATTGGTATCAACGTGGGTCCACCGAGTTACGTGGAGATTGCCATAGAAGATCATCGAGGAAAGGAACTGATATTATCTCTCGAAACGTGGAAGGGACTCTACGAGCAACGTCGCAATATTCAAAATTTCCTTCGGAACGACTCTAAAGATGACTACAATTTCATAAGCGTTGGACCGCTAACAGTGAGAGTTCGTACGATTAACGACGTCAAGCTCATAAGTCTCGAATCTTCAAACGTAGGCATGATGATGATCGAATCGACGTTACATCGTATGTTCGATCTCGATCAATGCATAGATGTAACTTTTGATCGAATGGATAAAATTATCCAAACAGTTGATGTCAAGTTTACGCAATTCTCCAATATCGCGTCCACTGTAATAAATCCGAAAGAAATATCAAATGTAATACGCGCGAGTGACGCTTTCAACAAGCATCAGCTCGTCGATTGCGAGCTGGCAGCTTTAGTTTTTAGTCCATAGTACGTAAGAAAAATATGTAAAACAAGAATAAAGAGTTTTAATAAGTCTAAATCATGATGTAATTTCTTCGCACGTATTTCCATCCGCCCAATCCTTCAAAAGAATACCTCTATTTATATTATTTATTAAATGGACATCGGTAATATTGTTTATACTTGCGATAATACAGAGATGACAGAGAGAGATAAAGGGATAGAGAGAGAAAGAGAGAGGGATAAAGATAGAGGGATAGAGGGATAGAGAGAGAAAGGAATAGAGAGAGAAAGGGATAGAGAGAAATTATTCTGGGGCGCCATTTGTTTATATTGTTTATAAATTTGTGCGACGCGTAATTTGCAAAAATCTAGAATTATTTATATTAGGGGTATACCGCGAGAGCGCAAAGCAGCCGAACATTGGCGCTGTTACAATTCTTCATTTAAAAAAATAAGATAAAATAAAATAAGATGAAATAAAATAAAATAAAAGAAAGGGAAAATGATTTTGGGTTAGGCCCAAAATTCTCTTCAAAGGAATACCGCTGTTTTTTGTTTATACTTGTTATAAAACATCCAACACGTCCCCAAGCGTCTCCCGCCACCGAAATCCCCTCCGTCCCGCGTGACGTCATTCCCCCGCGCCGCCGAAAACCCCCTCCATTCTGCGTGACGTCATTCCCCCGCGCCGCTGAGATCCCCTCGCGCCTCACCCTCCCTGAGAAGACCTGGGTTAGAACTCGCCTTGTATACCTACTCTCGATGCAGGAGCTTCAGATATTAAATTGATTTTATAAGTCGGACAAGTAAATGTCTGGCGAATAAACGAAAATAATCCGTTTATTACCTATTTAAAATGTAAAGTGCAATATTAACGGTACAGTATAAATATAGTAGAGTATAAACATTTCATTCGTATTCGCCAATAAGTTTGATGACATTTCATTTACGTTCTTTAAAAATTATATTAGATATTTCCCTGGCGAAAATAAATATTGGAGCGTAAGTCGAATGTAAGGAAAGAGTAACAGAAGTGTAAACGAAGCTTCTAGGAAGCGTAAATTGAAACAACGAAACGTAAATGAAGCGTTAACACTTCGTTTACGTTTCGTTGTTTCAATTTACGCCTCCTATAAGCTTCGTTTACACTTCTGTTACTCTTTCCTTACATTCGACTTACGCTCCGTTATTTATTTTCGCCAGGGTTCATTCATGTTTGTCGGAGAGTTCGATAACGTTTCGTTTACGTTCCTTAAGGAGTTTGATGACGCTCCGTTTACATTTGAAGGATATTTCGTTCACGCTTGTCGGAGAGTTTGATGACGCTTCGTTAACGCTTTTCTAACACTTAATAGCCGCTTTCTTTACGTTCCGATGTTTCAATTTACGCCTTTTAATAGCTTCGTTTACGCTTCCGTCACTTTTCCGTTACATTAGATTTACTCTCCAATTCATGCTTTGTTAACGCTCGGTTTACATTTTATTTTCGCCAGGGTACCGTCGATCGCACGAAAAGACACGGAACAAAGACGGAGAAGAGACGTATCGCACGACGGAATTACATATATTCGAAGACGCGTAATGTACAAAGTGATTGTCGCCAGCGGAGGAGTCGCGATAAGATCTCGGAAACTCGGATGGATCGGTTCGCCCCCTAATTATTTAACCAGAAACGCGAAACACTAAAACCTGCATTCGACGCGATACGCGAGCGTAACACACGACATAGAATGACAAGAAAACCGGGCGAGTTCCACGATCCATCCAAGCTCGATACGAAATCGGTGGCTTCACAAAATCTTTCGTCTCACCAAAAGAACGGTTGTAATTCGTTGAAATTCGCACGGTAGCAAGACTCTCAGGTCGAGATGCGGGGCCAACGTCCTCCTGGTTCGCAAGCTCAACGGACAGTGAGAAGCGGAAGGCCCACGTGAGACACGCCGGCCGCGATGTCCTGCGTGGCTGCTTTTGATTGGCGCAGTAGCGTATCGCGCCCTTCACGCGCCGTTATCCGTTAGCACGGCCGTAATTAGGCCCCTCCGGGCCGCTGATTTTTCTTTCGCGGGAGAGCGAAATTCTTATGGCAGTCTCCGCCTCGGCTTCGCTGGAATTCCTCATGGGACCAAGACCTTCGTCTATTGTCATCCTTTCGGTTGATCGAAATCCTGGCCCAGTGTAGAGTCCGTGTCAGAGCCTTTGCAGCGGTGTTCCTCGCTGGGATCCCTCACATCTCCTTTAGTGCGGAGTGGCCATCCCCTCGTCGTCTCCACCGCTCGGTACATTGTACTCCTTCCTGGAGCCCTTTATGCTGTCGGAAATAATGATGAAAATTAACGGCCGAGACAGTTCTTCGGCGGTAGCGAAATAAGCGAAAGTTCATTTTATTAGAATAATGGCCTGACCTGTCGTGTCCGCAGCTTCCAGCCTCTGCTGGGCCTCCGCTCACTTTTTTCCAATTTTCCCACGCCGATCCGCAGTTTTCCTCCTAACGATGAGATGAGACGCGCCGACGCTCAAGACACCGATTTTGCCGCCAAGTTCCGAGAAATTCGCAAGTGCGCGAGACGCAAACGCACGACCGCCGCTCCTCCGCTGTAGGGAGGACGTAGGCCCCGAAAAAGACGACCGCGGTCGGGCTATTCGCCCCTGTGACGGACGGTCCACCGAAAAGACGTCACGTCACAGTACATGCGTGGACACAGTGTGTTCCGTGCGAAGGATTCCACTTCCGAAAGATATAACCTAATCCAAACCTATTTGACTTACAATTAAAACTTGGCTTAAATCAGAAATAGGTTTGGGTTAAGTTATATCTTTCGGAAGTGAAGCCCTCCGCAGGGGAGCAGAACCCACTGTGTCCACGCATATACATACTGTAGATGTCAATATACGTATTGTAGATGTCAATATACTGTACAACGTACTGTAGATTAGAATATAAACAAACCTCACATACGTAAAGTTCTCAATGTTGAAGAACAGTCTATATAATGCGTAAAAAAAGCGTTAAAATTGTCAAACTTTAACTTGTTATATCTCCTAAACTAATGCCGTCCCCCACTTATTTTTTGCGGGGAATTATTTAGGACAACCTCCTCTGTAACATATCCAAGCGACGATAAAAATCGGTGTTGTGTAACCTTTTATGCACTTTTACTGAAAAAACATAGTTGTTTCTAAGAAAAAATATGTAATTGTTAATTGCAAATTAAATAAGTTACGTTCTTCCATACGGCCCATCCATTCAAGGATCTGGACGCAACAAAAAGCATACCATGTTCTAAGGACTTAAGTAG
Organism: Camponotus vicinus; assembly: GCF_025532165.1. Lineage (NCBI taxonomy): Eukaryota > Metazoa > Arthropoda > Insecta > Hymenoptera > Formicidae > Camponotus > Camponotus vicinus. The sequence goes on along the minus strand of NW_028141980.1, from coordinate 4,635,391 downwards.
TCTCTCGGCACTATTTCTGCAAACACTTAATGGCATAACTGGTGTACTTTACAGATAACATGTATACTGACCACTGCTCCACTTCCGAAAGATATAACCTAACGCAATCCGTATCTGAAAGATAGGACCTCGCTTCGCATGGAAAGTACATGCGTGGGTACAATATTTTCTGCCTTCCCTCCCCCCCCTACACGGAGGGGTCACCACTTTTGAAAAAAATTTAACCTAATCCAATCCATATCCGAGAGGTAGGAAGGACCTCCTTTTGCATAGAAAGTTGCAAAATTCCATGTGGAACAATAATAGACATCTCGAAAATTTCTATTTCAAATTGATTTAGAACTTTCTACGCGAAACGAGATTCACTGCCTTGAACCCTAAATGCGTAACATGATCAATATGCATGTGGTAGTCGAAAAATATATATTATTTATATAACTTTTTGTTAATAACTTTTGAATAAACAACGAAGGCCTTAAAACCTTTTAAATATCACTCAAGGTCATTATCTTGAGAAAATATGTCATGGTTAAGTTCGTTAGGAACCTTCCTTTTTTATTTTTATTAGTTTACATAATATTTTTATTTATAACTTTTAAACAATTGAAAATCTAGATGTGCGATCTTGACAGTTGACTTAAATATGATTTTTCGAGGTTATGTGTAAAGTTTTATGCCATTCGGAAGTATAACCGAAAAAAAAGTTAGGGATATTAGTATGAATGTAGATGCTAAGGTTATATGAAGGTCGATCTTGATTTTTTAAATGGGATTATTCTATCTTGATATAAATTTCTATATCAATTCCTAACAATATGTCGCATAATTAGAATGGGTGAGAATAGGTTAATCAAAAATTTAATAGTTTATGATGTATTTCATATTTTTAATGTAATATATAATTTTATATAAACCATGAAATATCTTGTAAAATATTCATTTTTTGACTAGCTAATCTCAATATTTTTATGCACAGAATTATGAAAGGAATCAATTGATGTAAAAAAACATAATAGTTCTTAAGAAAAAATACGTAGATACTCATGCAAATTCATATTTTTTGTTTTACACAGGTATATACGCTAATTTCATATGAATCCTGGCATTATAGTATGATAGAGTCGTATTAGTAGTTGCTAATCTAGCTTAACATGTTTTTTAAGATATTTGTCAATTTTTTGGTCAGCACGACCATCAGATCTCTTTTCCTTTAGCACATGTATGAGACTAAATTGAACAATGTTTCATTTGAACTTCAAAAGGAAACACTTTGATCAACAACAAAATGTGCATGAACAGTATAGCAATTGTTCAAAATGGCATTCGTCATTTCTACAATCATTTATATACGAAATGCAGGCTTACATTATTGCTAGAGAAGTATATATACTGATACATACATGATCTCCAAAAAGCTTTGCTACATTTATATTGTTTAACTCTATACCGCTTTAGACAACTATATCACATATTGTATATGTTACGTCTTACCGACTTCGCGAATCCTTCCTTCCGCGATGACTGCTTAATTTGCCTGACATAGTTGTAGCATAACAGAATGTTAGACGCGTAATTCGGTCGCTCCCTAGTACACACTATCAGGACGGACGAGACACTGAGAATCTTTCTTTCGAAAGATTGTAACAACGCGCGCGATAAGAAAGATTAGGCGGTTAGGCTCACGCAACTAATCAGTGAACATTGACCATCAGATATCTATGAGTAAAGACACTTAGGAAATAGTACCGATCATCTCAACAAATAATTCTCGTCACGTACCTATGATTTCGAAATTTATCAAGTACCTATATTTCAAAATTTATCAAGAATCATAAACCACTTGATTCCTAAAATATGAATGATATTAAGAAATAAATCTTATAGATTATAAATTAGGAAACTATTAATCAACCAGTAAACACTTAAAAAAAGTAAATCTTAAGAAATCGATGACGAATTGAGTCTAATCAATATTAAGAAATTGATTAGTCAATAATCGGGAAATCGATCCAAATTAGGAAATATGAAGAAATAATTGCATCAACTGAAAAGATGCATACGTGACGAAAATTGTCTGAATCGGGTATAAAAAGGGGAAGCTCACAGCAGGAATCATTCAGTAATCCGGGATCAGTAATCCGAGCTCAGTTCAGTTCAGCAATCCGAAAACAGTCATCGATAAAATCAATCTCCAGCCAGCCAGCCAGCATCTTTTTAAAATTATTATTCCGCATAAGTTCGCTCTATAAGTCTCGCAAATTCAACGATCTACGGGGACTTCGCTACGACCCACCGACTACCTTCGCAAAGATCAACCTCGACATCAGTAGTGAGACTAGGCCGGTTCTAACTCAGGGATCTCAGGGGGGGTGAGGGGCGAGGGGAACCGGGGGGTATTTTAATTAAAAACGCCATGAATAAAACTAAATAATCAATTAATCTTAAATTAATATAATTATTTATTTTTAATAATTCTATCTCAAAAGTCAATATAATCCCATACAACTTTATAATATACACTAATAAGGGCAAAGAAATAAATATTGTATATATCAATAAGTAAAATGAGGCTCTTAGTCGCTCAAAATTATACCCTCAATAAATAATTATAATAAAGGTAGGAATTAAACTTAATTCAAAAATTAAATAAAATATTATTAAATTTCTTAATGAAAATAATATGATTAAAATGAACCCCATTACTATAAAAACTATTAATTTAATTAATGTTTCCTTTTGTAACTGAATAACTATTAACATTAAACCCAAAATTCATATTCTCAATAAAATTAAATAAAAAAAATAAAAATCAAACTTCCATAAAAATCTTACCCTGATTCAAATCAAATCTTTAAACATAAATTTAAATAAAAAAATTAATCTTATTAAAAAATAAATATTATAATAAAATATAATTTTTTTATTATAAATTACTATAAAATTTATAAATAAAAAAAAAAATTTTATCATATTAAAATTTACTAAAATTAAATATATAATATAATTCATTACCATGGTAACGAACAATTAAAACTAATAAAGATAACCCCAGTGTCCTCTCACAAACTATAAAAACTAAATAATAAATTATAAATAACTCTAAATTTAATATTCTATAAATTAAATATATAATTATTGAAAGATTTAAAATTATTATTTCAAATATTATCAAAACTACCAATATAAATTTATATATAAAGATTAATCTTATAAAAATAATTATACATAAATACATATAAATTATTAAATCAATTATAATTCTTTCTATAAAATTTCATATGTAGTTTAATTTAAAACCTTAATTTTGTAAATTAAAAATATTTAAAAAAAAATCACATGATAATACAAAAATAAACATCAAAAAATACATTATATACACCTTAGCCCAAGCTTATATAAATAATGTAACCTTTAATTTCCAAAATTAATATTCTTATTATTAAACTATTTTTTGTCTTAATAAATAACATATGATAAAATATTCTATTATCTATATTAATTATTCACGCGGGGGGTGACGTCACGTGCGGGGGGTGACGTCACGCGGGGGGGGACGTCACGTGCGGGGGGGTGACGTCACGCGGGGGATGACGTCACGTCGGGGGAGGGGGTGACGTCACGCGCGGGGAAGGGGGATCCGCGGCGTGAGCGATGGACGAGGGGGTCCGCGCGGGTAGGGGGGATCCGCGGAAAGAAGACGGTGGTGTGAGAAGGATAGCGCTACGTGTGGGAAAAGGATAGCGCTAAGTGTGTGAAGAGGACAGTGCGACAAGGATGGCATCAACGTGCGACAAGGATTATGTCAACGTGGGATAAGGACGACGCATTGTAAGATGCTGCATAGGTGGGAGAAGGATGACGCAAAGGTAAGTGAGTGAGTGATAGCGACGAGCATATGAAAAAGAGAGAACGATAATATCGCGAGACAACGTGTACGAAAGAGAACGATATTGCAAGAGCAACGTGTGCGAGAGAGAATGATAGCGCGAAGAGAACGCATACGAAAGAGAACTATAATATCGCGAGACTTAGAACGATAATAGCGCGAGAACAACGCGTGCGAGAGAGAGCGAGAGAGCGCGAGAACAACGCGTGCGAGAGAGAACGAAGATATCGCAAGACTTACAACTAACGCGCGAGAGAGAACGCAACGAAGATATCGCTATACTTATAACTAGCGCAAGAGAGATAGAGATGTCAAAGGATGGGAGCGCAAGGAGAGGCGCGTAAATAAATACATTTTTTTTTAAATTAAAATATAAAATTTATTTTAAAATGTGTGTATGTGTGTGTGTGTAAATACATTTGTGTGTGTGTGTGTGCGCTTAATATATAATATATAATAGTAGGTATACAAGGCGGGTTCTAACTCGGGGATCTCAGGGGGGGTGAGGGGCGAGGGGAACCGGGGGGAGGGGTAATGACGACACGCGGGAGGGATATGACGTCACGCGGGGGGTAATGACGTCACGCGGGGGGTGACGTCACGCGGGGGGCAATGACGTCACGCGGGGGTGGTAATGACGTCACGCGGGGGGTAATGACGTCACGCGGGGGGTAATGACGTCACGGGGGGGTAATGACGTCACGCGGGGGGGGGGGGGGGGGGTAATGACGTCATGCGGGGGGTAATGACGTCACGAGGGGGGGTAATGACGTCAAGCGGGGGGGTAATGACGTCACGCGGGGGAGAGGGACCTCTCCGGTACACCCCTCACCCCTCACCTCCCTCACCCCAATATAAGTAACAGCTCTCGCGGTACCCCACCCCCTCACCCCAAATCGCAAGTAATATTATATTACATACCCGGTTATCGCAATGATAAGTAATTTTATCGCAATGATAAGTAATATTATATTACATGCCCGGTTATCGCAATGATAAGTAATATTATATCACCCGGTTATCGCAAGTATAAGTAATATTATATTACATACCCGGTTATCGCAATGATAAGTAATTTTATCGCAATGATAAGTAATATTATATTACATACCCTAACGCGTCGGGACATGTTTTCGCAAACAAATGGCGACCCCCAGAATCATCTTCCACGATTTTTTCTCGGAAGGAATGCAACGCGTATCAGCGCCGATGTTCGGCTGCTTCGCGCCTTTGTTTCAAAGATAAGAAAGGACTAGAAATATATAAGGAGGATTGAAGCGCATCAAATCATAGTACGTGATTTGAACGCCCATCGACACGTCGGTTGTATAGCGGTGTTCTGTTAGGAAGAATTTGTGTGATTAATGTATAAAAATGGAAGTAGACGAAGAAGATCACGCGTTGTCGGCTGACAGTGATTGCATTAGTGACTGCAGTTCAAACTTCACGGAATATATCAACAAAATAGTGTCTGTTGCGGAAATTAATGCTCTAAACGCACATAGTACAAAATTTTGTATCATATACTTTTATTATTCCACGGGTGGTGCTTTAGCTGTATGTCTTTCGTGTATAATTGCATTGCAAGGCATGGATAGCCAAATGATGTATGCTGTTCGAAAGCATAAAAATGAGACACTCAATGCGATGGATGGCCGATTCTGTTCAAGTTGTAGCAAGCCTTTGTATATAAGATTTCCGTGCAATATGTGCCCAATATGCACGCTGTGAAAAAACATTGAATAAGACTGTGTAAAGTGTGCGCGAGACGGAAAATTAATTTTAATATGGATAATTTTAATTATAATGAGGTCGGTGATGATTATTTTGAAAATGAATATTTTGATTATTGTAAAGAGGATATCATCGATATTCTGGAGGGTAAAAAAAAATTTTTGTATAACGAACTTGATGTGCAACGAATATCACCGGTGCATTTTCTACACGATCGCGAACTCGGTTTACGCGTATCACAAATTAGTAACCACGTTGTCGGACAACGGGTCTGTATCCAACGTGAACCTGCTTATCACTGGTCTTACTCCTTCCGAGAAAAAATATACAGACGAATGTTTGACGAGTGCAAGAAAGAAGAAGAATTTAGCTATGGAAATAACTATTACTGCTATGCGACGAGCATTCTACGGAAGATTCTGTGTTTCGGCAAAGCTCTGGGCATTAGTATTTGTATAGATATTGGAAAGCGCGTAGAATTGGTGATAATGAACAATTTGCGTCCTTCGCAGTATAGGCGTTGGAAATATCCTAGATATGAAATAATGTTCCGAAAAAATTGTGACAATGCCGATGATGATGATATGGAAGTTTTGCATTGTGTTCATGGAGATGTCTTAAACCTATGCTTTCAACGTTATAAACGTATGAATATACTCTCTCACGTTCAAGATACCGAACGGTATTGCTTATCGTGTGCAAAAGTCACGTGCAAGTGCTCCGTAGAAAACTGTGACGTAGTGTTTTAAAAGTGTGAAAAAAAAGACAGGAAGAAAATGGAAAACATCGAGCAGACTGAACGCGACCTGGTGGAGCAGTCCCGCCAAATTGCCACCTTGGGCGAGTATTTTGCATGGTTGCAGCGTTGCGAGGAATTTATCAAACAGCTCGAAGAACGCAGCCGTGTCAAGCGTCCGCGACTCTCGATCGGAAGTAGACAGTCTCTGGTGGCTAAAATCGCGCGACTCGAAGGTGCAAAGACTCGATTGCAGAGACGGTTTATACCCAGCGGTGGTGATTACAGCGGCGACAATAACGCGGAAAGACTCGTTTGGCGAGAGATCGATACCGCGTTCGATAGTCGTATTCTGACCGGTGCTGTGATTAACGCAAACTATATCGAACCTCGTCAATTTCTCGAGGATGCCAAAGACATCGTGCTCGAGCAAGTGCAAGACGTTATAAAAACACACAACAGTGTAAAAGTGAACACTACATTCAACGGTGAATTTGTGTCGGGTGATAAGCGTGCGAATAAAAGTATCAATACGAGAAACTGTGAACTCTTTCGCATGTCCGATTTACACGAGTGGTACGAGCGTCGCGTTATCGAGCCCACCCTAGCATCGTTGGAAGAATTTCAGGAACGCGATAGTGGTTGGGCATTGTCGCGAATACAGAATTTGACTGTTAATGTAAATAAATATAATTCTATGCGCGCGGGATGTTATATTAAATTGCCGCGAGAAATTACAGCGAAGAAAGCGGTGGTTAACGTGCAATCCAGAGACAATGCGTGTTTCGCGTGGGCAGTGATCGCCGCTCTGTACCCCGCCGAAAGGAATGTGGAACGGGAATCTTCATATCCCCACTATACGACGGTGTTAAATGTACAAAATATCGAGTTTCCGATGACGTTGAACAAACTAAAAAAATTTGAACTTGCAAACAATATCTCCATCAACGCGTACAGCATCGAGAAAGAGAACAGCATTGTTCCGATACGTCTTTCGGAGCAGAAACGAGATAAGCACGTCAACTTGTTGTATGTAGAAGACGGTAACAGCGTCGGACATTTCGCGTGCATCAAGAATCTCTCCCAACTCGTCAGTTCACAGTTGAGCAAACACAAGAATCAAAAATATATCTGTGATCGGTACGTATAATTTAAATAGTTTATGTAATTATAAAATATATAATGCATTGCATAAATCTTCAATTTAAATATTCTTTTACAGATGCTTGCACTATTTCGGATCGGAGGACAAGTTGCTGTCACACATGATCGACTGCGGGGAGATGAACGAATGCGCTATCCGATTGCCGAGCGACAATGACAAGTGGCTCGAGTTCAACAACTACACGAGGAAAGAGCGGCTTCCATTTGTGATCTATGCCGATTTGGAATGCGTTTTGACCAAGACGGAGGAGGAGGAAGAACAGCAAAATTTATACCAACATCACCAAGTATTTAGCATAGCGTATTATATGCATTGTTCGTACGACAACTCGTTATCCGTTTATAATTCTCACCGTAGCGCCGATTGCGTTTCGTGGTTCACCGAAGAACTTAAAAATTTAGCGTTACGTGTAAAGACTATTTTAACAACAAATGTCCCCATGGTAGATTTAACATCCGAAGAGTGGGAAAAATTTCATAGTGCAACGCATTGTTATATATGCGAAAAATTGTTTACGCAAGAAGACGATACGCGTGTATGCGATCATTGTCATTTGACCGGGCGATATAGGGGTCCCGCGCACTCAAATTGCAATCTAAATTACAAAGAATCTTTTTACATTCCCATAGTCTTTCACAATTTATCCGGTTACGACGCGCATTTCATTATCAAGGATATAGCCACGGCGTTCGAAGGGGAAATCGAATTACTTCCGATAACCAAGGAAAAATATATTTCGTTTACGAAAAATGTTGAGGACTGTAAGGAAGACAAAAAAAAATCACGGAAAAATCATGTAAAATTACGCTTCATCGATTCGTATAAATTTCTTACGGCAAGTCTCGACAAATTGGCATCTTATCTAGACAAAGAAAAACTCAAAATTTTACATTCACAATTTCCAAATTTATCCGCAGAAAATTTCAGTTTTTTAACACGGAAAGGCGTCTTTCCGTACGAATATGTCGACTCTGTAGATAGGTTGCAAGATACATGTTTACCACCGCGCGAATCATTCTACAGTTCCTTGACCGGTGAAACTGTATCCGAGAGCGATTACGCGCACGCCGAGAACATCTGGACGCGATTCTCCATTCGAACGCTAGGCGAATATAGCGATTTGTACCTGAAAATCGACGTCTTGTTATTAGCCGATATTTTTGAAAATTTTCGCGATAGTTGCATCAAAAGTTACGGACTCGACTCCGCGTATTACTATACTCTCCCCGGATACACGTGGGATGCCATGTTGAAGCATACAAAGATTACGTTCGAATTGCTTACCGACATCGACATGGTCATGTTTATCGAACGCGGTATACGCGGTGGTCTGAGCCAATGTTCCAACAGATACGCGCGTGCTAATAACAAGTACATGCAATCGTACGATCCATCGAAATCATCGTCGTACTTGATGTATTTTGACGTTAATAATTTATACGGATGGGCAATGTGTCAACCGTTGCCCTATGCCGATTTTCGATGGGTCGACGACGTGTCGAATTTTGACATAGCATCGATCGCGTTAGATTCGCCTACGGGTTATATCCTCGAAGTCGATCTCGAGTACCCGCAACATCTTCACGATACGCACACTGACCTACCGTTTTGTCCGACACGCGACAAGCCGCCCGGCAAGCGGCAAGACAAACTCCTCGCAACGCTATACGATAAGAAGCGTTATGTGATACACTATCGTAATCTACAGCAATGTACGCGACACGGCCTTCGCGTTACAAAAATACATCGCGTATTACAATTTACGCAATCTCCGTGGCTTCGCAATTATATTGAATTAAATACACAGTTTAGAACACTCGCGAAAAATGATTTTGAAAAAAATTTATATAAACTGATGAATAACGCGGTATTTGGCAAAACTATGGAAAATGTGCGTAATCGCGTCGATGTAAAATTATTAACAAAGTGGGATGGACGATACGGCGCAGAAGCGATGATCGCCAAACCAAATTTCCATAGTCGAAGCGTTTTTTCGGAAAATTTAATCGCAGTAGAATTGCGCAAATTGGAAGTAAAATTTTATAAACCAATATACGTCGGTATGTGCATACTCGACATATCGAAAGTGTGTCTGTATGAATTTCACCACGAGTATATGTCTCCCCTGTATCGCGAGAAATGTAAGATCATGTACACCGACACAGATAGTCTAATATATCACGTCGAGTGCGTCGATGCGTACGAAAACATGAAGCGCGATATCGCTAGATTCGATACGAGCGATTATGCCGCGGACAATGCGTACGGTATACCGCTCGTGAATAAAAAAGTGCCGGGCTTGATGAAAGATGAAAATAACGGTGTGATAATGACCGAATTCGTCGGGCTTAGAGCAAAAATGTATGCGTTACGAGTCGATGGTAAGACAGACACAAAAAAAGGCAAAAGGCGTCAAGAGCAACGTTGTCGCGAGAACGATAACATTCGACGATTACACGCGGTGTTTGCACGATGAGATCGAAATGACGCGACAACAGTCCTGTATAAGATCTAAATTGCACGAAGTATACACAATTCGCGAGACGAAAATTGTTCTGAGCCCGTACGACGACAAGCGATATATCGTACCCGAAACCACCGATACTCTACCGTGGGGACATTATAGGATAACTTTATAAAATATAAAATTATTTAACTGTGTACATTTTTGTATCATAGCGCATGCGAGAGAGAGATTACTATACTTATTCTATCTAAGTGTGAGAGAGAAAGAGATAGCGTGAAAGAACAATGACACATGCCGAAGATATCGCGAGACTTATGATTAACGCGCGAGAGAGAGAGCGCAACGAAGATATCGCGAGACATACAACTAGCGCGCGCGCGCGAGAGAGAGAGAGAGAGAGAGAGAGAGAGAGAGAGATGCCAAAGGATGGGAGCGCAACGAAATGTGTATAAATAAATGTTTCTTTCTACAATAAAAATATAAATTTATTATAAATGTGTTAATGAATACATTTGTGTGTGTGTGTGTGTGTGTGTGTGTTATACTAATAAAATAAATATAAATAAAAAATTTAAAAATAATATAATATAATAATATATATAATATAATATAATATAATATAATATAATATAATATAATATAATATAATATAATACAATATAATATAATATAATATAATATAACTACATGTATGTTATTCTAACATGTTATCTCGATCTTCAACTAGGTTAGGTAAGGTTTCATCGTCAATAAAAGGATCTGTTATAAAATGCAGTTTGATTACATTAAGAGCATTCATATCATAATGTAATACTAGGAGTTCGCTCATGTTAAGATTTTCTTCTTTCATTACGTTGTACACACGTATGTACATTGGGAAGCATTCATCGCAATCATAGATGGGTTGCACCAATGATATTGACCTTTTGCATCTTCGACAGCGCTCCACAGTGAAGGGTCCGTCGCAAAATTGATGTTGCGAAAAAGGTTTTAGGAGATTACTCCGGTGAAACATTACCGGATAGCAAATTAGGCAAAATTTCATGTCCTGAACCAGTCCGGGCATCTCTAAAACGCGACCATAGACCTTAAAGCACATTGCATTACGCAATCCGCGGAGTAGCGGGTCGAACCGCGGGGCGGGTCTATATAGCACTGGGGGGCACATGCTAATATGAAAAAGATAAATAATATCATTATCCTTTGTATTATTTCTTGTTCCTTATTTTCCTTTTCTTTATTTCTTACCTTCCTTCTTTTCTTTTTTATAATCTATTTAATCCGATATATAAGACTTCCTTCTGTTCGCTCGACATTCTTTTCAACCGTTCGCTCGACACTCGCTCGACACTCTTTTCAACCGTTCGCTCGACACTCTTTTCACTGCTATCCAATTCGATACTGACAGTTGCTCTGTTTCTTAAACGCTCATCACCTTCATCTCTACCATAGACCCTTTCCACTGTTTTCATTCCAATGTGATACTTGAAACGCGCTTACTCTCATATGTTTATTCTAATTATCATCCGTCGCTATCCATCTCTCTTTCTCTCTTACAATATTTCACGATTGTGTGTATGTGTGTGTGTGTGTGTGTGTGTGTATTATACTATTAGAAGAAATATTAATAAAGATTTTTGTATTTTTTCATATATATATATATATGTATTTCATATTTCATATATTGTATTATATACGATTATTGGGAAGGATGTATTAATAAAGATTTTTGTATTTTATATATTTCATGTATATTTTTATATGCTGTACATATTTTTTCTTGAAAATGAAAAATAAACACTGTATGATTAATTAATCACATTGTCCTTATGTATCCAAGAGTTGTGCGAATTGTCTAATCCCAGCCATTTCACGTAAACCTCGTCACCCCTCCTGCGCAGTACTTTCTCCACGAGATATACGTCCGGATAATTCGCGCGATGCAACTCGTGCTCGTAGAACGCTCCGGCGATAGATGTTTTGCGATAGTCCTCGAGTAAATAGCTTACGGGATTAGTATGCTGCACTTTTACAATTTTAAACACCTCAGTTGTCCAATTTGGCGTGTAACCCTTCTCGAAAATTGTCTTGTACTTGCTAACGCGTACCGAGTGACCTACTTTGAATTTCGCCGGACCCGCGATATTTACGCGGTTGTACACCGTAGTCAAGAGTCTTTCAGCGATCGCGGGGGTAACGTTGACGGGTCGCATACCGATCGTTCGATGCTTGCGCGCGTTGTAATCCGATACGAGTCGCGGCAACGCGTGGATCCACTTGTAAGATCCGTTCAGCGTAAACATCTTCCACATGTTGTTTTTCAGCGTGCGATTGAATCGCTCAACGATCGATGCCTTCAATACCGAATACGTAGAATAGTGATTGATGTTATATTTTCGCACGAGCCGTTGCACGTCGGCATTATAAAATTCCTTCCCTTTATCGGTCTGTATGTTTTTCGGACATCTCTTGCTATCTCGAATTATCTCGGCGATAGCGTCAGCTGTCTCGCTTCCGCCTTTACTCTTGAGTGGTACGGCCCACGCGTGCTTGCTCAACGCATCGATGACTGTGAGTATGTAGTGGTAACCTCTGTTGAAACGAGAGTACGGACGCATCTCGACGATGTCAGCTTGCCACAGGTCATCGTATCCCCGCACTATGACGTGTCTTCGGGGAATATTTTTTCTCGCCGATGCGTGCAGTTCGTTCACCAACTGCCGTTTCTCTAAACTATGTTGTTTCTTCGCTTCCCCGGTTATTCTCGATCGCCGATCCATCGTTGACGTTCGATAGTCGTTCGATAGACGTTCGATAGACGTTCCTGGCCCGTTCGTTGGCGTTCGATAGACGTTCCTCACACGTTCGATAGTCGTTCACTGCCGTCGTTCACCCGTTTGTTGCCGTCCTTGACCCTGTTGGTAGTCGCTTCTATGTAGTCCGTAGCCTCGTTCACAATCGTTTCTGACCCGTTCGTAGCCTCGTTGGCAATCGTTTCTGACCCGTTCGTAGCCGTTCCGGAGTTGTATGCCGCCTCGTATGTAGCCGTTCCTGACGTGTTCATAGCCTTGTTCGCAGCCGTTTCCTCTTCGATCACTGCCACTCATTGTAGTTTGATAGCCGTTCGATAACCGTTTGTAGTCGTTTGACAACCTTTCGTAGATGTTCGATAAGCCTTTGTAGATGCTCAATAAGTGTACAATAGCCGCTCCTAAGCCGTTCACTACAGCCGCTCATTACAGGTTGATAGCCGTTTCTGAATTAGTGTTAATCGCACGCCGAAGCTCGTTTATAGCAGTCTGCAAAGCTCGCACGTCCTTCTCGAACGCAGTCAGCTTCTCGTCTGATTCTTTCTGTTGATTCTTCAACGTTTTAACGCATTGTTCCACGTACAGTTTGTTGACTGCATCGGTATCATCCACAGGTTGCGCTACACGGCGAATCTTGCGCGACCTCGCGTCATAATCCGTAGCGACGCGACATAGAGCGTTTTGACGCAAGTAACTCGTCACCACTTTACCCCAACGATCGCTTGTGTCGATCGCATCATTTCTCCGTTCGAATAATCCAAATTTGTTGATAGGCATTTTTTTTTATGCGAGTGACATCGATCGACTGATAAGTTATGTCGAGACACCGTTTAATTTATAATAAGGCCGGCTTCGCGAAGTTCCTCTAGGATCGACAGGATCTCGTTGTCGTGAGCGTTGTGGCCAGCTCGGTGCGAAGCGTCGAGCAATCGTAGCCGATCCACTAGCTCGTTGGGGTCGTCCCAGTGCACGTAATCGATCTTATTGTCGGTTAGCGTCATCGCGCGAGGCATGAATACTCCCGTTCCGGATTTATTTTTTTTCGATTCGATCGACATCAACGGTGCGATAATTTGTTTATACTTGTATCCTTTGTTGCTATTTAATCGACCTTGCGCATTATATATGCGTTTATGCGCACTCGTCGCCATTAATATGCTCTTATATTTTTGCATATCGTCCTCAGTGTATATGACGTCATCGGGAATTCTCTTGAAGATCAACTCGTATAATCCAGATGTACCGATATACCTCACTTTGTCAATGATTATAGAGTCATCTCTACCAATGTCGAATCGTTTGTTACCGAGACGCATTTCATTCTCGTCGAAATAGACACCGTACACGTGATCGATCTTGTTTTTTTCGTCGCCACTAAGGAGAGCGCTCATGTACTTTTGTCCCAGTGGTCCCAAGTGCTCTCGTAACACTTCTTGACCTTCCGACGTTTGTAACCTGTTTCGAACAGATGTTTCGAGCGGGTTGCCCGTGGTTTCGAAAACATTTTCGATTGCGAGTGATTCAGGGTTGATTGTGGGTTGTACGATTCTCGTTGTCGCTGACGGTGTAGAGGTTATCGGCGGTTCATCCAGTAAAGCATCCGATAGATCGGATGTACGCGGTGTCGATAACAAACGATTCGCCTTCAATCGTTTCCTCTTTTTCGGTGTTGCATCCACCACCTCCTCCTCCTCCTCCTCCTCTTCCTTCTTGTACCGCTTGATGGGTAACGTTTTAATCTTCGCGTCAGCGTTACTCTCCGGCTCGTTTTTCACCGCGATTGAGCTAGAGTTGCCGGCGATCTTTTGCAGTGGCTCAATAATAGGCCCAAAATGGGTCTTGACTGCGATATCGTCGTCGATCTTACCGGTCTTCAAAGCGCGATGTTTCTTGCGGATCGATTCGCTCGTTTTCTCAATCTGCTTCGCAAGCTTTTCACGCTCGCGAATATTATCACTTCCAGCCATGTCGACGGAGTGTCGAGCGTTTCACCCCTCTCGACGGAATGTCAGCAGCGACTAATTGTTTCGCGGTATCGCGAACACGTTAAATCCTTTTCTGTATCGCCCGTTCGTAAGCGAGCTGTCCTTATCTATCACTAGGAATCCATACCTTTGCTGCCAACAAGTACGACATAATTCACTGAAATCCTCGTACGACATGTCGGTATTCACGTGATCGTTGTACACGTGTTTCAAGTTGGTACCGTCCTGTTTAAACAAGATCAGCAGGTTCGCGTTATCGCGTATAAGATGTTTTGGTATTCTCGCGTACGTCTGACAGAGATAGAAGCAGTCGACGTTCGAGTGACGACCCATTGCAAAGTACTCTCTTATCGTATCTTGCTTGTCGCACGCCACATCATCGAAGACGAAAATCGAGTTTGGACGTGCCTCGCTCGGTGGAATGACGTCACTGTTATTCGAGAACGTAAAGTAGTCGATTTCGTCGATCGGCGTCAACAAATTCTCCAGATATCGATATTTCGGCTGTTGCAGCGACTTCGAGTACACGTACACGTTCTCGAAACGTACACCGTGCGGACTTTCCAGTAGACTTATCAGAACGTTGGTTTTACCGCAATTCGAGGGGCCGCAAACGATCGCGCGTATAGTAGTCGGTAGCATCGTACCGTGTCTGCGCATCTCCGCGTTGTCCCCCATTGATCGTAATCTGTCATCGCAATTCGTCACGCGTATCGTCAAAGGTTGTCGTACGAACCGCATGTTTTCTCTTTCGAATCAATTTTGCGAATGATCGCGAGGGGGGAGACCTATTTATAGAGGTGTCTCGACTCGAAACCGCTCAGTATCAAAAATGTTTCTCCTTCTGTCGGATGAAAGAGACATTTTCCGGCTTACCGCCGAGCAACTGCAGTATATCCCAAAGATTGTTTTACTGCAAAATTTTGGTGATTACGTGGAACGATTGTGGGACAAGCTTCCAGAATATATAAAGGCTGATTCGGAGGTTCAACAATATCGTTCGTGCATGCGACATTACAATCAGCCGTGGCAGCGAACGCACATCGACGGTCCGCCACCGTTAATAAAAGATTGCTACGTATGTCAGCAAGAATTGTGAGAGGCAGCGGTCTCTTAAATCGTGCGATAAACGCGCTTCCGATCGAATTTCATATTCCCGGCTATCAGTTTTGCGGTCCAGGCACGCGGTTGCAGAAGCGATTAGCCAGAGGCGATCGTGGTATCAATCCATTGGACGTGGCGTGTCGTGAACACGATATAGCATACTCTCGGAACAACGATCTCACCGAGAGACACGCGGCGGATAGGATACTCGCCGAGAAAGCGCGAAATCGCATCGGTGCGGGAGATTCGACTCTCGGTGAGAGAGCCGCCGCCACAGCTGTCTGGGCAGCGATGAAAGCCAAGACGAAGCTCGGTATGGGTATGAAGAGGACAAAGACGAAGACGAAGACGAAGAAAAATACGGCGAAGAAACGAATACTTCCGGTAGCGAAACGCGGCGGCGTGTTGCCGATTCTACCAATGTTGGGTGCGCTCGGATCCCTGATCGGTGGAGCGGCGGGTGTAGCGAAGGCGGTGAACAACGGAAAAGCCGCGCAACGTCACTTGCAAGAGATGCTACGTCACAATCGCGCCATGGAAGGTCGCGGATTATATCTCGCTCCTTACAAATACGGACGAGGAGTGCCAACGAGAAGAAAAAAAAAAACGTCAAAGAGACGCTAAAAATACCGCAGGGCGCAACTACCAACGTACAATTGCTACAACTGGCAAGACGTGTGCGCATTCCATATTTTAGAGGTGTTTTCATGCGCGACTCTTTACCGATCGGTGGTATATATCGAAACGAGAGCGGTATCGTAAATTTGGATAGCGTCGAAGGGACGGATACTCATTGGGTAGCGTATGCAAAGAGGGGAGATCGTGTCGTATATTTCGACAGTTTTGGCAATCTTCGACCACCGAATGAATTGGTGCGATATTTCGGACGAAACGAAACGAAGATACAGTACAATCACACATCTGTTCAAACTTACGATCAGAGCATCTGCAGACAATTGTGCTTGCAGTTTCTTCGAACGGTCGATGCGTGTGAATTTAAAGACTGATATTGCGCTATTTAATTCAGTATTCGTTAAACAGTTTTACCGACATGTCTATGACATTCACGTTGACTGGGAAGAGTAGCGTTCTCGCGGCAAACTTCTTTCCCGCCGTAGATTTGGGCGACGATGCATACGAGCTCGGTCTAACGGATTTTGAGACTTATCACACGATACCGAATGTGAATACCTCGAATAATAAATTTTACTTTGGCAAAGACGACGCGGCAATTACGATTCCCGAGGGATCCTACGAGTTGCGAGATATACATGCATTTTTGAAACATGCAATTTGACGGTAACATCGCGATAAGAAACACATTGACGACGGTGACTATGAAGATGGAGAATATCCGATAGTGCTCCGCGCTAATTACAATACGATGAGGAGCGAGATCAAATGCGCATACAGAATAAACTTTAGCAAGCCCGACAACATTGGATCGTTGCTAGGATTCTCGAATCGTATTCTCGAGCCGCGAAAATGGTACAAATCGAACATGCCGATTAACATTATCAACGTGAATATTATCCGCGTAGAGTGTAACGTGACCGCGGGCGCGTACAACAACGGCAAATTCGTTCATACGATACATGAATTTTCACCGAGGGTACCACCGGGATATAAGATATCGGAAACGCCGGCGCAGATCATTTACCTGCCGATCATCGCGCGGAGCATTACGGATTTAACGTTACGCGTTGTCGACCAGAACGGACGATTGCTCGATTTTCGAGGAGAAGAGATCACCGTAAGATTACACGTACGACGGCTACGGCGATAACATACGTATGCGACGTATGAGATGCTCGTGTTGAACGGATCGAAAGACGTGAGAGATAACGCAATCTTTACAAGGCCAGCTTTACAACAACAACAACGTCGACGTTCGCTAATATCCAATCATCCAAGAAAAAGAAACTCAGCGCATCGAACGTTGCGTTTTTACAATCTTTGGGATTCGCGGTGCGAAACAGCTGAACGATGACCGACATCCTCAACATCGGTGACGCGTCAATCTTCCACGATCGTATCGTTAAGATCGAGACTCACACGTACAACCCGTTCGCCAATACAACGTTCGGATACAGTGACGAGATAAGAATACCCATACAACAACAGGATCTGTATACGTTGCCGTATGAGAATTTCCTATACATCGAGGGAGAACTAACGAAAAACAGACCACCAGCTGACGGAGGAGTTGATGTGGCACTGGGAAATAATTGCGTCGCATTCATGTTCGATGAGATTCGATACGAACTCGATGGCGTTGAGATTGATCGCAATAGAAACGTAGGAATAACTACTACGCTCAAAAACTATGTAACGATATCATCCGATAGAAGCGTTATTATGAGGAACGCCGGCTGGGATGCGACCAATGCGAATGGACACTTCAATTTTTGCGTACCGCTCTACATGTTATTGGGATTTTGCGAGGATTACAAACGCGTGGTGATTAACGCTCGTCACGAATTGATCTTAATACGATCGCGCAACGACAACAATTGTCTGCTTGGAGATTCGACGCTGGAGCCTGCGATCAACATATTCAAGATACAATGGCGAATGCCACAGAGAAAGATAGGGATGTATGTGGGAGGAGATCGGACGTGTCTTTACGCCCATTTGATCAACGAGCGACAGAATCCATCCGTGGCAACGGCATTGATGCATATGTGGAGAGAGCATTCACACATTTTTCAGCCTAACGAATAATTGCTAGAAAACAATATTCGCAGACTAGAAAAATATGTGAGGCGCAAGTGGCTGGATCGGGAATCGAACCCGAGTCTTTCGCTTTCCGGGCAACTGCTCTAGACCACTGAGCTATCCAGACCTCATACCTAATGCTGCTTTTTAACACAGTGACATGCGACTCCAGAGCGATGTTGGTATCTTGCTCGATGGATGCAATGCCGATTGCCATGGAGGATCCTTGAAAAGGTCGCTCGCTGACCAAATAAGTGCCGGTGGAGGTATTCGCGTACATGCTGGCTTCCGACTGGCCTTCCGTATAAAACGGCACCGACGAGCACAACGCCGTAGAGTGACCACATCCCCCAAGATCCCTCTAGAATATACTAAAATCCCCACTGTACCAAATAGCAGTGGCGGATGGACCCTAAGATAGGGCCGGGGCAGGCCTCCAGAGTGCTGTTGAGCGAGATCGAAAAACTGTCGATGCTGCGTGCTCTGGAAAGCGGACGATATCTCAGCATGGGTTTTCGCTCGTGGGATCTGTACGAGTATCCGCTATTGCAGCGTACAACCAAATATTCGTGGGCCATTAAGACCGCGACTCAGCTGGAGAAACCACGCTACGTTGTCTTCGTTCTGCAAACAGGTCGGAAGAATGTTATATCTGAGGATACGAGTCGATTCGACGACTGCAAATTGATCAACGTGAAACTCTATCTGAACTCGGAATGTTATCCGTACGACGATATGAACCTGGATTTCGATAAAAACAGATGGTCCATTCTGTACGACACGTACACGCGCTTCTGCAAGAATTATTACGGATACGAGTATCTCGAGCCGAGTCTCACCGTCTCGATGTTTCTACGTAACGGTCCGTTCGTGATTATCGATTGTTCTCGACAAAACGAATCGGTCAAGAGCGCAACCGTGGATGTGAGATTGGAATTCGAGTGTAAGGAGAACGTGCCGACGAATACCACTGCGTACTGTCTCATCATACACGATCGCGTGATCCAGTACAATCCGTTGACCAACGTTGTACGCAAAATCACCTAAGTGTTCGCGACACAAGAGAGAGAGGGAAAGAGGAGCAGGATATATAAATCAAAGTGTTGCGAGGCGTTGGTTTTAGAGTATCGTCATTCCTCGCGACGAGAGAGATCTCGTCATGTCCGTACCAACGTTTGTGGATCTGCAAGGATTTATTGTCGGGAGAAATTTTGTCGTGAAGGAAGCGGCAATCCTGAGAAAGGGATATGTTCTCTCGCATTACTTTTTCGCAAGTCCCGTACCGTGGAGAGTGCTTACAAAATCTGAGCGATGTCAAGTCTCATGACTGATTAGAAATCATCACGGATTACAATGGGAAGACGGAAACGTTCCGTATGGCTTGGCTCAGCGTGTAATTACAACAGCTGTCGTTGGTACGATACACGAAGAAGAAGAAGAAGAAGAAGAAGAAGAATCGTCGTGTACGTTAAAGGACTTGAAAAGCGAGAATGGCTGACCGATATACTAGACGATGCGGGAAACGGCTATATCATTGAAACCTTGGATGCAGATTACGAAGATACTGATTCTCTAAATAAATTAGATATTACCAATAGTATGCGATGTGGAAAACATGTTAAGAATTGCGCATTACAAAATGTATTCAAAATATTTAACTGGTGGTCGCAACGCCAGAAAGAATTGCAAGAAAAATAAAATATGTAAACATTAATATGTGTTATCTCTTATTTCCCCACCCTAATCCTTTCCTTGCGTTTCTAAGAATTCTTTTGTCCGAGCGCCGTCTCCCCCTTCTCCTAAATTTCAGAGCGTTAGAAGCATTGATCCCCCACCACATTATACTTTTGGAAGATGAGCGTCACGTATACTCGGTTAATTCCTGTACGATCAGTGTCGCGTTAACCGTTCACTTGGTGGTTCACTTTTCATAACCCCCCCAGAGAAATGTACTACGTTGAAATGTACTACGTTGAAAGAAGCAGCAGCAGCGGCGGCATCGGAAGACACGTGAATAATTACGTGCCGAGTCGTGATAAGACTCCATTGTTTGAGAAGAAATGTGACGAGTAAGTTTCGTTTAACTTCTTTCTATTTTTTCTGTTTTTACAAATTTTATTATTATTACTATTATTTAATTTTAATTTTTCCCGTAGCATTTCGTTGGAGCGTCGTGCGGTTCGTATACTAGGTAGACGATACGCATTGACTGCTACGGAATTCAAATTCCTCGAAATTGGTATCAACGTGGGTCCGCCGAGTTACGTGGTGATTGCCATAGGAGATCATCGGGGAAAGGAACTGATATTATCTCTCGAAACGTGGAAGGGACTCTGTGAGCAACGTCATAACATTCTAAATCTCCTTCGGAACGGCTCTCAAGACATCTACAATTTTATAAGTGTTGGACCGCTAACAGTGCGAGTTCATACGATTAACGACGCTAAACTCATAAGTCTCGAATCTTCAGACGTACGCATGATGATGATCGAATCGACGTTACACCGTATGTTCGATCTCGATCAATGTATAGATGTAACTTTTGATCGATTGGTTAGAGTGACCGAGACAGTTGATGTCAAATTTACGCTATTCTCCAATATCGCGTCCACTGTAACGGATCCGAAAGAAGTATCGAATGTAATACGCGCTAGCGACACCTTCAACAAGCATCAACTCGTCGATTGCGAGCTGGCAGCTTTAGCTTTTAATTCTTAATATGTAAGACAAAAATTATATTTGTATACTAAATATAAGCAGAATAAATAGTTATAAGTCTATGTCATGGTGTACTTTCTTTGCGTTTGGCGCGCTCTCCCGTCCCAGCTTTCATGCATAACTCTTTGCGAGAGAGTTATCATGAGAGAGCAAACATTAGAAAAGAAAGAAAGAGACAAGCGCGAAGGAGTGATACGGCGCACGCGAGAGAAGAGATAGCGCGGCGCGGCGAGAGAGAGGCGCACGCGGCGAGAGATACGGCGCGGTGAGAAAGAAGCGCACGCGGCAAGAGCGCGGTGAGAGATATAGCGCAATGAAATTATTTTTGATAATTTAATATAATTTTTCTGTTTAATAGTTTTTTATAGTTTAGTAATAAATGGAGCAAAGGAAAGAGAGAGGAATTTTGAAAATAAATAAGATTTTTTATATTAATACTTTTTTAATAAAAATAAAATGTGTATTATACAATGTGTGTGTGTGTGTGTGTGTGTGTGTGTGTGTGTAAAAGATAATGTAAGAAAAATTTAAAAGAATTTAAAATATAAAAACATAAATGAATAGGAGGGCAACGACAACGGCGATGTGGTGGTGTCGATGAGAGGCGATGGTGGGGCGGCTGGGTGGTGGAAGAGAGGTGACGGCGCGGGGTGATGGTCGGTGACTCTTTCTGCACATAAAAAAAATTTATTAATTATTTTAATAATTTGAAAATAAATACCTACACATGCGACCTACCTCCAATTAATGATCAGCATCCGTATTAGAATCAGAATCAGAATCAGAATCATAACCGATGGTATATTCTAAATATAGCAACCAATGGATATGTTGATGGATTCCTTGCATCCTTTTAGAACACGCTTGTCGATTCCCGCCTGGCAAACAGCAATCTTTGCAAATGGCTGCCTCTAATCTATTTCTCTCTGTAATCCGTATATAAGATTGTAGATTGGAGGTTGCGGTTGGAGAATTTCCTACACCAAGTTCGCGATTTCTTAAATATTGCAACACCGAAGACATGTTCATTGATTTTTTTTTAGCTACCATTTTTACAACACTTGCTGAATTTTCACATTCATAAATGTCCACTGTGCCAGCACAATCTTTGAAAGTTTATTGAATGCAAATAGGACACAGACCGCATGAAACTATTTGAGACACTGAGGCTTTGCATTCGCAGCATCTTTCTCCTAATAGGAAAACGTATCGTTGAGTCTCATGTTTACGCACAGCATGAGCACGTGAAAACAAGTCTGCTACTCGTAGAAAACACGCTGTGCAAAATTTTTCACTGTTAAGTGTTTCACTGTTAAGTGTTTCATAATAAAAGGAGATGCAGCACATTTTTTGAATTAAGTCGATATCGCGAATGTCAGCTCGTTTTAACGCTCGCACCTGTATCTCACATAGTTCCTCACTTAGTTCCTCATTGCACTCGCTGTCGTAGCCAAAGTCTTCCAAATGTCCTATCTCATCATCAGATGAGTCTTCAACATCCACAACCTCCACATTTTCAACATCTATTTCGATATTTTCATCATCAGATGAGTCTTCAACGCCCACAACCTCCACATTTTCAACATCTATTTCCATATTTTCATCATCAGATGAGTCTTCAACATCCACAACCTCCACATTTTCATCACTATCTTCG
Source organism: Camponotus vicinus (assembly GCF_025532165.1). Taxonomy (NCBI): domain Eukaryota; kingdom Metazoa; phylum Arthropoda; class Insecta; order Hymenoptera; family Formicidae; genus Camponotus; species Camponotus vicinus. Next base: position 4,612,411 of record NW_028141980.1, on the reverse strand, counting down.
ACGATAATAACCTCTTCTTCTATATTCATTTTATGCACTTTACTCTTACGTTCACTGCACGAAAGCTGAAGACTTTTTGACGTGGAGACAGACCCTCTCCATAAGTTTCAGCCCCCATTCCTCTCAAAACTTCCATGAAGTAATATCACAGTAATGAAATCAGGCACTATCTATTTTATATTGTTTATAAATTCCAGCAGCCGAACATCGGCGCTCACCGTAATGTAATATCCATGAAGAAACATGTCCCGACGCGTTAGGGTATGTAATATAATATTACTTATCATTGCGATAAAATTACTTATCATTGCGATAACCGGGCATGTAATATAATATTACTTATACTTGCGATAAAACATCCAATTCTCCTTATACAGGGTGACCCATTTTAACTTAGGCAGCCAAATAACTCGAAAAATAAGCAAGATAGAGAAAAATGTTTTAGACAAAAGTTGTATGGTTTCGAGGGGGCCATAAGATGGTATCATTGGTTTGACCTTGAAGAGTCATTTGAAGGTCACGTGAAGGTCACTTCAATTTTTTTAAATGGAACATCCTATATATTTTTGTACATTCTTGTAGCTCATCTCGAGAGCTTTCCAAAACACTATAATTAAGTACATTTTCGTTAAGTACTTTTTGAGTTATGAGGCTTGAAATAATTTCTTAATTTTACATAAACCGTAAAATATCTTGTAAAATATTCATTTTTCGATTACCTTACCTTAATAGTTTTATGTACAAAATAATGAGAGGAATCAATTGGTGTAAAGAAAACACATAGTTGTTTCGAAGAAAAAATATGTAATTTGCAATTAACAATTCCATATTTTTTCTTAAAAACAACTATGTGTTTTCTTTACATCAATTGATTCCTCTCATTATTTTGTACATAAAAGTATTAAGGTAAGATAATCGAAAAATGAATATTTTACAAGATATTTTACGGTTTATGTAAAATTAAGAAATTATTTCAAGCATCATAACTCAAAAAGTACTTAACGGAAAGGTACTTAATTATAGTGTTTTGGAAAGCTCTCGAAATAAGCTACAAGAATGTACAAAAATATATAGGGTATTCCATTTAAAAAAATTGAAGTGACCTTCACGTGACCTTCAAATGACTCTTCAAGGTCAAACCAATGATAACATCTTATGGCCCCCTCGAAACCATACAACTTTTGTCTAAAACATTTTTCTCTATCTTGCTTATTTTTCGAGTTATTTGGCTGCCTAAGTTAAAATGGGTCACCCTGTATATATTTCATCTAGTCCTTTCTTATCTTTGAAACAAAGGCGCGAAGCAGCCGAACATCGGCGCTGATACGCGTTGCATTCCTTCCGAGAAAAAATCGTGGAAGATGATTCTGGGGGTCGCCATTTGTTTGCGAAAACATGTCCCGACGCGTTAGGGTATGTAATATAATATTACTTATCATTGCGATAAAATTACTTATCATTGCGATAACCGGGTATGTAATATAATATTACTTATACTTGCGATAACCGGGTAATATAATATTACTTATCATTGCGATAACCGGGCATGTAATATAATATTACTTATCATTGCGATAAAATTACTTATCATTGCGATAACCGGGTATGTAATATAATATTACTTGCGATTTGGGGTGAGGGGGTGAGGGGGTGAGGGGGTGGGGTACCGCGAGAGCTGTTACTTATATTGGGGTGAGGGGGGTGAGGGGTGTACCGGGGAGGTCCCTCTCCCCCGGGCGCGACGTCATTACCCCTCCCCCCGGTTCCCCTCGCCCCTCACTCCCCCCTGAGATCACCGAGTTAGAACCCGCCTTGTATACCTACTCATAATAATATTTAATAATAATAATATAAAATATAAAAAATAAAAAAATATATATATACAGGGTGAGCCATTTTAATTAACGCACGCAATTATTTCGGAAACAAAGCATTTTAGAGAAAAATGTTTCAGACAAAAGTTTTATGGTTTCGAGGGGGCCATAAGATGGTATCATTGGTTTGACACTGAAGAGTCATTTGAAGGTCACATGAAGGTCACCTTCAATTTCTTAAATGGAACCTACTATTTGTCATTGCATATTCTTGTAGCTTATCTCGAGAGCTTTCCAAAACACTATAATCAAGTACCTTTTCGTTAAGTATTTTTTGAGTTATGAGGCTTGAAATAATTTCTTAATTTTACATAAACCGTAAAATATCTTGTAAAATATTCATTTTTCGATTATCTTACCTTAATACTTTTACGTACAAAATAATGAGAGGAATCAACTGGTGTAAAAAAAACACATAGTTGTTTTGAAGAAAAAATATGTAATTTGCAATTAACAATTCCATATTTTTTCTTAAAAACAACTATGTGTTTTCTTTACACCAATTGATTCCTCTCATTATTTTGTACATAAAAGTATTAAGGTAAGATAATCGAAAAATGAATATTTTACAAGATATTTTACGGTTTATGTAAAATTAAGAAATTATTTCAAGCCTCATAACTCAAAAAGTACTTAACGAAAAGGTACTTAATTATAGTGTTTTGGAAAGCTATCGAGATAAGCTACAAGAATATGCAATGACAAATAGTAGGTTCCATTTAAGAAATTGAAGGTGACCTTCATGTGACCTTCAAATAACTCTTCAAGGTCAAATCAATGGTACCATCTTATGGCCCCCTCGAAACCAAACAACGTTTGTCTGAAACATTTTTCTCTCCCGGGCTTGGTTTTCGAGTTATTCTCCATTAAAGGTTAAAATGGTCCACCCTGTATATGGGGAGGGGGCGATGCGCCGGGCTAAGGGGGAGGCCGCTCCTGGAATAGAAAAAGAGACATTTCATTAGTTTTTAATAATTTATTGTAAGATACTTTTCATGTAATATAAATTGAAAGTTACTTACAATTTATATTTCTTGAAAGAAGAGTTCGTTACGCGTCGTCGAATTCTCGCTCTGAGTAGGCAGCATATAATATGGTTCCAGCAACTCCTCTCGTTGCTCTTCTATACTAGGAGGTTCAGATGGTAAAAAATGTATCTTCCATATTTCCATACGGTCAGTATTATGTACTATGACGGACATATTATCTACATCATATCCTTGCTTCTTGAGGGTACGGAACGTATGACAGTATTCCGGGTAACAATCCTTACAGTCTAGGACAGGTCTTATCACCGTACTTCCGTGCCGCAGTGACAGCACCTAAACGACGTAAACGGTCCCTCGAAGAACCCGTGGAAATAATTATACTGTAATGCATAATTTCGATAAAATCCGTACCGACAATCCTTGCAGTAGTGTCGGTTTCGACGTAGGTAGGACTCGGTCCAGAAACATTTTGCAATGTGTATTCTCGGGAGATCGGAGTGAAAGCGAGGATCGGACCTCGGTTTGTATGGTTTAGGAATACACATAATTTTGTCTCTTCTTTTCCTAATTATTGTAAATAAATGTACTGTCAATATAATTCTTTCACAAAATATATGGAATAGAGTAAAAGAAAGTGTAATAAACAAACAGCTCACTTTTCTTCCTCGCACACTCTCCACAACTTTGTGACAAGCACAGAACAACGAAAGAAATAATATTCTAATGTCGCAGACTCCTCTTCATTATATATCTTTTAATATCTTTTGTCTCATTCCAACTAGAGCATCACGTCTCATCTACCTCAGCATTTCTCTACATCTTTAGCGGAGCGTGTTGAGAAAAGTATAACTATTCTTATTCATATGGAAGGAAAGAATTAAAATCATAGATGGAATAAAAATAATTATTTATTGCACACATCGTAAAGAATATCATTTACAGCACATGTTAATAATTCACAATCGATTAATGATTCGCTGTTAAAGACATCACTCTCGCGTATCGTTTTTACAGCATCGCATACAGTAGTAATATTGTTACGTTGTAATACAGTTTCAAATTGTTTAAATTTTTCATTCACGAGATACGTATTCTCGCATAACCAATTGTGCATATGATCGATACAATTTTCAAAATTAAATAAATATAATAATGTTTGTGGTTTCATGTACAAAGAATTTTCGCATAATGTAAGTTTTACAATTTTCAATTGATACATTTCGATCGATAAATCTCCAATCCTTAATGGGAGAGCAGTCGATTGTAGAAATTGTTCAACGTCTGCTTGCTTCTGCATCAACAAATTCCACGTTGAAAAAGGCAACACTATTTGATTGCCTCGATTATCGCCGAGAATCAGTTCCACGTACGATACAGCTCCAACGCTTATTCCAATGTCCAAATACTTGTACGACGTTGGGGTTAGAGCGTATCTTCTTCCAAGTATACGAGTCGCACAACGAGGCTGAATGCTATAAAATATATAAATTAGATCAATATTTAAAAAATTAATAAATAAAATTTTTAAACAATCGAAACTTACGTGTCGCATTTTTGCTTTTTACACGGTGGAGTTTCACCGTTTCGATTCGGAATGTTAAAATTCATGTGGATTTCTTCAGTGAACCTTTCACACGCGTGATTGATGTAATACTGATCGTATTAGAATTAATATCAATTCAAATAGTATCGCAAATTGCAATGTAGAGGGGATTATTGCTGACACGACATTTTAATTTCCTCTAAAATTTTGTCGCGCCGATGTACGGCTGCGATGATCATCCCCAGAATAAAGAATTAGCTGAATTCGCTAAAATCGAGCGCCGATGTACGGCTGCACCTGATGCAATCACGTCAAATTTTTCAAATGTACGTGACAAAACGCAAAATTTTCAAGGTTAAATTGCGCATCGGAACAAAGATTTAGCTGAATGCGTTAAAATCAAGCGCCGATGTACGGCTGCTCCTGATGCAACCACGTTAGATTTTTCAAATGTACGTGACAAAACGCGAAATTATCAAGGTTAAATTGCACACGCTATTCCGGGGAATGTTTAAAATGAAATCATTCTAGAATGTTCGATGATATGCAGGAGACAGTATATAAATAAAGGAGACAGTATATGATAAAGAGGCACACCCTGCCAGTATTTTCGCTAAAGTACATCCGGAACTATCATTGGGAAGCGCTTTTCGCAAGTCTGATACAATATGAAGGAACAAAATTTGCGAGAGCAATCTACATTGATTGATTCGCTGGAAGACTACATTGTGTGGGAGCAACGATGCGACCAATACATCGAGTCGTTGGAAGAGCAAAGTCGCATCAAGCGACCGCGATTATCAATCGGAAATCGACAATCGCTGATTGCTCGGATCGCGCGCCTCGAAGGGTTGAAAAATTCGGTACGTGGACGTTTCGTACACGCGGGTGCCGAATGTAGCGGGCGTGAAAATGGACTTGTGTGGCGTGAGATTGATACGGCGTTCGAGAGTCGCGTATCGACTGGTGCGGTGATAAACTATAATCACATCGAACCTCGCCAATTTCTCGATGACGCCAAAGACATTGTGATAGAGCATGTGCAGGACGTTATGAAAAAACATTATAATGTGAAAGTGAACACTATATTTAACGGTGAATTCGTGGCTGGAGATAAACGCGCTAACAAAAGTATCAATACGAGAAACTATGAACTCTTTCGCACATCCGATTTACGCGAGTGATACGAACGACGCGTTATCGAACCCACCCTAGCGTCTCTGGAAGAGTTTCAGGAACGCGATAGCGGGTGGGCTTTGTCGCGAATACTAAATTTAACTGTAAATGTGCAAGACGATACACGCGTTCGCGATCATTGCCATCTGACCGGACGGTACAAAGGTCCAGCACACTCAAATTGCAATTTAAATTATAAAGAATCTTTTTGTATTCCCATAGTTTTTCACAATTTATCCGGTTACGATTCACACTTTATTATCGAGGAAATAGCTACAGCATTCGAAGGGAAAATCGAGTTACTTCCGATAACAAAAGAGAAATATATTTCGTTTACTAAAAATGTTTGTATGGAAGAAGAATCAAAAACTCATGTAAAATTACGTTTCATCGATTCATACAAATTTCTCGCATCGAGTCTCGATAAATTGGCATCATTTTTGGACAAAGACAAACTTAAAATTTTAAAATCAGAATTTCAAAATTTATCAACAGAAAATTTCAATTTATTAACGCGAAAAGGTGTATTTCCATACGAATACATCGATTCCGTTGACAAGTTGCAAGATACGTGTTTACCACCGCGCGAATCGTTTTACAGTTCCTTGACCGGTGACACTGTATCCGAGAGCGATTACGCGCACGCCGAGAACATCTGGACGCGATTCTCCATTCAAACGCTAGGCGAATATAGCGATTTATATCTTAAAATTGATGTCTTGTTATTAGCCGACATTTTTGAAAACTTTCGAGATAAATCTATCAAAAGTTACGGACTCGACCCCGCATATTACTATACTCTCCCCGGATACACGTGGGACGCCATGTTGAAGCATACCAAGATCACGTTCGAGCTGCTTACTGACATCGACATGGTTATGTTCATCGAACGTGGTATACACGGCGGTCTGAGTCAATGTTCGGGTAGATACGCTCGCGCTAATAACAAATACATGGAGTCGTACGATCCATCGAAACCATCATCGTACTTGATGTACTTTGATGTAAATAATTTGTACGGATGGGCAATGTGTCAACCGTTGCCTTATGCCGATTTTCAATGGGTCGATGACGTGACCAATTTTAACGTATCATCCATCGCGCTAGATTCGCCTACAGGCTATGTCCTCGAAGTGGACCTCGAGTACTCGCAACATCTTCACGATGTGCACACTGACCTACCGTTTTGCCCGACACGCGACAAACCACCTGGCAAGCGGGAATTCAAACTGCTTGCAACGCTATACGATAAGAAGCGTTACGTGATACACTACCGCAACCTGCAGCAGTGTATGCGTCACGGTCTTCGCGTTACAAAAATACATCGAATTTTACAGTTTTCTCAATCTCCATGGCTTCGAAATTACATAGAACTAAATACACATTTCAGAACATTGGCTAAAAATGATTTCGAAAAAAATTTATATAAATTAATGAACAATGCGGTGTTTGGTAAAACGATGGAAAATGTGCGCAATCGTGTCGATGTTAAATTATTAACAAAGTGGGATGGTCGGTACGGTGCAGAGGCAATGATCGCGAAACCAAATTTCCACAGCAGAAGCGTTTTTTCAGAAAACTTAATCGCTGTGGAATTGCGTAAACTCGAGGTGAAATTCTACAAACCGATTTACGTGGGTATGTGCATACTCGACATATCCAAGACATGTTTGTACGAATTTCATCACGAGTATATGACGCCAATGTATCGCGACAAATGCCGGGTAATGTACACCGATACAGATAGTCTCATATATCACATTGAGTGCGCGGATGTGTATGAGAATATGAAGCGCGACGTCAACAGATTCGACACGAGCGATTATGCGGTGGATAATGTGTACGGTATACCGCTTGTAAATAAAAAGGTACCGGGTCTAATGAAGGACGAAAACAACGGTACCATAATGACCGAATTCGTCGGGCTCAGAGCAAAGATGTACGCGTTACGAGTGAATGGGAAAAAGAACACAAAGAAAGTTAAAGGTGTCAAGAGTAACGTTGTCGCGAGAACGATAACGTTTGACGATTACACGCGGTGTTTAAACGAAGAAATTGAAATGACGCGTCAGCAGTCGTGTATACGATCTAAACTGCACCAAGTTTACACGATCTGCGAGACGAAAATTGCTCTGAGTCCGTACGACGATAAGCGGTATATCGTACCCGAAACCACCGATACGTTACCGTGGGGACATTATAGAATATCATTGTAAATAAATGTATATTTTATTTATTATTAATTATATATTTTGTACATAACCATGTATATATTTTTATATTTTATACATTTTATATATTTTTATATTTTAATAAATTTTATATTTTTTATACACATATTTTATATATTTTAATAAATATTTATAATACATTATTTTTATGTATCCAAGAGTTGTATAATTTATCCATTCCCAACCATTTCACGTATACGTCATCACCCTTTTCCCGCAAAATTTTTTCCACGAGATATACGTCGGGATTAGCGACGCGTTGTAGTTCGTATTCGTAGAATCCTCCAGTAACGGGATTTCCACGCGAATCTTCGAGTATGAATGTCGCGGGATTAGTTTTCTGCACCTCGACAATCTTAAAAACTTCGGTCGTCCAATTAGGTGTGAAACCTTTTTCAAAGATGGTCTTGTATTTGCTCACGCGTACCGAATCGCCTACTTTAAATTTTGTCGGAGCCGCAATTTTTACGTTACTATACACCGTATTTAAAAGTTTTTCAGCAATCGCTGGAGTCGGCAGGTCTCATACCGATGGTGCGATGTTTTCGCGTATTGTACTCTGCAACGAGTCGAGATAGCTCGTCGATCCATTTGTAATTTCCGTTGAGCGTAAACATTTTACACATATTGTTTTTCAAAGTACGGTTGAATCGTTCCACGACCAAGGCTTTCATAACGGAATACGTCGAGTAATGATTAATGTTGTGTTTCTTCATGAGTTTCTGCACACTCGCGTTGTAAAATTCTTTTCCTCTGTCGGTTTGAAAATTTTCGGATACCTTTTATCATCTCTAATAATCTTTGCGATCGTTTTAGACATTTCGTTTCCGCTCTTACTCTTGAGCGGTACGGCCCACGCATACTTGCTCAACACATCGATAACTGTGAGTATGTATTTATGATCCTTGTTGAGTCGAGAGTACGAACGCATGTGGACCACGTCCGCCTGCCACAGATCGTCGTATCCGCGTACAATGACGCGTCTTCGTGGAAAATTTCTTCTCGCCGGAGCATGTAGTTCCTCGACTAGTTGTCGCTTTTCGGAGGTGTTTTTCTTCTTTCGCACGTTTGATCGAGACATAATTAATATTGCGATATTAGTATGTCTCGTTTACTGTGTCGAGTCAGATGTTGCATATCTCAGCACATTCTTTATATCGTCCATCATTATTCGTAGCGCCTGCACGTTTGTTTCGAGCGCGATAATTTTTTGCTCAATTTCTCCCTGTCGATCTCTCAAAAGTTTATCCACGTATCGTTTGTTGACGGCGTCAGTATCAGTTTCTGGTTGCGCTACACGTTGAATCTTGCGCGACCTTGCATCAAAGCCGGTAGTAGTCTGGCAGAGAGCGTTATCGCGAACGTAATTTCTCAATAATCCATTCCATTGATAGTACAAATTATTCGACGTTCCGAGTGATAATCCAAATTTATTAATCGACATTTCAGTACTGAGAACTTTGACCGAATGACACGTATCGTCGACGCATAGTTTAATTTATAATAATGCCAGCCTCGCGAAGTTCTTCGATAATTGACAAGATTTCATTGTCGTGAGCATTGTTGCCGGCTCGACGCGAGGCGTCCAGCAATCGCAAACGATCTACCAATTCGTTGGGATCGTTCCAATGCACGTAATCGATCATGTTGTCGCTTAGCGTCATGGTGCGCGGCGCGTCTATACCTCTTCCCACCTTTCTATCGGGGAATAATGGTGCAATTATATATTTGTACTTGTATCCTTTATTACTTTTAATAGGATTATTAACTTTGTTGTCACGTTTATGCGCATTTGTTGCTTTAATATACTTTGATATTTATACAAATCGTCTTGAGTGTATTTTTTATGATTGGGAATATTTTTAAAAATCAAATCGTAGATACCTTCGGTTCCCGTATATTTTATTCCATCGATAATTATATTATCTTCCATGTCTACATCGAAACGTTTATCACCGAGCATCATTCCTTCGCTGGTAAATTTAACACCGTAGACGTAATCCATACTCTTATTTTTATCAACACTCATGATAGCTCCTATATATTTTTGCGCTAGTGGACCAAAATGATCTCGGAATGTTTTCTGACCTTCGGACGTTTCTATTTCATGTCGGACCGATGTTACAAACGAATCGGGCGTGGTCTCGTAAATTTCTTCGACGGATGGGGATGGCATTGTTTGACGCGGTTGTACTTTTATCGGAGTAGAATCAGTAGCCATATTAGAAAATTGTTTCCTTCGTTTTGATCGATTCGGTGTCGAATATATCGGTGAATCGTTTATCGGCATATTTATCCGTGCTCGCTTTATTCCTTGCTTTGACTCTTTTATTTTTTCCTCGTGCTTCTCTCCAAACGTCAAACTCAATGGCTCGATTTTCGGCGCATCAGATTCCACAGTATTTTCGACAAGCTGTTTTAAAGGTTCGGTAATTGGCTTAAATTGTCTTTCCAATGCAACGTCTTCCTCCATTTTACCAGTTTTCAAAGCGCGATATTTTTTGCGAATTGATTCGCTCGTTTTTGCAATCTCTCTCGCAATCTTTTCACGATCGCTGTTCATGATGCTCGATCGATGTGTCGATGACGACGATCTTTTCGCGATCGCTTTACGGTATCGCGAAATCATTAAATCCTCTTCTATATCGTCCATTGATCAACATGCTGTCTTTATCAATGACTATGAAGCCATATTTGCGTTGCCAACATTTCTGACACAATGCGCGGAAATCATCGTAAGACATGTCGGTATTTACATGATCGTTGTACACATGTTTCAAGTTTGTGCCGTCTTGTTTAAATAAAATCAAAAGATTCGCATTGTCGCGTATAAGATGCTTAGGTATCTTGGCGTACGTTTGACAAAGATAGAAACAGTCGACGCTCGAGTGTCGACCCATTGCAAAGTACTCTCTTATCATATCTTGCTTGTCATGCCACGTCATCAAAGATAAAGATGGAATTCGGAAGCGCCTCGCTCGGTGGAATGACATTGCTGTTATTAGAGAATGTAAAATAACCAATTTCGTCTATAGGTGCTAATAAATTTTCCAAGTATCTATATTTCGGTTGTTGAAGCGATTTCGAGTATAGGTACACGTTCTCGAAACGTACACCGTACGGACTTTCTATCAAACTAATCAACACGTTTGTCTTACCGCAGTTTGAAGGGCCGCAAACGATACCGCGTATAGTAGTCATGTTTCCATGCTTGCGTACTTTTTTCTCCGATATTAGTCTATCGTCGAAATTTGATATTTTGATTATCCGCGCTTGTCGCACGAACCGCATGTTTTCTCTTTCGAATCAATTTTGCGAATGATCACGAGGGGGGAGACCTATTTATAGAGGTGTCTCCACTCGAAACCGCTCAGTATCAAAAATGTTTCTCCTTCTGTCGGATAACAGAGACATTCTCTGGCTTACCGCTGAACAACTGCAGTATATCCCAAAGATTGTTTTACTGCAAAATTTTAGTGATTACGTGGAACGATTGTGGGACAAGCTTCCAGAATATATAAAGGCTGATTCGGAGGTTCGACAATATCGTTCGTGCATGCGACATTACAATCAGCCGTGGCAGCGAACGCACATCGACGGTCCGCCACCGTTAATAAAAGATTGCTACGAATGTCAGCGAGAATCGTAAGAGGTAGCGGTCTCTTAAATCGTGCGATAAACGCGCTTCCCATCGAATTACATATTCCCGGTTATCAGTTTTGCGGCCCGGGAACTCGATTAGAGAAACGATTGACTAGAGGCGATCGAGGCATCAATCCATTGGACGCCGCTTGTCGCGAGCACAACATTGCTTACTCGCGAAGCAACGACCTCGGTCAACGACACGTCGCGGATCGCATACTAGCTGCAAGAGCGCGAGAACGCATTACCGCGAGGGATTCGATTCTTGGCGAAAGAGCAGCCGCTACGACTGTTTGGGCGGCAATGAAGGCAAAGACAAAACTCGGCATGGGGATGAAAAAGCCGTCGACGACAAAGAGGAGGAAAAAACGAATACTTCCAGTAGCGAAACGCGGTGGTATTTTACCACTTTTACCGTTGTTGGGAGTTGTCGGTTCTTTGGCCGGCGGTGCGGCGGTAAACGATAGCAAGGCGGCGCAACGTCAGCTGGAAGAGTTGCAGCGTCACAACCGCGCTATGGAAGGTCGCGGACTTTATCTCGCTCCGTACAAGCGTGGACAGGGATTCTCAACAAAGTCTAAGAGAAAAAAAAACATCGTAAAAACATTAAAAATGCCTACGGGTGCGACAACTAACGTGCAATTAGAACAATTGGCGAAACGTATGCACATATCTTTCTTTAGAGGTGTTTTCATGCGCAATAATTTACCGATAAACGGTGTACGACGAAACGAGAGCGGTATCGTCAATTTGGATGACGTTGATGGTCCCGGTACTCATTGGGTAGCGTACGCAAAGAGGGGAGATCGTGTCGTATATTTCGACAGTTTCGGAAATCTTCGACCACCCAAGGAACTTGTGCGATATTTCGGACGAGTGAAAATTGAATACAATTACGCATCTTATCAAAGTTACAATCAGAGCATCTGTGGACAGTTGTGTTTAAAATTTCTTCAAACAGTCGACGATCAATTTAAAGCCTGACAATCCATCGTCACGACTCAGTATTCGTTCGACATGTCACTGACACTTACGTTGACTGGCAGAAGCAGCGTTCTCGCTGTAAGCTATTTTCCCGCTATAGATTTGACCGATGCCGATTACGAGCTCGGATTAACTGATTTTGAAACTTATCATACGATTCCGAACGTAAATTTTTCGAATAATAAATTTTACTTTGGCAACGACGACAAGGAAATTACGATTCCCAAAGGATCGTACGAATTGCACGCTATAAATGACTATCTCAAACGCGCAATTTTGCGAGATGAACACCTTCCCAGAGATGTTGAAAACGATTATGATGAGGAATATCCAATAGCGCTCCGCGCCAATCATAGCACATTAAAGAGCGAAATCAAATGCGCCTACAGAATAAACTTTACCAAACCCGACAATGTAGGCTCCTTGCTTGGATTTTCGTCGAATCGTATATTGCAGCCTCGCAAGTGGTACGAATCGGACGAACCGGTTAATATTATAAACGTAAATATTATTCGTATAGAATGTAACGTGACTACTGGTACGTACACGCAATGGCATGCGCGTACACACGATACATGAATTTTCACCGAGCGTACCACCAGGATATAAGATATCGGAAACGCCGGCACAGATCATTTATCTGCCGATCATCGTACGGAGCATTACGGATTTAACGATACGTATTGTGGATCAAAGAGGTTGATTGCTCGATTTTCGAGGAGAGGAAATTACCGTAAGATTGCATATACGACGGTGACAAACATAGTATGCTCGTGCTGAACGAAACGGAGCACGCGAGAGACAATACTTTTACGAGGGACAATACTATTACGGTATCGGATGACAATAATAAGATAGCCGTTAAGGCTCCGGAGTACTTACCGTGAAACTCTGAGTTGACGGTGGCGACATAAGAGAATGCGGTAGGAATAAGAACTATATGCAACGACTTACCAGTGATCATATGGTAAGTCGTTACATACAGTTCTTTTATAATAATAGGTGCTTTCCATTTATATCAAAACTCAGATAAATCTCACTTTTGTCTTTCTTTAACATGAATGTTGAAGAAAAACAGAAGTGATATTTATCTGAGTTTTAATGTAAATGGAAAGCACCTAATGACAGAGATAATGATGATAATATATAGTTAGTAAATAAATTAACATTAAAAATTTTAAACCAAGAAAAACTTATATTTTCGAGCATCGAAGCTTACAATAAATATAATATTATATATCTTATATTATATATATAATAATATAATATATATATGTAATTAATAAGAATTATATATCTTATATAATACTACAATTTTCGTATTATATGTCATCTTGTTATAAAAAATCAATTTTTTTATTGCGCATTTTATCACAAGTTGGAAAATAATTTTAATGAGACTTTTGTGATTAAAATGATACCAAACACAATATGAATCGGATAATTTTTAATTACATGAATATTTTTATTATTTATGTAATTAAAAATAATCCGATTTATGTCGTGTTTGGTGTCATTTTAATCGTAAAAATCTCATTACTCCATTACAATTATTTTCGGATCAATAAAATGCGAAATGTAAAAATTGTATTTTCTGCGGAAAGATGAAATATGATACGAAAGACTGGAGATAAAGGAAGGCTCGCGAACGAGACTTCGTAACTCTTTCATGTTGTTCATCTCGCTTACTCCTTACTTGGTCTCTCCCTCTCTTTCGACGACTCACCAGTCTCGCGAAGATCTTATCTTATCTATAATATAAACATTTTAGAAAATAAAAATTGAAACTTTTATTTCGCATTTTATCGGTTTGAAAATAATTTTAATGGATTAATGAGAATTTTCTGATTACAATGACATCAAACACGACATAAATCGGATGATTTTTAATTAATCAATAATCAAAATATTAATTATTTATGTAATTAAAATTATCCGATTCATATTGTGTTTGGTGTCATTTTAATCATAAAAATCTCATAAAAATTACTTCCAAAAAATGCGCAATGAAAAAATTGTATTTTTTATAGTAAGATGACATATAATACGAAAATTGTAGTATTTTCGACAATTTTACAACATCTTACCACAAATGTTTATTTATCTAAAAACAAATTAATTTGTTTTTAGAGAAATAAATATTTCGTGGTAAAATTACATAAAAAATATAATTGAAAAAAACGAAAAAAATTGGAGAGACGGAAACCGAATCCTACTGGATAGTAGACATCCTACTGTACATACGGATTGCAATCATATCTACCCATTAGAGAATTGATAATTTCAACTCTAACGGCAAGATATAAATGCACCCATATGTATATATGGGTAATTAGCACGATTCATTCTATATTTTTTCATTTTAGATTTTCACTGCGCTCAACGCAGAATGCAAGTAGATAAGCGGAATTGCACATACATTTCATTTGTCTATGGTTAACTGCGCCCAGCGCAGAATGCATTTTGATATTAATACTCACTGCGCTCAGCGCAGAATGCATTATTTTGACGGTAATCACTGCGCCCAGCGCAGAATGCATTATTTTGACAGTAATCACTGCGCCCAGCGCAGAATGCATTATTTTGACAGTAATCACTGCGCCCAGCGCAGAATGCATTATTTTGACAGTAATCACTGCGCCCAACGCAGAATGCATTGTCATATATTTATTCCTTTTTCTAATGCAAGCTTATGTGTGTATCTGTCTTTTTTTCAATATTTCCACGTAAATCTATTTCTTCATCTTTTCTTTTTCCATCATTTTTTGTCTTTTTGCTTCAATTATATAATCTGGGTCACGAATTGCCATATTTCTTTCCAGTCTTGGATCAAGTAATTCTGGTAAAACACAGTCTTCATAAAATTGCACCAGTTTATTAACCATATTTTCTGACCAGAAAATATCATCACGTTTAATTTGTTCCATTTTTAATCCAAATGGTGTCCATAATGCGAAGATGCAGTATTCTCGTTGTGTAATATGTAATTGTCCTTGTATTTGATAATAGTAAACGTGACTGCGTTTCATTTCTTTATCTGTTCCATTCTTATATAACGATTGCAGATTCGACATATTTGCTGCAATCGCATCTTCTGGTGTTAAAAATCGTGCTGCAAAAGGACATTTTATTTCTACAATTCCATTATCTCCTATTAATCCATCTGGCGAAGCGCCTAAAAATGGTATTTCTTTATCTATAAATAATCCGCAACGTTTAATGTTAATATTCAGTGCACTTTCGATACTTTTGCGTGCAATATCCTCGTATTTTGTCCCGTGTTCCACTGATTCCACATTTAATTGTGGATATATTATTGATTTAACTCTTGACACGCAAGAAGTACTTTTTCTCATTTTACATATATGTCCAAAGTGAGAAGCGGTTATTATTTTTGTGCGATAATATCGCCAAATGCCGCTTGCTGCTTGTTCTTTAGTTTCTTCTTCTATTGCTACTCGCTTTAATTGCCAATCTCGTAGCATATGCATGTGTTGCGCTTTTCTTAATTCAATTTCGGCTGATGTTGCATCAGGTTTATCAGCCTGCGGCCCATAATCTTTGTCACATATTGCACGTTTTACGTAACGTTGCGGTGTTGATCGTTTTCTCATGTCATGTACACTTGTTTTTTTCTTATCTTCTAAATGCACTGCTATTTCCCCTGGTTTTGTTCCCAGAACATTACTTAAATGACTTATAGGCTTGCCAGTGTTAAATGTGACTGCTGCAGCATTACAACGCGTTTCATACGATCCTCTTAGACCATAATTAACTCTTTTTCCACCAGTACATTTTGCTATTACAGAGTTAAAAGTTTCTACTCTATTACTGTCTTTATTTTGTAATAAACTTTTGGCATTCCAACTTATATATTTTAATGCATTTTGAAGCTTTTCATATAGTCCACATCTTTTTAATTCTGGAATATAATTTTCTTCGTTTTCTTTTTGCGATCCATCGCAGAAATATCCTATTCTTGCACATCCATTATGTTCGCCAAAAACGTGATTTATTATATTATCCACGTCTATTTTGAGAGCTTTAATTTTTTCTTGCATTGTACTCTCCTCCTCCAAACGATATTCTACAGCTTTCGTTACAGCTGTTCTAATTCGAAGTATCCGATTACCAATTACATTTCTTAATTTGCCAAAACGTCCTTTTGTCTTTGCTATTTCCTTTATTTTTGATGCCAAGTTGCGCAATAAATGATTTCGACATTCTATTTTTTCTATAAAAACATTAGGATATGGATTTGCTTGTATTATTTTTTTATATACACTGCTATCTCCGTCTGCTATAAATGTGGAATAAATTAGTCCGCGCTTTTCTATGCTTCTCTTAAATCCTTCTACAATCGCTTCTGCTTCCATGCTTGTTGAACTACAATCTCTACCCCAATTTTTATAACATTTATGATTTACAGGTTCTTTTTTAAGCTTCTCTGCTGTAACACAAACTGCACAATATTTATTTTTTACAGACATGTGCAGTACTTTGCCTGTTCGTGCACCAATTATTGTGCCTACACCTGATAAAGAATCATACCGTCCTGTTCTGTATGATCTTTTCATCCAGCTTCCGTCACCTTTTACTGCTATATGTGGTATTCCATTTATTATTTCATTGCGTTGTAATGCCAAATCACGTTCTTCATTCGCAGCAGCATTCATGCTTTCTTCTGCAATTTTTGCAAATGCTTCAGCAGCAGTTTCATGGGCCTTTTCATAAGTTTTTTTTGTCATGCACTTAATATTCATAGCAGCGCAACTTTCTTGTAACTGTGTATATCCTGTACCAGTTAGTATTGCGCCAGCCACTGCCCCTATATTTACATGTAGACTTTTGTCAGGGGGCGGCTCACTCCAGACGAAGCTTTCAAAATTGCACATTCGGCATTTGAAAAAGAATTTATTTTTTAGTCCATACGCTCGGGCACCAATAAATATTAAGTCACGAAAACTACATTCTATTCCGCGACTATGGTTATCAAATTTTTCATGTAACTGTTCAAAAAGATAGACAAAATCTACGATACATTTTCCTGGCATACTGTTACTTTCTAGGCGGTATGCATCTATATTGTTATCTGTTATTAAAGTGTCACTTTCTTCAGTCTCACTGTCCTCTAATATTTTTCCCAATTCATTATCACTTAATGTATGTGTCGTTATTTCCTTGTCTGTATCTATTTCGAGACCCATTGCAGCTAATTTGCCATGCATAATTCTATCATCGTGAAAAGTTAGCTCATCACTATCTAATGTGTCATTGTGCTCTTGTGTCAATCTTTCCTCATCTATATTTATTTCGATATCCATTGCAGCTAAATTATCATGCATAATTACATCATCCTGAAAAGTATGCTTATTTTGATCTACTTGCATTATTTCTTTATTTAATACATTAATTCCTTTATTCAATATATATATTTTTTTCAATTTTTCTTTTCTCTTATAAATTAATGAGATGAATTGATGAGAATAATGCGCGAATGTCTCAAATCAATAAAACGTTTGCATATGGTTTTTTATAATAATTAAATTGCAATATAATAATTTATATCATAATATAATGTTGCGATATAATTATTAGGTGTTTACCGCAAAAAACTTTTTTTCGTTATGTTATACAGGGTGTCCCATTTTAAAGGACCCACTCAAATATCTCAGAAACACGGCGTTAAATCGAAAAATGTTTCAAACAAAAGTTGTGTGGCTTCAAGGGGGCCATAAGATGGTACCATTGGTTTGACCTTGAAGAGTCATTTGAAGGTCACGTGAAGGTCACTTCAATTTTTTTAAACGGAACACCCTATATATTTTTGCACATTCTTGTAGCTTATCTCGAGAGCTTTTCAAAACACTATAATTAAGTACCTTTTCGTTAAGTACTTTTTGAGTTATGAGGCTTGAAATAATTTCTTAATTTTACATAAACCATAAAATATCTTGTAAAATATTCATTTTTCGATTATCTTACCTTAATACTTTTACGTACAAAATAATGAGAGGAATCGATTGGTGTAAAGAAAACACATAATTGTTTCGAAAAAAAAAATGTAATTTGCAATTAACAATTACATTTTTTTTTTCGAAACAATTATGTGTTTTCTTTACACCAATCGATTCCTCTCATTATTTTGTACGTAAAAGTATTAAGGTAAGATAATCGAAAAATGAATATTTTACAAGATATTTTACGGTTTATGTAAAATTAAGAAATTATTTCAACCCTCATAACTCAAAAAGTACTTAACGAAAAGGTACTTAATTATAGTGTTTTGGAAAGTTCTCGAGATAAGCTACAAGAATGTGCAAAAATATATAGGGTGTTCCGTTTAAAAAAATTGAAGTGACCTTCACGTGACCTTCAAATGACTCTTCAAGGTCAAACCAATGGTACCATCTTATGGCCCCCTTGAAGCCACACAACTTTTGTTTGAAACATTTTTCGATTTAACGCAGTGTTTCTGAGATATTTGAGTGGGTCCTTTAAAATGGGACACCCTGTGTATATATATATATATATATATATATATATATATATATATATATATATAAATTTAATGAGCTTTTTTTATAGTATAGTACTTTAGTATAGGAGTACTGCAGTGTAGCAAAAAGATGAAACGCTCAACCGTTTTTGAGAACATTTATTTATTGCGCCCGGTGCGAGTTTAACAGTTTACGTCTCTCTTGCCAAATATTTATAATAAAAAACAAACTTTTCAACTAAAAAGGAACATTTATTTGATGTAAATAAATACATTTATTATTTATTTTTTTATTTTATTATAATGACTGCTCATTTCTACCTAAAGTTTGCGCCCGGTGCGGGGGTACTGATGGTACCGCCCTAGTTACGGTACTGACAGTACTACATTATAAAAAAAGTTCATCAAAATCCGTGATACCAAGATTAATTACCGTGATTGATGTACACTGGCTTTCATTACTTTGGTTATATGACGAACAGTGTGCACGGTAATTTTTCTATTTTCTTTTCTATTAATAAAATAATGTTACCTTTTATTTATTGACGATTTTCGTCTGCTTAGCCGCTTGCATGATAATCGGTACTTTTTTGTATTGCGCCTCCTTCCATAAATTCGTTCATTATCTTCGTCGCACATTTTCTTACTAATTTCACGCGTTTCCATAATATCAATAATATTATGAAAGTAACGAAAACTTGAGCTGTCTATTAGATCGCTCGATTGTTAAAGTACTTAGCGCACAAAGATGTAATAAGATATCGCGCGCGACGAAAACAAACAACTAGCGAAGAAGGCGGCGAGAAGCGGCGAGTATGTGTGTGTGTATGTGCGCGTGGGCATTCTGGCATCACTGGTGTAAACCAGTCGATGCTTTACTGCGGTGCGAACAACATGTGAGTATGCAATATATACGTAAATAGTAGAATAATAAAAATATAATAAATAATTATATCCCAGCAAACACAGAATATTGCAGCAACATTGCTGCAATGTTGTAATATTGCCACGACATTGTTGCAATGTTATAATATTGCCGCAATATTGCTGTAATATTCTGTTTGCTGGGATAATAATTATAATTCTTTCAATATTATAATAGAAAATCTTTCAGAGTATATACTGTAATAAAAAATAACGTGAAGCAGTAACGTAATATTTATATACTAATTTTATTTATTATATAAATAGATCCAGCCGACAGAAAAAAGAAATGATGAGAAAAGAAGGCGAGAGGATGAAAGATGAGAGAAGGATGAAGAAAGATGAGGAAGATAGAAGAAGGAATGAACTGGAGAGAAAGAAAGAGGAAGAGAGAAGAGAGAGAAAGAAGAAGGAAGAGAAGGAACAAGAAATAAGAAAAAAAAGGTTTGTGTGTTATTATATATGTGTGTGTGTGTGTGTGTGTGTGTGTGTGTGTGTGTGTGCGCGCGTGCGTGCGTGCGTGCGTGTGTGTGTGTGTGTGTGTGTGCGTGCGTGTGCGTGTGCGTGCGTGTGTGTGTGTGTGTGTGTAACATGTATTGTTTTCTTTTTAGATTATTTTCTTTTTTTTGTTAGAGTATTCTTTAAATTAAAGTCCTGTAAATAAAACATTTAATAAACGACATGATTGAATTAGGAGATTGGAAAAAGAGCGTGGAAGAAAAGATGAAAGAAGAAAGGACGAGGAAGAAAATGAGATGAGTATAGAAGAAGAGACGACTAATGAAGACGAAGATAAAGAAAATGAAAGAAAAGAGAAGGAAAAGAAGAAGAAAAGAGGAGGAACAAAATTAAAGGAAAGAAATAAAAAGTATGTTAAATTTTAAATATATACAAAAAGTTTTAAAATTATTTCTATTTTGTAAATTTAATTTAATTTTTTAATTGCTACGTTTTCTGTGTACGTATAGTTATTACTCAACAAGAGTGAAAAGAGGAGGATGGAGAGGAGACAGTAGAGGAGACTGGAGAGGAGGATGGAGAGGAAACTGGAGAGGAGACAGTACAGGAGACTGGAGAGGAGGATGGAGAGGTGGAAGATGGAGAGGAGGAAGAGGAGGATGGAGAGGACGAGGACGCGTTGGGAGGATGGGTCACTCAGACTCTCGTCCTGGTTCTGGGCCTGTTTTTATTTTTAATTATGCTTATTAAAATATTAAAAAATCTAAAAAAATATATAAAAGTTTTATTATAATCATACATAAAATAATAATATTAATAAAATATCTCAGATTTATGAAGTCATAGATTTTAATATTAATTATTTTCATTATAATAAATAATATCTTTCCTCTCTCTCTTTCCTATATTCTTCCCTATTCCTATTTCTCTTGCTTGGCATTGTGCAAGGGCCTCATTATGTAGAAATATTTCTACGTTACCTACATGGTATCGACATATTACCCACACGTTACCCACATGTCAAAATTCTCATGCAGCGCCTCACTGCTATAAATCGGTGAACTATAAGGCGTGAAAAATGGCCTCGTAAGCGAGTAATGACAGCCCAATTTACGTTGCGTCCCATTTCATAATTATTTGCTTTGTGCTAGTGTTGTGGTGTGCAATGTATTAAGGAAACTTATAAAAATGGACGGATACTAAGCTGTATAAGGAATAAACTTTAGAAAGTAACATTTTCCTCTCCTTTCGACAGCTGTCAAATCGCGTGTTTTTTCGCATTTTCAAGGCTTCATTTCGGACTCAATTTACGGCTATTTATAAATTGTGAAAGGAAAGGATTAGTATCCATCCATTTTTACAGGTGTGCTGAAGAGATTGGTAGTCTTATTTCATTCAAATATGTTTTTATTTAGATGTCAGTCGCAATATAAATATGGGTGTCCTTTCTCGCTTATGACGTCACGATTTCAAGATGGCCGCGGTGACTACTCCGGAGCCTTAAGAAGAAGCTGAACACGTTGAATCGTGAATTTTTAAAATCATTGGGATTCATCGTACGAAAAGAATGATTGATATTTTGAATATCGGAGGTGAGCCAGTCTTTGACGATCGCATCGTCAAGATTGAGACTCATACGTACAATCCGTACGCCAATACGACGCTTGGATACAGCGATGAGATACGAATACCTATACAACATCAGGATTTGTACACGTTACCGTGCGAAAGCTTTCTTTACATCGAGGGAAGGTTTAATGTGCGTAAAGCGAATGACGAAATGAAGGTTGTATTGGGAAACAATTGCGTCGCATTCATGTTTGATGAGCTTCGATACGAACTCGACGGAGTAGAGATTGATCGCAACAGAAATGTTGGAATAACTTCGACGCTCAAAAATTATGTCTCTCTAACGCAACAGAAAAGTATAAACTTGAAGAACGCTGCGTGGGATTTGACGTACAACGGTGACAAAAATTATTTCAATTATTGCGTACCGCTCAACATGTTGCTGGGATTTTGCGAAGATTATAAACGCGTTGTGATTAACGCTCGTCACGAATTGATTTTGATACGTTCGCTCAACGATAATAATTGTCTATTCGAACACCCATTGTCGGAAGCTGAGATTGAATTACTCAAGATACAGTGGCGTATGCCTCATGTAATATTGAATGAGATTAATAAATTGTCGATGTTGCGAATGTTGGAAAGCGGACGATACTTGAACATGAGTTTCCGATCTTGGGATCTATACGAATTTCCTCTGCTGCATAGCACGACTAAGCATTCGTGGACCGTGAAAGCCGCCTCTCAGCTAGAGAAACCACGATACGTGATCTTTGCACTGCAAAGTGGTAAAAAGAATTCAGTGTCACAAGATGTTAAATTATTCGATAACTGCAAATTGACCAACGTTAAACTCTATTTAAACTCGGAATTTTATCCCTACGATGATTTAAATTTAGATTTTGAAAAAAATAGATTCGCCGTCCTATTCGACATGTACTCTCGTTTTCGCAAATCTTATTACGGATGCGATAACAGCACCACGCTATTAACTATTTCAAAGTTTCTACATTGCGGTCCTCTCGCGGTCATTGATTGCTCGCGACAAAACGAGTCTGTCAAAACTGCTACCGTGGACGTGAGAATAGAGTTTGAATGCAGGGAAAATATACCGGCGAATACTACCGCCTATTGTCTCATCTTGCATGATCGGGTTGTCGAATATAATCCATTGACCAATGTAGTCCGCAAAATTACATAAGTCAGCAAATATCACCTCCATTGCATATGAAAAAAATATAAAAGATTGAGATGTTTGACGATCGACATCAGTCTGCGATCGGATCTTGTCATCATGGTTGTGCCAACGTTTGTGGATCTACAAGGATTTATCGTTGGGAAAAATTTTGTCGTGAAGGAAGCTGCTGTTCTGAGAAAGGGATCCGTACTTTCTCATTACATTTTTACATGTCCTGAACCATGGCACATGCTCACAAAATCTGAGAGATGTCAGGTTTTATGGCTGATGAAAAATCACCATGGATTATCGTGGAATGATGGACACGTTTCATATTGGAAGTCGAAACGTTTAATTACGACGGCGGTGATGGGTGCAACGGAGGAGGATGATGATGCGTCACCTCTCGTGTACGTTAAAGGACACGAAAAACGGCAATGGTTGGCCAATATACTGGACAATGATGCGAGAAACAATGTGATTATCGAAACTTTGGATGCAGACTATGAGGATGTAGCTTCTTTAAATAAGTTAGATGTTAAGAATACTGTACGTTGTGAAAATCATGTAAAAAATTGTGCTTTACAAAATGTATTTAAGATTTATAATTGGTGGTTGAAACATCATGATAATGATTCATCGAATCCATATTTATAATAAATTGATGATGCAATATACTTTTATCATCTTTCTTGTTCTCTCCTTTCTTTCCTCATCTCTATCTATGTACGTGCGCAGTATCGTGTTTCCGTACGTGACACAGCTGCCACATATTGTATTTCGATACATAGTGATACATTGTAATACATTTAAATATTTGATAATTGAATATAGTTTTGCGTTCGTCGTTGATTTCCGTTTAACGAGCGTTCGTTTCCGTTCGACAGCCGTTCATTTCCGTTCGAAGAGCGTTCAATTGCCGTTCAATTGTCGTTCGATGACCGTTCATTCCCGTTCGACGAACGTTCGTTTCCGTTCGACGGGCGTTCGTTTCCGTTCGACGGGCGTTCGTTTCTGTTCGACGGGCGTTCGACGGGCGTTCAATTACCGTTCATTTCCGTTCGACGAGCGTTCGTTTCCGTTCGATGACCGTTCATTTCCGTTCAACGGGCGTTCGTTTCCGTTCGACAGGCGTTTGATAGCCGTTCGTTTCCGTTCGACAGCCGTTCAACGGGCGTTCGTTTCCGTTCGACGGGCGTTCAATTACCGTTCGATAGCCGTTCGACAGTCGTTCGTTTCCGTTCGCTGACCGTTCGACAGTCGTTCATTTCCGTTCGATGACCGTTCGATGACCGTTCAATTACCGTTCGATAGCCGTTCGTTTCCGTTCAATAACCGTTCAATTACCATTCGATAGCCGTTCGTTTCCGTTCAACAACCGTTCATTTCCGTTCGACGAGCGTTCGTTTCCGTTCGACGGGCGTTCGATGACCGTTCAATTGTCGTTCGATAGCCGTTCGACGGGCGTTCATTTCCGTTCGACGAGCGTTCGTTTCCGTTCGATGACCGTTCGACGAGCGTTCAATTACCGTTCGATAGCCGTTCGACAGTCGTTCGTTTCCGTTCGATGACCGTTCGAGCAGGGTTGACGCATTATATTATAATGTTATATTATATCATGCTAAGTTGCATCGGAACATGCATACTTTTGTCTTACGGCGCGTTTTTGGTAAAGCGATAATGATATGTCCCTATTCTAAAGTTTCGTACCGAGACGACTGTCTCCTCACAAAGTCGCGATATGATAATATTAATATTATATTATATACCACGCTGAGTTTCATGGGACCGTACTTTTTGTCTTACGACGCGTTTTTGATATGGTGATAATGCCACATCTCTACTATAAAATCTCGTGCTGAGACCTCGTTCTCTCATCAGAAAGAGTTTAGTAGTGCAAGAAGAGATTGAAAGTGTGTTAAGAAGTTATATTTAAAAAATGGATCGTGTAAACGTTTACCCCCAATGGAAAAAGAAATGTTCGACTTATTATGCATCGTGCTCCTAAAGCTGATGTTCCTGTGGAATGTAAGTATCGTTTTTTGTGATTATTTTGTAAAAAAAAATTTGTGTATTTATATTAATTATATTTTATAAATAAATATTTTTGATATAGTTCCAGGATGAAGTCCGGATACCTGGATTCGTAAACATTGAGCACCGTCAGTGGGTGCGGGTGGTGCGCCAGGCGAGGAGAAGCCATTTCTCCTATATGTGGGGCGACACCCCGGAGAGTCGCCAGGTCGAAGATATTTTCGACCTGCGGCGGCTCTTCGGGGAGGAGCCCTACGATGAAATAGAAGAGGAATGGGTGCAAGAAAATTGGGTAATAGAGGAAGAGGAGCAGGAGGAGGAAGATGAAAAAGAAGAGGAGGAAGAGGAGGAAGAGGAGGATGGGGAAAGAGAAGAGGAGGAGAATGATGAGCAGGATGAAGAAAGAGAACAGGAGGAGCAGGAAGAAGAGGAACAGGAATGGATAGATAGATGTAAGTGTTTTTTTCTTTTTATAAATCTTATCGTAATATACTTCTATTAACGCAGCATCTTTTTTCTGTTCCAGGAGCGGCCTCCCCCTTATATATCTTTTTTATATTTTAAATTTTTATTTTTTATATTTTATATTATTATTATTATATTTTTTAAATTTTATATCTAGCTTTTATTATTATATATTATATATTAAGCACACACACACACACACACACACACACACACACACACACACACACACACACACACACACAAAATTGTATTATACACATTTTAAAATAAATTTTTATATTTTGATTAAAAAAAATGTATTTATTTACGCGCCTCTCCTTGCGCTCCCATCCCTTGCGTCTCTCTTGCGCTAGTTGTAAGTCTCGCGATATCTTCGTTGTGTTCTCTCTCGCGCGTTAGTTGTAAGTCTCGCGATATCTTCGTTCTCTCTCGCACGCGTTGCTCTCGCGCTATTATCGTTCTAAGTCTCGCGATATTATAGTTCTCTTTCGTATGCGTTCTCTTCGCGCTATCGTTCTCTCTCACACGCGTTGCTCTTGCAATATCGTTCTCTTTCGTACGCGTTGTTCGCGATATTATCATTCTCTCTCTTTCATATGCTCGTCGCTATCACTCACTCACTTACCTTTGCGTCGTCCTTCTCCCACCTATGCAGCATCTTACAATGCGTCATCCTTGTCCCACGTTGACGCCATCCTTGTCGCACTGTCCTCTTCACACTTAGCGCTATCCTTTTCCCACAACTAGAGCTATCCTTCTCACACCACCGTCTTCTTTTCGCGGATCCCCCCCTACCCGCGCGGACCCCCTCGTCCATCGCTCGCGCCGCGGATCCCCCCCTACCCGCGCGGACCCCCTCGTCCATCGCTCGCGCCGCGGATCCCCCCCTACCCGCGCGGACCCCCTCGTCCATCGCTCGCGCCGCAGATCCCCCCTTCCCCGCACGTGACGTCGCCCCCCGCGTGACGTCATCCCCCGCGTGACGTCACCCCCCGCACGTGACGTCACCCCACCGGTTCCCCTCGCCCCTCACCCCCCCTGAGATCCCTGAGTTAGAACCGGCTTAGTATCACTACTGACATCTGCAATAGTTAGTCAATTCACTCGATATTTGAATACTTATTTATCGCGATATTTGAATACTTATTTATCGCTATTATATTCTCAGTGGAATCCCGTTCCACTCGCACTTATGCCGAGAAGCGCTGGACCAAACGAAATAGGTATCGTCGGAACCGCCGAACGCGCAACCTATTGGCTCAGGCTGTGGCTGACCCTTCCTTTGTACTAGATATAAGTAAATTAAACACAGATCTTCCCATCATCAGAATCTTCTTGAGCAACATTCAAGAAGATACGCGAGACGCTCCTATCTGTCTTCTGGAACCCTTCCTCCTAATTATACTCTCGTATATAAAGTAGAACCTGATTCGATAGAAGTAGATCCTCCATCTGACCCTCAATTACTTTCACCCTCTCCTTTTCCCCCCAACGAACCATCATCAGATTCACTTTCTCCTTTTCCCCTTAACGAACCATCATCAGATTCACCTCCTCCTTTTTCCCTTAACGAACCATCATCAGATTCACCTCCTCCCTCTTTCCCTGCTCTTCCTCCTCCGATTTATTCCTTTATCGATCCTAGCGATCCACGCATCGCGAGATTCCTTAGTATCTTTTACCCTGAGTATACTGATCCAATCTCTCCAGATTGCTTTACTTTAGGACCTGGTCCCATACATATTCCTATCCTCAAAGATTTCCTCAGCACCACTCCTCCCAATATCTCCTTCCTTTGTTTCACCCCTTTTACTGATAACCCCATCGCCTTTCCTATAGAATACCTACGAGTAAGGTATCTTCCAGAATCTAGTTATTCTAATTTTGATTAAATCCTCCTCGTCTCGCATCTACACACACACACACTCACTCATATATTCACATGTTACAGAATTATGTATTCTTCGAATTATAAATCTTTATAACTTTTATCTGAGCATGAATTATAATAAATTGATTTAGATTAATTCTCGCGTTCAATTTAATCGATCCTTCTCACCACCCCTACTCCTGAATCGCAGTGGGTCCCGTCCCGGGTAATAAGGATTAAGTTCCTTTACCAAAAAGGGGACCGTCGAGCGGACATACGGATCGAGAATAGAGTAAGATCGACCCTTCCGGTCGTTGACCTATCTTCGTCCCTCCCGCAAGCTCGCACGACCTGAGATATTTGCCCTTAAGGCACCTGTTCTCGGGATATCTGTGTTACGCCCTTCCTTTGGCCCATCCTTCCTCGGGCCTAGACGTAACATATATAATCTATTATAGTTATTTTTAGATGTAATTTCCCAATATCAGAATATTCTGTTTACAATTTTTAAATGTAAAATATGCTACATTTTATCAGCTAATCAATATTTTTAATTATAACTTAAATAAGTAATATACTAAATAACTTAGTAGCGTCAACAAAATAGATAGATAGAATCAAGTTAGAAATTTTTTTTGCAGTTAAATACAGGGTGATTCGAAATAATCTATTATCCTTAACATGACATATTCCTGACTCAATTCTGAGGCAACTTTTTCTTTTGCAAAATTATTTCCGAAGCTTAGTTTTTATATCAATTTATCATTACACATGATATACGCACAAATATATGCACACATACGAACACACATTTTGTCTCTTCCTTTCTCTCTCACTCATTCACTTGTAATCATTATCATTCTTAGCTGATGACAAGGCGCCTTATGTAAGCGCGTGCGTTTGATGGTGAATCGCACCGCTCTTGCCTGCCCCTTATACTCGGCAATAAGTTAACTATTTCCTTTTATAATTTAAAAATTAAGTTTCGAAAAAATTTTACAAAAGTAAAAATTGTCTCAGAATTGAATTATCTCAGAAATATGTCATTTTAAGGATAATAGGTTATTTTGAATCACTATGTATAAACAGTAATGTGATATAACAAATTAAATGCGCGTTTATAAGCTTTCTATCATTTTATTAAATAATTTTTTCAAAAAACTTACAGCTTCTTTCAAATCATTGGCTGCCAACGCTGTGATATACATTCGTTGCAAAGCTGCTGTTATCATAGATAAGAATTGAGGGATCAGGATATGAGATTGTATCTGTCAAATTATTTGCAATTAAATTTAAAAATTCTTCAGTTTACAATAATAAATACTTACGTATAGAATGGGAAAGCAGCCGCTGATTACGGTAAATCCCATTGTAAGCGTAGTTTTAAAAAGTATATCTCGAATAGCTCGTTGCGTTTTCTCAATAAAACTGCTTACATAAAAATATATGGAAGCTAAATTAATATGCATTTCAAATAATTAAATACTGACAAAAGAAAGACTAAGCAATGCAAAAATCCAGAAAATATGAGTCTTTGCAGAAATGTAATACATACGAACACAACCATATTTTATTTAGGTAGAAAGACAATTCTCTTCTTCCCTTGCCCTCCCTCTTTCACTCTCTCTCATTTTCACGCTTTCTCTCTCTCTCTCTCTTTCTCTCTATTTTCTTCTCTCTCTTTTTTCTCTCTTTTCTTCTCTCTCTTTTTCTTTTTCGTTCTCTCTTTAGAGATGAAAACATTTTTTCAAAGAAAAAATTTAATTCTTTGCATTTTTGCAAATACTGGTCAACAAAATTATCGTATAAGTAATTTCATATACTGACAAAAGAGTTTTGTAAATAATATATATTTTTCGGATATCATATGCATATTGATCATGTTACGCACTTAGAGCAAAAGATGGTGAGATGAATCTCGCTTCGCGTAGAAAGTTATAATGTGAAATAGATGTCGAAATTTCTAATTTCTATTATTGTATGGTTCCACATGGGTTTGCAACTTTCCACGCGAAGCGAGATTCATCCCATACCTTATGCTCTAAGTAACATAGTCAATACGCATATGGTGCCTAAAAAATATATATATTATTTACAAAACTTTTTTGGTTAATAATTATGAATAAGGATGAAGGACAGCTAAAACCTTTCGAATGTCTCTTAGAGTCATTACTTAAGAATATATATTAAAGTCAAGTTCATTGGAGCTTCCTGTTTTTTTCTGGATTTTTACTAATTTGAGTAACATTTATATTTATAACTTTTAAACAATTGAAAATCCAGATGTACGACCTTAACAGTTGACCTTAATATGATCTCTCGAGGCTATGTGCAAAGTTTCATCTCAATCGGAAGAGTGCCACATTCGAACACTCTTCCTTCCTTTTCAAGAATGAAGCCTTTAAAAAGCATTCGTTAAATTTTTATCTTTTCTTCCATCATCTTTTCAAAAATAATTGACGTGTATTGTATTGCATAATTTAACGCACTCTACGGGGTGAAATCAATTTTTCTCGCAAATTTCAAGCTAACTATCGTAAAATGAGGACATTTCTTTATCAATTAAAAAAAATAAGATAAAACTGCATATTAGCGACGACCTCATCAATATCGATGACCTCGATATATGTTATCAAAAACATGTTCCTGAATGACATTCAAAAGATTTTAACCGTCGCTCGTTATTTATATAACAAAGATATAAATAATTAAAGATAGTAACTAACCGATGGCATAATAGTAAACCTCATTTTGCGTGGAATACTGAAAATCTATATGAAATTATACAATAATAGATAGTATAGTTTTGCATTGAAAACAGGAAGCACACACACACACACACACACACACACACACACACACATACAAAATATAGAGGAAACCTTTAATGTAAAAAATTGAAAACCCATGCGGGGCCATTGAACTTATTTTGAGTAAATCTGTATAAACTGCACTCTCAGCAAGAGATAAGATGTAGAATGAACTTTCCTTTATTTTACAAAGTACATGTATGGATACAGTGGGTTCCGCCCCCCCCCCCCCTACGGGGACTCTACTCTCTAAAATAAATTTGGTTTAAAACAGAAATAGGTTTGGGATAGGTTATATCTTCCGGAAATGGAGCCTCCCCCGTAGAGGCTTGCTGAGAGTGCAGATTTATCCAGAATAAGAATTCACGGGAACATTGAACTTATTTTGTAAATAACTTTGTAATAAATAACGAGTGACGGCTTTTTGCCAATTAATCAGGGACATGTCCTTGACAACATATGTCAAGGTCATTGAAATTGGTGAGGTCGTCGCTAATATACAGTTTTACCAAAAATAAGATTTCATTCTTTTCGCGAAATACTTTTCTTCCTTATAAATTAAAAAAATGAGTAATTTTGTACGATTATTTTTCGCGGAGTAATGGCATATTAAAGTATCCATACATCTTTGTCCAACTACCGTCAACATTAGCACTATCCGAGGCCCATCACGAGGAAGTTACTGGTCGGATTTAGTCATCGGATTTAGCATCGTATATGTGCGTGCGTGTGCATGTGTTCGCGCGCGCGCATTTGTCATAGCAGAAATAAGGTTTATCCTCTTGTGATATTTAATGAGATTATTCATCAAATATCGCGTGAATCAGAGAGTTCTTATCGTATCTTTGCTGTGACAAACATTCTCACATATGTGCGCGTACGCACACACGTATTCACGCACTCATACAATGCGCCTAATCCAGAAACCTTCTTGTGATAGGCACCGAGTAATGTTGGCGATAATTGAACAAAAATGTACTTTAGTATGCCATTACTCCGCGAAAAAGAATCGTACAAAATTACTCACTTTTTTATTTATAAAGAAGAAAAGTCTATATTTTACGATAGTTATCATGAAAGTGAGAAAATATAATTCCATCTTATAGAGTGCATCAAACTATGCAATTTTTTGCACGTAATACATGCCCTTACTTTTAAGAAGATGGTGGAAGAGGGAAGCATAAATTAAAAATCTAACAAATTTTTAAAGTAGAGGATTAATTTTCTTAAGAAAAGAAAAAAATTATTCATTTACGACTTTTGAAGAAGCTATGCCTTATTGAAATTATGTGAAATTTTGGTGTAAAATTATTTATGCGATAATTTTGTTGATATCTCTCTAAAGGATTTAAATAAAAACGTCAAAAGTATTAAATGTATATATGTATATGTATTAGAGGCGTGCAAATCTGCTCTCACTCCCGCTCGTTCCCGACAGCGAGACTGGATTCTCGCTGTCGGGAACGAGCGGGAGTGAAAGCAGATTTGCACGCCTCTAATATGTATACAGGGTGTTCCTAAAAGGTCTCGTCAAACTTTAACCATAGATGCTACGTATCAAAACAAAGCAAAATGTCCATATAAACATGGGTCCGGAAATGCCCCCTTTCTGAGGTAACACAGGGTGAAGTCACGTATTTTCATAGGCCTATTTGGCTCAATCACTGTAGTAATGATTTGCATCAGATAAGATGTTCAAAGTGGGCACCATGAGCAGCAATGCACGCTCCACAGCGTCGCACCATGGATTTTGATGCGTAGCATCTGTGGTCCACAGATACTGACAGTGAAGAAGTTTACTACTGTACGTATTGCGTTAAGTACGTGCTCACTATTGCTGCTCATGGTGGCCACTTTGAACATCTTATCTGATGTAAATCATTACTACAGTGATTGAGCCAAATAAGCCTATGAAGATACGTGACTTCACCCTGTGTTATCTCAGAAAGGGGGCATTTCTGGACCCATGTTTATATGGATATTTTGCTTTGTTTTGATACGTAGCATCTATGGTTAAAGTTTGACGAGACCTTTTAGGAACACTCTGTATATATGTATATATAAAATCTATAATATTTATCCTATTATCCCATTAAACACTGTTTGTTGCAGTAAATAATGTGATAATATAACGAGGAAGGAACAAATAATATAACGCAAAT